>NC_081328.1:54991561-56404061 GCF_026419965.1 Kogia breviceps
TCCATCATTATTATTCTTACTATTTAGTAACGCTTGTGCTGAGGCTGGCTCACCTTCTCTAAACTCCTCCCTTCCAGATTCTTCTTAACTGTCCCTCTCTTCACTTCCACAACACTTCTACTCCTCTAGCCTCCAAAGCAGATGACTGACTTTTCCAGTTCTAGGACTGCCCGTCTTGCATCCTGGGGAAACCCTGTGTCCCAAACAGACCAGGACAGCTGGTCAACCTATTCCAGAGCCAGGTACTGTGATAATTTTATTCAACCATGCCTTGTAGATATCACCTTATAATTATATAAAAATGTTTAAGTCATTATAACAAACCTCATATAGTGGCTCAAATCATCAGGTCACTAGGCTCCATGATCTAAACTATTTTGAAGGAAAAAAAAAAAAAAAGATTCTGGCTTCTTGAAATATGCTAATTATGGACTTGGTTCTTTACTTCACTAAAAATGCATAAAGCTAGGCTTTCTTTTTTTTTTCGTTTCTTTTGTTTCTTTTAATTTGGGAAAGCAAATCTGATTGATGTAGTCAGTGTTTGGAGCTTTAATATGGAAATTTCTAGAGAGAAACATGTTTTCTTCTTTGTGAGTATTATCTGGAGGCTGTTGCTTAAAGAGGCTGGGGTTGGGAGGCCTTGCTTGGCTTTCACTGAAAAGAAGGCCTAAGCAGAAAAACTCTGAAATTCCACCCTCGCCTTTTCTTTTTGTACACATATTTAATTTCCTTTTTTTTAAAGTAGAGGTGGGACTCATATAGCACTCAACTTGTTGCCTGGAGTTACCATCCTGTATCTTTTTTTTTTTTTTTTTTTGTAATATCTTTATTGGAGTATCATGGCTTTACAATGGTGTGTTAGTTTCTGCTTTACAACAAAGTGAATCAGTTATACATATACATATGTTCCCGTATCTCTTCCCTCTGGCGTCTCCCCCCCATCTTGTTTAATGGGACCAATCACCAAGCGGATCATGTTACACCTTTGGGGGCCCACAGCTGGAGGACAGCAGAAGTGTGTGACGTGGTAAGGTGCCTGCCATTCGGTTAGTAACAGGGCTTTGTGGTTTCACCTCGGGACAGGCCTCAGCAATTCCTAGTTAACTGAAATTAACCTGAAGTTTGAAATTTACCTAAATCCCACAACCGATGCGTATTTGTAATTAATCTACCTTTGTGAGTTGTCCTCTCTCCTCAGGAACCCAGGGAGCTATTGTAGAGCAGGTTATGAAGGAGGTGGGGACACTGTGCTCATGTATAGCATCCTATGCGGAGAAAAAGAATACATTTGCATCACCAAGGAGAATAAAAACTGAGAAGCAGAAAGGCCTGAAACAAAATGAGGAAACTTTTCCCAAGAATGCCTCCAAATGGAAAGTGTAGAATAATGATAAAAAGCTCAGCCCAGTGCTAAATGGTCTCCGTTTCTTTTTTTAATTGAAATATAGATGATTTACAGTGTTGTGTTAATTTCTGCTGTACAGCAAGGTGATTCAGTTATACATATGTATACATTCTTTTTCATATTCTTTTCCATGATGGTTTATCCCAGGATATTGAATACAGTTCCCTGTGCTGTACAGTAGAACTTTGTTGTTCATCCATCCTGTATCTAATCGTTTGCATCTGCCGACCCCAACCTCCCAGTCCATCCCTCCCCCATCTCCCCTCCCCCTTGGCAACCACAAGTCTGTTCTCTATGTCTGTGAGTCTGTTTGTGTTTCGTAGATAAGTTCATTTGTGTCATATTTTAGATTCCACATATAAACGATATCATATGGTACTTGTCTCTCTCTGTCTGACTTACTTCACTCAGTGTGATCATCTCTAGGTCCATCCATGTTGCTGCAAATTACACGGGCTCAGTTTAAAGCTCAGCTCTAATACTTACTAGCTGTGTGTGCTTACACAAGATACTCAGCCTCTGGGCCTCAGTGACCTCATTTCCTTTTTTTTTTTTTTTTTTTTTTTTTGGCCGCACCACACGGCTCGCGGGATCTTAGTTTCCCAACCAGGGACCAAACCCGGGCCTTCTGCAGTGGAAACTCGGAGTCCTAACCACTGGACCGCCAGGGAAGTCCCCTCTTTTCCTAAATAGGGATAATAATCATGCACACTCCAGAGGGTTGCTCTTAAGATTAAATTATTCAATACTCATAAAGAATGTAGAACCATCTTCGAAACATAGTAAGGGCTTTATTAAAAGAAAAATATTTGTTAAAGGAAAAATATTAAGGAGCAATCCATATTTCAGGATGGGGATTTTCCTCAGTGTTTCCAATGGTGGAAAACAGTTAAGCTATTTGAAATTTGCCAGAGGAATTGACATTTTCTCTGAGACTACAGATCCTTGGTACCTTGGTGCCCTGATACGCTCTATAGCTTAGTGGATTAAACTAAATCTAGAAGCACATAAAACCTGAATTTGCATACCTGCTCGATGATTTATTAGCTTTAAAATCCAGCCTCAGTTTCTTCCTGTGTAACAGAGGTCAATACATTATAGACCATGTGCCAAATCTGGCCCACCAGCTGTTTGTATAAGTAAAGTTTTATTGACAGACAGCCGCACCATTTGTTTTTGTATTCTCCATGGCTGCTTTTGTAGTACCAGGGCAGAGACGCATAGTTCTGACAAAGACTGTTCCACAAAGCCAAAAATATTTACTATCTGGCCTTTTAGGGGACATATTTGCCAACTCTGATCTATTGCACGAGACTATAATAACCTGATTTGGTTTCAGGGCAATGAAACAATCGAAAGCCAGAACCCTACCCAGTTAGGCGCAATAAAGAGCAACTTCTGTCCTCACATAGAGACTCAAAATCTAAACCTTACACATTTTGTTAGATTTGTTTGCTTGTTTCTCGGTCTTTTCTATCTAGGCCATTCTGTCCGAAAACAAAAGATGAGCTTGACTTCCTCTTACTTGGATGAAAGTAATCTGCCACCCCACACCTGTTTCGGTGATTTCTATGGCTCTATTCCTCCAAACTATCAGGGTTTATGCCCTCTTGTTTGGGAACCTTTGCTTTCTATCTCAGGGATGCTACAGCAACCATACAGGGAGCCCAAAGATTCTTGCACTGATTTGTTTTCAATTTTTAATTTTTTATTTAGAAATAATAAAATAAGACATAATATATAAAAATATGTACAATCCATGGTGTGTGCAGTACATTAGGAAGACTTTAGATACAAAAAGACAGCAAATGGGAAAATAACAACTCTCACAATTGTCAAAGGCCGGGATTGTTCAGTTCACCGCAGCCCAGAGCTGAAGCCCAACGTAACTCGAAAAGGGATTCTAGTTGGGAGTGAGTGACTAGGCAACACTTTTTTTTTCTTTTTTTTTTTTAACCTTAACATTATTGGACACAGAGTGAAAAAACACTCACTCTGTTTCTCAGAACAAGCTTTTTACCTTTACTGAGTGACTTACCATCAAATATGAACCAACATTTGTTTTTTCTAAGAGTGACATGATTTAGGGGACAGAACTCACTGAATAAACATCAAGGTTTGAGGTGGGAGTTGACAGGGAAGAAAGGAAGTGAAGGGAAGAAATAATGCATTGATAGAATTGAAAAAAAAAAAGATAAAACAAACTTTCACCAGGAATTTGGAAATGGTTTCAGAGTTATGGGTGACATCCTTAAAATGTCTGATTCAAGTATACTCTTAGAAGGATAGAAAACTATTCCTTTCTCAATAATCAAAATAGAATTCACTTTGTCTACCTTTTCTTTAAAAATAGGATAACCAGGAATCTAGTCCTCCTCCCAAAAATATAATGCCCATCCAGATATGGGCAAAAATTCTTTAAAAGGGAATAATTCCTAAGTAAATTCAATGGGGGTTTGCTTGTCACGGAGAAGCCAACACAGATCCCGGAACAGACCCCAGATATTCACAGTGAGTCTCCTCAACCTGCATTCCAATGACATGTGTGCATTAATGAAGGAAACCCAGTCAATGACAAATGTTTTGAAGGTAAAATGCAGCAAAAAAACAAAACCAAAAACAAAAACCGTTGTGCATTACCTGTGTCTTGGCTCTTGACAAAATAAAAAATTAAAAAAAATTAAAAATTAAAAAAAAATAATTGCCATTTAAAGCTTGTAACTGTGAAAATACTAATAACTAGAAAAAGCTTTCAAATCAACAGTCCATGCTGAAATAAATAACAGAAGAACATAGCAATACGAACCTTATAAGGCTGGTAAATATTTGCTAAAACCATGCTAACCGGTAGCATATAGGTACTAGCTCTCAGAAATTGCTGCACTGAAATTATACTTTCTATGGCAATTTTTTTCCCTTTACAGACTTCTATTTACATTTGGCTTTAAATATGAAAATATCTGATAAACTTTATAAAATGTACACTTTAAAAACATAGCTTCTGCAAAATTTTCTTGAAAAAAAAAAAACAAACAAACCTGTGCACCAGAAATTTTAGATTTTTTTTCTCTTTTTCAGAAAGAAGTTGCAAGAGTTCCCTCCCTCATTCTTGACCCCTACCCACCCCCTTTCAAATATCTCAAGTCTTTTAAGTGGCAGAGCTGTGTGATGGGAAGGTGCCTTTTCTGTGGTCACCCCCATTCTCCACTGAATCTTCATTTAATTTACAGACCACTGAATACTCTTTGGTTTGATTATTTTCCTTTGCAAAAATATCGAAATAGCAGCAGCTGAAACCGTCAACATCCTCTGTCAATGGCCGAACATTTGCCGTTTACAGAAGAAGGTAAATTCTGTGCCCACGCAATCCCTCCAACTCTCTAAACAACCTCCCTAATCTGCCTTTAAGTTTGGACTTAAAATAACATCCACTTGCTCGATATCTCTAACTTGGTTTCAGTAAAAGTAACTCCACAGTGTTCAAACCCATCGACTCTGAAGGCTGAGAACAGCAGAGACTGTCCGATTATTGCAGGCACCGCATTCAGATATATGGCTGTTCAAGAACCAGAGACCATCACAGACAACAGTTTACAAAATACAGGATATTCTAGAACAAGCTGTTTTTTAATGGCATACAGGGATATAATACCGTAAGAGAGTTGATTTTGAGATGCCAATTAAAATGAAAAGTCAGCAACCCCAGAATTCACAAATAAGGAACTTTAAACCAAAAGAGAGTTCCATTATGTTGAGCTAGAGCAGAAAACAAAACAAAATGTTTCTAGCAAGTCAGGCAGCCAGGCAGGAGAGGCTTCTGGAAAACAATGTGCCCTAAGTAGCCTGCTCTAGGGCTCCACGGGCAAAAGGGATCAGCTCAGATTCAACGATGAGTGTGCATCCATCAAGGGGAAAGGACCCTTTTAGATCATTATCTCCTTTACTTGTGACTCTGTTAGAATTTTTATGGCTCTTGTTGACCCTAAATTACCGAGACATTTTCATTCCTACTCTGTACCATTAGAAAAAAAAAAAAAAAGAAAGAAAGCAATGTTCCCCTCCCTCCTGAATACTTGAGCTGATGAGCTACATCAAAATGGCTCTTCTGCATCTTCCCACCTTCCCACTTGGGCATTCACAGCCCCCTTGGATGCTGTAGGACTCAGTCCAGACAGCCTGATCGTAAGAGCCAGCCTAGAGGCCAGGCATGGCATCTTTTGGAAGGTGAAGTCAAGCTGCAGATGTACCAGCTGTCAGGGCAAGGAATTCAGCCGCAGGGGTATAAACGTATTGATCTTTCAAGTTGGATGGCTCAGCGTCAAGGATGCCGACTCATTTCAACCTAGGTCTTGTCTTCTGGAATAAATTTTGGAATGTGCAAAAAATGGAAAAACCCAGAAAAAAATCTAAGGGCACATCACCGTCTCTCCACGTCGTATGCGTTCACCTGGCTAGCACCACCTCGAACGAAAGAAAAGATGTTTATATCGTGTGTGTGTGTGAGTTTTTCTTCCCCTGTCTTCTTCCTCCTATAACGTGAAAGTTACATGAAGGAACAGAAATGTAAAGCATGGCACTTACTCGACTGTGTGTGTGATGCTCTGTTTTCTGAATAAGGTGCAAAAGGAGAGGGCAGTTCGAGGTCTTGCTGAGGTTCAAAGTTATTGTCTCTTGATTTCAAGGCAGCCGTGGGGCTTTCTCTCCTTTTAGTATAAGCTCCACTGTGCAAAAATGTGCATTATCTTTGGTATTTATTTTAGGTAGTCTAACTGAAAATTTGAGATCACCATTAACATCATGGAGAAAAAAAATAAAATAAAACAATAACAACAAGCCAGAGGCTACCATTTGGCTAGTGTTACATAATGCCCTTATGTAACCGGAAAGAGATTGACAGAGAGAGACAGAGAGAGAGAGAGAGAAATCAATTCTAGCAAACAAATTACTGGCCTCAAAAAAATCAGGCTCTCGTTTTGGCAACTAATAGCCAAATACTTGCCACTTTGAAGCGCCTATCATGAGCTCTCAAGAAAGTTCAACACTGACTTTTTAAATTACACACAAGAAAAACTACACCGCAACAGTACAACGTGTGTTCGTGTAGTTAGCAGCTTTTCAAAAGTTAAGGCAGAGTCTTGCCTTGAAAACATTTAAAAATGTGATGCCATTTAAAAACATTCTTGTTCCCTAAAGAGAAGCATTCTGGAGACGTCAAATACCCAACCAACCAAGGCTTGCCTGCAAGTTCAAGTTTGGTATGAAAACACAAGACAAGACGTAAACACCCCATAACTTATTCTACAACGTGTTATGTGCCATCGGGTCACGGGGGGCAGGCATGTTTAGTGCTTTAGGTTCATCTCTGAGCCTACAGTCTTTCTTTGAAAGCATGGTGCTATAGCCTCAGTCCCTCGTGGTCACTTGTCTCAAACCACCTCCTCACCAGTACCGTCGTCTGTGTAACTGCTTTGGGCCTTTGACCAACAGACTGTGTTTCAAGGTAACTATTCCCAAGGAGGAATGAGTCATATCTCTGACTCTCGCCGTAAGGGCCTGGGCTCTAGGGGTACACTTGCCTGGTTGTGAAGGTCTATGTCAGGGGGCGTGTCCGTACTCGTGCTCTCTGGGACCCCGTTTTCACTGTCTTCTTCCTCTTTGCTTGTGAGGGCAACCTCATTTTCATAGCAAAAGGAGTTAGCGTTGGAGAGGATGTACTTCTTCTCCGCTAAGTCCCTGGCGCTACAAAGGGGAGTGTTGGGTACTTCGTAAGTCTTGTGGAACCTCGAATAGTCCACTTTGTAGTAGTGCTTCTCCTCGAAGAGGACGGGCTCGTAGCGGTGGCCCCAGAGGATTTCGTTGGCCAGGTACGAGCTCCGGCACTGCGTGGTCATGGCCGTGGCCTCCACCATGCCTTCGAGGATCACCACGATTTCGAAGTCCGCGTTGTCGATGTCCTGTTTGCTCAAATCGTATAAAGGGCTGTCCTCGTCTATCTCGTGGACGATGGTGATGGGGGACACCAGAAATATGCGGTCAATGCCGCTGTCAAAGCCGACGTTGATGTCTATCTGATCCAGGGGGATGTACTCCCCTTCGGAAGTAATCCTGGATTTGAGGAGCTGTGCTCGCACGTGAGCTTCCACCAGGTGGCTTTTCCGAAGGTTGCCCACCCGCCACATCAGACAGAGCTTGCCATCCCTCATGGCGATCACGGCATTGTGGCTGAAGACCAGGGTCTCGTTTCTCTTCTTGGGCTTGGCCATCTTGGCCATGACCGCGCCGATGATAAAGGCGTCGATGATGCAGCCCACGATGGACTGGAAGACCACCATGAAAACGGCCACGGGGCACTCGTCTGTGACGCAGCGGAAGCCGTAGCCTATGGTGGTCTGCGTCTCGATGGAGAAGAGGAAAGCGGCCGTGAAGCTGTTGACCTCGGACACGCACGCTTTGCTCTCCTTGGACGCGTCCAGGTCCCCGTGGAGCAGCGCTATCAACCAAAACACGCAGCCGAAAAACAGCCAGGAGAGAACGAAAGCCAGGCAGAAGATAACCAGCATCCACCGCCAGCGGATGTCCACACACGTGGTGAAGATGTCCGCCAGGTACCGCTGGCCCTTCTCGCCCACGTTGATGAACTGCACGTTGCAGTGGCCGTCCTTCTTCACAAAGCGGCTCCGGCACTGCTGGCGAGTGTGGACTTTACTCTTCCCGTTCCCAAAGCCATTGGCCACCGCCAGGGTGGCCAGCTTCATGCCATCCTCCTCCGAAGAGACGATGCTGTAGCGGTTGGTACGTACGCTGCCCATCACTTCTGCTGTGGACGCCAGCGCTTCTGCTTTGGAAAACAGTCTGAGTTTTTGCAAAACCCGTTGGAGAAACAGGTTTGAATGTTCAGTGAAGACCCACACACACAGAAAAAAAGGAGAGATGGGGGTCTCCAAGAGCCTTGAGGTTCTTTCTACCAAGGTCTCTCTCCTGGCGTGCAGAGTCACCTTAGTAACTCAGCTGACATCCAGAGAACAGGTCCTACCAAAAAAGAGAGAGAGAGAGAGAGAGAGTGAGTGAGAGAGAGAGAGTGAGAGAGAGAGAGAGAGAGAGAGAGAGAGAGAGAGAGAGAGAAACAGAGAGAGATGGTTCGTTACAAAAGAAGTCATGGAAAAATGAAGTCTACTCCCCAAGGCAACATTTCCTAGTCAGACACAGGGTCAGATATAGATAAATGTCCTCTACGTTGAATTACTGGGTTTTTCGTTTCCTTGTAGCCCCAGAGAAATAGACAGAAAAGAAAATATTTTCTTATATCATTCAGAAGCATGAAGTCATTAAACACAGAAGAGTTAGTTGCTTGTGACAGTCTTTCAACTGAAATCTCAGGTCTCCCTTCCCCTATTTTTTGCCAGCAATCTGGAATATTCTACTTTACAGAGCTACCTCTCTCCTCTTATTCTCTTCCTTTGCCTTCACTACTTGCTGGGGTCCCAGGTGATTAGGGAGAAGAAAGACTTTCTAACTCCAAGGTTTGTCAGGAAGCTTTAAGAACGCAGACGTGTCGTGTCGAGAGAGCATTTCGCATGAACGCAGCATGTTAATATTAATTGAACAGCAGGTGCATGTTGAGAGAGTATGAGAGCCCTTGATGACAAGCTGAAATCCAAAAGCACCGACTATTTTGCTTAAAAGATAAAACTGAGCAGACAGCCCTTCTAATCATCTGAAAGGGATCCCACTTTCTGGAGACTGTTTGGGCTTATCCTGTCACTGCACACACCGAAAGCAGCGACTGGGCAGAAACGCCTGATAACATCTCTGTTGGCGCAAGTGATTCTGACTTGAAGACACAGGTTTACTCTGGGGGATACAGAGAGATCCTGTTGCCTAGCAATGAGAGTCCTGAAAGTCTCTGGAGACGGGACTGTCATGTGTGATGACAGGCTAGGAAGTAAGCACCTTTGTGCCCAAGGACCAGGTCTTTAGCGGATTGACATAAGGCCGGAACTCGTTTCGTGGAAGTCCAAGTCTATGTTTTCCCAAACAGAGACGACTTTGCAGTAGTAAATCATAAGGGTCCCTCAGCTGACTTTTCACTTCCAGGGCTGCTGCTTCCTCTCTGTTCCTATGGAGAATGCGCTCACCTTTACTTAATGAGAAGAAATAGTAGTTTTCAGTTTTCTCCTCTTGCTTCATCTCTCCCCACCCCAGCCCAGGTGAAAACCACCTATTGACTTTGACTTTCCAATTTTGCTCCAAAGAAACTAGCTTTTCCTGGACTCACAAAAGCCTAGGAGAAAGTCTAGGGTGTTTTGTTAACCCCAAATACAAATTTAAAAAATAAATATAGCACAGATCTGAGAAATAAAAGTGATGCTCGACTTTTCAAACCACCGAATCTCTCTCCTGTATTAAAGGGGGGCGATGAACAACAGATGGACAGGATCAGATATTTGTCAAAAGCCCTGATGACAAGCACTCCATTTTTTCTTTCTCCCCCCAAGCCACATTCAGATTAAGCACTTCACAGAACCACGTTCAGCCCAGCCAACTGCAAACAAAGAAAGCAAATCATTGATCTGTTTTCGGGCACCCCCTTAAAGAGAGGCAAGGTGCATTGTCTTTGAAAATGTCTTGTTACAGTCTTTTCACTTCTCCCTTTTTATCCAAGTTATTATGCAAGAATGTGCCCTAACACATTTTTCCTGAGATTAGTCATCTGTGAAAATTGCAATGTGTGTTACATTTTGGCAGCTTTTGACACCTAAATGATGCCTGATTTGAAAGTGCCTTTGAATTACTTTATAAAAAGAAGTTGCTGTGCCTTCCCAGCCTTCCACCTGCTTCAATGTTTTGTCTGCTTCCCCATGAAATTTGTACTTGGACAAAAGAAACAAGACTCCTATTCCTCAGGGTTCTAGATCCTGGACACAGAAAGAATTTTTTTAAACAGTGATTTCAGCTCACTTGGCTCATATGAAATTGCCAAGCATTTCTCCACAGAAACAGAGATAACAACATGACACCGAATGCAGGTGCATTTTCCAAAAAGGGGGGCGAGGGAGGCCTCATTTAAATAGTGCTTGTATCCTTGAGCTCCGCGTGGCTTCAGAATCTTACAAGCTGACACCAAGAAATTCCCTTTTCATGATTCAAAACAATCCTTCCATCTGAGTTACCATTAGGGACCATGGGTAGACAGTCTCACATTTCTTCTGACTTATTTCTGCACTCCTTCCAGATTAAAGCATAACAACCATATGAAATCTAAAGACTGAATTACGACTTTCCAAAAATCTTGACCCCAGGACATTAGTTTGAATTCCACAAAACACACACTACCAGCTTCCTACGAATAGCTTTCCGCATTTAGAATCTTGAAAAGAGCCTGTATCGAGCAACTATTATTGTCTTATTTCCATTGCTAATGACAGAATCTCTTCCATATGTGGCGCAGCATTTAGAAATTCTACCATTTCTGCCTGGAAAGGGGGAAAAGAGGTTTTTTTTGGCAAAATGGAAACTTTTGTCACTTCTAGCAGGTATGCTCCCAAACAGATTTAATGTGTGTATATGTGCACACACACGTGATATGTATTCAGACTCTGGTGGAGCTGATGACGTAGCAACAATCTAGAACCTGCCAACGTGTGAGAGGGTAATTGTCTCAATATTCCACTCTGAAGAATGTCTTTCCTCTTAACCTGCCCGCATGCCTGAATGGCTGCAAGCGAGCAGAAAACCTCCTTTTGCCTGCGCTTCTCACACTGAAAATCACCGATTCATGAGCATCTGGGAAAGTACTTTAATTAGGAATAGGGCTTTCGTGTAACTTCATCGCAGGGTTCTATTCTTGATACGTTTTTAAGAAACATTTGATTAAGAATAGATGAAAACGTCACGTGATTGGAATCCTCCGCGATGGGCATACATCAGGCGAATTGATACTTGGGGTTTGAGGAACAATGTGTAAATTCCCCCATTTTCAGCTAAAATATTTAAGGGCCTGATATAAATTTAATAGACACAGATAATCATTTTTACCCAGGGTATAACCAATGAGGTAGAAAGTATTCCTGGGAAATTGAGAGGCTACATGCGGTGCTCTTCATGTTAAGACTATTTATAGGCCGAGCCAAAATGAAGCATAAGCAATGGAAAAAAATAGTTCAGGGCTTCAATCTCAAGGTAGATGTTAAAGGAGGGAGAGCTGTGGATCCATATACACGGTCGAGGAGATAACACGGCGTAAATGAATGCATCCGAATCATTTTTACCATAAAGGAAGTATTCCCAATATGGAGTATAAAAGAACAGAAACATGTAACCATGAAGAATAAATGAGAATAAGTGGGTCCCCTCATAGGGTCGTGGTGTGGAGCAAATAAGAAAGTTTCTAAGGAAGGATAGGAAATAAGGATGGTAAAAGAAAGTGCCCTGGGATGAAAGAGAGGTCGGCTGAGTGTCTAGAGCAGCTATTCCCCTGCTGATGCCATATAGACCGGCCTGAGTGTGCTCTGGACGCACTGTGGCTATTAGAGCTCAAGGCTTGCAAAGCAACCTCTCAGAGGCTCAGTAAACAGAAGGGAGGGGGAGGGGCGGTAGGGGAGGCGGGATACCCACTCGTCTACGTGAGCCCTGTAACTTTTACACCCAACAATGCACGTAGCCTCACTCAACATGTGCACATGCTGAAAAATATACCTCTTTGGCCAACAAAAAATATACCCTAAAAAGAAAAAAGCTTTAAACAGTCTGGCTGCTCAGGTAAAGACATGGTCAGTCTCTCATGCTACTCAAAAGTCATACAAGGACTCTACAGCTAACCAGGGATTCTACAACCAGAAAGTCTGAAGGAAGTAGAAATAGCGCGCGCGCGCGCGCGTGTGTGTGTGTGTGTGTGTGCGTGCGTGTGTGTGTGTGTGTTAACGCCACGTTCACAAGAGTTCGGAACAAATATTCCTATGGAGAGCAATAATATAAAAGAAAGCTCCAGCAAAGGGGGGGGGAGGGGCTGAAAGTAAAGTGACATGACCTTGACCCCAACTCACCCCTCCTACCGTCCTTAAAGTAACATCTCTTACTCCTGAGCCTGGGGGTTTTTCCGGATAATGGCAAATATAAATAAAACACTTGGGGCAGGGTTGGAAGTGAGCAGGAAAAAGCTAGCAAGTGTACAGGTAACATACAGCAGACATACAACAGCGGTTGTTAGTGAGAGGAAATCTGACAGCCCACCGATTATTAACGTGAAAAGAAAACTAGTGGTACAAAGCAATAGGCACCCCTCGCATACCCAAAACACGTTTTCAAATAATGCCTTGTTTCCTAAAAGGTAAATTCTGAGCTTATGAAAACCCCCAGGATTCACAGTTACCATCCTATTGATAGGATTACCCAGACACAGACGATAAACTGCCCGTTTCCCATCTCGATTTTTTTTTTCCAACTGTCATGATGACTCTATGTTATGATGCAATCTTTTGCAGAATCAAGTCGTTTTGACCACTGTGCTTCCCTGAAACCACACTGTCTTCCAATTTCGGTGTTAATGTTATTACAGAGAATAACAAGTTGCTCAAGGGAGAGTGACATAGGATGTGAAAGTTTTGCAGTCTTCCGGCTGAAATCCAACGCGAGCTCCCGCTCTCTTCCCCAGCAAAGCAACTTTGAGACGCTCGCTGGGTTTGGTACTCGAAGCTACACTTGAAGCAATGACAAAGGGGCGGGGGTGGGGGGGGGGAGACGCCAAGGATCCAGACAAGCGCTGCGGCCCCAGGTTTGCCAAAGTCTGAGACCAGTACTCTAGACGCACCCGCTCTCCCTTTTTTTTTCCCCTTAGAGCGAGATGGAACAGAGGCTCCCTCGCCCTTGTCTCCAAACTCCGTATCCCGCTACAGCTGGTGCACTGGAAGTTATGAGCACAGACAGATGCTGCGGAGAAATCTGTTACAGTTGCTCAACTGTTCCAAGCATGTCTCGGTATTTTTAGCTCTGGGGGTGTTCTGGTGCGCGCACAAACTCTATAGGCATGGTCTGGGACTCCGGAGCGTGGGTGAGCGCTAAGGCAGAGTGACAGCTGGGCACCTCTGGGTCGGCGGGGCAGGGGAGGGTCGGGGAGGGCAGCCCGAGTCCACTCCCCGGGACGCACAGGCAACGAGAGGAAAGGAGGGAAGAAAACACACAGCAGCCCTTACCTGTTGCCGGCGCAGGAACATGGGGACATGGAGTGGAAGTGAGGGGTTACAGAGGCATGTAAGATCCAGGAGTTTGTACAAGCGAGCGAGCCAGGGCGAACCAGCATTCCCAAGACCCAGCTTGCCGGCGCCTGGCGGGCTGCGCGCTGGCCGGGGCTCCAGGGCGCTCTGAGCTTTCCTGGGCTCTTTTGAGGCGTCGCGAGCCACGGGCCCGCCTGGCCCCGCCCCCAGCCGCGCCGGCCAATCGCAGCGCGCCTGGCCCCGGGGACCGCGTGGGGAGGGAGGATGCTGCGCCCGCGGCCGCGGGGCTGCCGCCGGGGAGAACCTGCCGCCGCTTCCTTCCCGTCTGCCCGCTCCCCCCACCCCCCGCGCCCCGGCCGCCGGTCCGGCCGCGCAAAGGAGGGGGAAGCTGCGCCCGGCCCGGCCGGCAGCAGGTGGGAAGCTCCGCGGCCGGGCTCTTGCGGCTGCCTGGTGGCAGCCTGGCCCCTGGGCAAAGCTCCCGAGCCCTCCGCCAGCCCTCCACTTGCCCTCTTCTGTCGTCCGTGGCGGCGGGGCGGGGCGTGCGCCCCCAGAGGCTCGCGAGGTGCCAGGGTGCGGGAGAAGCGGCGGCGGCCGGGGAGGCTTGCGTTTCAGCCCTTCAGCCGGGGCGCGTCTTCCTCCCCCTTTACCCCCCTCCCACCCCCAACCCCCCCACCCCCGGACCAGCTGAGGAGCCGCGAATTAAACGGGGGAAGGGACCGCGACCGGCTCGCAGGACCCAGCGGGATTCAGACGCGCGCGAGGGGTGCAGCTGCCTGGGAGAAGCAGCTCTTCCTCCTCCCGGCTCTGGGTCAATTACTTACAAAGCGCCTAGCCTGCTCGGAAGGCTGAACCGCCCGCTCGCTCGCTCTCGCGGGGCCCGCCCTCAATCTCTGTCTGCACCAGCGCCCGGCACGCTCTGCTGATCTAAAATCAGAGCAATTAAAGAGTAATGAACTCTCTGGAACGGCGACTCCTACAGACACTCAGCGCTGCCGCGCATCAGCGCCTCCCAGCCCTCCTTCCCAGCAGCCAGGCAAGAGCATGTAGACCCTTTCCAGAGACCCTTTCAGAAGCTCTGTCAACTTCAGCGTGAACCGGGTGCGGACCCTGGAACGTTGCAGATTGAACCGTGTGTGTGTGTGTGTGTCTCAGTACTTTGGTGTCATAACGCAGCTTTGCTCTTCAAGGATATTTAGGAGTCCCCCAAGTTTGAAATCCGTGTGTGTGTGTGTGTGTGTGTGTTGAATGTGCATTTCCTCAAGCGATCAAATGTGTCTTCCGCGCAGTTTATTTAAACCTCTGAAAGGCCTCCTAGAGACGCCAAACTACCTCAACAAACCAGCTCGTATTCTGCGCGGCACAGCCCGGCTGGATTTGTGCGTGTGGGAGAGTGAAACTGACACTTCAAGGCAAGGGTCTGCGCCGGGACCCACCTCCGAGCCTCATACCCACACGCGGCCCCTAGGAGGTGCTGGTGAAATACGCTTGGGTTTTGCAGATCGCTCTTAATCCTGCCTCAGCAAGTGGGCCACTTTTCCTAGCACCGAGGAAGACGCTGAGATTCAAAGGGTCTGGAACAGGTTGCGCGCGCGGTGTCTCTCTGATAGCCAAGTGCATTGCTGTTTCATTCCATTCGCTGAGGTAGTACAGTAGTCCGAGCCCTGGTACCAACTGTCTTGCCTTTTAAAGTCCTCTCCGTGAGAATAATGCTTCACACCAGGGAGGTCTAATTTAACCTGTGTTAAGCCAAGTGTTATTTATAGACCGTTTGGATCAACTCTGCAAAAGAGATGGATGTACAGAAAGCCAGGCTGTAGCCTAAAGCTAAAAGAGCCTGGAGACAGAGGAGCTAACTCTGCATAACCAGAGGACGGAGGATGAGGTACAGCTCACTGCACTGCAATAAGCTTCCTCTGAAATGGGTTTCCTCGTGGATTTCTTCTAAGGAACAGGCAGGAGAGGTCCAATCAATCCTTCAAAGCATATTAAACCTAAATGGAAAGAGGAAGAAATTCATCCTCTATAGCTGTTCTCTTCTTTACTATGATTCAATCTATGTATCTGTAGATGGCTAAGAATTTTCCAAACCACAGGAATTCAGAGAGGCAACACTCTTATTTCCAGGTAATGAGCTGCCGTTCAAAACCAGTCACCCAGAAAGGGGTGCCATTTCTCCTGAATTAGGATTGAAATTGTTTTACTGTAATATGCCACTCTAAGTAAAGTGAATACACCCCAGGCCAGGAAAGTTTCATATGATAGGAAAAATCTTTAAAGAAATGAATGCAAAGTTACAAGATTATGGTTGTTTGTATAAATGTACTGATGGGAGGGGAACAAATAAATATATGTATTTATCTGGGCAAAGGGGCGTCTTTCTCATCAACGTCACTTTGACCTCCCATGTAACGCTATGCAGCAAGGCTTATTTGTTGAAGTAGAATATTAGAGAAAAGTTGATTATTTTAATAAGCAGCTTCCCAATCTGAATAGAATTTTCACCTTCATTATTTAGCTAAATAAGGAAACATGAAGGATTAAATTTTGTTAGTAACTGAAACTTTGTAAATTCAGGATAGCATTGATTAACTCTATTGCTTCATCTTATAAAGAAAAATATAAATGTGCATTTTAATTAATGAAAGAGACTTTTCACTATGTCCCTATTAGGAAAATTCTAGTATTCCAAAACATTCAGTGCTTGGGTAAATATACTTTTCTGGAGCAATGCGTGATACAGATTTCTCTAGTCAGAGTATATCTTTTTGGCTGAATCAGTCCTTATTTAGCAAAAAAGTCCCCAGTAGTTTTGGACACCAGTGCAGCTGAGCGTTGGGATCCATCTATGGATTAAATTTTTCCAAGGAAGTGACAGTTATGCTCTTACTGATTCCCTCCATGGTAACCACCTATAATATTAGTCACAGTCTAGATCTGCAGTGAGATTATGAATGGTCGTGTGACGCAGGAGGAGATTGTTTCACGAGGAACATAAACCTTTCCTTTGCATTTATGTAAAGATCACCAGCAGTTAGAAATATTTTCAGGTGTCTGTTAACCATCTATGCAGCCCAATTTCATAATGATAACGATGAAAAACTCCTGTTATTTGCATCTACTAGGTAGTAAGAACCACTTACTAGTCTTTGCAGTAATAATTAATAATCATAAATAAATAAATGTAATGTTGACTTGAAATGTAGATAGCATGAGTGTGCAGTCTGCTGCTATGAGGACAAGCCATCCACTAGGGTATTTTAAGCCACTGAATGTAATCTTACCCGTTGGGAAACGGCTTTGGCAATTTCACTTACTGCACTGGTAAGATTTCATCTCCATAATAAATTCAATAAAGGGTAGTAGCTACTTGTTGAGTAGCTACTTTGTACTTTAGCTGTGCGCTAGGTGAGATAGGAGATAGAAGACCCCTAGGAGGAACTGTTCCTTCTCTCTAAGAATTCACAATCTCTAATTGAGAAGACAGTCAATGCACAAGTGAAATGACTAAATGACAAGATAAGGCAGCTTCTGATTAAGTGCTAAAGTGGATTTGTGAAAAAAGGAAAATCTGGAGAATGTCTGAGTAGAATGACATGGATTAGAATTTATGGGGAAGTCTTTAGAATGGAAGACAACACGTGTGACATGATAGCTTGCGTAGTTGTGTTAAGGATGCTGAGAGCATATACCAGAAGACAGGGTTGCCCTCACTCAGATTCTGTCCATAATGGTGTGCCCCCGGCTCTGACTCTATGCGTGTAATTGTGTTTATAAATTATAAGCTGCTTCTAAGAATGGCATGTCCTTCCTGCAGGCCACTGCCTGCAGAGTTTCCTCTAAAGCAATGGGATTTAGTCCACAAGACTTACTTGCCATCTGTCACACACAGCAATGATGCCTGATTGATCCGGCAGACCTGGGAATGCAGCATATCACATAATGCAGTGGTCTCCAACCTTTTCGGCACCAGGGACCAGTTTTGCGGAAGACAGTTTTTCCATGGACTGGGGGGGGGCGGACGTTCAGGCGGTAGTGCGGGCGATGGGGAGTGATGGGGCGCGGCTGTAAATACAGATGAAGCTTCGCTCACTGACCCGCCGCTCCCCTCCTACTGTGCGGCCCGGTTTCTAACAGGCCGTGGACCAGTACCAGTCTGTGGCCAGGGGCTGGGGACCCCTGACATAATGGCTTTTCTAAATAATTGAAACTTGTTTGATTGGGAATTATTTTCCCTTCTGTCATGTATGCATCCTCAAACTCTAACTTGTTGCCCCTGTAGCATTCTGTACATAGTTCTAGTATAGCATATTTTGTTCCTCTCATGCGGTTACAGATATATTTTTCCCTGTATTTGTCTCTACCTACCAATGGGGGAGCTTTTCAAAGTCTGCTGCCAGGTCTTTTTTTTTTTTTTTTTTAATCTTTATATCCTTATTGCCTTGCACATGGCCGAGTAAATACATCAGGCTCAGTAAATGTCAGTTAAATAAAGAAAAGAATGAAAGTAACAATATTTTTGAGTATAAGATGACTTTTGAATAATGACTCGGTAATGACTCATTATAATAAACATAAGCTATTTCATTTTTACCTGCAGTAGAGTGGGCCTATCAGGATACTATAAGAACAGTGTCTTCTACATGAAATGACCCCAGACTAGCTTATTTAAGCCTTTCTGCTTGTTTTTCCTTCTTCGCCATCAATGAGCCTTCACTTCTCATTTTGCTTCTGCCAACAGTGTGCCTTGAAGTTACCAGGCTGTCACTATGTTGTGTCTAATTTGTTGATTCTAATATGCACTGGGCTGAGAAGTTATGTAACCAAGGTTGTTTAAAAATATATGCAGAGCTTCCCTGGTGGCGCAGTGATTGAGAATCCGCCTGCCGATGTAGGAGACACGGGTTCGCACCCCGGTCCGGGAAGATCCCACATGCCGCGGAGCGGCTGGGCCCGTGAGCCGTGGCTGCTGAGCCTGCGCGTCCGGAGCCTGTGCTCCGCAACGGGAGAGGCCACGGCGGCGAGAGGCCCGCGTACCGCAAAAAAAAAAAAAAAAAAAAAAAAAAATATATATATATATATATATATATATATATATATATGCAAAGTAAAAGTAAATATGATCTAAAGGACTTCAAGTGGATGTATACTTTTGAAACAGTGTGAGCATATGCTAAATTTGGAGTTACCTTGTTTTGTTCGGTTTCCTTTTTGGATAAAAAAGCTGCAGGGTATGGACTTATGACATCTATTTTAGCTTCTCAGAGCACTTAAATGCTTCAGACCTTGTATTTGCTGTGTTAGGAATAGTTGAGAAAGAGCTCTGGAAAAGTAAGATACCTGTGTGCTTGCAAATATGCATATGTTTATACATTTCTGTACAAGAAAATCATACACTCATTTATGAGAAATCATTTGAACGCTTACTCTGTCCATTAAATATATCTTTGTTTTCCATCAAATATGTTAAAACCAACAACAGTAAGTGGGATGGTTCTTTAAGAAGCTCACACTTCCAGAGCAGCTGAGTTATTATTTAGGAAATTCTCTCTGTTATGCTCTGGAGGCCTTTATTTATCTCACGTGGGTGAGACAATTACACTCCGAAAATGCCATATTCATCTTAGGGCCAGACCTCACGTTACTGTCACTCTTAACACAATGATTGTGGAGATCATTTCATTTGTGTTATCTGCGGCAGGTGAGCACTCTTAAAGGTAATATTCTACATCTTCGGTTCATTCCCTTTTAACACAGATGGTGGTCCCTTTGGCCTGATAGCCCTGCCATAAGGTAGGTGCATATGCAACTTGGCTTTTTCGAGAACTAACAATAACAACAAAACAAACAACTTCACACGATCAATGCTCCTCACTCTTGTAGACATTTAAGGGAGGTGCCACAAGCTACAAAGAAAATGCAAAACATATTTTGAGTAATGTCAACAATACTGTAATGATACTTTTGAAAGAAAGGTTACATACATACCTGAATATCTAAGTTTGGGGGTATGGGCTTTAACAGTTTATGTGTGTGGGTTTTTAAGTGTAAAGTGTATTTAAAAGTCTTTTTTTAAATTGTCAAACAGTATACGCCCATTGTGAGATACCTACAAGATAAACATTACAAATATAGAAGAATGTAGGAACATACAGAAAATAAATTCATATTCCCACCATTATAAATACTTTGGTTATCTCTTTCCCTTTGTCCTATAGTTCTGTTTCTATTTTTATATCGTTATTTTTCATAATCTTAAATCAATTTTGTCATACTTTTTGAAAAATGAGTACCAAACTTTTTATATTTAAGCATTTGTCATATAATCAAAAACCATTTGTAAGCATATATTTTAATGTTTGCATATATTTTATTTCTATAATATGTATGAACCATGCTGTAATTAATCATCACCTGTTCTTATGCATTTATATTCTTTTTTTTTTTTTTATGCTCACAAGGATGTGTTAACTGTCCTTGTAGATTAATGTTTATCTTCATCTCTTACTGTTTTCTTAGAGTAGGTTTCCAAATATGGAATTACCAGGTCAAAGGGTATGATCTCTTTTCTTTTTTTCCAGGTACTATCAGAATTTATTGAAGGGCTTCTTAATCTAGGGTTTGTGAACTTGCATGGGAATAAATTACATCTTTATTTTCACTCATCTCTAACTGAAATTTGCATGTTTTCCAATTGTAATGTAAGCAACAAATGACAGTAATATTAGCATGACCTTGACTTTGTCACCAGTACAAATCATGGATTTTTCACATCATGCTGGAGTCGTTGTAGACATTTCAAACTATCTTTCAAGTTCAAAACTACTTCAAAATTATGGTACTTATAAGACCTGCTGCTAGATCTCGTTATTTAATGTATTACTAAAAGAGGCATGTATATTACCACATTGCAGGTTTAAAAAATATTCTAAAAGCTGTATTTTAATATAATCGGCCTCCCTTGCAATCTGACATATTTCATTTGATGCATTTAAAAATACGACTCTGAGAAGAGGTCTGTAGGTGTCACCAGTTTGCCAAAGGGGCTCGTGTACAGAAATCCATGCTTGTCATGATGGTAGCAACTCCTCCTCAGAAACCTCAAGGGCCAGAGCTCTGCCTGGAACTCCCCTTTGCCAAGACAGACCTCTCAAGGGGCAAAAGAACCCTCACTTCAACTTTGGA
This sequence comes from Kogia breviceps, assembly GCF_026419965.1. Taxonomy (NCBI): domain Eukaryota; kingdom Metazoa; phylum Chordata; class Mammalia; order Artiodactyla; family Physeteridae; genus Kogia; species Kogia breviceps. The sequence goes on from NC_081328.1 coordinate 55,012,358, forward strand.
TTCTTGTCTTCTCTTCACTCGGACTAAGCTGACACTAGTGAAACTTTCCTTTCGACTGACAGTTTGTTTCTGTGTGTGTGTGTGTGTGTGTGTGTGTGTGTGTGTGTGTGTGTGTTTAAATTTATTTTTTATACAACAGGTTCATATTAGTTGTGTATTTTATACATATTAGTGTATATGGGTATGATCTCTTACAACTTTTTTTTTTAATTGCAGTTCTTTCAAATTATATCCAGTGCATTGATTTTCAAGGATGTTCTAAATTATCACCTTGACAATGGTGACAGCACTGCACAGTGGGGAGAATTTGGGCTTCTGGTCAGCCTGGTATGATTTGCAACATTGATCTAGCTAGTTGTGAAAGACTGTTGTAGAGATTAGAAATAATGTACATGAAATCCCTGGCCCATAGCAGTCACTTAGACCACGGTAGTTGCTTACACTCTACTACCATGGCTACTGCTACTAAGGATGATGAAAATGACAAGATGAGTATATAACTTAGCTGGAAGAATAAAATATTTTTTTTTTTTTTGGAAAATAAATTTGTTTATTTATTTATTTATTTATGGCTGCATTGGGTCTTTTTTGTTGCGCGCGGGCTTTCTCTAGTTGCGGCAAGCCGCTGCGCGGGCTTCTCATTGCGGTGGCTTCTCTTGTTGCGGAGCACGGGTTCTAGGCGCGCGGGCTCAGTAGTTGTGGCGCACGGGCTTAGTTGCTCCGCGGCATGTGGGAGCTTCCCGGACCAGGGCTCGAACCCGTGTCCCCTGCACTGGTAGTCGGATTCTTAACGACTGCGCCACCAGGGAAATCCCAAGATATTTTAAAGAGATATTTTTACACAGTAAATCTTTAAATAACATAGCAGTCGATGGCAGTGCCTGATTATGTGCTAAAATCATAAATGAAGAGGTAAGTAACTGAGGCATTCAGGGGCACATTATAGCTACATCTGGACGTATAAACTGGTATTAGATAAGGGAGGAAAGTAAAGTGAATTTTCCAGTTGATGGTCAGCATTTGTATAAATTCACAAGTAAAGGGATATTAGGATTGAACAGTAAATTGGGGCCAGATTTTAGACCCTTAAGACAAGCATGAGAAGCCGACACTTTCTTCTTTCGACACAGGGAGGGATCTACAGATCAGTGAGTAGGAAGATAAGAGACGTAAGCAGGACTGTTGTAACATTAATCTGACTGTCATTTCTTCCGCCGTTGCCTCTGGCTGCAGCCCTACCACGTGATCTTTTGTTCTGTTCTGTTTTGTTTTTTTATATGATTTCCCAAGCCCCAATTTTTCATTTATTAAGAAACAGAGATATAGAAATTACGCTCCAAGAGGGCTGCTCGTCTGAATGGAAGCTGCAGATACGGATTCTAAGACTGCTGATTTCACATCCAGAGTTTCCTCCTCTACTTTCTGCAGAATATAACTTTCCATAGCCTCTCTGCTCAGACAGATCTAGAAATCCTAGAATAGGACTTATATTTTTCACAGACACTTAGTAATTCCCCACAAATTATTTTTACCCTGATTATAGTATATAAAGTTTGGCCTTTTACTCCTTACACAGAGCCTAATTCCCAATGTTTGGCTCACTTTTCATGCTGTGGGAGGATTTCTTCCATGTTAAGAATAAATTTGATCAGTGTCTGAGGATTTGATTGAAAATTTTCCTCCCTCACTGACCAGTTTCTGTACTGCAGGCATAGAACCTCAAATGATATTTAATTCCAGGCTTTTGATAAAGGTATGTTTTAGTATTCAAACCCCTTGTGTACAGTTGCAAATAAATAAAACGTGTATCACAACTATGCAAAAATAAAATGCTTGTATCCTACTATTGGCAATGACATGAATGACAAATGATAACAGAACAAATAACATTAATAGCATTATATGATTATTAAAAGAAAACCCAAGTTATGTCACTCTTCACCTTATAGGTGCTTAATATTTTAATGTACTGCTTAGGACCAAATCCAGATATTTCTTTTCTCCTGCATGTGGATTTGAGCTACATCCAGCATATTTCAAATGTTACAGAAATTCAAATGAATTATCACTATTTTATAACTATCACTAACAAGCATTTTAGAAAATTGTTTCCATGGTTAGCAATAGAGAAAGTCTGAATTTACAACACAGACTTAAATTCTGTTCCTAGTGTTTCAGGTTCAGATATTCTTATCACTAAAGGAGATCTCATTTCAAAACTTGTATTTATACCAAAATCTATTCTTTTATAGGGTTTGCATAACTGAGTCACCAAGTTAGCCAGGCAGGAACTGACATTAGAAATAATGCTTTTTTGTAAACTGATTGTCATTTCCCTGCATGTGAACTGAAATGTGTGTAGACTCACACTGTACCTGTTAAGTCAACTTGGGGAAAAAAAAAATCAGTTAGGAGATTAAACCTCTCGTGTGTGTTAACACGCGCAATAGTGCTTCCAAAAAAAAAAAAAATCTTTGAAAAATAATGATATATTTCCCACTTGGGCAAAGGACAAACCCCAAAGCTATTGCTCTTAATGTCTATTATTTTTATATAAAAATGTAGTGCCTCCTCAGTACAGGTTTAAGTAAAGGAAGGAATGTACTTAATAAATTAATTGGCAGAAAAAGCAACTTCAGAGTTTATCTAAACATTCAGACACACACACACACACACACACACACACACACAGAGTTATATCTGGTGAAATAATGAGGACACGCCTAAAAACCTCCTAAGAGGTTGAAGACAGCTGAATTTTGACTTGCACTTGCTTCAGTCTGACAGACGAGCTGTAGTCAGCAATGAGACTACATTTCTCAGAAAATTGCTCTCACGATTCTGATTTTATGGTGTTCAGAGTTCAGTTGTATCTTACAATTTACAATTTAAAAACATCATCTGCTCACCCGTTGCACCCATATTTCTTATGTATTAAAATATCGAAACTTCAAAGTAGATAGTAGCAACTCTCTCAATATTTTCCGACAGTAGAATAACTATAAAGCTCTGAGGCTAAACAGCTTCTATATTTCCGTACAACACTAGCTAAGTATTTGTATCATAAGCAGTTTCCTTAAAAGAGCAGACGATAATGAAAAAGGTTATTTGTATTTTCTTGCAGAAGTTATCTGAACAACTGCCTGGTCAAAGCATCATTTAGCACAAAAGACTTAGTCACCAATGCCATATCCATAGTTTCAAAACCCAAGCAGTATAATGGAAATTTATGCAAAGGCCCTTTAATACTGGGCTCAAAATGAGTCAGCGCTCTTCCCTAAGTGAATTAAGCACAGAAATTAGTTTATCCCTCACTATGTTCTTTCCTCATGCATTGCTCGTCTTGGTTCATTTCTTTTCTCCACGGTCTGTACATTATTTCAAATCCTACCAAAAAGCTGGGGACTAGGACCCAAATATAGCCAGTAACCAAGGCAGAGTGCTCAGCATTGTATGATTATCATAACTGAGTATGTGGTTCATCTCTAGAAATACAGTTCAGGATCTGTGGGATTCCAGCTCCAGAGGACGCCTTGAAAAGCATAACCTACAAAGCAACATGCTGGAAAAAGTACCATGCACTCTTTTTTTTTTTTTTTTTTTTTTTTTTTCTTTTTTTGCGGTATGCGGGCCTCTCACTGTTGTGGCCTCTCCCGTTGCAGAGCACAGGCTCCAGACGCGCAGGCCCAGAGGCCATGGCTCACGGGCTTAGTTGCTCCACGGCATGTGGGATCTTCCCGGACCGGGGCACGAACCCGTGTCTCCTGCATCGGCAGGCGGATTCTCAACCACTGCGCCACCAGGGAAGCCCTACCATGCACTCTTGATAATTTAAAACACCAACCCATATCCTGCAGGTGAGATAGTCCAGTCTGCAAAAAAATTCATTTTTAAAATTAGTCCTCCGTTAGGGAAAGCATTCTTTGTGAATTGACTTACATGCCAGGACATCAAACCAAAAAAGAAAGAAAAGACAAGAAAACAGGAAAGAACCCTAGGCCTTGACAGATGCTCTGTCCTTTCTCTTGTCTCCTGAACCCTCTCCCAAGTCTCCATCTGAAGGCAGCCTGACCTGCAGCCCGTTTCAAGCCACATAGGAACTGGAGGTCTTTCCTACAAAAGATTTCACCCCTAACTCCTTTGCAGACCCCCTCAGACCAAGAAAAAATTTTCTCACAGGATTGATTTTGAGAGTCTCTGAGTTCATGCTTGAAGCACATTTCATAATTTCCTTTCTGTGCAAATACCAAGGTATTTATTTCTCTTACGTAATTTCCAGGGAGTCAGTTACATGACCTGACTTCTATTCTGTTGGTCCACTGAAGGGCCTTACCGTCAAACAGTCACCCTTGGTGAGAACGTACCCAAGGACTGATCTATGACTGCAAAGGAACTTAACAATTCCTGGAAGGAAAAGGGTTAAGCGCCAGTAAAAACAGCATAAATTTACACATGACCTAGCGTGATTACACTTTTATTCTCTTCCTTGCAAAGGAGTAACAATGGCAAACCCCCATAACTAATGCTTCTGGTCTAGAAACCTTCTCCTTAAAGGAACTGTTTTTAGCCACGTTAGATGATCTCAACAACCTTCTCGTTAGAAAGGATCTCTAGACAGAGAGATGGACTTGCTGGTGAGTTTTCGTTCCAAAGGATCTAAAAGATTCATTACATCATGGGAAAATCATCTCCACTATTGGGCAGTAAGGAGCAGCCTTTTGTGATCGGTTTGGGATGGTTGGATTCTGACTGAAACGTACTAGAATTACAACTGCTTTGCACCAAACCTAACTTGCTAGGAAGGGAAATGGCTTGAATAGCCAGAGGACTTGGCTTCAGAAAGAATTATGGGCAGGTAAGCATCACTGCAGTGGTTTAAGTTAAAAAAAAAAAAAAAAAAACTGGCTCTGATAATACCGCTTTTCATCAAACATCATGCTCTGCTTTCTTTCTGCAAAATATGGGAAGAGGATTGTCTAACAGGGGAAAAGTGTTTGGGGAAAAATAGAGGACCCCAATTTGTTCTCCTTTATTGATGAGATCAAATGCTTCAAAGAGTGAATGAGACAGATGCCAAAGTCTTCCTTATCTTCACCCTGCAGTGGAGGCTTCCCTAGATGAGCAAGTGCATTGCTGCAAACAGAGCTTTCGGGGGGGATTTACTTGGACCAGTAGAAAGTGGGCAGAGCCCGAGTGGGGAGGTAGGGGCAGCCTCTCCCTCTCTCAACTCAGATCTCTGAAGCGTCCACCAGCCCCCTTTCCTTTTCCCTTTTCCCTTTTTCCTCTAGGAATTTTCCATCAGCTGGAGAGCAAGGACATCAGTTGTCACGGTGATGAGAGAAGTTGCACTTTTGCCCTTGGCCGTGGATGCATCTGGGGGCCTGTGTTCACGTAGCAGTGACTCAGGGGACACCCTGCCAATGCAGCCCTGTTCTCTTCCTCCCCTCTCCTCCTCCTTCCTTGCTGTCTTCACACAAATTCCTCCAGGAAAAACGCTACAGTGTTTTTCTGTACATACCTAGATATCTAGATACCTAGATCTGCAGAGATCTAGAACTGGTCTTGGGGACTTTTGAAGACGATTGATTCTAAATAGTATTCAGTCTTAGAAGTCCTGATGAAGCACTGAATTAAAATGGAAAAAGTAGCAACCCAGGGAAAAATAAGGAAACATTCAGAGACAGCGTCATTGGAAGGTTTTTCTTTAAAAATCAGTTCTTCCAAAAATTCTTTGCGTGCAGGGACCACCCTGGCGCCAGATATGGCAACTCCTAAATGAGTTCTCCAAGCATACTCTCCTTCTTTTGTTCATGAAAAACAATACAAGATTGAACCGTTTTTATGGGAGATTATCTGCAGCAAGAAAATGACCCAGAGCAGAGATATACACTACTTGGTAGGGGAATATCTTTGTATTATAAGAGCCATAGGAAATAAAGCCTTTCTGCGAAACCTGGGTTTTTCTAATATTTTAAATCCAAATAGTATCCTTCCCATGGTGATAGAACAGGGGTCTGCAAACTACAGCCCCCAGGCCAGACCTACTCCTCATCTATACAGCCCGTGAGCTAAGAAAGTTTTTATGTTTTCAAATGGTAAGGGAAAATAAACAAAAGAAGAAAAATACTTTGTGACAGTTGCATATTTTATAAAATTCAAATTTCTGGATTTATAAATAATGTTTTATTGGAACATAGCCATACTTATTTGCTTACATAATGTCTCTGATTGTTTTTCTGCTGTAATGCAGAGGTGAGAGGACAAGGCAGAGACCATATGTGGCCCACAAAACAGAAAATATTTACTATTTGGCCCTTTACTGAGAAAGGCCTGCTGACTGTTGGACCAGGATAATGCTATGGGGTGTAAGACCAAGCCTGAGTCAAAAGGATGGGAATGCGATTCCTGATACTCTGATTCTAGTAGGCTGAATAAATTTCATTGAAGGGTCTGTCTAACTGTTGAGGCCTCCTTGTTCAAGTGGTGATAAATGCTCGGAGATTTATTTTCAGATTAACTATATAATGATTGTAAAATATGTATTCAACCACCACATATTTTCTGTTGAAACTCATTATCGTTGATATATTTTGATCAAATTCATATTAAAAATTAAGTGGCTTCCAAGTGGGTTCGTAAAATAGCGTTAAGGTTACTATTAACATCAAGCCTTAAATTCAATGAATGTCAAAACTGATTCCACAGAGATTGAGTACATTGGGACCTATTTTTCAACCTTGTTTATTTTCTTGATTTTGGTAAATTTATCGCTAGATTGTTTCAAGCTTGCTGGTCTGTAAAGGGATCTGAGAGTCTGTGACACCACAAAGTCATTATTTACCTTTTGTGTGGCTTCAATTCAACCAGTCTTTAATCTGATCTCATCAGCTATCACTGTGTTGCACTTAATAGCAGGTAGTGATTAAAAAACAACATCAAAACAACAAATAATTGAACAAATTGGATTATTTTGCAAATCCTGGTAACTTTCCTCTAGGAACTGAAGTACAAAGTCACCTAAAATTTATTCCTCCTAGACGTTTCTAAGAACTCACAGAAGTTTGGTCTTTTCTCCCTGAGGCCCATTAAATGTGCCTATAAGTCTTACTTAATCCTATTCTATCAGAGTTAAATTTCCTTTAATATCAAAAGCTCAGATTAAAGATAAATATAGGAATTTTGGACTTTTGCTCACTTGAATATTTTCTTTAAAAGGAAGAGAAACTGCAGCCCATTCCACTATGAATTCCCCTGCCCCTGTTTTGTCATTGCGCTACGAACAAGATGAAACGCTAAACCCACAGGCAGACCCTGAAAACCAGATTCTAACATGTGAAAGAAAAATCTTCCTAAAAATCTTGATTTTCAGTGAGCTTGCTTCTGATCGGTTTCTCACGGGACATTGTTTTTACCTTAAGACAATTACATAGTAGCATCAATGGCTGTACTTCCAGAGAGAACAACTAGCCGCTCAGATTACGTGGCATAGGTGCATACATTTTTCAGAATTTGCCTCTAAGAGTCAATTAAAGAGAAACCTAACGGGGAGGGATCGAATAGGAAGATGATGGGATTTTAAATATAATAAATGATTGTGTTTCATGAGGAATTCCACGAAGAAAATTCATCAAATATTAAAAAGAAATAAAGCCAGCTCATTCCATTGCAATGGAATTTTCAGCTTCAGAATCTACTCTAATGAAATGAAAATGATGATATGAATTACCTCAAACAATAGAGGATTCCCCCAAATCCATTAAATTTAATATCAAAATTTTTTATTTGAAAAAGGGAGCTGAGTGGTCTTTGGGGTTAAATATTCATCGGAAATTCATGGACAAATTAATTGTCTTTTTTTACCCTGAAGAGGGAGTTGAACAAGGTTCTGTCTGGAGTTATTTTTCTGTGGTATCTTTGGCCACACTCAAATGGCATAAATTGTACTTTATTTTATTGGCTCTCTTACCAATTTGATCTACTAGAAATAAAATTGTTATAGCCAATTTTAAAAACTCCTGCATGAATTTAAGTCCTCTGGCAGTCATATCATTTAAATGATTATAATATAAACACAGTTCAATGAGAGTCATTACCTTGGTTCTCCATGCCTTGGAGGGTTTCAGTTCTATGACATTCAACATGGCTTTATTATCTTATTTCCTCTCTTTGTTTTTGCACAGTTACTTTAATCTGATGGCCTCTGAAGGCTGATCTAAAGGTGTTGTTACTATTACGATATTATTATCACCATCACTGTAGTTTTCAGTGCAGAAAATGCTAACTTAGAGACCACTGCCTTCTTTCTTCATCGCGAATAACTGTATATGCATTTCAAAACAGCAATGTTGTGTCTTTTCAACACAATGTTCTTACAGGAATATGGACTTCCTTCACAGAGGCTCCTGGAAAGACTAAGCAAATGGGCAGCCATCCTTGCAAATAATCAGAACACAAGAAGGTAGTGCAGTGGATATTTTCAAGAATGTTTCCTTTGCAAATAACCATACCAGCAAGTTTTTGGAAGCCGCTCTCTTGTTTACAGATTATGATCATCAACAAAAATCAATGATTTATTCTAGTGACCCGACAAAGCATTTTACGTAAACTAAATATGAACGTGCCCCTCATTCAAATATTGAATTTCAGTAGCCACAAAATAGCCAGTAAAATAGAGTTTAGTTTACATCACGAATGGCTATTTTTCAATACTTTCAAGAATACACTTTTGCACATGCCCTTGAATCAATACCGTCACCCGTGCCCTAATATAAACCCAAACACAGCTTTACAACTACTTCATTCATTAAAAGACACGCTTGTTATCAGATGTGACTCCGTCACTCTCTTTAGAACACTCTGAATGAAAAATGAACTTATTTAGTTTTTATGTTCTGATAAATTGATTGCAAATAACCCTATTAGATTTTAAACTCCCTTAACTGTGTGTTCTATAAGAGGGAATTTTAAAAGCATGAAAAATAAACTTAGAAGTCGAATTTAAAAAGACTTTTTTCTAAAAGGATATCAAAGAACAGATCTCAAATGAAGGCAGCACCAAATTCACTAAGGACTCTCTCGCCTCTCCGACTCCAAAAAAGTGGACATGGAAAAGGTCCATGGTGGAGGAAGTCTACAGCAAGGGTATATAGCTGGGTATGCAGTTGGCTTGAACTGAAAGGCCCAGTTTTGATATTATACACAAATGTGGAAGAAAAACATCAAATCTAAATGGAAAAACAATAAGTTAAACTATCGTGAGGACAGATAAATGTATATAGCTGGGTATGCAGTTGGCTTGAACTGAAAGGCCCAGTTTTGATATTATACACAAATGTGGAAGAAAAACATCAAATCTAAATGGAAAAACAATAAGTTAAACTATCGTGAGGACAGATAAATGTTTGAAAGTGTCGTGTCTCGGTTGATTGCTATTCAACCCCAGCACTGACCCCAAGTAGCCAGGTGGCCACTGTTGCAGAACAATTTCAGTTTGAAACAGACTCATGGTCCTCAGCCCCTTTCACTAGGCTTTGTTACTAACCAGCGTGTGAAATAGTATCGAGACCCCTGGGCTAGGAGAGAGTCCCAACACACTTTACACACTTCCCTTCCACAGCTGGTTGTATTGCATGACCGAACAGAGAGAGAGAGAGAGAGAGAGAGAGAGAGAGAGAGATGGAGAGCTGGCAGATTGCAAAGCGTCGGAGTTATCTTCTCTTTGGTATATTGGTGTGGTAGTATGTCCTTCTTGAGCCAAAATGGCAACGTAGCTGCAAACTGCTAGACCTTCACAACTCATGTTTTAATAGCAGATCAAATTAGTTATCTCTGTTATTGAATCGTGTGAGTGGAGTACATGTCCCACTCACAAAAATAAAGCATGCCTATTTGGAAAGCTGGACTTTTTTAAACGGATAAATTCTTGGGAACTAAGCTTTATAATAAATGTTCTAGATGAAGAAAAACACACAGTCATGCTGGCTGATGTTACTTTATTTTTTTTAACTTTTTATTATATATTGAAGTGTAGTCGATTAAGAATGTTGTGTTAGTTTCAGGTGCGCAGCAAAGTGATTCAGTTATGCATACACATGTATCTGTTCTTTTTCAAATTCTTTTCCCATTTAGGTTGCTACATAATATTGAGCAGAGTTCCCTGTGCTATACAGTAGGTCCTTATTGAGGAGCTATTTTTCAAGTTTATTTATTTATTTATTTACTTTGGCTGCACCGGGTCTTAGTTGTGGCACATGGGATCTTTAGTTGCGGCATGCGGGCTCTTAGCTGCAGCATCCTTAGTTCAATCCCTAGTTCCCCGACCAGGGATTGAACCCGGGCCCCCTACATTGGGAGCATGGAGTCTTACCCACTGGACTACCAGGGAAGTCCCTATCCATTTTAAATATAGCAGTGTGTGCATGTCAATCCCAAATTCCGTAACTATACCTCTGCCCCACCCTTCCCCCCGGTAACCATAAGTTCCTTCTCTAAGTCTGTGAGTCTGTTTCTGTTTTGCAAATAAGTTCACTTGTATTATTACTTTTAAGATTCTGCATATAAGTGATATCACTCAATATTTCTCTTTCTCTGTCTGACTTACTTCACTCCATATGACAACCTCTATGTCCATCCATGTTGCTGCAAATGGAATTATTTCAATATTTCTTTTTTATGGCCAAGTAATATTCCATGGTATATATGTACCACATTAAATGTATGACCGCAAACCTCAGAGGGGACTTTGGGATGGCTGGCAATCCTATTCTATTCCCCTAGTCCATTCACACCCCTGGTCTCTGAGATGAGGATCTGAACATTTCCTATCTCCACTCAAATCTCTAATACCTTTTACTCTCAGCTGATTCCCTTTCTTTTCATCACACTGGGGAAAAAAAAAAAAAAAAGGAGGCAGGGAGAAGATAATGTCTTCAACCATCAGTCCTCTCTACCCCACCTTGAAACCCACTTCTCCATCTCTACGTGGATATGTTGTTTTCCCTCCTGTACCTGTGGCTCCAATGTCACCCTACCTCCACTTGTAGACTAGAGATGCCACTCCTCATCTATTCAAAGACTCTAATTCTTCATCTCCTCTCTCCTACATCATCTATTTTTTCCTCTCTATGGGATCCTTCCCATCTGCACATCAACATGCTCAACGACCTCCCACGAACACAAGAAAGAAAAATTCAAAGAAAGAAAGAAGAAATGGAAAGCTTGCCTTGACCCTGTCTTTCCCTCCAGCTATGATTATTGCACTTATCTTCTCCCTTGTCTACTAAAAGTTTTCTAAAGTTGTCCTTACTTTCTTACCCCTTGTTCTTCACTGAATCTCCTTGAGTCAGGCATTTACTCCAGGCAGACACTCAAGTCCATGGTCAACTCTGTTCTCTCACATGTGGTATCTAAGCAGCATCCATAGTCAGTCATTTATTGGATCCCTTTCTTTACTTGGCTGTTAAGTAACCACTCTTCTCTGTCTTTTCTCAAATCTCATGGATGGCCCCTTCTCATCCTCCCTGAATGAGTTTCTTCTGTGTCTCTATCTCACAGTGTTTCAGCATCCGTGGCTCTGGTACCCTGCCCCCCCAGCCTCCATTCAGTTCCTGGCAGAGCTCACGCAAGCCTATACCTTTAACTACAGATCTACGCAGAAGGCTTCCAAATGTACATCCTCAGCCCTGACCTCCTCCCACACTCAAAACGCATGGATACACAACTTCCTACTGTGTGCTCCCACGGGAGTATCAAGTAGGCATCGGAAACACAAAACACATGGATACACAGCTTCCTACTGTGTGCTCCCACGGGAGTATCAAGTAGGCATCGGAAACACAAAACGCATGGATACACAGCTTCCTACTGTGTGCTCCCACGGGAGTATCAAATAGGCATCGGAAACACAAAACGCATGGATACACAGCTTCCTACTGTGTGCTCCCACGGGAGTATCAAATAGGCATCGGAAACACAAAACGCATGGATACACAGCTTCCTACTGTGTGCTCCCACGGGAGTATCAAGTAGGCATCGGAAACACAAAACGCATGGATACACAGCTTCCTACTGTGTGCTCCCACGGGAGTATCAAATAGGCATCGGAAACACAAAACGCATGGATACACAACTTCCTACTGTGTGCTCCCACGGGAGTATCAAGTAGGCATCGGATACACAAAACGCATGGATACACAACTTCCTACTGTGTGCTCCCACGGGAGTATCAAGTAGGCATCGGAAACACAAAACCGAACTCTTTCCATTGTGCTACTTCCCCAGATTCTCAAACTTGTTTCTGCTGTAAGGCCTTTGCACTGGTTTGGAATTCTATTTCCGCAGGTATCCACATGGGGTACTTTCTCTATTCCAGGTTTCTGAGAAAATGTTACCTCAACTGGGAGGCTTTCCCTGACTGCCCTACCTAAAATGGCATCCATCGCTCTTGGCTGGGATACACCCCTTTATTTTTTTTACATAGCACTTAACTATGCCTGGCATTAAATTATGTATTTGTTTCTTTACTTTCTGTCTCTCCTACTAGATTGTAAGTTCCCAAAGGGCAAGATTATTTTTCTGGTTAGTTCATTATTGCCTTTACAATGTCTGTGAATGACCAGACACAAGGTAGACCCTCAATATGTGAGTACATGAATTAATGAATTTTAGAAAAATCAGGTACTGTGACTGAAAACTTTTATATCACTGACTGCAATAACTCTAGACCTGGAAAATAGATAGATGATAGATAGATAGATAGATAGATAGATAGATGAAGGAAGGAAGGAAGGTCAAAAAATAGAGTCATGGTTTGGAATGAGAATCATTGTTCATTGCCACAGCACAGGGAAAGTACACAGAGGTAGATAGAGGGCATGGATCAGGTATGGGTTCTGCTATTTAATTATGGGGTGGTAGGCAATATGCTTTCTGATTCTTATCATTTCACTGATAAAGAGGTTAGAAGAGGTCCATGGGAGATTTTTGTGTTTTAAAATTCTATGAGATACATACCTAATTTATGGTGATATGATATTTCTAAGTGAGGCAGTACTGCAACATCTTATGATGACAGGGCTTTGAATATTGAGAAGAGATCTTTGTTCAGACTATAAAAATAGACAGTCTCCAAGCGCTGAACATTTCCTCTGCGCCGCTATTGTCTGAAGCGCTTTTGCATGCAACTCGTCATTTAATTGTCACAACTTTATGAGGTAAGAACTTTCAGGCCTATTCCACAGATAAGGAAACTGAGTTGGAGGTGGAGTACAGTCTGCCCTCTGTATCCGAGGGTCTGCATCTGGGGATTCAACCCATCCGCGGGGTATGTGTGGGGACCTGCGGACACCGAGGGCCAACTGTGCTCTGCTATTTTATGTAAGGGACTTGAGCATCGGGGGGTTCTGGTATCCGCAGGGGTCCTGGCACCAGTGCCCTCGGATGCCAAGGGATGACTGTAGTTTGCCCACAGGCACACTGCTAGCAATCCACAGAGCTAGGGTTCAAATCTAGAGACGTCCACCTCCTAGATATCGGTCGGGGTTAACTTTGAGAGTGTGACAAAGAGAGACACAGAAAGACAGGGAGATGAGATACAGACAATGAGCATAGGACGGATGGAGAAGTTCACAGATATAGACGCGAAGAAGGAGACGCCAAGCGAGGGATGTAGAGACTCAAGGCCCATACGAGCGCGGTTACGCATCTAGGAGAATTTATTACATTCGTTCATTCTCCACACACACACACTATTTACAAGGAGAGAATTGCTGGAACTTCATTTTTTTTTTTTTTTCTGATACTTTCATCCTTGATAAAAACTATATGCTTGATGAAACGAGTACTACTAATATAAAACAGTGGCCATTTCTGAATTGATTACAAAATATTAATATATTATTTCGTTGCCAGCAGACAGTGCTACGTGGGAAGGTGGCCAGTCCTCTTTTTTTCTGTTCCTCACAGCTGGATGCTGACACATGTGGAACTCAGAAAAATCCTTTAAATGAATATCAAAACTCTTTGAAATGCACAAAAAGTATAAGATGATAATATACCTATTTACAAAGCAAATCTTCACTCCTATTATTAAAATTATGTTTATTAAACTGTTTCTATATACGCATTGACATGATTATCCTCATACAGTATATTGGTCATTGGTCCCTAAGTGCTGGCTGCTTTCTCATGCGATAATTAGATTGCTAAATTATTTATTAGATTCTCCATGGAGATGTTCCAGACTTCGATGCCTATATTTGTGGATCGGGAGTGGCAGTCTTGATGAACACGAATTTCATCTTCGAAACGTATAATCCGTGTCTACGTAGCAGAGGGAAAATCTGGTACATGGAATTCATCCTTAGACCATTTGCCGTTTGTCACTTTCAAGCATGCGCGATTTTTGACTTGACTGGTGCCCATTATATTTTGCTTCTAGGCTTTATTGGCAACACGCTCCCCAAGTTATTCTTCCAAATATCATCCCCAGGAAGTGAGGGCGGAAAATAAAAACCTAATGGATTTACTTCATGGAAAAAAACATGTGTTCTCTTGTGGCCACAAGGTGGCACAATGGTGACCCAAAATACTCAACCTCCTAATAGAATTGCAATTACTGGAGGCTTTGACATAATTGCTGTTATTAATACTGCTGTTATTATTATCATTATGATATTCCAAAACACCAACACATCGCCCTAGCCTTTGGTGAAACGAGAAAGTGTCTTTATTTATGTTTTTATCTTCTTCCTTCTGTCTGCAAAATCGTTAATATTTTGCTTTCTTCCAAATCCCCAACCCCCAGAAGCTCCAACCTACACAAGTAGGTGTGCAGATCCTTTATTTATTGTCCAAAGCTTTAAAATGACAGCTTAGATAATCGTCAGTTATTGTACATTTCTGGAAAAGGATAAACAAAACTTCACATTGTTTGATGCATCTGATGTTGCCCTCAAAGCTTTAGTCTTTCATGACTACTCTGATATTTATTTATAATGTAAGAATAAAAAAGCCATTTTGGAAACTTTGGTTCAGATTTGTTATTTGCAAATTGCTATTTCTCTCAGTTCCACACCAGATGTGACACTGGAAAGAAAACCCAGAATATTGCAACGTGCTCTCCGTTTATTTTATGATCGTTTGGCATTGAGATTAGACCATCTCTCCTCAGGGCTCGGGGAACTCAGAGGTCACTGGGGTCTGGGAATCCAGGTGCTGCGATCGTAGTCAGTTGCATGCTTATCGGGAGGATATAAAAGAGCAGCCACTTTTTCCCAAATGGAACTGAAACACAGGCTGGCCAGGTACAGTTGTCTAAGTCATTCACTGCACAAGTCACCAATCTGCAGCTGCATCAGTTAATAATAACACAAAGGGCTACTGGCATCCTTGGCTGAGCAATTTCCCCCCAACTTCCATAGGTTAAGCCTTCTGGCACTTCAACAATTTAATAGCATATTTGATGCCCTTTGTTCATTGGTCGTAAATGCAGGTTGCCCTCATCAGAATCTTAGTGCTGTACTTTAGTGACTACGTTTTTTATGCCACTACTTGCTTCCGACCTTTGTAATTGCAAAAGCAATATTTCATTTTTTATGAAATCAGACGTGTCATTTTTAAATGCCTTAAATTCTGCCATTTAAAGTAGGTCCAATTTTTTAAAAGTACAGTAATATGAGATCTGAAAACTAAGTTCAACAGATATTATTATTGTAAATGAACTACTGATTTATTATCATGAGAAGTATTCAGTGTACATCACAGTTAGTTATACATTAAGGAAAGATTTGAAATGAAGCAGAAAATCACATGAAAGAGGAATTGTTCTGTTAAATTTAGATAGTCCAGTAATCATAAGAATAGAAAGGTTGTAGTAAATTACATATGTTAATGAAAAAAGCACACACAGAAAAACAAGAAACAAAAAAAAAGCCATGGGTAGAAGTAAAGTGAGGGGGAAGACATCACATTTTGTGGCTTCAAAGAATCACAAAAAAATATAAAGCGAACCAGGAGTGTTCAGAAACTGTGGACCAGAGAGGTTGAGTAACTTCCCCAAATCCCACAGCTCGTTAGTGGCAGCGCTGGGACTAAAATCAATTGCTCTTGGGAGCGGGAAGGCAATACATCTAGAAAGTTGACCTCAGCCATCAACCTATATGTACATCACAGTGAAAGCATGAATATTTAGAAAAAAATAATTTCGTGATCATTAATAAAGCATTCTAATGCTATAGCTAACAATGCTTTTGCTTTCAAATTCCTTTGAAACATGCTACTAGGACTGATAGATATAGAGGGAAACAGGAAATATTAGTTGATTGAGCAACTCCTCAGTGCCAGGGAGTTATGTGTATGTGTATGTCTTCACACACATGTGCACACATATATATGGATTGTGAAGAGTATATCAGGATGCGTGTGCATATTATTATCTCCATTTATACTCAGGAAGAAACTGAGGCTCAGTGACAATTGGGAAATTGCCAAGTTCACAAAGCTGGCGCAGGGCGCATCTGGAACCTGAGCCCACTTCCATCTGATTGAAAGTCCATGACCCTCCTACAATAGGATGCACACGTTAGAGAAAAAGACTTGTTCTTCCTCATCCCAAGTGACTTCAGCGCCTCTTGTGTGGCACCTGGACTGAGGCAGCCCGTCTCCTGGGTGGTTCGCCTATTCCTGGAGCCACCAGTACATCCGAGACCAAGTTTTTCCAAGTTCATTTTGCAGCAGCTTATTTGGGTTGTAATAGATCATTTTTGGATACTGAGATTGCTCCTCCCAGGACCCCTCTAATTTAGGGAAAAAATATTGAGAAGTTTGAGTGTCATGTATGGTATCGTGACATAAAAGTTAAACACTCTTTGAAGCAGTTTGAAGTTAATACCCAGCAGGTGATTTACCTGGAATGGTGGGTACACTGTATGATATGCAGTCCGGTTTCCCTTGGTTTGGTACGATTCACTAAGTCTTCGGTGTATCTGAGTAGAGTAGTATTTTTATTCTCAAAGCACCATTTTACTAAATCCTGAGGCCTCACTTAATGGAGAAGAAGTTTTTTTTTTTTTTTTTTGCGGTATGCGGGCCTCTCACTGTTGTGGCCTCTCCCGTTGTGGAGCACAGGCTCCGGACGCACAGGCCCAGCGGCCACGGCTCACGGGCTTAGTCGCTCCACGGCATGTGGGATCTTCCCGGACCAGGGCACGAACCCGTGTCTCCTGCATCGGCAGGCGGACTCCCAACCACTGCGCCACCAGGGAAGCCCTGGAGAAGAAGTTTGATTTACTTCATCCGAAGTGGTTTGGGTAAGATCGTATACAAATCATTTACATTTGGATGGCAATAATTTATATTCCTTTTACCAAAAGATTGCTCCTTTTAATTTTTTTTTTTCCTTTAGCGTAAGTCCAGATTAAAAGTTAAGGAATGTATATTAATTGACAAAACACTTTTAAAAGAACCTAAGAGTTCGCTGCTGGCGATAACGATAATTGCTCACAATTATTAGCATTCGTTCTGTGCCAGCTACTGGTCTAGGCACTTCGCAAATATTATCTCGCTTAATCCTTTTACAGCAACTGTAAGGTGGGTGCGATGATTTTCCTCTCCTCCTAGCTGAGAAAACGGGGGCACAGAGAAGTGAAGAAAATTGCCCAGAGTCACGCGGGAAGAAAACAGCAGATAGAAGATCCAAACGTAGGCAGTCTGCTCCGTAAGCCTGCACTCAATCGCAGCTTAAATCAGCAAGAAAAACTACAGATAAGGAAAGTAGGAACCAGAAACTCCAGCTAAGTTGCTCCAGGTTGTACAACTACTAAAAAGAGCAAAGGTTGTCAGCCCAGGTGTCTGGGTCTGTCTCAGGCTGGTCTCCTCTCCTTTTCGGGCCTGCCTCAAAAAACTGGAGCACCCCCATTCACTGGAAGAAAACGCCCACTGCTCACCGTGTGTCCTTATCCCCTAAAGCTGGCCCTGCAAGAAGACTCCGTGTTCCTGCTTCCAAGGTGACAGGCTAGGTGGCTGGTCCACGCTTGGGGCTGTGCCCCACTGCGCACTAGCATTGGCCTGGAAGCGGGCGAGACATTAAAAATTCAACCATTTTGTTTACATTCTAGAAAAGATTATCCGCATTCATCGTTGCTCTTACCAGCTGTTTCCCACACTTTTTTTTCCCCCTTCCCCACATTCCAGCCTCTCTAAAAAAAAAAAAATCAATGGCCAATCAACAGTTCCGTTCAGAAGCACTTCTAGAAAATAACGGGCTTCTATTTAACAGAGGGTCTTCAAGGGATCACTTTCCCATTTAATGATGACAGAAGAAAATGTATCTCCTCTGGGGATTCCAGGGAGCCCCCGGTCATCGGTCGCAGTGATTTCTTCCTCGGCTGCATCTCCGAGGCTTTGTCTCTTTGGGCAGATAATTTTTCCTCCTATGTAAAGTGGATTCTGACTATAGATGCGCTGGTGACTCCCCACCCACCCCCCAATGTCTTAAGAACCTTTGCATCTGGAAGTGTCAGCGGCTGGCAGATGCTGCCTCTCGCCTGAATCCGGCCCGGTGGCCAGCCTCCCTCCGCAGGCAGGCTGCTATCAGATAGAATCAACAGGCAGCCCAAAGCGCGATAAATAACTGATCTGCAACATGTGCTTCCAATTCAAATAAAGAGCCTTAAAAAAAAAAAAAAAAAAAAAAAAAAAAAAAAAAAAAAAAAAAAAAAGAGCCTTTAACCACAGTGTGCAGCGCACGTGACAGAAAGTAGTTTATGTGGAAATTTGAAGGTTTCTGATAACTTTGCTGTAAAGAAGTTTTCACAGCGTCGAAACCTCTGGGGGCTTTTCTGTCTCGAGCGCACGTTACTTAGATAGTGATTAAGAAGGTTTTATAAGCCCAGCGGTAAATGACGGAACAGAGAAAAAGCATTCTTTTGGCTACGTAACTTAGCAAGACTTAGTGTCTGTTTGGGCTTTCATCCACCGGGCTTGCTGAAAACCGAAAATGATTAACCTGTCTCTCTGGGCAGCGTGTGGAGCCTCCAGAGCTTCCACGGAGAACCTGACATCAGTGGGGCCCCAGCTCGGTGAGCTTCATTATTTAGAAGACTCTCAATCTCAGCCCAGTAGCTTTTTTTTTGGGGGGGAGGGATGACAGACAGACTCGAGATCCAGTATCCTTTTACTCTGTAGTATTTACAAAATAGAATAAATCAATGAGACCAAACAGCAAAAGAGTTTATTTTAAATGTTCCCTGCTAGGTGCTCAGCAGCTCAGAGTCTACTGAACTTTGAAACATTCAGCCATGTTGACCTAAGTCTCCAAACTCTGCACAAAAGATCCCAAACCGCAGGCCTGGATATTTCCCGAGGAAAGGAGCACGGGGTGACCTGCTGAAGCAAGACGCTGCCTGGCCCTGGCCAAATCTCATGACCCAACCACACGGGCGTCAGAGGCCTGTGTGAAGTTGCTTTAGTAAACTAAGAGCCGTGAAAGAGGAGCTGGGGAATTCACTTGGACATAAGGTTTTTCTTACTGAAGAAAAGCTCCAAAGCAATGCGGAGGAATCATGGTGTCCAGGCAACACTAGATTTTGCCTCTTCAGGAAAACGTCCCCGTAGGAGGCCTTGCTTGCTCTCTGCCCACAGATGTATCCAAACTGCGTCTCAGTTACTAGCTTTCATTTTTAAAGCTCTCCCACCCAAGACAGCCTCTGCAGAGCATTTGCCAAGTGCCTCCCTGCTGCTTTTGTCTGTGTTATTCCTCCTCGCGCTCCGTGTGTGGTGCCACAAGTTTTTTCTCCAGAGCACGGGCCATAGTGTTCTTTTAAAAGTGAAAGTTAGAGAGTGAGAGACGGGCTGCAGCAAATTTAGAAGCGGGGCGGGGCTCTGTGATTTAGAGAGTGCCAAGGATGTAAAGGATGTTTCTAGAATTCCGAGGGCGAAGCTTACCTTAAACCAAAAAAAAAAAAAAACCAAACACCTCAGGGGCTTACAGTGCCTTACAGAATATTCAGAATGGAAGAATCAATGCTTAAAATGGATGGAACGAATAAAATATTTTAAACTGAGTAGAATGAGGGCCCAATCATTTAAAGGCGAGTGTGGTCCAGAGAATCTGCATCACGTATCCTGGCCAAGTCAGGCGGAACGAAGTACAAATATTTAAAGTCAGGGTCTGGGCTCCTTGGTATATTATATATTCAGAGTCCACGTGGGTGAATTCATACAGTCTGATGTGGCTGGGGGCTCTGAAACACAGCCTGGGTAGAGTTCTGCTTTTCTGCCCAAGCTGTACAGTGCTTGCTGGCCTGCGTCTCCAGAGATTTCAGGTCACCAGCCCTAGTGAAAGTCCCATTAAAACACAGAATGTAATTCTGCAGGAGGGATGGAAGAAGATTAAGGGCAGCCCGACAGCAGGCCTGGCCCATTATCTTATCAAGGTCACTCAGCCCGCACTTGTCTCAGAGAGATTTCCAGGCCTGAAGTAATTCTTTTGTATTTGTTTTACAATCATAGTGGTATTTCCTCAACTCTCCCAGAAAATATGTGGTTTCCACAGAGAGCCGCTCCGTGAAATGGCATCTACAAGTTCAGGTTGGACATAACTTGTACATCCTTTTTTTCCTTCCCAGCCTTTGTCTCCTGGTTAATTGCCTCTCGATCTACGGCTCACTCTATCAGTTTGGAATCGTATGTATTGTCTCCCCTGCAGAAGTCTGGAGATGTGCAATCTAGGCTTTGCACTCTTTCTTACCTGGCCAATTTCCCTTGCAAGGAGCATCCCTGATTCTCACTCTCAAGAGAAGGGCTGCAGGTGCATCAGCTACCAAGTCTGAGGCCCAGGTGAAGAGCAGGATGAATGCATGAAGGTAAGAGGGCCTTTGAGAGCTCAGTCAGCCTCAGCCCAAGAGCTTTCTTCTGCTGGCATCTCGTGGGCCAGAACTATGTCACAGAAGCATACCCTCCACCCCACCCTCGGCTGCAAGGGAGACTGGGAAACACAGTCGGAATTTTTTTTTTTTTTTTTAACCTGGGCAGTTTATTATCCCAGTTGGGAATGTGTCAGTCAGGATAAAGTTAAGAATGAGATATTTGATGACGTGGAAATTAAAAATATCCACCCCTTTGTTTTCTGTGTGGGGATTAATTGTGTCTGTGCAAAGCACCTAAGGGTACTTGATGAGCTGGTGGTCCCCGTGAAAATAGCGTTTCCTTCTCTCTTCCTGTGTTCCCTCCTCCCGGGCTATGAAACACAGTGGAGCAGTGCCTTGATGTCACGATTTATTTTCTAATTAGGTCTACTGAATAATGTCTTTTTTAGGGGGAGATGAATGCCAGAAGAAAAAATATCCTCATCGTTGACAGAGCACTTCCAACTAGAAATGCTATTTTGCAGAGAGGTTTCTAGCAATGCTTACAGGAGCATTTAATTGTTCCTTTGAATAGAGCTGTTCTGCAAGCTGTTAGAAACGAATAAAAAATGGTTTCTAATTCTGCCCACATCCTAACTCTATGAAACAGCAATCTCAGTTTTGGTGCCCTGTCCCCCACTGCTGACCACATCCACAGAATTTCCACTAGCATAGGCACACACTTTTTGTACAATTTTAAGATCTTTATTATTAAGTAACTCATTGGGGTGTCAAAGTGTGTTATCAATCTAAACATAAAATGGGAGATAAATATTACACGGGGTTGCTGACTGTGCATTCTATTCTGGGTAAGAGAATTTGATGGAAGAGTCACATAGCCCGACAGAGTGTATTTATTGGACATTGACGCCTCTATCCTGATACTAACAAAGCAAGATCGTGAACAAGCAGAGTCCAGGAAGGAAAGTGAATGAAACTAGATGGGCATAAAATGTGCCAAAAAGGGGGGAAAGAGGGCAAGTTTGTTTGTTGTGGTGTTGGCTGTTCTCTACTTAGTAGATTGTAATATTCTAATTTAGCTGAGTCACTGCCGCTCCAAAATCCAAATCTGCAGGGCATGTGCAATTTTAAAAACATGGGTTTTGCATTCCTGAAACAAGACTGGAAAAAAGAAATGCATTATTTAGCACTCTGATGTTAAGTTTCAGGACAGTTTTGCAACCTGTGACCTGAACAGATCTCTCTTATCCATATAACAACAGGAATACAAGCTTTGCACTTGTGCATCATAAAGTAACTTATTGCTCACAGGCAAAAGAGAAGAGGAGGAAAAGGAAAGAAGGAAAGCAGGGAGGGAAGAAGCAACAAGGAGAAAAAAGAAGGAAAACAAAAGAAAAACTTTATATACCTATACATTTTACTTCTATTGGTAATCTTGGACTCTGGGATTCAGTAAAATTTACTTGTGTGCTTTAATTTAAATGGGGAGAGAGAGAGAGAGAGAGAGAGAGAGAGAGAGAGATTTTCCAGAAAAAAGCAAAAACTATGTGCGTGTATATTTATATTTAAATGAAATAAACAAATAAAAACCTGTGGCATATACTTATTACCAGCTCAGCAAGAATGTAAAAAATAACACAGATAATTCGGAATATAGCTGGTAAGTCTTCAACTGATAAAGCTTAGAGTGACTCTTCACTCGCCGGTGATTGGATTTGTGTTTAAAGTAATCATGATTAACATCTTTTAACGTGGAAATAGAGTGTACACATTTATCTGCTGTCCTACAATTTAAGCAATTCTAAAGCACTTAGCTGACCCACTTCATAATGTGCATTAAAATCACCTTAACTATATTCACAAAGTCCTGCATTTAAATGATTGTTCCAAGTTCAATGGAAGCGTTTCTTAAAATTCACAATTCAAGTTATTCGTGTTTTCTGAAAGCGACCAAGACAGGAAACATACATAATTGCTTCTAGGCACAAATAAATACTTTTCCCCTCGGCAGCCTCCCCACCTCCTCACCCCACAGCAACTGCCAGCAAAACAAAACAAAACAGGGTTCCATCCCTCTGTAGCCAGAGCTCCAGTCTTCCAGGACCCAGGAGCACGTTTTCTCTCAAAGAGTCTGAGGATGTTTATGGCTCTCCATTCCCCCACCCCATCTCTAGGGTCCTGAGCCTTCCTGTCCTCAGAGAGGGCGTGGGGAGGTGGACATAAGCAGTCCCCTTGTCACACCCCTTACAAAGCTCGCGTCTGCCTTATTTCTGTTCCTCCACGCAGAGCCATGCGTTGGAGTCAGACAGAGCATTTACGGGAGAAACACCTCTCTGAGTAATAACACCAACTTTTCTTCTGCCTCACAGAGGAGAGAAAAAGTAGCTTCTAGCACTGCTTGGTCATTACCTGGCAAGTGGCAGGGGATGCACTGTCAGAACCGGTGGCACTGTTCCTTCCTACGGCCACGGCCTCTGCCGGCTGATACCGAGACACTGGGGAAACAACACAGGGCCCGATTTCACAGCGAAGCAGCTCAACGCTACAATCTACCCAGCGCGCTCCTTGCGCGTCTTGATCATATGATGTCTTTATAGGTAACTCATTGTACTAGCAATTTGGATCCATTTAAAATTTTTATTATTCATGCTATTTACCTTTCTACTCTCTATTATCCCAGTGTCCTACCTTTGTTCCCCATTATTGAATATTATACGTCCCACTGACAATACAAGCGTCCGGAATAACAAAGGAGATGAAATTTAAATCAATCGATTAGGCCTCCTAATAGCGTCCCTAACACGAGATCTGCTAGTCAAAAAAAAAAAAAAAAAGTTAAACGGTTGGATACGATGTAATGTTTAGATATCTTTTATCCAGTTTATCCTGCTCTACTTATCTTCCTTCACCATCAAAGACAGCTATCACCTTCTTTAAAAGCTCCGTTTATAGCTACTTGCCTTAAGGCGATTGGCTAGGGGGGTAAAAACGACTGGCTGGGAGCCCTGGTACTTACACCTCAGGACTACATTTGGGATTCTACAGAGATTCTATTTAAAGTCAGGAGAGCTTTCTGATAAGGTGCTTCCTTACACTCCTCCGTGGTAGGGGTGGTGGTCTCCTCCGGGTTTTCACAGCTGCTGACAATGGCAACTGCGCTAAGTGACCTTCTTCTGACCTTGGTGTCCGATGCGCCGGGTCCTTGGGCTGGCGGGCCTTTTCCCATGTTGTGGATCTGCTGGTCTTTCCAGTCCAGTTGCTTGGCGCTGCAGAAGGGAGCGTAGACTTCCACGCTCCCCTCGAACTGTAAGCAGTTCACTTTGTAATACTTTCTCTTCACTTCCAAGACATCATTAAACCTGTGGCCCCAGAGAATTTCTCGGGGAACGTAGGAACTCCTGGACTGGTGAGAGGTGCCGGTGGAGTCGCCAGTATAGATGAATGTCACCAAAATCTCGAAGTTATCCTTGGCCACGGCCTTTCGGTCAAGGGCGTACAGGGGGCTCTCGTGGTCGATCTCATGCACGATCGTTACCGGTGTGACGAGGATGATCTGGTCATTGACCAACTTTAGGTCCTTGAACGCCATCGTCATCCGCCCCTCGCTGTCCTCCGTGTAGCGGAGGAGCTGGGCCCTGACCGTGCCTTCCACCACGTGGTTGGGGCGGAACTCACCGATGCGCCACATGAGGCAGAGCTTCCCGTCCCTCATGCCGATGAGGGCAAAGTAGCTGAACCGGATGGTCTGCGCTCTCTTGCGGGCGGTGGCCATTTTGGCCAGGGCGGCCCCGATGATGAAGGTGTTTATGATGCAGCCTAGGATGGACTGGAGCACCACCATGAGCACGGCCACGGAGCACTCCTCGGTGACGCAGCGCGAGCCGTAGCCGATGGTGGTCTGCGTCTCCAGCGAGAACAGGAACGCGCCCGTGAACGAGTGCACGTTGTCCACGCAAGGCGTCAGGTCGGGATCGTTCGACAGGTCTCCGTGGTGAAAGGCTATCAGCCAAAAGATGGAGCCGAATATCAACCAGGAGAGAACGTAGGACAACGAGAAGATCACAAACATATGGCGCCACTTGGTGTCCACGAGGGTGGTGAAGATGTCCACCACGTAGCTGCCCCACTCCCCGAAAATGTGCTTGAAGTACACGTTACAGCTGCCGTCCTTATGGAGGAGACGCCTCCGTGCTCTTCGCTTCTCGGCTAGAAGGTGCTCCTGGGCGTAGCCGGGGTACTTGGGGTCCACGTTCACGATCGGGTAGCTGCTGCCGTAATAGCTCATGCTTCCTAATGCCCTTTGGGCATCCGGGTGACCTCTGGGGCGGCGGCTGTTCTATAGGGGGGGGGGCGGCTATCTGTGACTTTTCACTTCAAACCTGAAAAACAGAAAATTCGACACACTTGCTTTTAATTTCCATCTTTAGAGCAATGTGCCCCATTTGAAGCGATCTGGTGCCATCTGAAACAGCTAAGACTTCATTTGCACGATAGAGGCATTAAGT
This sequence comes from Kogia breviceps, assembly GCF_026419965.1. Taxonomy (NCBI): domain Eukaryota; kingdom Metazoa; phylum Chordata; class Mammalia; order Artiodactyla; family Physeteridae; genus Kogia; species Kogia breviceps. Next base: position 55,037,727 of record NC_081328.1, read on the forward strand.
ATTGATTACTCAGTTCAGTTCAGAATTCAACTCAGTCCTTACAGGAAAAATAAGTATTGATTGCTCAGTTCAGTGTAGAATTCAACTCAGTCCTTACAGGAACAAAATATGCGATTAGAGAAAATAACATTTTTATACATGCATAAGGCTTCAGTAAACACTATGATTATCCCAAATGAGTCCTTACTACCTCTTCCGACCCGACATTAAAAAAAAAAAGAAAAAGAAAAGAAAAAAATTGTCTTCGTTTTGTAGACTCTTCTGGCCTGAGGCATTTAGAAAACAAAAGAATCTGTCACGTAAAAAGGCAAAATAGAACTCAGGTATTTGTCTAGCCGTCTTAGAGGCTTTCTGTTTAACTCAGATGGTTTTCCTTAGAAAAAGGAGGCAATTACGGGTTTCTACGTTCCTGTTCCGATGTAACTTACATACAGGTTGTATCACAGATGGTCCCTTGCCTTCTGCACCTGTAGCCTCCTCTCTCTTCCACGGAGATTTTTCTTCCCTGTGTACTTTTCAGGACAGAACAGAACTGACAGGGATGCTATTTCACATTCAACTCCTTTACCCTAGCTCCACCTTCGGTCTTGAGAGGAAAAAAAATCTTTCTTAACCCCAGAGGAGTTAAAACCACTCCCAGGTAAGCTTTCAATAAAGTATAAAATTGCTTCTGCCTTTGTTTCAAAACATCCATCCTTTTTTCTTTCTTTTCCTTTTTTTTTTTTTTTTTTTTTTTTTTGCAACTGGAAGCTTTTCTCTTTCCCTCTGAAAAGAAGCCGAAAATTTGCCAAGGTTGCTAATCTTGTTTCCCTCTTAAAGGGAGAATGCTGCAATTGGACTCTTCTCCCCAGCTCTTCGCTGTATTCCTGACGGCTTCACAGCTATGACTGGGTAAAATCATTTTCCTCCCTCCAAATCCATTCAGTCTTCAAAAGATCAAGTTATATTGATACATACTGTTATTACTGCTTTTAGCATCCTTGATATAGGCCAATAGTTTTCCAGCTCAAATCTGAAAATTCAACATTAAATGGTCCTTAGTTACTTTTCTGCCAAAAAAAGGAGTTACTGGGGCCCGAAGTTAACAGTTTAGTAATTACTAGAATATGTTTTCCATATTGTCTACGTGTTTCAGGTGCGGGAGGGGCGTGGAAGGGGGAGGGGAGGCTTTGGATTAGAGGATGCTGCCACTCCGCAGCGCAGAACATTCCGTGGGCGTAAATACTGTTCTGGACATGGAGACACCCCTTGAAACCAACCGAGGTAATTAATCACCAAGTACTTATCCAGCACCTTCTCTGCTAGGAAAAGGGAGGAATGAGTTAATTTCCCTCCAGTCAACAGGAATCATTTTTCTACTTCTCCAGGGATCGGGCCCTCTTTACACTAAACACTTTGTTTGGTGGACCACAGCGAGGGTGGACACTGGCTACAGCCAAAATGTCCTGTAAGGTGTGTCCGCGTTTCTCCCTGTCTGTCCGCCCGCCCTGGCCACTCCACCCAGCCGTCCCCCAGACCTGCTTTGAAGAGTCACAGCCTCTCTTTGGTCAACACTTGAGCCGTGTTTCGGGGAGAAAACTGTATACTTTCGGGATGGGACCCGAGGCCGACAAGATGCTTATTGGAATGTTGCAGGTAAAATATTCCCACAAATTTTGCCCAGAATATATGCGATTCTTCGTAGGTTCCTGTCTCATTTGCCAATTGAAGGACACTTTACAAACAAGAAGCTATCCAAGGTCATCCGTTTCCACTCCCTCACATGATCATTCGAGGCGTGAGAACGGGACAGTTATAATCAAAGGCCCACGTGGTTGCAAATTAAGAAGGAGATTGGGAGGTAGGGTTATTTTCTTGGTAAAGGCTTCCTTCTAACCCAGCTCCTTAAAGGGGGCCGCACGCATCGTGGGAGTCTGACAATGAAAAAGCACCGTTCGTAAATCAAGAGCTGCCGTGTGACTCTGCTCTTTCCTGCCACCAAAAGAGAAAAGAAAGGTTTTCATGTGCAATGGCATTTGGTTGGCATCCCTGAGAATTCCAGTAATGCCAACAACTGTTACAAACAAGCCGTTTTTAATATACCTTCAACAGTATGCTAATTGGTGAATGAAGTTTCACTTAATGCAAGCTACAAGTGAGCAAATGTGAGCATGTAGAAAAATTATTTCTGAATAATATGACAATTTCAGGGACCCAAGTGAACAGCTGTGAGAATTCTACCCCCAAACCCATCACATCCTCTGCAGTTGGGTTATCATCACGATCATTCATTTCAACTTAAGAGAAAAGCTTTCAGGTTCTGTTTAAATGCATACACTTTCTTCGTCTATCCTTTGCTTCTCTCACCACGCAAATGACGCATTTCCAAAAAGACAATTGTTTTCAAGCTCAATGATAGATCATAACCAAACTAATCTTATCTAATAGTAACCATTTCTCAGCCTACACCATGAGCTAAGGAGTTTACAGCGGCCCTTTTGTCAAAATGGCTAGACAACATGGATGTTTATTAATCTCTTCTTTCATATTTTGTTACCTTGAGCACTTTTCCAACTGCTTGCCATTACGTAACAGAGGATAAGGCTTACTGATTGACTGGACGTTCTATATTTAACATTTGTTTTTCTCAGAATTGAAGCCAGGCTTTAAAATTGCCTTAATGCTTTCAGAATCATCTTGTCCCCACCGATTCCATGATGAAAAAGTATTTTCAGTGTCCCTACTTCTGTATTTCTTTTCACATGCTGTGTTCCCTGCTCTCCTGAAACTGATGGTGGCTATTTCATTGATTGCAAAATTCCTTTCTTTAAAAATAAAAATGGAAATATGATCACTGAAATTACAAAATCGTGGGATATAAAACTCAAAAGTAAATACTAAATCTAAGGTCCCTCTCCTACACCAGTTTCAACCTATTTTGGCCGGCGATTAATGACAGAGGTAAGAAAGGACCTTTGTCATTACATGCAATTTCTTTGTCGTGACATGGGGTTCTTTTACAAATGTGGTTTAGATTAAGAGGCAACGCACAGAGAGGATGTTGGATCTTCCTGAGAACGCCATCCAAGTTCATTACAATTTGCAAAGATACTCAGGAAAGCACTGCAGACACGTGTGAGAAAGAAGTCAGAGGGGTGAGCAGACCCAACCCTGACAACGACTTTTCTCAGACCTTTGCTCTTGGTACTAAGTTAAGACATTAAAAAACGTTCCTGGGCTTCCCTGGTGGCGCAGTGGTTGCGAGTCCGCCTGCCGATGCAGGGGACACGGGTTTGTGCCCCAGTCTGGGAAGATCCCACGTGCCGCGGAGCGGCTGGGCCCGTGAGCCGTGGCCGATGGGCCTGCGCGTCCGGAGCCTGTGCTCTGCAACGGGAGAGGCCACAACGGTGAGAGGCCCGCTTACCGCAAAAAAAAAAAAAAAAAAAAAATGTTCCTTCATCGACTTTGGCTAGTGAGGTCTGCTTTCAGTCCCCAGGTTTTTAGATCTTTGTATGAATTCAAGGAGAAACCTTTACGTATAGAGCACATTTCAAACGGGCTATAGAAACGACAGGGAATATTTTCAACAAAACAAAGGAGCAGCCTGTGTACCTGTCCCCTTTTCTCAATGCACAGAAGGGCCTCAGTCAGACTCAACAATTCGGAAGCAATTCCTCTGCTATTTTGCCACGTCCTCTCAAATTCAGCCATTTACCAAGCAGACCGCCCTGCAGGTAGTTCTTCAAACCTAAGCTTTTTGTTAGCATGTTGAGGTATAACACAGTGGCTAAGACTTTACAATCCTGTGTCACTCTGATAATAAAATTTGAACTTGTCCCTATAGCATCGACTTAATATAAACATATGAATAGCAATAGTCATCATCTCTGTATAATTTGAGATGCTCCACAAATAAAAGTCTAAAATATCTTTGGTAAAATTCACTTTTTCATGCCCATGGCCTTTGAGGTGAACAAGTGCTTTCTTTAGCATGTAAATGAGTTTCGTGAAGTCATCAGTAATCAGGTTACTTTGCTGGCAAAACTGTTAGATGAGATAAATTTTGGTGGAAACGTGAGAGCTGACGGGGTAGAGAGTAGAAAGTGCGTCCTGAATTCCACATGCAGGTCATTGTCTTTGAAGACCCTCTTGGTCGAGTCTGTGGTAAGGGAAGGGGAAAGGGGGCCATAGAGAGGTCCAGGGAGGTGTGATCAGACGACACTTGCGGCGGGCTCTGGTCGGTGAGGAGGAAGGAAAGAGGGGTTTGACGAGTTAGGAGAGAACCCAAACAAGTTACTTTGCTCAAAACCTGTCCCACAGCTTCTTGCCTTAGAATTGAGCCTGCGCCTTATCTTGCCTGGAATCCTCATAAGACATTCAGACGCTCTTAGGTGGACCTCGACATCCGGCCACCGAACACCTGCTTCACCCAGTCCCTGCCGGACACTGCCCGGCCTTCTCCACACACGCCCCGATTTCAAACAGTGTCTCCTTTGTTGACAGATCCACGGTATCTCATGTTTCCTTCTCAGCTGCTGTCACCCCCAAAGCAGGCCGTGGCTTCACCTATAGCTTTTGTTCCCTCTCTGTTTCCTCCCTCCCAGCCCTACCCTCCATCGCTGGTCCAACTTCTCAGTGACTATGGATTTTACCTCTTCCCTGATATAACCTTGCACTTTCTCCTTCTGAATTAATTTAGAAAGATTTGTGCCAGTTTATGGAATAGAGGGGTTTCATCATAGGAAAGGGACTTATAATATGTTATCAACCAACTGAAGTAGATGTTGGGAAGAACCAGAAATCCAGCCTGACAATATCACTCGTAACTTTATCTGGAGATCCTTGTTCCAGCCCCGTCTTCTGCTAAGTAATATGTATCACCTATGTAAATTCCGCCTCACCCCCAAAGGATGCTGTGTTTTATAAAAAAGTAGAAGAAATTTGAAGTCTGGGATTCTGTTTCTCCATTTTCTGGACATCAGGACGCTACCAAAATAATACGAGTTGTAATAGCCGATTGTTCTGGTTTAGAAACAGAATAACCTCATTATTAAGAAATAGCCTGAAATAAAATGTGTTTTTGGTATTGTAGAGAAATCACGCATGGGAGGTCGACTCCAGCTCCAGAGCTGACCTCTTCATCGTGAGTGGCTGATGCACGTGACTTTCTCTGAACCTCAGTGGCTTCACTGGTGACGCGGGGTTACCGATGCTACTGAGTTATCGCGAGGTTTGAACGAGATCGGGCTGGGCAGCCGTCTTTCACCGTGCTGGGCTCACAGCAGTTATTCAGTAATTACCTCCTGAATCTGGGTCCCACGAGCACTGTTGCCCCTTCTGTAAAATATCAGAGCACATGCTTTAACTTTCTCAGAGCGCTTCCCAGTTGCATGACAGCAGGGCAGACGACACGTGGTTCCCAGGAAATATGGATGTCACCACTGTTTCCTACCACTAAGCCACCTGGGCCACTTCTCTATACTTTCACCACTTCCCCCAGACCCCAGGGACCGGGTCATTTTCTTTTCTCTCTCACAACTGTTACCAAATGGAAAACTCCCTAGTCCTTGTTCTGAATACACACACACACTCTACTCTTATATACACGATACATACGCACTTCCAGCTCTCACGTTAAGAATTTTTTTGCTATTTACTCTGAGGAACCAACCTCAAGGAAACAAGAGTGACAAGCTCGGCAAAGTTTACAGGTTAAAGAAATTCACAAGGCGCGTAACATACTTATTCTTTGTCTTAAATGGTATGTACCTGCTTTACGGAGACAGCTCTTAAGGTTTCTCTTGTTCTTATCTTGAAAATCAGCCTACCCGTCCCTGTCTTGGTTGGATGTCAGCCCCCATTGCTCAAAGTTTACCTTGAGTGGGACCCGGCTTCATGCAGAGGCTGGATATCATGAGATCTTAACATCTCTCTAAGAGACCACAGTTCAATTTCCCCTGGTTGTGTAAGGAAAGGACTTGCCCAGTGGTCTCTAAAACCCTCCAGTGGAGAATTTGTGACTCATCGTTTTCATTCTTCTTCTTTTTTTTTTCACTTTTAAAAAATTGAGCTTCTATATGTTCTAGACCTACCCACCTTCAGGAATTAGTGAAGAGTCCCACCCTTGTCGGATCGGCATTTGAGAGTTGGACATCGATAAAAGAAAGGAGATGCTCACCCAGGCCGTGGCGTAGATACCAAGGGGAAAGCAAAACGAAGTACGAATACGGAGAGTGTCTGAAGCCAGAGGCGATGGTGCCCTTTCACAAGGGTGATGGGAGAAAGTTGGGTCCGGGACCCGGCATTGGAGCCGAGAGATGCTCTTCAATTCTCCTGGCTCTCGCTGTAGGTAAAAATGCTCTCAGCTCACGCCTCGTTGCCCTATTTTAGTTTGTTTGAGGCGCTCTCATTGTTAAGGCTGTCACTATTGATAAGGTGCGGTTTGGCTGCTGCATCCTTTGTGCTCAGCTAATCTTAAGGCCTGGTTCTCACAAGAACCTATCATTACAGGAACTCATCTGCATTTTATCACTGAATTCAAGCTTTCCTGATCAGTTAAGAACCTGGTTTTACCTGGTTTACCTAACAGCCTGCTAAGCCATCTCTTGCCACTCTCATCCAGCATGATTATTCTGAAATGTAAACATCCCTCTCCTGTGACCACGGGGCACAGTCCAAGTTCCACAATATGGTCCTCCGGTAGCGCAGTTAAAAGGCAGGAATATGGAGATCAAAGATTTGGATTCTAGTTATAGTTCTACCACACCTAGTTGTATGATACCTGCATCCTAACAAATATCTTTAAGCCGCATTGTGTTTATTTAAAACATAAGGACAATAGCTGACTTATCTCAAAATGTTTTTGTAAGGAATGAATGGCATGATATAAAAGGCTACAATGGCTATAGCACCTTGGAAGCTGTCCGTATAATCTTCCTTTAACCCTTAACTTCAACGAATATTTCTCCTCTGTTTCTTGCAATAGTTTATAATACTGGCTCCTTATGGAGTCTGGGAGAGATGGATTCCTGAATTACAATCTGAACGATGAGGACAAGTCTAAGAGGAAAGGGAAAACGAGGTTCCCAGGCAGACGAACAGCATTTGCAGAGGCTCCGTGACTCAGAGATGCATAGGGCATGCTTTCCGAAGAACTGACCATGAGGCAGGGGATGGAGTGGTGGTAGGGTCGGGGATTTGAAGCTGGAAAGAGAGACAGAGACAGAGCATAAACGACCTACTAGGTAGAATGAAAGATTTGGGTCTTTCTCCCAAGAGCAGTGGAAGCGACTGAAGTATCTTAACCAAGGGCACAGCATGATAAGGCTTGCATTTTTAAAAGATCACTCTGGCTGTGCCATGGAAAATTGGTTGGAGAAATTTAAAAGCAGACATGGGAAGGTAAGGCAGAAAGGTATTTCAATAACTGGATAATAAGATATGGTGGTGACAGGGAATAGGGTGATGCCAGTTGAGATGGCAGAAGCCACTTCTCACTACAGCCTTTCCTCACCCTACACCTGGACGAGGGTCACGGGAACTTGGAGTGGCCAACCAGCACTGCACCACCTGGATCAGGGTCACCTGACCTTAGACTGACCAATCAGAACTGCACCACCTGGAGCAGGGTCACCTGACTGTGGAGTAGCCAATCAGAACTTCACAAACAAGACTTTGATTCCTGAGGAAGTGACAGAAGCATGCTGAATCCTATTATTCCAGGCAACTACCAAGAGTCAAGAGGCCACTGGTGTGATGGTGCACATCTCAATCACCCAGAGAAAGACACAAGCTGCGGCTTCCAGGGAGACAGTCCCTGAGGTTAGATTTTCATTTGGCCTCTTGATTTTGCTCAAATCAGGGTCTTTCTCTTCATACTTCCCTTGATGCTATAAGCTACCTGATATCTTTTCAATAATATTTTCTTCTGCTTGTATTAACAAGGGATAGCTTTTGTTTCTTGAAACAGAAAGCACTCAGTTACAATTCAGTTTAATTTACATTTTAAAAGTATCTCCTATATGCAAGAGTGCTGGTCTCTCACTCTCCTTTACTCCCATTATGTACACGAGCAGCAAGTCCTGTTGGCTCACCTTCAAAGCAGATCTTAAAACGACTCACTTCTCATCATTGTCAAAACCACCATGTCTTTAATGGACCAGGTCTTCAATGGACCAGGTCTTCAATGGACCACAGCAACAGCTTCCTAAGAGACCTCCTCTTTCTGCTCTTACTGTACTTGGATCTACTCTTTTTAAAAATAAAATCAAAACATGTCACTCCTCTACTTAAAACCATCCAGTGTCTTCCCATTGCAATTAGAGTAATTTGCATAATCAGTATTGTGTACAGATTGTATATATATCTGACCTCTGCCCATCTCTGAAAATTATCTCCCAGTCTTCTCACCGTTCACTCTCTCTCCTCATCAAATCTCCCTTTTTCACTAACGCAGGGGGCAGAAAACTACAGTCCATGGGGCGCTCCAGCTCTTTGGTTGTTTTGTAAATAAACTTTTACTGAAACACATTCAGACCATTTCTTATTCATGGTCTATGGCTACTTACTGTCACGTTACCCCTGTAGACCCAGGTAGCTGCAACAGAGACCATGTGCTCCACAAAGCCGACAACATTTACTATCTGGCGTTCTACAGAAAAAGTTTGCTAAGCTCTACTCTAACAAGTAAGGATGTTCCTGCCCCAGGGCCTTTGCACTTCCTCTTCTGCCTATGTGGCTTCTTATCATCACTGATGTCTCATCCGTAAGGCCACCTTTCCAGAGAGACCTTGTCTGATGAGGATATAAACTAAAACGGGCTCCCATACTGTTATTTTCTGTCTCGTTAACGCGATTTATTTATTTCAAAGTGCTTACCTCTAACTGATGGGTTTGTTTGTTTGTTGGCTGGATTGCCCCATGGAACAGATTGTAAATTCCTTGAGAAAAGCTCTCCTCATCCTATTCACCACTGTATCCCCAGCAGCTAGAGCGTTAAGCAGCATGTGGGCCCTCACTAATTAGACTTTGAAGGAGTGAACTAACAAATAATTGACTAAGACCAATTGAACAATGCACTATCCTCAAGGAGATTTCAGTCCTAGCAAGAGAATCATCATTCCTAGATGCATAAAACCATCGACCCTACCAGTTCTCCAAACACCAGCTCTCACTTCCTTCCATGTACCTTGCCTCTCCCCTGTCCTACCTGCCAGTTCATACAGAGTTTAAAAAAAAAAAAAAAAAAAAAAAGGCTTTCTATCCACTTTTGCTTAGCAGCTTCCCTAGAACTGACAATTTTTAGTATGGTAACTGCGTGTAACTATGCTGCAGAACTCTGGAAATCTGGAGTTGAAAAAAAAAATGCCTGGCACTAAAGAGTATTTAATAAAATTTGTTAAAATGATGATTGAATTATTAGAAATGTGGTTCTCCTAACAGGAATGCATGTTATTATACTGCCATTTCAAAGATATAGTATTACATTATATATATATATATAATATATATATTTAAATTGAACTATTTCCGGAGGTGAGTTGGGTACATGTGGCAAAAGTCTATGAATTTGGTTCGGCTTCTGATCTAGCAATTCCGCTTGTAGAAATTTATCCTAAAGAAACGATCATGAATGAGCAGACAGACTTGGCTAATTTGTAGGGCTATTTGTAGTAGCGAGTTTTGGCTATGGCTTAGCCATCTAATAAATGTGGGATTGTTTCATAGGTAATGGTACAATCATATCATTACTCATTATATTTAATGTAGCCATTAAATGTGATAGAGTAGAAGAATGACAGAAAAAATAGAAAACATATTGTTTGGTGGAAAAAATGAAAGAGGACTATAAGACAGCTTGTACAATATAATTTTTTAAGTTTAAATACATTTAAACATGGAGAAAAGACAGAATGATAGAAACAAAATGTGAATTGTGGCCCTCTCTGGTATGATGGTTTTTTTTTTTTTCTCCCCCCTTTTCTTCTATTTGCCTATTTACAATTTCAAAAATTTTACAATGAACATGCATTGCTTTTGCAAAGAAGAAAAAAACAGGTATTTTCAGCTGGTACTTTGAAGTGTACGGATTCGGAGGCTCCATAAAGGGGGAGCAAACGAATGGCATCTAAAAGTATTTATTAGAGTGTTTGAAAGGCAACTATAAATAGCCCAGAGAAGCAGACAGTCTTAGAGACATTTAAAGTCAGACACTGATGCTGTAATTTTTGCTGGAACAATTCACAGAAACAAATATAGTGACATTTAATTCATCTAAGTAAAACCAGATCTCATTTAAAACAAGGAAGTGGGAGAAGAGGGAGGTGGGTCAGGGTTGCCGCGGAAGACCAATTGGAGAAATCATGAAAGCAGCTGGTCACAATTCAGGGCTACATAAAGCAGAGTTCAAATTCAACAGGCATCGAATGTGGTTCTTCTCCCTCAGTGCCCTCTTGTCTCCCTTCCCCATTCCAAAACCTATTAAACTGCTAATGCCTTTGCTTCTTGGCTTGGTATACCAAAGTCTGTTTTAAGAATCTTTCTCTTATCCTAATATTTGCAATCACTTTGTTAGGAAAATATTAAAAACTGTGCTATTTTGCAACCTGACCACTTTAAGGTCTGTGTTAATGGATTTTAAGACACAAGGAAATGATCTTTAGAAATGGATGAATTTGAAGAAGGCAACTAGATATTTATGATGTAGATTTGCCTAAAGAGCTGGCCCTAGCCAATTCTTCGTAATTCTTATTAATGAACTCCAAAACCTCATTCAGATACCGCCGCAAGCAGTAGAGTGTTTCTTTTAAAGTGCAGTCTACTACAACCTGCTTCTGAGATCCTAGGGGAACACGTCATACCTCCAGATCTTTGGATCCCACCCCCATCATTCTGACGTATTCCCCTGCCCAGCTCCCCTGCTGATTCTCATATATCCTCAAGATGGAGATCCACCATGTTAGAGCTTCAAGAATGGAGAAGATGGGTTCTAACAGACGTGAACTTGAGTTCAGAGGCTTTTGCTCGATCGCCAGTAAGACTGTGCTCTCTGCATGTTAGTCTCTGAGCCTCTGCTTTTGCCCTTATGAAAAACTGTAGGTCATAGGTTGCTAGGGCGAGTAAATGAGCTATGTTCCCAAAGCTGCTTCCACAGCCTTTGGTATTTAATGAGTAGTTAACTGCAATGCTTGTAGCTGTGACTACAGTCCGCTCAAGTATAGGTCCCAGTGAGGAGAGAGAAAGGGTGAGGGGAAGAGGTTGAGAGTTATCTACCATTTTTTTTTTTTTTTCCTCTAAGAATCATGAGGCTGGCAATTTCCAGACCTGTTTCAAAGTTCCCTTCTAGCACCTAACTGCCTTGATATAACCCTCAAAGAGCCATAACAGAGCTGCCAGAAGAACCACAAGTATCACGAAGAATAGATATTATTGTATATCCGTCATCCCCTTTGCTTTCCCAGTGCCAGGTTACCTACGACTGGCCTTGAATAGCTCCTGTGTACTTTGGTTTGGGAGCTGCTTGGGTTGAACTTAACTGTTCATTCCAGAACAAATATATTTTATGGAAAGTGTATATATGCTGTCATGTTTGACCTTCTCCAAGTTTGGTAGGTATAGCATTCCAACAGAAAACCAAGTCCTATCTCTCTGTGGTTACTTTCCCGTTTTGTGAGAACCGCCTGCAAATTGTCCTTTTGGCAAATTACAGGGAGTCCATTCATTAGTCTGTTCAATCTGGGCATCTTTGATCTCACAGATGTAATTTGTTCATAGATCAGGAACTCCTGGGATAATGTCTACTACTTCTTTGACCTTTAAATGATTGAATTTCTGTTTCAAGCTGTCAAAATGAAAACCCAGGACGTCTTTATCGGGGGGGGGGTGTGGAAATAAAGCGGCTGTTATTGGCCATTATCTCCATTCCCATTTTCCCTCGTTGATACAGATAAATTGAGAAGGTCTTAAAATACAAGACAAATGATGTCCCTAGGAAGATCCAGAGAGACAGCCTATTGAGACAATACTTTAAGCAGTGGGTTGCCTATCACATGTGATCAGCTTTCTATTAGACTGAGCCTTTTCAAGGGTACTTGGCAAAGAGGCATTGCCTCTTACTACAGATAACAGAAGATTTAGGAAGCTGACAGAAATCAGTGCATTAGATAAGACTCTTGGATTTCCATGCATTTCATTTTCTGTGCCTTCTTCACTGCTTGTACTTCGGTTTCCACTAGAGTGCTAGAGAAGAAGGATAAATCACCCTACCTAAGTTGGAAGGTTAGATGTCATTATCTGTGAATGCCTATACAAACAGAGGTGACCAGGTTAGCAAGACTCCTCTTAGAAAGAGAAGGGGTTCTGTTCCCAGCATTTCTTAGGCTGGAATATTCATTGGGATGAACTCTGGGGACTTGAATCTGAGGTAGATGGGGGCACTCGTCCCCCACCTCTCCTGCTCAGATGTCTAGACGCGTGCCGTGAGAGACCATCATACCAGTGCCTGTAATGAGCTGGAAAAGATCACGGAAAGAGCCTCTGTGTACTCTTCGATTCAATCGACTTTTAACTGTACCTGAGGCATTGGGGGGCTGTCCCCAAGGATTGTGGGGACGGTTACCGCCCTGGAGCTGCTCAGTCTTGCCAAATACACCACGTGCGCTCTGTCAAGACAGGCCGCTGACGGTACAGGCTTCTCCGGGGGAAGAATATCAAAGTGACATCACGTAGTAGACCAAAAAGAAAGGCAGTTGGGTTCGAGACTTTCCCCAGCATTTAAGGTGCAAAGGTACCTGCCCAGCATTCTGCTTTTGTGGTTAATTCTTGATTTTCTAGGCTAAGGAAGGAAAACGGTGGCATAGACAAGCCACAGAAGGAAAGAAGTGAGAAATCGATTTGCATTTGGCTTGGAATAAATCACAGGCTCTGAAAAGAATGCCCCATTTCTGTACATGGCTGGCTTTTAAAATGACCTGAAGTCAAGCTATCAGACAGGCAGGATGTAATCAAGGGGAACATTCTGGGTAGTTGAGCAAAAGGCAGTTTAGGAATTTTCATTTTTAATTCCCTGGGCTAATTCATCCGGCAGATAATCTGCCTATGGAAATGTGAGTGGTGCTTGGCTTGAACAAACAGATGTCCCACATCCAAATCAAAATTCATTCTTAGCCGAGAATGTACACAGCATAGCGACATGAAGAAAGATTTCCAATATACTTTGAAAATTCAACAATTTTTAGCTACTGATTTTATTAAAAATCACTCATAATAATTGTAACTGTAGCCAGCATGGCCTCCTGTTATTTGAGGCTGGTTGCAGGAGGGTAGGTAGAGGAAGGTTTCCTCTGCTGATAAGATCACTTTTGGCTTCAGCTTAATCAAAATGCCAGTTTGCACCCACGTAAGGTGGATAACATTTATGAAAAATTCATTCTATTGACGAGCAGTGGCAGTCCTGCAGGAGTTTGATTAGCTTAACAGAAAGAATATGCTATGAACGAAAACAGCTTTTTCCACGCACAGAGTTTAGGGCCAGGGGAAGAAATGTTGGCTTTTTCACTGAGAAATGTAAATATCATCGACAGTTTGAACTCCCAAATCCCATGCAAATTTCCTGTAGAAAGAGAGATTGGATGCCCTCATTGAGGAAAATCAGAAGCCAGTCCTCAAAGACAGATGTTCGACAGTTTGTGAATACATCCATGCCAGCTTCCACATCCACAGACAGTCAAGAGAGGAGACACAGTAGTATAAGGAGATATTCGTTCTGTGAATCATTCGGCTTTGATTACATGACACCGAAATCTTGTGAACTTCACTCCCCAGCACCATCAACCAAGAGCTTCCATTTGCTTCTTGGGCTCTCGGTCCCTGGTTGCGTTGGCACGGGAACACAGTATCTACGCCTGTGCCATCGAGCAGAGCTGGTGTCCACCTCCTGTCCCCCGCAGGGCTGTTCATGACCTCCATCCTTGTCATCTGAATCAAAGAACACTCTTCGTAAGGAAGCAACACGTAAGGATTTCTGACCTTATCCATCTGTAGGATGTATTCCCTGGCCGGCTCCTTTTGCCAAGGAGACTTTACTGTCAGTTCAACAGAACGGCGCTAATCAAAATCTCGATTATCTAAAAAGGGATGGCCCAGCGGTCAGAAAGTACCTCCAAGTAGTTCAGAATGATGCGGCCTGGGAGGTCCAGCCCATAGGCAACTTGTGAGGCTGATAAAGGCGTCTCTCTGTGCTCCCAGCCCACACTGCTAGTGACACCTGCCCCTCCGTCCAGCTGGGTCTCTTCTCTCAGTGCTTGAGTTCTGTGTCCCTCTCCCCTAATTTTAGCAACAAACCTGAAATGCTTGTTTTATTTTACCTTTTTTTTTTTTTTTTTTTGCTTCGCAAATTAACAAACTAAAACGTAGAGAAAAGAAGTTTTCACTATCTGTCACAGAAGTGGAAAGTGAAAGAACCAGGATTGCAACCCAGGTCTCTATAACTGGATTCTAGATGGTGCATAAAAGTTAATGTCATCCTCTTGGATGTACATATCTTTTGTAGCTAAGGCTTGAACCAGGTTTTCTAGAACTAAGGAGATTGTATGCTATTCCCGGAACTTTAAATATGCAGGTTGTGGGAAAATATCTCAGCACCTGTGGTTGTTTTCAAGCTTTCCTGAGATACGTCCACCCAACTCTACTGCTACGGTCGGCCCATCGTGTGCAGACCAGTATCCACAAGCCCCAGTGACTGTCAACCAGCAAAACCACTGGATTGAACCACTCAGAACCTAAAGAGGGTCAGCAAAGAAAGAGGCCAGAGGAAGCCCAGGCCTGGGGTGGGAGAGGGGTGGTGCTATCAAAGCAAGCGAGCTGGGCGACGCCCCTTCATGGAGCTGAGTGTTTCCAGCTGTGAGATTACACGGCCCATGGGTGGGTTGCAGGGAAGGTCTGCTGCCTTTGGACGCCCTTTGGAATTAAGCCAAAGTGTTTGAATACAAAGGGGAAAAACAATCCAGTGTGGATGATGTCACAGAGCATCCTGAGGAAAGCGGCAAAAGGATAAAGCTTCCTACCGCTCGGATCCAAAGAACACAGACTTATTCTGGCGTTAGTTTCTTCTGCAGCCAGAAGCTTGATTCTTATGGAAGGATTAGCCCTAATCGTAAACAGCCCGTACTGAAGAGGATGTGTGTATGTGTGTGTGTGGGGGGTTCCTGATCAGTAAATTAGAGAATTAACATTCCCAGCCCTCCTCCACATGTTTTAGGTAGTTTATGAATCCCTGTAACTAGACAAAGGCCATTTTCCCTGAGGTTCATAGGACATTGGCTTGCTCTCCTCAAGGACACTAAAACCGTGATCAGAAATCTGCCATGTCATACAAGAGTGGTGGTTAGTGAACACAGAAAAAAATTCAGGGTAGAGAAGAGGGACCCAAAACTGAAAGGGCTTTAGGTCAGTGGCAGGCTAGTATCAGTACAGTAAAGAGAGATTCATTTCACTGAATTTCTTAGGTGACAAAGGAGGGTCTGTCTGTCAGCTCAAGCCATAGATGAAAGAATACCTATGCATTGTAAAGCTTTTAAAATTTTCTGCCTATTATGATGTTTTGACATCCTAAAAGGAAAACGAAAACAAAGACATATTCTGGCTGGAGAGAGACTGCCCTTCTCAGGGCTAGCCAGTCCTTAGAGATAGAAAAAGACCCAGCCCAGAGCATGAGCATATGCTTTAGATACACAAACTAACTCATCCAGGGCCACACCTCCTCCAGGTACACCCAAGAAGGCAATATTCTTCTGCCTTCATCATCCCAGGGCCAGGTCTCAAGCAACTAGGAACAACCCTTATCACCCAGAGTTCTCTAGAATCATTCAAACCAGCCACAGCTAAGCTATTCATCCTGCCCTGCTTTGACTTTCTCGTGCAAACCCTGACAGAAGCCAGCTGTGACTTGACCTCCCTTTTGCTGCCGTCTTCTGCCTCTGGACCACCCCAGTGTCTCCCCCACGTGGCCCTGTGCCACATCTCCTGTCTCGAGGACGTTTGAGTAGAATACACTTGATTTTTTTTCTGAGCCTCGATGCTGTCTGCCGTCATGGCCACACCTGACTATCTCATAAAAGAATACAAAGCAACCCAAGGTTGGGATAAGAAAAAACACATTTCTATCTTCATTGCAAAAGAAACGCCCTAAGGGTGGTGAACATATTGTCACTATAATTCAGAATTGTTTAGATGGAAGGGAGTGCCTTCTCCCGCTTTGGAGGGACACCTTGGAACACTGTAGCCGGAGGACTGCCACATTCTGAGCCTTGCAGCCTCGGGAGATCGTTGCTAAGGCTGATCCAGCAGCTGGCTGTGGAACACGGCTGGCTGTGCTCACGGCTTCTTGCTCTGCAGCCTGGGGGCCAGGGGAGCTGACTGGATCACCCCCAATGGCTGTGAGCATGCATTTAGGGAGAGTCTGGTAACGCCTTTCTAGGTGCCAAATCTGATGTGTGTGGACTGATAGGCGATAGAACGGACAGACCCCTAAGGTCAAAGGCCAGGGATTCCGGGTTGCCCACTGGAGAGGGGCGCTGGCTGTGCCTTGGAAGCAGGTCCACCTATGATTGTGGAAGGACCGGAATTCAGTTGAGCTGGCGGAGGACAGTTTGGGGAGAAAAGACTCCTAGGGCTTTTGTGAATTGGTGTAACAGCCAAGTAGTGAGAGGCCGAGGGCCGAGAAGGAAGGGGAAACGCAGAGGTGGGGCGTTCACGAGAGGTGAGTACAGGCAGCAGGCAGAGACACCCGGGCAGGAGAGCGACCACATCAGAGAGGTGCGGCCAAAAATAACTGAGCCTGTGTGTGGAGCTGGGCTGCGGGATCATCGGGAACCCAGACGCAGGGAGGATAAGGGCTGTATATATATATATATCTATATATATCTATATATGCTCCTCAGCCCGAAAAGAAACACTTCTTAGGTGCCAGCACTTCCCATCCATGAATTTGTTTAATTTTCCCCCAAATCCTGAGAACTAGGTATCAATATCATCACCATTTTAAGGATGAAGACTTTTTTAAAATTTATTTTATATTGGAGTCGAGTTGATTTACAATGTTGTGTTGGTTTCTGTTGCACAGCAAAGTGAGTCAGTTATATGTATACACATATCCACTCTTTTTTAGATTCTTTTCCCATATAGGTCATCACAGAGTATTGAGCAGAGTTTCCTGTGCTCTACAGTAGGTCCTTATCAGTCATCTATTTTAAATATAGTAGTGTGTATACGGGAGGGATAACTTGAGAGACTGGGATATATACATATTCTTTCTTATATTCTTTTCCGTTATCGTTTATCACAGGATGTTGAATAGAGTTCCCTGTGCTCTACAGCAGGACCTTGTTGTTTATCCATCCTGTATCTAATAGTTTGCAAGGGATGAAGAATTAAAGCTTAACTAGTTTGGTAGATTTATCTGGGGTCACACAGATAGTAAACAGTCGGGAGGGGAAAAGAACTACAAGAAATTCATCTCCTTCCATAGCTAAAGTTTTAACCCTTAATGAGGAGAGGACCTTCTGGAAGCAGAATCGGGGTATAGGTGGGTTTTCTTTTTTGTTGTTGTTGTTGTTGTTAAGGACCTAGAATATCCAAAGCGAACTTGAGAAACATAAACGTGGAAGTCTTATCTTATGCTACATAATTTCAAGATTGACTATAACATATGGTGATCAAATAATTACTTTACTGGCACAAAGGTCAATAAATGGGTTAAATTAACAGAATAGAGAGCTAAGAAATTGATATATACTTATATGTCTATTTTATTTTTTTCAACAAACACATGAAAACAATCCAATGGGAGAAAAAACAGTCAACAAATGGTGTTGGAAAAACTTGATATCCCTAGAGAAAACAATATACCTAGACCCCTACCCTACACTAAACACAAATATTAATTTGAGATCTATTACAGACTTAAATATAAATAGAAAAACTACACAGCTTTTAGAGAAAAATATAGGAGAAAATCTTTATGAGTTGGGTGTAAGCAAAGTGTTCTTAGGACACAGGAATCAAAACCGTGAAATACAAAACATGATAGTTAGATTTCTCCAAAACTAAATATTTCTCATTAAAATTGGACCTGATCTCAGCCAAAAAAATAAAAAGAAAAGAGGAACCCCAGTCACTAGGGCTGGGGCATGAGTTCAGAGCCACACTCATGGCAGGAGGTTCTGGCTGAGTCCTTTGGGATGTGTTTTAGAGCCACTCAGGTGCCCTAGGGATTGATGCGTCTCCCAACCGGCAGCAGAGCGGCGTGTGCATGTGGGTACAGTCCCCTAAGCCCCAGGGACTGGGAAAATTCACAGCAGGGCGATCTAGGCAGGTGATTCCACTAAACGCTGATCAATCTCAAGCTCAGAAGGCCAGCAAAGAGGAGCAGTGAGTGGGGGGTGGTGGCCACTGAGCTGAGAAAAATCTAACTTTCCCAGAAAATCAAGGCCAAGAGTCAACAAAAATAGTTTTTCATCCACACACAACTCCCCATGAAAGTAATAAAAGTTTGTTTCATTGGAGAGATTCCATACCTGAAGTATAATGCTCAATTCTGGATATTTTGCTTTTCGGGAGAAGTTACTAGAATAGTGAAAACTAAGGAAAGAACTGAAGGAGGAGCTATTCAAGAAAGTATCCACTCATGAATTCAAAACCCTTCTGAGCACCGAGGATAGTCCCTGAACTTGAACTAGATGTGCTGAGATGACGGAAACATGACCCTGCTCAAGCAGTTCACACTCAGACACGCAGAGAGGGGACATGTACATTTGTGCAGTAGAGAAAGGGACCCTGCTGCGTGATGCTACAGAAGTGTGACCCAGGATCTGTGTATGGAGTTTACAGGGAAGTAGGGTTAATCTCTGTATCGAGAAGAATGTTTTCATTGTTAGTATCTCTAACGATCTGGTGACCATCAGGCCTATCGACTCAGCATTTGGATGACCGACTTGAAGAATATACATAGAAGAATTTCCTGCATTTGTTAGGAGGTTGAAGACTTCTTTTCATACAAGGATTTAAAGGTTTTATGTTATTTTTCATTAACCACTAAATAGCATTTCCTCCAATTTTATGAAATGAACAATGGTGAAAGATTATCCGAGAGGATTAAAAATAAAGTGTCAGAAAGAGACCTCGTCTCCTCGTTAAAGTAACAACACTTGGGTCTACTTTTTTATTTTAATAATTATGAGCCACATTTTCGTGCCAAGAGGAAAGATCATGCTGACCCATGTTTTGGTATTATTTGTGCCTTTGTTCATTGCATCAATGTTGTATTTTACTTGATCTGTTTTTATTTTCATTTTGTATTTCTGTGTTATGTCCTAAATTAAAAAAAAAAAAATCTCAGGCAGGATCATGGATTTTCTTATGAGAAAAATTAGGGAAAGCCCAGAATAATGGCTGACAGGGAAGTTTCCAAGGGCCAGAGATGCTTCTTGATCAGTTACTCTTGTGTTCCAGGCTGTCCCTGAATCCCACTGTGAGGTCAGACATATACTATTTCTTGCAGGTGAACCAAATTCAGGTTTTGATGGTCTGGGTCTCAGAAAGGTTTCATCAGGTTCTTTTCACAACCTGTTATTCCATTTATATTATTTATATAATGCAAACAAAATAGTACCTTTACCTACATCATTTATATTTGATTTTTGGAGTCATACTGATTTCTGTTGTTATCTCATGTCTACCACTTATCTATGTGAATTCCAACTAGTTATTTTACATTTTTTTGTTTGTTTGTTTTGTGGTACGCGGGCCTCTCACTGCTGTGGCCTCTCCCGCTGCGGAGCGCAGGCTCCGGACGCGCAGGCGCAGCAGCCACGGCTCACGGGCCCAGCAGCTCCGCGGCACGCGGGATCCTCCCGGACCGGGGCACGAACCCGCGTCCCCCAGATCGGCAGGCTGATTCTCAACCACTGCGTCACCAGGGAGGCCCTATTTTACATTTTTGATCCCCGTCCCTTTAAAAGGGTAATTCAGAGAATGAAATCAGATAGCATTATAAAATGGTAGGTGTCCCATAAATGTCAGTAGTTTTCACCTGGACAAAACCAGGAACTTTGCGTCGGCTGACTTGAAGCAGCCGTGGTGAACATGATGGGGGGCAGATGTTCTGATTTTTAAAAAGATCAAAGTGAAATGCCTGATGTGTCTTGATTAGACCGCGTACACACAAAAGCGCGCCCTCGGCCCGGACTCGCTTCTGGACCCTCATCGCCCTGATGCCAGCCCATCCCACATACCTCCCGGGACCTCGGCTGCATCGCGGGGGAGATTGGCCTCCTCAGAGAGGCGAGGTCCAGGGATGGAATGTGGGTGTCTGGAAGCTGAAAGTGGAATATTGCTGCTCAGAAAACCATGTCAGAAGCGGGTCAAATTCTAGAGAAGACCATACTATGTGATAAAAAAAAAAGCAGATCAGTGGTTTCTTGGGGCTAGAGGTGAGGGAAAGCAACTGACAGCAAAAGGGCATGAGGAACTTTCTGGTGTGATGGAAGTGCTGTACATCTCTATTGTGGTGTTGGTTACATGCCTTATGCACTTGTCAAAATTCATCAAACTGTACACTTAAAATGTTTGAGTTTTATTGTATATAAATTATACCTTAATACAGCTAATAAGAAAGACGAAAAAAAAAAAGAAGAGGGTCAAGACTGGTGTAAATTGCCAGAACTACCTTTGATATCGTGAGTATTCTTTCATCCTAACTGCGAAAGGGCAACTGGCACGTATTTTCTCAAACCTGAGAACAAGATGTATGTTCCTTGGAGTCGAGCCATTTGAGATATTACTTTAAGCTTAGCTATTAACCGACTATCACTGTCTGTATCAGAGTTTCCCTCCTCTCTAAAATGGAGCTAATAATAATTGTCTCCATTGAGTTTGTGCCCACTGTGTGCCAGGCACCATATCAAAGGAGATTAAATGGAAGGAGATTAAACGATATCTAAGAGAGAGATTATGAAAGGCTTTTGAAAAGAAGGCAGAGAGAAGCTAAGTCACTTGGGAAGGTCACGCTGGTGTAAGCAGCCCATTTGAACTCTACCTTCAGGATTACAGGCTTTCAGAACCTCTAGGGATGTTCCCCTAGCTCCCTGTGAATTCTCCAAATGATTTCAAGGCTCATGGGAAATTAAAGAAGGAGGGGGAAGGGCTTTTAAAAAGAAAAGCTTAAACAGTTATGGTATTTGCTGCGTTCCTGGTATATACTTTTGTTGTCTATTTTGTTAATGATTTTTTAAAATTATGAATAAGCTTCAAATGTTATTTAATGAGCTTTCTGCATCTACTGGATACATCATACTGAGAAGATCATTTTTTTCCTTGAATGTGTTCATATATTACCTGTATCAATAGATTTTTCTAATGTATATTATCCTTACATTCTTGGGTAGACGTATCCACTGGTAGATTTAATTTGCAATTTCTAAAGTTTCTTTTATTATATAGCAAAATTTAAATTGGTCTATAATCTTAATGTTTTGTGTTTAATCTTTGTTTGTTTTAGGCATTACAATTAAACTAGCCTTGTACACTGCAAAAAAAAAAAAAAAAGAAAGAAAGAAAGAAAAGCTTAAAGAGTTTCGTAAATAAGACATATTTATGGTTAAACCCACGGCCCTGCATCTATGCAATGTTGGAATTCCCAGGTAGACAAGTTGTATTATCTCAACCTCTGCTCCTTTCACCAGAGAAATGAACTGTCGAGCCATGGGGTGTTAACCGATGTTAATGACTCCCTGGCAACGCTCCAGATTGCCAACCAAAGGACAACAGTGAGTAGAAGGAAAACATTAAAAGTTAAAAAGCCCAGTGCCTTTCTACCTAATCAGACGTCAAAGCCTGAGGAGCTTACTATTTACTGAAGTTACCTTTTAGTAGTTTTTTTCTAATGCGTCTTTACAGTATTTCTGTCTATATTTTTAGCTGTCACGACATCATTAACGACAAGTCAGTGACAGCACTTCTTATCACACAGTTTCAAATTTGCAATGCCACTTTGTTGTCACTTTGGAACAGTGGAAGAGTGACGAAGACACACAAAAGGAGGGTTTGATGAATGACTATTTCCACAGGAAATGAAAGGCTCATCCTTTTCCACATTGCCCCACGGCATCAATAAGTCACGTTCGGTTGGACAAGTCATCATGATTCTAAGTCTGTCTCTCTGTTCCTGATGGTTACTTCCCTGATCTATAAAAGGCACTTGCATCCTTAATCTGTTTTATTCAGCATTCCCCAGAGATAATATGAAGGAAAGAAAGACTATTCCCAGCCAGAGACCGTACAGCAATCAGTCATGACTATGTAGCCAAAGGAAGCATCATAAGGGTGTCTACTAGCAGGCATACACCCAAAAAAGATCGAGCAAGAGACCAATGCTTTCAGGCTTGGATCACTTAGTAACCCACTCGATGGTCTTACCTTAGTTACGGGTGATGAAGTTCAGCTCAGACCCCCGTGTCCTCGGCATCGTATAAGAGCACGGCAACTGGACGTCCAGGGCTCCTTTCTCTCTGCTCCTCCGAGCTCTGTCTCAAGCTGTCAGCACCCACCGCCATGGAGATGAGAAAGCCCACGGGAGAATCTCGCTCTACTTTGCCTTTCCGGACACATTCACCACATACAAAGGCCACTGAGATCTCCGCTTGCCTCTAGTGAATCAACACTTTCTTTAACTTGTTCCCATGCCTACCCGTAGTAGATAGTCTTGCCAGTGGTGGCTTCCAGAAAACAAGAATCAAGAAGAAAGAACCTCCCTTCCTGCCCATCTACACCTTTGTTTTTCGAACTTATTCAACAAGGCTCTCCCCAAATCACAAAATGGCCGAAAGTTGACCCTAAACTTCTCACCGTCCCAGAGGCTGGATTTTTTTTCTCACTAACACCTCCAGGACTTGAACAACTTCTTCCAAGTGTGTTCTTCTTAAGTGTAGGTGCCCTAGACCGTCACTGTAAAGATTTTTCTCTGCAAACACACCCTGTCTATGTAATCGTACACCTAAGGCAAACAGCATTTCCTTTGGGTTCCAAGGAAATGTGTGCCCCTTGAAGACCATTGACAAGCCCAGTAGTGGTTTCAAGGACAATGTTTAGATATTTTTCTGAGAAGCCCGTTTTACTTTCTGGCTTGTTTGTTCTAAGTTTAGGATATGGGAGAGAATAAGTCTCTTACTCAATATCCACTTTTCACCTATTGGGAGGTCTTATAATTTGGAATGAACTAGTCATGAAAATGTGGACATTTCTAAGAAATTGATTGGATGCTGGTACCAATTACTAAGATGATGAAACCAGGAGAGAAGGAATTTTGAAGTGGGGAACTCAGTGGTTGAGGTTTTATTGTGGTTAACTGGATATGCTCTCTGACATCCAAATGACGATGTCAGGTAGACAATACGTATTCTTCTGGAATTGAGGGGAGCGGTTCAGAATGGAGGTGTAAGATTGGAAGTTATCAGTACATACAGGATATTTAAAACCATGAACATGGATGAGACCACACAAGGAGTGAGGGTAGTTAGAAAAGAGAAAGAAAGATTCCCAGGACTAAGCTCTGGGGCAACTCAATTTAAAGTTGGGAAGATGAGGATGAGCCAACAAAGGAGACCAAAAAGGAGACTTCCTTGAAGTAGAGACAGAAAACCATGAGATGTGGTAGGAGGTGAAGAAAAGATGGCAAGAAAAAGGGAGTGATCCTCTGTGTCGGAGATTAATGAGAGGTCAAGATGAGGACTAAGAACTAACTGTTGGATGTGGCCACGTGACGTCATTGGTGGCTTGACGAGAGGTATCTCAGTAGAGTTTTGGAGACAAATGCCTGATTAGATCAGGAACAAGTGGGAACAGGGAGAAAGGAAGTGGAGAAAACACGTATCCCCTTTGTAAGGAGTCCTGCTGTCAGCTGGAGCAGAAAAATGGGCTGATGGGTGGGAAGCAATACGGGGCTCAAGGGGGGCTTATTTTTCAGGGAGGGAGTTTTTTGTTTTGCTTCAACATGAGAGACGTACAGTTTGTCACAGAAGATTTTGCCAACTTCTTAAGTTTTAATTAGGTAAATGTCCTACAAGGATTCTTGTGTGTCGTTTTTATTAAAAATAAGTACTTCTTTTGGGAGACTTGAAGAAGGTGTCCTGTTTGGTCTCATGGTTTCACTACAAAATCATGAGGAGAGAGTGGAATACTTGTACTGGACCAACAACTGTGTCTGCTTTGTGCATGCTTTGTGCATATGCTATATTACCAACCGCCAATTTAACTAACTGGGTGAAAAGTGAAAAATCAACTTCCTGAAAATCATTTCCTCTCCCATTTTTTCCTACATTACGCAAAATACTATGCTTAACTTCATCGTAAATAAAACATGGTTTATATAATTGTGTAGAACAACATGAACTATAGAAAATATAAAACCCATACTAATAACTTCTCAGTACACATTAAAATAATCCTAACTTTAATCTACAAATTAATCATAGCCTAATCCTAAACTACTTGTTCACCTATAACATTGTTTGGTGTACAGTTTATGCTTAATAGTTACTTCTTGGGAAAAAAAAATGAATGAATGAATGAATGAGTGAGTGAATAACAAGTACTAAAGAAATCTGCTATTATCACCATTTTCCTTAAGAGTTATATTTGTTTTCAGACTAGGTTATGAATCTGAGTTCTTTCTAAACCATTCAGATTTGTGAGAAGAGCAAATAAAATATGAGACACATCAATTGAGAATCTACTTAATGACAGACTGATATGTTAATGAGAGGCCCATTACTAGGTGCAGTCAGTCGCACAGGCACGGAGTTTTCTACAGCTTTGATAGTACAGCTGAGGAGGGGCACACATTGTCCTCAACAGAGTCACTTTAAATGCACAGGGCACCCTAGACCTGGGGTTCTCAGCCTTGGCATTTGGGGCCAGATAATTCTTTTTTGTGGGAGGATGTTCTGGGCTTAGAGGGATGTTCTGGGCTTAGAGGGTATTTAGCGACAACCCTAAACTCTTCCCACGAGATGCCACATGACCCCAAGCCCCACAGTGACAGCCAGCAACGTGTCCAGACACTGTCAAATGTCCCCTGGGTGACAAAATCACCCCTGGTTGAGAACCGCTCTCCTAGCCTCAAAGAACCAGGTAGATGAGTTTTACTCTCGGTTAGTGGAATCCATAATAGAATATGGATTCACAAAATACGTAGACATGATTTCTTTCCTAAAACGCAATAAAGGTGGATTCTTTAAGGAGAAGGTACATACGTAAAATGTGTCTAAAGGGATGCAGTGTTTGGAACTCGATGTTAACACAGCTCTGTGCTTAGGAAAATATACATTCAAAATAAGAAGAAGGCTAGACTTCAGGAAAATAGGTAGAGAGAAAGCACATTTCCATTGAGGCATTAAGTGTCCGCACTGGTTTTTCAGAGAATCGCGTTAAGATGGGTTCAGTTTCTTAGGCTTAAAGTGCGAGGCAACATCGTGATTACGAACTGCGGTGGGAGACTCTGCTGATTAGAAGCCTGACCCTCGCGGTGCCCCCATCCCCCCATCTGTAAAGGAGTGATAATAAAGACACGCATTCGGTATAGCTCTCAGCAGAAGCAATAAATGAATATTTGTAAAGCACTTATAAAAGTATCAGACAATAATATTTGCCCTTTCGATGCCGTTAAATAACAGTCTGATGGGAGAACAGGAAGAGACACGCGTGTGGGCTGGAGGATGAGTTCTGGGTGCTGAAAAGTCAAACGAAAAATGGAAAACATTGGAAGATCTTACATGGCTGAAGGAACGGGCAAAGTGTTAGGTAAGAGTAACAAAAGTGTGTAAAATGGAAGGCATCGAGCTTAGGGCAAAACTATGTAACTCTTCTTACGATGATCTATAAGATAATCAAACTAATTTAATAGAGTGATTTGAAATAGAAAAAAAAAAGTTAGACCTTTCTATGGTACATTGTAGACACTAGGTAATGGACAGAATTGTTTATGCTAACATAATTTTCCAAACTTAAGGGGAAATTCTAAGTCGTCTGGTGTAGTCTCAGCGCCTGCTGAAACCGTGCCTCTGGATAGACCCAAACAAACTTCAGAGGAGCCACCAGCGCCGGCCGGAGGGTTTCCTGTTATTCCAACTGCCCGGTGACCATAGGCGACAGAGGAAGTGTCTGAAGTTCTCACTGCGAAACAGGGCATTCCTCTCCCGCCACTTGCGAAAGTCTGTCCCGCTACCTATGTTCCTAAGCTGTGGGAAACTTACTGACTTATTTTCCTCTCTTCGGCCAAACTGTGCCAAAGTGGAGCGGACAGTCTTAATAGATGTCCAAATGTGAACTCAGAAAACCAATCAGGGGTCAGTTGGTTAGCGTGGGCTTCCTCTCAAATGAGTGGTCACTGTTCCATTTTAAAGCTTGACAAAAAGGCACCATAAACACTTCTGCTTGGATCATTATCTTCTGAACTGGAACGCATCACCTGTCCGGCTGGTTGTCGTACCATCTACCGAATACACACATTACTGAGCCAGGACCCTGTGAGAATCGCCGCAGTGGCCGAGCCCGTCACCTCAAAGGCTCAGGAGAGCACAAGGGCAGCATGACGTCCTTGCCTGAGCCCCGGGGTGACGGCCCCTCAAAGGCGGTGCTCGGCCTCCGCCGGGGCATTTTCATGGACGAGGACCTCAGCGAGCCTCACGTGTTCTGCTCCTGTTTTATGGTGACTCAACTCTCTCAATGAGGAAGTCCTTCCTTAAACTCAGATAAAAATGTGTCTTCCGTAGCTCTCACAGGATTTTCCTGTCCCCCGGCTGTCCCTCTGCAAAACAAGTCACGTCCTACTCCCAACAGCCAGATCTTCAGACAAAAAAAGGCCAGAATCTCCTAGTTACTTCTTACCTTCCGAGTCCCCGGCTTCACTTCCTCCAGGGAAAACCCTCCAAGGCCTCCTAGGTTCCTGATATGCTGAGTGAGGACTGAACTTGTCACTTTTAAGAGTGAAAAGTGTTGGGACAAATGCTAAAAGGATGAGTCGCCAAGCCGGCAGGTGTCAACCAGGACTGCTGGGACACTTAGCTTATTCATAAGCAGTTGCGTGCTAGCAAATTTTCATTAGGGGTTCTCTGAGGGGAAAAAAAAAAAGGGACTGACTGCAGAGTTTGCCGATTTCTTGTTTTTTCTTAACTTTTAATTAGAGTCGAGTTGATTTACAACGTCGTGTTAGTTTCTAGTGTGCAGCAAAGTGACTCAGTTATACATATACATATATCCATTCTTTTAAAAATTCTTTTCCCACATAGGTTATGACAGAATGTTGAGTAGAGTTCCCTGTGCTATGCAGTAGGTCCTTATTAGCTATCTATTTTCTATCTAGTGGTGTGTATCTGTCAATCCCAAACTCCTAATTTATCCCAACCCCCACTTTTGCCTTTGGCATCCGTAAGTTTGTTCTCTACATCTGTGACTCTATTTTTGTTTTGTAAAGAGTTTGCCAGTTTCTATGGTATAAACTGCAACCCTGGCTGATATCCAGGTGCTGATGGGATGTAGCAGAGCGTGGAGGTGGTAAGAGGGGGGAACAGCTGGCTCTTGGAAGCTGACACAGGTCTGCTCCGGCATACCCCGGGTCATAAACCATGTTTTAGGATTTGCTCAATATCCTGATTATTCTTCTCTATTCTCCCTTTTAAAATGTGACATGTCTTAATTCACAGTTATTGAGGTGTTGTTGGACCAGCCCAGAATCTGTCCAGATTCCACTCAAAATTCCACTTCAAAGATCCAATTTCATCAAAATTCAACTTCGCAACTTCTGGGAATGAGAGTAGGGAGGTGGAGAAAGACAAAGTCACAGAAAAAGCCTCCAGCTTCTACTATTTAGGTCAGGGAAAAACAAGTTGGTCTTTAGTGTCTGTCCTGGAAAGAAAATTGGGCAAAGCTGATATATGTTAAATTATATATATATATATATATCACTAAGCAATTCTTATATACCACGAAGTCTTAATTAAAGTTGTCATTTTTTTAATGGAAGGAAAAAGAAACTGGCTTTGAAACGGCTGGCTTGTTAGGAGGGATAGTGCAAAAAATGATTTACAGTTTTAAACGTTTCCCTGTAATTCAGTAAGCCTTTGTGAAGTCCTTCTCGTGCATTAAGGAAACTCTGTAAATATTCAACTTAAAACTCTGCAAATGAATAAACTGCTTCTCATGGGTCGCCTTCTTCGCTCTTGGATAGACTCTACTTTCTTTAAGGCCACGGGTATGTTTGTGATTGTTCTTTAGGGAATCCACGCCGCAGTTGTTACTCGTGAGTCATTTTTCCCCAACAGTGTAATTTACACCCTTCTTCTATTCGTACGGAACGCAACTGGTGGAGACAAACCATGTTAGCGCCCAATAGGGGTTACAAGAAAAATTAAACTGTTTATTTGGCTTGAAGGCGGGATCCAGGATGGGGAAAAGTAGAGAGAGAGCTGGAGTGGTGGCCACATCTGGTAAGTGAGGTTCAAGAATTCCAGTTATTCTCAGGCAGGATTAAAGGGCTTTGATCAGGGAAGTAGGACAATCTGATTAGAATTTAAGAGCATGTGTTCTGGCAGCGGTGGTGAGAATGGATGGGCCAGACAACTGATAGGGAGGCAAGTGAGGAAGATATTGCATAACTTGGGGGAACAAAGCAAAGGGAACAGATTCAAGAGGTACTTGGGAGTCTGGATCCACAAGAAGCAGAAATCCATCAGGGAGGGAGGGAGGAAAAAGGGAAAGGAGTTGCGGAGTAAAGGGAAGGGTGGAAAGAGTCGAGTATGATTCCAAGGGGAGGATGGGTACGGCTGTAATGAGGTCAACAGGTGGGATGGCAAGAAACTAGTGATTTTATTTCTTGGTTCAATAAAGGGATGGTGGGTACGGAGACAGGATCAGAGATTGAAGGAGAGTTGAAAACATTTGAAATAGTCAACCATAGGGAAGTTAAAAACTATGTTACATGGGCCTGCATTGAGGGCCCGTCCTTGGGAACGTTTCCTCAAGAATCTGATGGAAAATGTGTATTCCGTAAACGTGTTCCAGGTGTGCTCCTGTTAGGTCTTCCCACTTCCATGTAATGACCTGTGCCTCTAATTTTTAGTGCAACTCACCAAAGAAAACCAATGCGTTTTGATTGAAGACTTTCAACAGGGTAACGCATTCCATTCGTGGTTTCCAGATTGACCACTAAAGGGCCTTTATGATGAAAACAGTGAGCTTCCCACAAATGCTTGTTCCGAAAAGATTTGCTGGAGGGCTCCCCTGCCCCGGCCCCGCTCTCACACAAGCCCCTGACATCAGCATGGGCACTGGAGCGGTCGATGCGATGGATGCGTCCTGGTGTGGAAGTCCGAAATTTAGTCAGGGAACAAACCCCAGTGAAGTCATGGCTCGTTCAGGATTAAACGGCCAACTCGTATTCAGTGATCATATTAAGAAAAATGCATGTAAGAGGCCCAGGAATTTTTCCTTTGTTTGATTCACAAATTAAACTTGCGCATGTCATGTCTGCAAAGCGAGCATTTCACCATGTCAGATGCTTTCTTTGACTGTAATAGGATGTAAGAGAAAATAAAGAACATGCTACTTTCTCCAGCTGGCTGGGTCGTGTGTACCTTACCGCAGCTCTGGAATTACACATTTTAAATGTAGATTTCTCGACGCTCTAAAAAGGCAAGTTTATATCCAAAAACCTTAACCAAGTTACTAGCGATAAACTGCTCAACCTGTAGAGGCCATCGAAAACGCTGAGGTCAAAACACAGTCCTGCCCAATCCCAAAGCATTCCAGGTCTGAGAGGTGTGGTTTTCAGTAGAGCAGAAAGTGTACATCAACTGAATTATGAAGACAATTGCCTTTATTCTCCATAGGCTGTAATGCATATATTGTCAGATAGCCGTGTTTATCTGATACCTAATGTAATCTGAAAAACTAGCAAGTTACCAGCAATTTCCAAATCTTTATTCCAAATGGTCTCTGTTGTCACATCAGACAAAAAGGGATTGTTCCTTTGGAAATCTGAGCCACTATTTTGATGTCATAATCATAGCCATTACTTACTGAATACATACTACATACATATTAGTATGTAGGACTTTGGTGACAGTTTTACAGAAGTTATTTGTTTTCATTCTTAAGCCACCCATAAGATAGGTACTTACGTCCCTAGCAATTTTTAAATAAGATTGAAATATATCGATAGACTATCTCAAAGTCTTGTTATGAAAGAAGGTATCGGCAGGATTAGAATTGAAACCTTCTAAAACCAAATACCACATACTTCTCAGTTAATAAAGGCAAAATAGACTTCTCAAAGAAATAGAGCCAATTTGAACTAATTACAGATGATGTCGTTTTCCAAAGAAAACAAGCCCCCCAAACCGGACTGCCTGCAGGAGACACAAGCGGTGAGACGTCTGCAGCAAAATGACCTGGAAAAGGACTGACTATGACACACATGCCCAAGTGCCCCCAATCGGAACCAGGTCAAAGGAGTCCTGGCCCGAGTTTGAACCACTTCCAACAGTTCGTCTGGCTTTCAGAATTATTGGCTCTCCACTGGAGGTCCAGTGGCCCTAGATGACTGTCTCAACTTGGGCAGGGCTCATTTTGCTATTGAAAAGTTTCTATATAGACATCAAATAAATATTGCAGAAATGAAGGCCACCCAAATGAGAACAAGCTGGGGCTGTCATTCAGAGTCCGCTCTAGCAGGGGAGTCCGCCACCATCACTCGCGTTTGGCAGAGATTCAAAGAGGAGGCAGAAGAGTAGGAAAGCACTCTAGTTAAAAAGAAAAAAGGAAGGCTTCAGGTGTGGTCTGATCCGAGGCTGGGGACAGGAGATGCCGGAACCAGGTGTACTAGAAGTGGGCATCTTCTGTGAGGAGGAGGCACATTTTGCTTTCCCTTGCTGGTTCGAAGTCAGAAGCAGGGGGAAAAAAATAGGGAAGTTGGAAGCCAAGGACCAATTCTTGATGATTTCGGGCCCATTGTTACAAAAATGTGTCTTCCAGGGCTATTTGCCACAGAGCTCGGGGCAGTGGGTCACAGCTGTATTGTCATATATGATCTTGGCCACCGTTCGTATATTCAACCTCTCAAAACGGTAGAACATGGTGGTAAATGAAATGTGGGAAAACCACTTTACACAAACGTGCTTCTTGAAACGAGAGCCTTCGTCCAATACTTAAAATTGAATCATTCATGGAAAAAAAAACCCAAATAAATTATTCAGACTCCTTTATTATATGAGCTAAAAAATGCATTCGATCACTCATTTTTTTTTTTTTTCTTCAAAGCAGGTTGACTTTCTTAGAACTCTATCTATTAGCCAATATGTTAAAGCTGGGTTAATTTAATCATTGAATCTGATCTTGATGAAAACGATTGTAACAAGTACTCAATAATAACAGTTTTCTGGGGATAAACTGCATGGCCTTGCACTGCAGATTGCTGAAAACAGCAGTTCCTGCCATCTCTCAAAGACTGATCAACTATAGCAAGTTGGATGCTCCCTGTTCTTGGATATATGGCATTTTGCCCAATATGACTCTTTGAACAGTCAAACATTAGTTTAAACTGGGGGAGGAGAGTGGGTAACAAATTTCAGCCTTGTCAGATCTACCAATTCAAACTGGTTTTAGTCACAAAAAGGAAGGTCGAAGTATTTGACCATTTTCCCTACCTTTTCTGCTGGCCGTATTTCTCTGACTCATCACCTTACACGCACCATAAAGCACCATGTGGATGGGTGCAGTCAGCTAAATATTTTGCCAGCCCTTTCTTTCAATCTAGATGGTGTCTGTGTATACAGTACATACTTTCACTAATTATGAGACGCTTACGTTCTTTCAACTTCTGCAACTTTCTCCAATTCACAGATGCAACACTGAGTATTTATTTGTGATGCAGACCGCACTTTAGACCTTCTGGTACTATATAACACCTGATTTCCTAGCCCATAAATGAGGTACTGCTTAAACAGGATAAGTAACCTAAATTCACCTAAATTAAAACTCCTCCCACCCCCCCAATCCCAGGCCATCATAGTACTTGACTTACTTATGTTATTCACTGTGTAGTCTATGCACCCAAGAGTCTCAACTTAAATGTAAATATTACATGAGAGGGTACAATAAGGGAAAAGTGACTCTTCACAGAGTATGGGATCAGGATGATTCGAGGCAACAGGCAAAAACCAAGCAAAGCAGCCCTCCCTGGAGAATAGCAGGAAAGTAAAGACCTACACGGGGCTAAATAAAGCAAAGTACTAGTGCACCCAGCAGGAGAGAGGAAATCAGAGAATCCGAAGAAGTGTGTGTGTGTGTGTGTGTGTGTGTGTGTGAGAGAGAGAGAGAGAGAGAGTGTGTGTGTGTGAGTGTGTGTGTGTGTGAGAGTGTGTGTGTGTGAGAGAGAGAGAGAGTGTGTGTGTGTGTGTGTGTGTGTGTGTGTGTGTGTGTGAACTGGGAGACAGGGTGAGGGACAGAGTAGAAGGAAAACCCCAAATAAATGCTGCCTGTTTTTAACTTGTTTGCAATTTATCCTATCAAGGAGCAAATCTTATTATATATCATTCCTCAGCCGAACTTTTGATTATTTGCCCCAGAGACATAAATGCTGTTCCTTGCCCACCCGTCCCCGCCCCCGGCCTTTTTACGACGTTCAAGGTGGTTACTATGAGACAGGCTGGGACCTGGGACCCTCTGCTGCAGGGCTTGCACCTGGACAAACGTCTCCTGGAGCAACAAGATACAAAGGAATTATGAGGGACTAAAAATAACTGCGTGCATGCGCAGTCGGGGCAAATTATGGACAGTAAGAGACAGAAAGGCCAAAACGCAACTGTCACCTCTCCCCTCGTGAGGTGTCGGGAGCCAAAGCACGGTGCCACGCGGGACCCCTGCACGCAGCACCGTGAAGGGGGTGAGCGGACCTCCTCAGCCAACCACTCCGCCCGACACACCGCCCCGCCTCCACCCTTACCCCGGTTAAGCTCACACCCCACCCCCACCCCCACCCCCGCTCCCCGGGGACGGGTCAAGGTTACGACGCATTACTTGCTTTCGCCCCCTCCTGCTGCAGCACAAGTCCCAGCAAAGACTTGTCTGAATGCCTCATTGGGCCTCTTACCAATTCCTACTGATTTAAAGAGTCCAAGAGGTCGGTAACAAATAGGCTGTTCGCAAATGTATGATTTACAAGACACAATGCCAGTCCACAGGAAGTTAGTAAGCGGTTCAGAAGACTAGCTACAGCAAACAGGAAATAATCCCCGATACTGTATTTTTATTTCAGTTATGCTTCGACTAACAGTCAAACGAGTGGGAAACGGTCCTGGCTGACGGCTGATGGGCAGAGAACAAAATAGAAAAACCAGGATGAATTCAAAGGAGGGCGGCGCCTTGTTGCTTGATTTCCTCTGGAAAAGCGTCCCGTAAAAGGTGGATTTGGCTCTAACGTTGAGACACCTGCTCAGACGGGTGACTTAAGTGGGAGAGGACTTACATACTTCAGAAGGGAGGAAAGGACGCAGCATTGGTGTAAAGTGAGGGAGAGAAATGGTGGCAGAGAGGAGCCAAAACGTGAATTTGGGCCCCAAATGGCAAAACTTTTACCTGCCTGGCTGAGGACTTTGAGTCTTTTTTCAGTAGCCATAATCTGCTAAGCAGTATTTCTGAACAAGGTTTTGGTTACGTTTTTGGCCGTCGAGGCAAACGAAATGGATCACACTTCCATTTTTCAGATTCTCTGTTTGACAAATTTAGCAAAATTACACGGTCCTTTATACATTTCCTGGTCACTTTTGAAGAGAGACTATAGAGTCTGATCATTCACAATGGCAGCTCTGGGCTTTTAAGTATCTTTAACATACGAATATGGTAAATGAACCCAACGAATTCAGCTCAGTCTGTCCGTAGCACTATGAACCTCAATTAGGCCCATAATTCAGCCCAGAAAAGTACCTGGGAAAATAAACTCCAAGGGTTTCCACTGACCTCAGTTACCCATATAATGTGTCGATTTTATCCAGCCAAAGTGTAACAAAGATGATCTGTTTTCTACAAGCTAAAGGTCTGTGAGAAGGCACACAGTGTTTTGTGACGTCGACTTTCCCTCTTATCTTCGAGCTTTCAAGCCTGTAGCATTTTCTTTCAAGGGAAACACAAAAACCTCAGAACAATTACTCCATTCAATTATAAAATCACTGCCATCAGCCTTTCTACCACTGACCCTTTGGATAGAAGCAGAAAGAGCAGGTTCTGCCTAGATCGAGTTGCCCTGTTTTACCAGCACAAATACTTTGGCAGGAAGATAAGTATGTGATTAAATTCAAGGTGGAGCCTAAAAAAATAAATGTTTGAGCAAATGATTGAACAGCTTTCTTGCTGTGCAAAGAGGCAGCTGAGGCTGGACAGAAGTAGACACCACCAGTCCCAGTCAGATCTCTTTGCTGCTTAAAGCCCCGGGACATCAGGACTAGACCTCGGGAGATGGACGCAGTTATTGCCAGGGTTATGGAGTGTTAGAATATCATATTCTGCCTTTATCGTGAGTGTGATGTGACTAGAGATTCTAAACAGAGGTAGTCAGAGCTGTGTGTTCTCTGTAAACACTGAAGTAACTAGCTTTTAATTGTTTACCAACATATAGATTTGGTAAACAGATATGATAACCTTCTGAAAAAAGAATGTTACACACGGTGGTAAGTCTCGTTTATAGCTCAGTATTTTCCCTTCTTCCTAGCCAAGTAAGTTTATTTATTAGTGTGCCCTCCGGTTGTAGACTACCACAATTATGGAAACCCTGCAGTTTTACACTTTAGTAACATAAGGTGTATTTTTTTTTTTTTTTCCTCATTGTCTCCTCCAAGTCAAGAATCCCACCTTTGGGAACTATTGGAGCAAATAAACAAAAAACCCCCTGGCTTACGTGGTTGTTTCTCTTCAGACTTCAGGAATTTGGCTATAGACGGAGTGTTGAACGAAAGCAGGCATCTAAGTAAGGCCCTCGTTCCTTCCTGGCAGTTAAAATTCATGTACAAATTATGCAGGGCTCTTAATTAGATCTAAAAACAAAAACGTAGGTGGTCAACTCATGTGGCTTAAATCACCCAATTCCTGTCATAGCATACTTCCCACACCCCCTCCCTAAAGAGCCGAATAAATAAGGATAGTAGGACCCCAAGCTTATAGCATGGTGCCTGGCACACAGTAGGTCTTTAACAAGTGTTCTCTACTATTGTAGGTCCAAGAAGAGGACGAGAAGAGGAATCAAAAGGAGAAATTGGCTTGATTTGCTTGTTCCTATCTCTACACTCCGTGTAGCCACAGAAGACCCACTTTCAAACGTTTTGATGGACACAAGGCTAAAAAATTTTCTTCGTTGAGTTTTCAAATTGAATTTATAGGTTATTTTAAACGGAAGACTTAATTTACTAAGCCACATTAAGACCTATAAGTTTTAAGTAATTCAAGACACGGAACTAAAATTGGCCATCGGGCAAAGCTATTATGACTCAAATGCCAGAATCCCGTGAACAAACAACAAATAAAATGCCGGTGACAAAGACAGAGGTCATGCCCCCTCCGTGAGCTTTTATTAAAGTTCCTAGTAGAAAAAAAACACCACCACCTGACTTCATTTGATTTCTTTTCAATGGCAGCCACTAATTACTTTGAATATAGCCAAAAAGGACCATCTCATTTACCTGTAAGTTAGAAATAGTCCTCTCTTCCAGGTTTAGAAAAAATGCAGCATCCAAAAAAATAAGTGTCACTTCACTGCTGTTCTCACGGAGGGCCAAATTCATTAAAAGAGTTAGAATTAACCCTTTTAATGAAATTCACTCCCCTGGGAAGGTCAACATTTCTAAAGCGTCTGTCTGCTGTGTATTCACTGTTTCATACTATTGACCCCCAAAACTCTATCACTGACCCAATTTAAAGAGAAACAGAAGTTTGATAGTGAAGTGCCTTGGCCTATACATCCCCCTGGTTTCCAAACTTGAATGTGGATCTGAATCACCTGGAAGGTTTGTAAGATACCCTGGACTCCAACCCCACAGCTGCCGATTCAGTAGGTCTGAGATGGAGCCGGAGAATTTGCATTTTTTACAAGTTCCCAGTTGATTCTAATGCTTCTAGGGCCGGCACACACTTTGAGAACCTCTAAGCCTAAATCACATAGGGCATAAGGGGCACAGTCTAGATTAAAACCCATGTCTGTCTGATTCTACAATACAAACCGATTGCACGCTGAGAAATCGCTTGTTACCCTCTACTGCAGAGATGGGCGAGAAAAGGAGGATCTGTAGGATTTGCATGTTTTCTGAAAGAGGAATGGATCTGGAGTCGAAACCCTTGAGTTTGAGTTCCCTTGGGTGCCATGTATGGCTTCACCGACCTGAGCCTAAGCATTCCCATCACTATAATGAGAATTCTACTACGTCACTCTCACTCAGCTCACAGAGTCGTTTTGAAGATAAGATGTGATCACTGTTGTAAAAGCACTTTCTAAGCTTTGAAGTGCTACCCACAAATGTTTGTTATTTTCATTAGGAATCAAATCGGAAAAAGAGTAAAACAAGAAAAACAAAAATATGCGAGTGAAGGATCTGGTCTTTGGTTTAAAAGCTGAGACTACGCAAAAGGAAATGCCAAGCACAACAAAGAAGTTTATTAGAACCTTCAGGAATTCAGGGATCTTTAACATGAACGCACTAACGGTCTTAAGGGTAGGGCAACTGCCAAATTTGTCCAACAGTTTTTGTTTTCAACTTAAGAAGTAAACATCCTATTTCTTCAAGAGACATTTTTATGGTGAATCCTGGAAAATGATTAATAAATAATTATTTTCATGTAATTATTTTTAAATAGTAAAAATGTAATGCTAACAGCTTTCTTTCTTTGGAAGTATAGTTTTTTATTTTCTTTCAGAGAATACTGAAAATATTTTACTGTTAAAAATACAATTTCATTATGCTGATCACTGGCTTTGTTGGATGTTCTTTCTCAACATATAAATTTGACTTCATTTGTGATAAATGGCGGAACCAATGAAATACAGGATTTGCTATGCCATAAATAGTTAACACAGGTGACTTCATATCACTCACTGTTATTCTTAATTAATTTTAATGCAAGAGTGAAAACTAAGGCTGCTTCTACCTTCTCCATGAAAACTTCCATTGTAAAAATTTGCACATCACGAGCAGTGACTTCTAACTAATGAAGTTAATATTCGCTGGCACAGAGAAGGGCTCTATTTTATACTGAATTAATTAAGGGGAGACTTTCTACTCTAAACTAAGAACTCTGTCAAGGCCCACTGGGCTCTACTTTTATCATATTTTTCCCCTCAAACAAATGGCTTGTTTGGTATTAGTTCAATACTCGGTATTAAAGCCGACCGATTTCCATATGTCATTAGGACCATAAAGAACGATTGTATTTTCCCCCATCAATGAATTATTACTTTCCTTAGATTGGCTATTATATTTGCTTTATGAGGTGAAGTCCTTATTGATTAATGGTGTTAAAATTCTGTTTGTGTCGATTAACTTTTTTGTGTGTTTGTTAACTTTTGATGAAAATGACAGATGCTTGTGCTGGTGCAGCTGGGGTTCTGCCTGTTAAATAGAGTACAGATATCTTCTTTTCTGTTTCTGATTCGCTTGTTTTTTATTCTTTACATGCCTTTGATAGAGAAAGCACAACTTAATGTTTGGCGTGCCAAACAGAATACTTCAGAGAAGCCAATAACCAGAGAGCAGAGAGCAGGGTTCAGGGGGGAGAGTTTGATTCTATTTTATCATTTCAATGCCTGAGCTTTCCTCAGGCTTTCGCTCTGAGTTGCGTACAAAGGTTTCTTGAATGTTAGGTGTATAACCCAAATTATGTGTCAATATAATTTAGCATTACTAACAATCACACAGATCTGAATTTATGGGGAATTGAGGTCCTTTAGAGGGAGTGGGTTAATGGTTTAAAACACTTCTTATAGAGAAAGGCTGCCTGGTCCAAAATCAGCTATGCCACTTACTAGCTGTGTGACCTTGGGAACATTCCATGGCCTCTCCGTGCTCCTGTCTTCTTATCTGTAAAAATAAAGTTTCTCGTGGGGGTGGAAGGAGGAATACTTGTAAAGCACTTAGAACAATGCACAGCATGTAGTTAGCACCCTGTGTTTGTTAAATAAAAATCAGGGAGTAAACTGGAAACGTTATTTCTGCCGTGAAATGACACATGCTCCTTTGTTATTGGTAAGTGAAACATCCCATAAGTTTCTCCATGTAACCTCGTAGCATTCATGGAAGATTCAGCAGAAATACCTTCTTTCCATGACTTCGGTAACAGGGCATTTGGGATACGGACACAAACCCTTCACAGAACGGATGAGGCCACCTATCCTTGTGACACTATCTTTGTGATACAGAGAAAACATGACGTCTTTGAAATACACTAAATCTACCCCATTAGACAGCAGCAAAGGAAGAGAAACTGAGGCAGATTAAGCTGAGTTAGTCAAACGTAATCTAATAAGGAAATAGAGACAATTTATACAAGATGGCGATGATAAAGAAGCAGCTTTCGTAATACCGTTTTGGCATAGCATTTGGAGGCTACTTCCTATCTTCATTGCTTTTTTCTACATTTTTCATCGTCAAGGAATTTTGCCAGCGGTCCAGACATTTCTTAATATATCTCTGGGTTTCTTTCCTCAGGTTAAAAGAGGGGTAAGTTATACTTAAGCAAAGCAAACATCGTCTCTGTGGAAAAACGGTTGGTGACTTAAATACGCAGACAGAATGACGCGAACCCAAAGAGCTGGGTTAGTGCAGAGATTCGGTTGCTATCCGTTCAGCACCACCACTCACCCAAAGTGAACTAAGATAAAGACGAGGAGGGTATCTCAGGGAATATACATTTATGAGAAGACCGAGCACACATTTATTCTCCAGTTTCCACTTTTTGTAAGTAGAGGTAATCTCATGTCAAGTAACCAGAATGAGACTCTGCACGGCCGTTAAAACCTGAGCTCTTGCAAAGCTCGTTCGTGTGCACCGTCCTCCCTTTGGAGCAGTTCTGGGATCACACGCATCGCAGCGAACGCGGTCAGCTGCCTGGAGGCAGGAACTATGTTTCAATCCTTTGTTTTCTACTCCGAGTGGCGGGCGTCAGAGGCGGTAGGTTTGGATCGTCTCGGTTGAGCTAGGCCGGGACGACACGCCGCAGAATCCCATTTCCTTCCCCGTTCCAGGCGGGCCGGGGCCTCGGGAGACGCTCTGCAGGGCGCGCGCAAGGCGGATCCCGTAACGCTCGTCACACCGCGAGGTCGGCACGGGGCGCGGGGCGGCGCGGGGCTTCACGCAGGCTGGCGCGGCGGGCGCGGCGGCCCGGAGCGGCAGGCGAGCCCGGTGCTCCTGCGGCCTTTCCTCCCGCGCGCGGCTCCCGCGGCTCCCGGGTCACGTGGCGGGGGGCAGCCGCTTCCCCTCTGGACACCCCCGTGATCTCACTGGAGGCTCAAGGGCTGTGAGAGATGAACATGAGCTTCGTGTCGTCCTGGCGGCTTCCGGCTAATCTTTGCTGGTTCTCCCCGGCCGTCCTCCTTCACCTCACGTCCACCTGTGCTGCCGGCTGCCGGCCTTGCGGCTTCAGGCTGCAGCGCCACAGGTGTCACCCAGTATATAAGGTCAAATATTTTACCATAACTCATATATATACATACCTAATAGGATTGGTTACCAGGGTTTGATTAGAAAAGCAGAACCACTAGAGGAATGTGTGTGTGTATATATATATATTTTTTTCTCCTATATATATAATATAGATTTATTTTTATATATGGTATATGTATTTATTTATATATATAAATATACACACACTTAATGTATACATACACTATTAAGTGTTTGTTGAAGGAATGCAGAAACAAATGATGGGAATCTTTTGATTTTAGAGATGAGGAAACTGACAATGGAGAACTACACACTGCCCAGCAAGAGTAAATATATAACAATCCTAAGACTGAGGGCGACTGACTTTGAGCCCAGTGTTCTTTGTACCGCCAGAACGCCCCGTTCAGTCTATCTA
The DNA here is from genome assembly GCF_026419965.1 of Kogia breviceps. NCBI lineage: Eukaryota > Metazoa > Chordata > Mammalia > Artiodactyla > Physeteridae > Kogia > Kogia breviceps. Next base: position 55,077,864 of record NC_081328.1, read on the forward strand.
GTCATCCCTTGGTATACAGAGGAGCTGCGTCTTTGCAGGTGAATCCCTGATCCCATCTCAAGCGCTCCATTCAGGTGTGAAAAAAAACTATTCTGACCACGTGCTCCCTAAATAGAGTGGCACCAAGTTAATATTCACGCAGTGTAGGGCCATAAAGCCTGGCGAATGGACGACTTGGGAAGAAAATGGAGCCCTGCTGGGCAATTATGAAGTTATTTGCGTTAGAAAGAGTTCTATGTCTTGGAAAAAGCCCGCCTTGCATGAGAATCAAAGCGTCCTCTGTAAAGCAGAAAAACATCAGCAATTAGCTTCTTCGATCTGTTCTCTGTTCTCTACATTTTTGATTAAATCCTTCTCCTTGCCCAGAATCGGTCACAGGTAATGAATGGGTAAATAGTTCAGTCTTGGAACTAGAGTTGCGTGTGATTTGGGGGGGGGGGAGGGTAAACCCCACGAAAGGCCTTCCCAGGTGAGGTACTGCTAGGTCACACCACTTCTTCAGCCCAGGTGTCACCGCCCGGCCTCAGTTCTTACACCAGCACCCTCTACTCCGGCCACGCCGAACTTCTCACACTTTCCCAAACATGTTCAGTTCTTTGTAGATCAGACAGACATTCCTTTTCTCTTCAAGCTGAAACACAAGCATTACCTCCACTGTAAAGCTTCCCCCAATTTCCCAGCAAAGTTGCTTTTTCTGCCCGTGTCCTTTGTGGACAGGCTTCATCTTTCCCATCGGCGAGGAACTGACGGAGTTATCTTTATATGGCCTAGTGCCTAGTGGAATGAGTATTGTGCCCATACTTAGAAGAGCAGAGATGCCATTTGTTCAAGTCGTGGAACCAAAGTGTAAAAGACGACCACGTTCTGTCTCCTGAGTGGCAATGTGGTTACTGAATGCTATTACTTTGATGCCAAAAATAACCAGGTCCACGATGCAGTGATCATGGTATTACTTTGCACATAATTAATACAGTCACTTTTTTTTCCCCTCACAAAAAATTCCATGCACAACTGGAGAAACAGTGTCCCTCCTTTATGCCAGCGAAGAACAGGAATGAGGTGACACGAATGTTCAGGAAAAGCACACACAAATTATTCCGCCTACGGTAATATAAGGCATGGAAACACGGTCCTGACTCCTGCTGTGAGCCTAAATTACGGTATATTTTACTTCTGTTAGGTTTCGTTCGGGTCTGCTTGTTTATGATTTTGCTCCGTTCAGTTTTGTTTCTCTGAATGTTTCTTTAGCTTTTAAACTCCTGGTGTAAATGGCGTAATCTTATCTCCAACTCAATACTGTTATCTGGTACAGCTAAATAAAAATTTAGTCTTAAGGAAATGAAACCGCCTTTCCCACAAAGCCTAAATTTAAATATGTGTAACTCATAACTCTTAACTTGCTCAAATTAGCCACACTACTTTCTCCGTGAGTGTTCTCTAACCACCCACAAGTTGACTGAATTCTGACCCGAACCAAAGGAGCAAGCTTCTGGATGTGACAATCCTGGCACATAGCTCAGAGCCTCTAAGACTCTGGCACCTTCTCAAATTTTAGTTGCAAGTCCAGGGAAGGATTTTATTATGCCATCTATAAATAGAAGTCAATAGTACATGACAAGAACACTAAAAGGTCAGTTAATAACCTCATAGATCATCAGGATGGCTGGGTGTGTCTTTCAGGTAAGTGCAAGTTGGTGAGTCTTATTAAGCTCTTGTTCACCAGACTCAAGGCGGTGGCTCCCACATAGAAGAAGCCTGAATCAGAGATCTACTAAAATTTTTGTGGTCCAGCCCTATGCCAGGTGCCTTGTTTCTTGAGGCTACATTGGCTTATTTTCCCAAAGTAGAGACAGCATGTCCTGAATGACTATTGTTTGGGATGGTCTCACATGAGATAAGTACATAGTTGTGAGAAGACTGCCAAGTCTGCGGGTGAGTAGCTATTTGGGTGGAGTGGATGCGGGCAGAGCCCCGTAGCTAATCAAGTACTAACCTAACCCATGTATTTAACCTCAGAAAAATCCTCCTTTAACAGTGCTTCTCAAAATTGTCCATCAAAAAAATCTGAAGGGGCTTCCCTGGTGGCGCAGTGGTTGAGAATCCGCCTGCAGATGCAGGAGACACGGGTTCGTGCCCTGGTCCGGGAAGATCCCACATGCCATGGAGCAACTAAGCCTGTGAGCCGTGGCCACTAGGCTTGCACGTCCGGAGCCTGTGCTCTGCAATGGGAGAGGCCACAACAGTGAGAGGCCCGCATACCGAAAAAAAAAAAAAAAAAAAAATCTGAAGAAACAAAAGAGAAATGAGTATATCACCGTTATCCCTACCCCAAATCCTAGGAGATCTGAGAATATGACACATCGGACTGAGCCCAAGCTCAAAATATTCCAGTCTTTTTTGTTTGTTTGTTTGTTGTTTTGTTTTGTTTTGTTTTTGCGGTACACTGTTGTGGCCTCTCCCGTTGCGGAGCACAGGCTCCGGACGCGCAGGCTCAGCGGCCACGGCTCACGGGCCCAGCCGCTCCGCGGCACGTGGGATCTTCCCGGACCGGGGCACGAACCCGTGTCCCCTGCATCGGCAGGCGGACTCTCAACCACTGCGCCACCAGGGAAGCCCAAAATATTCCAGTCTTATGATTTTTCTTTAAAATATATACTGCATTACAAAAATAATTACTTAACCTGCTTATCACTTAAATGATTTAGTTCGTCTATTCTCCATCCAAAGTGTCGAGTTAAATTAATGCTTCAAGAAGATACACCATGTTTACCTTGTGGCTTCTCAAAGCTCCTGGCATGTTGCTACTACTGTGAACACAGTCATTGGGCGGCAGGCCTCATACATATGAAAAATAAAGTACACATACTCAGCCATAAAAAAGAAAGAAATCATGCCATTCGCAGCCACATGGATGGTCCTAGAGATGATCATACTAAGCGGAGTAACTCAGACAGAGAAAGACAAATACCATATGATATCACTTATATGTGGAATCTAATTTTTAAAATGACATAAATGAACTTATTTACAAAACAGAAACAGACTTACAGATATAAAAAACAGACTTATGGTTACCAAAGGGGAAATGTAGGGGGGAGGGATAAATCAGGAGCCTGGGATTAACATACACACACTACTCTACATAACATAAATAACCAACAAGGACCCCCTGTATAGCACAGGGAACTCTACTCAATACACTGCGACAGCCTATGTGAGAAAAGAATCTGAAAAAGAATGCATACATGTCTACGTACGACCGAATCACTTCGCTGCACACCTGAAACTAATACAACATTGTGAATCAACTCTACGCCCATAAAATTTTTTTTAAAAAGAAAATCTAAGAGAGAATATATAGTAGCTGAAATATCTGGTACAGAGAGTGAAGTTAAGAGACAATGCCATTAGAAGGCTAGACTGTGGTGTCTTTTTCTTTGCCTGAATTAAAAGAAATCATTTTCTCTCTGTCCAGGTTGCCTTATTAAAAAACTATAGCACTGAAAATGCTGTATTAAATTACTGGATGCTTCTATACAAAAATGATGGTATTTTTAGGCATCTCCATCTTATGGAATCTGAAATGTATATAATGAGTAAAATATAGTTAACTTCTTTTACAGAAACTGAAGCTTCAGGTTTAGAATGTTGAATAATGGTATGGCAAAATACAATCATAGTGAAGATGCCCTGTGTTCCTGGGATGGGTTATTTTACGTATCAGTTTGGCCAGGCCATGGTGCCCGGTTGTTTGGTCCAACACCATTCTGGATGTTGTTGTGAAGATGTTTGTTAGCTGTGATGAACATTTATGATCTGTAGATTTTAAGTAAAGTATTGACAGATGACCCTCCACAGTGAGGGTGGTCTTCATCCAACAGGTGAAGGGATTAGGAGTAAAGACGGAGGGTCCCAAAGAAGCCAGAAGAAGCAGTTCTGCCTCAAGGCTGCAACATACCTGAGTTTCCTGCCTGCTGGCCTCCCCTGCAAATTTTGCAAATTTTGGACACAAGACTGCAATAGTAACTCTTAATTTCCAGATTGCCAGCCTACCCTACAGATTTCAGACTTGCCAGCCCTCACAAACGTAGGACCCATTCCTTAGATTAAATCTCTTCCTACCTCTCCTTCTCTCTCTCTATATATGTACCCAATTGGTTCTATCTCTCTGGATAACCCTGATACAGTTACCAAACTACAGGGGAAAGAAAACAATAATTCTAAGGGAACTGTCAGAGTAAGCTTCTGGCAACAAAAAATCTCGTAAAAGAGTTCATAGTAGAAACAATATTTCAGTGCCTAAAAGTTCTGAATTCCAAAAGCACACCCAGGACGAGAGCAACATGCCACAAATTTGTCGATTACCTTATCGCTTTCGTGAAAAAAGTTCATTTCATTGGTGTGCTCATCATATCTCATGTTATCATGGTACTAGGTCATTGAATTGCCCTTAATTATTTACAGATCTGCCTTTTTCTGCCAGACCGAGGGCAAGGACCAGGTCTTTTGTCATCTTGGTACCAGACGCAATAAATGATTATTGATTTGCATTGGAACATGGTTCTAATTTAAAATGGAGTATCATGAAAAATGAAAATTCATTGTGATGAAATATGTTTTTGTCATGTGTGCTGGAACATACTTTTTTCTTTAAAAAAAGAAAGAATAACTGAATGCTTCTTTTTGAGTTAAAAGAATAAATCTTATGGAACATAATCTAAAGCCATTGCAACTGTCTGAAGTCTTTAAAACTATACTCATATTTTACATAAAATCAGAACTTGAGGTGATACTCCTGGACATTGCTAAGGTAAAAATCACCTTCTTTATGTGGAACTGTTGGGTAAGTCTATTTGGGGGCTGTTTCTTAGATGATTGACTTTTTTTCAGTTTTCCTTTGCATCTGTGGACAGTTTCAGGTCTCCTTTTGAGAGAGAGTGAATGTGGAGCCAATGTAACTAGAAAACATTTTAAAAGTAAAAGCCTCTTTAAAATGCTATACACATTGTGCATGTGAATCCTTGATTTTAGAGTAGAAAACCCTGGAGGGACAGGAAAAAAAAAAATCGATCCCATCTTTTTCAGTGAAGAGCAGCTATAAGAAAATAAAGTCATCCACCGCTTACGTTTAAATAACTACAAAGTCCAGGGTACGTATGGCCTAAGAATGATGAGAAAAAGAATTCTCCTCCAAGTCTGCTGAGGCTGGCCAGCTAAGAAAGCAGGATGCAAATGTCCCTGCAGAGGGATCCTCCAGGGCAATCATTACAGGGTGTAGACAAGCCGTTTTTTTTTTTTTCCCTGAAGCTGAGCTCTTGGGCCTAGAAACATCTGAGTTTATTTTGACATTCATCGATGCTACATACTGAATGTTTGTATCCTCCCCAAATTCATCTATTGAAATCCTAACCCCCCAATGTGATGGATTTAGGAGGCTGGGCCTTTGGAAGGTGACTAGGTCATGAGCGTGGAGCCCTCAGAGACCCCCGAGAGCTCTCTCGCCTCTTCTGCCATATGAGGACACAGTGAGAAGACAGCCCTATATGAACCAGGAATTGGGTCTCACCAGATACCAAATGTTCCAGCACCTCGATCTTAAGACTTCCAGCCTCCAGAATTGTGCGAAATAAATGTTTGTGTTTAAACCACCCAGTCTATAGTATTTTTGCCCAGCAGCCCTGATGGACTAAGACAATACGCACCTCAGAAGGACTGTTTGTTTAGAGTCCTTTACTCGCGTGGTTTCCAACAAAGCGATCATTTGAAGATGCTAAGACCAGTGGGTGACTTGTTGGTCATTACTGGCTAAAATCTGAGAGAGGGGAACATCCTAATCAGAAGAGAGGCATTTGGAGAAAGCCTTCTCATAGTGTTTACCACCCAAGAAATCTACATCTGCTTTGTAGTTCCCTGTCTGTTGGCAAAAGCTGGCGTGAGTTTCTGTGTTGACGGGACTGGCGTGTTCCTTACAAGTCTCATTTGGTGAGTAGCAGGTCATCAACCCCAGCACAGTCTGGGTGTTAAGACGCCTTTCTGTTTTTCCTTTGGTCAAGCTGGAGGAGCCAGGTGTTCATTTACCCCGATTTCCCACGTCTGTATCTTGTTTATCACCATCACCTGCCTGCCATACACAATATTTTTCCAAACGATTCAAATCTATACCTACCCTGGGTCTTTTCTAACATCTCCAAAAGACGTCTCAGACATATTTAGCTGGCAGAATCCTCTCCATCTTGGAAAAAACTCCTGGCACAGAGATGACCTCACTCACTACTGCTCTTCCCTCTGTGAGTGCTTCAGCTGCACTGGTCTCCTTGTGGTTTCTCGAACATGCCCAGCACGTCAGAGCTTTGCACTGGCTGTTCTGTCTGCCTCAACTGCTCTGTTCCAAGGTATCCACCTTGCCCAGTCCCTCACCACCTCCAGGACTTGGACCCAATTTCACCTACTTAGTGAAGCTCTCTCTGACCATCCTATTTAAACGTGTAAACCTGTGTCAAGCAGCTTTGGCCATGGTCCCCAGTGATCCTTGCCTCCTGGAGTTCATACTTTTGTGAAATTCCCTCTCCTTGAGGGCCGGCTGGAATAAGTGACTCATTTCTAATGAACAGAATGTGGCCAAACGGAGGGGATGTCACATCCAAGATCAGGCTAGAGAAAGACTCTGCCCTCTGTCTTGCCTGTTTGCTCACTAGAGCTAATGGAAACCAGCTGCCATGTTGGGCACTGTTTTATGGAGAGGCCCAAGTGGCAAGGAACTGAAGGAGGTCTCTAGCCAACAGCTAGTAGAGACTGAGCCCCGCATCCAACTGCCCCAGACAAGCCAAACCCTGCCAAGTACCACGTGATTCAGCTTGGAAGAGAATCCTCCCCCGGGCGAGGCTTGAGATGCCTGCGGTCCCACTGGACTCTGTGTCTGCAGCCTGACAGACCCTGAGCCAGAGGACCCGGATAAGCCTGTTTTCCCGACCGACACAAACTCGGAGATAACAGATGCTTGTTGTTCCAAAATAACTCATACAATATTCTCACTCCTCCACCTCCCACACCTAATTTCTTCCCCTATTGTTTTCCTCCATAAAGACTTATCACTTTTTTTTTTTTTTTTTTTTTTTTTTTTTTTTTTTTTTTTTTTTTTTGCGGTACGCGGGCCTCTCACTGCTGCGGCCTCTCCCGCTGCGGAGCACAGGCTCCGGACGCGCAGGCTCAGCGGCCACGGCTCACGGGCCCAGCCGCTCCGCGGCACGTGGGATCTTCCCTGACCGGGGCTCGAACCCGCGTCCTCTGCATCGGCAGGCGGACTCTCAACCACTGCGCCACCAGGGAAGCCCCAGACTTATCACCTTTGACGTGCAATTTATTTTACTTATTGATAGTCTCCGTCAACATCTACTAAAATACAAGATTCATGAAGGCAGGGACTTTTGTCTTTTTCTTTTCATCAGTATATTTTTGATGTCTAATTATTGCCTGGTACACAGTAGTCAATCAATAAATATGTTAAATAGATGAAGTGTTGTATCACTCAATGACAAATTATCTGTTTTTCCTCCTTCACTAATGTTAAGTTCCTAAGGAAAATGGTTTCACTGCAATAAATCATCTCCCACTGAACCCTCCTTCTTTAGGACTTTTTTTATATTTAATAAATATTTGTTGAGAGGATCAATCAGTGAATAAATTAGAGAAAAGTGGATTTTTTCGCTAAGTGCAATAACAATCAAATCAGGGAAATGACCAGATGACCCGTTAACTCCATGTTGGTGTCTTACAGAGGTCAAGGGTTTGAGACTATGGTGGCAGGGGGAAAAAAAAAAAAAAAAGAATCAGAATTCTAGAGTTTCTTTTTTCACAGACAAAATGTAGGTCATTGCCTTCTTAAGAACGCTAACTTAGTTCTTTCCTATTATTCAAAACAATGGTACTAGCAGGAAAAACAAAGAGCAAAATGTCCTCCATTCTGCAAGAACTGCTTTTATCAATGTGACATAAATGTTTAGGAAAAAAGAGCAGAGTGTCAGTCATCACCTTATAAAAAGAATCAGGGTGGCTTCTTCAGGGTTAAGTTTTCCGCTACCATAGAGTGATGGAGTCGTGATGACACGCATCCCATCGGTTTGTTGAAACCGGTATCTGTGGAGAAAACATCACTCACAGGTTCAAGAGAGAGGGTATTGGCCACCCGTCTGTGCTCTCAGCCACATCCTCAGACAAAGATCATATGTGTGAGATCTTCTGGGGACATTCCCCTTTTGCTGTTTCTATCAAGCCTAATAACTCTTAGTATCATAATGTTAGAAAAGGTAGGATATCATCCGGTAATGAGAAGCACATGCCTTGTGGAATTCACACAAGACTGAGTTTGAAGCTTAGACCTGAAGAAGTTACGTGACTTCCCCAGATAACATAGCCAGAAAGTGGAAAATCTAATCTTCATCTATAAAATGAACATAATAGCTCCTTTCATACTCGTAGTGAAGATCCAATGAATATCGTATTTAATCATTCAGAACATAGTAAGCACATAAATGCTTATTTCCCCAAGCTACCATAGAAATATTTATAGTCTGTGATGCCTGAAATAATGATATTTTCCACCCACTATTCCTAAAGTTAGATTTGAGGCCACTTTTCCCAGAACAAGGAAGTAACTCAAGGATAAATTCATAGGGGACAAAAGCTAAACAGTTTGTTAAATGATGGGTTTTACGAATTCAAAAAAGAAATGATTCAACCAAATCCTTGGGTGGTCTTGGTTATAAATATTTATTCTAAATACCCTTTATATATCTGTTGTTTTTCCAAAACCTATACCTTATGCTATTTTCTAACTTTCAACTCATTTATACCCAAGTCTTGACGTGGACTCACCATTCACATGCACAATGGAAAAAACAGATTTTTCAGTGTCCCTTAAAACTCTTGTTCTTTTGCAAATAAAAATGCACTTATTTAGGGAAATGCATTATAATAGCATCGCTGAGTGCCGCTTCCACTTCAGTCTTTTCTTCCAGTTTCAAATGTTGTCATGGTCTTGTTTCGCGTGGGATTAATGCCTTGATTTTATCACGGTCCTCATGTTCTAAAAATAAACTTAAGCAGGAATTACATCTATCAGTTACTCTGGTTCTCTCACTGTCTGTCTCTGTCTCTGTTTCTCTCTCTCTCTCCCTCTTTCTCTCTGCTGATTTGAAGTGAATTGAACTCTGGACCCTGTTCACCTTTAAACTTATTTTTTGGCTTAATTTCAGGAACTCTTACATGGCATTCCACAAAACAGCTGTGGCTTAGGCATTTCAAGTCACTTTGTTGGTTAAAATCTGACTTAGAGAGTGGTTGGTCTACAGTTTCCAAAGTAAAGTGGCAAAGGTACATTAATATATTGTTTTCTTCTTAAGGGTCTGTCTCTTGTAGCTGTAAGGGTGGTGTTTAGCACAAATACTCCAGTCTTATTTCCCTAATGACCTTTCAGTTCCTATGACTGTATAAGAGTATAATGCGAATGACCAAAATGCATCAGCTTTATAAGAAAAGTTCTTGTTCACCACCTATAGCCAGCAACAAGGGAGACAATTTGATATTTTTTTAAGATTTTTTAAAAAATTAATTTATTTAATTTATTAATTTTCAGCTGCATTGGGTCTTTGTTGCTGCGCGCAGGCTTCCTCTAGTTGCAGCGAGTGGCGGCTACTCTTGGTTGCGGTGCGCGGGCTTCTCATCGCGGTGGCTTCTCTTGTTGCGGAGCACGGGCTCTAGGCGCACGGGCTTCAGCAGTTGTGGCACACGGGCTCAGTAGTTGTGGCTCGTGGGCTGTAGCTCTAAAGTAGTTGAGGCTCAGTAGTTGTGGCTCACAGGCCTAGTTGCTCCACGGCATGTGGGATCTTCCCGGACCATGGCTCGAACCCGTGTGCCCTGCATTGGCAGGTGGATTCTCAACCACTGTGCCACCAGGGAAGCCTGACAATTTGATTTTATATGTTAAAGAATTCATGGCGTCCAGAGAGCAAGAATTGATAAATCTATAATTTTCTGAATAGATACTCAGAGACAACAGTTCTAAGATTTTAATGGACAAGAAAAAAGGCTTAGAGAAATTACAATGAACACAACAGGAGAAAATTCTCTACTTCGAATCTATGTTAAAATAAGTCTATATATGTCTGTTCCAATCTCCCAGTTCACCCCACAGATACACTAATATATATAAAATAGATAGTAAGAACCTGCTGCATAAAAATAAATAAATAAATAATATAAGTCTAGAAAAATGGATATTTTTATTTTCTCTCATATAGCTATATACAATTCTTAGAAAAAAATTAACCTATTTTTCTTGAAGTTTTTTTAGGGGATGTTTAAACACACATTCCAAAGCTTGAAGCCATATATTCATAAATGTATGCATATCTATGGATGCCATGATTTGCTTTTGATAGAAGTTATAGAATACTCCATCTGGTATTAAATATGGGACAGAAGGAAGTCACTTTTAGATATCTACATCTACAGTGGCACATAAGATCTCTTCAGTCAACTCTCTCAAGACCAATTTGAAACTGTCTTTAACCAAAGTTTCAAAAGAACTCAAGGAATATGACACACAGACTCCTACTTAAAGCCCTTGCAGAGGAAATTACATTCTCTTAACTGCATTTAATTCAACACTGATATTTACATTGCTGGATACAAAGCATTGCTGCTTCCTAATCAAAGAGGCCAGCTTGAGCAAAACATAGGCTGGATGACTTTGAATAATGACAATAATAGAGCAACGCTTACCTGAGTTCACTCTCTCCATAGAGGATCTATGAGCTGCGTGCTCACAGCTGGGCAATGGGAAAAAGGTTCTTTAGTTAATAATACAGGAAAGAAAAGCTCCAGACACCAAGAGCCTGGGTTAACCATTGACACTGGTTGGTTCCTACAGTTCCACCCTGGGAATCTACATAGGCAGCCCTTGGCATCTTATAAAGCAGGCAATAGCCGGTCAGCTGAGCCTGAGGTTATGGCTCCACCTCTGCACCACAGGAGAAAGAACGGGGAGAAGGTCACCCAAGCACAGCCTGACTCACTCTTCACTCGGGCTGGGATACAAAGGAGGAAGATTTCCTGGGCCAGGAATATGCTCAGCAATTCCTGTCAGTGACTCAAATATTTACCAACAGGGTTACTGGGAGCTAAGTTTTCAGACTTGGTCTGAGCAACGCAAAGAAGCTCTTTTCACCAGAGTTCTTTGTGTGCACCTTAGCAGGTCAGAGATGAGATGGGATGCCAATGAAAGCCGAGACAAGACAACCAGAAACAGCTAAGCAGCCCCTCATCCCTTTATTCAACACGCCTTTAATAAGCATTTACCCCGTGCAGAGCAGTCCCCAAGAACCGGCACCTACAGTTGAATAAACCTTGGCAAACAGAAGACAGAGATGGAGGCTAAAGTTTCCTGCCCCCCTACACCCACCTCAAGAATCAGAGTTTAAGACAGAGATGATGAATACACCACAGGCTGTTGTCCAATCTGACAGCCCCTCTGCTCCAGTAACTAGTCCTCGGGGATGAAACGAAACGTTGAGGTGCTCATGGGGTCAAGCTGGCTGACCAGGGGTCACGAAATTGATTAATAAGTGAAGGGGTGGTAGAGTCTAGAGAAAGTTCCCAAACATGTGAAAGGCAGCCACGAGAAACGAAAGAAATGACAACCGAAAGTCTTCAGAACCTGGGGCAGCTGTATCCAGGAGATTGCAAAAGGAGTTCTGTGCTGGCAGAGTAATTAGCATTTTTCTTTACTCTAAAGAGCTTGGTAGCATGGAGATCTGGGAGGGCCGATCTCGTTTGGTTCACCCTCCTAATTTAAGGGGCCATGTCTAGGTTCCGACCATAGTTGCTGTTTGGGGGTTGTTTGGTTCTGTTTGCACCTTTTTTTGTGTGTGTGTGATACGTGGGCCTCTCACCGTTGTGGCCTCTCCTGTCGCGGAGCACAGGCTCCGGACGCGCAGGCGCAGCGGCCACGGCTCACGGGCCCAGCCGCTCCGCGGCACGTGGGATCTTCCCGGACCGGGGCACGAACCCGCGTCCCCTGCATCGGCAGGCGGACTCTCAACCACTGCGCCACCAGGGAAGCCCTGTTTGCATTTTTAAAAGCATCAACTCTTTTATTTTTTTAAACATCTTTATTGGAGTATAACTGTTTTACAATGTTGTGTTAGTTTCTCCTTTATAACAAGATGTATCAGCTACATGTATACATATATCCCCATATCCCCTCCCTCTTGCGTCTCCTTCCCACCCTCCTTATCCCACCCCTCTAGGGGGTCACAAAGCACGGAGCTGATCTCCCTGTGCCATGCGGCTGTAAATGCACGAACTCTTGAGGAAGCAATAGTGGATTTCAATGTTGGTGCTGTCACTTACTGGCTCTGTGACATTGGGAGCTGCTTAATCTCTCTGTATCCCAGTCTCCTCATGTGTAAAATGGGAATAATGATCATAACAACAACAGCTCCTATTCAGGCTGATACTCAGCGTTCCAAACCTGTTAGCTATCAATCAGGTTTCGACATTCTCATAGGAGCACAGTGATTTGCAACCTGTTACACAGTAACTGGTAGAAGAGTTTGAACCCTCCAAGGGAATGTATCTTTTAAATCACCCATAAATGTCAGGGAAGCAGTGGACCCAGAGGTTAACTCTTCTGCCAAGAAATCTGAAGACTGGAGAAATGTCTACATTTCCATACAGATCGAGGCCACCCCCGTGGTGGTGTATGCATACTAAGGCCGACGTGATTGCTTAGTGAGTATTATCAGCTACTCTCCTCGGTTCCCGGCTTTTGGAAAGCTAAGGTTCCTTTATCAGCGGTCCATCTGAAAGGACTTAAAAGAACATAACACACAGAACTCTCTCTACTCTGCAAGGACAACCTCAGGGAAGGTGGCTGTGTTTAGCTGAGTGTTCGGACTGATAAGAGATGTGGCCTCTAAACACGGAATAAAAAAGGCCAAAGAGAGGAGCAGGACAGGAGCAAAGATGGGGAAACTGGACGGCATCCCAAGGCCGAGTCAGATCATCACTGAGTGCCTCATTCCTTTGTTTGAAGTAAATTCCCAGAACACCAGACACACCCATACTCACACGTAAGTAGAAAAACACTTTCTAAAGCCAAATAAAATGATTCTCTGGATTGGCTTTTCTGTTGCATTCTATGCTTCCTAAATCTACCTTAACTGAAAATTTAATGTATTGAAGTTCAGCTCTGGGGAACTGAAATCCCCCCGAAACACAGAGAGAAACTGAGGTAAATTGAAGGGGCTTGTTTTAAGATTGGTCAAATGACAAGATGAGGAAAGAATCCATTACTTGAATATAAGAACTTGGAAACACGATCTCTTTTTCAATCATCTGTACTTCACTGCTGTCTGGTGATTTTAGTAGTGGTCTAAAAAGAAGATAGACTCTAAAAAGAAGATATACTATACCAATTCTATATACTATACAAAATTCTAAAGTCTAGAATTGAGGTATTACTATTCTAAATCTGTCATGGACAAAATGTTTTGTTTGTTTGGCCTTACTCCTGTTTTTGTAAAACCTGGGAACTAAGAACAGTTTTTACATTTTTAAATGGTGCGGGGGGGGGAATTAAAAGAGGAATAATATTTTGTGATATGAAATTTATACGAAATTCAAACTTCGGTACCCATAAACAGTTTGATTAGAACACAACCTCACTCTTTCATTCATTCACATCTTGTCCATGGCTGCATTCACCCTACAACAGTAGAATTCGATGAGCCTCAGAGTCTCAACAGAGACCATGTGGCCCTCAAAATCTCCAATATGTAGTATCTGGCCCTTTACAGAGAAATGTTTGCAAATCCCTGAGCTAGCTGAATGTCCTATGCAATTCCCTCTTTTCCAAAGACACCGATCCTCTTTTCTCATTAATGAATAACACAGCGTTAACTCCAAGCCAACTGAATTTCTACAATTTAAAATCCTATCTTGGGCTTCCCTGGGGGTGCAGTGGTCGAGAGTCCGCCTGCCAATGTAGGGGACACGGGTTCGTGCCCCGGTCCGGGAAGATCCCACGTGCCGCGGAGCGGCTGGGCCCGTGAGCCTTGGCCGCTGAGCCTGCGTTCCGCAATGGGAGAGGCCACAACAGTGAGACGCCAGCGTACCGCAAAATAAATAAATAATCATAAAATAAAATCCTACCTTTTTTACATCCAACTCAGCAGTTGTGCTCCTTGGTATTTACCCAAAAGAGTTAACAACCTACATCTACATAAAAACCTGTACACATGTATTTATAGCAGTTTTATTCATAATTGTCAATACTTAGAAGGAACCAAGACATCCTTCAGTAGGTGAATAAAACAGAGGTACATCCAGACAATGGAATATTAAGCAGTGCTAAAAGGAAACAAACTATCAAGCCATGAAAATATATGGAGAAACCTTAAATGCCTGTTACTAAGTGAAAGAAAGCGATCTGAAAAGCCTACATAACGTGTGATTCCAACTATATGACATTCTGAAAAAGCGAAAATTATGGAGATAATAAAAAGATCAGGGGGTGCTTCCCTGGTGGCGCAGTGGTTGAGAGTCCGCCTGCCAATGAGGGGGACACGGGTTCGAGCCCCGGTCCGGGAGGATCCCACGTGCCGCGGAGCGGCTGGGCCCGTGAGCCGTGGCCTCTGCGCCTGCGCGTCCGGAGCCTGTGCTCTGCAACAGGAGAGGCCACAGCAGTGAGAGGCCCGCGTACCGCAAAAAAAAAAAAAAAAAAGATCAGGGCTTGGTGAGGGGTAGAGGAGAGGAGAGATGAATAGGCAGAGCACAGAGGGTTTTCAGAGCAGTGAAAACGCCCTGTATGATATTACAGTGATGGATATATATCATCATACAATTGTCTGAATCCATAGAATGTACAACACCAAGAGTGAACCCTAAAGTATACTATGGTGATTCCTTGGTTACGATATGTCAATGGAAGTTCATCCTTAGTAAAAACAAACAAACAAAAATGGACCTTTCTGGTGAGTGATGTTGGTAGCGGTAGAGGCTAAGCCTATGTAGCAGGAGAGGGTATACGGGAAATCTCTCTGCCTCCCCTCAATGTGACTGTAAACCTAAAACTGCTCTAAAAAATAGTCTTTAAAAAAATTCTATCTTTCCTTCAAGGTTCCTTTTACTAACTCCTTCCTTGCCTACTATAAATATCAATTCACAGTTTATTTAAAAAATAATTTTTAAAAAGAATAAACTTTTTAAAGGCACTATCCCTTCCAATCTATATGTTGTGGTTTTTTGGTTGCATATGTCTTTTCCTTCACCAAATTTTAAATTCTAGCAGGTAAGGACTGACTGGATCTTATCCATCACTGAATCCAACAAAGTGTCTAGCAGAAAACAGCAACACAATAGATACTAAGGAATTAATGCTTTTTTAATGTAACTAAGCAGACCATATTTGGAGACCAGAGACTCATTGACTGATTGACTGATTTTACTCTCCTTGACCCTTTTCTTCAGTTCACTGTCTCAACCAGCTTCCCTACAATCCCTTGTCCGTTCCCACCTCTCCGAAGGCCAGAGACCCTTTTGCTGCCCTTCCGCTCCACCCAACATCATAATCGCTGGATCTGTGCCTGAGTTTTTTTCTCTCTTTATCATCCCATCTCTCACAATTTTCCTTCCTGGTGTCTCATTTCCACTTGAAGGACTGGGTTTTACCATGTTCCAAGCCCTTCAGAATATACACAATAAGAGGTAAAGGGGAAAAAAAAGTTAACTTGAATTTGCTTCCTCAAGGAGAAATCCAGTTCAGCATTGTTATAAGCAGATGCACACGTATTCCAGCAAAAGATTTAAATACAAATGATGCGATTTACCGTACCACTCAAAAGAGCTTAATACACTGAATCACGCTAACAGGGTAAGAGCTGCGTTATCCTTCCCAGAGGAGGGAAAAAACTGGGAGGATACCTTCAAGAATCTCTCTTGGGTATTCAAGTTATGTGTGTTTATTGTAGATACTATGAATAAAAGTGCAAAGGAGGCAATAAAATTAATCGCCAGCCTCAATTTCCTTTGGAAAAGTTATTTCCAGTCTTTTTTCCTTTTGTTTTAAGAAAAAAATTGAGATTCAATTTTGAATCTCGCCTTTGTCAAGGAGCTCTTGTCTTCATGCAAAAGAATGCGTTCGTAGGCGTGGAATTTCCGACATCCAGGAGAAGCAGGTGAAGCAGATCTTTCGGAGCATGTGCTGGCTTCCTTGTACTCATGCCGCATTTACTGACAGGATTTACTCTTGAGTTGTGGGCATTAACTGAAACTGTGCCCTGAGAGAGCTTTGTAAACTGTCCAGCATGCCATGTGAAGGTGTGCCCAAGCGCGGTGTAAATCCTATTTCTCTGGACGAAGTGCTCATACGCTGAAAAGCGGTCACTCTCCTCAAGGAAGCCTTAAGGGAATGGGAATTGCATCAAAGATGGTTGATCGGATTTCAAAGGATGCCCTTATTTTAAAGACTATTTTTCTTTTATGAACTCGTTTCTTTGCCTCTCCAAGGGAAGCCAGTGAGACAATTACCTGAATACTTCAAGCCCCAAACCCCTCCCTCCCCTCCTTATGCCCCTCTTGTACACTTTCAAACTGCAGGGATGGATTGTGAAAAGAAAGGTCCTCGTTACTTCCTTCTCTTCCAAGACTTTTTTTTTTTTTTCCTAATGCTTTCCTCCCTCCCGCCCCCCAATAAGAATTAAAAGTGATATTTCTTTTGACAGCTGGTAACTAATCCCACCTTAGCAGGAAGCCAGCAAAGGAATTTTCCATTCCTATGTCTCTTTTAATTTTTTTCCACATCAGGTACTTTTCAAAATCTAGACATTTCCCGTGAGTCTGTCTATCTTCTTGTTTTGTCTACTAGAGTCACATGTTCTTAACTTCTGTGCCCGCTATGGAGAAGCCTGATGGAGCTGATGTTTGTCTTCGGAGGGGGTAGAATTTGAGAACCTTTGAATCTCCAGAGGGAATATAACCGAAATGCGATGCCTTTGCTTATACAAACAGGATTTTTCCTGTTGTAAAGTTCACACAGCTAGTCCCACAAACCACAAATCAAAATGCCTCACGTTGTAAAGAGAACTACAAAATACTTTTTAAAAAAATATATTTATTTTATTTATTTATTTATTTTTGGCTGCATTGGATCTTCATTGCTGCGTGCGGGCTTTTCTCTAGTTGCGGCGAGCAGGGGCTGCTCTTCGTTGATATGCGCGGGCTTCTCACTGCGGTGGCTTCTCTTGTTGCAGAGCTCGGGCTCTAGGTACACGGGCTTCAGTAGTTGTGGCATGCCGGCTCAGCAGTTGTGGCTCACGGGCTCAGTAGGTGTGGCTCACGGGCTCTAGAGAGCAGGCTCAGTAGTTACAGCTCATGGGTTTCGTTGCTCTGAGGCATGTGGGATCTTCCCAGACCGGGGCTCGAACCCGTGTCCCCTGCACTGGCAGGCAGATTCTTAACCACTGCGCCACCAGGGAAGCGCTACAACTGATTCTTAAAGTAAGTTTCTGCTCACCCATCTTTTACCTGCCAGACTGCATTCCTTGATTCCTTCCTTCCTTTCTCCTCCTCCCTCCTTCCTTTCCTCCGTTTCCACCTTTTTTAAAAAAAAAAATACTAATGGATTCTGTGTACTCTGCTATGTTCCAAGTTTTCCAGAGAGTATATGATAAGAAGTGGGGGAAAAAGGAAAGAATAATCAACTTGAATTTGTTTCCTCAAGGAACATCCATTTGAGCCTTTCCATAACCTAAGGCACAATATTTCAATAAATGATTTTTTTAAACAGTGAAATTAAAATTTCCTAAAGGTTGTGATTTATACAAAATGGGAATGAAATGCATCTATGTCAGTGGGTGTCATTTCAAATGAAATAATTTAATGAAGATGATGTCTACTGCAGTCTGTTGGATTCTGTATAACTAAAAGCATTGCTCTAAAACTGAAGATGACATTTTTTTTCTTAAATTGTCCAAGTGTATATTTTTACTGCGGCAATAATCATTAGAATCTAAATAAAGGTAACAAGAAACACTTATCAAGTGGATACTAGTCGCCGTACCCTTTTCATGTGTTATGTCATTTATTCTTCTCATCTAACCAATGGGGAAACTGAGGTAGACACAGGCATCTTATGTTACCTGCTCAAGGCCTCACATCTCACAAATGAAGACCCCAGGATATGAACCCAGGCAGTCTGGCTACAGAACCAGAGCTGTAAACCACTTGTTTTTGCCTAAGTATTGGCTGAGCAAATCTTTCCTTGGTCTAACAAATACTGATTAGATACCAATAAGTTGCCCCAGACACAATTTCATCCGCCCCCAAAGGAAAGCAAAACCATTTCAAATTATGACAACTACAGAGCAATGTTTGCATCTCCAGTTCCAAATAACATCAGCTAATGAGAGAGCTTGATACACCTAAATCAGAATGGAAATCTCAAAATCTGAGGTATAGATTATGTCTCTTTTATGACAGATTTAAAGCTCAATGTAGAGCAAATACATCAGGTAAATTTATTTCTTGGTGTAATTTTCTGTGGGACTACTTAGTATGTGTTGAAGGTGTTTGTTCAACTCAGAATGATGCCCATTTTTTAGAACGCTCACGACCCTGCCTCACACACTCAGAGCTCCATGGGATCTCTGTCTGAGTTCTAGACTTTCCCATATGGATCCTATGTGAAGAGACCACCACCGTCTTCTTCCAGGTCATTTCAGGCCCCGGCTGCATTTCATTCCTGTTTCACATTATGCATCTTACTCCTGTTACAAACTCCTCTGCTTATTTTATTTATTTACTTGTTTAAACAAACTCAAGTTCTTAGGACTTTTGGATCAGTCACCCAGCAAAAAATGAGCACCACTAAATTACAGCAATTCTGAGTTTTTTCACTTAATCTTGTATTTGTTATACAGTAAAGCAGATCCATAATTAGAGGTTTTACATTTTTCTAGAAGAGATAGAAAAGCAGCGAAGGATGGAGAGTAAGAGGGGAGGTAAAAGGATTAGGCAGAAGGGAAGGAGGAAAGGATCCTCATCTTTTATAAAATGTAGTCATATATGTATATATTTTTGGAATTTGATTTAACACCCATTGACTGAGCACCTATATATTCCAGGAGGTGTGCTAAACACTACAGTTAAAAACTTGAATAAGATACGGTCCCCTCTGCCTCCTGTCAGGGAATTATTAGTGTAGTAGGACAATACAGTAAATATATATTTTTTAAAACTGCTGAATTTTAGGTGATGCGAAAGCTTAAAAAAGCACAAACCAATTGTTATGGAAGCAAAGTAAAGATAAACCAGCTTTAAAAAGCACAAACCAATTGTTATGGAAGCAAAGTAAAGATAAACCCATCCACTGGTGGAGATCAGCAAAAGTTGCGTGCAAGTGGTGATTTCACAACGAACCAATGAACTTTCAAGAGGTAGAGAAGGTTATGAATGTATTGCGAACCTAAATGAAAGCATGCAAAAAGTCAGAAGAGAGAAACTATTGGGGAGACAGGAATGCTGCAGGTGGACTGTGGTTTGGGGGCACCTGTTACGAAAGCAAAGATTGAAAAAAGGGATCGGGACCAGGTCCCAGAAGAACTTCATCATCAGATGAGGACGTTGTGGCGCACGGGCTCTAGAACGCAGGCTCAGTAGTTGTGGCTCGCAGGCTCAGTAGTTGTGGCGCACGGGCTTAGTGGCTCCGCGGCACATGGGATCTTCCCGGACCAGGGCTCGAACCCGTGTCCCCTGCATCGGCAGGTGGATTCTTAACCACTGCGCCACCAGGTGGCCCCTATTCTGCTGTTTAAAGATAAACTACACCTCGAAGTTTTTTTCTGCAGTAAATTGACTAACTATATTTATAATGCCCAGTTGTTTCAATACCTTATAAACCACAATCCAGCTTATAAAGCAACGTATTTCACACTTCTACTCTCTGCTTTGATTTATACATAAGGGCAAAGAACAAAGAAGCCAAAATTTAGCAGAACTGTGTAGACAAACCTTGGCATACAATTATTCTAAGAAATTTATTTTGCATTAATGATTTCTCTTATCCTGATCTACGCATTTCAAAAAGATTGCTAAGTACCAGTACATTCTCTCTCTCTCTCTCTCTCTCTCTCTCTCATACACACACACACACACACACACACACACACACACACACACACACACTCAAACAACTATTTAATACTATGTAAACGAGATACCTGGATGATAGATTGTTTATTTCTAATAAAGATATTTAAACGATTGTATCTAATGGGTTATATACATCTCATCGCAATCCTTAACCCACTACCATATTTCTTTTTTAAAAATAAATGATATAATGAATTAGATGTGCAAAAAGTTCAGTCTAAGTGTGATATTGTGATGTATATAGTAAGCCCTCTTCCTGGCCCAGAGCTCCTAAAACCCCTGGAATTTCCTGTGATAAGAGCAATAAAGGTGTCTTCTGTTATGCTAATGCACTAACTTTTGGAAAGCCCACAGGTAACCTAAGGGGCGAGGGCTGGTTGCCCCCGGGAACCAACTTTGTGATTAGAAGGTTGAAATACCAGTCCCACCCCCTTTAACCCCTGGGGAGGGAAGAGGGGCCAGAGGTCGAATCAATCACCACTGGCCAATGATTTAATCCACCGTGACCGTGTAATGAAGCTCCCATAGGGAGCCAAAAGGATGGGGTTCAGAGAGCTTCCCAGTGGGTGAACCTGTGCAGCAGGTTCAGCTGACCTGGAGGGGGCGTGGCGACCTCACACCGTTTCCCCACACCACGCCCTGTGCCTCTCTTCCATCCCGTTGTGGGATGGTACATCCTTTTCTAATAAACGGGTGATGTAGTAACTCATGTTTCTGAGTTCTGTGAGCCACTGGAGCAAGTCAATCGAACCCAAGGAGAAGGTCGTGGGAATCTTTGATAGCGAAATGGCCAGAAGTACAGATTGTAACCCGGACCTGAGATTGACATTCCAAGTTGGAGGGGGTTGTTGGAACCTCCAATTTGGAGACAGTTGGCAGTCAGTTGACACCCTGGCTTATAACTGGTGTCTGAAGAGTGAGGGGGGGGGCAGTCCTGTAGGACTGAACCTGTAGAATCTGATGCTATCTCTGGATACTGCATTTCAGAACTGAGGTGAATGACAGGACATCCAACTGGTGTCTGGAGACACCCCTTGCCCCTTATTGGTGGGGAAAACTGTCCCCTACAGTGTTGGAATCCGGTCCTGAAACCCAAAAGACTATGGCATAGTCTAAAACTGTAAGATGATATTTAATAATATCTAGATAAGTAAATATAATGTATTCATTTCAATAACTTATAAATCACAGAGAGCCTTTTTTGTACAGTAAATTTAGCTCAAATTAAAGCAAAGCTGTAATTATATTCTTTATCCACAAAGTATTTTAATAGGTTCAGTGTTAGAGGTCATTATATTTCGTAACAATGAATTTAGAATGGGGTTTAAATATATCCCTCTTCCCTTCTTGTGCAAACTGAATCTCTGGGGGGGGGGGGTTAATAGAAGGAAGAAGTGTCACCGTGCGTGTGTGTACATATGTGTGTACTGTGTGCACGTGTGTGTGCGTGAGCACGTGTGTACATGTGTGTGCGCGAGTACATGTGTGTACTGTGTGCAATGTGTGTATGTGTGTTGGCTTTAGTTGAAAAGCTAAGAAACTAATGAAAACACACTCCTGCTGGTTACAGGAATAGAATGTTCTGTGGTTTTTTGGGGGGGTGATTATTTTATAATTAATTTTTGTTGGAGCACAGTTGATTTACAATGTTGTGTTAGCTTCTGCTGTACAGCAAACGGAATCAGCCATCATTCGCTAGATTCTTTTCCCATATACAGGTCATTATAGAGTATTGAGTAAACTTCCCTTTGCTATACAGTGGGGTTCTTAATAGTTACCATTTTATATACAGGGGTGGAGTGTGTATATGTCAACCCCAATCTCCCAATTTATCCCTCCCCACCTCTTTCCCCCCTTGGTAACCATAAATTTGTTTTCTACCTCTGTGACTCTACTTCTGTTTTGTAAACAGGTCCACTTGGGGAATAGAATGTTCTTGAGCCGGTGACCTGGCTGGGCTCTCCAGAAAGTGGGAAATAAGAACGGTAACACCCCACTTCTGACTCCTGAGCCTGTCTATTTGTCTCACCCCCCACACACAGAGCAGAAAGGCACGCGTTGTTCTAGCCGGACGGAGCAGGCAAGATCGGACTTTTCCTGCCCCCTGAACCGATTTTCACAAAACAGACCCCAGTGAAAGAAACCACAGGGCTCCCCAAATGCATATTGAAAAGTCACCCACTTCTCACTCATCGGGTAACAACACTTAATGACCTGGGTCACACCACTTGGCTTTCCTGTGGCCGTAATGAAAAGGCCAGTTCATTCCACTTGGAAATCAGCGAGATGAATTGCAATGAAAAGCCACAATTCTTTGCCAGGATTCAGCAAAGGCCATGAATAGGCCAGCTTAAAAGTTGAATTTCTTGTTTTCCTTCCTGTGTGGCTCTCTTTGAAAAGGCAAGAAAAGGGTCCATTTGGCCTCTGGAAAACCCGTCTCAGAGTATGAGGCATTGCCAACTGGTTAGGTTCATCCTAGGTCAATGGAGCCATGGGGGGCATTAGGAATCACATGGCCAGGGGACTAATTCCGAATTGAAGACAAAGCACTAACATGTTTAGATTTTCGTGCTAACTGAGTGAGGGTCCTGAACAGGTCCTATTTCATAGGAAATAGCACCTCCAGGGCAGAGGGTCCTAGTGCATTTCAGTGCTGTGCTTCACATGTCCATTACTCATGAGCTCTCCTCTATGGGGTAGCAGTTAGTTCTGCTACAACACGATATAAGTGTCCTTAAAAATCACCATAATCTGCAAAAAAAACAAAACAATAAAACTAGGACTTGTTGGGGAAAATAGGGTTGGGGTACAATACTCAAAAATTTCATCACCAATACATTAAAAAGTAAAAGACAGGACCCTGATAAAAACCGTGGCAGTGTTTTATATACGGTTAAGGAATGCAAAAGTGCTACAATAAATATAGCACTTTACCTTGGGAAAGGCCTGAGGTTTGCTTGTGGAAGTGGGGGTCTGAAGAAAGGTTTCAGCTTGTGAGTTACTGGGAAGTGGGGGAAGGAGCGTTCTCTGAAATCTCATGGAAAGTTGTGCCACCAGGTGTAGGTGGATGAGCTCATGAGACGTTGGGTGAACTGAGATGTGGCTGTGGGAGTGGGAGAGGGAGAGGGAGAGGGAGAGGGAGTGTGTGTGTGTGTGTGCGCGCGCGCGCATGTATTCCTACGCAGCTCCGTTGAATTTGATGCAGTTTTTCTCATCCACCTAGTGTTTCTTGAGAATGAAATCACATACAGGCAAACAGGAAGCTTGCTCAAAAGGCATGTTACACTCAAGCAAACAGGTTATGTCCAAATTGCTCCTTAGTATAGCAAGTGCACTGGAACTAACTTGCACGTTCAAAACAAGTATTAGAGCAGAACCGACTGTATCTTCTCAGGTTACGGTTATTTAATACCTAACAGTCAAATGAAGAGTTAAACTTTTTCTCAACTCTGTGAAGATTTCCAAATAGCTGCTTAGGGTTGTGCTGATGTATTAAATCCGTCGACCTCTGTTATTTTTTCCCTGTCCCCAGTAATATCATTTATCTCCTCATACAACGGGACCATAGTAGTATGGTAAAGCCAAGATTGTCCAAGAGCTTCTTTTCTTCTTACACACGATGGAGTGCCTCGTTGATTAGATTATGTTATCCTTCCCGCTCATCTTCCATTTTTTAATCCCAGCTCTGTTTCTTAATTCTTCTGTTTGTTCCAGATCGTAATCTAAGTATTCTATAGCGTACTGTGTAAAGCATAGCTACTGTTACACTCTGAAAATGTGTCCAGCGATTTCTTACTCTTGAAATGTTATTTTCTTGTTTCATTTGAAGTTGGATTTTGTTGTTATTGTGTGTGTTTCGCCAATTCTGTGACATAGCTTATTTACATAAAATATCCAAAGCATATGCTTTTCAATATGTATCTCATCCGGCTTTTCAACAAGGTACAGATTTGAGAATCTTCTCTGTCTGGGAATCTTATGCTTTAGAGAGGATTTTACAATGATCCAATGTAAATATAAAATAACAAGAACACCCACACCATGTTGGGTCTCTTTTTCATCATGTTTTTAGTGCTAATCCCAGAAAACAGCCTATAAAATATGCACATGCATATGTAAGGGGCAAATCTTGCTGTGAACACATCCCTCCTATGATTAAATTGAGTTCTGAAGAATTGGCTAAGATAATCAGTACCAAAGATCACTTTCAAAACTTCCTGTGCCCCTGAGAACATTCTGTGTTAATAATATGCATTAGCTTTACAGCCACTTAGAAAAACCTCTTTTAGGTCAAACCAGAAAAAGAGAGACAAGATTAAAACAAGAGGAAAATCCCATCACCTCTATAGAAGAATCAACTAAATGCGGACTTCTGGAAATACAAGAAAGCTGCGTTTGGAAAGATCAGTAAAAGTCTCAGTGTCTTGATATTTTATCCCAAAGCCTGCAAGCAGAAAGCCGTGCCATCCCGGGACAGAGGCCTTGTATTGCTCTGGACAGGATGATAGATGACGAGCAGGGAAAGAGGCGGGTCTAGGATCACAGTTAACAAAACAGAACAAAACAGAGGAAATAGATCCTCAATTTGCTCCTAAACTTGCTAAACAGGGTTTCTTTGCCGTTGAAAAAAAGAAAATAGAATTTTTAAAAAACTTCTTCATATTTAGGGAAATATGTTTCTTAATTTTCTCGAATATAAATAAGTAAATATTTACCAATCAGTCAATCCCAGGCCCTTCCTGGGGAACTTTGCTTGAATCACCAAATGAGGATATCATGTGAGAACAATATTTGCTTTCTAGAGTTAAGAGGAGATCAGCAGATGTTTCATACGGGGAACATGATTTCATCGAAGGTATCAAACCCTTTTGCCTATATTTCTTTGATGACAAATGTTTCTATTTCCTTTATGGAGTCAATATATTCAGCTTTCTCAGAGTTGCACGGTATGGTTCTTCCATAAATCATAGATGACTGTGAGTCACTTTTTGTTTTTTCCCTAGAGATGAGAGATTATCAAAGCGTGAAGCTTGAATGCTGTCTAACTGTCCCAGCTGTCCCAGCATTGCCCACTAGATTTCTATGTTTTAAGCAAAGAAGGGAAACATGTTTAAAAAATAATCATATTCTTTTCAAAGTGGGAACTCGTATTTCCAATGCCCTACCCTTACTGGGTTACTGTGGTCATTCTGCATGGGAGATTTCTCTCATACGACTGCAATTCTCAGCATGACCAGGCTATGAGGATACAGCACCATGCCCTGCCTGTAACAGTGCCTCGCGTGATTTATTTAAAAAGAGAGAGAGGAAGTGAGAGGAGAGAGAGAGCTACAGGTGAATGAATCATAGGGATTCCAGAGGCAGAGACTGAATCGTGCAGTGTATTTGACTGGGCAGCGCTGTCTCAAGTTCACCATTTGGTTCAGTTAAGGTCTCAGTAACCGGAGGGAGGAGAGCAGAGAATGGTAACCAATCGAAAATGCTCCTGTCTGATCAGCTCTAAGCTTGTGACAGGTGACGTGCCGTAAAGCTCCTAGGCGGAGAGAGCAGGTAAAAAATGAGAAGCGTCCAGAGGTGGGAACAGCCAGCTGAAATCCCCAAGTGTAAGTTATTTGAGTAGAAAGGAAAAAGAAATAGCATATATACCACTGCTGACGGTACACACGGCCAGTTCCCTCGTTTCTACCTCAGTCGATTTTTATGTGTTTGTTTGTTTAACCGGACGGGCACGTTGTCGTGAACTGCTAATTCCCCCTCTCACACTCAGGCGCCAACACTTACGGGCTCTGCCTGCCGTGGATGCTGTGATCTCGAACGACTTGCTTGTCGCCACCACCTGAAACCTGCTGCTGTTCCGCCTCCTGGCTGGTCTCCTGGTACTTTAACGCGTGTCCAGACAGAGTGTGGACTTTCTATTCTTTTTTGGTTACCACACTCTGCCTTCATGCCTCCCTCTGCAATAGCCTGGTCTCCCAGCCATGTTAATTCCTTACTGCAAGCCCAGTCCATCACTGGTTTTCTGCACGTCCATTTGGACCCACCAAAGGAAACTCCCAGTGTCACTGTGGGATGCAGCTTTGGAGCCTGATGCATAGCCTGCACTTTAAACCTATCAGTAAAACAGTGTATTGATGAACTGACTTGGCAAAATCCAACTGTCGAGTCATCTAAACATGCAGATGTAGCTTGTGCTGTGACAAGACCAGGCTCCAGGCACCATGATATACAGGAAGCAAATTGCTACTACTGCTCTGAAATTAGTCAGGGATGGACAAGAGCTTCTACTAATAACCACTTCCCTGGCTTGCCTCTGTGAAGAAGGAAGTGCATAGAGGGACCCAGGCATTTCATCTCTGGGGTACATAATTATGATATGTGTTATGATTCATTCTGCTTTGCTACAAGGACTGAGCTTTCCCATCATGCAATCAGATGCCCTAGAAAAACATTTAAACATATCATACACACACACACACACACACACACACACAGTTATTTTTTGGTAAAATACAAAAATAAAACTGTTGGGGAAGTGATTTCTAAAATAGCATAAAAGGTACATTCTAGATCATTTTATTAAATTTCATCAAGCAACGTCTGTGCTTTAAGAGGGCATCCATGTGAGATGGCAGGAATTAAACTGGCATGGAAAATAGTAGGTGTGTATTAAATTAAATACAATTGAAATGTAAAATGTTGAGGAGGAGACACGCTGTGACTCTGCATATTTTGAAAAACGCTGGTCTTAAAAAGGAGAAGGTCCAGCTTGCGGTCCCAACTTTGCCACCTACTAACCTGTGACCTTGAGCTGTCATTTAACTTTCCTTCCTCTCAGTTTTTCGTCTGTAAAATTAAGATGCTAACGTCAACCGCA
The DNA here is from genome assembly GCF_026419965.1 of Kogia breviceps. Lineage (NCBI taxonomy): Eukaryota > Metazoa > Chordata > Mammalia > Artiodactyla > Physeteridae > Kogia > Kogia breviceps. The sequence continues at coordinate 55,104,946 of NC_081328.1, forward strand.
ACATCCCTTCCAGCCTAGGAATTCCATAATTCTTGGATCAGTCTTTGCTACGTTCCAGTAATTTATTTGTAATTTATTATTCTATGAGATTAAGCTGGGACTTTAGTCTCCTCCTCCTCTCTTGCTTTCTTTTCAACATACAACCCAATTATCATATGGCTTTTAATGTAATGGATTTGAATAAAACACAAGTCAAATTATTTCACCTGAAAGGTGTAATATGTGATTCTGATATCCAGTAATATTGCTGACCTGTGACATGCCAATCAATCCTGTCTCTGAAAACAGACCTATAAGCCTATACACTGTAATTCAGGCATGGGATTTTTCTCTGCAGTGAACAATATGGTCTCTTAATGCAGTGAGTTAGATATGATTCGGGTTTGAGTACAAATGGTTTTAAGTAGAGAATATAATCTACACAGGGACCTGCTCCCTTAGTTTGTCCCAACTTGGGATGGGATGAGAAGCAATGGAAGAATGTATGTTCTTACTAAAAATGAAGCAGAATTCTGTCAGAGAAACACATCCATTCCGGCACCCGGATCCTGGATATTTTTGTTCCTGACCGTTTACTATTTGTTGGGTTGGTCAGTGGACAAAGGAAAGTTGTTCCAAAACAACCAGATGGAAAATCATAAGCTCAGTGAAACCCGAGAACTCCTGAAGAAGTGCCACGGGCAGCAAGGTGATGGTGCCAACAACAGATTGAAGTTCCCCAAGCGATAAAAGTGTCATCTGTGTGGTACAGGGGGGTTAAAAAATACATAATATTAATTGTCATCCAGCCAACTTCCAAAAAGCAGTACCTGCTCTGTGTGTAGAAGAAATCAGGACGTCTTTACTTCAAGCCAGCCTCCTTGGGCATCTAAAATTAATCAAATAAAATCCCTCTAAACTGTAGAATACAGAAACTGTCATCTTTATTTTATTGGTAAGGCAGGGTACCCACTTTCTAGCGAGCAGAGCTCTCCTCTTCTGAGCTAATTCTAACACTACACTAATTCTATGCTGATGATGCAATTCTAGCCATGAGAATTCACCATTAAGCCTAGTAAATCGAGGAAAACAATAACACAACTTGTCACGGGGTTCTTTTGGTCATTAGTTAGATAACCATTTGAAAATGAGGAACCCTCTCAAACTACATCTGAATTGCTCTTGTTCTAGGTATTTCCTGAGGGAAAGCTTACGTCATAACAAAGGGAAAAAAAGTAGGGTTTGTTCTGTATGTCCTTCCCCGCCCCCCAATAGATAAAAATCCATTACTACCTTCGAGTTGAAAGAGAATCACTGCAGCGGGAAAAATCCACTCAGAAACAACCACCTTGAGCTATTAATAGCAGATCTGGGGAGGGGGAAGGGTAAGCTGTGACGGCGGTGACGAAGTGAGAGAGTGGCAGGGACATATATACACGACCAAATGTAGAGTGGATAGCTAGTGGGAAGCGGCCGCATAGCACAGGGAGATCAGCTGGGTGCCTTGTGACCACCTAGAGGGGTGGGATAGGGAGGCTGGGAGGGAGGGAGACGCAAGAGGGAAGAGATATGGGAACGTACGTATATGTATAGCTGATTCACTTTGTTGTAAAGCAGAAACTAACACACCATTGTAAAGCAATTAGACTCCAATAAAGATGTTTAAAAAAAAAAAAAAAAGCACCTATCTCCTGCGTAGCATTTGCTAAAGGTCTTGGCAGTAGGTTAAGAGCTTGAGGTATGTTCTTAATCCTTATAACCTCATGAGTCAACGTAAAATTATCACTCCCATTTTACAAATAAAACTGGGAACCTTGAAGTTGACCTCAATGTCACACAGCTAGTAAGGAGCCCAGGGTCATTGCATCATGACCTTTGCTAGCACAGAAGCTTTGTCTATAGCTCTTGGGAGGGGGGTGGTGCTAAGTGAACTTGTTAGTCTCTTTAATCTAAATGAGAAATCTCCTCTTGAGTGAAAACTGATTTCTTGTAGGTATTCTGCAGGGAGAAAAATGTACATTGGCAGAGCCCAGCTATTGACTGGATGTTAATTGCCCTGGATCTTGCAGTCATCTTGAAAGTAAATAGGAAGTCGCAAATGCCAAACTTTTTCCAGGTCTCATCGTCACCGAGAGTGGACCAATGTGTTGTCCTAGTCACTTTTATTCCTTGAATTCTCATCGTTTCATGAAAAGTATTTCTTTTCCTCTGAGCGTTAGAAGAGGTCTTACTTGATCACAGAAGTGATTTGCAAGGTCATCGCGAGAAAACAGCAAAGCGCTCTGGAACCGGGCACACTTACTGGAGGTCGGATGGGCACTCCACTTATGTCCTGAAATTACTTTAAGGCCCTCCGGACTGACGCCGATCCGGAGGTTCCTGGATGCTCTGAACACTGAAACCACAATGGGTGGGTGGAAAGAGAACGTCACAAGCTATTTCCATGGGATTTTACATTAATGGCATTTTCACTGGCCATTACAACGAGCACGTCGAAATTCAAGAACTTGACGAGATCTCCGCAAAGACAAAGAATCGTAAAGCAGGAAAGAATATGATCACCCTCACTTCAAAATCTACCGAAGCAGTTACCCCATTTCATTCATTCCCTGACTGTATTTTAATGTTTAAAGTCCTTTTTGGTACCTCCCCCAAAGGTTCACTTCCATTCAGACAATATGCATTCCACATTTTAAATCTCACTAGAATGTTTCCTTTAACAGTATATTTTCCAAGCTATGCCACTTATGTTATTGTAATCATGGGTAAAATGACCACATTTTGTGGAAAATAAAATCAGGATACATGGTCCAGCAGAATATGTTTCTGATTTATGAGTTTATTTCTGAATAAACAAAATGTGATTATCCTTTTAATGAACTGCCTTTATTGAAAAGCATATGTTCTTTAAAAATTTTTATTGGAGTAGAGTTGATTTGTGTTAGTTTCTGCTGTATAGCAAAGTGAATCAGTTATACATATACAGATATGCACTCTTTTTTAGATTCTTTTCCCATAGGTCATTACAGAGTACTGAGTTCCCTGTGCTCTACAGTAAGTAGGTCGTAATTAATTATGTTATATACAGTAATGTGTACATGTCAGTCCCAATCTCCCAGTTTCTCCCTCTGTACCCCTTTCCCCACCGTAACCATGTTTGTTTTCTACATCTGTGACTCTATTTCTATCTATTGAAGAGCATATGAAGACTCATAGGCAGACTGCCATAGAAAGAAAACCCTATTTGCATCGTTCTCCAACATTAAACAAAAATAACAGTCACTGTTATAAAAAACCCTAAAAACTTAGCAACCTCAATTATCCTAACAGTCAAAAAAGAGTAACTTATCACCCTGAAAGTAAGGAACACATTTAACATTTACAAGTCAAAGTAATTATTTGAGTTCCGTAAGATAAGATAGCATTTCTATCACTAGCTATTACTTATAATATTTTGAAATCCATACATCAAGGCTATTTTAAAAATACAAAGGACTCTGCTACATTAACTCATTAAAGCACATAAGAGCCACTTAGAAATTATTATTATTATTATTATTTTTTGCAAATTCTGTCTATATAATCTACTACTTGAGATCTTCCAAGTGGAATGAATGCCAGAAAACCAAAGACAGAATTTAGTACCATTTAGTAGATGTAATCTGGTTTCACTCCAGATGCCTTTCAATTTTGTTTTCTACTTCTTTACAGTACTTTGACCCATGGCATTCCAGAAGGATGGGTTCCACGAATCATCAGGAGCAATAAAAATGTGGAGAGGGAGAAAGAGGGTAGATGAACAAGGAAACAGAATCTGCTCCATGCTGGAAGAACTGTCCTCTTTCTCTCTTTTCAAATTAACTTTTCCAATTTGTCTTTCTCGTCCCCCCTGCCCAGTTCCCCCTCCTAAATTTCCCAAACTCTTGGCTGAGGTCTAGATAGAATTGTAACACGCACGCACTCGCATACAGAGAACAGTGGCCAGTGAGGTGGGAATGTCCACACCTTAACCTCACAAGAAGCATTTATAACAAGAAGAGGAAGTCTTGGATGCAAATGAAGTTTGTTCAACTGGGGCCATTTCCAAACGGCAAAGCTTTGGGTGCTTCTTGCTCTGTTACAGCACGGAATTAACTTAGACCAGCAGAGACCAGAACTCATGGGACCCATGAAGATGGAAGCTCATCAGCCCCACACCACCTACTGCTCCGTTTCTACACGATCAAAGCCTCGGCTGCTCCATCCTACTCCCGATTCAATCGAAGGCCATTCGTAGGGGATAGAACATATCTGTAGTATGAAGATGGATTCATTTATTTGTCCAACTGAGAAACTTTAAAGTCTAGAACAGCCAGATCTATTATACTACACCACTGACTTACAAGGGGTCCATAAATCCTCGATAAATTCTCCCTTCCTTCTTCCCAGGCAAAATGTGTCCTTCCTTGGCGCACTATTCAGGGCTCTCCTGTCACGCTGGTAACTACCAAGGATGATTATTTATAAGCACAGCTCTCTTCCCCATCATGCTGTGAACAGCTCAGGGCCCTGCCTCCATCACTTTGGCATCCACCACCCATTCTTCAGTCTCTCTAACGCTTCGCAGTAACTGAGAGATGGGGCAGTCCATATTGGCTTTTTAAGTACATGTACAAATGAATAAATAAATCACCTTTGGTTGTCCTTCATGTGAATGAATCTCGTCTCTAGGAAAAAATACGGTGTACGTTATTTTGCAACTATCCTTTATCAGAAAGGAGGCAGGCACCGTGAGATCTGAATTACTTCCTCTGCCTGATCTTATTGACTCTTTGTATTGTACTATGAAGGAAAGGCTGCAGGCTTCCTGTTTGCTAAAAGCAAATGTGCTCGCCCTTGATTGTCCTTGCTGGTCTGCCCTCAGTTCCTCAATGACCCCCTTCACACCGAAGTGCAGCTTCCAACCTTGGCATGGTTGCACTGCTATAAGGGAATCCTCGCCTTCTAGATGTTAAAAATGACCTTTATTCTTTATCAACCATATTCAACATTAATATCAACCATATTTAGCTTTGAAGGCATGTGAAGTTGGTCTTGGGACTCAAAAGAGAAAAAGAGAATGACACTGAAGTCAATGGTTGTCATGGTGAGTAGATAATTCCAAGAATTTTTAAAAATTAAATAATTAAACTCTCTTTAGCAACTAGGCTGGTATATCTTTTTTTTTTTTTAAAAAAAGTTTATTTATCTTATTTATTTATTTTTGGCTGCGTCGGGTCTTTGTTGCTGCGCGCAGGCTTTCTCTAGTTGCGGCGAGTGGTGGCTACTCTTCGTTGCAGTGCGCGGGCTTCTCATTGCGGTGGTTTCTCTCGTTGCGGAGCATGGGCTCTAGGAACGCAGGCTTCAGTAGTTGTGGCGCGTGGGCTCAGTAGTTGTGGCTCGCGGGCTCTAGAGCGCAAGCTCAGTAGTTGTGGCTCACAGGCTCTAGAGTGCAGGCTCAGTAGTTGTGGCGCACGGGCTTAGTTGCTCTGCGGCATGTGGGATCTTCCCGGACCAGGGCTCGAACCCGTGTCCCCCGCATCGGCAGGCGGATTCCCAACCACTGCACCACCGGGGAAGCCCTAGGTTGGTATACCTTCAGTAACGCTTCCCATTGTAGCCATGATTTGTGGTAGGTTTCAGATAATTAAATTGGATAGGCTAGTTTTCAAAGTCAGTCATTCCCATTTTTGCAGGACTTCCCAGGAAAGAAAAACTGCAGCAGAGGTCAGAGGGCTCACGGTAAGAGGAAAAAGTCCACAGACCCAGTTTCAAATCCCCACCCCAGGAATGTGAGCGTCAACAACAAGAGATCTGCCTCCAAAGCAAAAATAAGATTCTAGAGACACAGCTGAAAAGGAGAAACAAAAAGCCCAACGTGAAACTGTCTTTACACCTTTGAGTAAATAACCATTGAGTGTTTAGCCTTTGACAACACTGGATGCAGGGATATTATGGAGCCACATTTCAAAATTCCTCCCATTGCAAAAGGAAATTTAATTGCTGAATTATAAGTCAAGCCTATAGTACTGCCAAAAGGTAGTGAACGTGATATAAAAAGGGTTTATTTAGTTTCTGCGCACGTGTGGCCTGGCAATGATGGCAGTAAAAACTTAGAACGCATCAATAAATGTCCTAATAGCTGAGGCAATCCGCTTCCGGCCAGGAAAAGGCAACACCTGACAGAGGCACTGCTTCCCTACCGCCCTCATGCAGGTCCGGAAAAGGTGTCAACTATTTGCCTCGGGTCAGCGAGTCTCACTGGCTGAGAGAGAGCCAGGACTCTCCAAGGTCTTTTGCAAAGTAAGAAACACTTTCAGAGGTTGATAAGAGGTGAACTACCTGAGCTCTGTTCATTATCAGCACAACAGTTGGTCGTCTGCAATATTAGGATGAAAATATCAGAACAAAAGATATTACCATCTGAGAACCTTTGGAGGACTCACAGACTCCATCACCTGGAGGCTCTACTAATGGTCAATTTACCAAAACAAATGAACAAAAGCTCCATGGACCTCACTCACTTGGGCTGGTGTATTATTCTCTGATTCTTTAAATGCTATTACATTCATTTCCTTTTAATCCCTCTTTCAAAACACATCTGCAATTGGGGGAGACTCAAATGTAATACTGTGAGCACTCCACGTTCATGGGTTGATACACGATCAGAAATTTACTGAAGGGTCTCTTGATGACATAGAATTGGAACTTTCATTCAAATCCATGTAGGTTGTCAATTGAAAGATTTGGGGGCTTCCCTGGTGGCGCAGTGGTTGAGAGTCCGCCTGCCGACGCGGGGGACGCGGGTTCGTGCCCCGGTCCGGGAGGATCCCACGTGCCGCGGAGCGGCTGGGCCCGTGAGCCGTGGCCGCTGGGCCTGCGCGTCCGGAGCCTGTGCTCCGCGACGGGAGAGGCCGCGACAGTGAGGGGCCCACGTACCGCAAAAAATAAAGAAACAAAAAAAAAAAAAAAAAAAAAAAGAAAAAGAAAGATTTGAATTTGGTTTGGGGTTTTTAGGTAAAATATTCAGGCTCCGTTTTCTGTTGACTTAAGAAATTATCTATCGCTTATTTTCCAAATACATTTTTCCTCTGGATCTTTAGTCATTGGCTTTAGGAGCTGACCATTCTAAATAGGTACTCTGCATGAATGTACGTAGGAAGTTAGCCTGAATAGCAGGATTAATTAATTTCTTTACTGGATGATAATTATGGAAATAATTAGAATCAGGGAATGAATTCCAAAGTCCAGTCGTTTTACAATATCATTAGATGTATACTATATGTCATTATCCTTTATTTCTCGAAGGATGTATCTCTCATTTTAAAATATAGTGAAATTTTTAATTTACAAAATAAAAGAATGGTCTGGTCTGGCATGTGAGCAGGTCGCCAGTTGTCACAGCCTCCTGAGAACATGTGAAAAACTGAAGAGGCTGAAAATCGACAACTCTTCTGAGATGCTTCAAAGAAGTGAGGTCACAAGGCAAATCGCTGTCCCCAGACGTGGAGACAGGACAGGCAAACACAGAGAATCACGACTTTGCAGAGCAGAAACCTCTGCGGGAACCAGCTGGGGGAGGGAAAGGAGAACTGTGATCGACAGTTGACGGAGGCTCAGTGTGGATGCGACTGAGAGATTAAAAACCCCAGGAGAGGACAGGTATCTCTCTGAGATTCTGATGTCAGTCCCTTTGCGCAAAATACCTGGAAGTGGGGATTGCTGATGTCTATACCGATTTTTACAGGGGCTGCAGCAATTTGCATTCCCATCAGCAGTGCACAAGGGTTCCTGCATCCTTCACGTCCTCACCACATCCTTGCCAACCCTTGTTATTTTTTGTTTTTTGACAATAGACATCCTAACAAGTGTGAAGTCATATCTCCTTGTGATTTTGATTTGTGACGATTTCAAAGGTGTATCTTACTCTCTTACTGATCGTAAAGTTCAGTACGTGTTATTATTCTTTGAGGATCTACAACAGGGGAAAGGAGCATTCACTAGTGTTTGAAATAAAGCAATACTGTCCTCTATGCTATTCACCATCACAAGGGAACGTGAATGTCAAAACCACGGAGTAAGAAATTCAGCTGAAATTTACTTACAGAGTTCTCACTTCTGGTCATAGAACCCAAAATGCAGCTCTGCCATACCAGGCTACTTCTCAGAGTAAAACCCAACCGGTGATTTGAGGTGCTGACAGCATCAGTTCTTATTTACTTACCGCCCGGCCGACAGCATCAGTTCTTATTTACTTACCGCCCGGCCTGAGGAAGGCCCTGGGCTGGAGACCTTACAAATATGATCTCTTTTATCTCGCTATAGTCACATTTCACAGATGAGGAAACTGAGGCTCAGAAATTTAAAGGTAACTGATCTAAGAACACACTGGTGGTTGCCAAGGGGGAGGGGGTGGGGGAGGGACAGAGTGGGAGGTTTGGGGTCAGCAGATGTGAGCTATTAGATACAGGATGGATGAACAACAAGCTCCTACAGTAGAGCACAGGGAACTGTATTCAATATCCTGGGATAAACCACAATGGAAAAGACTATTTAAAAAAGAATGTATATGTACGTATATATAACTGAATCACTTTGATGTACAGCAGAAGTTAATAGAACATTGTAAATCAACTATACTTCAATAAAAATAAAATTAAATGAAAATTTTAACAATAAAGTTAACTGATCTAAAGTCACACATATAAGAAGCACTAGACCTGGAATTCAAACTCCCATACATCGACTGGAAAATCCATACCCTCTCCACAAGAACAAGATCAAAATCTGAACCTGACTCATAGATATTCTAGGAGGAAAACTGAATTAGAAGTCAGGAGACTTGTCCCCATCCCAAACCTGGACCAACTGTGTCACCCGAATAAATCACTGCCTCCCTGTAAGCCTCAGGTTCCTCCAGTGTAAAACGAAAAGATCCAGAATGATCTTAATTGCAATAGAGCTCCACATTAAATAAATTACTGTACAATGAGTGATCATAAATAACCCTCAATACACATTTTAAAGACAATATTGTAAACAGTATACTTATGACAGAAGCATCTAGACCAAAGCTGACAACACTAACTTAATACGATAGGTAGGGGAAAAAAAAAATCTTCTTTATTATTATTACAAATTATTGGAGTTTAAAGTTTTGAGTTACCTATTTGCAGGCTCAAAACTTCTTGCGTTAGCTCCTTCTTTAAATTTCTCTGGTTACCTCTGACTCAGGCTAAACGAAGCACGGTTCCTGCTTTGACCTCCCCCCCCACCCCCATTATCTCTTCTTATCAGAATCTTGGTCTGAGGTCCAGCCCAGTCAGTCCCCGAGGACCCAGATAACTGTGAAATTCTGACGCCAATATTCTGCTGACACGGTGTTCATAAACTCTCTTCCCTTCGGCCAAACCACATGACCACCAAATATGTGAGGAGAAACTCACGTGAGATGGAAGCTTAGAGAAAAACATGAGTGCATCTTATCGCCCCAGCATCAGCTCCCTCTGGAGATTCACATCCCTTTTGCCAACGCCGGCTAGGGACCAGGTGCGGCTTGCAGGGAGCCTGTGGCCCACTCGGAGCAGCCTCTGAGCTGACTTACAAGTCGACGTGGGGGCACTTTCTAGAGCCCCAGCTGCATGACAGTAACAGACTATGTTTCCCACACCCTCCACATCCAGATCTCACGTGCAAATCTCACTATGTCCTTTGCCATTTTACAATCCCAGAAAGCTCTTATCCATCTTTCTATGCTTGGTTTAGTCATCACCTCTTCCGGAAGGACTGCCTCTATAAAACAGCTGCAAATCATACACCAACTATTTGTTCCTAAGGTTTTTTTTTGTTTTTTTGTTTTTTTTTTTTTCTAAAACCCACCATAGTGTAATATAATCCTATTTGCACAAGTTTCTCTTTCCTCATAAACTAGAAGAATCTCAATGATAAGACCTATGGCTTAATCTTTCTCTAAATCTTTCAGAGAGCCTAACAGAGTGCCTGGTACATGGAAGGCCCAGATAAAATATTTTTGGGTCAATAAATGCATCAAAATACTATTTAAGCAACAGGTCTCTCTGCTTAGAAAAACCTTCAAAGACAGAGGTAATTAGCCCTCTATGTACCAGCAATGTTTATTATCCATCCAACATCTATTTATTGAGCACCTACTATGTGTCCCAGGCTCTTTTAGGCTCTGTGGGTACACCCGGAAAACAGATGCAACATCCTACTCTGTGAAGGATTACATTTTAGCAGGGAGAGACAATCAACACTAGAAAAATAAGAGTTTCTTAAAAGATACAAAATCCTATGAAAGAAGCAGGGGAGGAAAGTGCCAGAATTAAAGGGGAAGGTAACCAACTTATAAAGGGTAGTCAGGTGGACTGCACTGAAAGTAATAGTAGTAGTATAAACAGTAATAATTAATAATAATAATAATAATAAAGAGGAGGACAAGAGGATGAGGAGGAGGAGGAAGCAAAAACAACAAATAGCAAAACCACCAGTTGCTTTGTCTGTTGCATTAATTCACAGAGCAATCACACATAACGTTTCTGGGGTCCAAGGAAGGTGACTTATCAGATATGCCCACATCAGATCTTTCTCATTTTAGCTCCTGGATATAACATCATCTACTTTACTCTTAGCCTATAAGAGTAGCCCCCGGGAAGGGAGAGATAAATGCTGCCCCATTAGTGAGACTGATGGGTCAAGGGATAGTCTTGCATTCTGGAAAACATGTTCTTACGGCTTCTTTGGTTGTATAGGGATTTATATCCTGCGGAGCTCGAATCTCAAGTGAGAAATGATCTCCCTCCCCTGACAGTGACATTAGCATAGCAATAGCAAACTGTCAGGAAATTTTCTAGCATGATTACTCTCAAGTGGATGATTTGTTAATTGTTCTGAATAACCTATTATTTGATTGACAACAGTTGATGACGCTGCCTCACTTTGGCGTTGCTGTGTTTGTGTGTGTGTGTACATGTGTGTGTATATGCATGTGTGTGTATGTATATGTGTGTATGTGTATGTTGTGTGCGCGTATACACAGCTGCACATCTTGTGTATAAATGGCACAAACGTATCATAACATTCAGCAGAGACACAAGGTACTGAGGGAAGGAAGAACTCTAAGAGATATAGTTAAATACGTGTCAATTTCTTCCTGTAGGTAACACAGCAGAAAACCTTAAGGAAACTGCACAGAGACTGCTAACATGCAGGAAATTTTAGATTTCCTCTTCTGGGTGTCCATGGACCTTTCCATGACATAGAGTTATCACGGGTCATGTTTTTCCAGCTCTGTTCTGAAGACAGGTTCTTTCCTCAAGCTAAACCAAGGTATTGTGCTGCAACATTCAAATTGGTCTTCAAGAAAAATACACAACAACAAAACTAAGTTTGTTAGTGGAACCATCTCAATTTTAGTTTTCTTTCTTTTTTGTTTTCCTTGAAATATCATTTGTACCCAATTTTCTTTTTCTTTTCTGTAAACGCTCAAAGTAGATTTTTATGTACAAATTATGAGTTCATCAACAATAAATTATGAGTTCATCAACAATAAATTAAAATTTCCTCTCTCTGTTAGCAGTTAGCAATTAAAAAAAAATATCTGGGGAGGACTTCCCTGGTGGCGCAGTGGTTAAGAACCCGCCTGCCAATGCAGGGGACACGGGTTCGAGCCCTGGTCCGAGAAGATCCCACATGCTGGGGAGCAACTAAGCCCGTGCGCCACAACTACTGAGCCTGAGAGCCACAACTACTGAAGCCCACATGCCTAGAGCCAGTGCTCCACAACAAGAGAAGCCACCGCAATGAGAAGGCTGCAAACCGCAGCGAAGAGTAGCCCCCGCTCGTCACAACTAGAGAAGGTCTGCGCGCAGCAACAAAGACCCAAAGCAGCCAAAAATAAAATAAATAAATAAATAAAAATAATTTGGGGAAAAAACCATGTCACTCCCACAGCCACAGTGATATGATACATTTAAGAATTGTGTTAACATCTAAAGTATATGATGAGTATATCACAGTAATTAAAAACATGGGCTTTTGGAAGCAGACTCTGGTTCTAACTTTGGGCCTAGGGTGGTCGGGGACAAATGACCTAATCTCTATGTTCCTCAGTTTTACCAACTGTCAAGTGGGCATAATGAAAAACCTTTCTCTTATAGTTTTAAGATTTAAACGTATTCATACATGCAAAGTCCTTAGAGAAATCCCTCGCACAGAATGAAATGTCAGTAACTGTTATCTATTTTTGCATGATATGGGAAATGGTAAAATTCCATCGAAAAACATAAAAGGAGAGTTGAATAAATGAGGATACACATTATGTTCCAGGATGGGAAGAATGCTTATTATAGTGATGTCAATTCTGAATTTTTTTGGCAAGTATCTTTTACTTCTGATCCAAATTCAAGTGACAGCAATTCTTTATGGAAACTGAAAACATGACTGTAAAATACAACTAGGAGAATACATTTATTCTGGGGAAAAATGGGAGACTAGAGTAACGCAAGTATTACTGGGTGTTATAAAGCAGCAATAATTAAATCAGTGATGAAGAGGTCAGAATGAACCAGCAGATAAATTTAAGACACTAGAGGCAGATCCTAAAATGTGTAAAAGCAAAATATTTGATAAAGGTCACAGCACAAACTAATGAGGAAGGAATGTACTACTCAGTAAAAAATACTGCAGTAATTGGCCAGCTATTTGGAAAATAAATCAGTTTAAGCCTGTCTTCATACTTCACACCAAAACAGCATCCGGGGAGTTTTTAATTAAATCAAAATAAAGTTAAAGGAAAATAGAAGTAATAATATATTTGATCACCAGATGGATAATGAACCTTTAAATAATGAAGAAATTGTGCCTTCACTGTCATTGTCATAGGTGGTATTTATTGAACATTTACTGTGTGTAAGGCAATGTGTAAAGTGCTCTACATAATTTTCTCAAAGCCACAGATGATGCAGATACTCCTACTGAGTCTATTTCAGAAATATTGAAGTTGAGAAATATGGGAAATTAAAGTTAGGTCACATGGCTAGGAAGTGGCAGAATCAGAGTACGGACCTGGGCAGTGTGATTCAAAAACCTGTGGTCTTAGATTTTTTTACTACTAAAATACGGATAACGGAAATAAAATTGGAGAGGAGAAGACAAAATGGTAGAGGAAAAAAAAAAAGGGAAAGTAAAGAAGAGGAAAAAAAAAAGTATAATGTATATAAATGAAAGCGTCACGAGAAGACATACAAATGGATAATAAACTTGGAAAAATTAAATTTGTGTAACATACAAATTGTATACAGTTGCATACACACAAAACGAATACACTGAGATACCTTTTTCTTAACATAAGATCCTTTCTTTGTTCTCCTTTACAAATGAGCATACTTAGAACTAGTAAAAGCTCTTGGGGAGGCATCAGTTCTGTTTTCCAGAAACGACACACCAATTTACACTCCTCGCAAGGGGCAAAAGAATAGGAAGCTTTACAAATATTTACAGCTTTTGATCTAGAAATGCTACTTCTAGGAATCTATTCTAAGGGCAATTTTGGGAGTGTAGACAAAGTTTTAATCGCAGAGCCGTTTATTTAAAAATTTTTATTAGACGGCTTCCCCGGTGGCGCAGCGGTTGAGAGTCCACCTGCTGATGCAGGAGACGTGGGTTCGCGCCCCGGTCCGGAAAGATCCCACGTGCCGCAGAGCGGCTGGGCCCGTGAGCCGTGGCCGCTGAGCCTGTGCGTCCGGAGCCTGTGCTCCGCAGTGGGAGAGGCCACGACAGTGAGAGGCCCGTGTACCAAAAAAAAAAAAAAAAAATTTTTTTATTAGAATAGGACATTTTTGGAATAATCTAAATGCCCAGCAATAAGAGAATGGTTGAGTAAATTAAGGCATCTCTCTGAGAGACTATACTGTATCATACCATAGCTTAGGGGTCAACAAACTGGCTGTAGGCTGACACCAGCCCACTGCTTATTATTTTTCCTGCTTTTGTCAATAAAGTTTTACTGGTTGCTTTCATGATGCAAGGGCAGAGTTGAGAGATTGCTACAGAGACTGCATGGCCTGCAGAGAGTTAAATATTTGTTATCTGGCTCTTTCCAGAAACAGTTTGTTGATGCCCGTTGTAACCAGTCCATTAAGTTACGTTTATAAAGAATTTTTAATGACAAGTTTAAATGTGAAATTCGTAACTGTAAATGAAAAATAAATTATATTTCTCTGTTCTGTTAACACAATGTTGACTTACCAATAATGATGTGAATAATAAAAAGGTATGTTACAAAAACAGCACCTTGGTATATCACAATAGTGAATTTTAAAATCGAATGGATCTATATGAAGATTTTAGACTCATTTAAACTGAAGTACCTTTTTTTGTTTTGGTTTGTTTTTTTGGTGAATTCTTTCCTAATACAAGTAATTCCTACAAAGTGCATCATATCTTTTTGCCTCTCATCAGCCCATGCTGCACAAACATTAATTTGTGATAACTTATGAAACTTCAGTCCCCAATGGCAAGCAAGCCCAGGGCCAATGGTGATGTCATCTGTCATCTATGTTACCCTCAAAGGGCAACTTTCGCCCCCAGCTGACTTCTTGATCCAATGACCATACTTTTTCACAGTACATCAAAATCTGGAATTAGCCCACTGACCTATTGGGTAACCCTTGCCTGGAAAATTAGGTCAGTACACTACTATATCTGTTTTTAGGTTCTTAAGAAATTGCAAAGATGAGTGCAGACCTTCCCTAAGGGCTCCACCTTGGAAAACAAACAGTGCCTTCCACTGAATAAATCACCAGGAATGAGATGACAGCACAGAAATCTGTGCTCGTGTCTCTCAGTTGTTTTTTGTCTGGTTCAGAAATCGTTAGCCCCTGAGAGTGGTTTTAGGGTTTCTCCCAGTGGGGAAGGGCAATTCCCAGGCGAGCTTTCTGTCGGATGAGGGACAGTCTATGGAGACAATACCCAGGGAACAAAGAGGCTTGCAAACTTTCAAGGAGTGCACTCTAAGGGCCTTATTCTCAGAATTGCTTATGTGAGTTTCACGGTGGAAATAATGTAAGAACAGAACTTCCAATAAGGATAGCTAACCACAGGTTTTGTTTTTCTGTTTACGTTAGAGAAGACAGTCTTACATCAAAGAGTGAACTGCTCAAGCTCTAGAGTTTCTATGAAAGAACTGACTATTTCAAGAGGTGCCTGTATTACTTCCAACTGCTCCCATTGGCTGAAGCAGGAAATGGAAAAATCAGAATCGGCTGTGGATTCCAGTAGTACTTCTGATGCAAAATGCAACTATCATATTTGGAAATAGAGGTTACATTACATTTACTTAGGCATTCGGTGTGTCTTAGACATGAGTATTTTTTCAACTTCAAGACGGACAGTACCAAACATTTAGTTTATATTGTTTTTATGGCTTGCTTGTTTATTATGTTTTTAAATAAGCCTTCAATTTATCCTTCCTTCCTTTAAATATTTTTGCTTACTTAATCTGTTACCAATACTCTGATATGTATGGTGCATACAGACAGTAATAAATTACAATCCCAGTTTTTAAGAAACTCAAAGCCCAAAAAGACAGAGAGTAAGTAACGGAGAAGGGCAATGAAGAATGTTCGTGAAAGCTTGGTTGTATAAACAAAAGCAAAAGGAGATGTGGGGAAACTGCACACGGGCAACAAGGTAGTTTTTTAAGGATAAAGGAGGAATTCTTTGGGTAGACAGGATGAGAGGGTTCATTTCAGGCAGAGGGATACCATGTACAATAGCAAAGAAGCATGAATAGCTTTGAGCAGCCCCATTCCATGGAAACTGTGAGAAAGAATTCAAGGACGGTCCAGAGAGGTAAAAACGCATGATCACAGAAAGTTCTGTATGCCAAGACAAGGAGGCTGGATTTATCTCCAGGTAGTAGAAAAAGCTTTCCTAGCATTTTAGAAGTATCAATCAGGCAACTGCATAGAGGATGGATTTCGAAGAATCGCAGAGGCCAGTAGGATAGCACTGAGCTAAGACAGCAAAGAGATGATGATAAACATGATGCATGGAGTAGAGGGACGATACTTGGAGATGTTTCCAACAGCACTTCCTTTAGAAATATTTATAACGAGAGCCACATAGGTAAGTCTAAATTTTCTAGTAGCTGTATTAAACGGGTAAGACAAAACATGTGAAATCAATTTAAATAGTATATTTTATTTAACCCAACAGATCAAAATATTATTATCTTAACAGGTCATCAATATAAAATTATCTGTGAGACATTTTACGTTCTCTTTAGGTACTGTTTTTGGTAACCAGTGTGTAGTTTACATTTACAGCACCTCCCAGTTTTGACTAACCACATTTCAAGGGATCAATGACCACATGCATGGGTGGCTACCATTTTAGCTAGTGAAGTTTTAGAAAATAGAATCTGCAAGATTTAATTGCCAACTGGATTAATAATAATAATAAAAGAACAATAGCTACCATTTAGTGAGTACCAAATATAAGGCAGGGATAATGACTGTATATTATTTCACTCACACTTAGTCTTGTGAGGTAGGATTTTTTTAAAATTAATGAATGAATGAATTAATTAATTTATGGCTGCGTTGGGTCTTCGTTGCTGTGCGCGGGCTTTCTCTAGTTGCAGCGAGCGGGGGTTACTCTGTTGCGGTGCATGGGCTTCTCATTGCGGGGGCTTCTCTTGTTGCAGAGCATGGGCTCTGGGTGCACGGGCCTCAGTAGTTGTGGCTCGTGGGCTCTAGAGCACAGGCTCAGTAGCTGTGGTGCACGGGCATGTGGGATCTTCCCGAACCAGAGCTCGAACCTGTGTCCCTTGCAGTGGCAGGTGGATTCTTAACCACTGCACCACCAGGGAGGTCCCGAGGTAGGATTTTTTTTTTTTTTTTTTTTTTTTTTTTTTTTTTTTTTGCGGTATGCGGGCCTCTCACTGTTGTGGCCTCCCCCGTTGCGGAGCACAGGCTCCGGACGCGCAGGCCCAGCGGCCACGGCTCACGGGCTTAGTTGCTCCGCGGCATGTGGGATCCTCCCGGACCAGGGCACGAACCCGCGTCTCCTGCATCGGCAGGCGGACTCTCAACCACTGCGCCACCAGGGAAGCCCCCGAGGTAGGATTTTTTGATACAAGTTTAGAGAGGTTAAGTAACTCGACCAAAGTCACGTAGCTATCTTAAGTGACAAAATTTGAACCATGATCTGTGGGAAGGGCTAGCCCAGACTCCTAACCACTAGGCTCTGTTGCTTCCCAAAGCAAAGTAGAAGAGGAGTTGAGGTTGATTCTGATGATTCTAATACGAAAAAGCTGATTGATAATCATAACATTCTTGGCTATGGTAGTTGAAGGAAGAATCATAGGTATGAAGAAGAAAACAGCCTGATTTTTAGAGCGGTTAACTGAAAAAATGCCATTTTCCCTCTATTGTTTGTTTACTGTCCATCACATCAAACTAGAGTGTAATGTCTCAGAGCACAGATTTTCTTTGGCTTTGTTGTTGTTGTTATTACTATATCACAAATGCCCAGACCAATATCTGGCACTCAATAAATATTAAATCACTAAATGAATGAATGGATGGATGGGTGAATTAAGATCCATAAGAAGATGCCATGAATGAGGCAATCTAGTACAAATTTTATATAGAAGATCTAGGAGGTACCATATTTAGGAGATAGTTAAATATGTGACACTGACCAAGAATCAACTTGAAACACGTGGCAACGGAGAAGAGGGAACCAAGGGGAACGATAATCTGAAAAAAAATCAACATTTAAATGGGTTTTGGAGGAGTTGGAGCTGCAGAAGCAAACTAAGGAAAAAAAGAGAGAAGTAGAGGAAATAAAAGAATTACATTAAGCAACTCAAGAGAGGTGAGAGTTTCAGAAGAACATGTACCAATGTCAAATAGGGAAGTGACGTGACATAGAGAGATTATGGTGAGTTCATTGTGTTTGGCAGGACCTGGTTCACCGGTTACCTTCGCAAGACTAGTTTCGTCGGCACAGAAAGAACAAAAAATGGGTTGAACCACGCTGACAGACTCAGCAAGGCCAGCGGTGGAGAGAACGAACGCGATGCCTGGTTATGCGTGACTTATAATAATGACCTACTGGGAGCAAAAAAAGCCTTCTACAAGTAGGTGATCCGTTAAATTATGGTAGAGCTCGATCAGTGGGAAGGTACCACCCTTCTAAGCCACTGCTCAGGTGTGCAAAGGAGTCACCTTATTTTCTCGGTTCCTTCCTTTCTCACGAAGAACGTAATCCATTCAGGACATTCTCCTCTCTCTCTCCTTGCGGTCACTTCTGAGTTAGTGCTTCCGTATAACGGGGTGAGAGCAGAGGGGAAGGCTGCTGATCATCGGCTGGCACCTGACCATATCATGATCGCCAAGTTCATCGTTCTCCTGCACTTGCCCCTTCACCCTGCACCTACTGAGACGCCCACATGCCTGTCTGGGCTGGGTGCTGCCACCCACGCAGACCTCCTGTGTGGCGTGCCTTGGCTCGTCCAATGCCATATCCTTTCTAAACGCACAGGTGAACCTGACTCTTCCCCCAGACCAGTCTGGCGTCACAGGAAGCTTAGTGGGCTACGCCAGGTCCCTTCTGCCCCTCTTCCATCTCCACTCAACTCTTCAGGTGGTGGTAGTGCTGGGAATCTGGGAGCACGGAGCCCAACTCCTTCCTATCCTCGGGGACTAGAATCGAGGGACTCCGTCTTTCCCACCCCTGGGTTTAGTTAGAAAGGGGGGGGGGGGCGTAACACAAGCCCAAGCGTCTCCAACTCCCCTCTCAACCTTGACCATGGGGACCCTAGTCACGGTGACCACGGACGCTGGCCACAGTTGTGTCGTAAACTTTTCAAAAGCAGATCCGTCAAAGACTCCTGAAGGCAAAACTTTTCTTTCTGTTATCTCTACTCCCTCTACCACGAGTCGCAAAAGTCTCTGTTGAAAATTCTGTCTTCATTTCTGCAGAAAAAACCCAGGTTAAGATACTTAGCCTGGTACTCACAGCCTCCTTTTGTGGGGCAGGCGCTGGGAGGAGGCAGCTGGGATAAGCAAGTGCAAGAGGGTGCGCTTGGAGAGAAACACGTCAACCCTCTAAAACGGTGTCCAGCTGCACCACGGACGACCATTCGATGTAAACTGGTGCAGCCACTGTGGCGAACAGTAGGGAGGTCCCTTAAAAAACTAAAAATAGAACTACCATCTGACCCAGCAATCCCACTCCTGGGCATAAACCGGAGAAAGCCATCATTCGAAAAGATACGTGCACCTCAATGTTCCCTGCAGCCCTAGTTACAAGAGCCAGGACGTGGAAGCCACCTAAATGCCCATCAGCAAAGGAATGGATGAAGAAGACGTGGTATATTTTACACAATGGAATATCACTCAGCCATAAAAAAGGAACGAAATCATGCCATTTGCAGCAACGTGGACGCACCTAGAGATGATCATACTAAGTGAAGTTTCAATAAGTCAGACAGAGAAAGACAAATGCCATATGATATCAAATATATGGAATCTAAAAAAAATGACAGAAATGAACTTATTTACAGAACAGAAACAGACTCACAGACTTAGAAAATAAATTCTAAGTTACCAAATACGGTTACCAAAGGGGAAAGATGGGGAGCGGGTGGATAGATTATGTGTTTGGGAATCACATGTACACACTACTGTATATAAAACAGACCATCAACGAGGACCTACTGTAGAGCACATTCTACACATTCACATATCTGCTCAGTATTCTGTACTAACCTATATGGGAAAAGAATCTGAAAAAGAGTGGATGTATGTATATGTACAACTGAATCACTTAGCTCTACACCTGAAACTAACACAACATTGTGAATCAACTCTACTCCAATTGTAAATAAAAATTAAATTAAAAAATATGATCCAGCTACACCACTGACTACTATTCAACCACTAAGAATAACACTGTAAATTAAAATGCAATGTCACTGAACAATCCTCATACAATATTAAACATGTAACGCGCAGATTATAAAGCAGTGTGAACGGTGAAGATCCATTTTAAAGTTTCGGAAGTATCACTACTTCGGTGAATATGCTAGAAATACACACAAGTCGATGATGGTGTTCTCTAGCCGCTGATAATATGGTTATGGCTTCTCTTTTCCTCTCTTTTTACTTTGTTTTCTAATTTTGTATAATGAATATGTATCTCTTTTGTAGGAAAAAACCAGGCGAAACCTAGTTTCCATTTTCTCAAAGCTGTGGAGGGGAGGAGAGTGCAGGCAGTTGCTGGAGGGCGATGTGGCGTCCAAGGAGGGCTTGGGGAATGCCAGACACCCGCCCCTGTTTGCACCTGGGGGGGTGGAGCCCGTTGGAGAAGAAAGGGGAGAAGGGGATCGCTGCTGGAGTAGGGTCTCTTAGAGGAAAGCAGAAGGCCTGGAATCAGAGGTCAAAGGGACAACTGGAGGGGCTGTCAGGATCCAGAAGAGGAGCGCTTCTGTTACGAAGGAAGATGCATGTGTGCGTCTAACTATTTCTAGGAAATCAGAAACAGGGCCACAGAGGGGGTGGGCCGGCCGCACGAGAGCTCACCTAGCTGGGCATGAGCGGTGCTGCCTCGGCACCTTTGCTCACACAGAATGGCTCTTCCCATCCACTCTCCACCCACCCGACGGACGCAGCTGCAGCCTACCCACCACGTGGGGTCTCTGCGATTTCCCAAGTCTCCAGGGATCACCACCTCCCCTGGATGATCAGAACACAGAACCCGCTGGGGACCCTGTCACAAATCCACGCGCTCAGGACACCGCACCGGGAGCATCTAATTTTATAGCCCAGACTGGTGTCTCCTCAAACGCCATGTGCACAGGAAGAGCCCGGGGACCTTATTAAAAATGCACCATCTTGATGCAGCGGGTCTAGGGTGGGGATGGAGGTTCTGTTTCCATCAAGTTTCCAGGTGATTCCCTGACACCACACTGAGTAGCAAGGCGCCAGGGCAGGACTAGAGAAGTTGTGCTTTTATTCCTTTTCTGATTTTAATGCAGCCCGTCTAGAAACAGCACATGGAAAGGCATTTAGGAACTACCACTCACCATGACACCTCTGGCTGTTAGCATTTGCTCTCCTGTTTTATTGCACTTATTTATGTACGTACGTGTCTGGCTTATATCTTTCACTGAACTGCAAATCACTGGAAAACAATGACATGTAGCACCCTTTGCATCCCTCCATCTGCCAGATGGAGGGATATCAACCCCAAAGCCATGTGGATTCATGGAAGCACGTGAATGATGCTGCTGCTTTAATGCTGATGCATCGCAGAGAAAGGGGCTCCAAAGTTGCTGCTCTAATAGAGTGGAAAGGAAGAATGATTTTAAGTATTGAGACTTCATTTGTATGTTAACATATGCAGTTTCTATTGAGTATGGCAGGATACACGTCGAAAGCCATTGTTCACCCTCTCTGGTGACACTTGCCCTGTTTCTCTGCTGCATTTATTATTCATCTGGCCTTGGATTGGCCTTAATTACCAGGTGTCCTGTTCCCTCCCTGCCCACACCTGACTTCAGCTGCTCTCCTTTCCAAGTGCCCTGCATCACACGGCACCCTCTTTTGAACACCTGAAAAGTATAAAATCTAAGGCTATGGTAGTTTTTATGTTGTCCTTTGGGGCAGGAAAACATAAAATCTTAGCTCCAGGGACGGTCTACTTCCTGTTTTTATTGGCCATAAAGGTTTCACGGTGTGAGCAGGTGGTACAGACAGAGACACGGAATTGACTAACCTCTCTAGCAAGTCTCTTTCCTACCTGAGGGCTCACCTCCCTTTCCATCTTGAAATGGTGCTAGAACACCTGTACCGAAAACCCACTGCCCTGCTCCACTCCACTATGTGTGCAATTCAGTGAGCTTTAGTAAAGGTACATAATTGTGCATCTGTCACTATAATCCTGATTTAGAACATTTCCATCACCCCAGTGAGATCCCTCAGGCCCCCTTTACAGTTAATCCCTGTTTCTGCCCCAGCCTAAGTAACCACTGTTTGTTTTGTCCCTCTCTATATCTGTATCCTTGTATTTCCATATAAGTGGAATCATACTATATGTAGTCTTTCGTGCCTGGCTTATTTCACTTAGCATAATGCTTTCAGGGTTCACCCATGTTGCAGCCTGTGTCAGTACCTTTATCTTATTGCCAAATGGTATTCCATTGTATGGAAACATCGTATTTTATTTAGTTAATGAAAATTTGAATTGTTTGCAGTTTTGGCCTATTACGGATAATGCTACCATGAACGTGCATGTACATGTTTTGGTGTGGCCGTGGGCTTTCATTTCTCTTGGGTAGATACCTAGAAGTAGAATTTCTGCTTTATATGGTCAATTTATGTTTAACTTATTAAGGAACTGCCAAACTGTTTTCCAAAGTGCTGAACCATTTTACATTTCCATGAGCGACGTAAGAGAGTTTTTGTTTCTTTTACATCCTCTATATTGTA
Organism: Kogia breviceps; assembly: GCF_026419965.1. Lineage (NCBI taxonomy): Eukaryota > Metazoa > Chordata > Mammalia > Artiodactyla > Physeteridae > Kogia > Kogia breviceps. The sequence goes on from NC_081328.1 coordinate 55,127,463, forward strand.
TTATTTTTTATTACCACCACCCTATGAGTGTGAAATATTATCTCACTGTGGCTTAAATTTGCTTTTCCCCAATAACTAATGATATTGAGAATCTTTTCATGTATCTTGGTGAGATGTTTCAATTGAGTTGGTTTATTTTTAATGTAAAATGATCTTAATGCTTCTTCCTCTAAACAGATCTCACTTATGCATGTGATGACAACATAAAGCTCTCAAAGACCAAGCACTTTGCAAATAAAAAGGAATTAATAATATTAATAGTAAATACAGCAATAAATGCCCTTTTAGAAAACTTAAACTTCCTTTTACAGTGTGCAATAACAACGCTTTGCTAAGCTGAAAGTTTTCCATTAATTGAGTTGAATTTCAACTGGCTTCGTTCTTTTGTTTCTCTTTCCTTTACTTTCTTTGCCAGCCCTCCCCCCACCAAATGTGTCAGTATGGCTGTAAACCTAAACCTCACGGCGGGCTATTAGGGCACTGGGGGCAGATGGTGCAGGTTTCCATAAAGCAGAAAAGGAAACAGACCTGTCTTAAGTGAGGTAAGTAAACCCAAAGCACGCGGATGGTGAGAACTGAAATGGCCTGTTAAGTACAAATTAAAAATAGAAACCATGACTACCAAACCTGTTTTGGAAAAAATTACCTTTTTTGGAATATGGCTATTAAAAAGCATGCATAAGCCCAATGTTATTTTTCTTTACCTTTGGAACATGGCCATATGCCATTATTTGGGACAATAGGTAAAAGATTCACCGATAGCAAAATAGAGTAGAAGAGATTATCTGATGATTTAGTAACAATCCCAAATTTTATAGGGGAATGCCTTTTGGTCTGTCTTTATGAAAACAAAAACGATTGCTTGTGTGAATCAAGGAAGGAGATAATTATTCTCTTCTCCAGTTTTTTTTTTTTTTTTTTTTTTTTTTAATGTATGGTCACAATTGTTAAAAGGAAGCCAGACAATGGCTACTTGTTCTTCTTCTTTGTGTTTCTTCTATTAATAGGAAGAGGCTATAGGAATGATCGTCCTTGCTACCTTTCACGGAGGTATTGCCTTAGATTGAGCTGGAATCCGACTCCTGGCTTTTTTGTTGCTCTTGCTGTGGCTTTTGTTCTTTGTCCCTTGTTTGTTGTTTTGCTTTATGATCCGTATTTTGAAAAAAAAAAAAGACTTAAAAGTTTTACCCAAACTCCTGTTCCCTCTTCACAAAATAGAACAGAGAGGAAAATGTGAGCTCTTCTCTTTGTGATAGAAGGAAGTTACTTTTTTAATCTCGGGGGTCACGTGTTGTTTTTGTGCAGAACTTCAAAGTGGCTCCCGCTCAGTGTGGAGCTTTGTGATTCCTCGCAAAGAGTACAATGTAGAAGAAAAGGCAGGAAGAAGCACAGCACATGTCAAACTTGCTCACAGCGGGGACTCCAATACACAACAGTGTCTCCTAGATAGTCAGCAATCTGTAAATATGTGTTGACTGACTCTGTGACCACATGAGAGATAGATGAACACAAAGTATTCTTGAAAAATTTAAATTAGGTCTTGTTTGACTGGAACTGACACTGTTTAATATTAAAAAAATAAATAAATCACTGGGGGGAAAAAACAAAAATACATATATTCCAAATTTGAAACATTTAACTAGCGGACCTAGAAAATGTCTTCAATGGAATCAGTCTTTGTGCTGTCATTCAAGGCCCTTCAGGCTATGAGACAACTGTCCATTAGAGGACAGTTTTGCAAAAGCCTTGTATGTCCCCACCCCGCTCCAGCCCCAGGCCTTTCCTCAGCACTCACAGTATAGAATACAGTGCTTTGTAACAGTCTATGTGCAGTGATCAGTGGAGAACACACAAAGGACAAGCAACTGACAACTGCAATTTTTCTATGTCTTCCAAGAATCGTATCCTCTCTCCCCAAATCCATCCCTGCCTGCAAAGCAACTACGCAATGGTATACGCAGTAAAAGACAATTATAAAAGTTTATAGATTACTTTGGCCCACTGTCAAATAACAGCTAATGATGATAATATACTAATCATTTAACTAGTCCAATGCTTACAGTATATGCCCAATAGCCTGTTAAAGTAGCATCTCTAAAGCTCTGATTATCTAGTCAGCTGCTAAAACACATCCGCTATCCATGCATAAAGGATCAGTATTTAATTGCATTAAGAGAAGAAGTAGCGATTAATTCTAATTCCAAAGGCAAATAATTTTTTTTTTTTTTTTTTGCGGTATGCGGGCCTCTCACTGTTGTGGCCTCTCCCATTGCGGAGCACAGGCTCCGGACGCGCAGGCCTAGTGGCCATGGCTCACGGGCTTAGTTGTTCCGCGGCATGTGGGATCTTCCCGGACCAGGGCACGAACCCGTGTCCCCTGCATCGGCAGGCGGATTCTCAACCACTGCGCCACCAGGGAAGCCCGGCAAATAATTTTTTTAAATGCCAATTTGACCTTGAATTCATATCAAGACTTTTTTTTTTGTAACTGGCAAGGCTCCCTAATTACTTAATTAGGCTGATGTCAAGAACGAGCACATAATCAGAAGGAAAAAGATTTTTAAAATATAATAACAGGGTGACAGAAACTGGTCTAGGATTTTAGAGTTGCCCTTTTAATCGCCAACTGAGATAATCACAGGTTTTATGGAATAACTACACACGCCATGTGTGAGCATCTTCACAAGGACGGTTATCATCGATATTACCTTTTTACCTTGTGGGCTTTCCAACGCACAGTATACTTTCATATACGTTATCTCACATAATAATATACCCCTCACAATATAATTATGAGAGTTATTACAATTATGAGAGACTTACTTAACTAGCCAAGGAAATACCACCGAGTAGGTGAGAAAGCAAAGAGTTAAACCTTGCTTGATTTGATTCTAAATGCCACACTCTTCTGAGACATATCTTTTAGTTCACAGGTAGGAGAGTTCTGAGAAAAGGCTTTAGATTAATAAATCAATATTCATTAGTCACGCTGTGAGAAACACGTAAAACAAATATTTATATCTCTAAGAGATACAAATGAAGAAGCATTTCTTACAGATGTTCCTCTTCATTAAAATTCCTTAGCTGATAACAGAGTATTCTGAGATCAAAATCTAAGAGAGAAAGGCAGAGCGAGATTTAATATTTCCATGTCAATGTGCCTTACTGCAACGCTTTTATTTATATCAACACATCATTTTCTTCTAATAGCACGTAAATGGAAAGTGACTACTGCCCATAGAGGAACTAGAGATAAATCGTTTAATTTTGAACTTCTGACATAGCATAAAGGCCTTGAAATTCCCTAGTATGGCCTTATTTATTTTTCTCTTAGTGGAGGCAGATTTTTCAATTCCATTCTTGGCCATAAGGACTTTCACCTGTGAGTAAAAAGCACAAGAACTGAGGGACCACAGAACACGCTAACTCTCTCGGCCAGATGCTGTGTTCGTCGTAACGCAGAAGGTGCGGTTCTGGCCGATGACTTTACATTTTCCCCCATTCGTGGTCAACAAAGATCCCACAGCAAGGACTCGAAACAAGCTGAAAACAATCCTGTTGGCTTCATGACATGAGTCTGAGTTCAGCCTTGGCTACAGCTTGGACTATAAGGTAAAGTTCACCCACACAATTTTCAGATAAGAGGGTGGAAGTTCTACTCCATCCCTGAGGCATGGAGCATCTTGACAGCATCGAGGGGCGGAGCAGGACGGGCACAGACCTTGGGGTGGAACAGCGCTTCCGCAGAACCCTGGTTCTCCCACTTGCTGTGTGACTAGTTCATGAACCTGAGCTCAATCCCAGAAAGTGGTTGTAGAAGATCAAACGGGAACATTCCTTATGTGGTGCTGCCCCATTATCAATACTAAATGCTGGGTCTTTTCCTTTCTGTATCAAAACTGTGTGTAAAATAAAGCCTCAAGCATGGTACATTTGAAAAGGAAAGGTAAAGGAGATAGAAGAGGTATTTTCAAGCCGTGGCAGTTGGTGTCTCAGAGACCGTGTGCTTATAAACATACCGTTAACATTTGGAATACAATCCAGAGACCTTATCAAGCCAACAGAAAGAAGCACAGGGTCTGGTCCCTGCTACTTTTCTTACCTCATTTTCTACCTCTCACCCTCACTGTCTGAGCTCCTGGCCTTCCCTTGAAAGAGGATATTCCTTAGGATAGCAAATTCAAAGACTTCTCTGTCTGGAAAATTCTACTCTCACGTATTCACAGGGCCTCTCTCTCACTACCGATACTGCGGACTGTGTAGTATCTCCTCAGAACAACTTCCCCGATCACCCATGGGGTTCACATACACACACTACTATATTTAAAGTAGATAACCAACAAGTTCACTGCAGCACTGTTTACAAGAACCAAGACGTGGAAGCAGCCTAAATGTCCATCAGCAGAGGGATGGATAAAGATGTGGTACATATATACAATGGAATACTACTCAGCCACAAAAAAGAATGAAATAATGTCACTTGCAGTAACGTGCATGGACCTAGAGGTTGTCATACTGAGTGGAGTAAGTCAGACAGAGAAAGAGAAATATTGACTGATACGGCTTATATGAGGAATCTAAAAAAAAAATGATACACGTGAACTTATTTACAAAACAGAAACAGACTCACAGACTTCGAGAAAAACTTATGGTTACCGGGGGAAGGATAGTTAGGGAGTTTGGGACTGACGTGTACGCACTGCTATACTTAAAATGGATAACCAGCAAGGACCTACTGTGTAGCACAGGGAACTCTGCTCAATCTATCCTATTCATGTGTGATATAGACTGAAACCCTTACTTGAAAGTGATTTCATGAAGTCATGTAAATATAAGAGAATATGGTGGCTTATTTGGCCACAGAATACTGGCACAAAACGAACATTGTGTTTCCCCGTTGAAAGCCTTCCGGCGTGGCCACCAGCTTCTATGTTATCAGCTCACAGGAGTCTACACCTTTTCCTTTGAGTCACTTCCTATAAGCTGCTCACTTGATTACGGTAATTAAAGAAAACTTCTTCCTATGTGAAATAAGGTGTGAAAGAACAATCAAAAAAAGTAAAATGGTGAGAACATTTCTCCGGGCAAGAGCAATTTCCCCTTTGAAAGAGCTCACCTATTATGATCTCTGTGGAGGCATCTATTTTCAGTCTATTACTTCCCCATGATGAAGAACAAACTCATCTCAGGGAACTAAAATATCAGGATAAGTCATAATGAACACAATTTTAGTCCTTGACAATCAAAACTCGTAAGATGTAATGTCATTAAAATAAACTCAGCACAATAGTTTCCAAGGAGCTAGTAAGGTTTTCTTTGGGAAGAAAACTGTTCTCTTCCCCCTTTATTGTGTTATATTCACAGCATAAGATATAAATACATCTCCCAAGGTTCCCAATCTGTTTATTGGTGGAACTTCGCTTATAAGATGTTGAGGACCCTCCATCCAGAAACATGTAATTTCCAAATGGTTTTTTCTACTCAGAATTATGTTCAATCATTCAACATACCTTTTGAGCTTTTTTTATATGCATGGCACTGAATGTTGTTAAATTTTAATTATAGTGTTATAAATGATTTTTGAGAGTCTATTGCATACAAAGCACTATGTCAAGTGCAACTGGAGACAAATATGATCAAGGCATGGTCTCCAACATCAAAGGGTACCGAACATAAGTTGTGGTTTGGACCATCAGAGGATCTGTCATCTAGGTAGGGAGAAAGGACAGGTGGGTGACAGAAGTCAGTGAAAACTCCAGACAGAAGGGCTAGAAAAATAGGAAAAGAGAAGGAGGTGTCACTTCAGGCTCTGTTAGTAAGTGGTTTATCTTCGTCATCATCCCAATTATAGGTGGAGGGAAAGAAATTCCTTTTACTCTTTGATCCTACTGCGCTCCCATTAGTATAAACCATAAATCCCTCCAGCTACTATCTCTAGCAGTTTTTCATATCCGGCCCCATCTTACTTCGGGCACATAAGTAAATGATGCTACTTAGCAGTCAGACATATGTGTGATGACTTCATAACGTTTTGCATGGGAGGATTTAGTGGTCCATCTGTTCTCTACTTTTGTGGCCCATGAATAACAAAAGTGCTAATAAATGGGATGTATTTCTGGACTGTGCAGGGAGCCAGTCTCTCTACTTAGTTACACTGAGGTTTTGCTCTTCTCAAGAGGATTAAAATTGAAAGTACCTCAAGAGGATCGATACTGAAAAGCATCTTTCCATACCTATTTCTTTGGGAGAAAAAGGGTAAGAGAGCATCAGTTGCACTTTGTATCTTGGAGAGAGACAAGGAGTATAAAATCTGATTTCCTAGTAGCTAATTATCCCTTTCACATTGTGGCGGGAGGAATCCTAGAATAGGTATCGGGCAAGCACATCATTTATCATCTATCTTAGTCCTTTCAGACCGCTGTCCCCAAAACACCATAGACTGGGTGGCTTAAATAACGAACAGTTCTCACAGTTCTGGAGTCTAGGAAGTCCAAGATCAAGGCACATTCAGGGTCTGGTGAGAACTCGCTTCCTGGTACATAGAGGGTTGTTGTCTCACATGGTGGAAAGAGCTAGAAAGCTCTCTGAGGTCTTTTTTATAAGGGCACTAATTTCATTCATGGGGGCTCCACCCTGGTGACCTCATCACCCCTCAAAGGCCCCACCTCCTAACATTATCACCTTGGTGTTTAGGTTTTTAACACATGAATTATGGGGAGACACACACATTCATTCCATAGCATCATCCAAACCTGGATACATTTCAGACTGAGGGGAGCACTATTAATCATTACATCTGAATAACAGGCTTCAATCTTGATGATTCCAGAAAACCAGGACACGTGATAGGTAGGAGGTGGAATTCCATTTTTTTTTTTTTTTTAACTATGAATCAAAAGGAACATCAGATATACCCTGTCTTTGCCTCTTGGAGGAAAAACTCTGGACACATTGCCTAGCTTAGTTAATCAGATGCTGTGGCCGGCATTTGACCCTGGAGTGGAAAAAAAATAACAAAGGATGCATGTAGAAAGTCAGAAAAATTTTAGTGTAATATGGGGATTCCCTTGGCATAGCAGGAAGCGTCCAAGAGCAATTCAGTTCTTCAGAGCAACAGCCAGTGTCCAGGGTTGCTGGACCTCAGAGGCAGCAATAATAAAGGTCAGCTGATGAACAGTGATGTCCCGAAGTCCACTGGGGACACCTTGAAGGGACCTTTCCTTCCTTGATTTCTGCCTGAGCCTGGCTCTCCAGCTTAAATCTGAGAGATCCTACAGATCTCATGAACTATCATTTTTCCATCTAAGTTACCCAGAGGTGGTTTGTTGGTTTCTATTTCAACCAAGGACTCCAACTAAAACTAGTATAATATTAGATTCCTTAGATAATGATGAGGATGCTTCTAACTTGAGGATGGCGGCGATAATCATTTGAACTCTAGTGCCTCAGTTATTAACTAGGGATTGCATTGACAACAGAATAGCATTCCCTTTAGAAAAAGATCTCTAAATACATCCTTCGATTGTTAAGGACTTCTCTAAAAATAGCCAAGAATTTTTTAATCCAAATCTTTTCCCTTTCTAGTCTCACAAAAATATCCATAAGGGCATTCATAGAAGTCCTATGAAAGAAAGAGCTTGAGATATTTTAAGAAGTCACACACTTCTCAGTTGAAAGAAAATATTCAAGGCTTTTGAGGCCCTTGTCAAATTATTTACCTTCATTTTTAGATGTCACAGCTGAAGTATTGGAATAAACAGATATTCATTTGGAAGATTACAGATGGTGAATATTAATTGTCGCACATATCAAATTATAATGGAGCTTTGTAATGACAGTAAATGGATTTTGTAATTGCTAGAAGCCTAGGGGAGGGAATAAATGTAAAGGATGCTAGAACGCCAAGGAAGATAAATATCTGTGAGGCTGTAGGTATATAAGGCATTTGTTGAGTGTTTCCAATTTAGGAGAGCATAAAAGGAGAGCCCATGGTTCCCATCTATGAATTGCAGGTACCATCCTAATAAAGCAAAAGTCACAACCTTATCCAAAAGGCAATTGCCAGAATGCCTTAATTGGACCAGCAAGAATCAGAACTTACTTCTATTAGTTTGGTTTATGAATAAGTAAGTCATTGGGAATCACCTGATACTGCTCTAAGAACGCACAGGAGGGGATCTGGACCAGTGCAAGCGGTTTCTGTTTTTGAATCAAATAATACTAAAGAGCCCTGGACTTGGATTGGAACCACCTTCAGACACGTCCTGCCTGTTCCAATGACAACGTAGGACCCCAATCACCTTCGTGGCTTCTGCCCTGGGAGCAGCAACTGAAGGTGGGGGAGCACGCTGTGGTCCACGACAAATTCCCCGACATGCCTCCCATCACGTGTCATGTCCAGCTCGAGAGAGAAAGCCTCAACTACAGTACAGTGTCGCTCTGAGAATCCTCACTGCCAAAGTGAGACGGGGGAAGAGAAGCTCAGAGAGTTATCAAGACAGTTCTCACTGGGAGTAATTAGAGCTTGACCCAGCTGGGGAAGGGTAGAAACCAGCATGGAGTATATGCACCGAGGAGCAAGGGAGCTGGGGTTCTCAAGCACTAATGCCGACCCGTCATTGGCCAAGGGAGGAATAGCCTAGGTGGCCAGAGGAAGCCCTCTCAGGTAAACAGATGAAGGTGCTGGCAAGTTGGAAGACAGACCAGCATGTACCGATATGGTCAAGGCCAAGTGGTTTACACCAACACTGCCTACGCTAGTCGCAAAACATGTAGATTCTCTCTCTTACGCCTTCCCGCGGAGCCCTGTGATGGCAGTCGTTTCCCTATAATACACTTGCCCGTTTACTTACCTTTGTTCCTCACTGGCCTATAATGTCCCTGAAGGCAGAGCATATGGCTTCTTCAAAGCTGTCTCCTCAATGCCTGGCCTAGCATAGCTCACTTATATCTGGGGACTAAATGATGAATCTACAATAAGGGCAGAATACCACGATCTTTCTTAAGTTTATACAAGAACCAAATTAGATAACGCTGACCGAAGCATACTGAGAAGGGTAAAGTGCTCTCCACAGCTAGGAGAAGAACGACGGGGAGAAAATAAATACGGCCCCTAAGCCAGCCACGCGAGGTACGAGTCTGCCATCTTTCACAGCAACACATCTTCTTTAGTTGGCTGTAGGACAAGATGTGACCAAGATGTCAACCGGTTCGGAAAAAGATGGATAGCAGTGAAGAACTGACGGAGGGCTTCTATCTGGTGGGATCTAACTGGTTACGAAATACGTAAAAAGGTTGGACCAGTAGAAGTACCTCTCCTAGAGAGCACTCAAGGGTGACCTGGGATAGAGGTAAACAGGGAGGAGAGGAAAGAACAGCTTTATCTAGGAATTCTCTTAAACACGAACTCCTTCAATTTTAAAGTGGTGAGAATGAAGTAAAAGATGATACTAAGGGAATTTGTGGCCCTGGTGCTGTTTTGATCCTTAACAAGCTTATTTATGAAACCAAAGGCCAAAGAACAAGGCCATTGTTTTTCTCCGTGATGTGAAAAGAATCGTTTCCCTTTTTCTGTTGACCACCAAGAATTGAATCTTCTCCATTTCCCACACCAGATTTGAGAAACCTCTCAATTCTTCATACCATTCCAAACAAGCCGGAAGCTGCCTGCCAGCGGTCCAGGAGCTGAGGACATTCTGCCGGGCAGTAAGATTTATAAGTCACAGTCTGTTTTACCAAGAGAGGACAGGCTTTGGGAAATTAGAAATGGAATTTTACTTCACTTGTGGAGAATCTGTACAGACTGGCTCTCTTTAGACAAAGAACTGGGATTGGTTGGTTCTCAGTACATTTGGGACAACACTGGAGAAATATCAAGTGTAGGATGTACTCATGAATACGCCCGCGCTTCCCGTGCTGCAGATCCCAGGGCCACCTCCCCTCCCCTGACAGGAAGCCTTCACTGAGGCCTCCCATCTTGGTCCAATCTAGTGAGTTTCACCACCTGGGAATTTCAGAGAGGAGTTAAGTCCTCAATCCTCCCGTTTCCAGGATACCCCTGTGCTTCTCATGTAACTTTTCCATATAGCCCTACCCTACCAGCAGAATTTCACTCTCCTTGAGGTTATGAAAAGGTCACGTCCCCAGAGCACTCAGATCCTAGTTTAATCAAAATTCAGTTGTTTGTCCTCACCAAGAACAGTAGATTGACACCTGTGTGTATCTCCAGCAACTTCTTAGGGAATTTCTCAGATCAACAGGTACCATCTCGAAACACAGAAACCTGTATAAATTACCCACATGATGGTTACCTCACGTACAAACTGCAATCCTCACTGGGTACATCACCATACATGCTATACTTCTTTATCTTCACAATGATATATGTAGTAATTATTACGAACTTTAATTAATGAGACATTTTGGGGTGAGAGTCGGGGGTGGAAAGATAGTTAAGCTTTTAAAAGTTATGTAATTGTCCAAGGTTACACAGCCTATAAGCAGAAAAGCTAGAATAAAAATATAGGTAAAATCTAAAGCCACAGTCTTTCTATTACAATATACTGCTCGATGGATTTTCTTTTAGTCACTCTAAGAACGTTTAGATGAATGTAACCTTGCTTAGAATGAGGGCATGGATTAGAAAGACGTTAACCCTTCTCTCCTACCATGATTTCATTACTCACCTGGGCAGTCAACTGCTGATTAAAAAATGGGAACTTTCTTGTGCCCTGAGTATTTGCAAGCAAGTCATGTGATCTCATTTATAATATACAGGTTTCAGCAGTATTTGCCACTGTTTTCCTCTAGAAAATGCCACATCACGAAGCCCTGGCTTAATAAAGGGAATCCACTGTAAATCGGGACCATTTAAAGCGATGTGACATTAACAGAATTAAAAACAGACCTAAAAACATTACTTTAAAGAATGGCAGGATATAAATGGAGCAAAGTCCATTTTTTCTACCAGTGGCAGCACACAGTGTGAGAACAATTCTCATTCTGCCTTCCAGTCACATGTGTCTGTCCAGCAAAGGAAGAAGTTGTTTTGCTCGAGACGTTTACTTTCGGAATTAGTAGTTTTTTGTTTTGGTGTGGTTTTGCGACAAGGAAATACATCCCTATTTCTCCTCTGTCATTGTTCATTTTCTCCCGCACCAGGTAGACAAAGTGTACATCAGAGAAAAGACAACAGGAACCAGCAAAGTGCCCTAGATAAAAAAATAATAATGCCTCCTCCAGATCAAGGCAACCGCACAAGACTAAAAGTTGGAATCAGCCGGCATCTGAGGCAAACTCAATCCTGAAATTAATGTTTATCTTCTTGCAAAACGAGTCCCACTTGAGGTTCATTTCTGTAGTGAATGGAAACCCCAAATTGCCATGTTGGACACACAGACTTCCCTGGCAGATTTCTTATCTCACTGCATTACGGATATTATGAGGGAGAAGTTGCACTGTAAGGGATCTGCAGGACTGTCCATTGACGTTCGGCTGCCTGGGAAAGAATCAGATACTAAGCTCGGAAAATAAAGTTGCCATGATTAGACGAGAGACCTGCCAACCCTCTCCCATCACTTGTCCTGACAGAAGGCCCCTGAGGCCTGTGCTGCTGAAAGGGACTGTAGAGTTGTTTACATACCAACATCTCCTTTGAAATTCTATGCAAGACCTCTGGGCATCCCTCACCCTTCTCTCCAATATTCTCCAAGTGTTAAGTGTTGAGCTGCATTATGAAATCAGATTGGCTACAGGTGAGGAGATACCCTCCCAAGGGTACAAAACAACAAATGATGCAGTTAACTCAGAAGACCCCAAGTCTTAAATTGCTGTCTTATATGGAGTCTCAAAGTTTCTTTGTAAATGTATATGATGAATTTTATATGACGTAAAGTAAAAAAGATTACATGTATATTTTTTCTCACAAAATAGAACAAGAGTACCTCTATCATTTTCTGCAGTGGTACCTCTGTCTGCTTACAAACTGAAGATAGGATTGAAAGTCACAGCTCTACAAAGGGCAAGCTACGTACTCACAACTGGCTGAAGACAGACACAGCAGGACAAGCTGGAAATCCCTGAGTGTTTTTAAACCTGTTCCATTTGGGGTCAAGTGGATGGTAGGACCTTGCTTTAAGAAAAGTGGCTATTTCTGCCCCCAAATTGCGCTTCTTGTCTGGCTCACTGCGATCTGGCTCAGGAACACTGACGGCAGGATGATTTTTTCCAGAGTGATTCCAAAATGTTTAGACTTCTGGTGCGGCATATAATGTTCTATTGCTACCTCAGGTGACAAAAGGGTGATGCTGTTACTAGCTGATCAGTTCACCACCCCTGAGGCCGTACATTTTATATAGTATTACCCCGAAGGGATACAGCAAAAGCATATCATTGGAAAATAAGATTTTAAGTTCAGAAACAAAAACTTTAAAATAACTCCTAAATGTTTACTGTTTTAGGACACAAGCCAACTTGGACAGATAAGAACGGATGAATCCAGATTGCTCCCTGAATCTTTACATTGAACTACCGGTATATTTATTTAAAGCCTTAGAAGTCATCCAGCCAAGTTCTTTCTTTATTCTACATGTGAGGAAACCGAAACCCGGTAGGTAAACTGCCTTGTTCAAGGTCAAAGGGGAAAGCTGAACTGTGGTTGCATCACGTTTTATTCACACCACTCCCATCAAAATTCAAACGTGACATGAGATGGGAATAAGTGGGAGGCGAAAGCTCCTGAGTTTCTGCTACACGGGCCTGCTGTTTTTCTCACTTTGGCCATTCTGCAGAATTTGTCAACATAAAATCAGCTGCTATTAGCTTCAGACTAAACTTTCCTCGATTCCCTAAATCAGGGGGAAAGGAACTGACACGATACCTCCTCAGCTCAACAGTGGAAGTCGATGGGTAGTAAATAAAAACGAAGTTTGCAAAATATAATCAAGACGATATCAAGCAGGAATACTTGCAGGTACCTCCCTCGATGCCATTTTAAGAATCCCAGAATGGGGTCTGAGACCAGAGAAAAATGTTTTGTGAGAAGACGTTCTTCTTGGAGGTGTCACTAAGAAGACAAGTTACCAGAAGGCTGTGCCAGAAAGAATCAGATTTAAGAAATGGAGGGTCAGATCCTTTCGCAGAAGAGGGTGTCTGTCATCTACTGACTCCAGCATCTGCACACGGCAGCATCAAACCAGCCTATGGACATTTCTTTCTAGTCAAATCATAATTAAATGGTAAAGCACTTAATACTAAAACTTGACGGACAAAAGTGACGTGAGGAAGTTAATTCCAAGCTTTGCTGAAGTCAAGATAGATCCCATTTATCTTGCATCCTTCGGGAACTGGGTCTGTCAGTCAGTCACAGAAGATGAGAATCATGCAGTTACAGAAATCTGGAACTGGCAGAAACTCAGAGATTAGTCTGGATGCTTTGAACTTATGCAGTGTGAAGCGACAAGGGAGATGCCGTATCTGTCAATGAAGCGGCTGTTGAGGAGGGCTTGGGAATGACTCTGCACCAAGTCAGGGAACAAGGCAACTAACTGTACAAAAGAGAATTAATTATGCCATGATTCATAGTCACTGGCTGTGCTATAAATACACGTATCGAAGTGGTTTTCTTTTCCCCTTTCCTTTCCTTTTTTTCCCAAAAGGCTGCACGGATGAGCCTTGCTTCCAGGACTCGTATAACTGCACCTAGAGTCCTAGAGGGTTGGAGCTGCAGGGACCCTCCAGCTCTGCCCGCGCTCCGCCACCGGCATTTTACAGGTGAGGAAGCTGGAGCCCAGAGAGGTCAGGAAACTTTCTGGAGGTCACGGAGTTAGTGCCCCGCAGTCTGGACCCCTGGTGGGCTGAGTCCCAGAGTGCAGTGCGCTCCCCCACACCCGGTCATTTTCCAGTGTGGCCAAAAGACGGTCCGTGGGCCGGCCCTGTTTCTTCCAGTCAGAACTCGGCCCAGAGCCCTGTGCAGCCAGAGAACCCGAAGCATCTCCTTCCCAGAGTTCACGGTATCTCTTCTGAGCGTCACTTTAATGAGGAGGTATTTTTAGCTCTTCTCCTCCCATGAGCATTCTTCTAACTCACTTTCAGGGCGCTGGGTTCAAGCTTCGAGGCCAGGATAACTTTTTTTTTTTTTAGAAATCCAATTCAGTAAGCTCTTTTAGTGAATGCCTTCAATGTAAAAGGCATTAAACTGAGGGCCTTGTGAATGGAGACGTGCATGAAATGGATCCCTATGTCGAAGCAGCACACAGGGGACTGCAGAATGGGAAGCAACGAGCTCTGGCCAGGAAAGTGGTGCTGGGAGCTTATTAGACATCAGAAAAGGAAGGCGCTGGCCTCAGACCTTATTCAGAGTCGGGCAGATTTAGTTTCCCACTTCACGAGTTACGGGGCAGTGAGAAATGTGCTGTGCTTCCATGTCTTCTGTGAAGTGGGGTCACTAGGGGGTAACCACGCCCTAGGCGGGCGACCCAGATTACACGAGGCAAGCCATGAAGAGCGTCTGCACAGGGCCCGCGGGGAAGCGCCATGGACGGTCAGGGCGACTGTTATTACTTGCCGACATCTAGAACGAATAGGTAACTGGAAACAGTCCAAGCTGAGGACCGTGGAGCTGCGCCGACAGGGAAGTTGACTGTGACTGTGAGAAAAGGCTCAAAAGAGGAGGTGACCCTGCATGATGGGTATAGGGTGTTACTAGGAAGACTGGTGGGGGAAAGACGGTCCGACAGATTTTCCAGCAGAAGTCCAACGCCGAGTCAAAAGATCTTGGGACACAGAGAACGGGGACTAGCGGGGACACATCTGGGTCTCAGGATGTGATGGGTGGGGGGTCAGAAAGAAATGGGGTTGAAAAGGGAGGTTGGGACCAGAATCTAAAGCCGCTGCAAGTCTTTGTGTGCCTGGGAACCTCGTGCATCGTTATGAAATTGTGTTCTTTGTCATTTCGACGTTCCTGGTGTCTCAGGAAATTCCAATGATATAGCGTTTCCTGGTGGATATGCAGGTGGTATAAAGCCATGGCTCTCGAACCTCATCCATAGCTGTCCTCAGTGCTCTACCCTGAAGGACTACCCACCCATCACCTATTGGTTTAGAAGCCCAGGGTCAGAAAGGATGCTACGGACCACCACAGTCAAGAGGTGCCTGAGGACACAGGATGACTAAACGTCACGTGGTCCCCTGATGGGATCCTGGAACAAAGAAAGGGCTTTAGGGAAAAACTAAACATGTCTGAATGAAGTACTGACTTTAGTTAATACTAAAGTATCAATGTTGTTTGATTCATTGTGACAAATGGACCATACGAGTAGAAGATGTTAATAACAGGCTGACTGGGTGTGTGGTGTAGGGGACCATCTGTGCTCCCTTGGCAATTTTTCTGTAAATCTAAAATAATTCTCAAATTAAACATTTATTTTACAGAAATGCATAACATTTGAAAGGGAAAAAATTGTTCCTGGACAGACTTATACTGTCTTTGTTAATTTGCTGGTCTGGTTCAGGCTTACCAAAGGAAACATTCTGAAGTAGTACTTAAGCTGTTCCTTCTTAAATGAGCATTTTAACATGGAGAAAAACACATTAAAAATTTTTTTAAACATACCTCATTGTAGCAAACTACTTGAGTACTCCCTTTATACTTTTTTCATAAGATTCCTTTATTTAACTGCTCTTAATTACATCCAGTTGCGCTGGCTCTATCAAGTTGCTTTTAATAGCACTTCTAGTAAACAGAACTACAGAGAAAAATCTTGGTTGGTACCGGTCGCTAGGATGGGGGTGTAAGTCATAGGTATGAACTGCTTGTGTACTTGGGCCGGGAGAACAGTTATGGGGGTCAGTATGGGGGTGGGCAGGTAGAGAGAAAGGGGAGACGGGAGAGACATTGCGACGCTATTAGATTTAGTGATTCTCAGCTAGCGGTGATCAACCATCCCCTGGAGGTATCTGGCAATGTCCGGAGACTGTTTCTGTCCTCACAATTTGGGGACGAGGGAAAGGGTGGCGGAGGGCTTGCTACTGGAATCTAGTGGAGAGAGGCTACAGCGTCTGCTAAGAATCCTACAGAGCGGAGGGCAGCTCACCGCGGCCCCCAGCAAAGAATTCATATTGAGCCCCAGATGTGAATAATGCCAAGGTCGAAAAACTCTGCATTAAATACAAGAGGGGAAAAAATGTGTTTGCCTCCATTATTTTCTATCCCCCAAGGAAACTAACAATTATCTGAACGTATAAGCACTTGTATATTCTTTCGAATTCTACTAAAGGATAACAACAAGCCCGTTATCATTACTGACGCGTTGTTGTTAGTGAAAATACTTGCCGAAGCCCCTTCTCTGGCCCCACTTCACGCCGCCTTGGCTCTTCTTCCACTGAGGCCAGCGCTGAGGCAGCAGCTGCCAGGTCTTGCTTCAGCGGCACTTTCTGCCCCGGGGCCTCTCTGACACCCACACGGTGGGATGGTTACCAGAACCTTCCGGGCGCTCATACGTGTGCATCCCAGAAGCTCTAAGGAACTGCTGCCCCCGGGGTCAACCTTTGAGCCTTGGAGGATGGGAACTGGTGGATAAATCTCCTCTTCTTCCTTCCTTCAGACGGGCAATTCTAAACCGCAGTGAGCCCAGATCTTTCTGCCTGTGGGCACAGGCAGTGGAGCTACTAAAGCTCAGTGGAGACCACTCAACTAGGCTGCTACTAGTGGGCTTCCCCACCCATCTTATTTTTTCTTTTTTAATGTTTATTGGGGTCCAGTTGATCTACAATATTGTGCTAGTTCCAGGTGTACAGCACAG
This sequence comes from Kogia breviceps, assembly GCF_026419965.1. Taxonomy (NCBI): domain Eukaryota; kingdom Metazoa; phylum Chordata; class Mammalia; order Artiodactyla; family Physeteridae; genus Kogia; species Kogia breviceps. Next base: position 55,144,262 of record NC_081328.1, read on the forward strand.
TGAATCAGTTATACAGATACATGTAGCCACTCTTTTTAAAATTCTTTTCCCACATAGGCCATCACGGAGTATTGAGAGCAGAGTGCCCTGTGCTGTAGAGTGGGTCCTTATTAGTTATCTAGTTTATATCTAGTAGTGTGTATATGCTATAACCCCAAGCTCCCAATTTATCCCTCCCCTGCCCTCACCCCCTGGTGACCATAAGTTTGTTTTCCACATTTGTGACTCTATTTCTGTTCTGTAGATAAGTTCATTTGTAGCCTTTTTTTTTTTTTTTAAAGATTCTACATATAAGCAATATCATATATTTGTCTGTGTCTGACTTACTTCACTCAGTATAACAATCTCTAGGCCCACTCACGTTGCAGCAAAAACAATAAATGCTGGAGAGGGTGTGGAGGAAAAGGGAACCCTCCTACGCTGTCGGTGGGAATGTAAATCGGTACAGCCACTATGGGAACAGGATGGTAGAACCACCAGAGGATCCTGCAGTCCCACTCCCGGGCATACATCCAGAGAAAACCATAATTCGAAAAGCCACATGCACCCCAGTGTTCACAGCAGCACCGTTCACAATAGCCAAGACATGGAAGCCACCTAAATGTCCATCGACAGAGGAATGGATAAAGATGTGGTACATAAATGCAATGGAATATTACTCAGCCACAAAAAGGACAAAATAATGCCATTTCCCCACGAATCTTGCTTCACCTTCTCCAGTCCACCACGCCTCATACCTGAGATTACTTCCCCAAAGAAACTACGCCGTACAGTCCTTGCCTCGGGTTTTCTTTCTAAGGAACCTAGGCTAACAGCACGCTCTTTAAGAATTTCTTTTGTCAAACATTTTCCTCCCGAGTGGCAGATAAGGATTTTATGGGTTTCATAGAGTCTCTTAGCTCTAATTTCAAGGAATAATCACAATAATAAATATTAACAATAACAAAAGTAGTTATTGATGGTAGTCTTTCTTACAGAAAATGAAACTTAGATTCAGAGAGATTGAACTTGGTAGAAATCCCTTGTGGAAAGCCAGGATTTGACCCCAGTCTGCTTGAGCTCAAAGTTCTTGCCACACAGGGGCTAGAAGTTTTCCTAGAAGCAGGATGAAGCCCAGGTACAAAGCCTGAGAACAAAATATTTTTCTTCTGCAAAACAACCTTGCTACCATATCTTAACTCGTTGAACCTGTCACAATTGCAATACAATGTCTAACATAGCAAGGTATTTAAGGTCATGTTGGAATTTCACGTATAAGTTAACTACTGAGTAGCAGCGATTATCTACAATAGTCACAGGGCGCCAAAGTGAGTCTAAGAGCACAGTGGTCAACAGAGGAAAAACCGTGCATATGCACATCTAACGTGTGTGTGTGTGTGTGTGTGTGTCTTTGCGTCCGCGCATGTCTGTACTTCTGTGTGTACGTGAGGGAGAGACAGTCAGAGGAAGAGACAGACAGAGAGAGGAAAAAAGGGAGGAAGGGAGGTAGAGAAGGACAGAGAGAGAGAGAGATTTTGAACCTCCAGCCCTAAAGCCAAAGGCCAAATTGTAATTAGGTTTTGTAGTCCATTGTTTCATATTCTCAAAACTGTCACTCTCCATTTATGTGAACGGTCAAGAGCTTCTTCAGATGCTGGTTCTGAGCCAGCTTCACAGTGAGTGTGATTGTACAGGGAAGGATACAGCTTTGCCTTTACAAAACTAGGAGATGTCAATGCCCTGACTTTACCTCCTTTAACACTGTGATTGTGGGTGACGGCGGTTGTCTGCAAGTAATGGTGTTGTTGGATTTTGTTGTTACTTGTTGTTTTGCGTTTTTATTTCTTTTCTGAAATGAGCATTAGTTTAAAGGTTTCCAGGGCACTAGTCTTTGAATCAGAAAACCTACATTGAAGTTCTCTCAATTACTTAATGTAGCTCTGAATAACAGTCATAGCAGAAATAGTTGTACTGGTAGTAGAAGTAATAAATAAAACCAACGAATGCTTATTGACCATAAATTATGTGCCAGGCGTTCTGTTAAACGCATTACATGTGTCAGCTCATTTAAATTCCCTCCATAACGCTAGGTGGTGAATACCGTTATTGTCACCATTGATGAGATGATTTATTAAATACAACTAAAGGTAGAGATATTAGCTCATCCAAAGTCACACAGCCGACGTGTAGGATACTCAGGACCCAAATGAGTCTCCATGCTCCTAGCCCTTTTCTATTGTGCCACCTTATGGAACACGGAGCTTCAGTCTGCTTACCCATGAAACAGAGCTGCTCCTCCTTTCTCCGTGTAGGTGTTGCTGCAGTCAGGGTCTTTCTTTTAAGGAGGGTGGAGACACGGTGAATGATACCATATATCTGATTGGAAACTCTTCCTTGAAATCCACAAGCTAGACTGGCATTTGGAGATGTCATTTCTGTAACAGACGAAAATGCCGACATGAGATAGACGTGGAGCGCAGCGGATTATGCTCAACTTGGTAACTTGCCACTGCCCTGGGGGACTGCCCACTGCCCACCCCGGCCTTTCTGATTTTCCTGACACATCCCAGTCACAGTCACAGCTCGAGAACTTTCTAGTCGGAACCTTTAGTCGCAGGGGAGGCTTGCAGTCAAGTCAACTTGGTTGAAAACAGTGACACGTTCTCTCTTGGCCAAAGAGGCTGTCAGGCAGCGGCGGGCAGCTAGGGCGCGGACGGAGCTTGGACACGTGGACTGGGGCGTCCGCACGCGAGCCTGGGGTCTCCTCAGGTGGTGTGAGCAGCCAGAAGTGGGAGGAGAAGGAAACACAGGCTGATTTGGGGGGGGGGGCTGGCCCTCCCCATGCTGCCGCCATGTGCCAGTGAAGAGTGTCAAAAGGTTCAAGGCATTCTAATGTCAAGCAAGCCTTCCAGGTCGGCAGGGAGGCTTACTTGTCAAGGTGGGATTATAGAAAATATTGTATTAATGGTTTGTAAGCTTGATTTATAACTTCCAAGTATTTAGATGGGGGCCTACGGCCCGGACCCCAGTGAGAGGAGGGCGTGGCCTGGGTATTGCCATTAGCGGCTTCTCTCTATCCTCAACAAGCGGGCTCCTTTTCGTCCTTCAGATACCTGCATACATGGTGTCTTCTGAGAAAGGCCATCTCTGGCCACCCTGTTCTGCACAGCCCTCCCAATACAAGCCGGTCACTCTCTACTTCTTTCCTGTTTTAAACACAGCTCTTGCATTATCTGCTTTCTTGTTTATGGTACCTCCAGGCCAGAATGTTTCCTCCTTGGAAGCGAATGTCTTGTTTCACTTCTTCATGGCTGAGTTCCTAGTGCCTAGAAACACAAAATAAGTGCTCCATAAATATTTATTTGATGAGAGAATAATGGATAAACTGATAAATAAAATATATGTATATATCCACACTTTTGTCTTAATAATAATAATAAAGAGCTGTACTGTGTCTGATGCTTTTTTATAATTTTTAGTTTACATTGGACTATAGCTGATTTGAAACATGTTAGTTTCGGGTGTACTGCAAAGTGATTCAGTTATACATGTATCTATTCTTTTTCCAATTCTTTTTCCACTTAGGTTTATTACAGAATATGGAGCAGAGTTCCCTGTGCTACACAGTAGGTCCTTGTTGGTGATCTATTTTAAATATAGTAGTGTGTACGTGTTAATCCCAAACTCCCAATTTATCCCTCCCTGATGCTTTTTTTAATGTCAGTACACAATCCTCTCTTATTCCTTTTAGACTTGATAGCCAGCTAATTATAGAGTTAAGAGCACTAAACAATTATTTTGAGAATGAAGCAGGAAAGAGAAGCAACCGATATGGGAATAAACAGTTTTTCTTATGTTAAACAAAATGGCAAACAAAATAGTTTTACCGGTCCTCTCCCAGTCCCTTTCGGATCTAAGGCAAAGTCAAACATGATTCTTTTTTTGGCCCTATAAGAGGATGTTACAAGTGTTACACATATGCTGATTCTTTTCTGAGACTAAAGAAAGTGCTGGGGATGCAGATTTCAATCATGACATGGTCAAGGGTCCAGAGTTTCTTACATTAATAATTTGAACTTCATTTTCTGAGAAAATATACACATTGTCTCAGATCTTTAAATAGTTTATGTATTTCAGTCACTCCATAATTATTATTTTTAAATAAATTTATTTATTTTATTTATCTATTTTTGGCTGCGTTGGGTCTTTGTTGCTGTGCGCCAGCTTTCTCTAGTTGCGGCGAGCGGGGGCTGCTCTTCGTTGCGGTGCACGGGCTTCTCATTGCGGTGGCTTCTCTTGTTACGGAGCATGGGCTCTAGGCGCGCGGGCTTCAGTAGTTGTGGCACGTGGGCTCAGTAGTTGTGGTTCGCAGGCTCTAGAGTGCAGGCTCAGTAGTCGTGGTGCACGGGTCCAGCCACTCCACGGCATGTGGGACCTTCCTGGACCAGGGCTCGAACCCGTGTCCCCTGCATTGGCAGGCGGATTCTTAACTGTTGCACCACCAGGGAAGCCCCTCCATAATTACTGAATGTTATTTTTAAATGCCAAATATTATATTTACGTATTTCATATCAATATTCCTACAAGTTATATTTAGGTAAATAAATATATTTTGAAGGAAGAGGGGTTTGGGATTTGGCGTATGTTTAATAATCTATTTGTTTCTGTCATTGTTGATAAAAAACATTCCATTTCAACACTTTGTAAAAGGATACACATGAAGCAAGCAACCTATTAATTTATTCCTTAGTCCAAATTGAAACTGGTACATAATTGCCATATCTTCAGTTCTTAGAAAAGAGAGCTTTGCACCTATACAATCATATTCTGTTGAAATGAAATTAACTGAGATTCAGTAAAGACTGCTTCATGCTCAGTAAATTCAACTCATTGGCTTAAATACACCAGCTTATGTACGATCCCCATTTCCCCTCCTAGCTACTTTATTCCCCTTCTTTTCTCCTTTTGAACTGCTGACCCGAGTCAGTAGCCAAACATAATAATACACTGTTTGATCCTCTGGAAACCCATAAAACTACAAACCAGCAACCACCAGGATGTTGGCAGAATTTCTGTGGACAGCAACCAGCAGGGGACTTTTTTTTGGACACGAAGCAGTACATTGCGACTATTGATACATCAGTAAGGAAGGTAATACCTTCTGCCGGGCCCTGTCCCCACCTCGCTCTTAACAACCATTTGAGATGGGGAGAGAGAAGTCATCTTTTGAAAGACTAAATAGCCTTCTTTCTTTTAGCTTTTACTATTTAAAGTTCTCTCCTTTGATTCATTTTAAAATTCATTCTGCCGATTTTTATTAAGCACTAATGGACTTTTAGAGCCCTGAGCTAAGTACTGTAAAGGATAAACATATAAATGAAATGCACCCTCTACATTCCTTCAAGAATAATAAACTCTAACGGCAACTTTAAGTTCTCAGGTAGTGAGGGACTCTCTCCTCGCTACCACAGAAATATTTGATTAATGATACAGCTGAATCCAAATGAATCCAAATGAAAGGAAGGGAAGTTCCCAGGTTCCAGAAATAAAGAGGCAACTCCAGCTAGAGAGAGAAGCTTACAAACGCTTACCAGAGGGACCCCAGAAACTAACAGAGCAGCTAGGCCATGGAGACTGGGACTGGTATTTTAACTCATGCAGATGAACAGGAGAGGTTGCATTGACCTTGCATTAGATTGAGATTTGTAATTAAGCCTTACATCCGGCTAGGTCTGGGTTAGATTTAAATCTTCCATACGGGGTGGGCTAGCTAAGTCCGCTCATCAGCTTGTGTGTGTGGCAATGAGAATGTATATCTCTGCCTAAGCTCCTCTTAATGGGAGGACAAAATAAAGCATCCTATTGGAAGTTAAGAGTCTCAGACCAACACCACTGGTGTGGAGCAAAGTTTATGCAACCCACATGGTGCTTGTATCCCCCAAGGTGAGAAATCAGTGTAAAGGCAGGTCACTAGCCCTTGAAATCCTAGAAACAAATTGCAGAGCAAACTAAACGCACACATTTTCACTGAGAAAAAGATCAACCTCCACTGAAGATCGTTGCCACATCTTCTTGAATCATGAACGCTGCACCTCACACACACAAAAACCATTTCATGAGGTAGGGTCAGCAAACAAGAGGATGAGTATACAAGACTTGAAGTAACAGAATAACGTAAAAAGATATAACATAGGTAAGTGTCAAATAATGAAGGATATAAAATGAACAATGGAAACATGAGGGAAAAAAGGAAGGCTGGGGGGAGACCAGAATTAAAATACGTAATCAAAGAAAGAAAAAAGATCATTGGACAAAATTAAGCTGCTGGTGAAATGAGAATTAGTAATCTGGAAGACAGATCTGAGGACCTTATCCAGAATGCAGCACAAAGAGAAAGGGAAATTCAGAATATAAGACATCAAGAGAAATAAGAAGGATAGAATAAGAAAGTATAAAAATGGCTACTAGGAATTACAAAAGGAGAAAAATGGGGAGAATAGAGAATAAATGAAATATGTAAAGAGAGAGTAGCTGAAAATTTTCCAGAATTTCTGAAACAGATAATCTTCACATTTTAAAATCACAGTCTGGTATCTGGTTAAAAAGGAGATTAAAGGAGTTCTGAGCCCAGTAGTAGAATATACTAATATTCCTGCAGATAACAATTACAATCAAGTAAAATGTAAAAGCAACTCTGAAGGCACTGCAGAGTGATGAAACAGAGCAGAAAGTTGGGGACACTGGGTCTTTGAAGGAAGGAACCACACTGGGTGAGACCCCCTATTTACACAGCATGCTCTCCTGAGGGCATTTTCCATTGTACAAAGTAGTTGGGACTTGTCGCTCTATATGAAAAAATTAATTCAAGAAAAAAAAAGTATAAAGTTATAAAATAATGTAAAAGTTAAATCTAGAAAGACACATAGGAGGACATCTTCTCCACCTTCGAGTAGACAAGACAGGATGCACTAACCATGAAAAGAAAAGCAATTGATACATTGGACGTCATCAAAATGAAAACATCTCTTCTGACAACACCAGTAAGAAAATAAGAAGGCAAACCACAGCCCAGCAGAAAACATTTACAATTAATTTACCTGAGAGAAAATCACTATATCAAGAATATATAAAGAACTGTTTGCATCTATACAGATTTTTCTATCACATCTTATGTTAGTTTTGGTGGTTTGTGTCTTTCAAGGACATTGTCCCATTTCATCTAAATTGTCAATTTTTTTTGGCATAAAGCTGTTCATGATATTCCATAGTTATCCTTTGTGATTTCCCTTTGCATCCAACAACTGCACAATAATCTTTTCAAGCCCACATGAAATGTTTACCAAGATAAACTATATGCTGGACCACATGGACCAAACATCATATGCAGGATAATAAAACAGGTTTTAATAACTTTCAAAGGTTTAAAATCATACATTGCCTGTTTTGAGACTACCATTAAACCAAATGGAAAGCAATAACAATGCAATATGTAGACGTCTAGAAAATTAAAATATTTTGTAATTAATCAACATCCTAACTAGTACACAGATCAAATGAAAAATAAGAAGGGAAATTAGAAAATATCTTGAACTGAATGGTAAGGAAAACATATCAATGATTGAGAGATGCAGCTAAAGCAGTGCTTAGGAGGAAATGTATACCTTTAAATATTTAAAATCAATGTTTTAAATTGTAATAGTTTAAATCAATGTCTAAACATTAAAATGTTGAAAATCAATCATCGAGCTTCCAACTTAAGAATTTAGAAAAACAGGGGAAAATGTAACACAAGGTAAGTAGAAGAAAGGAAATAATAAATATAAGGATGAAATTCAATGACGCAGAAAAAAAGATAGAAAATTGGCAAAGCCAAAAGTTGGTTCTTTGAAAAATTTAATAAAATTAATAAACCTCTAGTAAACTATCTATTAAAAACTTGAGTTCCTAACCAAAAATACTCCCATAAAGAAATCCCTAGGCTCAAGTCATTTACTGATCAATTCTGAATACTATAGCTAACTACTCCATGCTCACATATCAGAAGATTCAATATTGTTAAAACGTAAATTTTCTACCCAACTGATCCATAGATTTCAACTATTCCAATATAAATCCAGGTAGGTTTTTCTGAGAAACTGAAAAACTGATTCTAAAGTTTAAATGGTCATGAAGACAAAGTAGAATAGAAAGAATCTTAAAAAGGAAATTCAAATATTTAAATTTCCTGATTTTAAGTCTTACTATAAAGCTACAATAATTCAGACAATGTGGTATTGGCATAAAGGATAGACACATAGATCAACAGACCAGAAGAGGATCCAAAGTAGGTCCATATATACTGCTGCTTGATTTTCTACAACAGAAGCAAGGTTGGAGGAAAAGGTTTTCCCCAACAGGCAGCTATCTATGGAGAGAGAGAGAGAGAGAGAGAGAGAGAGAGAGAGAGAAAGGAAGAAAGAAAGGGGGAGGGAAGGAGGGAGGAAGGAAGGAAGAAGGAAGAAGGAAGGAAGGAAAGGAAGGAAGAAGGAAGGAGGAAGGGAAGGAAGGGAGGAAGGAAGAAGGAACGAAGGAGGAAGGAAGAAGGAAGGGAGGAAGGAAGAAGGAACGAAGGAAGGAACAAAGGAAAGGAAGGAGTAAGGGAAGGAAGAAGGAAGGAGGAAGGAAAGGAAAGAAGGAGGAAGGAAAGGAAAGGAGGAAGGAAAGGAAGGAAGGAAGGAAGGAAGACAGGGGGAGGGAGGGAGGGAGGAGTGGGGGAGAGAGAAAGAACCTCAGGACTTCTCTCATACGATATGGAAAAAACAAAAAACAAAAAAAACCCAAAACACCTCAAGACAGATCATAGACCTAAATGTTAAGAACCAAAACCAAAACCTTTAGAAGAACAGTTGTTAAATCTCAGTGGCAAGTGCAGAGGTGTGTGATATACTTTTCTATATTCCTCTGAATATGTGAAGCATTCTATTTAATAGTTTAACTTTAACAATTTTTTTTATCTTCTTCAATTTCTGAGCCAAACTGTGGCATGTCTTGCTGACTTCTCTCTTAAATAAAGTATTCCCTGGGCTTCTGTCTTCAGCTTTTTTTGCCTTGTTTCAAGCCCTTTTGTTGAAAGTTCACAGTTCTTACTAGATGTCACTCTTTCCCCACATGGTGACAACCACCCATATGACTCAGGAATGATTAGCTCTGAACTCCGGATTCATTTAGCCAATTGCCAATTAACTGTTTCCACCCAGACATCACACGGACAAGTAAGCTTCACCTTATCCTAGTAGAGCTGAATAACCGCCTCTTCTGCATATGCCTCTTTTTTGTTTAAAGGCACTCTATCACAGAGCTCATCTGAAGCTTAAGAGACCTCTAGCCTTCTACTGAATATTTTCCCTTTATCACCACATCCAAAGAGTCACTAAGTAATGGTGATTTTATCTTCCAATGTTTTATGAAATATTTTCACCTTCCAGTTTTTGCTGAAATAGAGTTAGTTTTTTGTTATATCAAACCTAGAAAATGTGCCCTAAATGGTCTTTTGAGGCCCTGTCTTCCACACTTACAGCTTTATAATGCGTCCTCCACTCTGCCATTAGACCTATTTTTAAAACTGTTTTGGTCACAATCTGATGCTAACCTACTATTCAGTCCTTCTTCATAAACCTTCATGCGTATCACTCCAGCCTTGCAAAACTACTCCGTTATCCACTAAATACACTGTTTCATGCCCTGATATGCAGCTCCCTATATTTTAAAACCTTTCCTTCCCTCACTATCAAATAACAATTTGTCTTTTAGTTCCCTGTTGAAATTTCTCCTTCATAAAATCTTCCTAGCTTCCTCAGACAGACTGAGCCACTTTTTTTCTCTATTCCCATAGTATTTTTGTGAGCATTTCTAACTTCGGTACTTATCACTGTATCTTAACGGCTGCTTCTCTGCCTCTCTTTTCTGATAGAATTTGAGCCTGCCACTGGCAAAACCTAAGCCTTTCTTACAATGACAACCCTGAATACAGGCCTGGGGCTTAATCAGTACTCAAAACATGTTGAATAAGTTAATATAAATGAATGAATTAAGAAACACAAATCCTTGGGAGTTTCCTGGTGGCCTATTGGTTAGAATTCTGGGCTTTCAAATGCCGTGGCCCGGCTTCAATCCCTAGTTGGGAAACTGAGATCCCGCAAGCCTTGCAGTGTGGCCAAAACCCAAAAAACAAAAAACCCACAAATTCTTTTATTGTCCTTACAGAGGCCTCTCTATCTCATAGTCAAGAATGTTCCTTTGCCATTAACTTTGAAGATCAAACTTATTGAGATATTTTCATGGATGAAAGTCTTAAGAACTTTAGCTGTCCTGGAGAGGAGACGGGAATTAACATTTATTTTACCTTCTACAGACGAGCATCGTGCTCCACGATTTAAATATATTATCTCATTTAATCCTCCCAGCAGCCCTTTAAGATATTCGTTTCAAAGAAGTGACTGAATTAGATTAGGTTTGGCCAAGACTAACAGAAAATTTAATAGTGGTTTAACTATCATCAGGGACTCAAGGCCCTTCAACCTTTGCTCTATTACCATTTTCTACATCTTGCTGCAAGATGGTCGTTCCAGCCCTGCAAGGAAGGAAGGAAAAAAAGAAAAAGTACACGGCTCCTCCTTGCAGGAAGTTATACCACAGTTTTCACTTCTATACACCACTGGTTGGAACTTACTTAATTGGGACACATTAACTGTAAGGAAATCTTGGAAAGGTAGTGTTTTTATTTTTTTTTTAATTTAATTTTTGTTTTATATTGGAGTATAGTTGATTTACAATGTTGAGTTAGTTTCAGGTGTACAGCAAAGTAATTCAGTTATACATATACGTACATCCATTATTTTTCAGGTTATTTTCCCATATGGCTTATTTAAGAGTTTTGAGCAGAGTTTCCCATGCTGTACAGTAGGTCCTTGTTGATTAGCAATTTTATATCTAGTAGTGTGTATATGTTAATCCCAAACTCCTAATTGATCCCTCCCCGGCCCTTTCCCCTTTGGTAACCATAAGTTTGTCTTCAAAGTCTGTGAGTCTGTTCCTGTTTCGTAAATAAGTTCATTTGTATCAGCTTTTTTTTTAAACATTCCACAATATGAGCGATATCATATGATATTTGTCTTTCTCTGTCTGCTTAACTTCACTCAGTATGACAATCTCTAGGTCCATCCATGTTGCTGCAAATGGCATTATTTCAATTTCTTTTCTTTAGGGCTGAGCAATATTCCATTGTAAATATGTACTACATCTTCTTTATCCATTCCTCTTTCGATGGACTCTTAGGTTGCTTCCATGTCTTGGCTATTGTGTAGCCATTGTGTAGCTATTGTGTATTGTCTTGGCTAGTGCTGTAATAAACACTGGAGTGCATGTATCTTTTTGAATTATGGTTTCACCCAGATATATGCCCAGGAGTGGGAAAGGTAGTAGTTTTAGATGTGTGTGAGCCTAGATAAAAACTGGCATATGTCTGGGGGTTCTATTTCCATAGACGAAGGATAAAAGCAGATTTGGGGTGGTTAAATTAGAGTATCTGCCCTGATAAAACCAGCATTCAAACATGTATCTGTCAGACTTCAAAACACATGCTCCCAATCTGGTGGTCCTGACCCGTCTCGTCTATTCTAAGTCATCTCATTTTACCAAGCCCTTTCCTTCTTTGTTAAACAGCGAATATTTATTTCAATCTGTATGTTTCAGATCCATGTACACTTAGCACATAAAAATACGTATGAGGTCAGAGATGAGGAAAACCCAAACTGATGTCTAAGAAAACCTTGAGTTAATTTTACAAACATTTTTCATCTTCTTTAAAGCATGAACTTACTCTTTGTTAAAAATTTCTAGTCACAGAACTAAAAGAATCCAACATAGTTTTAAGGTTCTCAAGTGGTCTCCCTTAGGATAAAAGAAACTGGTAATTGGCTAAGAAATCCACACTAAACTTGAGTAATTCGGATTTTTTTAAGAAACATTCATTTTTTGTGTGTGAATTCCTTACAGCAAAGTAAAACAGTGAGCGGCTCATGGTTTTCATCTGTTGTTGTTCTAAATCACTATTTAGAAAAAGAAAGATTAAAGAAAAAGCTAAATCTGGTCAAAGTTACCCCAAATGAGGAAATCCTCTTCATGGGTGAAACACATAAGCCCTGCAAAACCATGTTTTATCCTAGACTTAGAGGTTCTTCAAATTCTTGAAGGAAAGGTATTAGAAAGACAAGTGTATCAGTGTCAACGCAAAGAAGTACAGTAATACCTCATTTTATTGTGCTCTGCTTTACTGCACATCGCAGAGACTGTATTTTTTTTACAAATCGAAAGTTTGCGGCAACCGTGCGTCAAGCAAGTCTATGGGCGCCGTCTTCCCAGCAGCGTTTGCTCACGTCGTGTCTCTGTATCACATTTTGGTACTCGTGCAGCATTTCAAACTTTTTCATTGTGATTATATTTGTTATAGTGATCAGCGAGCGGTCATCTTTAATGTTACTACCAGGACTTGCTGAAGGCTCAGATGATAATTAGCAATAAAGTATTTTTTAATTAAGGTATGTATACTGTTTTTCAGACCTAATGCTCTTCCACACTTAACAGACTACAGTATAGTGTTAAGTATATGCCTTTTATATGCACTGGGAAACCAAAAAATCTGTATGACTCAGCTTGCTGCAACATTCACGCAGTGATCTGGCACCGAACAGGCAGCTTCTCCAGGGTCGGCCTGCAGTGGTTCCAGATGTGAACAGACACATTAGCATGGCCTTAAATGAGAACAGAATGGAACTGGAGGCCAATGATTTTGTTTTGGTAGTAATGTCACTTAGGATGAGCTGCCTGGGAAGGACGAGGGGATACATCACTAGCTGTAGGCTGTCTCTCTTCCTCTGTCTATTGCCTTGTTTACTTCTTTGAAAGATGATCTGCACAGGAAGCACCTTATAATACCTCTTGCAGCGTTACATAAAACAAAAGACCCGCATGAAGCCAGTCAACATGCATCCAGAGATAAATTTATCTCTGGTAAATTGGTAAATCCATTACACTGCGTGGAAAGGAGAATAAAGACAGCGGATGGAACTAAGGTTACCTATCTGCTGATTATCCCAGGTTAACGCGGTGCGCTGGTTATAATCACAATGTCCTTAAATATGGAAGAAGAAGCAAAAGAGTCAGCCTCAGAGTGACAGGACATGAGAAAGACTTGACCAGCCACTGCCAGCTTCGAAAATGGAAGGAGGAATGTGGGTGGCCTCTAGAAGCTAAAAAGGTAAGAAAACAGGTTTTCCCCTATAGCCTCCAGAAAAACAAACAAACAAAAATGCAACCCTGCCAACCCCTCGATTTTAACCCACTGGAATCCACTTCAGACTTTGACCTCCAGAACTACAGTATGATGAACTCGTATTGTCACGGAGTCGGGGGTAATGTGTTACATGTAGCAGCCAGAGGAAATTAATAAATCCCCTAGGTGTTTTATCAAGTCCTGGACACACTCTCGTTTTGGATGCAAAGATTGCTTCTTGTGACTACATACAGTTCCTTTCTCAAAGTTCTAGAGAGCTCCTGACTCTAGCACATCCAGAAGATTTCTGTCTAAATAACTGATCTCACATACACATGGAGCCTTCCTAAGAGACAGAATGTTCTCACCTAGTGTCCCAGGATCTCACAAGCAGCACTTCTCTAATTTCTATGTGTTACTTTCAAATAAACAAATTACTGTCGGTTGCCTATAATTTTATGGAATTAAAAATGAAAGTGAAAACGCCAATTAGTTTCTAGAACCTCAACTTGCAAAGGATACAAGTTCTTTTGAGTTATGAAACAGAAAAAATAGTATCGGAAGTGACTGAGGCCCCCAAATTGATAGTGGTGTTTTTTTTTTTTCTTTCGATGTTACCTTTTTGTGCTTTTCAAATCAACTTTTTTTTTTTAAAAACATCTTTATTGGAGTATAATTGCTTTACCATGGTGTGTTAGTTTCTGCTTTATAGCGAAGTGAATCAGCTATACGTATACATATATCCCCATATCTCCTCCCTCTTGCATCTCCCTCCCATCCTCCCTATCCCACTCAAATCAACTTTAATTACTAATTGAAGCTCGGATGAACTAGGAAGTTTGCAGTAACCGGAAAATAAAGTTGAAGGTGAAGATTTTTGACTACTGAATACTAAAAATACAAAATTCAGGGTTGCTTGGTAGAGGATGAAGTCTATCCATTTAAGCTGATAAGTCTCCATTCCCTGGAGGAGTGTAAGGAACATGACAGACATTGAAGAAGTATTTGCCGAATTAATTCGGTGAAATATGACCCTTTCTCTCTCGACATCTATGATGCATTGATTATCACAGAGTCAGAGTAAGAAAGCAATTAGAGGTACTTAAGCCATGTGCCACAAGTAGGAGAGCCAGACACCAGTGTGATCGCACAGAAAATCCCCCCAAAGTATTTTATCTCAGACTGGTATTTTTAACGAAGAAGCAAACCCAGTGTTTCTCTACTCTTTTTAGCATCTCCTTTTTGGGGTACATGTAAGCTGAAGCTCTTTTACTGAATTTCAATTCCAGTTTGAAAAAGATACGCTGTAGAATAAGTTTGTAGTATTTGTGTGTGTGTATATATATGTATGTATATGTATATATATATATCTTTTAAATTTGCATGCAGTAGAAGTCACTCTCTGTGGTACATAGTTCTGTGAGATTTGATGCTCAAAGTTTTAGCAGGTCCCCAAATTCCCGCACACTGGCCCTTTGCAGTCAACTGATCCACTCACAATCACCAGGCAACCACTGATCTGTTCTTCCTCCTTATAACTTGGCCTCTTTTAGAATGTCTTAGAAATTGAATCGTAGAGTACGTATGCAGCCTTTTGGGTCTGGCTTCTTTCACCGAGCAATATGTATTTGAGATTCATCCTTGTTGATTAGCACATCAATTTAATTGTGTGGATGGAACCCAGTTTGTTTATCCAATCACTGAATGGAAAACATCTGGATTGCATCCAGGTTTTGGCGATTATGAAAAAACTGAGAAGACCATTACTGTATAGGTTTTTCTGTAAACCCCGATTTTGATGTTTCTTGGGTAAACATCAAGGATTAAAATTGCTGGGTCATATGGTAAATCTATGTCAAACTTTAAAAGAAATTGTCAAATTACTGCCCAAAGTGACTGCAACATTTTGCATTTCTATCAGCAAAGTATGAATGTTGCTATGTCTCCACATCTTCACCATCCCTTGATGTCGTATCATTATTTTGTTTGTGTGTAGGTTGTTCTTATTTTAACCCGTCTAACAGTCAGAGAAGGGTAAGGGTACTTCTTTAGATAATTGTGAAGAAAAATGATTTTGCTGCTTCTCAGATACCTTGCGCGGTCATCCAGGCTTGGATTCTGAGAGAAAGCCTATCTTAAAGACATGTCTCAAATGACTAGTTGTAACTCCATAATAATGGTTCCAGTTTTACCCTCAACTATAGTCCAGGATACAGGCCTTTAGAAATACTTCTCCATTTTAGTGACAAGTTCAAACAGCACTTAACCAACGATCAAAGTCAAGGATTTGATTCTCAAATGGTCAATATCATCTCTTTGTCCTTTGGACTATCCCTGAACCCACTCTTCTCTTTGCAAATGCATTCTTTCTGTTATCAGATGCATGAGGAAGGCCTCTCAATAGTTCATGGGAAAACCAGTCTGTTATTTAGAGAAGTAAACCCAAAGTTGCCTTTCTGCTCATGGTGGCATCTTCTTAATATAGGAAGGGTAGCAATATCCAAAATGAGGAGGATTGAAGGCTGTAAGAACATGGAACACGCCTGAAGTGCCAGATGTGATCACAGGGCATTGAGAGCATTTAAATTTCCACCCGACACCATTCACTTAATACTACCCAGTCAATGACACATGAATCACCCTGAAGTTCTTTTTCTTTAAGGCCTATCTCAATTAAGTCGTTTCCTTCCAGCTTTGAACTTTTAAGGGAAAAGAGAAAGATAAAATCTGTGGGTTACTTTTGCAACAAGTTATGTTCTTTCTCAATGAATTTTCCATGACATCTGTTTAGGAAAATCTCAGAATACACCAAAATGAGATAATGATGGGGTTTTATATTTATCAAAGGCTGCCTCACCCCCATGCACAAATAAACTAACTCCCCACTGCATGGAGGGACACTTTCACGTGCCCAGAGGCAGAGTCCATGAAAGGGAAACGAAGAAGAAGGGGAAATCGGCTCTGATGGAAAAGACCCCTCTGAATCCTCTCCAAAAGCTGGACCCTCTGAACTTGGCGGCTCCAACGTTTTTATCAATGTGGTTTCCCTTTTGCTTTTGATATCGACTTGTCTTACTGGTTCTGCTTCCAGGTTGGACTTGAAAATTAATTTTAAAGGTCTTGATGATAAGGTATTTTCAAAGGAAGAATCTCAGGACTCAGAAAGATGAGACTTTCCTTTTGAATGGTTCACAGTTGGCCCCAAGTAGTAGCTGATTCAGAGGGAGTGCATCTCCAGCAGCGATGGGTTGCTTTAGGCACCCTAGCTTTAAGGCAAGAGTGCACTCTGGGAATAAAACAGTTTTGATCTGACGTGTGCTTTCCTCTCTTGGTGCTTTCAAATGCTACTTAATTTATTATTGTGATTGTTAAGAGGGATAAAATCCATTTCCGTGTTCATGGATTACTGGATCTGAATTTTAACTGTACGTTCTCTGGAAACGCACGTTCGTAGCAAGGGCGACTGGTAATATATTTTGAGACATTTACGTGTATTTCTCGCACCCCTGTTTAAGGAGAGAATGCACCTAAGGTTAAGCTCAGACTGTATTTTTGTCTAACTCTTCTTGATGACAGAAAAGTGCATCCTTTCCTCCTCAATCTCTTCTCCACTGTAGCAGTGAAAGGATTCCCCAGGTGCCGTCCTGTGTGTGTTTCTCGAATCCTCTACGCGCTGTCATTTACTTCTCGCTTTCAAGGTTCTCCTCTTCTGTCAGTCACGCACAGCACACATCTCAAGCTACGCCTCAAGTGCTGACGTTTTCCTTTAATTCTGTCTCGAATTACGAACTGCCGATTGGACATGAAGATCTGTGTTTGGCTGGCACCACGAATGTGTGTCAAAGTGGACTCTCCACCGCGTGCCACCAAACCCGTGCTTGCCCCAGACTCCCCTCCTCCTGCTCGTGTGCTCCATCATCCCTGGCACCCAGACGTCCAAGCTCCCATCTTTCAGACTCCTCTCACAACATCTAACCCAGGAAATATCTTTACACTGTGATTTTTTCCCCCCAAAATGTATTTTACTTTACTCCCTTCCTTTCTGAGTACTCAATATCATCAATATCACCCATTCAAGGCATTTAGGAGCCCCAGTTACATAAGGTCTTTGCCAATCTATCCACACCCCACCCATCCTAATGGCCACCTGACGAACTTGCCTAAAACTCTCCTTTACTTTTTTTTTTTTTTTTTTTTGTGGTACGCGGGCCTCTCACTGCTGTGGCCTCTCCCGTTGCGGAGCACAGGCTCCGGACGCGCAGGCGCAGCGGCCACGGCCCACGGGCCCAGCCGCTGCGCGGCACGTGGGATCCTCCCGGACCGGGGCACGAACCCGTGTCCCCTGCATTGGCAGGCGGACTCTCAACCACTGTGCCACCAGGGAAGCCCTAAAACTCTCCTTTAATAGGCTACTTTTCTATCCAAAAAATCCCCCAAATGTCTCTATCTGATTGCCCAATAAAGTCCATTGCCCTAGGAACTTTACTCAAAGCTCAAAGCAGACTGACTTGTACTTTTTCAAGACCTACACTTGTATCTTGCTATTTCCTTATATACACCCTACATGCCTGCTAAATGTTTGCTTTCAAACCCCCAGAATGGCTTATCTTTGGATGCCACACTTTTGTTCATATTCTCTCTACCTAGAACTGTTGTTTAACTTTTGTTAACTGTTGTTTAACTTTTTCACATGTTGAAATCTAATCTTTCCCTTAGAATTTGTTAACATTAGTGTACATCAGAAGAGATTGTTAAAAATTTGGATTTCCTTGTCCAGTCTCAGAATTGTGATTTAATAGGTCTAGGATAGGGCCCAGGAGTCTATGTTTTTAATAAGTTCACCCAAGTGATTCTCAGACAGATGGTCTTGGGATTAAAAAAAATATAACTTTGAGAAACATTGAAAAGGCCCAGAAGATAGACTATTATAAAGACTTCTCTGATGTCACTTGTTGAAAATAATTTCACTTTCATTGGACTACATCAAGCATCTTGATTATACCTGAAAAGGAGTGGGTTTTTTGCAGACAGCAGCCTGAATTGGCACCCTGATTCTAGCACTGTCTCGTTCTGTGGCCTTGGGAAATCACTTCACTTCTCTGTGATACCCCTTTCTAACCTAGAATGGAGCATATAATGGTACCCAGGTAATAACTTTGTTTTCACCTGTGAGAAGTACTTGGCCCAGGTTCTGGCTCACAGTAAATAATCACACATTCGCTACTACTGTATTTCGTACCATGGTTCCTAGACGCACAGTGACTTCTTATGTCTTCGGATGCTGGTCCCAGACTCTCTTTTCAAGCCCTGGCAAGCATCGGGTTTATGTGCAAACATGGCCTTCCTCTTTTAATAGATCATCAGTTCCTTAAAAGCAGTGACCATGTTTAGAGAGTGAACGTTAAAAAAAAAAGGCTCAATAACTATGCTACTTTCTTCTGCTTATACGACCCCACCTAACTCTCTGAAGAAAGCAAATGTTCAATAAATATTTTGAATGCGTTAATTCAGAAGTTTCATAGGGCGAAGGGGAGGGGAGGGGAGGGGAGGGGAGGGGAGGGGAGGGGAGGGGAGGGGTGGGAGTGTAGGATTAGCAGATGAAAATTAGCATATATAGGATGGATGAACAACAGGGTCCTACTGTAGAGCACAGGGAACTGTATTCAGTATCCTGTGACAAAGCCTAATGCAAAAGAATACGAAAAAGAATACATATATATGTATATCCATATCTATATATAACTGAGTCACTATGCTGTACAGCAGAAATGAACACAACAGTGTAAATCAACTCTACTTCAATAAAATGAAGGAAAAAAAGAAGTTTCATGAAAGCGAGCTTAGACTTCAGTGTATTTTGAGCAAGTTAAAATCAGAGTACACATTAGAGAACCTTAAACTGTATGGATCATGGTTCTTCCGCAGGAGAACCTACTGCTCTTGTAGGATTACTTTTCAGAAGGTGACAGTGAAGCTCAGAGGGAGAAAGGGGTCCGTTTTCCACAGTCAAATCGTGGCAGAGCTGGGACTGGATCACAGGTCTCTGGACTCTGGTCCTAGAACTACAGCAAGTGTACCTCTGCCACGATTGCTACCAGAGCTTTCCAACCAGGATTTCAAAATCAGAAAAGAAAAATGTGTAAAAGTCCTCTGAAGACGTTCGTAGAACAGGATGTACATGTTTACTACTTTTGAGTAACTAACCGAGTTCCGGTATAGGTAAGCTATGGATTCCCTATAAAAACGCCTTCCTAGAAGATTACATAAAGCTGAGTGTACAGAAGACAGCTTAAAAACTAAGGATGTCTGCGAAGAGTCCCCGAGCCAGGTCCTTACTCTTTTAAAAGTCAGACTGCATGTCTATAGAGCAGCAGATGTTTAGCCTTGACATGCTGTGTCCTACGTTTACAGCAGTACAGGAATTAGCCTGAAAGAAAAGGGGCCCTTGAGCTGCCAACAAACAAACAAAATGACTCCACGTCTAGAAACGGGTTTCATGCTCCAAAACCCTCTGTCCATCCAGGATATCTTGGGTCTGTAATGTCAAATCTCATATGAGAAAAGAATGCAGACAAAGCCCAGAAATCTGGCCGCGGCTTAGTTCCTATTTGCAGCTATGATAACTCGTATCTGTGTGATTAAAACAAATGTTTGAGAAATCTCAGTGAGATCTCACTGATCAGACACCACTGAGCAAATATTAACAGCAGAACACGATGAAATAGTCCTATAAACAGTAGAGCTATCACAAGACTTCAAAAGTATTGATTTAATCCTTCACAGTTACCCAGTTTTCATCCATACAAGGCAATATGGAATATCCAGCCAAATTCCCTTTTAATTGTCTTTAAAAATCAAACATTTCACACGTCCTCAAGTGTTTATTCTACCACCTCACATATTTTTACCTAGACTTTCTTTATAGCATGCCTATTTTTTTAAAACGTTTTAGCTTTATCCAATATTTTCACTTATTTTGTCCTTTTTAAACATATGCTATACCACAATTCTTTAATATTTTACAGCCTTTGCTACTGCACTGTTGCTTCTTCCACCAAAGACGGATGTGAATCATGACATCATGAAACACAGAAATCAGCACTGAGATTCTGCTATAAACATACACATCTTGCCTTTGTCTCCCCATAACTCTTTCCTGGATAAGAGTAAAGGAGAAAGTTTAAACAAATCAACACCTTATCTCTTCTGGCATAAGCAATATTTATCATCTCGAGCCTTTAGAAAGATTTTCCAGGAAGTATGAACCATCACATTGACTCTCCTCATTAGAGCGCCACAAGGAAGGGGAGGCCCCTCAAGGCCGACTGAATTGCTGCATGGGAAAAGGACCGCACTCACTGGCAAAGAGCCCTTTTCCCATCATTCGACAACTTTTTGATTACCCTTTATGCACAAACCCCTGTGTTTATAAAACTTAAATTCTTTGAGTGATATATCTGCCAGAGTCCTGCAAGAAAAAAAAAAAAAAAAAAGCCATGCTCGATTTATGGTAATTTGAGGAAGATTTAATACAGGAATTATTAGCAAAGCTGTGGGGGGCATTCAGAGGAATCACATACACACAAGTACACAAAATCGAGGCAGCACCCCAGGGCTAGGGACATCCAAATTGTTATCTGTGCCTAAATGGAGGAGGGAAGAGAGCAGCTACTGAATCCTGTTGGGAGGGTCCTGTAGAGAGACTGCCATGCGAGGATAGCATGGGGGTGGGGACGGAGCTCTCAGAGAGACCCAGGCAGCCTAAGCAGATCCCACAGGGAGGGGAAGAAATGATCGAGCAAGGACCTGGCTCTTCTCCTCTCCCCAGTCCTGCTGCGGCCTCCCGTTGGCTGAACTCAACGGGCACTGAAAGGGCTTGATAGACTCCACAGTGGTCAACCTCCCAGCGCCTGGAGCGAGGTGAATGGGGGTGGAGAATGACTGCAGGAGGGAAATGACACCATCGCTGGTCCCCGTGGCAACCCTCATCGCAACGACCTAACTTCACTGAAGTTAAGATGATCTTCATCTTGTTTTAGGGGAGAAAAAGCGAGGTCGGACACCCAGCTTTGGCTAAGTAGAATATTCTGTGTATTTTCTACTTTGCAGGAATGTGACATATTCTATTTCTGTATGACTGTTTGCTAGTTTCTGTAGTCAGGTCTGTTGAAAAGGTAGGAAGGTTGATGCCTAAATTCTGTAGTCTACAAATTGAACAAATGCTCTGATGTGTACACTTAACGTCTAGAGACCTGGATGAACGGTCTGGTGGACAGACTCTAAGGCAGCCTCATGACCCTGGCTTTCAAGTGTTCACGCCTTTGTGAAATCTGCTCCTATGGAATGTGGCTGTAACTGTAACCTGCTTCGATCCACAGAAACTGCCGAGGACGCTGTCTCTCCTGTCATGATGCTAAACAGTTACGCGACAAAGGTGGTGATGTCACTGCCATGACGATATTACTTTACATAAAACTGCCCTGCTAGCGGTCTCATGCAAAAGACTTTCTCTTTTGATGGCTTCGAAGGAAGCAGCTGTTGTGAGAAGGCCTGATGAGAGGCCACATGACAAAGAACCATGGCAATCTCTTGGAGCGGAGAGCAGCCCTAGCAAACAGCCAGCAAGAAG
The DNA here is from genome assembly GCF_026419965.1 of Kogia breviceps. Classification (NCBI taxonomy): domain Eukaryota; kingdom Metazoa; phylum Chordata; class Mammalia; order Artiodactyla; family Physeteridae; genus Kogia; species Kogia breviceps. The sequence goes on from NC_081328.1 coordinate 55,166,179, forward strand.
CAGAGAACCTGGGTTCTACAACCACAGAGATGATCCTGCCAGTGCACTGGGTTTGGTAGCAGATCCATCCCAGTCAAGCCCCCAGATGAGGGCCCAGCTCTGACCAACACCTCGATGGCAGCTTTCCAGACGAGCCAGCTAAGCCCAGCCCAGATTCCTGCCCCACAGAACCAGTGACATAATAAATGTGTACTGCTCTCAGCCACAAAGTTTGTGGTCATTTGTTATGCAGTCATAGAAAACAAATACAAATAGGTATTTCGTTTTTCTGTATTGTGTTATTTAATAACTCCTTAGAATACTCTCCAACTTGGGTCTTGTGGCTCAGTCATAATTTTAGTCAACATCTGTGTAGGATTTACCATTTACAAACTAGTCTGGTAAGTACAAAATCAACAGTTCATTAAGATAAGCTGTTGCAATTAGTCTCAGATAAGAGATAGGACGCTGAATCTGCGAGGTCTGAACGGACTTACCCAAGAATAACCAACTAGTAGATGACACATTGTGGCTTTGGTCTCAGGACCTTGACTACAAATCGCAGGTTATTCCACTCTACCACGCTGCCTTCCTTAATTTAGTCTTAGATAATTAAAACATAGTGGCAAATGAGCCACACTTTCTACCCTTCCAAGGGCAGAAAGTTCTATGTATTCTGTCTCCTATGATGGCAAAACACCTTTCCTTTACCTCAAAAATGCATATGTTACTGGCCCCGAGACTAATAATACATGCTAGTAGAAAAAAAATCTCATGGAAGAAGGACTAAAAGGCCTCCTCCTACGGATCATGGCTCAGTAGCAGCATCCTTATCTAAAATCAGGTTTTGAATTGCAGATAGCAGTATTATCAGCAGCAGCAGCAAAGGCATAAAGCCAACATTAAAAACATTTTTTACAAGGTCTACCCAGGCTTAATTTTTTATTCCTTCAATAGCTGTGTGTGGGGGGGGGCACGGGGGGAAGGGCTTTGGCAAAACGCTTTATGATTAAGGCCCAAACTCTAAACCTCATTAGTAACCAAAGCAGATGGCAAAATTAGCTAATAGATTTTTTAAAAAAATTGTTCTCTGTTGAAAGAAATATTTGGAAGTGATGGAAAGGACTTACAATTTATCTCTCTGTTAATGGCCAACGGTGGAATTCTAGCTGTGAGGTCTGTTGCTGGTTTGATCCAAAGGCCAGCTAATGGGGCACACGGCAATCCCTTTTGCGATGGGGCAGAGCATTTTCTATAGTGGAGCTCAAAGGCAGTAAGTAGCGCGAGTCAGCAAAGTGGGCACCTGTAATAACATAAATGATGATCAGAGTGGTCCCACCCTGCATTTCCCATGAGTCAGCTTGAAGAGCTGTCACGGACGCCCTCCCCCATGCCGGTCTCTTTACTTAAACCTGTCAGTATCATTGACGCTGTGGGAGCTTAAGAATCATTTTATAACAAATAAAGGATTGTTTCATGTTGGCCAAACATTTAATAGGCTTCTAGAAAATATCCTGTTTTAGTTCAGCTCAGAATTTGGCCCAAGATGAGAGGATTTTGTTTGATTGTTGGTTGCTTATTTTTCTGAACCTACATTTTAAATGACAGCAGGTTTGGAAATAAATGTGATTCAACCTTGGAAGGCTCTTGCTATGTGTCTGTGTGTCTTTTATCAGGGTCCTTGATTAGAAGGAAAAGAGAAAGGAGTCCTTTTTGTTCCATCTCGCCCTGTTATTATACTCATTATGAATCTTTCCCTTTCTTTCCGCCAATTAGGACCTGTCCCAATATGGCGGGACCGCCAGAGTACTAGCGCTGCCTTGCATGCGTGACTCTTTCCAGAAATCGCTTGGCTTGAAATTCAATCCCTCCCCCCTTTTTTAAAAGAAGAAAACACAGTTCGACTGAATTCCAAAGCATTTATATTTAGAGTTTTCATGACTCAAGGATCTGTTATCAAGAGAAAATGAGAATGATTCTATTTTCACCTTTACCTAAACAAACAGGCTCATTGGGTGCCGAGATATTTGAGACTTATTGGTTGTCCTACAGAGAAGCCTCTTATCACAGTGTCAGTTCAGAAGGATAAAGCAGAGCTGGACAGTCTAGACTTGGATTCTAATCCTGACTCCACCATGTACTGGCTCTACAGCTGTGGATGTATTAAGTAACCTCTGTAAGTCTATTTCCTAGTCTGTACCAGAGTCACAAATAATCATGGCTTCTTGAGGCAATGGAAAGGGTTGAATGGATTGTCTGCAAGGCCCCAGCCCACCATCTGGGACATGGCGAGTCATTTAAAAGTGCTATCATTTCAGGACTGATTACTGAATAGTTTTCCCTGGTTGCCTTTTTCAGTTAGTTGTTCCATCCACTTGATTTGCCCTCAGTCTTGTTTGATTAGCTCCACACCAAACATGTTCAAGTTCCACCTACATAGAACCAAAGATGTGAAGAGCTGAAAAAGTACCTGTTTATTCTGGTCATAAATTTGCTTCGGAACTTAGGTTTATGTGTATTGATCTCACTACATTTACCTTCAAAATAATATTGAGGATTGCTATCGGGGTAGAGGAGCAAATCTGGTAGACAATTTTGTTCATTCTTAAAGAGTGGCTCTACAAAGCACATGGGTCATAAGGCATTCCGTGCACGTTTGCTCATGAGTAAATAACTGAAGTGATGACACTTAATTAATAATTATGGTGACCAGTACATTAGATCTTTCGTAAAAAGTATTCTGCAATTAATCATTTACATTTAAATTCCCTAGCCTTCTTTTTGTTTTTAATTTTATTACTCAAAGATCAACAAATTGTCACTCGAGGATATTTTTGCTATTTCTGTTGAAATTTGGGGAAAGTTGCCATCTGTATCATACTGCTTCTTCTAATGAATGCACTTCTTATACCTTTCCATTCATGCAGATCTTCTTTATTATCTTTCAACCACGTTTAAAATTTTGCTCTTACACATTATTCTATTTACTCTTGCGAACTTGATATCTTTTTGCCTAAATTGTAAAATGTTGTTTGTTAAATATACTTTTTATTCTGAAATAATTTTAGACTTACCAAAAAGTTGCAAAGATAGTACAGAGAGTTCCCATACACCCTTCACCCGGTATGTTTCTCCTAATGCTATCACCTTACATTTCTGTGGTACATTTTGGTCAAAACTAAGAAACCAACATTGGAACATCACCATTGACTAAACTCCAGACTTTATTCAGATTTCAGCAGGCTTCTTTTTTTAAATTATTAACTTCTTGTTCTGTTCCAAGATCTTATCCAGGATACCATACTGCATTTAGTTGTCATGTCCCCTTACATATACTTTTAAAAATATATAAATATCATAAGTATTTGTACATAATATACATAATAAATGAGTGTTAAATTTTGCCATGTGTTTTATCTCTACGAATTGATACGATCAGGTGATTTTTCTTCTTTAGCTGTTGATATGGTAGGTTGCACTGATTGATTTTCAAATATTTAACTAGCAATGTGTAACTGGAAGAAACCCCTCTGGGCCATAGTGTATATTCTTAACATATATTTGGCTGGATTCAAGTCGCTAATAATTTGTTTAGAAATTTTACAGCTAAGTTTATATGAGATATTGTCTATAGCTTTTTTCTTTTGTAATGTCTTTGTTTAGTTGTGGTATCAAGGTGATTTTGCCCTCATTCAATGAGTTGGAGAGTACTTCTTCATCTTCTGTTTTCTGAAAGAGGTTCCAAAGAATTGTGCTAACTCTTCTTTAATTGTCTGAGAGATCTCTAAATATTGGACTGACCTGGATCTTGGTCAGAGAGCCTTGATTCCTCTCTACCCACACTCTGCTCTTAGGAAGTTTAATTTTTGTTCCTTTTAAAATAACTTTAACCTGCCAATACATCCCAAATTTATATCTCCAACTCGGATTGCTCTACTGAGCTCCAAACTTATATACAATTGCCCTTCAGTACTGGTGGAGGAATGGCTCCAGAAGCCTCCACAGATACCAAAATCCACGATGCTCAAGGTCATTATATAAAATGGAGTAGTATTTACATATAACTTATGCACCTCTTCCCGTATACTTGAAATCGTGTCTAGATAACTTAGAACACCTAATGTGATGTAAAAGCTATATTAATGGTTGCTGGCATGTGGCAAATTCAAGTTTTGCTTTTTGGAACATTCTGGAATTTTTGTGAAAAAATATTTTTGATCTGCAGTTGGTTGATTGCACAGGTGCAGTACCCACGGATACAGAGGGCCCTCTGTATACAACTTTCCCCTTTGATATCTCTACTACAACTAGAATAGAACTCTTAATCCCCATCTACTCCATTCTGATAGCCTATTCCTCCCCAGAAGAGGAAATAACCATCTCAGTAAAACCACCCTATTCTCATTTGACTAAGCCAAAATTTTCTGAGGAGTTCTTTCATACCATCACAAACTGTATTCAGTATACTACATAATTCTGTTGATTCTACCTTCAGAATACATCCTGAAATCTGTCCCTTTCATAATCTCTACCGTGACCAGCCTAGTCTAAGTTGCTAACATTTGTTGCCAGCTGGTCTCTCTCTTGCTACACTCCCCAAACCAAATGATTCTTTATTCACATCGCAGCCAGACTGACACCTTTAAAGTATAAATTAGACCACATCGACTCTCCTTTTGAGTAACATTCCATTACACGTAGAATAAAACAAAACTTCTGAACCACAGTGCAACATACTTTCATAAACAGAACGCTGGCCTCGTTTTCAACTAGTCCCTAGGTTAGGTTCCTGTATTCATAGGTTAGAGCTCCCCTAACAAAATACCATGGACTGGGTGGCTTAAACAACAGAAATTTATCTTCTCACAGTTTTGGAGGCTAGAAGTCGAAGATCAAAGCGTCAGCAGGTTGGGTTTCTTCCTGCCGTGCAGACTGCTATGTTCTCACTGTGTCCTCATGGAACCTTTTCTGTGTCCACATGGAGAGAGAGGGATCTCTGGTGTCATTCCTCTTCTTAGAAGGACAGTCCTATCAGATTAGGGACTCACCCTTATGACCTCAGTTAACTTTAATTTCCTCTTGAAAAGCACTCCAAATACAGTCACATTGAGGCTTAGGGCTTCAATGTGTGACATTTTTTTGTTGTTGTTGGGGAGTGGGACGGAAGTACATAACTCCATCCATAGCAGCACCTAATCTCACTCTCTAGAATCTACATATACAAGCTCTCTTCTACACATAAAGAACACCAAGCTCATGTCTGTCTTAAGGCTGTTACTGCAATTCTCTTCGGCTGGAATGGTCTTCCCCTAAGTCCCAATGTTTGGATGATTCTTATCTTTTATGTCTCAACTCAAATGTGACCTCCTCAGAGAGTCATGTCCTCCTAATAACCCAATCTAAAATCTCCTCTACACCCTCGCCATTACTTTTCATCCCATTTCTCTTTAATTTTCTTTATAGAACTTATCACTATCTAGATCATCTTTTTCTGTTTACTGGTTTATCTTCTCACAGCCTCTCTCCCCTTACCTGACACTAGAATAGAAGCTCCATGAGGGCAGAGAACTGTTTCTATGGTTTGCTGCTATATTTTTGGTTCCTAGCACATAGCAAATAACTAAAAATATTTGTTGGCTGTTTTCTTACATTAATTTTTATTGGAGTAGAGTTGATTTACAATGTTGTGTTGGTTTCAGGTGTACAGCAAAGTGAATCAGTTATATGTATACACATATCCACTCTTTTTTAGATTCTCTTCCCATATAGGTCATTACAGAGTATTGAGCAGAGTCCCCTGTGCTGTGGAGCAGGTTCTTATTAGTTGTCCATGTTATATATAGTCATGTGTATGTGTCAACCCCAGGCTCCCAGTTTATCCCTCCCCCACCTTTGCCCCTTTGGTAACCATACGTTTGTTTTCTACATCTGTGACTCTATTTCTCCTTTGCAAATAGGTCCATTTGTACCATTTCTTATAATTCCACATACAAGCAATATCATATTTGTTGACTGTCGAGGGAATGAACTTGGTTTAGCCAGTGCTGGCAGACTTCATGGGACCTATTCAATGGGGGAGTCCTAGTGTGCCTGGTGGTTTTTTAAAGTTTCAAGAGATAAACCATAGGTAAGAAGCTCTGTCTTTTCTCATATTTTCAAAAGAACTGGCCACAACCCCCTCATAATTTGATGATTATGAAGGAGACATTTAAGGACTTGGATTCTTATGCCCTAGAATCCAGGGTAAAAAAGACAGCAATGCTGGGGCTTCCCTGGTGGCGCAGTGGTTGAGAATCCGCCTGCCGATGCAGGGGACACGGGTTCAAGCCCTGGTCTGGGAGGATCCCACATGCCGCGGAGCAACTAGGCCCGTGAGCCACAACTACTGAGCCTGCGCGTCTGGAGCCTGTGCTCCGCAACGAGAGAGGCCGTGATAGCGAGAGTCCCACACACCGCGATGAAGAGTGGCCCCCGCTTGCCACAGCTAGAGAAAGCCCTGGCACAGAAACGAAGACCCAACACAGCAAAAATAAACAAATTAATTAATAAACTACCCTCAACATCTTCCTTAAAAAAAAAAAAAAAAAAAAAAGACAGAAATACTAACCACCAAAGTCCCCTCTAGTCTCTCAGGTCTGCTACGAGTGTAAATGAGACAAAGGTTTGTTTCTTCATCTCTAACTTATCACCCAGGAAGTGGCCAATGGATGTTGGTGTCCATGTATACAATCTATATGGTACCAGTGAAAGAAGAAAAGGAGGGAAATATAAGCATGCACCCTAGATTTTCAAAAAGAAATAGCATTTCTTACCTACACACAGTTTCTCCTGCTGTGAATGTTATGGTTAAGAACCCACACATTTCAACATACTTGGCCTTGTTAGCACTCTTCTAACATTTGTCTTCCCTTTGCAGACAATATAGTTATTAACGAATGAAATTAGCTCCAAGTTACAGAGATGGGCGTTCAATTTTGTTCAATTAGAGGTTCATAGGGAATTTACATGTGCACATTTCAAAGTTATCAAATATTCAGGGGTTTGTAAAGAGCAGAGAACTCCATTTAGGTTGACGTCAAGAAATAGTCCTAGGTCTATGACAGAGTTATTTTTCTCACTTGCCATATGATGGAACCTAGCTTTTAAGAGACCACCTACATAAGTATTTCGGTACAAATTTCAATGCTTTCTTGAAAACATGTGATCAGAGACATGGAGGTAAAGGTGTAATACCTTTATCAGATGGTTATTTTCAGGAGATCAGACTCCCGAATCATGCAAGTCTAAAAGGAATTTCAATTTGTGGAGATTTCAGTAAAGAGATAACATTCAGAAACATCTGCTTCAGTAAGTCGATTCTCCCGAATTTAGAAAACCCAAATAATTAATCTGAGGGCTGAATTCTATCTTCACATATTTTTTATTGCAAATGTAAATTAAATATACCACTTGAGAGATTACAAAGAAGGCAACTTGGCCCAGAGAAAGGTGCTGCGTTAAGTCAACATTCCTTCTCAGATTGAAACTTGGTCCGTGTTCCTGAGTAAAGCGCCGAAGACAAAAGACGTCATTGTGAGATATCCTAAAATCGGGAGATTTTTGCATGATACCTCCCCCCAAAGGAAATAATCATGGTTGGCCTCAGAGCCAGATTTTTCGAGGATCACTTTTTTTTTTTTTTTTTTGCGGTATGCGGGCCTCTCACTGCTGTGGCCTCTCCCGTTGCGGAGCACAGGCTCCGGACGCGCAGGCCTAGCGGCCATGGCTCACGGGCTTAGTTGCTCCGCGGCATGTGGGATCTTCCCGGACCAGGGCACGAACCCGTGTCCCCTGCATCGGCAGGCGGATTCTCAACCACTGCGCCACCAGGGAAGCCCTCGAGGATCACTTTTTCCCACACATCAAAAATGCAACCCCATCTTCCTACTTATGTTGAGTACCTTTCTGGTCGGATTCACGGCTTTGTTTTCAATACACTGCTTTCTTGATATACCACAGTGCAATATACCATGCTATCAGTATATTGATCAGAATCAATACACCGAGAGCATGGAAGGGAAGAAGAAATGTTGGGAGAGCAAAGATGGAAAGCCTAGTCCAAGGGGGCACTTGTCAGGTAGCTCTTGGGGACAGCTGCACATAAGACTGTCCCACCACCAAGTATATTTGAAAGCAGTCACGTGACCACTCATGAAGCTAGCCCAGGAGCAGAATCTTCCCGTCTAAGATCTGAGAGTGATGGACAGGAGGCAAGAAAAGCTTTCTATCGATAATGAACAGGCAGCCCACACAGTAAAATCACTTTTCAAAACACACATGTCCTGCATATTGCAAGAGTTTTAAGACACAGAAGAGAATCATTTTTAAGCTTATCCTGTTTCTTTTAAAAGATCAAAGGGCGTAGAAAACTGTACATGAAAGACACAACTTTTTGTTATATAGATAGATGTATAAGGCTAAATATATATGTGTTTATGCTCATTATATAGATATACATATACATAAGACTAAAGTAATATAGTGTCTACTCTGTATATATATGTATATATAGTATACATTTATCTATATTTATCTTTATCTTTCAATCTATCTATCGATCTATCGATCTATCTAACATCCTAGATAACATCTTAAGTCTTGGGAGTGTTAAAGTTGTTTTATTTTTTAAGATTTACAACAGGGCTTCCCTGGTGGTGCAGTGGTTGAGAGTCCGCCTGCCGATGCAGGGGACACGGGTTCGAGCCCTGGTCCGGGAAGATCCCGCGTGCCGTGGAGCGGCTGGGCCCGTGAGCCGTGGCCGCTGAGCCTGCGCATCCGGAGCCTGTGCTCCGCAACGGGAGAGGCCACAGCAGTGAGAGGCCCGGGTACTGCTAAAAAAAAAAAAAAAAAAGATTTACAGCAGTGGTTCTCAACCAAGGGCAATCTGGCAATGTCTGGAAACATTTTTGGTTGCTATAATTAGCAGGGAGGGGGCTACTGGCATCTAGTGGGTAGAGGCCAAAGATGCTGCTAAACACCCCACAGTGTATCGGCCATTCCCTCTTCCAGGAAAGAATTATCCGACCCCAAATATCAACAGAGCCAAGGTTCAAAAAACCTGATAGAACCTATAAATTGGGCAGGCATACCAATGAACTCTTAAGACATCTTAGGTCTGTGACTGAGTTTATTTGGGGGAAAATATCAGATACCAGCAGCTTAAAAAAGGACATTCTTCCCGCCTCACTCTTCTAAGGAGTCAGTCAATACATTCCAGTGTTTTCACTGCCACATCATAAAAGATATGCTTGTATATTTCATTTCCTGAATGGGTGAAAATGAGCAAGTTGCAGTTTGCCTCAATAATTTCCAGAGGATCTCAGTAACTAGGACATTATACCCTGAGTCGGAGGAAAAATCGGCAAACGTTTCAGGAAATTTCCCTTTTTTGGCAAAACTGAAAGGCCACAAACAAATTCACTTTCAAATGGATATTTAAGGGCATTTTATGAGTCTTTTCGATGTCTCTCCAAGTCTTGCTGGAGTCGCTGTGTTGAAAAGCTGTAAATTTTAGTTGCAATAAAATAGACATTACTTTTAATTGTTTCCTCTCAGCATTATCACATATATGTAGATTTTTTTTTTTTTTTAAAGCAGCGTGGAAAATCAGCATTTGCAGTTCCAAACAGCTTTCATACTGTCATCAGTCTATATTCTAAGGTGTTTCTGCATTGAAAGAAGATACATTAGTGGAGAAATACGAGGAAAGAAAAACTAAAAACTACCAGATGTTCTTGAAACCTCGGAACGGATCACTTGTATGCTTTGTGGCTTCGCTGCTTGCAGGTATGATTATGCATGTGGGAGATCAGAGCAGGAGAGCCGGCCAGCCTCCAGCACGGAAGGTCAGCGTTAACCTCACCGCCTCCAGCATAACTGGACACTGAAGCGCCATAAAGAACACTTCTAGGAACTCATGCAATTCGATTTGCTTTTCCAAAACTAAAATCTGGATAATTAAAAAATGCATAAACAGAACGTACCAATCCCTATAAATTATCACTAAAAAATTGAAAACTGAGGCTACTTGACTCTACCTGGGGAGGTTGAACTTTTCATCATAAGCCAAATACTGCTGCGTACGATGCTTTGTAAACGGATAGTCCTCCGGCTGGGCTGATTCTTTTTGACAGTTCTCTTGGTTCCTTTCGGTACTCTACCCATCCGTGGTACATGTGAGTTTGTACTTGATGTTAATGATCTCACTGCACTTTCTATGTGATTGGCTCTGTACCAACCGAGGCCGTATGAGTGCTCCGTCATCAGCCACTACAGTCACAAGAGCAGTGTTGAAGTAAGAATTCAATTGTAAATATGAGGCAAGAAATTTCATTGCCAAAGGGGACTGGAAACGGGAGAAATGCAAGGCTCCAAAACTATGAGAGCTGGTATCATGTCTTCTCCGCTTTCATTAGACAAGCAAACGAACTGCTAGAAGGCAATGTCATGAAACAAACAGGGTACACAAATAACTGCTTATGTCTTCGGCATCCTCACTTCTTTCTTTACCTACGTTTTATGATTAAAAGGGATACTTTGTTTCTCATTTTGATCCTAAGCAATGTAGGTACAGATAATAGAGTACTTCAAAATATGTGAAAAGTGCTTTACAATGAATGGTTTCTTTTCATGCACATTTCAAAACAGGGCACCAAACCAGATGCTTTCGAGATTCAGGGCAAAGCCAGATTTACCATTAAAGGACAATAAAAACTTTTCATTACTGAAACATGAAGGAATATGAAAGTGAGTCTTCATGTTGGAATTTTCAAAAACAGAAAGATAATATTCACAGTTATTCATTTATTTCTATGGAACCTTTCCTATACAATTTGTATCTCGGTTACTGGTTTTAAACCAACTGAAAAGTAACTAATAGGATAAATTTTGCAAACCACCCATTAAGAACCCTTTATATCAGAGACAAACAATCCAAGGATGACTTTCTAACGTGAACTCCATTCAAAGATATGTCTGCTTGACCACTTATGCCACGTGACTTAAAACATCTGCCTCAAAAAGTGTGTCTTTGGTTTCAAAGTACCAGATTCAATGTACGTGAATGGTTTATCCAAAACGCATTTTCACTCGTGGAAACGCACTCAAAATCACATATCATGAGCTATTTGGGGACCTGCCGTTATTTCTGTATAAGCAAAATCGCGTATTAATCTGACTTTGAAACACAGGACACTAATAAAGTCCTTTTCTGCAGGAACATGCTAAATAGAGGACAACAGATCAGGACTTAAACGTAGCACATTGAAAAGAAAAATAAAACTTGTTGGGACTCATCTGATTGTACCAAAGACACTGGACAGAAGAATTCACCCACTTACTGGGTTGTAAGAAGATAATTAGTGAAGCTGCTGACAACAAGCCACACTGAGAAAAAATAATTAATGCCATATCAATGTATATTAGGCAAGTGAAAATGAAAACAGAGGAAAGAACACAGGCAGACCAAAGTGCTGAGGTGTCTTTGCTCATGGTACTCTAAAAGATGTATCAGGAGGTCAAGCGTCCTTCATTTTCATTCAGTGGTCATCCATTTTATTATATTTTCCATAATGGACTTCTCTTAAGCATCTGCTTTGTTTTAGGCACTTCTGAATAACCTGCCTCACTAGACTGTCACAGCCTCCCTGCCAAGCGGTCACCTGTTTCATCGCACGAACGAGGACGCTAAGGACCAGGTAAAGGTAACAAGTTAAGTCTGGGGTGAGAAGTGCATGAAGTTGTCCCTGCCACTGTTCCATAGCTACTCTCAAACGGGTTAACACTTACCTTGACAAGTCCTTTGTTGTGATTCCTGGAGGATAACAGTAGTTATTGAACGTTATGAGTTATGAGTACATGGAGAAAACCGTGACCCACAAACGAGTACCTTCTGGTGACTGACATTAACAAATTAAATGTAAACCCGACCCACGCAGATTCCAGTGTCAAGTGGAAAACACAACCCTGGTGACCCCACCAGATACTCTGGTTCCCAACGTCTCTTTTACTTCCGTTAAAAATTTATTTACAGAAATTTTTCAGAAATTAAGAAATGAGAAAACAGATGTTTGGAGAGATTCAGAAATCTCGGGAAGATGAAGCTGTTAATGATTTGTACCCAGGTTGGCTTTATTCCGAAGTCTTTTCTCTTCGGTCTACATCGCAACCTCTGCCTCGGAAAACCGTAGCGGGGGCACACTAACTCCTGGACGCGCTGCTCTGGCAAAGGCGCCCACTTGCGCTCACAGAGCACCCAACCGCCGGGCCGGCGCCTTGGATCGTAGAAGCCTGCTCTGCCTGTGTCCACTGCACAGTATTCGTGTCTGCACCATGAAAGTCTTACAAAATGTTCTCCCTGTTGTGGAAATTTTGGACATTTCAACACCTAAACTCTATCTAACTGTAGATGGGGTGACAGCACAGGATTACAAAATATTAAGAAGAAAATGAATTTCTTCGGGTTTACTCATTATTTTTCTGTAGAATTGCTCTTTTAGAAAAATAAATCTAGTTAAAAAAAACCCTGGTCATTCTTTGAGAGGTCCCCATTATACATTTGGTGCTTGTTCTTTACCAAGAAATATCCATTAGGGCAATATAAACGGGACTAAATGTCCTCTATGAAAATATTCCGGAGACAATATCACTGCTTCCTCTGGTTCATATCTTTAAAGACAGTAACTTATGCCATTTGAAGCAAAACTGTCGTGAAAATTTTTCATTTTGTTGTCTTCCGAATGCTCAAGAGGTAAAAAGATGATCATCAAAAACAAAGTCTAGCCCATCAATGCATGTAGCTATGGCTTAAAATTCTAACAAAAACAAATGTTATCACATTGGATAAGCTAATATTAATCTCATAAATATTCTTGATCAAAATCTAAATAAAAATAAAAAGGCTTCTAGATAAATATCCACCCAGCATTAATAGCTCTTCTAAAGCATTTTTAATTTTTTCCATCTGGTCACTTCCAAGAAAAACTATTCAGTACTTCCAAGTAATGAAGAATCAAACTAGGTAAGTCCTACTCACAGAATTTCAGAAAGACTACCAGAGGGGATAAAAAATGCTCTTAAATTTCAAAGACACAAGTTTTTCTCCACCGACTCTGGCACATGTCATGACCTTATTCTGAGGTCATACAAGTAGATGGTCCACCAGAAAGCATGAGCACAATTGCTGTGCCGTGTCTCTAGCTTCTCATGACAGAGTTGGCCAAAGTCAGCCTAATGTCAGTAAGCAAGACTAGTGTTTTTGTATGGTTACCTGTCAATCATATCTACACTCTGTCACCTTGACAAGAACCAATGCCCAAGCAGTAAATTATCTCCTGTCTCATCCATATATTTTAGAGAATTAAAGGCACTGATTTTACAAGGAGAAAAAATGCTTCTCATTGATTCTCTATGGGGAATAAACAAGCAAGAAGAAATGCTCTTCCGAATGTATAATGGAATTTCCTATCTCTGAAACTGTCTCTCACTCCCCTCCACCCATACATGCAACCGATGTCAATGCGGCCACATCTAGCAGGGTATCAGGTGGAGGTGAAGCCAAAGGACTCTTTCCTCTACAACCAGGGGAATCACCATAATTTCCAGTCAAGTACAGTTTCCAGTTTAGCTACAATTACTAAGGGTGAAGATTACTCCTGGGGTTTCATAGGAAGGTAGACAGCGGTGGGGTTCAAGGCAGTCATCCCAGACGTTATTAAGCTCACCCCTTTCTCTGACTCAGAATTTTCTAACGCCTTGTTTTTATTAACTTTCATCAGGTCAGATTCATAGGCTGTACTCTGACCTTCCAGGGGACACAGGCCACCTGAAAACACAGCTAAAGGATTATAATCCCCTTACTTGGGTATGTTCCCAGAGTAAAGTAAAATACTAGACTTACCTCTGTCAATCCATATTGCAGGCTATGGTCCCACTTTCCCAGGTCACCACGTTGTCCTTTTCTTCGTGCAGACGCATCACTCTCCCACATCTTGGTTGGGGGAAGAAGGAGAAATCTGACAGTCCCTAGCAGAAATTCACAGTGCTGGAAGGAATAAAACAGGTAGTCAACGTCCCAAAAGGCTGATTCCCGTTGGTCTTCGAAGGCACTGATAAAGGAACAAATTTGTCACAGAAACACCCGTGACCCCAAACAATCTCTTTTTGAGGCATGAAGGGGCCAACTGACCACGTGAATCCAACCTGGGGAAGCTACTGAAATGGTACTATGCTATTATAAACTAATTTAAAAGGGTCCCAGGAACTGACGCATGCATACGTGGTACCCAAACCCAAAGATGCAATCTAGGATCAGAGGATCTGGAATGAAAACATTCGGTGTGGGCTTCGGACTTGCCGCCCTGTCTACCCTCTTACTTCTGTCCCTCTGATTATTAAACTTGTCCTTGGTGGACTCTTCCGAGAGTCACCTAAATTTGGTCAGGAACAGAGCCACAGGGGTAACAGTCAAAACTGAATGCTCAGTATATACTGACTTAAGTGTGCCTTGAGAAGCACCATCTGCTTTCCTCACCCGCTTTGGGATCATCCCTCCCCACCTTCGCGAGCACGTTCCCCATCTCGTCTCCTGGCTCCTGGTCCCTGAGGACAAACCTGCAACAAACCTGATCTGAACCTGTGGCTGGAGCCCAAGTCCGGCGGACCCCAGCCAAGACCAGAGAAGCCCGCCCCACTCCTGCCGGGCAGACACAAAAGTGAGACACAAATGCGTGCAGTTGCGTGCCACTGAGTTTTTATTGTTGTCTTCTAGCCAAAGCTGACTGATACACCACTGGACTCAAATTTCAATGGGCTACCATCCTCAACTCCACGTTCCTTTGATGACTTAAAAAAAAATTCTTCGCTGCGCTGGGTCTTCGTTGCTGCGCGCGGGCTTTCTCCAGTTGCGGCGAGCGGGGGCTGCTCTTCGTCGCGGTGCATGGGCTTCTCATTGCGGTGGCTTCTCTTGTTGCGGAGCACGGGCTCTAGGCGTGCGGGCTCAGCAGTTGTGGTGCACGGGTTCAGTAGTTGTGGCTCACGGGCTCTAGGCACACGGGCTTCAGCAGTTGTGGCTCGCAGGCTCGGTAGCTGTGGTGCACGGGCTCAGTTGCTCCGCGGCATGTGGGATCTTCCCGGACCAGGGCTCGAACCCCTGTCCCCTGCATCGGCAAGTGGACTCTTAACCACTGCGCCACCAGGGAAGTCCCCGAGTTCCTTTTAAAAATTATTGACTACAAGGTTCCAGCCAAACTTTACCATCTTTTCTTTAAATAATAAAAGGTCACAGGAAGATAATTCTTAAATGTTCTGTTGGATAAGTTTTTATTTGTGGGTTTATTTTTAATCATTTATCCCGGTATAACCATGAAGCGGGACATGTAATTATTTAAATTTCCCATCAATTATGAGAATATAGATTTTTTATTATTGATTGAACAAGTTGACTAGTTCTCTCTAGAAGCAACAGCAAAAAGCCACGTAAAAAGTACATAAGCAAAAGTTAATTTTACTTAGACTTGAGGTTAATCAGTCAGATGTTTCTGGGAAACGGTCAAGGTCCTAGTCCTAAATCCACTCAACAAAGACCTTTAAAATGTTCAACCTTTTCATCCTTTTTAAACGCTACGGTTGGCTCTCTTCTTAGTTTGAAATAATGCATGTAATGTTTTTACAAGTGCAAATAGCAGTAAATGAAAGAGCATTAGGAAGGGAGTTTATTTGCAAACCTTCCAAAGTGGTTTACTTTAATATCCAAGGTGTATGCATATTATAGTTCTGATAATGAGGACATACAGTAAACTGTAATAAAAGTCATTGAAAGGTTTGCCAAGATATATCCTCTTGTTTGAATTAAACCTACTCTAGGAGACTGTAATTCTCCCTGTTTCATCAAAGGATTTTAGCCTTGGTTTATTTCTGAAATATTTTATTTGGGTTGTATCATGTGACATAAGTGGACTGGGAAGAAGAAAGGTGAAACCACGGTAGCATCTGAAGTCTAAGGGAGCAATACCAGGGGATGCAAAGATGCCTAGAGAACGCCACTAACTGGGATGTGTTTTTTTAGACTGTTTCGCACAGTCTGTCGGGAAACAGATTTGTCCGTGAAACGCGAGGAAGCCTTAGTCTGGCGCAGCCTCCTGTTTAGCAGTCGTCCTCCGACGTCGTGGGCTGTGGCGTCACGAGGATACTGGCCTCCTGATGCTCGGTTTCTCTGAGTCTGTTTTTAATTATGGAAGTCATATAACATTGTTAAAGGAAGATTATAAATAAGGTAAAAGAAATATTACCATTTTAACCTCTTTCCTAGTTTTCATTTTTGTATGTCTTTCCCAAGCTTTTTGAGTAATTACTAAGTTCCCAGTAAGACTTTCTCTGCCTCAGCTCACGTAAGTCTCATGACAACAGCGAGTATGATCCTTTTTTTAGAGAGAAGAGCTGGAGGTTTTAAATAACTTCCCCAAGGCTATCAAACTACCAAGTCGCAGAGGAGTGAGCAGAAAAGTAACTGTTTGATTTCCTAGCCCAAGCTTCTTAGTAAGTATCTTACATAGTTGTAAACGTAGTGTGAAGACAGTTTTGTATCTTGCTTTTCCCACTTAATGTTGAACTGTATTTTCCCACATGAGAGCGTAGTCTGTTACCATTATTTTAGTAGCATGGTCTCCCTTAATAGAGATATGTCCTAATTTCCTTAGCCATTCTCCTATCATAGGACTCTGGATTACTTCCAAACTACCATTTTGGAATTTTACAGTTTTATAATTAATACTACAATAACTATCTTAATGCATAATATGCTCTTACATAATTCACGGGGTTTCTTCCCCCCCCCATAGTCTACAACGTTTAGAAAACTTTGAAGATTTTTTCTTTTATATGTGTAAAGTCTAAATGAGATTTTTTCCATTGTTTTAATTTTGGCTGGGATTTCAAAGCTGAAAAGTTATGTGACACATGCCCCTACCTCCTAGAGAGAGATGCCTGGTCGTTTATATGTGACCTGCAAAGGAGGCTGCCAAAACCAGGTTCAGCTCCTCTTAGCCTATCACCTACCTTCTGTTATATAACAAAAGCTAAGAATGCGCTAGGAAGACGGATAAATAATGTTTTAGAACAATTGTCAGTAAATCCCACACTTTTCTTCCCCTCCACTACGCTTTGTTAACCAACCTCAGGTCCAGTGAGAAAACTTTGATCTTGACATGTGAGGAATTTGGAAAACAAAGAGGCTGGCTCTCGCCTGAAAAACTTTAAAGGCAAGAGGTTGGATGGAAGGAATCTGGATGGCTGAACACAGAAAAAAAAAACTGGATCAGGGTGGACCCTACAGAGGGCAGGGAGGCGGGCGCCACCTGGAGAGGATCTCATCATGTGGTTTGCCTACAAGGGCTGAGAGCCTGCAAGAGTAAAAGGTCATGAGAAGACCACCGCCAGAAGCAGGAGGTCGGATGGATGTCACACACAGGCACGCGGCTGGCTCACTGCTCAGGTCAGTGGACGGTGTCAGGGAAGTCTCTGAAGAATCCATAGATACCCTGAGGCAGAAAGACAGCATTTAAGTACCTGTCTCCATCATCGGACTCCGGACCCAGACTACACATTGCACCAACTGACAGATAATTTTTGAGCCCTGGTTTCTCCTCTCGGACTCCTCATCTCCAAGGAGGACCCAAGAAGCAACACAGTAAGGGAGGAGGAATGGGAGAACAAGGTGGAAAAACGATGGAGTATCCACCTTCCCTGCTATAGGGTTACCAGTTCCAAGTTAGAAGTCCAGAGAAGAAGCCTGAAACTGGATTATACAATGAAGGGTTGGTGTTGTGTTTTGTTTCTTAGTCTCAAACTGGACTTCTGTATACCTGAGAATGAGTTTACCAGAGGTTTCTGTCCAAAGGCAAAGAAGCAAGATCCAACACAAAATTTGGACAGGCTACCGTGGAAGACAAAACAGAATTATTTCACAGTTTCACACCTCTGAACGCAGCTCATTCAATCAACAAGTACGTGAAATTTCAAGTTGCATTCCAAGACATTTTTACCAGTTTACAAACATCATCAGTGAGGAAGGAAAATCAGTTCCATGATGTCTTGCTCCCTTTAAAAATTCTCTTTTGATGTTTATTATAATTTACTAGGTGAAATGTAATCTCAATTTAATGATAATTTTTAAATTACTAGCATAAGTAAACATTTTTATTTGCATATCTATAATTTATATTTGCTCACTTATAAATTAGCTATAACACTGGACAGTATATCTATTAGTTAATTATTTTGTTATAAACTTGCATGTGGCATTAATAAGAGAGACGAACTCTTTCCCCTGTTTTGTACTCCGTAGTTTGCCTTTCAATATAAAATATTTTTTTAAGTATGAAATTTTAAAAATGTAGTGAAACTCCAACTGTCAACGTTTTCCTTTCAATTTCTCCTCTTTGGAAATTTGGGGAAAAAAGAACGTCTATCTTTTCTTTATTCTTTGTTGCGGGATTTCTAATGTTTAAATGTTTGACTGTTTCTCCCATCTGGAGCTCATTTGTATACGGCTCAGAATCTGATAAGCGTGAGTTAAGTATAACAAGTTGGCTGGGAAAAACATGTTGTTTGTATGGATATATCACTTTCAGCAATATTCGTATTCCAGTTTAAAGCACAACAAATGTTCTCACTCTCTAGTACAGGCTGAAGAGACTTTCATAATAAATTTTCCTTACAAAAAGAATCCAGAGTTTCTCCCTTTATAAACATCAAGCTGCCTGAGCTTAGCTCTCTTTTTTCTCTGCCACAGCTCCTCCCTATCAGAATTTACACACCATCCACTGTCAGGGATGCAAACTGTTCTACAGTTTGTTAATATCCAAGAAAGGCCATCACCTCTGAATCATTTTTTCCCCAAACATAAATCCTTGGGCCAACAAAGAAAAGTGGTATTTTTCCATCTCCATAATTCCTGTTATTTTAAGTCTATCCTTCAACCAAAGTGGCTTTGTATTTCTTTTTCCTTGATAACTCATAGGTTCAAATGTAAAAAATTATTATTACAAGGAACAATTATGAGGTTCAAAGCATACTGTGTGCATTCCATGCTTCTAGTTTCTGGTACTGATATACGGAATGGAATACTTGTGGTTGCCTATTCGCATGAAGTGGACGGGTTCCAACCACTGGTGGTGAGAGGCTTAATGAAAGTCTGCCTTCATCAGACCCAACAGGGACCTACCGTCATGGGAGGTGGCCCAAGTGCCCTACTGGAGGCATCTCAACAACAAACTTTCGACCATTAACTTATTCAGTCCAAATGGCAACCACGAAAGGGGGGGGTGGGTGGGAATGGCTTTGCTGATTTTCTTAGTTTGAACATTATTCTAGATTTTAAGATTTCAATATCTCTTTCCTAAACACTGAACTAGAAAAACCACTGACCTTTTAAAATACTTTTCGTTTTTACTTTTTTCAGTTTGGTGTGTTTAGTATTTTGATAACCCCCTCCTCACAATCCTTCTTATTTAATGAGATAGTACACTTACATAGCAAAGCAAAAAACAAAAACAGGACATCATTAATTACTGTTGACTTTTTTTTCACTGTCCCTATTTACTTCTCTATAAGACCAGGACGTAATAGTTCTTTTTATTGTGCTTCTACAGCACATATACAGATTTTTTTAAACCATTATTAATTGAAGTATATAGTTAATTTACAATGTTGTGTTGGCTTCAGGAGTACAGCAAAGTGATTCAGTTATATAGAGAGAGACAGACGCTTTTTTAGATTCTTCTCCATTACAGGTTTTTACAAGATACTGAATATAGTGTCCTGAGCTATACAGTAGGTCCTTGTTATTTATCCATTTTATATATACTAGTGTGTATGTATTAACCCCCAAACATGTATAGTTTTACTATAGAAAAAACGCGTTGTATTTTAGCCAGCTGTGTACACGTTTGCCTCCTCTGGATACTGACAGCTTTTTGAGGACAAGAATGTATCCTCTTGATCTCCATTAGCCTGGCACTTAACACGATGTCTGATTACCAGATATCGTCGAAAATGTATCAATAATACATATAATAACATCATAATATATTTGTGTAAATAAATGACTTATGATCTACAATGCTTTGAAAACCTCGAGATTTCAAAATGACTTGCAGATGAATATTATTCTATCAACAGCGCTTTTGCCACTAAATATTCAATAACTGTCAACGATAGTTCATAGGACCCTGATCAACACGGTATAACAAAGTGCAGAAAGCACTGGCTTTTGGAGCACAGTATACTCAATTCCGCATCCTCTGGCGTGACAGAGACTGCACATATGCACCAAGTTCCATTACCTTTTCCCACTGGAAACACACAGTGGCAGTACGCATCCTATCACCCTTTGCAACTGCAGGTATAGCCATATGACTTAATTCTGGACAACAGAATGTGGGCAGAAGTGATGTCCGTTCTGACTCAGTTTGTAACAAAATTGTACAAGTGATCCTTGCTCTATCTGTTCCCGAAAGGAGAAGGATCTGTGAACCTACAACAAGACAGAACTACAAATATGGAAGGAACTTGAGTCCTTGAATGACCACATATAAAAGCTGCTTGATCGGAATTAGCCTCTATGGACCATGATGTGAGCTAGAAATAAAGCATCAGAGTGCTAAAGCTCTGAGATTACGGGGCTCGTCTGTTATAGTACCTTAAGTTATTTAGAAATTGGTATTTGGAAGCTGGGTGCTAACACAGCACAAACTTAAAATTTGTGGCACCGGCTTATCAGTCAGCAAGCAGTAGAGAAGCTGACACAGGAGGCCAGAAAGATGGAGGTCTAGTCCGTGGTTTTCCACATCAAAATATATAACAGAACTGCTGAGTACGGTAAACAGGAAGCCAGCCCAGACCTCATGTAACAATTAAGCCTGTAGTTCTTACACAAGCTGTTGATAAGAATGAGATTGATAGTGTCTATTTGCTACTACTGTCTACTCTTAGCAATATATAACAAGAGATGAACACAGACAAAACCCAGCTTGCT
This sequence comes from Kogia breviceps, assembly GCF_026419965.1. Taxonomy (NCBI): domain Eukaryota; kingdom Metazoa; phylum Chordata; class Mammalia; order Artiodactyla; family Physeteridae; genus Kogia; species Kogia breviceps. The sequence goes on from NC_081328.1 coordinate 55,187,228, forward strand.
TTGAAGCAGAAATCAAGGTGTACGTAGCATCCAGAGATCAGTAACTTTTAGGCTTCGAAAATCTCCTTTGGAACCCCAGGTAATAGAGATAAATTGAAAAAGGCTCTGAATGACAAAATATAGCAAGATTCTTAGCAAAACTCAAAGGAAAACAGAAGCACACAACCATAAGATAAAGAGCAGATGAAAGGTATGGTCTTCAAACATACAGTTTCTGATGTGGCCTTCAGGAGGATGAGACTGGCCTGGAGGAAGTAATTTAAAAAATCAGACTTGAGAAAAATATTGCGGTGAAAAAAAAACTTCAAAAGCAGAGTTACTGGCACATGGAACTATCTAGAAATAAAAAGATTATAAAGCATGCTAATTTTGGAGACAGTTATATCATTAAGGATACGATGAGCTTGGTCTAAAAAGACTGACTTCATAAGCTTTAAGGTTACTGCTGGGCCCCCTGACTTTACCCGGACCCGGTATAGTCCCCAGCACCCACTTTATTAAGGCCGTGGTGAGTTGCGGACAAAGAACGACCTCCCAGAGGCCTGAGGCCAGAGCCGTGGAGAACACTAGAGAGGGAGCTTCCAGAGAGCATAATTCAAGATGAAATGAAAAACTTTCCCTCCCTGAAAAGTAGGGTCCTCCATAACATCTGTCTAGAAGAATTTCAAAATTGCTGTGAAGCAGTAACAGCTGTGCGTCTTTCATTCTTTCCTTTTCCAAACAAGAGTTTAAAAGCCTATTTTCCCATCTATATATCACCATTGGCTATTGTGTGTGCGTGTGTACACAGGGTTCGTAGGTTCAAGGAGCCTTCTTCAGTCCTGATTTAGAGGTCTGCACATCACTCAAAGATCTGGGATTTGAACTTGAGGCAATGACCGGGGGTGACCTTGGGTTTCCTACCTTCTGGAAGGACAGATGTGCTCCAGGTGTAGTAGGAGGATGAAACAGATGTTTGGGGGCTGGGAACAGACCGGGCAGAGGCTGACTAGCTGCTCATCGAGTGCGTTTCCTTTCTTTCCCAAGCGCACGGATAGGCTCCACTTCCCGACATCCATTTTCCTTAGGTGTGGCTACTCCCAACCGGGGTTCTTGGCCTCCTTAATCGATAGAAATGGTTCAGAGGCCAGACAAGAAATCCAGGCCAGGCTTCACTGGGGCCCCTGCCGCAGCCGGGGCAGCGAGAACAAGTAACAGGTGCCCTTGGCCGCTCGCCGACGCGGGGGGCAGCTGGCTCCTTACACGGGGTGAGGGTAGGGGTGCGTCCGGGGCTCGGGCAGGAGTGGTGGCTCGGGTGTTTTGCCCCACCCCCCCCGGCGGTGTTGAGTGCAGGGGGCCTGGCGCAGCACCCTGCTTTTGCTCCCGGCTCTCCGGAAGTGGCAGTTGGGTTCTCTGGGCCTTTTTGTATCTTGTCGTCCAGAATTTGCCCCAAATGTGCATGTGTGCAGCTATTTTTAGTCCCTCAGAGTTCCTTTGTTGCTCAAAGAGACGTCTGTCCAGGTGCGGGCACTGTGGCAAAGCGTCCCGGCTCCCGGCTCCCGGGCTATCTCATAGCCACATAACTGAGTACTGCCCAGGGGAGACGGAGGAAGTAACCGTCGCGATTCCCAGGCCTGATCCGTAAAATGACACATACGAGAGCCTTCCTCTCTTTCTGCATGTGCTAACTGAATGGAGAAAACCGCGAAGCCCTGTTGGAAGGCGGACCCAGAAGCTGGAAGGAGCCTGGGGTCCCTGAACAGCCCCCAGGAAGGCCGTCCCAGCAAAGACCCCTGAGGAGGGTCAGGGATAAACTTTTATTGAGGTAAGCCTTCGAGACTAGCTTTGTTTTGTTTCGTTTGTTACAGCCTGCGGTAGCCAGAACAATGATGCTTTCCAAAGGCACCCGCGCCCCTCGCTCCCTGGAACCTGTGAACGCAGCTCAGGGTATGTGGCGGAGGGAAGTCAAGGCTGCAGATGGAGTTGAGGTTGCTTGTCCGCTGACCTTAAATAAGGACATGGTCCTGGATTCCATGGGTGGGCCCTTAAGTCAGGCTGATCCAATGCTAGGACTTGACTCACTATTGCTGGCTTTGAAGATGGAGGAAGAGGGTACAAACCAAGGTGTACAGGGACAGCCCCTGGAATCCGGAAAAGACAAGAAAGTGGATTCTCCCCGAGAACCTCTAGAAGGGGATGCGGCCCAGCCGACATCTTGATTTTGGCCCAGTGAAACCCATTCCAGACTTCTAGCCTACAGACTATACGATAATAAACTTGTCCTGTTTAACGCACCGTGTTTGTGGCAGTTTGCTGCACTGGCAGTGGCAAACCAATACACACTCGTAACATCACATCTACATTAAACGGCGTCTAAGAAGGTCCCCATTACTGTGCCTCTTCTCCTCACTCTACCCAAACCTCCCCTCAGACTCTTCGCTCATTCTGTGTATCAGAGCCTAAACACTGTAAAGTGGATAGCTCCCAGAGAGACTTGAACTTTAGAGGTGCACAAGTACTACAGTTAATGTACAAACCTCTCCCAAACGGAACTTCAGTCTGATCTAGAGAGCAGGAGAAATAGTCCGGCCGGCAGAACGACAAGGTATAGTTATTTCAGCTTCCCTTCCCATGTTCCAGAACCTTCCTTGTTCTGATTTCAGACAACCATTTGTCAAAGACCAAGGAAGCTACCAAAATGGAGAGTTGAGCTCTAGGATATCTGAGCTACCCCCAGAGACTAGTTATCTGACTCAAAAAAAATTACTCCACTGCTCTAGCTTGGTTGTTTTCCTCCAAAATGAGAGGAACTAGATTTAGACTAATTCATCTTTCCTATCCCCCTTTGTTCTAAGCTGCTATAAATCAAATATGTCTATATTTTTCAAATGGTTTTCATGCAAATTAGTTCATTAGTAAATATAATTTTTTGCATGCTTGAATTTTCCCCCTTGTAGCTGTTCCTATGATTAATCAGCAGCTCAGAAGAAATGTGGAAAAAACTGGGTTATGTCAGAATAACAACTTGGGTATTAAAAGGCTTTCTTCACTTAATTCTTAAGTGGTTAGAAGTGGGATAACTTTCTCTTGTGACTCAGGAAGAAATGGACTAGAGGACCTTAAATATTCAGAGTTTAAGCAACAGACGTCAGATTTAGTGGGAATCACATGTATGGTGGCAACAGTCAAAGGGGATGCAGAAAGGGTAAGGGTTCTAAAAAGGAAGTGGAACACAAGTATCCCCACCGCCACGGAGAGGGGAAGAGAGACTCTCTGCTCTTAGTCAACTGTTACAAAATTCTGAATAGGAATTCTGTTTCACAGGTGTTGAAAGAGAACTGAAATACAACTGTGACCAACCATTGAGAAGCAGCTGTTCGTTCTCTGTGTCAATTCCACAGGAGGAATTGGCTTGGCAGTACAGCAAAAGGGGCTTCATTGAAATAAAAATTGCCAGAGCAGGGAAACAATAGACGGCGGAAGAGGAAACCAAGAGATCACGGAATCTACTTTCCTGAGAGCTGAAAAATGGTTAAGATTTCCTCTGCCTGGTGTGTACCATCTGAAGGCAGGAAAGGGTCCCAGTTCATCTCTTACGGACTCTTGTGGGGAATATTCTGATGCCAGCTTCATTTTTTGTGTGTTTCTTCTCCCAACGGATCCACAAATGTATTGCGCGCCTAACCGAGACTTTTCTTTTAAACCTTCCTTTAGAAGTAACTTTCCCATTCTGCTGACAGAAAACTACCGGGAAATTAGAGGGAAGTCAGGGTGGGTCCTAGACGTTCTGCGCAAGGTGAGATCTCTCCACGAAAGACAAACCCTCAAAACAGGCAACTTTTCCAAGTGTACAAAGGCTTCTCTTTTAGCATAACTTCTGGTTTAAACCCACTGACCAAGAATACTGTTAGATGGTTCGGTAGCACCCGGCAGTATATCCGAACTCTAGGCTCCTACATGGAAGGGAATTTTCACCCAGGGCCGTGAGCAAACACGTCTCCTAGGAAGGGCTGGTTCCCCGAAGAGCTGAGCGGTCCTGGCGAGTGTGCTGCCTGAGCGCAGCGAGCAGCCGCTTCTGCTTCGTAGGCCCTGCTTTGCTTGCTTTCTACCAGAGGAGAGTAGTTTGATCCTGTCCCCACTCAGAGACCAAACGCCGAAATTCACAGGTTAAAGAGAATAGCCCTGTAACCTGATGGGAGAGACACATTCACATCCCGCAGACACGCTATTTAAATGCAGACTCCTTAAACAGGGTGCCCTTCTGTCACTGACCACACTGTTCACTTGGTGTCCTGGCAGGAGCCTTTTATACGTCTCTGAAGACCCCCTGGATCCAACCCTCTGTGGTATGAAAACAAACAGAGTAAATATTCTCCTTGCAGTTTACATCCCGGATCTAAACGTTTCCGAGCGTGTCAAACTCACTTTTCTCAGCCACTCCCTGCAGGGTCCGTGTAGGTTTCGGCTGCCAAAGAACCCAGTTGAACTTGCCTCGGGAGGGCCCCCTCGCCGAGGGCAGGCAAGGCTCGCGGCAGCCGGCCAGGAGCGGCGTGGCCTGCAGCTGTGCCGCTGGGCTGCAGAGGCGGCCGCGCAGTAGCAGGTGTGCGATCTGCTGACTCCTCTAGACAGGGAGGGAGGGGCGCTCTGGCCGTGCCGCTGGCTCCCTTAGCTTGAAGATCTGCCCTTTCCCCGTTACCTGTTCGCAGAGAAGCGCCGAGCACTTGCCGGGGAGACCTGCACTTCCTTCCACTAGCTCTTCGCATCCAAGTCGTCCTGTTCGCTCCCTAAGTTGAGCTAGTTGCATCTGCAGAGGAAGGTGATTCCTCTGAAGGACCCGGCAAACAGTATCAGCACTGTTTCTCTCCATCTCCCGTTTTGTTTTGTTTTTTCCCTTTTTATTTTATGTTGGAGTATAGCTGGTGAACAATGTTGCGTTAGTTTCAGGTGTACAGCGAAGCGATTCAGTTACACACATACACGTGTCTATTCCTTTTCAAATTCTTTTCCCCTTTAGGTTGTTGCATAGCACTGAGCAGAGCTCCCTGGGCTCTACGGTAGGTCCTTGTGGGTGATCCAGTTTAAATACAGCCGTGTGTACGTGTACGCATCAATCCCAAACGTGTGTTTTCAGTCCAGAATGTAGCTGAAGTCCTCTTAGGAAAAGGAAACAACGAATCGCGATTGAACGTAAGTGCCATTTCAGTCAGTACTTCTTTAGGCCACATAGCGTCACCATGGGGACTTAGACTGGTCCCGACACCTCGGCGAAGGCAGCGCCTGACTTTTTAAAACACTGTTTCTTTTCTAGGTGCTGACAGCAAAGTCGCAAACCACCAGAACAAATGCAACTTGAACTCAATCAGGAAATAATGAGCATAGCGGTGGGCGCTGATACCCTTGCCTTCGGGCTCAGAGAAGCACTCCAAAGTAGAGTGTACGGATAACTGCTGCCGCGAAAGAAAGGCTTCCGCTCCTCTGGAGTTGCCCAGCGTGAGTGGGCACCAGGGTGCACTGTCCAGAGATCTCCCTGCACTGAAGAGCTGCTGCTCTTTGGCTGCTCAGAGAGTTGCCAGCCCCTTCAAGGGCTGCAAATAGCCGCGTCTCCCTCGCAGCCCAATCCCCTCCCAGGTGGCCCACATCCAGTAACTGACCGGTGAGGAAGTAAGGTCCTGGCCGCACCACCCCAACTTGAGACCACTCTGAAGGGCCGTTCTAGCTCCGCGGCCCCCAGGGCGGCTCAATGTCTGCCTCTTCCTTGTCTGCTTCCCTCTTGCCCCTCCCCACGTGTCGGGCCCAAGACTGCACCGTAGTCAATGTCCGGAGCTGTAGCTTCCATCTCCGCTCCTGCTTGCCAGGGAACCCAACCTTGGCCGCGCGGGCTCAGCAGGGGCCCACCTGCAGGGCTCATTTCTGTGCTGCTGCAAGAGGACAGCCAATCAACTATCGGATAAACAGGTCCACTAGACTAAGCCGCGTCCGTAAGAAAATCAGAGAGGAATACTATCCTCCCTCATCTTGGCGAGAGTTTATAGTCTAGCAGGGGAGACACAGCATAAATACACGGAAAGATCACCCGTAATATTACATAATAACTGACAACACTCAGGGGACATTGGGATGTGACACTGGGCGTGACACTGGGATTTAGGAGAAGGGAGGATTGGTTTTAGGACAAACTAGTTGCCGGCTGTTCGGGCCTCATCAGGGTTAGGGTAAAACCCGCCATTCCCTGCAGGCTATTTTTCTCCTTGGAAAGTGAATTTCTCAGTATTTAGAGTCCCCAGCCTGCAAATGACCTGGACTCCAAGTCGTCTTTCTGCTTCTGCATGCCTCCTGATGAAGCTAGCAGAGAACTCACAACAGCAACAGGTAAAAAAACATATTTTCATAAATACTTTTGCTGTGAGGTTTGCTCTACTTGGCCCCCTTCTTCCCGGTTGCTTAGGTTCCCAAAGCTTCTCAGCTTTTCCAATCCAAGCTCCAAGGCATTGGCATGCGTCCGAGGTGCTCTGCCCTTCTCCTTGCCGGGCGGGCTTGCGGGTTCAGTCTCGCCAGCTCAAAGCGCCAAAGATAGGTCTTGCTCGTATCCTGATCTGCCTTATTTTTGAGGAGATTTCCTCAGTTGACCTTGCTTTTCCTGGCATCCTCACTGCCCCCATTTCTAATTCTCACCTCCATTTTGCTTCTGTAGATTTTCTCACCCTCTGTGAACTCCCAGCTTCTATCCAGAACTGACAGGATTTGCTCTGTCTTTAAACAAAACCACAGTCCAAGAATAAGGCTAAGGACACCATTACTTATTAGCTGTGTGACCTCGGGCAAATCATTTAATAGCTATTGTTTAGCAGTAGTCTTATTTATAAAATGAGGATACTAATTCGCACTTTTCATAGATGATAATGATTTATGAACTGCCTTGGAAGCAAGAGTCCCCAAGAAGTAAAAACAAAGCACATCTCTAATGATTAGTGATGTTGAGCATCCTTTCATGTGTCTGTTGGCAAGCTGTATATGTTCTTTGGAGAAATATCTATATAGGTCTTCTGCCCATTTTTGGATTGGGATGTTTGTTTTTTTAATATTGAGCTGCATGAGCTGCTTGTATATTTTGGAGATTAATCCTTTGTCAGTTGCTTTGTTTGCAAATATTTTCTCCAATTCTGAGGGTTGTCTTTTCGTCTTGTTTATGGTTTCCTTTGCTGTGCAGAAGCTTTTAAGTTTCATTAGGTCCCATTTGTTTATTTTTGTTTTTATTTTCATTTCTCTAGGAGGTGGGTCAAAAAGGATCTTGCTGTGATTTATGTCCTAGAGCGTTCTGCCTATGTTTTCCTCTAAGAGCTTTATAGTGTCTGGCCTTACATTTAGGTCTTTAATCCATTTTGAGTTTTTGTGTATGGTGTTAGGGAGTGTTCTAATTTCATTCTTTTACATGTAGCTGTCCAGTTTTCCCAGCACCACTTATTGAAGAGGCTGTCTTTTCTCCATTGTGTATTCTTGCCTCCTTTATCAAAGATAAGGTGACCATATGTGCATGGGTTTATCTCTGGGCTTTCTATCCTGTTCCATTGATCTATATATCTGTTTTTGTGCCAGTCCCATACTGTCTTGATTACTGTAGCTTTGTAGTATAGTCTGAAGTCAGGGAGCTTGATTCCTCCAGCTCTGTTTTTTCTTTCTCAAGATTGCTTTGGCTATTCAGGGTCTTTTGTGTTTCCATACAAATTGTGAAATTTTTTGTTCTAGTTCTGTGAAAAATGCCAGTGGTAGTCTGATAGGGATTGCATTGAATCTGTAGATTGCTTTGGGTAGTAGAGTCATTTTCACAATGTTGATTCTTCCAATGCAAGAACATGGTATATCTCTCCATCTGTTTGTTTCATCTTTAATTTCTTTAATCAATGTCTTATAGTTTTTTGCATACAGGTCTTTTGTCTCCTTAGGTAGGTTTATTCCTAGGTATTTTATTCTTTTTGTTGCAATGGTAAATGGGAGTGTTTCCTTAATTTCTCTTTCAGATTTTTCATCATTAGTGTATAGGAATGCAAGAGATTTCTGTGCATTAATTCTGTATCCTGCTACTTTACCAAATTCATTGATTAGCTCTAGTAGTTTTCTGGTGGCATCTTTAGGATTCTCTATGTATAGTACCATGTCATCTGCAAACAGTGACAGCTTTATTTCTTCTTTTCCGATTTGGATTCCTGTTATTTCTTTTTCTTCTCTGATTGCTGTGGCTAAAACTTCCAAAACTATGTTGAATAACAGTGGTGAGAGTGGGCAACCTTGTCTTGTTCCTGATCTTAGTGGAAATGGTTTCAGTTTTTCACCATTGAGAACAATGTTGGCTGTGGGCTTGTCATATATGGCCCTTATTATGTTGAGGTAAGTTCCCTCTATGCCTACTTTCTGGAGGGTTTTTATCATAAATGGGTATTGAATTTTGTTGATAGCTTTTTCTGCATCTATTGAGATGATCATATGGTTTTTCTCCTTCAATTTGTGATATGGTGTTGATTGATTTGCATATACTGAAGAATCCTTGCATTCGTGGGATAAACCCCACTTGATCAAGGTGTATGATCCTTTTATTGTGCTGCTGGATTCTGTTTGCTAGTATTTTGTTGAGGATTTTGAATCTACATTCATCAGTGATACTGGCCTGTAGTTTTCTTTTTCTGTGACATCTTTGTCTGGTTTTGGTATCTGGGTGATGGTGGCCTCACAGAATGAGTTTGGGAGTGTTCCTCCCTCTGCTATCTTTTGGAAGAGTTTGAGAAGGATGGGTGTTAGCTCTTCTCTAAATGTTTGATAGAATTCACCTGTGAAGCCATCTGGTGGGCTTTTGTTTGTTGGAAGAGTTTTAATCACAGTTTCAATTTCAGTGCTTGTGACTGGTCTGTTTATATTTTCTACTTCTTTCTGGTTCAGTCTCAGAAGGTTGTGCTTTTCTAAGGATTTGTCCATTTCTTCCAGGTTGTCCATTTTACTGGCATACAGTTGCTTGTAGTAACCTCTCATGATCCTTTGTATTTCTTCAGTGTCAGTTGTTACTTCTCCTTTTTCATTTCTAATTCTATTGATTTGAGTCTTCTCCCTTTTTTTCTTGATCAGTCTGGCTAATGTTTTATCAATTTTGTTTATCTTCTCAGAGAACCAGCTTTTAGTTTTGTTGATTATTGCTATAGTTTCCTTCATTTCTTTTTCATTTATTTCTGATCTGACCTTTATGATTTCTTTCCTACTGCTAACTTTGGGGTATTTTTGTTCTTCTTTCTCTAACTGCTTTAGGTGTTAAGGTTAGGTTGTTTATTTGAGATGTTTCTTGTTTCTTGAGGTAGGACTGTATTGCTATAAACTTCCCCCTTAGAACTGCTTTTGCTGCATCCCATAGGTTTTGGGTTGTCATGTTTTCATTGTCATTTGTTTCTAGATATTTTTTGATTTCCTCTTTGATATCTTGGTTAGTAGTTTATTGTATAGCTTCCATGTGCTTGTATTTTTTACAGATTTTTTCCTGTAATTGATATCTAGTCTCATAGTGTTGTGGTCAGAAAAGATACTTGATATGATTTCAGTTTTCTTAAATTTACCAAGGCTTGATTTGTGACCCAAGATATGATCTATCCTGGACAATGTTCCATGAGTACTTGAGAAGAAAGTGTATTCTGTTGTTTTTGGATGGAATGTCCTATAAATATCAATTAAGTCCATCTTGTTTAATGTATCTTTTAAAGCTTGTGTTTCCTTATTTATTTTCATTTCAGTGAAAGTGGGGTGTTTAAGTCCCCTACTATATTGTGTTACTGTTGATTTCCCCTTTTATGGCTGTTAGCATTTGCCTCATGTATTGAGGTGCTCCTGTGTTGGATGCATAAATATTTCAATTGTTATATCTTCTTCTTGGATTAATCCCTCAATCATTATGTAGTGTCCTTCTTTGTCTCTTATAAGTCTTTAAAGTCTATTTAGTCTGATATGAGAATTGCTACTCCAGCTTTCTTTTGATTTCCATTTGCATGGAGTATCTTTTTCCATGCCCTCACTTTCAGTCTGTATGCGTCCCTAGGTCTGAAGTGGGTCTCTTGTATACAGCATATATACGGGTCTTGCTTTTGTATCCATTCAGCCAGTCTACGTCTTTTGGTTGGAGCATTTAATCTATTTACATTTAAGGTAGTTATCGATATGTATGTTCCTATTACCATCTCCTTAATTGTTTGGGGTTTGTTATTGTAGGTCTCTTCCTTCTCTTGTGTTTCCTGCCTAGAGAAGTTCCTTTAGCATTTGTTGTGAAGCTGGTTTGGTGGTGCTGAATTCTCTTATCTTTTGCTTGTCTGTAAAGATTTTAATTTCTCCATCGAATCTGAATGAGATCCTTGCTGAGTAATCTTGGTTGTAGGTTTTTCCCTTTCATCACTTTAAATATGTCCTGCCACACCCTTCTGGCTTGCAGAGTTTCTACTGAGAAATCAGCTGTTAAACTTACGGGGATTCCCTTGTATGTTATTTCTTGCTTTTCCCTTGCTGCTTTTAATATTTTTTTCTTTGTATTTAAATTTTTGATAGTTTGATTAATATGTGTCTTGGCGTGTTTCTCCTTGGATTTATCCTGCATGGGACTCTCTGCACTTCCTGGACTTGATTGATTATTTCCTTTCCCATATTAGGGAAGTTTGCAACTATAATCTCTTCATATATTTTCTCAGTCCCTTTCTTTCTCTCTTCTTCTTCTGGGACCCCTGTAATTCGAATATTAGTGTGTTTAATGTCCCAGAGGTCTCTTAGACTGTCCTCAATTCTTTTCATACTTTTTTCCTTATTCTGCTCTGCAGTAGTTATTTTCACTATTTTATCTTCCAGGTCACTTATCTGTTCTTCTGCCTCAGTTATTCTGCTATTGATTCCTGCTAGAGAATTTTTAATTTCATTTATTGTGTTGTTCATCATTGTTTGCTCTTTAGTTCTTCTAGGTCCTTGTTAAACATTTCTTGTATTTTCTCCATTCTATTTCCAAGATTTTGGATCATCTTCACTATCATTACTCTGAATTTTTTTCAGGTAGACGGCCTATTTCCTCTTCATTTGTTTGGTCTGATGGGATTTTACCTTGCTCCTTCATCTGCTGTGTGTTTCTCTGTCTTCTCATTTTGCTTAACTTACTGTGTTTGGGGTCTCCTTTTCACAGGCTGTTAGGTTCGTAGTTCCTGTTGCTATTGGTGTCTGCCCCCCGTGGGTAAGGTTGGTTCAATGGGTTGTGTACGCTTCCTGGTGGAGGGGACTGGTGCCTGTGTTCTGGTGGATGAGGCTGGATCTTGTCTTTCTGGTGGGCAGGACCACATCTGATGGTGTGTTTTGGGGTGTCTGTGACCTTATTATGATTTTAGGCAGCCTATCTGCTGATGGGTGGGGTTGTGTTCCTGTCTTGCTAGTTGTTTGGTATGGGGCGTCCAGCCCTGTAACTTGCTGGTTGTTGAGTGGAGCCGGGTCTTAGCGTTGAGATGGAGATCTCTGGGAGAGCTTTCGCTGTTTGATATTACATGGCGCCAGGAGGTCTCTGGTGGACCAATGTCCTGAACTCTGCTCTCCCACCTCAGAGGCTCAGGCCTGACATCTGGCCGGAGCACCACAACCCTGTCAGCCACACGGCTCAGAAGCAAAGGGAGAAAAAAGAAAGAAAGAAGGAAAATAAATAAATAAAATAAAATAAAAAATAGAAATTATTAAAAATAAAAAAATTTAAAAGTGATTTTAAAAATGAAAGAAAGAAAGGAGCAAGCAAACCAATAAATCAATCCACCAATGATAACAAGTGCTAAAAACTATACTAAAAAAAGAAAAAAGGAGTTAAAAAAAGCAAAGCTATACAGACAAAATCACACAGAGAAGCATACACATACACACTCACAAAAAGAGAAAAAGGAAAAAAAAAATATATAAAAGGGAAGAGAGCAACCAAATCCATAAACAAATCTACCAATGATACTAAATACTAAACTAAGTATTAAGTACTAAGATAAACATAAAACCAGAAACAAATTAGACACAGAAAGCAAACCCCAGGTCTACAGTTGCCCCCAAAGTCCACCTCCTCAACTTGGGATGATTCGTTGTCTATTCAGGTGTTGCACAGATGCAGGGTACATCGGGTTGATGGTGGAGATTTAATCCGCTGCCCCTAAGGCTGCTGGGAGACATTTCCCTTTCTCTTCTTTGTTCGCACAGCTCCTGGGGCTCAGCTTTGGATTTGGCCTTGCCTCTGCATGTAGGTTGCCTGAGGGCTTCTGTTCCTGCCCAGACAGGACAGGGTTAAAGTAGCAGCTGATGCAGGGGCTCTGGCTCACTCAGGCTTGGGGGGAGGGAGGGGTACGGATGCAGGGCGAGCCTGCGGCGGCAGAGGCCTGCATGACGTTGCACCAGCCTGGGGCGCGCCATGTGTTCTCCCGGGGAAGTTGTCCCTGGATCACAGGACCCCGGCAGTGGCGGGCTGTACAGGCTCCCGGGAGGGGAGGTGTGGATAGTGACTTGTGCTCGCACATGGGCTTCTTGGTGGCGGCAGCAGCACCCTTAGCGTCTCATGCCCGTCTCCGGGGTCCGCGCTGATAGCTGCGGCTTGCGCCCATCTCTTGAGCTCGTTTAGGCGGTGCTCTGAATCCCCTCCCCTTGTGCACCCTGAAGCAATGGTCTCCTGCCTCTTAATATATATACTTTTTCATATTCTTTTCAATTATGGTTTACTACAAGATATTGAATATGGTTCCCTATGCTGTATAGTCAGACCTTGTTGTTTCTGAATATTGGTTTTAAAGAAAGCAAATGAAGACCATTTGCCCAGTTAAGTTAGATTATTGTCCTATTGAGATTTAGATGTTGATTGATCTTTGAAATAAAAAATTTGGATTCCATAACTTCTCCCTTCTTGGCAAATGATTATCTTCAAATGGCCAGTCTTATCCCCTCATGTGAAAATGATACTAAATCACTACAGTGATTACTTCAGTGAGTAGAGGGAAATCCACTTATAACTTCCATCTTTCCCAACACAGTTTACCAGTTAGCCTGCCTTTCCAGCCAATTCTCTTTGAAAGTGGAAAGTCCACTCAAACAGGCTTCTTTCTTTTGGCATACCTCTTAAAGTTTCCTTAGATAGTCATATCATGCGTGAGGTACGGTATTATAAAAAATTAATACACTAAGACCTCTCTCTTCAGGGATCTTATGGTTTAGTAATGGATAAAGATAACTAAACATAAGTTAAAAAGATGCATGCACGCACAAAAGAGGTTTAGAGAAGGTGTCTGTCAGTTCAGAGAATAGTAAGAGACTCAGAAGACTGGTTAAAAGTATTCTTTCTTGTTTTTATCTGATGGCCCTTATAAATATCAGACCTGTTCATTTTTCCCTTTCTGGTCTATCTACACGATGGTCAGAACCAATTTTTGTGGTCCATAGTTTCACCTACAGTATAAATTTGATACGTCTATTGAACCTCTGAGTTTTTCTCATTTCACCACTTTTATTTTCCCTTCAGCTCCTCTTCTTTTTTTATTTTACTTTTAGTTGAGTTTTGTTTTATGTATCTTTTTAAGCCATGCACAAATATATTTTAAATGAAGCAGGACATACGTAATGATGTTAAAAATAATTCTGGGAAAGGCATAGTAAAGAGAACTGTAGAATATCTTGCACCTGTTACTCAGAACAACTATATTTTTTAAGTGTCATCATATCATTTAGCTAAAAATTGCAAAGGATATTAATTAGAGAGGAGATATTTACATATTTTTATTCATAGCATACTGATTCCCACACTCTAATTTGAATTGTTTGGTGGGATTACAGAGATTTATGTAAAGGAAAAGCAAAATAACTCATTACAGGATTTGAAAACAGTAAATATGTAGTCTATGTTTACTTTACCACTCAGACCCTAATCTGTAGAGTTAAATTAATCTACATAAACGTAAAGGTAACCTGCATAAAAGGAAAAGGCAATCTACAGAGAGGTAACCTACATTCATGTTGGTTGAGTCAATGAATCAATAAGCAAACGATATTTTCTGAGCTGAAGTGCACTGGCTAGATGTTTTGCATGTAGTCTTGAATTCGGTCCTCAAATCAGTCCTAAAGGCTTTTTTTTTTTGGCCTCACCACACAGCATGCGGGATCTTAGTTCCCTGACCAGGGATGGAACCCGCGCCCTCTGCACTGGAAGTGTGGAGTCTAAACCACTGGACCGCCAGGAAAGTCCCCACTAAAGGCTTATACCATTCTCCCCATCTCACTGAGAACAGACAGGCAGAACCAGGCTGATTAATAATAATACGAGCACTCGTCTCAGTGCTCTGCATGCACTGACTCATGAGCCCTCCCACAGAACTGATGCAGCGGGGTCTGCTGATTTTTGTCATCATTTTATAATTGAAGAAAGAAGGGACAGAGAAGTTACATAAATTTCCCCAGGTTATACAATTAGTGACGAGGCTGGGATTCAAACCCAAGCGATCTGACTCTAGACTCTGTACCCTTAGCCACTCAACTAAGTAATTTCCCGAAATTTACCCTGCTAGACAAATGACAGGCATTCAAGTCCTATACCAAAGCCTGTGCTCTTTAATTTACACCATATATACTGCCTTAGGATTCAGGCCAAACCACACCTACTGTGTGCACCCTTTTTGTGGGATTCAGATAGAATTAGATATTCCTTCCCCTGGGTCTTCCTAGCACACACACTCTCTCTCTCTCTCTTTATATATATATATATATATATATATATATATATATATATATATATATATATATATAATATATATATATATATATATATATATATATATATATATATATAATATATATATATATATATATAATATATATGTAAATAGTCATTTAAATCTTTTAATAATCTTTTAATATGTACATTTACCTTTAAAATACAATTTCCTTAAATGAAGGGATTATCTAATAATGAAATAACTTTCCTTTGATTAAATATATCTTGAAAATATAAATGAATCAATGAATGAACAAATGAAAAACCCCACAATATACACCTCTGGCCTATTAAAATTTCTTCAATGTAAAGAAATCTGCACTTAGTGACTCATCTCTTGAAGAGATCCTGGAAAGAGTTGATGTGTTAATTCGTATCTGTCTTTTATGTTTTAATATAAATAGATTCATCAGACCCTTTCCAGGAGAACAATTTTGATGGAGCAAAGTACAGATAGAACAACAAGATACTAATTTCTTGATAAAGTTGCCTGGGATAACCTCTGAAGGAAGTTAAGGACAGCTGAGGCAGATACTAGAAAACTAATTTTATAGACTTTGGAACTTTCTTTTTTGGACTGGTCTCTATTAATATTCTCAAACCCCATCTAAAATATCATTTACAAATAAAATCTGTCCTTGACTAAAGGAAGTGGAGGGTGATAAATTGGGGATGGTTAAGTAGATTAAAGTTAACGGGTGCGTAAGATTTCAAGTTGTTGCAATCTGCGATGCCCAAACCTGGTGGGGCAACAGAATCTCCTGGGGGCATTGAAAACTTTTCTTACCTGTGCCCCAACCCTAGTGAATCACCTGAATTCTCTACCGATCAAAAAAATAAAAGCAAAAACCCTCCCCATGTGATTCTAACATAAGAAGCTTGGCAAGAGAGAGTAAATCTGCTTTGACAAACTACTGTTTTAGGTCATACATCACCACACTCAACATGAGCTGGAGGTGGTCTAGCTCTTAAAGTGTCTCTCCACTTTTTAATATCAACTTCAAGCCATAAATATCCCGGGTCGTGGTAGCGTTGGTGGTATGGATGGCACCAGGGCCGACTTCACGGGCATGACACCTGTACAGTCCCATAAGGCCCACAGTTAGCAGGGCTCTGTGTTTGATTTAATGCTCTGCTGTCACCTTCTTGAAACCCTTAATAAGTTTTTTTAAAAAGGGATCTCCTTTTTTATTTTGTACTGGCCCAGCAAATTATGTAGCTGGTCTGGGGTGGCCTGCACTGAAGGGCAGGGAGTTTTATGGAACGTGGGTGGAGAAGAGTCATTGGCTAGTTTTTAGATCCAGTTAACTAGATGAAAATGAAGTAGTTAGGGAGGGTGTCACTCCACATCCAGAGGAGTCTTGAACAAGCCCGTCCTCTTGGTAGGCTTTATCTTGCTCTTTGAAAGAGGACAGGGAAGATGGAGTAGGTGGTCCCTAGCATCACATCCAGTTCTAGCACGTGGCAAAAACTTCTCTGTGCTCAGCAAAACCTACTTCCTGTTCATACTCCACACACAGCAAGACTTCAGGTGCAAACATCTCTCACAAACGGGTGTGGCCAGGCATATGAGTCTGCCCGGGCTGCCGTAACCAAGGACCGCAGACCGGGCAGCTTAGCCAACAGAAATCTCTTTTCTCACCATTCTGGAGGCTAGAAATCTGAGATCAAGGTGTCGACAGAGCTGTTTTCTCCTGAGGCCTGTCCTTTGGGCTTGTACCTGTCCATCCTCTCCCTGTGCCTGGTCTTCCCTCTGTCTGGGTCTGTGTCCAAACTGCCCCTTCTTTTAAGAACACCAGTCATGCCGGATTAGAGCTCACTCTGATGACCTCATTTGAACTTAAAGTACCTCTTTAAAGACACTATCTCCAAGTACAGTCACATTCTGAGTACTAGGGGTTAAGGCTTCTACATATACATTTGGGGAGAACATAGCTCAGCCCATAACACCATGTGATGGAGTGTTGACTAATAAAATACAGACAGCACTTAGAGATGCCACCTCAGGTCAGCGCTACAGACACCCGGCACACACAGCTCGCTATTCCTTTGTCCCCTTCCACCTGGCTGAACGTAGAGACCACCCTCTGGGCAACCCTGAAAGCCACATGTCGAAAACCAATGATCCACAAGGTGGAAGGAGCCCGGGTCCCTAAGTCAGCACTTAAAGAAGGGCCACTCCACCAGAAATGCTCACTCAGAAACGGGATGTGAATAAGAAACAAGCTGTTATGGTGTCAGGCTCTGCGATTTTGGGGTTCATCTGTTATAGCAGCCAGTGCTATCATAGCTGACATAACCATGCCATGAAGATTCAGAGAGATGGAGAGATCATGTTTGCTTTGCTTCAGTTAAGCAACTGCCAGTTATTAAGCACCTACTGGGGGCTTAGATTCACGCCAGGTGCTGTAGGGCACAAAAGAATAAAAAGCACCGTGCTTCCCTCCACGTTGCGGGGAAGGCAATGGATCCTAAGAGCACCATTAAATGCTGAATTGTAGAGAAACACCACCAAGTTAAAGTTTGAAAGAGTGGTTTATCCATCGGGGCTGGTGGCGTCAGAAAGGCTTCATTTGATGAGTTGGACGTTGACCTTGGCTTGAAGCCCAGGAGGAATTCAGATCCGTGTCGGGTATCCCAGGAAGGAGGAAACTCACGCAGGAAACCAAGTGTGAGAAGAAGCCACGCATAAGTGAGAAATGGTGAGAATCCTGCCCGAAAGAAGCAGAGAATCCTGCTGGGGTGTGCTGCTAACAGAGAAAAGCACTACACCCAAGCCAGACTCAGACAAGCCTAGGGAACTAGGTAATTATTTTAAGCTGGTTTGTTTCCATACAGCAGTCCCCGCTCAAACTTGACTGGGAAAATTCTTCAGAAAATTCTCCCTTGTGCCTTTCCCGTTGAATCGCTACCTCTTACTTGTCTCCTCTCTTGAGCACGTTATTTCTGGAGCTTGTGAACAGATACTAAGAACTCGAAAGCACAGCCCCGCCCCTGTGGCTCATGATCTCCCTTTTATTTTGCTTTCATTCTACTATCATATGTTAGTCTTATTTCTAACTCCCATTTTATCTTGTGCTTTTTACAAATCTTCTGCTACAAAGGAAAGGATTTCCTTCTTTCCACATTTATAATGTAACGAGGACTTAATTTTGGGTTCTCCAATGAAATACCACCATCATCATCATCCCCTTTTTTTAATCCCTAGCTTCCATCTGTTGCACCTTAATTAACTCTTTTGTTCGGCATCTCTCTCTATCTCTTGGCCGTTTGTTACAAGACTCCAACCAGCATTTCCTGCTGCACTCAGTAATACCACAGTAATAGTTTTTCCATTGAAAAATACCACAAGTACAATATTTCCAATGGAAATACCACAAGAACAGTGTTTCCACTGAGCGTACCACAACGAGAGTGCTTTTGTGGTACCTAAATTCTGAGTTGAACTCGTAATGTTCATCTTGGATTCATTATAACTAGAGCCCCTACTTTCTGGAAAGCACCAAAACAGGGATGGAATTTTTATTTGTAGTTAAAAAAAATACAATAAAAATAAAAGTTGGATGATGCCAAGACAATTTTGCACTTGCTTTTGTGAGTAAAATATAAATAGATTAAGCAAGTGAAAGAATGAGGAAAAACTTCATAAACATGTACAGAGAGGCTTAACAGCTGGAGAAGCAAGGATATGTGTGTGTGTGTGTGTGTGTGAGAGAGAGAGAGAGAGAGAGAGAGATAACATTTAAGGCAGCTCAGCAGCTGGGAAAGCAGCAACCTGTAAAAACACTTAACATTTATAGCCACTCAGTGGCTGGAAAACCAACTTCTCATAAAATCGATTTAACATTTTGGTCGCTGTTGAAGACATTTAATGCATGCGTGTTTATATATCTCTGTTTACACTGTAGCCCCATGGATTTCAGTGGGTTTTAACAGTCGTAACTTGGAAGAGACCACTTGAAACAGCTGAGGGTATATAACGTTTTGCACCATTTGACAGTAACGATGTTTACCAACACGTATAGATTATACGCTTTTAGACACTGGAGTAAGAGCACCCAGAGTCTGATGAATTACACTCTCTTTATTAACTTTTGCATTTGTACCATATCACTGATCTGCAGTGTCCTACTTTTGTAGGTCATTTTTTTAAACAAAATTTCCAGTTGGAATTATTCTCTTATTTTCCAGGCATTTAAGACTAAGCTTCTTAAATCCTGATCTGCCTGTAGTTTGGCAAACAAAATTATCTGTCAGGATAGCCCATTTTTTTCCATTTCCCTTGTTATGTCTTAAATCAGTCAAGTTAAAGAGGGTAACATTTTGCTATTTTTTTCTTTCAGTTTTTTTTTTTTTTTTCCCTTGGTTAGTTTGACAAAATGAACTTGATGAGCAACTTGTTAAAGAGAATCCCGTTTTTTAAAAATTTGGGGTGGGAGGGAGGAATGGAACTGAAAAAAGAAAGTGGAATTTTAAAAAATTATCCTTGAAACCTTTAAAGTTAGTAATACTGGAGCAAAAGTTATATTGGAAAAGGCACTAAAATTCTAAAGCACAGCCCATCATTTTATACATGTGTTACCTTGAAGATAAAGAAGTCACAATATCTTGAAACTTCAAGTTTCTACTTGTAAAATACAGATAATTGTACTTGCTTTACCTACTTCTCCTGATAGCTTTGAGGCTCAAACGATGTACGATGTGGCAATGTGTTTGGGTGATGTCAAAGCACTAGACATAAAATATTATCATAACACAACAATAAAACTGTAACTCTCATGAAAACTTCAGCACCTTAAAGGTAAAAACTTGGGACTTCTCTGGTGGTGCAGTGGTTAAGAGTCCACCTGCCAATGCATTACACTTTGGACGTCGTATTAAGAAAGGACCAAACAACAATATGTCCAAGTGGGAAGGCATGGATGTTTCAACCTCATAGAAAACCAAAGAAAAGAACTGTTTTTTAAAAAGTGTAAACCAAAGAGGCGTGAACGAATGCCCACAAAAACTCTCAACTAACCCCTGGGTTCCAGGCCACCAGGCACGGTTTCCACAGGGCTCCAACTGCTGTCCTTCCCTCCCTCCCTGGAGATGTCCACACAGTGCCGGGTAACCACAGAGCCCAGTGCTGTGCAGTCATCCTTCCTGCGGGAAGTGGCAAGACTGTTGATAGTAAAGAGGATGCCAAAGTTTGAAAGTTGTAAACAAGATAAATCACGAGCTGCTATGGCAGAACCAGCAGGAGAAGATGGGAATATGGGGGTGGACAGCCTCTTCCTCATTATACTGCTACTAAAGCCAAAGAGCTTCTTCGAGACCCATGGACACATGAGGTATTGGACTAGTACACGTAGCGAGGCTTCCTGAATACAAGCATTATAACATAGTGCAATCTTGGAGGGACCAAATTTAAAGGTAGAGGATGCTGTGGAAGATGGTTGTATCCTCTCATTGATAGGTCTCTGACATCAGGGAACATAAAACTCTCATTAGGAACAGGGTCTAAACAATCAATAGCTAATGAACGATAGTTAATCTGAGAGTCTACGTCTCAAACTCAGGAGATTCAAGAAAATCTGAATGGTAAGTGAAGTCTGACTGAGCAAAGCAGGTAATTTACCCACTTCATGGGTGGCACTTAATTTATAAACATTGCTACTGCTGGCCAAAAATTTTAAAACCAGAGATAAAAGCGAAGAGATGAAAGAAATCGGCAGTGTAAGAACATACGAGGCTAAGAAATAGCAAGAGGCTCCAGTGGAGATATAGTTGGATCCAGGAGGGGGAAAAAAAAAAAAAAAAAAACCTAAAATGAAAGAAGGGGAGGGCACAGAGAGCAGAGGAGAAACTTCTGGAAAAAGATACTCTCTTGGCAAGATGAATGGAAAATAAAACTGCAGAATGACGGACTGCTTAAAAGAGCAGAGTCCCTAACCTTCTGCCAGCACGCGGGCGAGTTTGTCTTTCTGGAACTAGCAGGAAGGGTGTCAGTGGAAAGCCACGTGACAGCCACCTCGTAACAAATATTTCACTGCACATGTGGCGTCAGGAGGGAATGGTATGAATTTGGGGTTCACGGAGTGAAGGAAGGCTTCAGGAACTCCAAACATCCCACTCCTGAGCTTCAACTTCAGAACCTAGGCTATTTCACTCTAACTGCACATGGGAAATAAAGAGAACAGGGGCTGGGCTGTCAATTAAGATTTAAATTTGGCTCCACGGGAAGGGAACTAGCACCCATCCAGCTGTAAATGCTTCTTTAATGAAGTATGAAGGACCAAGCTTGACCCCAAGAAAAATACTCCAGCAGAGAGTTCGAAGAGAGGGGAATAAGTTGTACCTGCTCCAGACTAAATTCTCATTCTTGACTTTGCTTTGGTTAGTGTGAAGGGTAATCCGTTTATGCTGTTCTTTGTCCACATTGCTTTTCATGTCATTATGATGACTGTTAAACTGTAGATCCTTAGAGAGTAACTCTTCCTTCAGTCTTTCCTTCCTCCCTTCCTCTTTCTCTTGCCTTTCCTTAACGATTTCTTGTCAATTCAGTTGAGAGTACAAAAAAAGTACAGCCTATTGAATTTTCACAAAATGAACATACCCTGTAAGCATAACTTGCATGAGATCACAGAGCAGAAAATTCCTAACATTGCAGAAGCTCTGAACATCTCCCTCAAGTTACTACCAAAGGTAAACATAGTCATGACTTATGACAACATAGATTAAATTTGCCTGTATTTGAAATTTATATTATTAGATGCATATAGTCTGTTCTCCTTTGTATTTGCCTCCTTTTATGTTTGTAAGAGTCATCCACAGTGTTACATGAAGCAATAGATGATTCAGGTTCATTCTCCATGGTATGGCTAGATCACAACTTTATTTATAGACTCTTCTATTAAAAGAAATTATTGTACATGAATACAATATTGTATTCAATATTGTATGTGTGAATATGTGTATATACCTCTTTGGGGTGTATACCAAGAGAAGTGGAACTGCTGATCTATAAGATATGATTATCTCAGCTTTAATAACCATTTGGTAGCCTCTTTGTCGAGTTCCCGTTCAAAGCTTTTTCCCATTTTTCTATTGGTTTTCTGCCTTTCCACTCTCTTAATGGTTTATTTTGAATGAACAGAAGTTCCTATTTTAATATAGCTCAATTATCTGCTTTTTAAGCCCTATATGGATAATTTGCGTTTTGTATCTTATTTAAGAAATCCTTGCCTACTTGACAATCATGAAAATATTTTCTTATGTGTTATTCCAGAAGCTTTGTTTAGTTTTACATTTAGATCTACATGCCATCTGGAATCAACTTTGGTGTATGGTGTGAGGTAGGAGGTGGAATTAGCAAAAACAGCAACCACATAGTTAATTAGCAGGACAGAGAACAGAGGCTATCTGGGACATGACAACTATTTGTTCCAGGAAAGTCCTGCAAACCAGCTTCTCCAGGCAAATATTTTATTTATCTAGGAAAGTATGTCTCTCCTGTCAGGATAGTAGATTTCTCACCGGAGCAAGCGGTTCACTTATAAGAATCAGTTTACTTAACCTAGACTCATTTTAAGGCTCTCTCTGTCTGCCAATCCTAAACTATTATGTCATGGAATTTTCTAATCTCACTCAGTTCCCAGCATTGAAAGATTTTATCTTTAACCACTTTGGTCCAAACCCCAAAGCTCCAAATACATTGCTTTGACCTTTGTCAAACATAGACCTAACAAATTTAGTTTCAATAATCAACAGGTTTGGGGGTGGTCTTTTCAGGAGTTGACAGCAGACAGAGGAAAGGTGTGTTTGGGTCCTTAGAGATACCAAACTGACTTAGCTCCATTTACTGAAAAGAACACCTTTTCTGTATGCTATTGCACCTCACCTTTGTTAAAAATCAAGTAACATACATGTGTTTTCTTTTTTTATGCTTTCTAGTCTGTTCTATTTGTCTACTTTATGCCAATACCACACTTCCATAAATACTACAGCTTTAAAAGGTCTTATTACCTAGGATTCTGCATCCCCAAACCTGGCTGTCTTTTGAGATTTTCTTGGCTAATTCTGGCCCTTTGCATTTCCAAATAAGTTCTGGAATCAGTTTGTCAGTCTCCAGAAACACTTCCAACGATTCTATTCAATCTATTGATCAGTTTGGGATAAATGTACTCTATAAACTACTGGACCTTCTAAATGCATGTATATTTATATTTGTCTTTATTTCTCTCACTAATGCTTTACAGTTTTCTTTGTAGATATTTTGTACATCTATCATTAGATTTATTCCTAAGTATTTTACATGTTTTGATTAAATTACAAATGGTATCTTTTTGCTCTATTTTCTGTTTGTTGTATTCAGAGATGTTGCTAAAATGGCTCATTAAAGCAAATTCCTTATCTGTTATGGATTATCTACTTATTCAATCATGTCATCTGTGAATAAAGATCATTTTCTTTCTTTCCAAACTGTGCATGTGTGTAAATACTTTTTGCTAGCAGAGTAGCATTTTCCCTTACTGCAATATATCTGGTTTATGTGTTTTGGGTGGTCTTTTGTGGAGTTGACAGTTGACAGAAGCAAGATTTATCTAACTCCTTTGAATTCCCATAGTCAATTAGTCCTGGGATTGGAAGCAGAAGACCTGAACTCAAGTCTGTTATAATTTTCAAAAGGGTAAAATTACGACTTTCATACAAATATACAATAAATACGTGTAAATTTTTAAAATTTAAGTCATTAATTAGGAAAGCTGTTAGACGTTGAAATCGGTTCAAGGGCTTCCCTGGCGGCGCAGTGGTTAAGAATCCGCCTGCCAATGCAGGGGACACGGGTTTGAGCCCTGGTCCTGGAAGATCCCACACGTCACGGAGCAACTAAGTCCATGTGCCACAACTAATGAGCCTGCGCTCTGGAGCCCGCGAGCCACAACTACTGAGCCCACTCACCACAACTACTGAAGCCTGCGTGCCTAGAGCCCGTGCTCCACAACAAGAGGAACCACTGCAACGAGAAGCCCACACACCACAACGAACAGTAGACTCCACTGGCTGCAACTAGAGAAGACTGTGTGCAGCAACAGAGACCTAATGCAGCCAAAAATAAATAAATAAAATTTTAAAATAAATAAATAAAATAAAATAAAATCAGTTCAAAAGAAAAATCTGAACACAGATACAAATACAGGCGTTCATGAATGCTGAAGTAAATTTGCTAATAGATGCAAAATGGGTCAATATCCACCAGGAATAAAATGTAGTATTTGAATCATCTTCTCCATAGGGTGGAAATCAATTGCAAAACCACCAGACAACATTAGTTTGCATCCCATCAGACAAGAATCATTTATGTTCCACTCTGTCTTCTACAACTTACAGAACTGTAAAATGGCTCAATCAATAAAAGGTTCAGATTCCTTTAAAAAGAAACCCAACATTTTATTGAAAGGACACCCAATAATCATATGTCCATTTTAACATGTTTATGTTTGTTCCCCACAAACCTATAGAATATGTAATTTAGGCATGTAAATTAACATCCTTAAATATCAACTCTTCCATTTGTAAAGTGAGAATAATTGTTCTTATCTTATGAAGTATTATGAGGATTAGGTGAAATGATGGTTATGAATACATTTGAATACTATATAGATCTGTAAATGTAGAGTTATTTAAATCTATCAGAATATTTATAAGAAAATACTCATTTTAAGAGGCACCAGTTCAAACTTGTTCCAGTTCTTGGCTATATTCCACATATTCCTCATTATGACTTTCTCAAGTTTACCATAATTCTCCATTCCCAGGGTCTGGGCTTGGATTTTCTGTTCAAAGTCTCTTCAAGAATCCAGGATAAATGCTTGCAATTTGCAATTTGTGTTCTCTTTGTCCACACATAAGGACCTTTGAATAATAAACTAAGCATACTGCTTAAGAAGTAAGGCATGAATTGGTACAAATACTGTGGAGAACAGTATGAAGATTCCTTAAACAAACCAAACATAGAGTTACCATATGATACCACAATCCCACTCCTGGGCATGTATCTGGAGAAAACTCTGATTCAAAAAGATACATGCACAAAACAAACAAACAAAAACAAAACAAAACAAAACAAAAGATACATGCATCCCAATCTTTATAGCAGCACTATTTACAATAGCCAAGACACGGAAGCAACCTAAATGTCCATCAAAAGATGAATGGATAAAAAGTACATATATATGTATTATATATAATGGAATATATATTTATATAATGGGATAAATAACGGAATATTATTTATCCATAAAAATGAATGGAATATTGCCATTTGCAGCTACATGGATGGACTGAGAAATTACCATACTAAGTGAATGAAGTAAGTCAGATATTATACAACTTATATGTGGAATCCAAAAAATAACATAAATGAATCTATTTACACAAGAGAAGCAGACTAACAGACTTAGAAAACAAACTTATGGTTATCAAAGGGGAAAGGGGGTGGGTGGGTAAATTAAGAGTATGGGATTAATAGATATACAGTACTATATATAAAATTGATAAGCAACAAGGATTTACTGTATAGCACAGGGAACTATATTCAATATCTTGTAATAACCTACAATGGAAAATAATCTGAAAAAATAATAATATGAACATATGTAACTGAATCACTTTGTTGTAAACCTGGAACTAACACAATATTGTAAATCTAAATTTACAAATAAGTAAATATACTTCAATTAAAAAAAAAATAAGGCACAAGAAATGGGATTAATGTATCTTAAGAAGTGACTATTACTTCTTAGTCATTGTGCTAGGTTTCCTATACACTCTATTTAATATAATTCAACACTTACAATAGCCCTGTAAGATATTATCCTCAAGGAGAAGCTAAAGATCAGAAAGTTTTAGTACTTGCTCTAAAATAGTGAATAGTAGATTTGGGTTAGAAATCCAGTCTACATAATTTTAAAGTCCATTTTATTTCTCTATACTTTGTACAAAGAAGCTAAAGGAAGGTGAGCTGGGAAACAAGGTCTGTCCCTAAATTAAACCAAACCAAATAACTTCTAATTTCTATGTCCTTAGAGTAAAGACACATACTAATTGGCAGCCTATTCACTATAGGTAGACTATGACCTTAAATTGGCCAAAGGAGGCCTCGTAGAAGTACGCCCTGCAGGATGTAACTTTCTCTGCCTTCTCATTGCCAGGAATGCAGCTGATTCTTAATAAATAGGTCTCTGATGTAACTGTTAAGCTCAAAAAATATGCTTCTAATAATCACTAGCTAACACACTGACTGCCAATTTATTCTGTTGGTTTAAATAAGATTTTCTTTTCTAATATATATTAGCCAGAGAAGACCGCAGTGTTTTATTTGAACTCTGATCTTTTTACCAGGATATTTCCCTTGTAATTCTTTATTATAATAGTTCTGCTACTCTGGATTACAAATGTTTATATTGACACTGTAATGAATCCTGAAGAACAGTTTTACAGATAGTTGTGTAGATATACATGTATATACAGATATAGATGTAGGTATACAGATATACGGGATGCCTATCTATCTATCTCTATATGATTCATATAGATATGATTACATATTCTCTCCAGAATGCCTCCAGTGTCTTTGGTCAACTTCTGTCATTTTTCTATGAGGATTCTAGAAGTCAACTTAAGAATTTTACTTTTATTGCCATTTTGCAGAAGAGGAAAAAAGTAAACATAAACTAACTTCTCCAAGTTGACTAAATTACTTTCCAAATGAGGAAGAGAAGGAAGCTGGTTGACTGACTTTGTTTCCAGTATTTAATTGTGCTGAAACTTTATAATAACTGTGAAAGGGTCATAGACCACGATCCTACAAGAAACCTTAAAAACCGTACGCATTTCTTCACAGAGAGCGTGCCTGCAAGGCCACAGGAGCAACCCAATCTGAATGTCAAGCATTTTCCAAATGACTGGATATGTCTCAGAGGGTGTAAATCTTAACTGACGAAATTCCCTCACACACACACACACACACACACACACACACACACACACACACACACACGCGGCCAAATAACAGACGAGGCAGAGGTCCTCTAGAAGGACGAGAACGTGGGCGTGTAAAAGCTAGGTAAGGGACAACGGGTCTCAACCCCAGTTGCATGTTAGAATAACCTGGAAGAGCTTGTTAAATGACCAGGCCATTTCCGGAAATTCCAGTCCAGTTGCTGTATTACCAGTGTTAATTTTAAAAGCTCCCCGGTGACTCTAAAGTGCAAAACCAGGACTGAGACTCACTTGCTGCAGGGCTTTTAACAGAAGCCGGAAGGGATGAGTAATTTTGAATGAGACACAAAATGATATCCCACAAATTATCTCCCAGTTTCCCAAGGGACCTGGTGCCAGCTTTCTATAGAGAGGGCAGCTATGAGGAACTAAAAGAGTTGAGGAAAGAGCTGGGTCTCTTAGGATGTTATAAGAGAGTGAAGGGGCAAGATGATGCTACTATACAGATGTTAAGCTGTTATATAGAGGACGCATAAACAACAAGGACCTACTCTACAGCAGAGAACTATAGTCAGTATTCTGTGACAAACCATAATGGAAAAGAATACGAAAAAACATATATATATATATATATAAAACTGAACCACTTCATTGTACAGCAGAAATTAACACAGCATTGTGAACCAACTCTATTTCAATTAAAAAAGAAAAGATGATGCTACTCTAGGTCCTAGGAATAGAGGAGAACACAAATAAGAAGTTCTTTTCCCAAATGTCATTGTGGTGAGTCAAAGTTGATGAGCAAGAATTCAAACCAAACAGGAGTTGCAGGCACATTGATACTGGGACCAGCTTGTTGCAGGTCAAGAGCAGGACGGGATAAATAATTTTCAGGATCTAGTGCACAATAAAAAGGAGGGACCACTGTTTAAAAAAATGACTAAGAATTCAAGACATCAACAACAGAGCCTTAAATCAAGAAGGAGGATTTTTTTAAGGGGAGAAACCCATGAAGCTGGTCCTGAACAGGATGACGGAGGAAGGGTTCCCTTGAGACAATCTGGAAGATGGTCATACTTCTGGTGCACACTTGAGAGTCCTCGGAAGGGAAGAGAGGAATCGAGAGCAGTTGAGATTCCAGTCATCTGGACATTTGTGAACTTTGTTAAAGAAAATGTTTTGCACTTTTTAAGCAGCTTTAATTTTTAAAATTACATCCCAATGTCACACAGTAAAATTCATTATTTGGAGTGTACAGTTCAGCTTTTACCATAAAACACAGTATTAAGAGTAATATTGGAAAGATGCTTTTTCTAGGTGAAGAATTCTGGATTGACAGGTATGTCTGTTTTTGCATGTCAGGACTTTCAAGATGTCACTTCATTATCTTCTACCTTTCATGGTTTCTGATGAGAAGTGTACTTTAAGTCTTACGTTTCTTTCTCTGTAATGTCTCATTTTCTCTGAATGTCTTCAATTTTTTTCCTTTATATTTAGTTTTCTGCAGTTTGGATATGATATGCCTAGATGTGTATATGTCTCTCTCTCTTTAAATTTATTCTGCTTGATGTTCTCTGAGTTTCATGGATCTATGTTTTGCTGGCTTTTGTTATTTTGGAAAATTCTCAGCCTTTTCATCTTCGCTTATTTTTTGTCCCCACTGTCTCTGTCCTTTCCTTCTGGGATTTCAATTATGTGTATTTTTCATCATTTGGTATCGTTGAATGGCTCTTCCACACTCAATTCTGCTTTCTCCTATTTGTTTATGTAATCTTATATCATCATCTATCTTTTCTCTTTGTGTTTCAGCACTGGAAATTTCTACTGACCTATCTTCAGGTTCACTAATTCTTTCCTTGACTACGTCAGGCCCAATGGTTAACCTGCCTGTACTGGGTTGAACAGATGTCCCCCAACCACACAATATTCATGTCCTTCCCAGAACCTCAGATGGAAAACTTATTTGGAAATAGTTAAGATGAGGTCACACTGAAGTAAGTTGGACCTTTAATCCAGGATGACTGGTGTACTTATAAATAAGAGGTGAAGAGACAGACCCACAAAGAGAAGACAATGCCATCTGAAGACACAGAAGACACACAGGAAGAATGCCATGTGACAACAGAGGAAGAGATTGAAGTTATCCTTCCACGTGTCAAAGGACACCAGCAACCACCAGAAACTAGGAGACAGACATGGAACAGATTTTCCCTCTGAGTCCCGTCAGAGGGGAGCAGCCCTGTGGACGCCTTAACTTTGGACTTCCGGCCTATAAAACCAGGAAAGAATAAACTTCTGATGTTTTAAGCACCCAATTTCTGGTATTTTGTTACAATAGCTCTATGAAACTAATACAGTGTCAAAGACATTTTTCTTATATGTGGCATCTAAAATATGGCACAAATGAACCTATCCGTGAAACAGAAACAGAATCACATCCATAGAGAACAGACATGCGGTTGTCAAGGGGGAGGGGTGTGGGGGAGGGATGGACTGGGAGTCTGGGGTGAGCAGATACAAACTGGTATATACAGAATGGATAAACAACAAGGTCCTACTGTAGAGCATAGGGAATCATATGCAATATTCTGTAATAAACTATATAGTGGAAAAGAATATAAAAAAGAATGTACATATATATATGCATAACTGAGTCATTCTGCTGTACAGCAGGAATTAACACAACATTGTAATTCAATAAAAGATAAATTTTTAAAAAGACAGTTTTCATTTTTGTCACTGTGTTACATCTAGTATTTCTGTTTGATTCTTTTAGTTTCCATCTCTTTGCTGAAATTATCCGTTTAATCTGGCATTTATCCTCTTTTTTCATAACCTTCCATAGCTCTATTAAATTGCCTTGATAAGTTCCAACATCTGTGTCATACCTGAGTCTGGTTCTGTTAATTGTGCTGTGTCTTGGCAGTGTGTTACGTGGGTTTTGTTGGTTTGTTTGTTCTTTAGTATGCCTTGTAATTTTTTCTTGAAAGTCACACATTTTGTGTAGGGCAGCAAAGACTGAGGTAAACAGATTTCTATGCATGGAAATGGGCTCGTGTTTCCTTCTGCTGAATCTTTAGTCTGGGGTTGGAATCAGTCTAGGGCAAGAGTCAGTCGAACTGGGTTTGGGGTTTGTAGTTGCCATGGTTACCCTGAGTGTACCACAAGCTTGAGCTTCCTCTAGTGTTTAGGGTGGCGACTGCTCTGCCAGAGGGCTTTCCTCATCCTCAATTTCTGTTCCACGCCCCTAAGTCTCCTCTTTACACTGTGTGTCGGGAGGGTCTTTCTCCTGCAGTTTTCCACTGTATTTGTTATTCAATGCTGATTTGACTGTTTTGGGTGGGAAGCAACATCCTAGTTGTTCTGGATAAACCTCAGGCTTAGACACGCACCATGTTCCTAGGCCCTGGGGGTCTGGCCTGCTGTGCTCCTGCCCCACCCCCAGCTCTTGCTCCCAATTTATGTTCCTGTCCCTCTCGCAGGCTTCGAGGATACTTGCTGTTGTTGTTCCTGTCCCCCAGCTGTAATGAGCGTTAACCAGTGACCTAACATCTAGGAAGCTCCTTACCCATCCTGCCTCCCCGGCTGTAAGGCTCTTACTGTGTAGGTGAAATAGGGGCTCGTGCTTCTCCTACAGTGACCACTACCGTCCCACCCGCCGCAGCCCTGTACAGCTAGGGATGCTTTCTCCCGGCATCGAGTGGGGAGAGACGCAGCGCACAGCACAGTCCGCGCCCAACACCGCTGCCACAGAGCCCCACGTGTCAACCCCAGACGCCAACTGTGTCCAGGCGGAGAAACTCTCACCTAGAGCTCTGGTCGCCTCACACACAAGTAACCGTAACCCATGAAGCTCCATGGCCCTTCAGACCCACTCAGGATAAATTAATATAAGTGCTTTAAATAGACTCAAATCCAGACCCTTTAGCGGATCCCAAATCACCTTGCCTGGTCCAGTTTCACCCCTAATGAGGAACTACAGTATGCTATTCCACACACAAACATGCTCATGTAAAATAAGGCATCTCAACCATCAGTACAGGGTGTATGCACCACCACTGGATTTCCTGGTAGTCTTCAAAACCACATGAAACTGCTATTAACATTAGCCGCATTTTCTGTTACACTTAATGATAAATAAATTATAGGTTTAAAAGCCTATCAAAATACAAGAAAGATATACTTTCCCCACAAACCTGGAAAAGACTGCACAAGAAACTAGAAACGTCAACATTGTGAAAAATACACTAATCCCATTTTAAAATAGAATACGATCAACCCCAATTCCGAACTAAACCTATCCAAGATGTGACAGACTAAGGTATTTGCTCGAAATATCATCAGTTCACCTCCTGAACTACTCAAAACTTGTATCCCCTGGTTGACAAAAACAGCGTTGCTGATGCCGAGGGAATTCAGGGAAGAGAGGTCAGTTCTTTGAACACAACTGCTAAGGCAGTAAATAATTATGTGTCACACACACACAGCTCACGCAGTACAAAAGCCTGATGGGCTGACAGTCAAAAGTAACCTCTTCCTCACTGAATCCTCGTCACGTGCTTCTTCGTGATCTTCACAACTGAGATTCACAACCTTGAAAGGCAGGTACTCTTTTCTCCAGGGTAAGATTGTTTTAAAAGCCTCCAGCAGGTAGACAACGTGCCACAGGTCACACCAAAGGCAAATCGAGTCCAGCTCGATTTAGACCCGAGTCCCATATACCGTTTCTCCCACGGCCCTTTCTGCAGGTGGTCTTGGCACCTGGCGTCAGGGCTTCGCAGAAGGGCGCCCATCCGTCCACCCGCCCTCGGCCCCTCAGGCTGCTCTTCTGCAGCCCATGTGCCCTCCGAGAGTCTGCGGGCTCAAGGAGCACAGGAAAATCACACTTCGCCAGAGCCAGGTCCCTGATCAGTGCAGTAATAGCGACTCACCTAACACGGCTTAATTTTGCTCACCTTCTTTAGCGTGGATGACACCACCAGACCGGGCACAGCTAGCTAGACCGGTTCCCCTTAGGCAGTGACCTGAGATTGCCTTTGATCAGAAGCGAACGTGGTTTGTGGAATGGACTGGTTTTAGATGCCAAAAAAACAAAGACAATGATTTTTTTGGAGCTAGACAAACACTGGGAACGCTTACTAGCGACCACAGAGTTAGTGTATTTGATCTTCCACGCTTGACGTCAAGACAAGGTTTTTAAATATCCTAGTGTTTGGCCAGCTCTCAACTTAGCGTTAGAGATGTTTAGAGATAATTGTAGTTAATAATACTGACACATAAAAGGAAAGGGGGTCACTTACAAGAAGAAAACATGCAGATTTAAATAACAAACTAGTACAAAGAGCAGTAGTGTTCAACCCTGACACACAAGAGAAGCCTGGAAAAATGCAAATGCCGAGTCCCACCCCAGAGCAACTGAGTCAGCATCCTGGGGGATGGAGGGGGCGGTCGCATTGTTTCCAAACTTCCAGGCTCGGTTACCACGGACGGCAAGTGCTGAGAATGATGGCGGAGAGAGGGCTTGAGATAGGCGGTTCTGTGCGCAAACCTCAGCTCCGATATCATCCGCTGCACACGCTGAGAAAACCCGTAAACTCTCTGACTTTCCCTTTCCCCCCAGTGATGCAGCGTAAGCCGTCTTTACCACTTCGTGGTGCCTTGGGGATGAAGGCAAGATACATCCGTCACATAACATGGGGCCAATGTCATTATTACTCTTAAGATTCACTCTATCCATACTCTCCTAGAAGTAAAGGATTTAGTTCTAAAATGGGTAAACAGACCAGTCCTCAGAGGCCCTGAAACTACTCATCTTTGTCTCTTTCTGTGATCTGGGTTGAAATCGAGTGACCTGCTGTTGGAGCACGAGGGAGAAGGCTGCTGGTCCTGATCTCACCGAGGGGCTTTGTGGGCCGGAGGCCGGAACTTGGAGCCACCCTCACCAGCAGGAATGCAGAGTTTTGCTAGGATCCTGAACAGAACGGGCTTCCGTTAGCCACAGAATCAAAAGTAGGTAACAACTACGTGGAAACGTCTATTCAAAGTGGCTGCCGGTATCCAGGAAGGCTGCCAAGCACTTTACCGTCCTTATTGCATCTGTACCTCACTTCGGCCCAATATCAGAGGTACAACCGCAACTTCACCAACAAAGAAATCGAAAGAAAACAGCGAGTCAGAAGCCTCCCCATTAGTAAGGGGCATTTCCTGCCTCTGAAGCCATGTTTACTTGATTCAAAATCCTACTCTCTTAACCAGTGAAATATACTGTACCTGGAATGAAGAGAGAACACAACCCAGAAAGGATGAAAGTGCCACCCTGACTACAGTTTGATCTGCCTCCTCCTAAGTTGGCTACTTCCTGGGTGAGCTAACTCACA
This sequence comes from Kogia breviceps, assembly GCF_026419965.1. Lineage (NCBI taxonomy): Eukaryota > Metazoa > Chordata > Mammalia > Artiodactyla > Physeteridae > Kogia > Kogia breviceps. The sequence goes on from NC_081328.1 coordinate 55,220,342, forward strand.
CATCTATGGCTCTAGTGAGGTATCAGTTGTCAGGTTTATGCAAAACAATCTTCTGGGATGTAGACTAATATGCAGACTTCCAGGTCCTGCCTGCCAGTGACTCAGAAACTGTAGGTTTGCGACGGGGCCCCGAATCTGCCTTTTTAGTATTCATTCTAGGTTTCTCTAATACACGTTGTTTCCGTTTTGCTTCCTTTGAGAATTATGTTTCTATACGTTATCTATGGCTTTTATTTTATTGCTTTAAACCTACTGCGCTAAAACAGGAGGCATTGGGTCTAAACAAACCAGCCACCTGTCTTTGCAAATAAAGTTTTATTAGCACACAGGCCACCCCGTGCAGCATCTACGTCTGCTTCCATGACCACAGAATCGAGTATTTGCAGCAGAGCCCGTATGGCCAACCAAAGCAGAAAATATTTACTGTCTGGCCCTTTACAGCAAAAGTTTGCCAACCCCTGTCCTAAAATGACTGTACTGCCAGACTTTGGCAAACGTGTGGACCACTGGTTAATTTAGAAATGCTTTTCTGTATCTAACATTGTCTGAGTTGTTCAGCTTCTGGGATTCAGTGAGTGCATGAAAATGTATTTTATTCATGAAAAATGTATCATTCATGATGTCTTGAGCCACGCCTGCCAGACGAGTGCTTAAATAAATTACATTATTTCCTTTTCCTACCTTCTGATGAGCTGCGAATCCAACGGCAAGAGAAACAGATTTTTCTCTAGCAAATGACCAAGAAAAGCAGGTGGTTCTCCGTCAAATCTGCAAGACAAATGGAGAAAAATCGGAGGAATTCATTAAGAATCCTTCTTAACTTATTTACTGGGGGCGGGGGGACGTTAGGAAAGGCACAGACCTTTCCCTGTTGCCATATACTTAAAAGAATACCCAGATTGAGGGGAAGGGCCGATTGACATTGGTGGAGGTAACTTCTTCCAATTGCTGACCCGCCAGGAAAGTTAACCCACCTCTTCCTCCCCAACCCATCATTATGCAAAGGAAATAGCTGCCACATTAGTTCAAGCTCCTTTGGACCAGAGAGGGAAAAGGGGACAAATCATCAAGTCAGAGAAAAAAAAAGGAGGTGAGTAAGATCATAGTCAAGTGACCAGAGGATGTAGCTCGGCCCAGCAGCAGGAGGAGATGGCAAAGAAGACGTAGCTCAGTAGGAGCTCAGAGGTGGTAAAAGGGGACCTTCCATAGTATAGGCACGCAAGCGATGCTCAATGCTTGCTGAATGAATGTGCTGGGAAAAATAAAGCTGAATTGGGGGTTCCAGAGAGAAAAGCAATGCTAGGAGTTCAAAGAAGGAAAATAAAAACATTATTTTTTTACACATAATCATCCGGTATCGTATGAATTAGCTCTAAGTATTTTCCCACTAGCGAAAAATAAAAGCCCCATCCTCCCTTCAAGCTCGGTTTCCTGGAGGAGTTAAAGGCTTGACCAGGCCTAGACTACATTTTATGCTCGTTCCGTTGCCAGCTCCTCTGGCATAAGTGGCGGGGTTCCAGGATCCGCTGTGGCTCTCCCCACCTTGGCTTGGTGCACTGCAGGTTTCACCGTATGCTTCAACAGGAAGTATGTACTGTTTGCAGGACGCTACTTAGCTATTTTTAAGAGCTGAGCTACATGCAGGTATTTATGACGCTAGGTCCTATTTAGGGAAACAATATCACTGCCAGTGCAAAGGGCAGTGAACGTTTTACCAACCAACGATGTGGCCTCGGGATGGAGACGGTCTGGGGGAGCGAGTGGACCAGGCTCATTCCTCGGCCCCGGGAAAGCCAGCAGCTGCTCCGGCAGGTCATTGTGTCCGATGCTAAGAAACGGTCATTGCTAGCGGGAAGTAGGGTTCTGAGCTCCTACCTGGACTGCAAGAACGGCAGCGGTTCTTAAACACCGTTCTTCATGCCAAGGGACTCATGGAGATTCTACTTTTGCTTCTATAGGTTAACCAGGAATCCTATAGAGTTTGTATTAGTCAGGATTCTCCAGAACGACAGAATACCCTATGGGTAGGGTATATATATATATAAATAATGTATTTGTGCGTGTGTGTGCGTGTGTGTGTATATATATACATATATATATATTCCTATCTGTGTATAGGATTGTGCTTTATACACATCAATACACGTCCCGTACACATGCTCTAAGTACTCTAAGCCCAATTAACGATATATATTCCAACATACGTATATAGGATATATGTATCCTATGTATGTGTGTTGTACGCGTAAAGAGATACATTACACGAAATGGCGAGGAATTAGCTCACACGGCTATGCGGGCTGGCAACTCCCAAATCTGCAGAGCCGATCCCCAGCTCAGCCAGGGTAGAGCTGACGTCCCAGTGCTAAGGTCATCAGGCAGGGAGAGCTACAATTTGAAAGGCTCCAGGCAGAGACTTCTATCTCACTTGGAGGGTCAGACTGCTGTTCTATTCAGGCTTTCGCCTGATTGGATGAGGCCCAGCCACACACCCCACATAAGGAGGGCAATCTGATTCACTTCATCCACATATGTAAATGTAAATCTCATCCCCCAAAAAACAAACCCTCCCAGAAAACACCCCAAATAACATTGGACCAGATGCCTGAGCACCCTCTGAGGCCCGGTGAAGCTGACGCACAGAATTAACCGTCACAGGGTGAATTCCAACTGAGCTGCCAACTAACTCTTCTAGGTCCAACGCAAGGTGTTCTCTAACGCAACCTGGTTGACCTCTGATGAAACTTGGATGTTTGCATTGTAGCCAATCCGTGTCTATGAAGCCACTGACACCGCTAAACAATCTTTCTGGATATTTAGAAAATATCAGTGCTTGAAAACGAGCTAGCCCATTTACATTCCATCAGGCAGCACAGGACATTATAAATAGAATAGATAGACATTTTCAGATTTTTTTTTCATCTTCTTTGTGGGTTTTCTTCTTAATCTCAGATAAAGCAAAATTTGAGTAATTCAGGGTTCCCCATACACTCTCTGGGCTCTCCTACCTGTATATTTTCATTCACTGTCTCCTCGAGGCTTTGAACACATTATCCTACCAGCTCTGGGTAGATTATTCATTTATTCACTCATTCAGGTTCCCTTCAGATACGCACTTCTCCATTAATATCTACTTGAACTCTCTCACTCAAAAAATCTTTGACTCATTTGAGAGGCCATATATTGTATTCCCAACTTCTGAATTCCACTTGCTTCTTTCTTTCCCTTCCTCCCTCCCCCCTTCCTTCTTTCCTTCCTTTCTTTGCCTTGTCTTTGGATGTAGCTTCAGTGTTCAGAGGAGTCTGTAAAGCGCCTTGAAAACAGAGAGTACACGGTGATCTGTTTCAAGGGCTAACGTGAACCTAAGTGCTCAGCGAATACTGAATGAATATGAATGAATACATGTGTGAGTGAGAATATGTAGAGTGGAATGATGTTTCTTGCTGAGCAGCTATTTTAGTAACACATCACAGTCCCTCTCGACTCTCCTTCCACCATCTGACGTGCATATGGTCTTGAGCCCTGGCAAGTTCGGGAAGGCCTGCAGCCTGCTAGAGCCGGCAACTGCCTGATCTCACCTCCCCGCCCTATAGCCCCCTTGTTCTGTCCAGCCTTGAAATCACCCTCAGAGAGGCCTGCTTTAGCATTTCCACGTTGTTACATAAGAGATAGCAGATTTCACATTTGGTAAAATGAGCTCATAGAAAATTCAGCTGTGTCTCTTGGATTAGGTTATTTTGACCGTCAAGACGTTCAGGCAGGCCCGTCTTTGGGAACTAGCTGGTTTCAGCACAGAGGAATGCAAATTATGAGATTATAAGGACACACCGATTTTTCTTTCGAGGTTTCTGGATGCACGTTAAACTTTTAATTATCCGACATTTCATTTAAAGTCTTCTCTTACCGTCTTGAAAGCAAAGAGAAGATGCAAAATACCTTAATTCTTACAGAAAACCAAGCCACCCCCTCCATTAAATTCTGTTGGGTATTCAAATTCTAAGTTCACCAGGTAATGAGTGAGATTATTCTTGGCGTGAAACGATGAAAATCAGCTCACTCAGATCTCTGTAACCTTTGAGCTCAATGAGAGAACACATCTTCCAATCAGACACACATATTGGCTATAACTGCAATTAGGGAGAAATTTTTCCAAGAACATCACAGGTTCTAGGTAGAGAGTGATGTTCATTGCAGGGGCTTTCACGCCATGCACCAAGGTAGCTCAAAACAGTGGGAAAAACATTAGCTTGACTCAGCAATCTTACATACATCTTTGTTTTAAAACACTAAGGAGCTTAACACAAAATGAATCATTAGACCTAAATGTAAAACATAGAGCTATACAACTTCTGGAAGAAAACGGGAGGAAAAAAAAGTCTTTGAGACCTTAGGTTATGCGAAGATTTCTTAGATACAACACCAAAAGCATGATGTATAATAGAACAAATTGGTAAAGGGACATCATTAAAAATGTTTTAAGTCAGCTGTTTGAAAGACATTGTTAAGAAAACGAAAAGACACGGCACAGACTGGGAGAAAATCCATGCAAAACGTATAGGGTAATAGTGACAAGATGACGACGGCTTCTCATCAGATACAAAGCTGGGCAGAAGATGAATGATACAGCAATTTTAAAGCACTGGAGAATAAAAGAGTAGAAAACAAACATACAAAAACCTCTGTCATCCTCACACAAACAAAACCTGTGAAAACTTCTCACCAGTCAACCTAACTACAAAAACACTTAAAGGAGTTTCTTTAGGCTCAAGGAGGATGATGACGTGTGGAAAATCAGACACTGGCAATAGTAAATATGTGGACAAATATTTAAAAGATATTTTATTTTTTTCTTCACTTCTTTAAAAGAAAATTGACTGTTATAAAGCAAAAATAGTAGCATACTACTGTGGGATTTATACCATAGTAAATAAAGTAAAATCATTAAGTAAATAAATAAATTAATGATGAGAGTAGTTCAATGCACAGAAGTGAGGTAAATGGAAATATACAGTGAAGTGGTAATAATTCATAAGAGATCAGGATTAATTAATTATGCACATTGAGGTCCTGACACCAAACATGAAAAAAAAAGAAAAGAGAGAGAGAGAGAGGGGGAGGGAGGGAGGGAGGGAGGAAAGAAGGGAGGAAGAGAGAGAAAAAAAGACAAAGAGAAAGAAAAAAACAAAGAAGAGGGAAAAGGAAAAGGACAAAAAAAAAAGGAACTACAAAATTTTAAAGCAAATAAAGTACAGCTAACAATCCAACAGAGGAGATAAAAGGAAGACCAGAAATACGTGTTTAATCCAAACACAGACCACTAGCCCTTTCATTTATAACTATTCTTAGAATTAGAAATATTTCATGCAACTGAAATTTATATTCGGCTCATCAAAAAATATTGATTGATTGGCAATCTGTTAGCCACGATGTCTTTAAAATCCTTTGAATATTCTGAGGTCCAAAAGACAACGTTTCACTATCTCTTTATGAAATCCAAGTTCTGAAAGATGCAAGCAGAACTCCAACTTTATCCTTCATGTCTTAGGAAATGAAAGTGACTAGATGAACAAGCAAACCTTCAAAAGACCTATTATTGATACATCTCAGTGAAATATATCTCATCAAGGTTTTACCCTCCTCCCATCTAGTTTTAGAGGGAAAAAGTAAGGTTTTGATTATTCCTCCTTAAGTTGCTCTTTGGGAAGTCACCAGCATCTTATTCCCAGAAAATGGAAAAAATATATCCAGCTCTTGGTTATTTTTTTCTAAATAAATTGAATTGTGGCTTATTTGATTTACAAAATTTTTAAAGGAAAGAAAAAGACAAATATATTGTAGCTACAAAACTAGTTTTTAAAAGATTGGAGGCAAATAGCCTGAGAATAACCCTGAACATTCCTTTGATGATACATTCCCCAAGAAAATTTTTTAAAAGTAAATAATTGTGTATGTACTTGGTTAGTGCAAAAGCGGATTGTCTTTTCAGACAGCCTTCTTGATGTGGTTGGAAACTGCAAGAAGTTTGGAAAGCAACGGGACATTTTATAGCTTAGATAGTCCCTCCTTTGCTTTCTACTTTCAGAAATGGAATACTTCATGACAGAGGGAACAGCCAGAGGCTGAAACTCAACCAGGAAGAAATATTATAAACTACAGGTAGCCTGTACCCTTCTGAATGATATCCCTTCATATGTGTCGGGCATTTCTTTCCCTGGCTCTTCCAGCCAATTTCCTTTGCAAGCCATAATAGAGTACACCCAAGAAAATGTTTCACGACATTTCTGAAGATGCCAGTGAGAAATACTGTAGCTATTTACTACTGTACTTTCATATTTGACTGAACCTGGAAAATTACGATGGGTTGTTGGTGGTTTTTCTGTTTTGTTTTGGTACAAAATTACTTCTTTTCAAACGAGGTAGGAGGAGATGAAAGAGAAGGATATCCTATTAACGCAGTAGTATTACTGCGTTAAACGATCATCAGGAAGGAAGGTCTAAAGTGCTTGTGGGGAAGTGAAAATTGCACCCAGTGCTGCTGAGGGGTTTGCAGAAAGCTCCACTTACTTACTGTCCCCGTTAAGCACCAAACAAGAACCCATGGAACATGTTCCACTTTGGCAAGAGGAGGATCAGTTTTGGTGTCTGAATGGCCCAGGGCCTTGTCCAGTTTCGGGTACTACAACCAAAATGTACTGTGGATGTGTCTTCTTATGTCAGCAAGGCCCTTCTTTCCAGCATTGGAGCAGATGTGACTGAACCATGAAGCTTTTCAGGACTTCTCTTTGTCTCAGTCGCGTCAATTCCATCGCTGTTACCAAGAGTGGCAGCGATGGAACTGGCCTCCCCGCGATGCCTCGGCGCGAGCGCCTGCCCTTCCAGGGACCAGCCACATCCACCTCTTCCCATCTTTTCACACCTGCCCCTACCTGGCTATTTTAAGAAGGAAATAACAGAATTTGGTTATCATCCTTCCCAAAGTACCCAGGGGATGAGAGCAGATCATTGTTTTAAATTGTTCCACACGGGGCTAAGTCTTCATCGCACTCTGCATTTTTTAATTACCTGGATAATGGGGGGGAGGGTGGGAAATGCAGGGTTGCTCATCAACAGACATAACGTTTCAGTTATGCAAGATGAATAAGTTCTGGAGATCACGGGTACAACGTTGCACCTAGAGCTAATAATGCTGTATATTCTATGCTTAAACAAATTATGGCAAGCGGGTAGATCACATGTGTTCTTAACCACGATGAAACAAAATGAAAAAAAAAAAAAGCCTACTTGTAAAACACTAAAATAAAAATATAGTAACAATAACCACCTTTTTGTGCACTACTTTATCCCAGGAAGTGAACCTGCTCTACATATATTTGCTCTATTTCTCCAATATTCCCCTAATTTTAAAAGGGTTAAACAGAGTCTTAAAGAGCTTATGAAAGCAACTGACCCAACTCCGTACATAATTTGCAAAGCCTGGACTGGCCCCTCAGTCCGTGTGATTCCAAAGCCTGTGCTGAAGCTGAGATTTAATGCAGACACTCAAATCACCTTGATGTATCCTTACTCTTTTTTTAGAGACTAGCAGCCTGTTTAGATTAGGACAAAGTATCAGATGTCACAAGACAGAATTTCCATTTTGTCCATGAAAAATCAAAGGGTTTTTTAACGTAGGGTATTTCCCATCTCAACTGCATCTGATTCTGATTGCTCCTTCATTCCGTCTCCACTTCGTGTAAATACACCCATCCTGCACTGCAGTGAAATCTTATTAATTCAGACCCGGCTTGTTTGGAATTTGTGATAATTTGACTGAGACAGGCTGGGCTTACATTAACGTTTCTGTTATCTAAGGAGAAAGAATTTTTGAAGAAAGTGAATTCTATTAGAATGGTTTCCTGGAGTTTAATCTACCTAAGGAAATATAGCAATTCTCCAGAACCCAGCAGCGACAATTTGCATATAAATGATTCGTTTTCAAATATCTCTTATGAAGTGATCAAAGACAGTCCACAAAACATGGCAGCACTCAAACATTATTTCAAGTTACCCTACATGGTTCAAAGAACTTACAAAAGTAAGGGACTTCCCTGGTGGCCCAGTGGGTAAGACCCCGTGCTGCCAATACAGGGGGCCCAAGACTAAGACCCAGCATGGCCAAAATAAATAATTTTTTTTAAAAAAGAACTTACAATTGGGCTTCCCCGGTGGCGCAGTGGTTGAGAGCCCGCCCGCCGATGCAGGGGACGCGGGTTCGTGCCCCGGTCCGGGAAGATCCCACATGCCGCGGAGCGGCTGGGCCCGTGAGCCGTGGCCACTGAGCCTGCGCGTCCGGAGCCTGCGCTCCGTAACGGGAGAGGCCACAACAGTGAGAGGCCCGCGTACTGCAAAAAGAAAATAAACATTTTTTAAAAATGAAATAAAAATTAAAAAAGAACTTACAAAAGTAAAAATTTAAGAGACTACCTATAGTAATACAAGCTGTCCATTCCCCTAGTTATTTTCAAATAACTGTACAAATTCACTTGTTTTATGTGCTGTTTTTTTAAGCCATGTTTTGTGAATATCTTTGGGGTTGCTGTGCCCGTAGCCCTTGAAGAAGCTGTACATGGCGCTCTACGAATTTTACTTGTTTTCATTTGTTCTAACCTGAGCTTCGGACTGAGAGACAAAGATGCTAATCAGGGCTCTGCCTTTGATATAGTTGGAGTTTGGGCAAATCATTTTGTCTCTGAACCCATTTCCAGTAAACACAGATAAAATATCCAACTTACACGTGACAGTGAACAAGCAGATCAAGCAAATGATGCAAAGCAAAGGGAAGCATCTAACACCGTGCCTGGCACCAGATCAACAGCGTAATAAGTGAGCGTTTACTTCCCTTCATCCTTTCCGTACACACCTGCCACCCACTCGGGGCATCCATGTGCAGTAAAGGTGGTTTTAAAAGTGACCAAGGAGGGACTTCCCTGGCGGTCCAGTGGTAAAGACTTCCCCTTCTAGTGTAGCGGGTGCGGATTCAATCCCTGGTCGGGGAGCTGAGATCCCACATGCCTCCCGGCCACAAAACCAAAACATAAAACAGAAGCAATATTGTAATAAATTCAATAAAGACTTTAAAATACGGTCTAGGGCTTCCCTGGTGGCGCAGCGGTTGAGAGTCCGCCTGCCGATGCAGGGGACGCGGGTTCGCGCCCCGGTCCGGGAGGATCCCACGTGCCGCGGAGCGGCTGGGCCCGTGAGCCGTGGCCGCTGAGCCTGTGCGTCCGGAGCCTGTGCTCCGCGACGGGAGAGGCCGCGAAAGTGAGAGGCCCGCGTACCGCAAAAAAAAAAAAAAAAAAAAAAAAATACGGTCTACATCCAAAAATCTTAAAAAAAAAAAAAAGTGACCACAGAGATGAGTGCAAACAACGTTGCCCGTCTGATTCCATGCCCACCTGCTTCCCCCCCTTCCTCCCTGAATACCCAGCCCTCACCCCTCTCCTCATCCCAAAGCACTTCTCTAGAAAAGACTTCAGAAGACTCAGACTTTTAGACATATAGTATATAAGAGCAACATATAACAACTGAAAAATAATAATAAAAGCATTGAGGAGTGCCGGATAAAGCTGCCCCACTGTTCTAAAGCTCAGGTTGCACGTACCACTGAAAAATGAAGAAGAGGAAGAGTGAAACAAAGCCACTTCAGGAAGAGCACGATTTCCCTTGCTGCCTAGGACTCTGCGCTGTGACCAAACCGTGTCTTTCCCTTGATCCTGGTCTGGTTATGGCGTGAACAGCTAGTCAGGGGCACTCTCTGAACTGACAGATCCAAGGGCCACTTGGGCGGCAGCTGTTTTAAGCAAATACTTTCAGAATCTGGCAAGGGTTCCCAGTGCCAGTGTCATCAGGACGTGTTTCATAGTCGGCAGAGTCATGAGGAAGTTTGCGGATAAAGATGTAAACTTACACTTGTATCTGTGCTTTGCACCCGGGGATGCACAGATCATCACACCCACTGGGATGAAACGAGGGGAGCAGTTTTCCATGTCAGTTTGCACAGAAATATGCAGCTGATGCGAACCCTCTGCCCCTCCCCGGGGCCACTCTGGCCAGGAGGAAGGAGCGAAGGGGTAGCGCAACTAGCAGTCTACTGCCTGCAGGGTTTCACTCACAGTAAACCTGGCAGTCACCATGGTAACACTGTGGTAAGAAGCATCATCACCATCATTACCCCCCTTCCTCATTATCGTCACGTCATCCTCGATCTACAGACAGGATGCTGAAAAGCTGGAGGTGGTGAATGATTCACCTAGATCCCGGAAGCCACAGGCTCTTTTCTACACACGGCGTTGTGCAAACACCCCTAGTTCAAAGAAGGCAGCTGTGGCATTTGAACCCACTTCTGCAGCTTATATGCATGTCTCTCACGACATCATTTTATTTTTCTGAAAAATAAGAGGATTGAGTGAGATAATACATGTACGAGGTATAGAGCTGCGTCTGCTACAAAGTCGATACCCAGAGGAAGATCCTTTCCGCTTACACTCCCTCCCACCAGCTGTCTTTTCTCTTCCAACTGACAGAAGAATCGGGAAACAAATAAGAATTGACAGCACGCCACAGTACTACTGCCAACTCTAGAAGTTTGGGGGAACCAGTCTTCCTCTTTAAAACACTTAAGGAAAAGAAAGAAAAGAGACTGTATAAGCAGCTCTGATTTTCCTGTCTATTGCTGCACTTCTGAACTTCACCACTAAAATAAAGCCCGCCAGCCAGTGCAGTCTGAAACGGCTTTCTGATCTCGGATCCAGTACAAATACAGGAACTAAATTATATTTCCAACCAATCAATCCAGGTCCTCTGAAAAGGAAAAGCATTTTCCTGGACTGACAGATGAACTTGAATCAGAAGAGAATGCTTTACGTTCACAGGTGGGCCAAGGAATTCACAAACCGCAAAGACAGGGCAAAAGTCCCTACCCCCAGATTAACCCTGACTCTGTTCTCAAAGCAGGAAAGAAACCTGGAGTGCAAGGATTTTAGAGTAAATCTGAAGGCACCTTTCATAAAGGCCTGAGCACCTACAGAAACCTCTAAATAGAACCATCAGGACCTCAAGAAACGTAATCCATCATAGCCATTTTTATGGGCAAAAAGCCCTTTCTGGAGGTCCGCCATAAAATCAGCAGATTCACGTCACTTGGGAACTATTAATCTAACAAAATATCAGCAACACAGAATGACTTGGGAAAGGTATTGGGCAGAAAATACAAATATCTCCAGACTAATGTGTGGGGCTGGGGGGAAGGGGGAAGGAGGATTCTTGCAGAATCTTTATTGGCTCAAATATCTGGCACATACAGAATTTTCCAGCTTGGCCATCTACAGAGGAACCAAATCCGTAGGACCATTAGAACAAAAAGGACATGCTGCTTAGCTCTTTTTTTCATTTTGCAAACACGAAAATGTTACCTAATGATTGCAGTAAAATCTGGAAGTATAAATATTAAAAATGAAAACAAAATAAAATAAACCAATTCCATTAATGAAGAGATGCCAACTACTCACAGCTTGGTGCCTGTCTTTCCAGGTAGTTTTATACGCATAAATATCCAGCTTTTGTTGTTTATTGCTATAGCTCTCTGAATTTGTTTTACAGAAATGGAATCATAATACAGGAACTATGTTTCTTATACCAGCGGCCCAAGACTATTGTAGAAAAGTTAGAAAATTTAAGTAAACAAAAAGGAAAACGTTTTAAATGATCTAGTTCTCCAATACTTGGTATCTCTTTCCCCTGATATTTTTGATGTGCTTTTATACACTGAATACAAATTTCTTTTATAAATGTCACGGTTGTTTCGAAGATATTCTGTTACCTGATTTCCTCACGAACCCTGAACAATTTTCATGTCAAAAAATATGGGTATGAGGCTTCCCCGGTGGCGCAGCGGTTCAGAGTCCGCCTGCCGATGCAGAGGACGCGGGTTCGTGCCCCAGTCCGGGAAGATCCCACGTGCCGCGGAGCGGCTGGGCACGTGAGCCGTGGCTGCTGCGCCTGCGCGTCCGGAGCGGCTGGGCCCGTGAGCCGTGGCCGCTGCGCCTGCGCGTCCGGAGCCTGTGCTCCGCAACGGGAGAGGCCGCAACAGTGAGAGGCCCGCGTACCGCAAAAAAAAAAAAAAAAAAGTTACCTGTGAGGGCTTCTCTGGTGGCGCAGTGGTTGAGAGTCCGCCTGCCGATGCGGGGGACGCGGGTTCGTGCCCCGGTCCGGGAGGATCCCACGTGCCGCGGAGCGGCTGGGCACGTGAGCCGTGGCCGCTACGCCTGCGCGTCCGCAGCCTGTGCTCCGCAACGGGAGAGGCCACAGCAGTGAGAGGCCCGCGTACCGCAAACAAAACAAAACAAAAAAAGTGCCTGGTACACAGTCAAGTTCTGAAAGTTAAACATATGAGCACAGGCATTTTTCAAGGTGAATTCGATTTAATAAACACTAAACATAGCATTTTTCTTCCATGAAACTGACAATGATGAAAAATGAACGAGGTTCAACATCGGCTAGGCTGAGGAGATGGCTACTCTCCTGCCGTGCTTTGGAGTGGATAAATTATATACCTTCTGAACCCGAAATTTCTTTTCCAGAAGTAAGGATGGACAAGGAGACTAGTAAAAGTAATGATGCATACATATATATATATATATATATATATATATATATATATTTTTTTTTTTTTTTTTTTTTTTTTTTTTTTTGCGGTAAGCGGGCCTCTCACCGTCGTGGCCTCTCCCGTTGCGCGGAGCACAGGCTCCGGACGCGCAGGCGCAGCGGCCACGGCTCACGGGCCCAGCCGCTCCGCGGCACGTGGGATCCTCCCGGACTGGGGCTCGAACCCGTGTCCCCTGCGTCAGCAGGCGGACTCTCAACCACTGCACCACCGGGGAAGCCCCAGGCACTATTATAAGTACTTAATAACTATTAATTTCTCTTAACAACCTTATTAAATAGAGGCTATTACTATCACTCACATTTCATAGATGGGAAAACTGAGGCACGAAGAGACAAATTAACTTATCTAGCAGCAAGAGGGCTGGCAGTGGATGCCAGAATTCAGATCAGGCAGCTGGGCTCTGGAATCCACCTCCGTATCGTGGCACTTGGGTCCTCTCCACATCCTTTCGTACGAGCAAGGTCCCCACGCAAATCTGCTTCTCTTACTGCCAACGAAGCACTTTCTAAACACCCCCAGCAGATTTTCCCTTATATGATAACAATACCCCATGGCTGTAAGGCTGCAAGGGAGGCTTAGAAAATAAACAGGGAGCAAAAAGGATTCAGATGACTCTGATTGGCTGACAAAACAATGACTCACCCCCTGGGACTTGGCTCAACACCTGGGCGGCCGGCAGTAAAATGCACGGTGCTGTTTGCAAACAAGCAGCAGGGGTGGCAGCCACAGCGGTCGAGTGAGCAGCTCAAGGGGTCTGCCGCCCAGGACCACGTGCCCAGTGTCAGCAGCTGCGAGCGGAGGTCTGTGACCCTGACCACAGCGGCAGCGACCGTGGACCAAGATGTCACACGTAAATGGCAGAGTCTCTAATCGAAGTAACGGTTCAAGAGGCACAGACCAGAGCTCTGGTTCCAGTTTCAAGATGGATGGAGGCGAGATTCTCCTTTCAGTATAAGCCAGTCCCGTTCCGCGTGTGTACGCGTCTCCGAGTGGAGGAAAGGGACCCTCACAGGGTGCGGAGAGCCTGGGAAAGGGCAGAGACCAAGAGGTGCATCACACGGGGCTACGGCAGAGCCCACAGGACGGGTATCACAGGTGGGGCACTGAAACCCACCGCTCTCAGGCAACCGGCCTTAAATGGTATGCGAGGCTCAAGAGGCAACCAAGAACCAGAACGTAGGGAGACAGCTCACGGATGACAGTCAAGAGCCTTAAGCTGAGAAATCTAAAAACTGGCCAGAGCGCATGAGACACGGGCCAAAGTTCTGGATCCTTACTGGATAGGAGGCAAGTGAGGGCGACGACACAGAGCAGGGACAGCATCTCAAGTTCAAATCCAGGCGCGCCGACGCGGTCACCCACGCCTGGAGCTCTGTCCTCCTGCCCCAGCCTGCGGGTCAGGCTGCCTGCGGGGGCGCCTCTGGAGAGCAAACGGGGGCTCTGAGAACAGCCTTTTCTCTCTGGTGACTCCTCCCAGAGAGTGGCCATTGCACATATTCACTTGCTGAGGCTTCTGGGGGTTACAAAGCTGGGTGATTTATCCAGATGACTCAGCTTTTCAAAGCTGTGAGCCCGCGCTGCTTCCAGCTGCATGCTCGCTAGCTCAGCCCTATGTAAAACCGAATCACACAGACTTATTTGGTTATGCAAGTTGCAATGCCATGTTCAAAGGCCCCCAGCACTTTCTGCGTTTTTAACCAGCATGAAGTTGGAGCCAAATAGATAAACGGAGGTGAGGTACTCTTTCTCGAGGCGCACGTTATTAAAGCTGTGAAGACACTAAAGAAATAAGGCATGTGGCAGGTTCTCCGTCCCTGAGTCGGGACTCAGTGAAGACCTCAAAAAGGCCCTCACGTGCACACGCGCCCGCCCACCCAGACGCATATATACTTGCTAATTTAAGCCAGCAGAGAAGCTCATCTTCTGAGTATCACCCACCCTTCCATACTTTACTCCCAACCTTTAAAGGATCAGAATATGTTTCTTATTGGAAAATGTAAAATAAATAAATAAATAAATAAATCCATAGAAATGGCCCCCATGATTGAAAACAGAAGCTGGCCATTAAGACATTCTCGTTGGAAAAAAAAAAAAAAAAAAACTAATGGAAAGTCAAATGAAATGGAACACCACCAGTGCATTTTATCAACTGCCTGTCGAGAAACCACACCCAACACATTTTATCAAAGGAATGACAGACACGCTAGACTGTTAATTACCTACAGGTTTCTTTTCTAAATTTATATCCCTCGTGGGATGAAGGCTGAACAAGGAATATGCTGGCAACAGCATGCTGGGGTGGAAGGTGGGTTTGCAGGGACTCAGAAATCCATGGACTGCCCTGTCTCCATTTCTAAGTCACGGTTCAGCTGAGCCAGAAAACCACATGCCTATCTGGAGTGGGGCTGGTATCTTACTGGCAAGGTGACATTCCAACAATCAAAACGCCTGATAAAATCTGCCCTGCACTTGGTGTTTTTTTTTTTGTTTTTTGTTTTTCATTGCTTTGTCACCAGCTTTTTAAAAGGCTGGGGAGGAGAAGAAGTCATGACAATCCAGGTTAGTCTCATGGTAGACACACAGCTTCATTTCTACTTTATTCTGTCTCTACTGCTCGAATACTAACCTTGATTTCAGAGAATCCGACAGGAAATATTTATAAAGTCATTGATTCATTTATCCTCCCTCTCTCTCTCGTTCTCTCCTAAATGCCCAGAGCTAAGCAGAATTTAAAACTCAAGACAGAACGGCAATGGAATTTTGAGGACATTTTTTTTTCGTTGACAACGATATGGGACTATTTCTCACTGTACTTTTGCCAGCAGGAGCTGGCTGTGAATTTGGGAAGGAGTATGGCTGAAAGCTGACAAAAGGGAAGAGTATTTATGACTGTAGGTGAGCGTGCGTGTGCGCGCGTGCGTGTGTGTGTGTGTGTGGGGGGTGCAGGGCAGGGACAGGGAGGAAGTGATAAGACATTTTTCTCGCTCCCTGAGAATCCATCCTTACCGTTCACTGAAATAACAGAGTCTAACAGAAGGTATTTAGCCTAAGGGAGAGGGGGGTTCCGTTCTGCAAAGGTCCCTTTATTCAGGATGCTTCCTGGGATTCCTGATTCACGGTCTGGAGCTGGTTTGGAGGGAACAAAATGTGAGAAAGTCTTTGAGATGATCTGGGAACAGCGACCCTAAGAAAGTGTGAAATGTACATTGTTATACAGCACCGCAGCGCACTTCATGTTTTCTGCCTTCAGGGGGAGAGGGGAGAGCCACCTAACTTTCCAAGCGCTTCAGTCCTGAGGCTGGGAGCGCGTGTGCGATCTTTCCTCCTTTCGAGCAGAGCCTTGGAAGCATCCCTCCGCTTCTCCTGAGCCGGCCCTTCCCCTTGGAGGGGGCGGCCCCGGGTGCCGTGCCCTGTGGAGCCACTTCATCAGGCCTGGAGCCGGGCCTGGAGGGATGGAGCAACGAGGGAGCAGCCAACAGCACAACAGAGCTTTGTGTCAACAGCGTCCTGCGCCGATGTGAATGAAATATAAACATTGCACAATGAGCCACTTAAGAAAAATTCTTCCAGATATTACACTCCCACGTGACGGGTGACTGAGTGCAAAGAGCCACCTTCCTCCTCATCCCAGCAGAAGTTAATAGCAGCCCAGGAGCTGAGACACCAACTGTAGACACACTTAATGTTTAGACCCACTTAGCGGTTGGAAAAAAACAACTTTTTTTTTTTTTTTTTTTTTTTTAAATGTTTAAGAGCTGCTCTAGCAAGTGGAAACAGCAACTCCTTGTAAACAAACCTAACATGAAGATACGTCTTGGTGGTGGAAAAGCTAACTTCATAAAGTCAGATTTCCGAGATTTTTTTTTTTTTTTTCAGCTCCCCGGAGACTTCAAAAGCAACCACATTCTGTCAGTTGATGCAGCAAATAAACAGACGCGAATGAGAGCGTTTCCATATCGTATGTCGACTGCATGTGTGTCTGATAAAGTGCATGCAAACGCGGGGACCCGCTCACTGTGGAGAGAATCAGTTATGATGAAAAGCAAGCATGCTTTCAGCTCGGCAGCTGCTGCATAAGGGACATCGGTGACAGTGTTAAATGGGATGTGAACACTCTGGGGCTGTTTCCAGACGCATCTCTCTCTTTCCAGCTACCATCGTGGTACTAATTACCTGTGCCCATCCTGAAGCACGGGGTCTGACTCTCCACTGAAAATCCATCCCATCGACCAGCTAGCCGGGGCAGTGCCACGGAGGCAGGCCAGAGCCCACATAGAAAACCATACCCCCCCTTCCTCAGTGTCAGCCCTATTTCTCTGTCGAACAGAAACAATTCAGGTTTATTCACTGGAGGGCACTGTCAGCGCCTCACCAAAAATCTCCCTGGAAATCTACAACTAGAAAGTAATACACTTCCACCGTGCTGAAGAACTAACTACTCTTTAAGGGTAAATATCCATCTGTATCTTGTAGCAGCAACTTCTTCTTCTTGTGTCCTAGGCTCCACTTCTTTCCCTCGGAGTAAGCTTGAGCAAGTTACTTAACCAGGCTGTGCCTCAGTTTCCCCACCTGCCAAATGCAGTTAACTATCCCCACTTCATGTAAATAATAAATGAGACGTATGAATCTGAAAAGCATCTGGCACTGCTGCTGGCAGGTAGTAAGTGCTCGATAAAAGGAGGACGCTGGTTTCCTACGAATTTACTTGAGCCGCGGTTTTTAGTAACTGAGCCCAACTCTCACAGAATATGAGTACTTCGCTGGTAAGAGGTCGGTGTTTAGGACAGAGCTGGGGAGGAGTCAGCCTTGAGCTCTCCAGACAAGTGGTTTCTGTGCAGTAAATCCACCTGCGTGTCGGGGAAGGTGATCATTAAGGGGTGGGGGGAAAAACATGTTAGAACCGCTATTCTCTTATTGATCTCAGCTTGAGTTTCCATTCTGTGTGTGATTTATAATGTATTAAATAAAGGTTCACATAGTATCACGTGTACATAATATATAAATAAATAAAACAGATATTGGGTACTTTTTTTTTTTTTTTGCTGGGAATGAAATGTGTGGAGACAAGGGGCATCCAAATCACAGCCACGCGTCTTTGGGATCCAGGAACATAAAGTAGAGGAGGCGGCATCGACATGTAAGTTGTTGGGAGATGGTCCCAGAGCCCGAAGAAAGAAGCAAGGTCAAAACAGACTCACTGGATATCCAAAGACACCGTCATGTCCTGAGCCAGAAGCCAGGGAACCCAAACTCCGGGTCTGAGAAGTGATGCCTCCAGGATCCCCCGATGGCAGAAGTGTCCCGAATCGCATCCCACGGGGGTTTTCCATGACCTCATTCTGCCTTTTTGTCCTGTAACTGTTTTATAAACCAATCCCAGCATGGCAGTGGCTCAAATGTGCTCTCACATCACAGTCATCTCATAGGCTTGTCTAATCATTGTTGGGTCCTTCCCCAGGATTTCTGACTCAGCCCATTTGGGCTGGGGACCAAGAATTCGAATTTCTAAGGAGTCCCGGGGGATGCCGTGATGCTGAGGCCATGATCTGGAGGACCCCACTGCCATAATCACTGGCTTCCAGTCGGGAGCTAACTTCCTGTCGATGGCCACAGATCTTCGAAATTTAAATCATCCTGCTTTAATCGTACCAGACTAAATACAACTGTGGGAATAAGGAAAGTTTATTTCTGATGAGAAAGGGGGAAGAAAGAAGAAAAGGGACTCACAAGTACTGCATCTGTTACTGTGGGTAGAGGATTTCATGCTAGAGATGCAACTGCGACCAATGAACGATGCAAATAAGTCCATTATATAAGACGTGGTGACGATAAATCCGAGGCAGAAAGATAGAGAAGGAAAGAAGAGCGGTGGAGGGTGGGCTGTCGTTTGGATTCCGTGCTCAGGGATGGCCTCCCTGAGAAGATGCAGCAGGATATGAAGGAAGGAGGGAGTCACCTGCGTTCCAGGCAGAAGAAACACGTGCAAAGGTCCTGGGCCAGGGGCTCACCCCATGTGCTTGAGGAAGGGGTGGGAGGCGGCTGTGGCCAAAGGAGGGTCAACAGGCCAGGGTACAGGGTGGAGTCCCAGGGCTATGGGAGAAGGTGGCAGGGAGACCCCGGGCAGCTTGAGTGTCGCCGTGAGAACTCTGGCTTCTACTCGAAGACGAGACGCCACGGAGAATGTCATGGTCTGACTTCCGTATGAACGGCCTCCCTCGAGGCTCTGGGTCGAGACGGGACTCTAAGGCCCCACGAGAGTGCCCAGTGGGCCACTGGCGCAGCACAGGGAAGCAAGGGCGGAGGCGTGGACGGGGTGTCATGACAGAGGCGGCGTGTCAGCAGCTCCCGGACCGTCACTGACGACAGAGCCAGCAGGGTGCGTCTGCACGGGGGTCAGGAAGAGGGGACTGAGCCCGGGGAAGCATGCAGCTGCAGTGCCCTGGGGTAGGCCGAGACTCACACAGGGCCTGGCACGTGCCACGAAGCAATACACGTGATCAGTAAATCCCGGGGTCGGTCGGTTGGTTTGTTTTTGGCCGCACCGCGTGGCATAAGGGACTTCGGTTCCCCGACCAGGGGTCGAACCCGCGCCTGCCCCCTCCATTGGAAGTGCGGAGTCTTAACCGCCAGACCGCCAGGGAAGTCCCTCCCCGTTTTAAAGAAAAAAGATCTGAAGCTCACAGCCGTCAATGTGCTGACAGAGTCAGGATGGAAAAGCAGGCCCGCCCGGCCTACGGGCCCGTAACTGTCTACAGAGCCGTCCGGGATGCTCCCGAGGGCGCGAACCGGGACGGAAGGAGAGACAGACGGCCTCTCTGGTTCCCCTTCTGAGCGCGTCGCGACTCTTCCTGCCCAGCCTGGAGGAGGCTCTGTCCAAAGGTCACAAACCAGGGGCCCGCTGGCCCGAGAAGGCTGGCTGCCACGTTTGGCTTGGCCCTCGAAGCTCTGTTCAAACGCGTCACGTCTGAGTGCCCCGAGGCCGGGTTGCTCCTCTGCAGCTCGGCCCACACACCACGCCCCCTCCCTGAGAGCTGCGCCGTTCCGGCCTTACCCGCTGGGCCCCCGAAGATGCCTGGCTTTCCTACCAGCGATTCCAAGCGACACGCCGACGGGAAGTCAGCCACGGGGCGGCGCGGGGCGCCGGAAAGAAGACCACGGAATCAGACAGACGTGCGTTCACACCCGGCCTCGCCGTTTACGACCCGCGTGGGCCCAGCCGCTCCACCCCTCTTTCCCCATCTGCCAGGCGGGGAGAACGGTGACCACGCTGCACTAGAGCCGCGCGAGCGCCACGCGACCCGCGGACACCCGCACTGCGAGCGCTGCACACGCGCTCACGGCCACGGGCGGGCTCGGCGTGCTCGTCCTGTGAGGAGCCGGGCGGGCTGACGTCTCAGGCTCTGCAGGCCGCACGGTCTCTGTCCCGAACGCCCAGCTCTGCCGCGGTCGCACGAGAGCAGCCTTAGAGAACGCGTAAATGAGTACGCGGCATGTGCACGAAGGCTCGCTACAACTGTATCATAAGCGCAGGCGGGGGCCAGGCCGGCCGGCGGGCTGTCCTAGCTCAGCACTGGCCCTCCCCGTCCTGCTCTGTCTCGGCCCCTCCCTGCCATCCCACTAAAAAGTCTCCGGTTCTGGGGCAAGGACTACTTCATGTTCTTTTCATCCAACCTGTAAGGTGACATCCGCAGCGATACTAGTGGCTGCTCTACTGCCCCATCAGAAACGCAGAAGCAGCTTCTTCCGGGGCCTGATGTCCATGAACGTCGGGCAGGGCCGGTGGGAGTAACTCCCCCCGCCCCCCGGGAGCGAGGCAGCCCCAGCCGAGACCGGCCTCGCCTGGGTTGGACGTCTTGCGCGTGTCGGTTGGACAGTGTTCGCTGCTGGGCTTACGGGACCCCGGCTGGCCACCGCCCCAGCAGGTTCAGGGACACGGAGAGAGGGCGGAGGTGCCTGGAGCGAAGCTGGCCTCGCGCTGCACCCCAGCCCCAGGGCGAGCTGCAGGGCTTCCACGCCCTTGGCGTTGCAGTGCCCCGAGCAGCTCTGCAGCCATGCTTCCCAGCCTTGGACTTAATCGCGGCTTTGATGAGCAGGCCGTGAGGGAGGAGCGGCGGGGCTGTTCCCACTGGGTTATTTCGGGAGCTGGCATGAGAGGGGAAGGCGCTGCGTTCACCATCCGCACCACTGGGCCGTGTGACCGGGGCCTCTGCGTCAGCCCTGGGGCACACTGGGGTCACCTCCTCTCCCAAATCCCCAGCTCAGGCAGCACCGGAAGCTCGGGGCGGGGCAGATATGGAGGAAGCTGATTTCTCTTCATTTTCCTCCAGAAATTATTTTTTTCCCTCACTTTACCCACATGCATCTCAAAGGATCTGAAATGAAATTTCAAGAAACAAACTTGCATGTTTCGGGGGGAGGTTAACAATGAGGCCGAATTAACAGATAAAATGGAGGAATCACTGAGTTTCTCTACCTCTTTCATGTTTTGTGTTTTTTTTGGCCAGACGTTACCAGAGTTTGCTTCTAATTATGAAGCACAGGCTCCACTCAGCAAACCTCCCCCAGTCTATGGACCGCTGTCACCCTGATTATGTGGCACTGGGCTCAGGGGATGCATAAGCATGAGATCTCCTGTGACAGCTCTCAGAACAGTCACAGGAGCTGCCACCCAATGCTTCCATCCAGGGCTGGCTTCCGCAGCACGTGAGCTGGGTCGCTGTACCAGGTCCCCTGCTGAGAGGGGCCCCGTCCTTGGTTTAATGCTCCATGGCCACTATCTCGAAATTCTTCATACTTTTTGAACAGGGGCCCCCCCCATGTTTTCGTCCTGCGCTGGGCCCAGCAAATTATGAAGCTAGTCTGTTCTTCTTCTCCTAAAACAGTGTTTCTTATCCTTTTTTACCTTCTTCATTTTTGCCCTCCCAAAGAGGCTTTTTAGACATTTTTTACCCCTTTTCTGTAAAAGAAGTTAAGTAATCTCCAATATCTCTTTCATCTGGAATACTGTTATGACTTCCCCAAAACACAGGCAGAAGCAACACAAATATAAATGAAAGAGTTTTACTGAAATAACTTTAGCCAAGGTTTACCGTGGGACCGGTAACCATCAATGGTCCCAGGGTGAATGAAGCAGGCAGCACAGGTGAGTAAAGAAAACAGACAGGGGTAGAAAACGGAACAAGAGAATCGCAGGCAGGCATGTCTTGAGTGAAAGCGGCTGTGAACCGTCCACTCCTGCTGCCTGTTGCCAGGTGGGAGTGTGGCTCCAGTGTTACTAGATATTTTGTGGTTTTTTTTTTTTCAAAAGAAACCAAAAATCTAGATTCTTATGTCCACTCATGCCAACGTGTAGATGTGGACGGCTGACCCTGCCGGGAAACCTGCACGATTCCCGCTGCCCTGTGTTCACGGCTCTGTGTGATTCCCCTCCGTGCCTGTGGATGCAACCCGTGACTCGCTTCTACCCAGAAGAGCAGAACAAAGGTGATGCTATTTTTCAGATGTAATCAAAGTCCCAAACCAGCTGATGCTGAGTTAACTGAAAAGTGGCTGATGAGAGTGGGCCTGGTTTAATCAGGTGAAAAGCCCTGGAACATGGACTGGTCTCCCTCTGAGATGAGACGCTCCTTGTGGGCTTAACAAAGGACGTGGCCATGCTGGAGACGCCCATGGAGCCAGAAGCTCAGGAACCTGGGTTCTAGGTCGTACAGAAAGGAACCCTGCCAGAAGCCTGAATGAGCGTGCACGTGGTTTCTTCCCCACTGAAGCCTCTGGATGACCGGCCGACTCCTTGACTGCAGCCCGATGAGACCGCAGGCAGAGGACCCCACTGAGCCACACGTGGACCCCTGAGCCCCGGGAACTGTGAGACGACAAGTCTGCACTGCCTTCAGCTTCTAAGCGTAATCTGTCAGCCGGTGATAGAAAATGAACACAATGGCTTATTCGCAATTTCTGAAACACTCTGTGGGCCAAACCAACCTGAGGGGTACAGGTGGCTTATGGGCAGCCACTGTGTGATACATGACGGTGGAGGGCCCATAACACGCAACAAGTCACCTTAGGTATCAGGCATTAACAGATCAGAGGTGCATACCTAGAGAAAGGTACGTATCGCAATTCAGCACGTTGTGGTAACTGCCGAACCTTACACAACGAAAGGATGTGTAACCTCCTGGTGTAGCAGGTTTCAGAACCTAACTGCAACCCGTGTAAACTCAGGAGCTGCCGTCTGCCTGTCTGATCTGCGTGCCTTTTGGAAGAAAAACTGTTTCCTCTGGGTGGCTCCATCCACACTTTGTTTTAAATCTTCTCATCAATGACTCACAGTTTTCTTACAAAGAGATGAAAGCGTTACTTTGGAGCCTAAATGATATGAGAGCTGGGTTTATTCTCTTAAGCACCATGGTATTTACACGCCCTTTCAATTTTGCGACCAATCAGCCAATGTTAACATCTTCCCAGTTCAAAGGGACAATTGTGAGAGGACAGAAGAAGTAAGGCTTGGGGAAGTGACAGGTCTTCTGCGAGAATGCACCACATTCACTAAACTTACAACGCAGCCAACACTGACTGACCAAGGCGTTGAGACCCATGGGAACTGGGACCGAGCTTGTACAGTATGAACTGGAACCAGCCATGCAAGCTTTCTGGGCCCCACTAACCTCACCGCATCACCTCTTACCTGACCTCAAAAAATATATAATAAAACAAAACCCCCAACTGGCCTCCATGTTTCTAGTTACGCCTCCCACATGTCGGCCACAGTAACATTCTTCAAACATAATTCAGATTCTAATTATCCACTGGCTTCCTATCAGGCACAAATTAAAACCCCAACTCTTAACCAGTACTTACATGAGCTGACCTCCTACCTACTCTCCTTCTTCCCCCAAGGAGCTGTTACTTATCAGAGTTTGTAATTTAAAACATAATGTTTCTGTAACAGTGTTCTCCCAAGTAAGCATCGATCCCTTTTCTGAAGTCTGAGGTCTCCTGCCAGCATTCAGTAGGTGTTCTGTGAGAATCCCGCCACGGGGAGATGTAGTTTTGATGTATTTGTGGGAGGAGGTGAGTTTCATGTCCTACGGCTCCGCCATCTTGATCACTCAGTATCAGTCCCGATAATCCAACAGTATGCACCGGTGTGAACATGTGAATAACTGAAACATGTAAATGCTTCCATACCAGTTGGTCATTTAGCTGCTGCCCTGAACCCCACCTGCTACTTTCTGTTCTTTGGGGCCTTGACCTTACCACGATCCCACGGTGGGCCCCTTAGTTTTCTGCTCAAGAAACATGGCCAATGTCCATCCCAACGGGTGAGTACTTAAGCCACACCAGTTGTTAAATATCTAGACTGGGATATGACCCGATGGCAGGTGTGCTACTGGAACAAGATGGCCCAACAGGAGGTACCCAGTCACCCACCAAAGGATCAGAAAAAAGATCAGACGGGAATAAAAGGAAAGGCATAAAAAAGGTTCCTGAAGCAAGAGCAGCTATCTCTCAATGTGGTGGAATAAAACTTGCCCCGTCATTTGGCTTGGGGAACAATAAATGGGCAAGCTGGAAAATAAATACAAAGCACACACTTGCTCTTTGCACTACCAACACCACATGAAGAGCAGAGTAATTATGTATTCGAATATCATTGCTGGGAAAAACTCAGTGTGACCCAAAGTTCAATACTCAAACACATTGGTTCCAGGCAAGATTGCCTTTCATGGTGGTATACGCTTTCTCTTTGAAAGCCTTGCTTCCAAAGGAAATTAGATACTGCTCCTATTTACCAGAATGGGATCTAATAAGGGCGTCCTCTTGATTATAGAGCTACCAGGATCAGCAGTTTCTCTCTTGCTCACAAGAAACCACATGAAATGAAACAACAGAAACCTGTAAGTATGTCTCCAGCTAATTGACCTGGCCCAGCATCACATGCACAATTGGAAGCACGTTACTCAAGGAAGGGGAGTGACGAGAGTGAAGGGATATCGTGATGTCCGTGTCATCTTCATTTTCCTTCATGTCATCTAACCCAAGTCTGGCGGGATCCGGATGGGCTCACATGCCACCTTATCAACTCGGCCAGAGGCACCCACCCTTCCCAAGGGAGGTGGACGAAGCGAGCAAAGTATATCAAGTTCTCAGGCCCCGAACTGGATGGCCAGCTAGACTCCTAAGCTTTCCAAGTCCCGAGTCCCTACCCTGAGTTTCCTTTATCAATCAAATACCTACGCCGTGTGCCGAAGGGATAAGCTGGGTCTCTCTAAAAGTTCCTCCAACGCACAGAATTCCCTGCCCCTTTCCTAGTGCATGCCACGCTGCTGAGCTTCTGCCTTGGGTCTGTACTAATTGAATCCAACACTCCCACTTGCCTTTTGTGACCGAGGATCCCAGTCCAAACCTTGAATCTTCCAGTGGGGCCTCCCGCATGACCTGGATTTGTCAATTCCCTGAGATGAGATAGAAGTCTCCACATAAGGCCCCGTTTCCCACGGCAACACCTGCCACCTACCTAGACAGCTCCCTGCTGTGCTCCTCCATCCAGAGTGGGCTTTCTGGTGTGACTTGCTGGGTTATAACCCAGGTGCTCCGTCCGTCCTTTGAAGCTCAGACCTTGGGCTGCCGTGGCCAGGATCCGTCTATCCAGCAATTCCTTCTCACTGGCTCATCTGCCTTCTCTCAGTTAACAGGTCCTAACCTGGTCCTTACAGCCTGGCCTCCACCCAGCCCCCTGCCTCTAAAATCCCAGTGTATACAGCCCCCCAGTCCCTTTCTACTGGACCCTTAGGTACTCAGTCTAGTTGGGCTGAGAAAATACACCTTGAGGGCTTTTACCAATCGGGAGGAGCCCAAAACTGCTCGTGATTTTATGACTCACAACCTCACACCTGAAAACCCCAAAGGGAGATACGCCCTCTTCCTACGGAGTGCAATTGCGCAGACCAAGCAGAACTGTTTACCTCTTGGTGGCTCAGATTTAAGTCTTTATTCGCTTCATCTTGTTACAATAAAATGTGACTTTTGAACGGTGTGCTTTCCGATATATTTATCTAAGAGGATTTTTCTCCATTATGTAAAATAAAACAAAAAGGATCATTTAGGGGGAAAATGTAACCTAAGTCCATCATTTAGTAAGCTTTTCCAATTATATCTATTTGATTCTGACTTTCTGCCCAGACGCGAATGGAAAGTTTTCTTTTCCATTTAAAAAGCAAATATCTTTCATTGAAAATCGCGCAAACCAAAAAGCGTCCTTCTTTTCTTTTTGTCTAGCCGTATTTGCTGTCTTTATGTCGTAATGACCTTTCCCCAACATATTTTTCTGTTCCTTGTTAGTGCCAAGTTTCTAAAAATAAAGTGGCTAGTGAATCTTTGGATGTAGGGGTAATATTTTGATTTCACTGGTACATACAATCAGGAAACATATTTCTGTTTATACTCTTAAAATCAGTTGAGAGTTGTAGATGAAGCCACGTTCTGTCAGCACTTTTTTTTTTTTTTTTTCAAACCTGGAAAATGTAACAAAATCCAAAGCAGCTGTAGGAAGTAGAACGTACACTCCATTTGTACTCAGCAGGAGGAGAGCTAACAGGAGGTAATGGGATAGTTTCCACATGAAAAAGTTACAAAGAATTTAACCTGTAATGAAAACTCTGATAATCTCCAGGAATGAAAGATGCCTGGATGATGGGTTTGGGGTTTTTCTTGAGTTCAAAGGATCTGGCTTTCCCTATAAATGCCACGCAGGAATCAGAGACGTCCATGTGGTCATTGTTATGTCTGATAGCCAACAAAAGTTCAGACCTCATCTTTAAGCCATTAAACAGTGACTGTGTGTGCATTTTAAGAGCATGGATTAGGCTGTTCAGGCTTTTCTCTGAAGAACATAGAAAGCAGAATCTCATTACCTTATCACTGTCTGCTCCGAGGTAAGGATGCTCACGTGTGACAATCAGTTTAAGGCTGGTTTCGGTTGAGATTCGATGTGTGAAGATCCTGTAGACTACAACCCTTCCGACTCTGAGATGCACACAAGGAAACTCTGGACCCTGTGAAATGCAGATTCAAATTCAGTAGGTCTGGGTGGGATGGGACCTGAGAGTCTACATTTCTATCAAGCCCTCAAGGGGTCAGATGGTGCTAGTGTCGATGGACCGCTGGCTGAGACAGCAGAGAGTGCAGAGGGTTTCTTCCTCGGCCATCTCATCCTGTCTGTGCTCAAACTCTCCGCCCAGGATTTGGGTCCTTGAGTAATTCCCTTCCCCTGAGGCTGGGCTGGACCTACTGACTCATATCTAACAACTGAATATGGCCCAAAAGATGGTGGCACATCTTTTCTAAGGCCAGGTAACAAAACGAATGTAGCCTCGGTCTAGCTGTCTCTCCCTCTCTCATCCTCTTTCTGTTGGAAACCTCATGACTCTGGGAGAAGATAGCAGCCAGGTGGACAGCCACCCACGTGGCAAGGAATGGACATCTCTGGCCAAGAGCTGGAGAGGACCTGAGCAGCCCACCAGCCACGGAAGCGAGTCTGAAAGTAGATCATCCCCAAGTCAAGCCAGAAGAAGACTGCAGCCCCTGCCGACACCATTTTCACAAGCAACTCTGAGCCAAACACAGCAAACAAGCCCATGCCCGGATTTCTGATAGACAGAAATGTGAAAGAATAAATATTTGTTGTTTGAAGCAGCTAAACATTGGGATAATTTGTGACACAACAGATAGATAATTAACACAGTGTCTTTCACAAAATGTAAGTTTGTAAAAGTTGTCTAAAAAATCTAACCCTGGTGAAAATCTTATTGGTTATTTACTAAGGTCCGAACATTGTGGATGCTTAAAACTCACTCTCGTATTGTCACCCTATTAACGGGGGGTGGGGTGGGGGGGTGGGGAGCCAGGCACCTCTGGGGCTGGACTCATCCTTCCTGGTCACTGTGCAATTGGGATTGGGATTTTAGGATCTTTTTAGTTTGGGATTCAAGCCAATCTGGGTAGCACTGACTCAGCGGGCAGTTAGTTCTCTATTATAATGTGAAATTCTGGTCTTTTGAGGATGGCTTAAAGGTGGAATCCAGTGAGTCTGGCTTCTTGAGATCCAGCCCTCTAGTCTAACAGCTTCAGTTTCTGCTTATATTCTAGAACTTTCTAAAGCAGGAGCGAAGCAATTCTCCTTTAACAAAGACAATGCATATTTACAAAAGAGGAAGGGCAGAAGAGTTAAAAATGAAACTGAGGTGGCTGGTCATTGCCTCCTAGGTTTGTTTTTCATTTCTGCTCTTGGACACATAGGTTCCCACCTATCTGTCTTAACCTGCCCTTGAGCTGACCTGGTTCCTAGCAAGGACCAAGTGTCTGTGAACTGAAATCCTCTTGATCCTGATTTCAACCTGTGGCATCTGCACTTACTTTTGTCCATATTCACCTTATTCTAATGCCCTTACATTTTTTAAAGGAGGAAAGATCAAGGAAAGAAAAAAAAAGAGGTATTTGGAAACTTAAGGCAAAAGTGTGTTCGGTTTTGATGGCCTGATAGGATGTGACATATGTGCATTTGAATTTCAAAATATATTCACATCCCTCTCTGCCTGCTCATATGCCACTAGTTCCCATAACTATCACCTCCTCCAGACTCTGCTGCAGTCACTGGCCTCCGGTCCCTTCATTTCCTGGAGAACAGCGCCACTCTCTGCACCCCAGATGTGGGCAGTGCCACGCTGCCCACAGGACTAAGGCCACCATGCACAGCTCTCTGGAGCCCAGGGCCAGCCTGCCTTTCCAACATTATCCTTCGCTCCTCACTTCCTTGAAACGTTCGATTCTGCAAATGCACCGTTCACGCCATTCACGCTTCATGGATTCCATCTCTCCTCTCTTCCCACATAAAAAATATACCCCCATCGAATCTAAAAAAGGCTACAAATGAACTTACCTACAAAACCGAAACAGAGTTACAGATGTAGAAAATAAACTTACGGTTACTGGGGTTAGCTAAGGGGGGGGAGGGATAAATTGGGAGAATGATATTGACATATACACACTACTATATATGAAACAGATAACTAATAGGGACCTACAGTACAGCACAGGGAACTCTACTCAATACTCTGTAATGGCCTACACGGGAAAAGATTCTAAAAAAGACTGGATATACGTATATGTAAATATAACAGATTCACATTGCTGTACACCTGAAACTAACACAACACTGTAAATCAATTATACCCCAATAAAATTTTTTAGAAAATAACTCCCAAGCTGTCTAGATCTAGATCAGACGCTGCCCCTCCCAGGTCACTCTGGTTCACGATGAAATCTCCCTTCTCTGAAGATGGCGTTTTTGGTTTGTATGGCACCTGCTTATAACCCTCCTTCGCCCCTTTCTTCTGCTCTTGTAGCCAACTGTCACTTCCCTCTTGCATTATTTTGCACTTCAAGTATTCATGTATTATTAGCATGTATTATTATTCATATATTCATACATTCCTACCTCAAAGAAACTGTTACTAGATGAAAGGGACCCTGTATTTATATTGTTCACTTATTTCTTAAGCATTTAATTTCTCACACTTTAGATATTCATTTAATTGGTGCTAAGTAAATATTTGTGAGTCTAATAATTTGAAATGATACATGCACCCCTGTGTTCACTGCAGCACTATTTACAATAGCCAAGACATGGAAGCAACCTAAATGCCCATCGACAGATGAATGGATAAAGAAGATGTGGTACGTGTATACAATGGAGTACTACTCAGCCATAGAAAAAGAATGCAATCATGCCATTTGCAGCAACATGGATGCACCTAGAGATGATCAACTAAGTGAAGTAAGTCAGACAGAGAAAGACAAGTATCATATGATATCACTTATATGCGGAATCTAAAATATCACACAAATGAACTTATCTATGAAACACAAACAGACTCACAGACATAGAGAACAGACTTGTGGTTGCCAAGGGGGAGGGGAGGTGGGGGAGGGATGGAGTGGGAGTTTGGGGTGGGCAGATGCAAATGATCATATACAGGATGGATGAACAACAAAGTTCTACTGTACAGCACAGGGAACTGTATTCAATATCCTGGGATAAACCATCATGGAAAAGAATATGAAAAAGAATGTATGTATGCATAACCGAATTAGTTTGCTGTACAGCACAAACTAACACTATATTGTAAATTAATTATCAATAAGATAAATTTTTAAAAAAATCTTTGTGAGTCTACCTAGTAGGACGTACGTTTCCCAGTGTCCTGAGCCTCATGACGAACTTCTGGGAGCATGAGAAACAAAATTATGAAATTAATGGCTAAATAAGACTGAGAAGTGGCTGAATTACGTGTATTTACACAAAGCTAACCACACTCAACCTGCCTGTTTCTAGCTGCGTGCTTGATTAGCTTATCTCAGCGGACCCTGCGTTTGCTCCTGTGTGGGTATATACCCCCATCTCCTAGATGTCAACCTGCCTCACACACAGATGTACACAGCAAAGCTGATGGCCAGCCAGACACCCCACACTCTGGACATGTTGAGTGAGAACTTAGACTCGCAAGTTGGTAAAACTAGAATTGATCGTCAGGGCATAGTTTCCCATCCTCTGATTTTGCTGAGGATTATAATCATTGTAAGACTTGCAAATACGAACACAGATGTGCAAAGTAGGGCAGAACCCTTGATTCGAAGCCCAGAGCTCACTCTCTCTTTGCTACTCCACGTCCCTCCCAACTCCAAGAAACGCCATTTGCATTTTTATTAAGCTTGTATGTGGTCAGAATATACTGGGGGCAGCTGAGAACCTGATGCTAAAGGTTAAGTTCTGGGAGGACCTGTTCGTTGGCATCAAAGGTAAAGGAAGTCTTTGGAAAGCAGAAGCAAAAGCCTTGAAGGTCAACCAGGATGAAAGGACACCCACCATGGAAGTGAATTACTAATTGTCACCTTTACCTTAATCTCCAGATGCCTATTCACAACACATGACTTCTTACACAGACACACACACACACAAACACACACAGAGACATGCACAAACACACACACACAAGCTTGGATTTTGGAAAGGTGTGGCTTTGATTAGAAATCAAATTTATTTGGTAAAGGAAAATCTGTCATCCTAAACTTTGATTTTTCTCAGTACCAAAGAAAGAAGACGTGATCATTTGACAGTGAAGATTCTGTCCAACTCCCTGACACACACACACACACACACACACACACACACACACACACACAACTGATTCAGGACATGCTGTATGAGACAGCCGGTCCAGAGAAGAAAAAAGCCAGATATTCCAGGAAAAGCCAATGGACAGACAGTCAGGAGACATGATAAAGGTCACAGAAACCTGAAAGTCTCCGGTCCCCATGGAGGAGAAAGTCCTGTGTTCTTGCTTGCTAATTTCAGGGGGAAAGAAGTCAGGCCCGATACCTGTACTGTGGTGAGTGTGTTTAAAATCCATGGTCACAGAGGAATTTCTGGGATCAGTCTGTCCCTAGTTGCATGCTTAATGTTTGATGTGAAGCTAATTTAATACTTTGGGTAAATTACGTGACTTAACCTATCTGTACGACAGACTCACCCACAATTTAAGGGGTTCAAAGTGGGTTAGAACACACACATAACACACATACACACACACACACACCCCTCCAAACTGGTACTACATCATCTAAATAACTCACTAGTAAAATGTGCACAGAAGTTCATCAGTACAAGTGTGGCAAGAACATCAGTACGGTCCTTAAATGCTGTCACCTCGATTATGCTCAGACGTATGTGATTTCAGGGTACGTCCCTGTTGATTGCTGAAACTGTACTAGTTAATATTCTTCTTTTTCTCTTTTGCTAAGGGTTGGGGGAGGGGAGAAAGAAAACTAGCCGAAGGTCTCGGAAGATAAAGCTATGGCATATTCTCCTTAGCCACCTGGGACCCTTGGGCCGCCTTCAGAGGTAACAAGCTCTACCAGCGTCTGCCAGCAATAAGCAGGCAGGCACATGTCACAACTCATGTGGGTGAACCTGTGGGCGTAGGTGCCTGTGAGTGTGGCTGTGTGCATGTGAATGTACACGCGTGTACACGGGAGTGTGCGCACGTGTGTGAGGGCGAGTGTGTGTGTTCCCTAAAAAAAAATCTTTCTAAGAAGGAAATGGAAAATCACTGGCCTAGATGGAACCTAAGAATAAAAACTGAGCGTGGGGCTTCCCTGGTGGCGCAGTGGTTGAGAGTCCGCCTGCCGATGCAGGGGACGCGGGTTTGAGTCCCGGTCCGGGAGGATCCCACGTGCCGCGGAGCAACTAGGACCGTGAGCTGCAACTACGGAGCCTGTGCTCCGCAACAAGAGAGGCCGCGACAGCGAAAGGCCCGCGCACTGCGATGAAGAGTGGCCCCCGCTTGCCGCAACTAGAGAAAGCCCTCGCACAGAAACGAAGACCCAACACAGACAAAATAAATTAATTAATAAAACTCCTACCCCCAACATCTAAAAAAAAAAAAACTGAGTGTGGAAGGATATTTTTTACAAACAGAAACATCTCACTATATGTTACTTTGTTCCGAGAGTTGAGGCCACAAAGTGGCCTCAATTGCTTTGAAGGTTATTACTTGTCCCCCGTGCTCCCGGAGTTTCAACTGTGGTAAAAAGAGATCTCAATCATGTCTGTCTTGACCCCCGCGTCCTTGAGCATCTGAGGAGAACAGTAAACTATCTCACATACGCTCACGATGGAAAATACACCCAAACGCGCCCACCTGAGGGTTCCCATCTCTACGACTCCTCTGGGGTAGGAATCATTATGCTAATCTTATAACAATGGCAACAAAGGTACCAAGAGACTTGCCTAGCAAAACACAACTATTTTAGTTGCAAGACATAATACTTAAG
The DNA here is from genome assembly GCF_026419965.1 of Kogia breviceps. NCBI lineage: Eukaryota > Metazoa > Chordata > Mammalia > Artiodactyla > Physeteridae > Kogia > Kogia breviceps. The sequence goes on from NC_081328.1 coordinate 55,252,935, forward strand.
AGAAAAGGCTCTGGGTTCAAATCTTGTCTTCATCACTTACTAGCTATGTGATCTAGGGCAAGACGGTTAACTTGGGCACACCTCAGTTTCCTCTTTCCAAAACTGGAATTGGCAGTTAGAGTACCTACTCTACAACGGTATTAGGAGTACAAAATGAGTTAATACACGTAAAATGATTGGAACAGAGCCTGGTACAGAGCACCTCCCCAGTAAATGTTTATTATTATTGTTGTTGTTGTTACTGCTGCTGTTGTTATTAGTGTTAAATATCACTCATTTAGGATTAGCACTATAGGACTTTCTATTCCTACTCCTGTATCTTTCCCATTGGCAAATATGATATACATTGGCTCAATTAACACTAAAACCTGCAAATGCAGTTGTTTTCAGAAAACTCAGGTCTTGCCGGGGCTTGCTGAGTGCCGGAGATGCGAAAAGTGAAGAAGGTAGGCATGGACCCTGCCCTCCTTGAGCTACAGCTCCGATAGCCTATGAGAAGTCTATGTATTGATCCTCTTCGGAGAGCAATGGGTACACTTTGGGCTTTTTATGACATCTTTATTCAATGTTAACATCAAGGAAGTGGTTTAGGGATATTCAAGTATAGTCAACGTCCTCTTTGTAAACCTCTGAAGTACTTACAGAAAGTGCAAGGCGATAACAAGACTTTTAAGGCAGCAAATATTTCTTGGAATTATCAGTCTGGTCCAAAGCTCTTTTTTCTACCTTCAAAGAAAGGCACCCAGCCAACCAAAACTTTTCAGTGGGAAAATGTGGTGCCCACAAGACACACATGATAGTTTTTCTGGAGGCTTGCTGCCGATGGCTCTAAAGATAGGGGAAGAGAGAGGGGAGGAAAATAACCCCCAGTTCCCTTTGGATCACGATGAAATGACCTAGCAATATGAACCAGAGGGAGGCGTCGAAGGGGACAGGAATAAGCAAGTCTTCGTTGTTTTGGAACAAGTGCGCCTTCCTTGCTCGCTAACTATCTACCGTGGAGTGCCACGGTGCTGTTTCCTATCAAGATTTCAAAAACTATTACAGCCTCTGCATAGGTATTGGAGGCTCAACCAGACGTGATGGAGTTTCCATTGTTTTACTTAGTGCATATGGAAAATATTACTAATGGATGGTGTCAGGGGAGGCTTAACTGACCCCGATTCGGTAAACTCATCTGGGCACTTTTCTTTTAAGTCAGACCCTTTAACCAAGTGCTCTTGTTATTTCACAATCCCCTCCCCCACTTGATAGATATCTGACTATATACAGCTCAGTTTAGGCAAAGGAGAAATTCCATGACTGCGTGAACAGGTGGGCTGGGGACTTGGGGGAGGGGTGGGGTATCTTTCCTTGAGACTGAATTTTATTTACCGCCAATTCTTGACTGTCTTTGACATGCAGGACAAAACCGAGAACAACGAAGAGACTGAAGTCCTCAAAATCCCATTCCGTCTCTCTCCCTGCCACTATTCTCTCCAAGGACGACTCAAAAGTTACAACACTTTGACATCTAGTCGAGCAAAACTTTATCTCCTTTTATTATTCCCATTGCTCTCTCCAATGCACAAGCTGAGATACAAAAAAGTGGCCTGCTAGGAGAGAGAAAGGGTCTTGGAATCGCTCCTACACATATTAAGCTAGAGCTGACATCCATTTTTTGTTTTTAATATATGATTTGTGCTTCAAATGTTCTGGGAGATACTGGCAATTACAAACATCAGAGAAACACATGACCTCCACTTTCTTAGTATACCATGGTTACCAAAAACATGAAGTTCTTGCTATAGTCACAGACCTGATCATTTCTTTTTACTTTAGAAAGCCTCAGAACGCATCGTGGTTTTCTCTGTGTTCATTCATTAGAGGTGTCCTTCATTCCCCCTCGTGAACGTGACAGTGACTCCGGAAACAAGCTCATTAAGATCCAGAGTTCAGTATCAATTCAATGGAATATGAAATCATGTAAATGCTTTTCTAAACCTCATGGTGACTTTATCTGAACCTTGTGTCAGCAACTCTGGGGTGGAGATCCCCTAAGAATAACCTTCCTTGAAAGAAGACTTCTGGGACTTAAAACTTAACCTTGAAATTGTAAGTTAGAAAAATGTCAAGACGATAAAATGTGGCCATGATTTCAGAAATGAACAATGGTTTAGTGAGCTCCACATATTACATTTGGTTTTCAATATGCTGCTCATTAAACAGGATTTTAATGAAGTGGAACTGAATTTTGAAAACTTACAGCTATGATATAAATGCATGATGGTCATTCCTTATCTTAAAACATCAAAAGTCAGACATACCTGTTTCCTGGTTTAAAAATATGATAAGGGTATCATTAATGAAAAACAAAATCCTCATAGGTTTTATAGCCCTGTGTCGAATTAAAACTCAAAAGAGCCTATTACCATGTACGAAAAGTACCCATGTTTGCTGTGCAGTTGATATATATATATCTTAGTTGTTTCTGTTTAATAGTGTGGGTCCCTACAAATGATCTCTTGCTGTCAACTGGAGGTTTGCCTCAGCGTTATAGAAACTGATAGAACCGAAAAAGGAGACGAAAACAAGAGTGTCCGCCCAAAGAGAGACGGCGTCAGGCCGGAGCCATGTAACGTCATCACGCGCGGTTGGTCTGAATTCCGCTGCATCCTCCAGTCTTGTTTTGACATGATCCTGAAAAACCAAGGTCTCAAGCCGGCATAAACACTTAGTGCCTGGAATGAATTTAAAACTTAAAGGAACAGGGCTTCGCTGGTGGTGCAGTGGTTGAGAGTCCGCCTGCCGATGCAGGGGACGCGGGTTCGTGCCCCGGTCCGGGAGGATCCCACGTGCCGCGGAGCGGCTGGGCCCGTGAGCCGTGGCCGCTGAGCCTGCGCGACCGGAGCCTGTGCTCTGCAGCCGGAGAGGCCACAGCAGTGAGAGGCCCGCGTAGCGCAAAACAAAAAACAAAAAACAAAAAAACAAAAAAAAACCCCCAAAACTTAAAGGAACAAATGAAAGTTGAATGAAGGAAAGACTTACTCTAGAAGGGCCATGAGCAATTCCCGGGGCATGCTGCTGTCGGAATGCAATGCAGAAATACAACGGAATTTCTAATTTGCTTTAATTAGAAAAAAGTAAACACTGCCCTCAACATGTCATCATGTTTACATAGGAGCCCGACCAGCTGACTTTCTGCTGGCATGGCCCTGGAACCACTCAATTAAATCTCAGGGCACAATTTCTTTTTATGAATGAAGTACAATTACTATGAAGCCAGATAGTTTTTTTTTCATCTGCTTCATTGGCTGTGACTCTACAAGGACAAGTGACCAAACACAGTACCTTCCAATTTTCAATTAACCAATGATAATTTCCAAGACTAGATCACTTTAGAGTTCCTCTTTTTGAGGTATCAACATCACTATTTTAAAACTTTCCACTTTGCCAGACTAAAGGAATAAAACCACTTTATTCCTAGCCTGCAATACTAGCAATAGAATAATTAATCTGAAAAAAGAGAGAAAGGTGAGTTTACTTCTTAACGGGCTTCAGGTAATCTTATCAGGTGAAACCCTAGTAAAGGTTTAGCATAAGACTTAGAAATTTGATAGAATTTCTCCAGAGCTGGAAGGAACGTGGAAAAAGTATCTTCATGTTAGAGATTGTACAACAGATACCCATCTTCCATAAAAGGTTGAAGATATGGACATTTTAGTACATCGCTGAGTCAATTATCCTGTACTCTTTTTTAGATCGGTGAAATTTGAATCGCAGTGAAACAAATTAGGAAAATTTTCCTCGAGAAGCTTAGAAGTAAGGAATCGTATGTGATATTTTTTTTTCCATAAAAAGGGGATGGCAAAGATTCCTAGTACTCTAAAGGAGACTGACATTGTTATTAAATACAGTGGAAAGTTAGTTTTTCTGCTATTAATGTGAAAGGAAGCGACACTAATTCTCCCGAACAGCTGCATACTTTAAGCAAAGTAACAGAAGACAGATCTGATTCTGGAAAGCAGGGGAATTCTTCTCCAACTCATCAGCTCTGTATCAGTTTCACATACAAGGTAAGCGCAGTTGTATTTTGTACATCTCAGCGCAGGGGAGTAAACCCTCACAATTCCCAGGTTTAGCCATTCAGGTGTGTGAACCACGCGTTAACGAGACCCACGCTTGGGCTTCAGAAAGGCTCTCAGCCAGTACCTCTGGCATCAAGACCACGTCTCGAATGTAAGACCCAGGATAGCCGCCCCTTCTGAGCGTCCTTTGCCCAGTTAATATTGAGACTTCAAGTTGCAATCTTCCATATCTCACTTTTTTTCATTTTTTAAAACATGAGCAATAGTAACATTTGATCTATGCACAAAACGGTTGCAACTCCAAGGAACACAAATGGGTGGGCACTTTCATATTTGTGTAGATCCTTTCAAGTTTCTAATGATCCATCAACGCAGAGATCAGGGCTAAAGGAAGTTGAGTCAACCAACACCAAAAAGAGGAAAGAAGAACAAAACAAAACAGAGTATCTCTCACAGGAAGGCACATTTGCTCCGCTTGGTGTATTTCACATAACCCTCCAAGTATATCACCTGTATGTGTATAATTGAGTTGGGTCCACCTTTCATTTAAAAAATGCAAGATGGACTTTAATTAAAAGATTTAGGAGCCAAGTTTACCTAGACTAAGTGAGAAAAACAGATAGTGATGTAGCTTTGGGGGCCAACCTGTATATAAGTTGTGAACTTCCTCTCCTATCCAATACTGCCTCTCTCTTACACACACACACACACACACACACACACACACACACACACACACACAGGCATCTATTTTTTAGCCCACATTATTCAAATTTCATTTTGCTCCTATATTGAACCTTTAATCACTTCTCTAAAAACCAGAAATCTTTATAGGTTTTATTGCAGAGTTGAGCTTAACCGAGGCAAAATACACCTTCCACTGGCATCAGATCCTATTATTTTGGGTCATCAAGCACCCTGTCCCTTAATTTATCAAGACTGCCAGATCCCCAAAGGGCAGCTTTATTTTTTTATTTTATTTTATTTTTTTTTTGCGGTACGCGGGCCTCTCACTGCTGTGGCCTCTCCCGCTGCGGAGCACAGGCTCCGGACGCGCAGGCGCAGCGGCCACGGCCCACGGGCCCAGCCTCTCCGCGGCACGTGGGATCCTCCCGGACCGGGGCACGAACCCGCGTCCCCTGCATCGGCAGGCGGATTCTCAACCACTGCGCCACCAGGGAAGCCCCAGGGCAGTTTTTAAAACTTTTTTCCAACCACCCATCACACCAGCCATCTTCAAACAGATCTCCTGGAATAGGAGGTTCTTAAGGCATTTCTCCCGATGAATCAGCATGAAAATACAGAATTAGACTACATTTCTAAGCTCTGAGCCAAACAATCAGGAGAAATTGCTAACAGTGTGAGAATATAATAAGTATTTGATATTTCTGGAGTCATTAATATGCTAGAAAGACTTGGGCCATGGCTAATGCTCTGTGGTCCACAATGCTCCTTCAGGCCAGCTGAGCGCCTCGGATGATACGGAAAATGTGAAGAAGTGGCTGGCATAAATCTTTTTTTTTTTTTAGTGTAAATGTTCTACTTTTTACTTTTTTTTATTAGTTTTTTTTTTCCTTTGGCCACGCCACTTGGCTTGCAGGATCTTAGTTCCCCGACCAAGGACTGAACCTGGGCCCTTGGCAGTGAAAGCCCCGAGTCCTAACTACTGGACCACCAGGGAATTCCCTGGCATAAATCTTGACGCCTTCTGAGTGCCTAAGGGCTACCTTCTGCTCACGTCCTTATCTAAAACTACCACCTTCCTTCTAAGGCTCCTCCAACATTCCTCATCTCGTCTCCAATACCCATTCGGGTTTTCAAGCCGGATGCCTGCCAGACCTCAACTCCTCTCTCTCTCCCCTTTCACATTGTCACCACCTTTTCTTGTTCTTCGTTCAAAACAACTCTAACGTTTATCTAACTTCCTCTCTCTCTCTCTCTCTCTAAGGACTGCCTCATCGGGGTCCACATCATCATATTTTCTCCTAACTCAGCTTCACGTACCGCTCTAATTCCATTACAGTCCTCTGTCACTAGGGTGACCATACATCCTAGTTTGTCCAGAAGAGCCAAAATTTATACCTGTACTCCCAGCATAAAGTTTCCTGATTTGTATAATAAATTATCTGATCACTACACATATAAGTAGAATTTCCTTTCAAAACTACACATACAATTATGCCACGTCCTGCCTAAAACCCTTTAATGGTTTCCACCAGCCCTTGGAATGGTCTCACTAACTTGACCTGGTTTAAAAAAATCCAGCACAATCTGGGTTCTGCCTTACTTGCTAGCCTTGTCTTGGGTAAGTCTCTCATCTGCCTTACTTTCTAGGGTATTCTCCCTATGATCCATCTCATCTCTTATCAATTTATTGTAACAGTAAAACTGGTTAATTGTTTACCCCATAGAGTTTAAAATCTGAATGCAAAGATGATGCCTAATTATTCAAGACATAGTACACTGGACATATTAGTTCCTCAAATATTGTAGTCATAGTAGAAATAAATACTTATTTGCAAACAGGCACTGACAGTTAAGTGAGAGACAGAAGTGCATGCAATATGATCCTATTTTGTCAAAATGGGGTTATAGAGATAGATACATAGATAGATAGATACATAGATAGATACAAACCAGATGAAATAACAGAATAACCACACGAAATGTAAACAAGTTCCACCCTGACGTGAAGATGGAAGTCATCATTATTTTATTTTCCCTTTAATTCTCATGTACCCTCAGCATTAAGTCACCAGCAGATAGAAATTAAGTGCAGTCATCTTTCCGTTATCTCCATGTAACATCCACTCAGCAGAATAATATCGCAAATATCCTACCAGTCTTCCAACATTGGAAGGTGTAGCCTCATGCTACCTAACTGTGAGAATACACAATTCACAAAGAAGATTTGATGCTTAAATTGTTACACATGCAAATGCATTTTAAGGCCAAATATAAATTTTCCTTTTTTCTTCTCTTTTTCATTAAAAGCACAACAGCATTTTTTTAAAAAAATAGCCCAGTAGCACTTAAAATACTATTTCAGATTACGTGTGCCATGGGCGATTCTCCTCCCACCCGTCTTTTACTATCATGGATAATTTTTACATAGTTGTACTTCGAAAACACAAATCAAAAAGGTCGTTGTCTCTGATGAGGTCATTACTTACACCATTCTTTTCTCGGAATTCTAAACCTTCACCTTTGCTACCTGAGAGCTTCCTACTCTGCCAGTAAGTTGATAGGAAAACGTTCTATTCTCAGTAGCCCATCATTCATCATGATCCTGAACTAAGAGAGTGTTACACATCGATCTATGGATTTCCGGTTCCAAACACAAATATTGCTGGTGAGGTAACAAAAGCAAGGCAAAAAGCTCTCTATATGTTTTCGTTCCTCAACATCAGCCAGCCCTTTCATGGCACAACAAGGGTGAATCTGGAAAGAACCCCATCCACAGACCATGGCAGCACATTTCTCTAACACCTCTTCTAGGAAGGAAGCGCTGCTTCTACTCAGTTCTCCACCTTTCGTGCTCAAGCCCTGAGAAAGCCCAGAAGAAAGACAATGGACAATGAGTAGGATTGATTCTCAAATCAAACACATCATTTTTCCTTTCCCATTTCTCCCATGGGAATTGAGACACTCACAAAAGAACTGAGTAATTGTGAAACCAGGTATAATTTCAGGCATCATTCACATCCTATAAAATTCACCTTTCTAAGTATACAGTTTAGTGGTTTTTAGTATATTCACTAAATTGTGCAACATCACCAATATCTAATTCCAGAACATTTTCATTGCTCGCAAAAGAAACGCTGTACCCACGAGCAGCAAATTATCATTCCCTGCCATCCCTAGCGCTTTGCAAACAACTAATCTACTTTCTGTCTCAATATTGGACTATTCTGGACATTTTATATTAGTGGAAGCATACAATGTGTAGCTTTTTGTGTCTAGTCTCTTTCACTTTGCATATTATTTTCAAGAACCATAATGCCGTAGCATGTAGCTGTAGCGGTTTGTTTATTCATTCATCCATTGATGGACATTTGGGTTGTTTCCGGTGTTTTGGTTATTACAGATAAGGCTGCTATAACCACTCACGTACCAGTTTTCGTGTAGACTCGTGTTGTCCATCCCCTGGGTATATACCTAGGAGTGACACTGCCGGGTCACAGGGTAACTCCATGTTTAAGTTTTTGAGGAACTACCAACGTGTTTTCCACATCAGCTCTATCATTTTACATTCCAACCAGCACTATACACGTGCTCCGATTTCTCCACATACTGATTGTTATTCTCTAGTTTTTAAAAATTATTGTTATTATGGTCATCCTAGTGGGTTTGAAGTGGTATCTCATTTTCGTTTTGATTTGCATTTCCTTAATGACTAATAATGTTGCGCAATTTTTTCATGTACTTACTAGCTATTCATATAGTTTTTTTGTAGAAATGTCTATCCAAATCCTTTGTCCATTTGTCCAATTTTAATTTCGTTTTTTATTCTTTTACTGTTAAATTGTTAGGATTCATTTTGTATTCTTGATATATACCACTTATCAGATATATGATTTGCAAGTATTTTTCTCCTGTCCTGTGGGTTGCCTTTTTAAAACTTTTTTTGATGGTATATTTTAAAATATAACAATTTTAATTTAATGAAGTCCATTTTATTTATTTATTTTTGCCTGTTTTTTTGGTACCATATCTAAGGAATGATTGCTTGATCCAACGTCAAAATGATTTATGCTTTTTTTTTTTTTTTTTTTGGTAAGAGTTTTATAGTTTTAGCCCTTATAATTAGTCCTTTAATTCACTTTGAGTTAATTTTTGTAGATCGCATGAGGTCGGAATCCAACTTCATGCTTTCTCATGGGGGTATTCTATTGCTCTAGCACCGTTTCAAAATACTAGTCTTCCCCCATTGAATTGCGTTGGCACTCCTGTCAAAAATCAATTGATCATGAATGCAAGATATTATTTACGATTCCTAAGTTCTATTTCACTGATCTATATGTCCATCCAATGTTAGTATTATACTGTCTTGAGTGTAGTTTTGAATAAGTTTTCAAATTGGAAAGTTTGAGTCCTGAAACTCTGTACTTCTTTTTCAAGATTCTTTGGCTATTCTGGGTCCCTCCCTTCCATTTCACATGGAAATTACAAAACACTGCTGAAAGAAACTAAATCACACCCAAATAAACGGAAAGGCAGACTTACTATTTTTTAAGAGGACAATACTCCCCAAATTAATCTACAGATGAAGCACAATCCCTATGAAAGTCTCAGCCACCATTTTTTGTAGAAATTTAACCCTAAAATTCATATGTGTGTGGTAAGACTAAGTTTGCTTAAGAACACATTCATCAAAGCCACTAGATATAAACTGACCTCTTCTGAGATAAAATACATGTCAATGGGTGTTGTTTGTCAAGTGCTGGTTCAACGAATGATTGCAATTAAATTCAGTAAGCATTGGTTGAGTACTTGCTATTTGCCACCAACATCCTAGGTATTGGGATAGAGGGATACATTTAGATTTCCAGCGGTGAAAGGAAACATTAAGTGCACAAAAGGCATAAATGAGTAATCTGCAGATAGTGCTAATTCCTGCAAAAGAGTATAAAAAAGAGAAATGGAGCAGAGAGTTACTGAAGGGGAAAGGGAGAGCTACCTTAGCCGGGAGAGTCCGAGCCAGCCTCTGGGAGGAGAGGACAGGTGAGCCAGACTCATGATCATCTCGGGCAAGATTATTCCAGGCAGAAGGAGAAACAACTGCAAAGGCTCAGAACTGAACCTGTTTTATTCCATCACCCTCAACATGGAATTTCTTCCCAGAAATAGAGGAGAGGATATACCTTTAGATTATGTATCTCTTTATTTCGATTTAAAATTTCTGCTGCTGGAAAAGACGGCCTAAGAGAACAGGATATTTTTCTAAGAAATGAAAATAGCTTTGTTTCTAGAGAATTCTCTTGATTGCCCCAGTGAGATGTACTGGGGAAAAAATATATTCAGTTGAATGAGGTTCACTTTGGGGCCTTAAAATAAAAGCCACCATTTACCTATGGGATCAAATTTAATGATTGTTGGAGATTCATTTGGTTGTTCTGTTTTATTTCATTTTAAGGTTAATTTAGCTGAGGTAGTTCTTATTTAATCAGAAATATTTATCCATTTTCATTAATTATATATGTTCTTGCTATAAGGTATTTTTTTGCCCTTTTTTTCTCCCGAGTATATTCTGATTAAGGTTTAGCCAGCTTTATGAAATTTTAATGAAAAATATGGGAGCTATTCCTTGAGCTGGAATTCTTCTGGAAGAGTGGTATAGCACATGCTTATAACTAATTCCGATTATTCAGAATTCTGACCCAAATCAGACCTTTGGGGGTTCAAGCTCATTTACATTTCATAAAATGCAACTTCCTATTTCTAGAGAATAAAAGGCTTTGCAAGTCACAAGGAAATGGCTCAAAAGGCATCCAGGACATCAAATAGCTTTAACAAATCCTGCCTGATGAGTTAAGTGTAAAGGAATCAGAAACATATGGCTCACATTTCCCTTAAAATACACATAGATTTGACAGTGAAGAAGAAAAAAAGTGGCTGGCCCAGTGTGGTTTGGGTTTTTTCGAACCTAAAACATTTGGAAAATAGTTCAAGATGGTTAATGAACCCCAAAGTGAGCCTGGGAATTGTTCTGGATTTCTCAAGCAGTGCCTCCTAGGGAGAAAGAAAGAAGAGAAAGCAAGGAAATAAAGGGAGGGAGGGAGGGAGGGAGGGAGGGAGGGAGGAAGGAAGGAAGGAAGGAAGGAAGGAAGGAAGGAGGGAAGGAAGGGACTAAGAACGGGCAGGCTTGGACTTGTCTGGGAAACACAGAACCCTTGGCATCCCGCTCTCAAGGAAATTCATGTTTCTTGGCCCTACTTCCTGATTCAGTCATTTTAAGTCACAGCAATGGAAAGGTTCCTCCTCCACTTCCTCCCCATGTGGCCACCACCATCACAGGTGCCTCACAATTAAAAAACAACAAAAACCAAAAACGAAAGAAGCAACATTTCGAAAACTCTGTCCTTCACGGGACTGTTGTAATTTGACCTCATCTAGGAAACGGGGAGCTTGGATACACTGCACTCCCAGGCTGAAGTTACTGTGCCATTCTTGTCGCTACGATGACCCATGTCACCCGGCACTGTGCCCTAGGAAATGACAGGCCCGGCCTCCAAGGACCCGCCAGAGCGCCCGGCTCTGAGCAGAGGCCCGGCGGCCCAGCGTCAGTCACAGGAGCCGCGCGCCCGCCGCGCCCGCCTCGCCCGCCTCGCCGGCACAGGAGGCAGTGCCGACTGCGCCCGGGCCTCCTCAGGCCCGCGGGGCGGGGGGCGCGGCCACGAGGCGTCCGCACGTGGCTGCGCCGGGGGCTCCTGAAACTCTAGGTGAGCCGCTCTAAGCCTCGGGCGGAGCCGCGACCCTCCGGGGCCCACTTCCCCAGGCCGTGCTTCCAAAGCGCCCCCTTTTCAATGTCGTTATTATCTACTTCCATGCCCACGACCGCAGCCGCAATTCAGGGATGCTCACTCCTACCGGGCGTGTACGCTGGCAAAGGCAACTTGGGGCGTGCAGTCTTGGGGCCGCCACTCAGCCGCGGGCCCGGACCACCTCCTTACCGAGCGATAAAGGCCCCCGAAGGCGGTGCCGAGCTTCTCGCCTGGGGTGGAGCGTTTTCCCCTGCTTCGCGCGCGACGTGTGTCCCTCGTCAAGTACGTACGTGACGCGGCATCTGGCCAAGCGCCCGCTCTAACCGCCCCCTATGGGGCAGGCGTGGGGCCCCGCTGCCGCAGAACTGGAAGGGGCCCCGCCAGCCAACCGCCCGGCGCCCGCAGTTCTCCTAAATCCGTTCGCTTCTCCGCCTCAACTGAGACCTCTTTTCCCTGTGAAGCTTCTCCTCGACCCCACCGAGACGGTGTCCCCAGCCAAGCTCCCAGTCCCCCCTGCATCCATCAAGGACACTGACACAGGGCTGTGCAGCCTTCCTCGCCAAGCGGCCCCACGGAAGCCGCCTCTGGTACCCGGTCCTCTGAACTCCTCAGCCCTCCACCTGGGTCTCCTTTCCCTGCTGCTTGTTCCATGGTCACACGTAGCCCTCGTGACACTACATGTAAACATCTTACCTTCTCTCACTCCAGCCTCCTAAACCCTCGGCGCTCTCACCTCTTTACCTCAACTTCTCTGCAGGAGATCCAACCTTTACTGTCTCCCCGTCACTAAGCCCCTCCCTCGTCCGCTTCTGCCTTATGCACTTGGCAGGAAATCACACTGTCCTGCAGGTGGACGCCTCAAACACGCACGGCCCCTGACCTCAGGGGCCCTGGAGAGCTGTCTTCCCGGGCAGTTTTCTCCAAGATACAGTTGAGGGTCTTTAAAGGCAGGCCTTCTTCCTCCCCATACACACTTCCACGCACTCCAGGGTATATTAAAGATTAGTGACTAATGCCTCTTACCTAAAAAGTATTAAGCTTTATGAATTCCCTATTAAACATGGTAAGCAATACCAGTGTAATATCTACTTAAGAGTAGATTCAAACAATAATGCTCACAAACATTAAAGAAGATATGCTAGGTGCTCTTTTCATATAGAGCTATAGATACATACATTTGGAAAGAGTTATAGTATAGAGAGAATACATATCGATATATCCATATATGTGGATATATGTCAGTATACACACACACACACACACACACACACACACACACACATATCTCCATTTTACAGGTAAAGATACTGCTAAGGCATAAAAAGACTAACAATCTTGCCCAGAGTCATATGGCTATAGTACATTGCGATGCTGGGATTTAAACCTAGGCATTATAGTCACTCTAATGTGATGCCTTTCTTTTCTTAGAAGTGTCCATTTTTCTTGAATATTTAATCAACTATAATATCTTTTAAGTTTTATCCTCCTAGGAGTTTCTACCAAATATAGGGATAAGTCAAACTAGCAGAAACCCACTTGTGGATATCAGTTAGCCTTGTTTCTGTTCTCGGTTTTCATTTGTTGTGCTTATTTGTTTATTTATTGTGGTGGTAATTGTATATACACCTGTTATTGACGGAGGTGGACTTTCTGTGAAGCTAAAAGAGCTTATATTTCGGGGCCCCTCACTTACATGGGCCTTTTCTGTGGTCCTGGGAAAATTGTTAGTAATACGGTCACTTGGTCATATACTTGCCTAAAATTTGTAAGATTCAAATGTCTGAACTGTAAACAGGTTTGCCTTTCCATTCTGACCTCTCGTGTCAGTTGCCACGGGAGTGTCTGTAGGCCTTCTGGAAAAATCCGAGCGAGGAGCAGTTGAAATCGAGATGTAACTGATGTGGGCCGGTGGGTGTGCGCAGGGGGCTCGCGGGGTCGCCACGGACGGTCAATCACTGCGCGGCCTCCTGGTGTGGGAACGGCTCCCACAGCAGCTCCCGCAGTCCAGTCTGCTCAGCGCACGGCGTTACCACACGAAGACAAACGGCAGAGGTCTAGGGCCGGAAGACAGTCTGTAGAAACTCCTTCCAAACCATAGAGCTCATATAGGGAAGACACTTGATAGAGCTTGTCTCAGGATAACAAGTCTGAAAAGGTGTGGGCCTTTACCAATACTTAGAAAACTGGAGGAAGCTTTTCTAAATAATCCATCATAATAATATCAATAATAATAATGAAATTTTGACTTCCAGATAAGATGTTGTATATAGTGGCAGGTCTTTGTTCCTGGTGTGACAACTAGGGAAGAAAAGGATACATTACAAAATTATACTTTCAGACTCATCGAAAACAGTGGACGCAGTGAGGACTGGATCAACTAAAAAAAAAGGAAACGAAACTGAGTTATTTGTAGTGAGGTGGATGGACCTGGAGTCTGTCCTACAGAGTGAAGTAAGTCAGAAGGAGAAAAACAAATACCGTATGCTAACACATATATATGAAATCTAAGAAAAAAAAATGTCATGAAGAGACTAGGGGTAGGACGGGAATAAAACACAGACCTACTAGAGCACGGCCTTGAAGATATGGGGAGGGGGAAGGGTCAGCTGGGACGAAGTGAGAGAGTGGCACGGACATAGATACACGACCAAACGTAGGGTGGATAGCTAGTGGGAAGCAGCCGCGTGGCACAGGGAGGTCAGCTCCGTGCTTTGTGACCACCTAGAGTGGTGGGAGGGAGGGAGACGCAAGAGGGAGGAGATATGGGGATACATGTATGCATGTAGCTGATTCACTTTGTTATACAGCAGAAACTAGCACACCACTGTAAAGCAATTATGCTCCAATAAAGATGTTTAAAAAGAAAAGATGCCGAAGAGAGAAGAGTACTTCGCGAGAGAGCTGCCAACCAAGCGACGGTTTCCTCCCTGAGGGCACCGGCCACCCGGGAAACTCTGAGGGTCAGACTTGGCAGCCCTGGGACGCCCCTGCAGAAAACCGGCACTGACGGAGCTCCCGAGAGCCACACAGGCTGGCACGACCGACGGGGATCCGAAGGAGCCCCCAAACATGACCCCACAGGCGGGCTGCTGAGTGCCCAGGCCGTGCGGGTGGTGGGGTTCACCTGTTGGCAGCGCCAATAAGACAAAATCCTTCGGTAAACACAAAATACCCGCCGTGTTTTGAACCTGTGGAGGTGGAAGGTTAGAGTGTAATTTAAAGCCTCTGGGAGGTACAAATTTCATTCCTGAGGAGGTAGAGACTCATTAGACTTTTCATGAAAGCCGTGGAGGACCACAGCCAAAAGGGAGGGAATGGGGCTGGATGGTACTTCAATTTCATGGTTCTTAGGGTAAAAGGTCCTGCATCAAAGCATAGCCCATGTCCTCTTCAATACATGTGCCAGATGTTGAAGCTGTCTGGAGCTGGAGCTTACACCTCAGATGGAGTGAGTCGGTACAAGGACTAAGGAGACAGAAATCCACCAAGATCTCAGCGAGAAGATTAAGTGATGCAGCAGCGATAAGGGCTGAATCTAACTAAAAGCACAGCCAAGCCCTTACTACATAAGTGCAATGACTGTTAGACTTACATGATCTTTCCCTCACCTGCCAAGCAAAAGAAAGGGCAACACTTCTTTGGGGGAAAATAACATTATATTCAATATCTATAATTCTTTTCTTAGAAAAAGACTGGCATAAAGTTAAAATTTTTTTAAAAAAGAAATAGATAATTCATCTGATAATCAAGAAAAAAATTAAGCAACAGAAGTAGACTCTCAGATTATCCAGATACTGGACTTTGTACATAAGAACATTAAGATAACGATTATACTATATAAAATAGAGGAAAAAAGATGGACAAAATAAATGAATGGATAAAAAGATGGAGAATGTAAGAAATAACTTGAATCTGTAAAAAGAATTAAATATACCTTCTAGAAATGAAAAATACTATAACTGGAATCACTCATTAGAGCAATCTAGACAATGCAAAAACAAAAAATAGTAAACTCAAAGACTAACCAATAGAAAAATATCCAAACTGAAGAAGAGGAGAAAAAAAAAAGGAAGCAACAAAAATGAAAAGAAAATACATATAGAAACATTCAAACTGTAACATATACTGTATTTAAACTTCCAGGATGTGAGTAGAGACAGAATGGGAACCAATTTGAAAAAATAATGCCAAAAAAACCGGAAACTGATGAAAGGGATTAAATGATACATTTGAAAGGTCTGAAAACCCCCAAGCAAGGTAAAGCAATCTCCCTCTTTCTCTCTCCACTCCCCGTAACACACACACACACACACACACACACACACACACACACACACACACACACACACACACACACACACACACACACACACACACACACACCAGTAAGGTAAACTTCGGTTAAAAACCAAAAACAAAACGAAGTTAAAAAATAAATACAGGGAAATAAGAAACATTAACTAAAAAGGAGCAAAAACTATTTTCAACAAAATATTGATATAAAAGCCAGAGGATAATGTAAGACATTTATAAATTGTTGAAAGAAAAAATAAGCAAAACCAAAAATGCCAGCCTAGAATTTTATACAAAGTGAAAATACATTTTCAGAAAAACAACAGCTGAACTAATGCTGTTAAAAACAACTCACAGGGGGCTTCCCTGGTGGCGCAGTGGTTGAGAGTCTGCCTGCCGATGCAGGGGACGCGGGTTCGTGCCCCGGTCCGGGAAGATCCCACATGCCGCAGAGCAGCTGGGCCCGTGAGCCGTGGCCGCTGGGCCTGCGCGTCCGGAGCCTGTGCTCTGCCGCGGGAGAGGCCACAATAGTGAGAGACCCACGTACCGCAAAAAAAAAAAAAAAAACAAAACCCTCACAGTATGAGACATTCTAAAAGAAGTTCTTTAAACAAAGGAAAATCCAAGATGAGAAAAGAATACTGACCACTTGAAACAACAATAATATCTTGTGAGGTGCAAAACATATGCAGAAGTAAAATACGACAAAACAGCTCAAAAGACAGAAGAGAACAGGATAAGTGGAGCTCTTACACTGTTTGGGAAGTGGTAAAAGCATTAAATTAAGAAAGTGTCGTTTAAGGCAAGGTTGCACATTTTAACCTCTAGAATAATCACTAAAAATTAACCAATTTAACTTAATTGACGTATAAAATGCTGCATTTAGCAACTGCAGAGTTTCAAGTTCTTTTTCCAGTGCATACAGAATACTTAACAAGATAAAATGCAGTGAAGCAAGTCCTAACAAATTTCAAAAAATTAACAATTAAGCAGAATATTTCAAAACAGTGAAATTAAGATAGGATGTAATAACAGAGAAATGTTTTGAAATGTTTGAAAATCTCCCAAGTATTTGGAAGATAAGCAGCAAAATTCTAAACAACTCATGGACCAAAGAACAACTAACAATGGAAATTAGAAAATTTTAACCAAATGATAATGAAAATATGACGTATCAAAACTTATGAGGTGCAGCAAAAGCAGTCCCAAGAGAGAAATTTGTGGCTTCAAATAAATATACTAGAAAAGAAAAAAAGTGAAATCAGTGCTCTAAGACACCATGAAGCTAGAAAAAGAATAGCCTAATAAATACAAAGAAAGTGGAAGGAAGGAAATAACAAAAATAAAAGCAGAAATAGATTAAATAGAAAACAATCATACAATAGAGAAAATCAACGAAGCCCAAAGTTTTTCCTTTGAAAAGGTTAAAATTGATAAAACAGTTACAAGATTGATCAAAGGGGAAAAAATAGAAACACAAGCTATCAATATCAGGAATGAAAAAGGGGACTTCACTACAGATCTTACAGATACTAAAAATAATAATAATAATAATGAGGATAATTGTGAACAGCTTTATGCCAATGAAATTAGCAATAAAGTAAAAATTTAAAAATTCTTAAAAATCACAACCTACCAAAACTATAAAAAGAAGAAACAGAAAATCTGAATTAAATGTGCAATTATAAAACCTTCCCACAAGAAGGATCCAGGCCCAGGGCATTTCACTAGTTAATTCATCCCAATGTTTATAGGTAAAATAATACCAATCTTACATAAACTCTTTTAGAGACTAGACAAAAAAGGAAATACTTCCTCTTTTTTTGTGTGGGGGGTGGTGGGGGGGGCGGGTGGAGGAAGCAGCAAAATTTTGATTCCCTAACCTGACAATAAAATTACAAAAAAAGGAAAATTATGGGCTAATTTCTCTCATGAACTTATATGTCAAAATTCTTATGGAAATACTAGCAAATTGAATCCAGTAATACAGAAAATGAATAATACACTAAATCCAAGCAAGGTTTATTCCAGATAGGCAAGAGTGCATTAATATTCAGAACTTAATGTAATTCACTACATTAAGAGGAGAAAAATCATGTAATCATATCAATAGATGCAGGAAAAAAGTTTTACAAAATTTAACACAAATATTTATGATTTTAAAAACTCATAGAAAACTAGGAAAAGTAGAAAGCTTGTTTAAACTGATAAAATACCCATGAAACAAACATTATGTTTAATGGTAAATATGGAGACGTTTCCCCAATAGCAAAAATGAGACAATAACTACACTATTTATATTCAACACTGAAAGAGTGGTCTTGTCCCTTTCAAGAAAGCTGTAAAAGAAAAGAAAGATCTGAAAGATCTATTATAAAGCCATAGCAATTAACACAATATAGTGTTGGTATAAAAACAGACCAAAGGACTAAATAGTACAGAGTGGTACTGATACCGACCCACACATATATGCTCCCTGATTAACAACAAAGGCAAAACCACAGTGCCGAGTGAGAAGAATCGCCTGTCACCAAATAGTGCTGGGTCAGTTGCATAGCCATGTGGACAAAATGAGTCGCCCAGAAGTTGGAAAGCTTGGGGCTGCTATGACCTGCCTGCCTTGTTATTATTACACCAGTCAAGTCTGTTGCATAGTCTCAGCCACCCAGTATCTGCAGCTTAGATGGTCCAAGGTTGTGAAAACAATCTTTCCTTTTCTTTCTTTAATTTTTTTATTATTTTTGTTGTTGCTGCTAATCGGGATGCACATATGGTGGTCTTCTCCACACTCGTAACCTCGAATTCCAAACCTGACCACAGAGAAGCACATCAAGCACAAAATTCTCCTCAGAATGATCCAAGAAATTGCCTGAGTACCTGCAGTACTCTATGAAGAATCTGAGTACCTGCAGTACTCTATGAAGAGTCTGAGTACCTGCAGTACTCTATGAAGAGTCTGCGTACCTGCAGTACTCTATGAAGAGTCTGAGTACCTGCAGTACTCTATGAAGAGTCTGAGTACCTGCAGTACTCTATGAAGAGTCTGCGTACCTGCAGTACTCTATGAAGAGTCCGAGTACCTGCAGTACTCTATGAAGAGTCTGAGTACCTGCAGTACTCTATGAAGAGTCTGGCATGAAAGAACAGAAGGACGGCAATGGCATCAGACAGACGCACACAAAGTGAGTCATACTTGCCTCACCAACAGGCTTCACAGTGAAAGTAAAAAAAAAGGGGGGGGGGAGGAATCCGTTGAAATTCCGTGAGTTTGGATTCAATCGGAACCATATGTAGCTCCAGATTAGGTCATATTCTCATGATAAAAGTACTAATTTTGTCTTCAATTCTGTCTGCTACTCAGTATTTCCATGATCTCTTATTAGCTGATCTCACGCATTATTTATTTGGTCTGTATTACTCAAAAGATACGGGACTTCAACCGAAGCCCTGGCGTTTCAGCAAGAGGGGTTGGTACTCAGCTACCTAGATGTCAGGGGAAGGGCAAGAAGAGAGTCAAAGGCGCGAGGAAGCACAGACTCTGCAACAGGACCACCCGGGTGTAAAGTCTCCCTGCTTCCAAGCAGTGTGACCTTGGGGCAACTGACCTCACTGCCCTGCGCCTCCGATCTTTTACCTATAAAATGAGTTTAACAACAGTGCCTGTTCCATGGGGTTGTGGTGGGGACTAAGAGTTAAAGAGTAAGGTCTTTAACCTCGTGCCCCATAGGCGATCAGTGCCGTAAAAATATGAGTCACCATTTCCCATATGTAAAAACCGTACAGAAAATTCTTACCTTCTAAACTGAATTGCTTCTGGCTGATGGTTAATCGCACACTAACCTGAGCTTTCCACAAACTGCGACTTGAAACAAATCACTTGTTTTCCCATTGATACAAAGCAAGGGGCGCTTGCTGGTTTCCTGCCGGAAACCCCAAAGGGAAGAAGAGGCAGCAGCCGCAGGGTGATAACGATCTGGGGCTGTGAGGTCAGTGACCTGCTTGAAAACGTCCTCCCCTGCCCGCTTCCCAGCGCTGCAACACCGCAACGAGTGATTCAGTTCTGCTTCTCATCTTTAAAACGGGGACCTGACAGCATCAATATCCTAAGATAAGCAGGAGTGTTCAACAAGATAACGCATCCGAGTTATTTACTGAGTGTTTTAAGTACTTACAAAGTAATAGGCACTATACCATTGTTATATTACTGTTTTTAAATGGGTCCCAACATAGAAGTGCTTTGAAACACCCAGTAAAAATGCATTTTAACAATTCAAAATCACATCATTACTATTTCATCGTCACGGACTTCGCGCCTTTCAGTTTGGGGCTGAGTTTTACCCCAGACCCTCGAGTCTTCGTCCAATTAAAACGCGCACTGGAAAAATTCTGAGGCTCTTCATTGATAACACCAGTGAATGTATCAACTTTAAGTATCAGATATGACCCACAAAATGTGTGTGTACAAACCAAACTCTCTTTAGAATGCAGTATGCCATTCATTTGCCCCGAGATTTATGAACTACAGACTTAGATAGGATCAAAGCTGATGTTTTGTGTAAATCATGGAAATCAATCTCATTACTTTGTGACTTTAGACTTTGTGAAAATGGTGTCCCTTGATCACTATTACTTTCCCATGACTCTCCTGACGCTAATACATATACAGTCTATGAAAAAATAATAAACATTAAAAAAAAACAAACACCAAACCTCACAGAGCTGAGTTCCACGGGCTGATTATGCCGTGGATGACCAAGAATGAGAGAGAAGGGAAAAAAGTTTTCGCAATTCCAAATGGAGTTAATTAGTAATGAAAGTTGCAATGGAATGGAATGGAAAAGTCAACCGGACTTACCAAGGCCTACTCTAAGCGTGTCTAAACGTCACTGACTGTCTCTCCAACTAGTCTCTAGATGGTTGTTAGCACCCAGTTCCCTGGTAAGGCAGATTAGCGGGTCATCGGTAAGACCAGAAGTTCTACAGACAGCTATGAATTATGAAAGGGGAGATTTACTTGAAAGAGTAAAGCCAGAATGGCCTCCAGGAGTTTGTGAAGCGTCGCGCGCCGGAGCAAGCAGTGAAATCCAGTTGCTGTTCGCCGCACGCGAAGGGCCTGAAGCAAAGTAATCAGGGGGAAACAAATTATAAGGTAGTGGGTGTATTGGCTCAGACCCAGTAACATAAGACATTCATTACGCTGAGACACTGTAATTCTCTGAATACCCCTTAAATCTCTCAGCTGTTTAATACGAGAGTGAATGTTCAGGTCAATAAAGTGATCAGCTACTTCCATATCCAAAAGACAGAAAAGGTTCACCAATGGAAAAACGTAGAGTTTAATCGTGAACTTTCTTTAATCAACAATTTGGCCTCATGTTACTCCGCGTACAAGCCTTCCATTCCCAGCAAATACTGGCCCTCTGAAAGAGCCACGGAATCTCTGCGTTTCCAGCACAGCAGTGGATTTCTCACAGGTTCAAGTGTCAGCCACCACTTGCGGAAAGGGTATTTGAAGGATGAGTGTTGTGTAACCACAGGCTGAGGCGCAAAAGCCAATTCCAGTTGAGGCTGATAATGGTTTTTGACATTTAGAGACATTTTATCCTTCAAAGCTCTTGGAGAGCTGAACTGCTTGCCTGACTTTGCTGTTTCCATGGAGACCAGAGGAGATTTTAAAGTGTTAATCTTACTTGACCTCTTTCACGTTTTAAAATTCTGACTCTTCCCTAAAAATGTAGCGCAGACTTCAGTGATCATTTGTTCTCTAATCTCACTTAAACTTTCACCTTGCAGTGGTCTCCTCAGTGGGCTTAACAGTCCCAGAAGGTGTCCAAGACAATTCACTGTGAGTATGGAAAGAAAATATCAGAAGCTGTATTTATATTTATTTTCACCCTAAGAATAAGAAGGACACAAGTTCTAGGCATACTCACAATACAGAATAGACTTTGGTGTGTATTCTCTGTGATGCCTTCTGTCAAAAAAGTGCTGAGCTCAGGGGCTTCCCTGGCGGCGCAGCGGTGGAGAGTCCGCCCGCCAGTGCAGGGAACACGGGTTCGAGCCCCGGTCCGGGAAGATCCCACGTGCTGAGGGGCAACTTAACCCGTGAGCTACTGAGCTCACGAGCCACAACTACTGAAGCCCACGTGCCTAGAGCCCGCGCTCCTCAGCAAGAGAAGCCACCGCAATGAGAAGCCCGCGCACCGCAGCGAAGAGGAGCCCCCGCTCGACGCAACCAGAGAAAGCCCGCGCGCAGCAACGGAGACCCAACTAGGCCAAAAATCAATCGATCAATCAATAATGAAAGGGGGGGGAAAAGTGCTGATCTCAGCTAGGAGATGCAAGGGTTCCCAGAGAAAGAGGAGGCTTTCTACAGCGACAGAGGGAGGGGGACGGGCACCCTCTCTCCCTGTGCTTTCATCTCACTGCACTTTGTGACCGTTTACTTGCACCCCATGCACTGGAATTATGGATTCTATTACCTAGTTTAAACTACCTTTCCCAAGATGGACAGATGGCTTAGACAATCCATCACGGTCTGGAAACCCAGTTGCACTGGCAACTTGTATCGCTAACGCAAACCCAAGAACAGAACGACGGCCAATGGCCGTGGTGGGCAAGGACGGCACCGGTAGGAACGGCGCTCTGAGCTCGGACTCCCGACGCTGCCGCGCACTGAAGCAGGTGACTTCGGGGCCGCTGCTTAATCTCACCGCGCGTCAGCCTCTCCCTGTCACGCGCGACGTAATAAGAAACTCTCGTTTCTTACATATGTGTGCATATGTGTGTGTGTGTGTGTGTGTGTGTGTGTGTGTGTGTATGAGAAAAAGGGAGAGAGAGAGAGAGAGACACTAAGCCATCTGGAATAAGAAGGTAAACCTGCATTTTTTCAGTGTTTGTAAAGTCATACAATGCACAATCCAAACGCTACAAAACTCTCATTAAACTTGATGATGAATGTTCAGAGGCCCCATTTGGGCCTTTTCATTCGATGGCAAATAACAAAAGACTCATATTCCATGGGAATGCAAGCGTTGTTTCTAACAGGGTAAAAACAGTTAAAATGATACACGGGAAGCATTTTCATCAGAAAATTCTTTCGATATACACAGAAAAACTTTGCTAAAGATGAGAAGAAATTACCAGGTCGAATGGAAAAAAAACAAAAAAACCACTACTAACAGATCTTAGTTAGACACGTACTTGATAAATTATACTTCAATAATAAAACACACTTTTTGAATCCATAAAGGCAAGATGTAACTGAGAAAGTATATTCTCAACCATAAATGACTACACAAATTTTAAAAATAGCTTATGAGAATACTGCATAAGGAAACACTGAAGGAGAGGCTGCTTTGAATGGAATGAAAGATCCCAGAGTAAATTTACAAAGACAGCATGACACCTAAAATAGATTCACAGCAAAGAAATTGGAGTCAAAATGTACAAAGTGCAACCAGATGTCATCAATGTGCTTATTTTTACAGAAAATACTTCTAAAATATTATATCACACAGAGTCTTTCTCATCGTTTTGAGCCTTATTTAAAATAATTGTCAAATTTAAATTTAAGGCATGGGATTTTTCCCCTTTACTGTTTATATTTTTCTTACATTATTTACAGTTTATTATTTTTGATCTTCTGCACTTTCCTGAGGTGGCAAATAGATAGCAGCGTTAGGGCCCCCTACTCAAACATGGGTGTGCTGAATCAAAATTGTTAGAGACCATTGTTTAGAGGGCAATAGAAATTCGACATTTTAATAGATTTTAAATAGATATCATCTTTTCCAAGGACAGGAGTCTGTAACTTTTCTCCTAAACTTGTTTCAGTATTTAGCATTTTCTGGAGGAGAGACATCTCTCACATCAAGATTAAATCTCTCCTGCTGCATTTTTTTTTTTTTTTTTTTTTTTTTTTTTTTTTTTTTTTTTTTTTTTTGCAGTATGCGGGCCTCTCACTGTTGTGGCCTCTCCCGTTGCTGAGCACAGGCTCCGGACGCGCAGGCCCAGCGGCCATGGCTCACGGGCTTAGTTGCTCCGCGGCATGTGGGACCCTCCCGGACCAGGGCACGAACCCGTGTCTCCTGCATCGGCAGGCGGACCACTGCGCCACCAGGGAAGCCCTCTCCTGCTGCATTTTAAAATCACTTTCTACAGCGTAGATTTGGTTTTTTTTAAGTTGTACATTATCCTTCTCAGAAAAACATTTCACATACCTGGGGGGAACCCTCCTCCACTGAGACGATTTTGGGGGGCTTCACTAAAAAAGGATCCTTTATTGAGTTTTAATTACAAAGACGGACGAAAATAGAAAAGTCTAGGTATTGAGAGCGGTTCCTATCTGGGGGAGTTATGGAGCTGGGACCCTTTGAAGAAGCTGCTCAAGCGCTAAGAGGTGGCGAGCCGTGTGGGTCTGGGCACGTGGCTGAGTACTCGCGTCAACACTGTCGTTGTCAACTGTATGAGTTTACTGACGCTGGTGCAGCTTAACAAGGTTGGAGACCGCTCAGTGGCTCTGGCTGCTACATTCACACTTACAACTTCTTTTTTTTTAAGTACACTTGATTTACGATGTTGTGTTACCTAGAACTTTGAAGGCAAGTGGCTTTTGCTTTCTCTGGAGAAAATGGAAATAGGTGGGGGGAAAGAGAAAAAAACAGTACTATTTGAATTTCTGGATTTTGAAAAGTGAATCGGAAGAAGATAAAACAAATGGTCAACGAACACAAGAAAAGATGCTCAACCTCACTAATCATTAAGGAAATGCAAATCAAAATCACAGTGAGATATCACCTCAGATCCATTAGAATGGATATCACTTCAAGAAAAAAAAAAAAAAAGAAAACAACAAGGGGCAGTGAGGATAAGAAATCAAACTCTTGCACACTGCTGATGGGAATGTAAAATGGCGCAGCCACTATGGAAAGCAGTATGGTGGTTCGTCAATAAACTGCCGTGTGATCCAGCAATTTTACTTCTGGGTACCTATCTACAAGAATTGAAAGCAGGGTCTTGAAGAGACATTTGTGCACCCATGTTCACAGAAGCACTATTCACAATAGCCACAAGGTAGAAGCAACCCAAATGTCTATTGGTGGATGGATGGTGGATGAACAGGTAAACCAAACATGGTATATTCACACGATGGCATAATATTCAGCCTTAAGAAGGAAGGAAATTTTGACAGGCTACAACGCGGACCAACCTTGCAGCTATTACGCTAAGTGAAATGAGACAGTCTCATAAAGACAATTACTATACGATTCCACACATAGGAGATACTTAGATTGATCAAAGTTGCAAAGGCAGAAAGGATGGTGGTTTCCAGGGGAATGGGCAGCTATTGTTTAATGAGAGCAGAATTTCAGTTTTGCAAGATGAAAAACGTTCTGGAGATAGTGGTGGTTAATGAGTGCACAAGAATGTGAGTATGTTTATTGCCACTGAAGTGTACATTTAAAGATGGGTAAAATGATTGAGAGGTACAAACTACTAGGTATAAAATAAATAAGCTATAAGGATATATTGTACAGCACAGGAAATAGGGTCAATATTTTATAATAACTATAAATGGAGTATAACCTTTAAAAATTGGGAATCAGTAGGTTGAAAACCTGAAACATATAATATTATAAATCAACTATACCTGTTTTTTTTTTAAAAAGGGGAAAAAAAGACCAAAAAAATGGGTAAAATGGTACATTTCATGTTATGCGTATTTTACCACAATTAAAAATAAATAAATATTTTTTAAAAAAAAAAAGGGAACCAGGTTCTAAGTGGCACAGGTTTGCCCTTAGCCAGTTTTCCCAATACCTAGTGTCACACTTTCGAGATCACTGTCAGCCATTTTACGTGGTTTCACTGGGTCATTCATTCAAACGCGAGCGTTCAATGAACCCTTTATTAAGGACCAGAAACAGAGCTAGATGCAAAGATGGAATATAATTTTGATTAAGACACAACCTCCAATCACAAGAGAAAATGAAAAGGAAACGAAGAGAGTTATTCATAGGGACAGCGTCACACTCGGCGCTGGCCACGTGACATGCACAATTTTATTCGGGGCCCAGAGCAATGTTGCAGAGAGGTGGGTGTTACCACACCCTTTGGGTTATGAGGCTGAAGGTCAGGAAGTCAAGTCACTAATCCAGGTCACAGAACTGGTAAGAACCTGAGCCAGGATTCAAAAGTAGGTGCAACTCCTTACTCTTTGCTCCTCTGCTAGTCTGCACCAC
Organism: Kogia breviceps; assembly: GCF_026419965.1. Classification (NCBI taxonomy): domain Eukaryota; kingdom Metazoa; phylum Chordata; class Mammalia; order Artiodactyla; family Physeteridae; genus Kogia; species Kogia breviceps. Next base: position 55,279,023 of record NC_081328.1, read on the forward strand.
TCTTAGGTCCTCCCCTGATCCCACGGCTCCTGAGCAAGTCACTCTCTACACATGCCTTGAATTCACTAAATCTCTTTGCACAAGGCCTCCTTCTTAGAGGGGATTTACTTTGAAAAATAAGCTGCGAAGCTTTCACTTAGGCTTCAGGGCCTCTGGACTTGGCTAAAGGAGCAGACCCGTGACTTAAGAGTCATGAATGTTGCTCCACGTTGGCTGTCACCCAAATTCTTCTTTAGACACAGACCCAGGGTCATGCGTGCATTCATTCATTCATTCATTCACAAGGATTATTATCTTTCCTAATCTCTCCAAACATCAGAGTCTGAACTCTAGTGTTTATTCACATCTACTAGGTTATATATAGGCCCTGCTCTAACGAGTAAAAATACTTGGCTTCCTTAGTCACACAGTACCTTGTTTACTGGATAATTAAAAGGTTATTATGACTTTTACAAGTTATATGGTAATTATCCAGATTCTTACATAATCATTCAAAACGCACACTTTGCTGACATGCTTTTGAAAATATCTCTCCATATATATATATATATATATATATATATATATATATATATATATATATATATATATATATACCTAATTATCACGCTCAATTATCTTAACAAAGCTGACTGGAACGCCCCAGTGAATTCTGCATTCTTAATTCCTAAGTGGGCTTTTCTCTTTTTCAGTCCTCCAGGCTCTGCGTCACCCTTCAATTCAGAACCTTGACTGCCTAAGTCATGCCTTCTCCTTGAATCAAGGGCACCAGCTGAATTATTTCTTAAATTCCTGACTTATAGGAAACCCCAACTCAGGCCCTCAGGCCCAAGCAAGAATACTTCAGAAAGCCAGAGTGTCATGTTCCAGCAACTACTGCTGAGTTTACTTCACAGATCTATTTGGGGGACTGGAAAAAAAGAAAAAAAAGGAAAGGAAATGTAGGATGTTATTAACCTCAATAACCAGTCCTACAAACAAGAAACATTTAATACATGAACTTGGGAAGGAACAGCAGAAAAATATTCTGGTAGAATAGCTAAGGAGAAAGAAGAAAGTAAATTCTCTTTATTCTTAGGTCCCCTGGCTTTGTGGGAAAATGTTGCCCCCCAGTGAATTATAGTAAACACTTGAGATAAGCTCATTATTATGTATTATTATTACTAGGTGTTGTGAAGGTCTTTCAGAGATGACACCCGGGTCCACTGTGAATGCGACAGCTGCTAGGGAATAGGATTCCGGAGCCAATCTCACTTTTTTTAGGAACGGCTACAGAAATGGCGAGCCAGAGACATAGACAGTCAGCTTTAAGGCCTTTCTGGACTCATGAACCGGCTCTGGAATTTGTTTCCCTGGGCGTGGCAAAGGAAGCAAGTGAGAGCCAGAATTAGATGAGGTCACTGTTGGTGGACCTCTGAGCATATGCAGCTGGCTAACAGAAGGCAGTCAGTGCAGTGTCGGAGCTACGGACTCCTCAGCACCGCTACACTAGCTGCGCAAACTCCGGCAAAATACTTGACATTTTTGACCCTCAGTTTTCTCATCTTTAAAATGGGGATAATCATATAGAGTTTCTAGCTCATATGACTGATGAGAAAATTAAATGAGGAAAGAATATATGTAAAGCACATAGACCGTATAGCACAGGGAACTCTGCTCAATATTCTGTAACAATCTAATTGGGAAAAGAATTTGAAAAAGAATAGATAACGTGTATATATAGAACTGAATCACTGTGCTGTACACCTGAAACGAACACAACATTGCTAATCAACTCTACTCCACTATAAAATAAAAAGTTTTTTAAAATAAAATAAAATAAAGCCCACAGAAAGTACCTAGTAAATGGGCATAGTAATACTTGACTCACCCATATAACGGAGTTGGTATAAGGCTCAAATGTGTTTGGGCATTCATAAATGAGGAAATACCAAATAATTTTCTAACCCACAGTGTGCGATAAGAGAAACTGTAGGTACTGGTCTCGGACCTCTGTCCGTGACACACAGCTCCTGAAAACGTTGCTAACAGGAGTGTTTTTTGTTCTAATGGGGTGACGGTCGGTGGACGGTGGGGCGGCTCCGGGAGGAGAACCAGTCACCGGAAAGACCAAGCCATGGTCGGAAGACTGGAAGAGCCCCCCCCCGCCCCCCCATTCTCCCGAGACAGGAGGAGGACTGAAGAAGGAGCTAATGATCGATCATGCCTATGCGATGAAGCCCTCACAAAAATCTCAGAAGCACGAGATTCAAAGAGCTTCTAGGCGGGCGAGACTACACGCACACCAGGAGGGGGACGCACCCCACCTCGTCGGGGGACAGAGGCTCCTGCCCTCAAGACCCTCCCAAACCTGGCCCTATGCGTCTCTTCACCTGGCTGTCCATCGGTACCCTCTATCACATCCTTTAAGCAACGGGCAGACGTAAGCGTTTCCCTGAGCTCTGCGACCCGCTCTAGCAAATTAATCAAACCCGAGGAGGGGGTCGTGGAAACCTTCCATCTCTAGCCAGTTGGTCAGAAGCACAGGTGACAACATGGGCGTGTGACTGCCGTCTGAAGCACGGGGGTGGGGATGCCCTCCTGTAGGACTGAGCCCTTCACCTGTGAGATCTGATGCTGTCTCCAGGTAGACAGCGTTAGAACTGAGTTAAATTGTAGGACACCCAGCTGGTGCTGCAGAGAACTGCCTGATGTGGGGAAAAACCTCCGCACATTTGGAGACCAGAAGTGTCAGAAGTAAAATGTTTTGTGTGAGTAGTAAAAGAAACACACAGAGAACACACTGAACTGAGGTTTTTCCCTACAACAGGAGGGAAACACTGACTTTATTTTTTTTTTTTGCAGACGATTTTCACAGCTGTGAAAATAAACATGTTAACATATGTAAAGCGTTTAGAACGGTGCCAAGAGCATGGGAGGTACTCAGTAAATGGGGTAGTACATGATGAATACAAGAGAAACACAAGGTAACAGATATCTTTATATTACCTTGAAAATTAGGAGCAACATACAAAGAGCATCTAACTGAAATGTTCATTTTGAGGCTCTTGCCAGAAGCCTTATATCCCCATGGCTTTTGGAAGTCTTTCTTGACAACTCAATCTCTTTTAAATAGCAGTGCTATATCAGCGGGGATTTACAGATAAGGATGCTTTTACTGCACACAGAGGAGCTGCCTCAGGAGGAGAATACAGTGAGGTCGATCGGTTATCCACATTCACAGCAAAATCATGCGTAACAAGTACGCAAACTTAGTGGCATATCCGACAGTAAGCACCTGCATCTGTGACGAACTGGAGGTTGGCTGATCTCACCTGGGCTCAGCTAGGTGGCTCCACGGGTCTTGAACAGAGTCACTCATGCTTCTGGGAGCTACCTAGGGAGCAGATGTTCTGAGCTGGGCTTATCTGGGGCACTTTGGCTGGGGTGGCACTGCGCCACTTGTTTCTTTTTTTTAAAATTTATTTTATTGAAGTACAGTTGATTTAAAATGTTGTGTTCATTTCTGCTATACAGCAAAGTGATTCAGTTATACATGTGCATACATTCTTTTTCATATTCCGTTCCATTATGATTACAGGATATTGAACACAGTTCCCTGTGCTTATACAGTAGGACCGTGTTGTTTATCCCTTCTATATATAGTAATCGTGTGCATCTGCTCACCCCAAACTCCCAGCCCCTCCCTCCCCCACCCCCTCCTCCCCCTTGGCAACCACAAGTCTCTTCTCTACGTCTGTGAATGTTTCTGTTTCAAAGGTAAGTTCATTTGTGTCTTATTTTGGATTCCACATATAAGTGATATCATATGGTATTTGTCTCTGTCTGACTTACTTCACTTAGTACGACCATCTCTAGTTGCATCCATGTTGCTGCAAATGGCATGATTTCATTCTTTTGGTGGCGGAGTAGTACTCCATCGTATACGTGTGCCACGTCTTCTTTATCCACTCCTCTGTCGATGGACATTTAGGGTGCGTCCATGTCTTGGCTGTTGTAAATGGCGCTGCTCCGTTGGCGTCTCACGTTTCTCCTGGGCATGTTCTTCTCGTGAGGATGGGTGACACAGAAGGGAGCAAGCCCGGTTGTTTCAGAGCTTTTTAAACCTTTGGTTATTTCATGTCCACTAATCCTTCCTTGATCAAAGAAGTCACGTGGACAAACTCAAAGTCAAGTTTATAGAGAGACACACTCTACCTCCTTAAGTAGGAGAAACTTCAAAGTAACATGGCAAAGTACAGGGATTCAAAGAAAAGAGAACTGAGGTCATAAATGCAATTTATCATAGTAGGAGAACATGGTGACTGGCCAGATCTTTGGAAACCCTCACCCCTGCTGTAACCATTTATACGTTTTATTGGTTTGCACATATTGATAAGATTTAAATTGACTAAAGGGTACCGCAGCTAAAAAAAGATTTGGATTTAGTTCAGAGCAATTTATATAATTAAGTTAACATGTACTATTTGGACAGTGTGGAACTGATACTGAGAAGGATAAGCTTTGATAATAGGGCCTTGGCCACGTCAGTGGGATGCCTGGTGGGGAAAGTGTAAAAGCCCAAGGCCCTGGCCGTCAGGTAGATGAGGGCATCGGAGGAGGATGAAGAAATGCCAAAAATTAGAAGTGAATGGACAATAAAGAAAAAGTTCACCTACGGCTATTGGGCTGGCTGAAAAGTTCGTTCAGGTTTTTCTGTTAAAAAACCTGAACGAGCTTTTCGGCCAACTCAATAAATTTAGCCCAAAGACAGCCCTACAGGCGATCTTATGTTCAAACCTATCTGACCGTCTCATGTCATTAAAACGGAAGCACCAGTGACATTCTCAGAGAAAAAAAAACTTCCTTCTGAGACAAACATACAGCTAACTCTGCAACAGCTGAGTTTTACTGAGGAAGCGTCTAAAATTGATGCTCACCTTTAAAGTCGGCTTGCTCCTATTTACTTATTTTTTGTTTTGGGCACCTGAACACATAAAGGCCAAGGAAGTCAAAATAAATGATAAAATGAGGAACGGGGCAAAGGAACTTTTGTTCATTCAGATTCATGAAAATCTCTCGAGCTGGTTTCTAAATATTTGATTCAGAAAAACCTAAACCCTGTTTGTCAACTGCATTCTTTTCCTCATTAAAAAAAAAAAAAAAAAAAAAAAAGGCCTCCCATGTGTACAATGGTGGAAATTCAATCCGCATGTTTTCTGATTCATCTACATTTAGCTCATCAAAATATTCAGTAAGAGGTGAACTTTTTGGTGGCCAAGATGCCTTGTGGTCCTTTTCCTTTGAAACAGAAAAACTGCAGTTTATCATCAGCTTGCACAAAGAACACTCCTCAATTTATTATGTTCTAAGGTTGGAGTGAATTACGCGCTCAGAAAGTCTGTCTTCCTAAACTGGCTTCCTCTCTCTTGTAATTTATCATAATCCTCCAGTCCTACCTGTATATGGTGCTGATCTCATTTTCACCATTCACGTTGGTACCACTGCTCTCACTGATAGGAACAAACCAAACAGAAAAGGATCAAAGTCTCAGCCATAGTCCAGGCAAGTACAGAGTAGGCTTTGGGCAAAAAGTTCCAAGAAATGTTGGAGGAATATGACTGCTTTGGAGCGTAGTGTGATTCTGTAGCCAGATTTCAAAGGTAAAGAGTACAGTCTTCTACTCATCAAAAGTCGAGAGAAATAGCTGGGCTTCTCATTACACTTCAGGGCCCAGACAGAATGCCAAAACCGAATCCACATTTATCAGAAGGATAAAAGAACCTTTCCCTTTGTTTTCTGTAACTGATCTGCGGTCCTGATCTGCGAGCTGAACAGCTGCTACTCACAAAACGTCAAGGATAGATTCTAGGGAAATACAAAGTCAGAAAAGAAATCACTCTACAGATAGAAACACTAAGGCAAATAATGCAACAATGGCACAAGCAGGCAGCAAAGCCAGGTCATGAAATGCTGACTATCTGACCTTCCTGCTCATGGCTACTGAAAATTAAAGCAAAATACTTATTATGAATTCCTTCGTATTATTGGTTTACCCTAGGATAGTCACTAAAAGTGAGAAAAGCTCGATGATGGGTGGGCATAATCAGTAATGGTAAACTGCTTGACTCTTCTCTCTTTATGTTTTCCTTTCAATGACAGGCAAATGCTCTTAGCTCTACATTTTCAGGTCTCACATAGTCTCTAATCTTAAATTGCTACCTTTTGCGAGATGTGCAGGTCTTCTGTTTCTTACACGTTCCTGTCCTACATGTTCAGGAAACTCTCAGTTAGCATGAGATAAAAGGGTTCCTTTGCTTTTGGCAAAAGCAGTCTTTTTCAAAGCTGGTCAAGTGACTTTCTTTGCTGTTTTTCCCACAAATGAATTTTGTTCACTCCAGTTTAAAAAAAAAAAAAAAAAAACACAAAAAACTAAACCCAAAGTTTCATGCAGAGAAAAAGATGGGGACGGAGGTATTTTTTTAAGAGCTATAGTAGAGCTGATCTAATCTCATCTCAGGTATTGCTTTCCAATTTGGTGAGGAGAGTTGAGCTGGGCAGGTCTGTGATCCTTCTGTTGTTTTTTTTCTTTTTTCTTTAATTTTTATTGGAGTCGCGTTGATTTACAGTGTTGTGTTAGTTTCGGGTGTGCAGCACAGTGGATCACTCACACACAGACACACAGCCACGCTTTTTTCGACTCTTTTCCCGCACAGCCCACCCATCTATGATCCTTTTTGAAACATCACCCACATGGAAGCCGGGACTCCGGGGGCACGAACCCGCCAGAACACAAGCACTGTCTCGTTCAACAGGATACGTACCGTGTCACTGAGAGACAGCGCCTCGCTCCCAGTAACTGCTCAGTAACTATGTGTCACACAAATGAATGAATCCTGAGAGAAATCCCAAAGAGACCAAAAGGACAGTCCCCACAGGAGCTTCGAGATTAAATACCTTCCTTCGCTGCAATCTCCGCCTCCGAGCATTTGGCCACGAGCCGCACAGCCCTCTTTGTCCCCCTTGGGCGCGAAGCAGCAAGGAGACCACTGCCACCCCTTACGCCCGGCCAGTCACGAGGTGCCAGGGCTCCTTCTGGGTCTTGTCATCACCCGTACTTCTTTCACTTGCAAAATCCTCTCTCATAAGCTCCTTGTCTCCCAGCTTGCTTTTCCAGCTGCTACTACTATGACAGCTTTTCAACTTTGTGGGGACCTTGCGTACTCTGGACCTTCTACTTTTTTCCATATCCATCCATTCCTTTCTTCAGTTCTTTCTACCTCCAACTTAAACTTCTACTCACTGTTTTCTCCTTGCCTTTTACTCCCAAGCAAACAAGCAAGGCTAGAGGAACAAAAGCCACACAACGGGGTAAATGTCTTCCATCATAAATATACAACCATTCATTTTTATTTTTTTATTTTTTAAATTAATTTTTATTGGAGTAGAGTTGATTTACAATGTTGTGTTAGTTTCTGCTGTACAGCACAGTGAATCAGTATATGTGTGTATACATATATCTCCGCTCTTTTTTAGATTATTTTCCCATATAGGCCATTACAGATTACTGAGTAGAGTTCCCCGTGCTACAAGCAGGTTCTTGTCAGCTATCTATTTTACGTATAGTAGTGTGTGTGTGTCCACCCCAATCTCCCACTTTATCTCCCCCCCTTTCCCCCTTGGTAACTGTGAGTTTGTTTTCTACATCTGTGCATGTATCTCTGTGATGTAGATAGGTTCATTTGTGCCACTGTTTTAGACTCCACAGGCAAGCGACATGTGGCCGCTCAGTTTTAAAGAGCCCCCAGCACTGTCCAGCCGTTCTACCACGACCTCGGTTCCCCAAGTGTTGTCCAGACACCAACAGAGTCGGCGTCACCTAGGAGCTCAGAGAGATGAAGCATCTCAGACCTACTGAATTATAGCTAAAAGTTTAAGTAAGGGCCTCAGCTGATTCACATGCACACGAAAGTCTGAAAGCACCACACTATGTCATCTGTGATTCTTCACTCCTGTGTAGTCAAAATCTTCCCCTCGAGTGGATTCTTTCCACAGATAGCCAATCATGCTCGAGCTCTCTCAGTAAACCAGCAAACCACCAAAACGCCCGCAACTACACATTTCCCTTCAACTATGGCCTTCGCTCCTCTCTCGTTTATGGACAACTTACTGCACGTTTATTCCCCTAACACTCCTCTGAAGCAAACTTCTGTCTGGCTCCAATTCCTATTACTTCATGGAAACGACTCTAATAAGCTTACTGGTGACCCCTCCGTGTCACAAAATCCAGTGGGTGCTCTTTTAGTCCTTGTCTTACTTGTATCTGACCAGCACTTTGACACTATTAACCTTTCTTTCCTTTGACAACTCTCTTCCCCGACTTCCACGACAAGTCACTCTGTGGATTTCCCTTCCGCCAACCTAGTCAAATGCCCTTTTTCTCTGTTTCTTTTGCGGGCTCGCTGGTGTTGCCATTGGTGACGGGGAGCTCTTCAGTGCTCAGCCCAGGTGCTCCCGTCTACCTATTCTATCAAGCCTAGAGCTGCACTCACAGCTTATATGCCGGCCACTATCAGACGGACATCTCTAATCCCCCTGAGTTCCATGCCTGTGTACACAAGCGCCCACTGGACACCTCCACCTGGTGTCCCAAATGCACCTTGAAGTCGACATGCCCAAAGCCAAGCTCATATCTGGTTCTCTTTCCATGGGCCCTATCTCAATAAATCATGCCGCCATCTGTTTATCTAGTTAATCCTGAAACCCCTGACACCACCCTCTTGCTTACCTCCCAGAATAATTCCACTGCAAGTCAAATATCTTTCCAATCCACTTACTTCTATCTATATCGATATGGTTACCATCACCATACCCCAAGCTACCATCATCATCAGGCATTTGGACTATTGCAAAGTCAGACCCACACTTAGATTTTCAATTCTTTGACTCTTCCATACCAATGCATTTCAGGTGCGTTTCTTCTAGAAAACTTCCTACCACACCCACCTCCCCAAAATCTCTTCACCCAATTAATGCCTATCTTCTTAGAGCTCAGCTTTCTCATAAAAGCATTTCCTGAAGTCCAAGCCTAGGTCATATCCCCCTAATTTTAGTATTCAAGAGTATGTGTACTGCTTTTCCGTTGGATTCATCATAGTTATACTTTTACATGCATTTGTGTGATTCTTGCGTTAATGTTTATCCCCAACTACCCGTTCCAAACATTAAATTATAATTTCCATGACAGCAGGGACCTCTTTCTATTTTCGCTCAACAGGCATTCTCATACTGGCACACAACAGCCACTCAATAAACAAGTGTTGAATGAATGAATGAATCAATCGATCAATGAACAAATGTGATCTGTATTGAAGGGCTGTCTATGGTGCCCCAAGGCCAACCTTCTATCTGCTGCGCTCCCGCACATGTGTCTCTACTACTCGATTTGAGACACAGCCCTCTACTGTTGGGTTCTCATAATAAATCTGCTATATTTATCGTCCTCCTAATCAGGCACTGAACTCCTTAAGGGTTTAGGGCTGTGAGCATTATGAATCCTCGTTATTTACTTCTTGAAATAAATAATCCTCCGTTGTCGTTAATGATGCCCCCCACCCCGTTCATCAGCGGCACTGATGGTACATTCAAAGAAGAGAGAGACTAAAAATATGAGAAAAGGGATTCACTTAACCTATCTAGAAAATTGTTTGAAAAATGAGAGTCATTTGGCCTGTGTTTTTGAAGGATTCCTACCAGGCTATCTTACAGATTTCAGACCCATAGACATCGCAATTGAAATAGATTCTAGCAATCATGTACCCACCCCTTCACTTCCAGACTAGACACGGGAAGCCCAGAGACACGATGTGATTTGGGGCATAGAGCACGTTCTATAAGGTAAACTGTATGTAACGAAACACGGTATGAGTTTACACGTTACCAAAAGCTTATCTCCAAAAACAAAGACAAAATTTTTTCCCTGTGAGAAATAACTCTTTCAAAACTTGAGGAAACTAAAACCAGCCAAGCAACCACAGTCAACACATAGACTGAACTGGACTTTCTAAAACCACGCTGGTTTCCCTGAAAACTGGGCTTTCTACAGAAACAGGCTGAATTTGGTTGTAAGTGGTAGACGTACCCAAATACACATGCCGATTGCTTCAAAGTGTTGTTTTCCCAAACGCCTAATAATTAATAAAATTTACTACTAACATAATGTGTATAATTCCGTGTCATTGTGAATCAGTGTATATGCCCTGTCCTGAGCCACCTGAGAAGAAAGACTGAATCGTTTGAAAGGCAGTAGAGATGTCACTAAAAATGTTTTGGTGAGATATTTTTATTTGGTCTCCCTTTCTGAAGGGAAGGATCCAGGATTCAGTGTGACTTCCATCCATTTTGAAGTTCACGGTGAAGGAGGAGAGCAAGTCACTCCTCCGCTCTGTGACAGCCTCACCGATCAGAAGGTGGCCTCCGAAACCAGCAACATCCGCCTTACCTGGGCGGCCGTCAGGAGGCGGAGCCTCGAAACCAGCTTTTGAGAAACTCTTCAAGGTGATCCCTACACGCAGACAAGTTTCAGGCAAAACCCTGTGGGATAAACGTTTCTAGAACGTCAACTAGTTCATACACGTGGAAGTTCTGCTGCTTTATATGCATTTTCTTCTAGGCAGTCGGGAAAAAACAGTGATGCTGGAATCAAAAACTTTAGCAGAAAAAGGGGAAAATTGCCTCTGCTAGTGTGTAGAAGAAGCTAAAACACCCTCAACTCTCTGTTTAGAAAATTACAAAGGCACCCTGCACCCGGGGCTTCCTTCCACAGAAGTGCAGGCGATGGCCGTGCAGTGCTTTCCGCTCCTGGCAGATGCCCTTCCTCCTGTTCTCAGCTTTAAGGAGCCCTCTGATCGCAGCTCCTCTCTCTCTGCCTCACCTCTGATCGCAGCTCCTCTCTCTCTGCATCACCTCTGATCGCAGCTCCTCTCTCTCTGCATCACCTCTGATCGCAGCTCCTCTCTCTCTGCATCACCTCTGATCGCAGCTCCTCTCTCTCTGCATCACCTCTGATCGCAGCTCCTCTCTCTCTATCTGCATCACCTCGGTGCCCATCACTCAGCATCTTCATTCTACTTATTTTGTTCTACATGTTTGACGTCCTCTGACGCAGCTCTAAGCCGACTGAGCCGCTTGCCTGACTTGGACGCTTGGCGTCCTCTACTTTTGTGATGTGTGTAGAATTTTGTCTATAACAATAAACTACTTTGATTTTTAAAAAAAATCAGAAGATCTTATTTTTCTATGAGTCTATTTTTCTAGAAAGTTCACAGCTGCCATAAATGACTAATCATGACTTCAACTAAATTTAACAGTCCAACTGTATACGTGCGTATACACCGCTTACCTGATCATGGCTTGGAGATTTGTTACAAAAGCTGTAACTTTCAAATGAAAGGTTTAAAAGTCGCCTTGATATTTTAAATTTACAGACACCTATAAATACCTACCTATTTTTTTTTCATCTAGATGTTTGCAAACATGCAAACAAACATCACTGAAAAAACATTTAGTACAAAAACCGATGCAATGAGGTTAATGACGCCTGTTACCGTGAGCAGTGAAGAATTTACAAACCGAGCACTTCAGGTTAAAATACCTATAATTTAAATCAAAATGAAAATGAAAAAATATATTCAGTATTATATTTGAATCATTCAAAATCATTCAGAAAAATCCACTAGTCACTTGGGTCTTACCCATCAGAAAATAAAAGCTAAATTTCTTCCAAAAACTACTTGTTTCTGGCAGGAATCCACCATCTATCTTCTCAATGTAAACAAACAAACTACATTTTCTTTCCTGGATCTGTTTATAAAATTGTCAAATAGATATTTTTCAGTTATCCCTATAGATTTTTTAAAAGGCTGGTCAAATGCATAAAGTATTCATCATAATAATGTCACTTAAAAAGTGATAAAAAAAACCTTAATAAATGTAACTGAATGCAGGAGAAAGAATTTAACAGATTCATGGAATTAAGAAATCTTAGGGCTGGAGGCTCTCTAGTTCAAATTCTCTGAGGATTCTCTTTAAAATCGCTTCTGACACATGGTCACCCAGCCTCCTCTCCAATGCATACATACATACATACACGGTGGCTATTTTGTGTGCATGAGGGAATCTATTTAGGAGCAGCTTTATTTCTTAACCAGTTCTTCCTTTCATTCAGCCAAAATATGACTCCACATAACTTCCGATTGTTAGCCCTCACTTTAGTGGGGTCTATAATGTTACAGAGACTAAATATCATTCTTCTTCCATAGACAGTTTTAAGATGTTTGAGTCAATTAACATTAGATCCCTCAGCCTTCAAAATATTCCACTAACCATCGTCAACTTCTTCATTTTCATTAAAAATAGTGCCCAGCCATCACAACTTGCTAGCCTTTATAGCTTTCTCCGAATGTACCCCAATCTAGAAATCAATGTACTTCTAAAAAGGCGGTCCCTAGAAATAAACACAAAACTAAAGGTGCAATCTTTCTGATAGCAAGTACAAAGATTTGTCACCTCTCTTCTTATAGACAGTAACCTTCCCCCTACGATGCTTAGTTCTGCATTAGCTATTTTTTGATTGACCATATTTTCATACTGCTCACATGTTGCTGTGGGTATCTAAAACCTCCCACATTATTACTAAGTGATTATAAATTTTTACTAAGCTACTAACTTTCTGTGTAAGTTAACAGTTTGTAATGCTATTCAAGATTTTGACTGGTTCCACAGACCTCCCCCAAAGAGTTGGAAGTAACTCACTAGGCAACCTTATTTTGGCATGATTCTCTTGCTATCATGAGGGTCTTTTTACCAAAACATTGTGTAAATAAAGTACTTTAAGTTAAAGCATTTGCTCAATCCATGAGTATAGTATTCCTTGAAAGAAAGGTGAGAGGGAAGGAAGGGAGGGAGAGAAAACAGGAGGGAGGAAGGAAAAGAGGAAAGAAAATGTAACAAGTTTGAAAAAAAAAAAAAATCGTAGTGAACACATGATAACCCCTGAAAGTCCCTGCTTTCTTTTTCTAAGTGCTCATTAATCAGATTTTTTTTTTTAAAGAAAACAAAAAGTTTGAATTTTTTACATAGCATTAAGTTTTCAGATCCATGCCCTTTGTCAAGGATAGCCCTTCCGACAAAAGAAAGACAAAAATCACAGACAGGCATGTAAATGTCCTAGATCAGCACTTAAAAGAGAGAGCCATGCCCTCATGCCAGCATTGCCTTGACCATCGTTTCTGGCCGTGGAGTTGAACCAAAGAAATGACTAAATTCACATCAGTCAGAAACAGATCAGAATGAAGAACACATTTGCACATTACATGCAGCCCATTAAGCTGTACTCTGAATAGCACTTCTGGAAAGAGAACCAGTCACAGTGTCCATCCTTTCATTAGACGCCTTCCATTGGTCATTCTTTGTCTTGGGACAATGTGAACTAATCTTCAACCCAGGCAATGACGTTAGACAATGTTCGGAACTTTCTTTCTCATGTCAAATTTCAAAGACTTAATATAATACATGTTATAATTTAAGAATATTAAAGGGACACAGGACAGAACATTTAGGTCTGACACTACATGGATATGTCCTGTATTCGATTCTTAGGCAGCCTAGTTTTGCTACCAGTAGGAGGAAAGTATTTCATTACTTAGATGAGCAAATTTAACTTTGAGCCTTCTCAAGGCAAAATCAAATTGAGGGTTATGTAGTCATGAGCAAATTGGTTGATGGTCAAGAAGGCTTTCAAAACTTTACTATTCTACAGAAAGTGTGTTATGTGAATTCAGAATAGCAGGGCACAGATTATAAATAAAGCATGATGGTTAAGAACTTACAGTATACAGAGAGAGACAAATATCATATTTGTCTTTACGAAACAGAAATATTTACAAAACAGAAATAGAGTCACAGGTGTAGAAAACAAACTTATGGTTACCAGAGGGAAAGCAGCGGGAGGGATAAACTGGGAGATTGGAATTGACATACACACACTACTATATATAAAATAAATAACTAATAAGGACCTACCATAGAGCACAGGGAACTGTATTCAATATCCTGTGATAAACCATCATGGAAAAGAATATGAAAAAGAATGTATGCATGTGTATATATGTATATCTGAGCCACTTTGCTGTACAGCAGAAACGAACACAACAGTGTAAATCAACTAGACTCCAATAAATATTTTTTTTAAAAAAAAAAGAACTTACGCTATAAAATCAGACCATCTCAACTTAAGTCACAGCTCCACTACTTACTCTGTGACATCAGACAGGTTATTTAAAATCTCAGTGCCTCTGCATCTTCATCTACAAAATGGGATAATAATGCTGCCCACTTCATGACATTGCTTCAGGGATTTAAATGAATTACTGCACAGCAAGTACTTAAACAGTGCTTTGTATATCTTAAGTGTTCAATAAGTGAAAGCCATATTTACGTTCATTTTAACCCTCCACCTATGCTTAGAAAAAAAAGACTAGAAGAAAAGACACCTAAACCTGTTTATAATGTTCTGCAGTGTCTGCAATGATTGTCTACAATGGTTTATACAGTGAGCTGTTCATTTAACAGCTTTCCACAACTGTTTATACAATGAGCCCACGTTACTTTAATAACTGGGGTGAAGTGGATGGGTGGGTACTCAGGAAAAATATTCCAATTATCCTTCTTTACTCCAGAGTTTTTGTCTTCCTGGTTAGACATATCCTGAGAAGATATTTAATAATCAGCTTGGCCAGTGGTAATCAGGCGCAAAGAAAAATAATCCAGCTTATGCAACTCAAACTCACATGAGACTGATTTGTGTCAAACAAGCAACAGGATAATTTATGAGGCTCTGTGACTGCCAAGCAGACTGATATTCCTGTTGGCTGTGCAACACATTCTCTTTGTAGGAGAGAAGTGTGCTCAGGAAATCAAATGAAGATCAAGCTGCCTGGTGAGTGAGAGCTGGGAGAGTCTGCAGAAATAGCCCTATTCACGCAACCAGCGTTTGTACCGTTAAAAATTAGTCTCTTTCCTGAAGAGCTGTGGAGTGTATACTCCCCCAGTCCTTTCCAAGTTCTCTTTTCAGTTCTTGAATAATATTACATTAATGTTTCCTGTTTGTTTCAGAGAAAAGGCCTCTGATAAGCATTCATCTTCAACTGCACTTGAACTCCAATCAAGCAGGCTGCGACCCTTAACTCCCAACACTCAGGTAACCCTTGATTCTCCGTGACTCCAGAAGAGCAAAGCTCATGTCTCAGAAGAGACTGATTAATGCCTCTCACTATTTGCTATCCTATGCCATAACATATGTCAATAAATTTATTTCACCCAATCACAAAACAATAATTGGAGGCACACCCCTAAGGAAGGTGTACCAATGCACCATATGTAAAGGGTGATGAAGGAAAGAAAATTCAACCATGGTCCTCAGCATGTCTGAGTCACTTCATTATTTTCAGAAGCTCTACTCATTTAAAATTCTTCAGACGCTTCAAATTTATCCAGAAGTTGTGGGGTTCACCTACACAAACACCCTACATTTACTCCATTACGATGGGGCATTTGGCAACCCATCCTTTTAAGAGACAAGAATCTGGAAGTCTCTTCACTTGACAGGAGAGGGAACAAATGATACGTGTGGAAAAAAAAAAGGTTCACAGACAAATTAACTAATCAAAATCAGGTGGGAGGAAAGAGAGGTAAACGCTGGCCCAATGAGGTTTCAGCATTAGATAGACCATGTATGGAAATATTACAAATATGGTCCATGCTGAATCCTAAGAAAAAAAGAAAAGATATCTGGGTAATTATTTTGAATGTTCCTTGTTTAAAAAAAAAAAAAAATACAGATGGGGATAGGCACAGAAAATTCTGGAGAAACAACAAAATATTTTGTATGTTTGTAAATATTTCCCTAAATATGATCAGTCACTAGGATGTGTCATCGCATTTTTGATTCAGTCAAATACGCCAGCCACATTTCAACCAAAGATGTTTGCTTAATACACAAATAAATCTTAATACACTATACGTATACTCTTGCATTTGAGAAAATCTCCAAATGCCAGACAGAGCTAACTGTTAAATAGTAAATCATAATATGTGTTAAAAACTTTTTTTAATTGAGCTGCTGCTTCCCACCCCCCATCTCAATGATTTCTCTGTGTCACATTGTTTTGCATATGTTTGAGGAACGCATTGTGTAATGGCTGAAAAATGTGGATGAAGGTTTTGAAGTCCTTTATTTCTAAAAATAGTGCCACCACTTGAGAAATAAACATGATGTCTAGGAATGGGCTGAATTTTACAAATATGCAGAATTTTCAAGTGACTCAAAAATCTCCACTTACATAACACCAACCACTTTTAAAATAGTTTAGGAAATCCAACACATCTCACTCTGGGTAATTCACAACAAGGGCCAAAAGCCAGATCCCCTCAAACCAAATATGATAAACGCAAGGACTTTGTTTTCCATAGATCATAATACAACACAGCTGATGGAACTCAAAGAGAAACTGGAGGTTCTAATGCTTCAATGTGCAAGGCACCAGCTGCTTATGCGCTGCCTGACGGAGAGGCGGCTTCCCCCACGGATCTTTATGTGATCCCCCCAAACGGAATGAATACTTGCTCCACCAGGTGCCCGCAGCAATTTATGTACCCAATGGGAAAAATATTTTTTGCATGTCTACTTGGGTAGGTTGAATACTTTCTGATGGCTGAAACCCTGCCCAGTTCATCTGTAATAGGGCCTAGGAAAGGTTATTCACCAGGTAAAGATGTTCTGTAGATCACCCTAGACCCTCTTCTCCATCTCTCCAGGATCACCCCCTTCCACCCTGCCACGTCCCATTTTATTCTTTGCTCATTTTGGTATCTCTGTACGTCTGTTACTTTTCTCTGGATGGTACCCCTCCTGCTCTACCCTACCCCCCGCCACACACATACGCCATTCTACCACTTTTCATGTTTTTCGTAATTTGTTCATGTTTCTGTCTCCCTGTTCCCAAATTATGACCTCATTGATGATAGAAACTACATCATATCGTATTCACCTTTACGCAGGGCCAGGTACATACTGGACATTCAGGAAGAAACGAGGTTACTCTAGTGGTTAAGAAAACAGGCTCTGATTTGCAGCAACATGGATGGACCTAGAGACTATCACCCTGAGTGACGTAAGCCAGACAGAGAAAGACAAATATCATATGATATCACTTATTTGTGGAATCTTTAAAAAGGATACAAATGAACTTATCTACAAAACAGAAACAGAGTTACAGATGTAGAAAACAAACTTACGGTTACCAAGGAGTAACGGAGAGAGGGATAAATCGGGAGACTGGGATTGACATATACACACTACTATGTATAAAATACAGCACAGGGAACTCTACCCAATACTCTGTAATGTCCTATATGGGAAAAGAATCTACAAAAGAGCGGATATATGTGTTTGTAAATATAACAGATTCACTTTGCTGTACACCTGAAACTAATACAACATTGTAAATCAACTCCAATAAATTTTTTTTTTAAAAGCAAAGAAAAGAAAACAGTCTCTGGAATCAGGCTGGACAAATAAAATTCCAGGCTTTGTCTATTTCTGGTTGTGTAAACAGGGGCACTTAAAGAATTTCTCTAAGCCTTAGTTTGTTCATCTATAAAATGGGGCAAGTAATAGAGTCTACTTTATAGAGCTGTGGGAAAATTAAATGAGAAAAACATACATATAAGGCAGATAGTAAGCACACAATGACTGTTTGCTATTAATACTTTTGTGGAAAAAAAAGTAAGTGTGCAATCTTTGCCAAAAGACTCTACTCTCTGGAATTCTATATCCTCAATAAAAAATAATAATGCTACTAAGTCTATAAAAAATAATTTTATTTTCATATTGTTGTAGCAAAAATCACTGTTGGCTATATGACAGCATCAGCTACTCAATAACTAACACATATGTTTAAGATACTTTCTATTTTAAACATTTAATTCAGACAAATATTTTTCCTTCACTTCAAATTTGCCTTGAAAGAACGGAAAAAAATCATTGAAATAAGCCAAAATATGTAAAAAGCCCATTATAAAACTCTATGTTAGACTTCTACTTTCATCCATAATGGAATAACTGGCATTGGAACTAGCCCTCCGTCACAGAAAATTAGAAAATGATAAAAATATAGGCATCCAGGAAGAGCATGGCAGGTGGCATTCTCATTGAGTTGGAGACAGAGAGAGAGTGTGAGAGAGAGAGAGAGAGAGAGAGAGAGAGAGAGAGAGAGAGAGAGAAAGAGAGAGAGAGTTGTCAGAGCTCAGGGAAGCAAAGGCAGCTAGAATTTGTGGAGCTGAGTACCGTGAGACTTCGGAGAAATCGCTCCCAAAATCCGCACAGGAGTGCCCTTAAGTCTCTGACTGATCGCCGTCCTGAACAGGGTGAATAGGGTGCGACTCTGTACGGTCAGGTAAAGAATAAGCACTTGAAACAGAATAATTACTTCTAGAACCCACACAGTGGGAGAGGCTTTAGTTCTGACCAGTCAATGTAAAGGAATCTTGTTCATCACTTAAGACATTCAGTGGAGATCTATGAAAGACTGTACCACAGGAGTCGGCTAAATTAGACTCAACTCTATATAAAGGAGTGATATACTATAAAGTATATAGAGTAGTATTACAAAACTTCTGGAAGAAGGCATAGCAGAAAGATCTTTGGCGCCCCGGGGTAAAGGCAAAGATTTCTCAGATAAGACACAAGATATATGAACCATGAAAGAAAAATGCATATGTCACTAGGACTTCGTCAAAATTTAAAAGTTTCACTCTTCAAAACACACTGTGAAGAAAACATCAATAAAATAAGTTAAAGAGTAGAAACATTTTCAACACATCAACAGATAGAATAGATAAGACAATAGGTGACAGACAAATAGATAGGTAGGTAGATAGACAGAGACAGTCTTCAAAGGATTTGTATCCAGAATGTACATATTAGTACTCTATAGTAAAAGGATAAATAACCCAATAAAACAATAGGTCAGATGTGAACAGACAATTCACAGACGCCAATAAGCTCATGTTCAATGACATTAGCCGACAGGAAAATACAAATCAAAGCAAGAGTGATACTTTGTACACGTAGAATTGCTGAAATGTTGGCAAGGGTTTGGAGAAACCCGAACTCTCATATATTGCTGGAAAAGTGTAAAATGGTAAAACCACTTTGGAAAACAGTCCGGCAAGTTCTTATAAAGGCGTATATCTAGACGTTTATCCTATGACAGGGTAATTTTACTCTCAGAGAAATACAAACATATGTCTACACAAAGACTTGCAGTTGGGCTTCCCTGGTGGCGCAGTGGTTGAGAGCCCGCCTGCCAATGCAGGGGACGCGGGTTCGTGCCCCGGTCCGGGAGGATCCCGCGTGCCGCGGAGCGGCTGGACCCGTGAGCCATGGCCACTGGGCCTGCGCATCCGGAGCCTGTGCTCCGCAATGGGAGAGCCACAGCAGTGAGAGGCCCGCGTACCGCAAAAAAAAAAAAAAAAAAAAAAAAAAAAAAAGACTTGCAGTCAATGTTTACAGCAGGTTTAAACATAGTAATCAAAACTCTGGAAACAGTCCAAATGTCCCTTCAATAGATGGCAAATTGCAGATATTCTATATAATGGAATACTAGTCATCAATTTTAAAAAACAACAAGCTATTGATATATGAATGTATCATGTATTTGGATGAAATCTCAAAAACCTTATGCTGAGCAAAAGAAGTCACATACAAAAGATCTATGATCTTATGTTCTAGAACAGGCAAAACTAATCTATTTTTGTATAAATCAAATTGGTGGTTGCCCAGGATACAAGGTGAGGGACTGGTTTTGCAAAGGGCATCAGAAAACTATGTGAGGGTGACAGAAATCTTCTGTATCTTATTTGGATGGTGGTTACACGGGTGTTGACACTTGTCAAGTTAAACTAAACACCTAAAATGGTTACATTTGATTATGCATATTGTATTTGATTGCATATATGTTATAGTTTAATAGTATTAAGTTTTAACTCTTTATGTAGACAGCCCTCATGTGAATAACGAAAAAAAACATAAAAGTAGTGAACAAGATTCTTTTCTTTAAGTTTACCTTTTTTTCCTACTAAGGAGGCATCCTCCTATAGCAATTAAATCTAAGGCTCTGGGAGCTGGAAAACCTGAGCTGAAATCCCAGCCTTGCCTCTTACTAGACATAGGGCTTTGGCCAAGTTACCTCTCTCCCTAAGCCCCTGTTTTCTCATCTGTAAAATGCAGATAATAGAACCTCCTCAAAAAATTATTGTGAAACAGCATTGAAATAATGCCTGCAAAGCATGGAGCACAAGCTTACATAAAATAAGCACTCATCACCTGTTAGCCATTATTATTTTAAATATCATTATTAATAATTTCACTGGAGCATAATTTCAGGAGGGGCTTATTTATAAATGAGCGTACACATCAAGTATTATTTATGAAGCTAAAGGAACACAATAAATACTGATTTGATCCTCTAACCATGGAGAGAACAAGAAGCCCGAGTAGCTTGCAGTATTAACGTCACTTACCTGCCGACTGAACTTACACTTAATGCAGGAGGAGCACAGATTTTGATTTTCGAACATATAAAAATTGCTCAACGGAAAAGGGAACCCTCCGTACTGTTGGTGGGAATGTAGGTTGATACAGTCACTAAGGAGAACAGTATGGAGGTTCCTTAAAAAACTACAAATAGGGCTTCCCTGGTGGTGCAGTGGATAAGAATCCACCTGCCAATACAGGGGACACAGGTTCGATCCCTGGTCCGGGAAGGTCCCACATGCCACAGAGCAACTAAGCCCATGTGCCACAACTACTGAGCCTGCACCCTAGAGCCCGTGAGCCACAACTGCTGAGCCCGCGAGCCACAACTACTGAAGCCCGTGCGCCTAGAGCCCGTCCTCCGCAACAAGAGAAGCCACTGCAACGAGAAGGCCGCTCACCTCCACGAAGGGTAGCCCCCACTCACCGCAACTAGAGAAAGCCCGTGGGCAGCAACAAAGACCCAATTCAGCCAAAAATAAATAAATAAAAATTAAAAAAAAAAAAAAAAACAAACAACTAAAAATAGAACTACCATATGACCCAGCAGTCCCACTGCTGGGCATATACCCTGAGAAAACCATAATTCAAAAAGAGTCACATACCACAATGTTCACTGCAGCTCTATTTACAATAGCCAGGACATGGAAGCAGCCTAAGTGTCCATAAACAGATGAATGGATAAAGAAGATGTGGTACATATAGACAAGGGAATATTACTCAGCCATAAAAAGGAACGAAATTGAGTTATCTGTAGTGAGGTGGATGGACCTAGAGTCTGTCATACAGAGTGAAGTGAGTGAGAAAAATAAATACCGTATGCTAACACCTATATATGGAATCTAAAAGAGCAGTACTGATGAATCTAGTGGCAGGGCAGGAATAAAGACGCAGACGTAGAGCATGGACTTGAGGACACAGGGAGGGGGAAGGGTAAGCTGGGACAAAGTGAGAGAGTGACATGGACACATATACACGACCGAATATAAAATGGATGGATACTGGGAAGCAGCCGCATAGCACAGGGAGATCAGCTCGGTGCTTTGTGACCACCTAGAGGGGTGCGATAGGGAGGGTGGGAGAGAGGCTCAAGAGGGAGGGGATATGGGGATATACGTACGCATATAGCCGATTCACTTCGCTGTACAGCAGAAAGTAACACAACGTTGTAAAGCAACTATCCTCCAAAAAAGTCCAATAAAGATGTGAAAAAAAAAAGAAAAGAAAAAAGAATTGCTCAGTAGCTCAGTGTAATAAAATATAGAGCACCCAATGGTAGCTTTTCCAGAGGACACTGTTTCTATCTACAGCTAGCATTTCCACAGCCTCAATAGCTACGGTGAGTCTCTGGACACTCTTTCTCTAATCACTGTATTTTTTTATTGAAGTATAATTGATTTACAATATTATAATTAGTTTCAGGTGTATAGCATAGTGATTCAGTATTTTTGTAGACTATACGCCATTGTAAGTTATTATAATAGTTATAATTCCTTGTGCTATACGGTATGTCCTTGTTGTTTATCTACTTTACACATAGTAGATTGTATCTGTTAATCCTGTACCCCTAATTCAATCCCCCCCCCTCCCTTTCCCCTTCGGTAACCACAAGTTTGTTTTCTATACTCAGATCATTGTATTAATGCTGCTGATTTAGACTTCACTTAGATAAATGGCCTGGAAAAATATCGTCCAAGGCAATATCCAAAAACTCCTAGCGTCTTTGGGAGTTCTGTTAGTTCCCTAAAACTGTATGCAAAATGGGGGGCAGATGTGCTTATGAACATATTATGAGGAAGTGGTTATAAGTCAGACCTTCAGGAGAGCCTAGGAACTCAGCAAAGAGAACACAACGCATAAGGCTTGAGAGGAAAACACACAAGTAGCCCTACAGTTGCCCCAAAGAGCAGTAAAAAGTATCTAATGTAACTTCTCGAGAATAGTTAATTTTTTAATATTCAAACATTACAATTCCATTTGCTATAAAGTGTTTTAGAAAAATCCCCTCGATGTCTGTGAGACCAGATGAGCCCATGTGACTGAGTGATCACGTGAAAGCTGGCCCCAGATGAAAAACATTCTATAGAACAAGCTGATAGGAAACGAATTCCATTGTCAGCTTCTGGCTTTGTCATACGGCTTCTTTACCCCATGTTACAATGGCTCATTGCCAGTGTCCTCTGAGGATGACTGGGCTAAGGAAAAA
The DNA here is from genome assembly GCF_026419965.1 of Kogia breviceps. Classification (NCBI taxonomy): domain Eukaryota; kingdom Metazoa; phylum Chordata; class Mammalia; order Artiodactyla; family Physeteridae; genus Kogia; species Kogia breviceps. The sequence goes on from NC_081328.1 coordinate 55,301,864, forward strand.
GAGATTCACTTCCTAAGGCTGACCACCAGCAAAGGCAAGATATACTGGTAAGCCCTGGCATAAAATGCGATGCCTTATTATTATTTTTTTAAATTATTATTATTTTTAGGTGCTAAAGGGCAAAGTCTAGTCTTTGAAAGACACAGGAAGAAAAAGAGAAGTCTCACTCTGGGTGGCCTTAAGAGGGACCTCAGGACCAAACGCCATCCGTGCCCTCACGTCTGGGGGCGGACACGGGACACCAAGGGGACAGCAGATGGACAGTCACCCACCCTGCGTGTGTGGCGGGTGGCCCAGGGGAGGGCACAGAGCGAAGGCAGGGCCTACCCAGCGCTATCCTTTGCATGTCTGTGCCCTCCGTCCCATTTAAAAGAAAGGAGAGGGGCCTCCCTGGCGGTCCGGTGGGTAAGACGTCACCTTCCAAGGCAGGGAGTGCAGGTTCGATCCCTGGTCAGGGAGCTCAGATCCCATGTGCCTCGCGGCCAAAACACCAAAACGTAAAACAGAAGCAATATTGTAACAAATTCAACCAAGACTTTAAAAGTGGTCCACATCCAAAAAAATTTAAAAAATAAAAGAAAGGAGATAAAGAGATTTTTTAATGAAACAAAATTTGCTGAAAGGACACACTAAAATGTATGTAGGAAAAAAAAAAAAAACTCGGCCACAAAGGCAACTCAAAGAAGGAAGTCCGAGGACTAACTCCACACTAGAGTACTCTGTGATGTCAGAAAACTTGCGAGGCTGTGCTTCACTGCAGGGGCTCCCTGGGAAGTTGAGGTTCCCTTCAGAAAGCCAGAGATGAGCAGGCCACGTGTATCAAAGCAGCGCCAAGCATGCTTTGCACCCAGACTTCTCGTCGCAAAACCTACAGATGAATGAGCAATGAAAGAGGGAAAAACCGAAAAGGTATGAAGCCAGACGCATCCAACGCCTGCCAAGGATTCAACTGTGGGCACGAGGATGTCTGGGTTCACGGCAAAGCCACGGCAACGGAACTTCCTTGAATCCAACCCTCGCTCCACAAGTAGCTAGAAGTGTGAACTCAGAAAACTTTCCTAGGCTTCTGTTTTCTCATCAAGGAAATAAGGACAGTAATGATGTCCCATCCGGGTTTCTGTGAGGATTAAATGGGACCCTCTCACCAATACAGACCGAGGCTTTCGCCCCACAGAGGACGGCCAGTACGCGTTGGCGCTCATCCCCAGTCCCGCCGGGGAGAGGAGAAGGCCCCTTACGATTCACTGAGGACAGTGAAACACGCATACAAAGAATTACAGCACTTCACGGTAGATGGCCAAGAGAGGTGATTCAACAGAGGTCTCAACGACGTGAAGCCAAAACTAGTGGAAACTGGTAAGTCAAGCCCTCAGGGTTTCAAAGGAGAAGTGACGTTTGGTCATAAACCATAAATATAATAGGGGTTCACCCAACACATAGTATAGATTATTGAGTAAAAAGTCACCCAAGAAGACCACAGACATTCAATGTTGATTACACCTAAATTTATGTTCCAGTTACTGTTCTAAGTGATTTCATAAATTATCTTACAGGGGAAGAGAATACGCTTAGGGATACAGCTGATAAAAATCAGCATTTTCTGGGAGCTCCCTGGTGGTCCAGTGGTTAGGATTTGGCGCTTTCACTGTCGTGGCCCATGTTCAGTCCCTGGTCAGGGAACTAAGATCCCACAAGTTGCACAGTGCAGCCAAAAAAAAAAAAATACAAAAAATATCGGTATTTTCTATAAAACAGCTTTGACCTTGGTAGGAGTGAGATTTCTCTGTGACCAATTGCTGATACTGTGTGAGGAGCAGGAAGTTAATGAATGAATGAGGCAGAGTGAAAGTTATGTACCAATTTTCCTTTCCACATATGCTCAAAGGTTAGTAGGAGAAAAGAAACAAAATAGAAAGGCAATCCTCTGACAGTGAGCCAGGCTGCTTGGACTCAGCTGTACCAAGCAGCAGCCATGGCACAGAACGGGCAGGCTGCCACCGTTAGAAAAAAACAAAAACAACAACAAATCAGTGAGTCCTGGGCATGGAAAAAAATGTTGTGAAAGTCCCTTAAAGCAAAAATACATCTCCAGCCATTGAAAAAGATAGAAACAAAACATAAACAGATTCAGAAGTATGGTATTTTGATTGCAGGAATTTAGGAAGTGTGGAAAATAAGGAAATGAGATGAAATAAGAACTGAATCTAATTATCCTTTTTAATTTATCCATATACAGAAATTAGATGTTGGTGGACTCCCAGAGAAAGTTCACTTTCCCACAGATGACTCAGGGCTTGATTTCATGCAGCAGCAGATCCTACAAAGGAGCCGTGTGTCTATTTTGGTGTTCACGGCTGAGGGATGCTTCAGAACCATAAAGCCGTCCAGTTCTTGAACCACTTTAAAATAAATTAAATAATAGAAAATGTCTTCACCAACTCGCCCAACTCGATTGACATCGTTTTGGAATTCTTAAAGTGTTTCATGTAAAAAAAAAAAAAAAAAAAAAAAAAAAAAAAAAAAAACTCTTGCGAAAGCTTAATGTGGCGCTTCTAATAGTTACGAGTGTTTTGGTTTTTTTTTTTTTTTTTTTTTTTCTGTTAAAGTGTCCAGGGACCATGATTGCCTGTGAAATCCAAAGAATTACAAGGGGCTATACACGGTAAACTTAAGAAAATCACCACATTAAGAAACTGACTTGTTTTTTCCTCTCCAAAATCTGTATTAAGTTGAATTTGTGGAGATTTCAGGAGCGTTGATATACTGCATAGAGGAGGACCTATGAGCGATTGTGCCGCTTTAATTATGTGCCATTAACAAGGGGATTAACCTGTGATACACATCCCCTCACAGGGCAGAACCTGGATGGGGGCCTTTGCAAAAGACAGCTGCCATAAACATGCTGGATTTAAACCATGACATGTAACTGAAGAAAAGAAAGAATGTAAAGAAATTTCACATGTACTAAAAAAACACAAAAGTGCTGAGTGCACTAAGCTAGCTTCTGAAGTTCCTTTGATACAGTTTAGAAAGAGGCTTGTGGGGTCCACCCACGACCCCTCCTCCAGGACTGCAGGACCTTCCGAAGTCCGTCGGGTTCACTCCCTTGATAAGGTATCTGCAGGCAGAACTTAGGAAAGTCAGGCTCCTGTTTTCCCTTCCACTTCAGGGAAAGTGCAGAAAGGGCAAGTCATCCCACAGATCCCTGGAGGGACGCCCAGTATCTTTGTGGAAACATCTGTAGGCACTGCTCTTCCACCAAGCAGATAAGACACTCTCAGGCATGTCTCTTCTGTGCTCCTTTATAGCACACTCTGAATGGGTACATTTGGAAATGATTGAAAACATACCACGGACTTGTTTCTGATCTGGGTGTCTCTGAGCGGAGGCATCACCCCTTTGAACAAATGCCTAAGAGGCGGCCCAGGCGCAGTGGGTAAACGGGGTGGGCACTGCTCGCACACATTACGCAACATCTATCTATGGGAGCCAGATGAGAAGGCAGAGACCGAGGATCATAAGAGGAGATATTTCTTGGAAACACTGACTTCATAAAGAGTACGTGAAGGAAATGTCACAGGCAGGACGACCGATTTTTCACTTCAGAAGCCTGATGTCAATCAGCCTTAATTGAATCAAGACTCTCCGGGACTCCGGATGTTTCTATGAATGGGCACATCTTATCATGAGCAATAGACATGTTTTAAACATTGTAAAAGATCCCTTAAGTAAAGACTTTCATGTCAATTCAAGGCATGAAAAGGGCTGAGAATGTGTCCAGCGTTGGTTTTCCCAGTGGGACACATGGCATCCGTCCTTTCTGCTCCCTGTCAGCCTAGCTCCTTATAAACAACAGGAAAGTAACTGAGACTCGGAAGAAGAGAGAAGGGTACCAACACATACTACTACTGGCCGTGTCCTAGAAATGTCACATCACAACCATACATGAAGACAGCTCTCCAGCTATGAAATCAATCTTCCTTCACCTTATTTCTTTTAATCAAAGAACTCAGAGGATCATTATGAAAATTTTGTTTAAATATTCAATAGCAATGTTAATCACCTCCATTGACTCATCAGGTAATTTTCAAATTTCCAGTAAAGCAATGGATAATTCTTACATACGCTTAGCTTTGAAAAGCAATTATAGTGTTTCAGTCTGATTAACATTGTAAAATAGTGATTAAATGTGAAGTTAATTTTTTTCTGCATCTGCCAACCACCTGTTCTCCAACTTACGTGATATTAACAAAAACGTGAAATGTGGATCTCAGTTAAATTTGAACATATTTTCCCATCCAAACTCAGAAGAAAGCGCATCTTATGCTTCTGCTATCGTCTCCAAAGGCGGCCGCAAGATTAGAGTTCTGACGGTAGACAAAACTGAGAGTGCCCTGTGTTCCCTTTCCTGTTCTCTTCATAATCACTGCAACAGGAATAGTTGTTAGTGGGATGTAGCTGGCCAATCAAATGACAGTAATCACAAGAGTGTAAACAGATCAAGGAAAACGGGTGGGAAGGGAAAGCGAGGCCGTGGATACTTTCCTTCCGGGAGTTCATGCACTCTTTGAATATCAGTTGACTTGATCATCAGGTCATGAAAAGTAAAAGCCTGTGGATCACTAAAGCCTCAGAAAACGTCTCAGGTCACAGACTGATAGGGTGAGTGGTGGAAATCTATCAAAATAGAAATGGATCAACCCTAAATTTCCATGATTTTCCTTTCAGCAAACTTCTGACCAGCTTTCTTCTGTGCAGTGCTAAAATGAGTACTGTCTTTCCATGGCTGACTGAATTATTCTATCGCAAAGAAAACTGGTTGTTAATCAGAACGAAAATAAGAGGGGGGACATGCCAGTTCACTGAGTATCAAGATGATTTTTGCTAAAGTGGAAGAAATCACCTGTTGCTATTTTCATGGAGCTAACCAAAGAAGCATGTGGATGATTATGAAAGAATTGAGTGTATCCAAGAAAAGTAACAACCAAACACTTTGTCGGAAAGCTCAGGAAAGTTCTGAGACAGGAGCGTGCAATAACCTGCAGACTCCATTTCCCACTTCTGCCCGCCTGTGGCAAAAGTCTGTGTCCCTTTCAGAGACCCTGTGGCTTCCGTCAACCCCCAGCAGCCACGGCGACAAAGCTCACTTGCTCCCCTTTTATTTTGACGGAAATGGGATATTGCAGAGTAGGTAGCTGGTGTCTAAACAACGGTGCAACGAAATAAAATTTTAAAGTGTACTATATCCTAACATTTTTTAAATTTAATTTTTATTATATAGTGGGGTACGGTTGATTTACAATGTTGTGTCAGTTTCAGGTGTGCAGCAAAGTGGTTCGGTTATACATATACATTACATACGTGCACACCACTCACTATACAGGAAAAAGATAATCCACAAGGACCTACCGTACAGCACACAGAACGCTACTCGATACTCTCCAATAACCTATATGGGAAAAGAATCTGTAAAATGCTTTACACTTATAATACAAACTGAGGAAAATGGTGTAGAATAAAAGTCAGAGAATGTAGATGAAGATCACTCCCATTAAAACCAGCAAAAAGGGGGCTTCCCTGGTGATGCAGTGGTTGAGAGTCCACCTGCCGATGCAGGGGACGCGGATTCGTGCCCCGGTCCGGGAAGATCCCACGTGCCGCGAAGCGGCTGGGCCCGTGAGACGTGGCCGCTGAGCCTGCGCGTCCGGAGCCTGTGCTCCGCAGCGGGAGAGGCCACAACGGTGAGAGGCCCGCGTACTGCAAAAAAAACCCACAAAAAACAAAAAACAGAAAAAAACCAGCAAAAAGGGAGAGATGGATGATATGCAAACATAATCAAAGGCTAATCACTGTAATTGTCTCTGTCTTGCAGCCGAGCAAAATGAAGTGAATCTATGGAATTGTCAGGAATCCATAATCAAATTAGCGTCTTTGCACTTGGAGAGCACACTGTGTGAGACCTTACAGTTCTTCCTTCCCAAAGTCTGAAGCACAGACTCGGCCCTTGCAGAATCTTGAAATACGCTGTCTGAACGTGCACTGGCTATCAGAGACTCAACCTGAAAGCCACTGGGCATCTAGAATAACCAAACACTTTCACCTGTCTCTAACCAAACCACTTCCAAATATCTACAGTTTGGTTTTAATTTTCCAGCACAACCAGGCAAGACCATTGGCATCGAAAATGTTTGGTCTCTCCACATCAGCATGAACGGTGCTGCGTCCTCACTTCAGTTGGTATGCATTACTACACACCATGACCTGTAGCCTCCGTGACTTGGCCCCGCCTGGAACGCCCCTCCACCCCCCATTCCTGGCTAACCCTCGCTCATCACTTCAAGACAGTGCCCAGGTGTCACTTCCACCAGAGGCTCTCTTTAATTCTGTACACCTAGTCTAATACCCTTCCTGCGTTCTTTTGCAGTCGGTACCACGTCTTTCTTTTTCACTGCAGTGAACGGATGACTGGACTCATTTTTATCACCTTTCTGCCTTCTGAGTGCCTAGCATGTAAGAAGTACTCAGAATTCATCAGCTTATTAATTCTCAATCAAGAGATTACAGCATGCGTTATCCCGATACATTTCTAATATAAGATAATCAGCCTAGGATCGGTAGGCTGTGTATTTTGGGTCACTGTTTCAATGACGGTGATAACATCGGCCCGAGCCAGTTCTATACCCAGTGAGCCGGCCTAACGAAGAAGTGTGGCCTCGGTGCAAACGTAAATATTTCAAAGAGCCCTACATAGTGCCATGTGAAGGAGAATAAACCTCTGACTAGACAGTAGATGGTATAATTTCCCCGAGGATAAATTGTATTATCATGCTAACCAGAGTCATCCTAAACACAGCAGAGGCTAAAACTGCTCACAACGGCATAATGGAGAACCTATCTAACTAATTCAGAGCTAAAAGAAATCTGTTTGCATTACAAGTTGCTCAATTCTTAGAGACAGTGCAAATGTCTGATTCCACAAACGAAGACCCTCAGGCCAAGAGGAGATATGCCTTATTGAAAACTACATACCTTTGAAAGGAATTCAACTTTGCTTCACAGGGCAAGCATTCTACAGCGCCAGACTGTGGGCTTGGCCATCAGCTATAACTTCTCCATTTCGGTGGTCCTTACGTTTGACTGCACATCAAGATGAAATGGGGAGCTTTGTAAAAATCCATATATAGGGAGATCCCTAGACCATATCCCAGACCTATGAGATCAACATTTCAGGAGCCTGGATACTTATATAATATTGTTACCATAAGTCAGCATCAGGACCAGTACTGGGTGGCTCTCTTCTATTCGAAACAGATTTTGAGACACAACCCCTGTCCCCCCAAAAATACCTTAAAATATGAAATATGAAAAATAGAACATGAACACGAAACAAAGTCAGAAAGATCTATCAAAATGGTAACAATGGGAAATACGAAATTAATAAATTGACACATTCTGTAAGGCCGAAAATAAGCCTTCACATGTTAATGAAGATCTTGTTTACATGAATGCAGGGAGGAAGCTCGGGAGGAAGCTCTCAGCAGTGCTGTAACACACAGGAAGTTACACCAGTACTTGGGTGATACACTCCGTCTCAACTCACAAGAACAACAGAGCACGAAAGAAGCCACAGGGCTTATTTTTCCATTTTGTACAGAAAAAGCAGGATTACTGGCATGCTAAAGTTTGCCTTCCATTCTCAGTTAATATTCACCAAACCTACTACAAACAAGCTCATCTTTTAGGAAATTTTCCACATGTCAAAGAAAATTTTTTTAAACCAGAAACTTCACTCATACAGTCATTCCCCCAAATTAACAAAATTATATTCATTTCAGCATAAAATGCAATGAATCATCTGTCATGCCAACACTTTCCGCTTTTTAGGCTTCATATGACTGTGCTTGTTTACAGTGCTTGCTGTTACAATCATTAACAGGATTCAGGCATGTTCTAACATCCGGAGCAATGTCTGAAACTTCCCTAGGCGGTCACAGACCAGCTACAGTTCCCTCGTGGCTGAGTCAGGAGCTCTGGCAGCAAGCGTGGCCAATTTCCTGAGCAGTAGAAGTCTACACTGCTTGTCTACACTTCTTTTGCAAATTCACTCTAAGATGTCGACTGGTGACCGAGTTTCTCTTCTCTTTCGTTAGACCAATGAAAAAAAGATTGCAGAGGGCTTCCCTGGTGGCGCAGTGGTTGAGAATCCGCCTGCCGATGCAGGGGACACGGGTTCGTGCCCTGGTCCGGGAAGATCCCACATGCCGCGGAGCGGCTGGGTCCGTGAGCCATGGCCGCTGAGCCTGTGCGTCCGGAGCCTGCGCTCCGCAATGGGAGAGGCCACAACAGTGAGAGGCCCGCGTACCACAAAAAAAAAAAAAAAGATTTCAGGATCTGTCTGTTTCAGACAGAAATCAGTTGATGCTTTGCAGAGACTCTTCTGACCTAATCTTATTGAATTCATAGTGCCCACAGTTTGTCAGGCTGAGTTAAAAGAAACTAATTGACAAGATACTAAGACGCTGACCATCAATCAAACAAGCAACCAAAAATTTTGAGTGCCTACTTTTACTGCTCAGCTAGGTCTGCCATAAGGAAATACGACAGGCTGGGTAACTTAACAGAAGTTTACTTTCTCACAGTTCTGGAGTCTGGAAGTCTGAGATCTGAGTGCCAGTATAATCGGATTCTGATGAGAGTTCTCTTCCTGGCTTGCAGATGGCTGCTTTCTCGCTGGGGGCAGTTGCAGGGGAGGGTGCTCTGGTGTCTTTTCTTGTAAGGGCACTGATCCCATCATTAGGGCCCCACCTTTATGACCTCATCTAATCCTAATGGCCTCATCTCCAAATGCCAATCACACTGGGGGTTAGGGCTACAACAGATGAATTTGGGGCGGCACGTGTTCAGCGCATAACACTTCCGTATGTCAACAAAGTCACCCAAATCTGGACAGGTTCCCGGGCAGGAAGATTCTAGCTACTACTACTCAGTGGACAGTCAGGTAAAGGTTCGTATTTCACGGTTCTTGACAAGTCAAGCCATGCTGCTGAGGAACGCAGCATCCATTTGACTGGCAGGTGCCAAGCAGAGAGATACAGCGCAACTGAAAAGATTTTAAACATGCCTCTCGTTGCCTTGGCTTTTGCTAATTATTATTACTTCAGAGAAACGGAAACCCCAGAGGGATCAGGTGAGAGAAGCAGCAAAACAGAGCTTTGTCCTGTCGTCTTCTATAATAGGAATTAGCAGAGACTATCATATGAAAGAAAACCTTCCAAAGAACATGGTTAATCAATACTAGGAATTCAATAATGAATTTATGCCTCGAATAAATGCATAAGCAAAAGTTAAGAATGGTTTAGTGGCTAATAACATGTCCTGAAGCAAGAAATGGGTATTGTACAAGACGAAGTTGACCATCAGAGTAGATTCCAAAAATCTAGAGAGGAAAATTTCAGTCCCAACCTGAACTCTCTCTATAACTACACAAGTTAAGAATTATCACTACATTTGGGGGGCGGGGGGAGGAGGAACTGAAGACCTGTACTAGAAAACCAATTTTAGAACCAGAACTTTCTTGAGGAATTCGAGAATATTTCTCAAATATAAACTTGTATACTAAACCATATATAGTTCCCATTACAAACACCGTGGTTGGCTAATCTCAATACATTGTTTTTCATCTTGATAGAAAGTCCTGAGTTAAAATTTCTTCCACCTGCAATTTTGAATACCTAGATCTGGTGGACCCTTTCTACTAGATTCAATATTCAGGTCCCTGGAGTGGGCAAAACAAAGAAGACAAACCTCTTTATAATTTTTTAGCCAAGCATATTTCTAAATATGATAACCACTACTCAAAATAACAATGCCAGCAGTAATGATGAAAGAAAGAGTAAAGATGGAAAAACGCTAACAAGTTTAATAGAAAGCAAGAATTAGGACGACAAAGCTGATGATTCAGATGCAAAAGATGTCAGTGGCCAGGCAGAGAGATGTCTGGAAACTTACTACACTCTGCAGTAGCGTGTGGAGACAGAAAACTACAGAGGCTCCCAAATATTCTCAGTTCACAACACTCTCAGCGTCTCAGGAACTGTTTCGTGATGCGCTGAGGCCAAAAGACATACCTAAAAATTCAATTTACTGAGTAGTTAGTTAAAATGACTTGGATATAGCTATCTACATGATATCTAAGAGATGATTGTCTAGAAAAATTAAAATAACCCCATCAGTTATCTATAACAACCCAGACTGTGTCAGCACACACTTTGAGAATCACAGGTATATTCTATTGGTTCATTCAGATTTTTGAGCCACACTACATAGACTGAACCCTGATTCCATGACTTTATTCCATATGCAACTGGTGCAATTTATACTTAGCCTTTTCATGCTTTACTCAATTATAAAATGAATCAGATAATAACACTTCCTTTCTTGTGTTGTCACTATGAGTATTCAGTTAAGGTAATCTATGTACAGATAAGTGGCTGATCCTAAGCTCAATAAATGTGAGCTATTTTCATGAATATCAAGCAGAATACATCACATAATATATTCCCTTATGATTGCAATAAATCTAGAGAAAACTAAATGTAGGAGTGGGTACAAGTTTTTACTTCTCACTCCTCTGTAAGAAGCTGGAGTTACATGTTTCTGAAGAGAGGCTTATCAAGAGATTCCATGGGTACTTTCTCCCAGGACACAGCAGAAACAGAACAAGGTCCTTGTTTTAATTAAGGCTTAGTCATGCAACTAGCCAGACTTTCCAAGAAAATAATGTCTCTATATCTTTAGTGTCTAATTAAATACAAAAAGAAATGCAAGAAGTTAGCCAAGCTTTTGATTGTAGACATGAAGAGTTTCCAACTCACTCAATGGACTGGCATTTCACTCCTGCACATTTATCAACAGGAAAAGGTGGTGGGATTCTGATGATTTTTTTAGAAAGAAATTGCTGAAAAAGGAAAACAGTCCATGTAATGAGCTTTTACAGATCTGCATCTAGTTCACTACATTTATTTTGCTTTGCTGAACCACTTACCTGGTCTTTAGTTGAAGGACATAGTCTTAAATGCCAAAGTTTGGCCACTGTCCTTCTCAGTTTTTTATACTAACGCGATCTATTACCTAGACATGTCTAGCTATTACAATGATTATCTCTTTGAGCTTTAGCAACTGGTTTACAATCTTTCTCTTCTTAACAAGAACCTATAACATTTGGGGTAACCCCAGTATCCAAGTTAGCAACTAGGGCGGATGTATTATTCATTCACCATGTTCCCCTATGGGCAAAGTGTACTTCTCCACCACCGATTTGGGATAGGCCATGCCACTTGCTTTGGCCACTGAAATGTTAGTGACTAGGGTTCCCTGCATATAGGCTGAACCTTTAATCAGCTTCTACCGTGATGCTGCCTCTTTGCTCTTGTCCCCCAGCATCAGAACAACGTATCCTGAATGGGGCTGCTTGGTGGGCTTGGACGTGCAGCCGAGCCCAGCAGAACCAGGTCACAGCCAACTTCCATCCTGACGTGAGTAAAAGAGGTTTGCAATTTTCATACACCTCTGAGATATTGAGGTTGTTTGCTACCACAGCAAGAATCGACTAACACCCCAAGCTATCAACACTCTACTCGAAAACTGTTTTCATCTCGTCCCCATGTATGACGTTCACCTCTACTATCCAAGACCATATTCTACATGTAATCGGTATCCTCGATTTCTTGACTTCTGAAATTTTAATCTCCAGTATTTCACTCCCTTTAGGGCCTTTCTCACTTAGGACATTCGAAGGGTTATAAGAGCTCTGAGCCAGAAGTGGGGCAAAGATCAAGATATATATATATATATAAATCACAAAATCAACCCCCGGTCTTCGAACACAGATCTCTTTATAGGAAAACAATCATAAAAGTCACAAGAAAATGGCACACTACCAGAATCCCGGTCAGTCATGAATAACTATCCAGCCCATCATCGTATCATATGAAATGTCTCCCAGGATGAGGAGACAGGTTTCTATCCAGCTTGTCAGGTTCCAAAAGCAGGAGCGGTTTCAGTAACATATGGTTTCACCCCTTCCGGTGTCTGGCACGATAGAGCTAAGAGACAATATCATCTCTTACCCTGAACCTCTTTTGAGACGTTACTTAATATTGGATTTCCCTCCTTCCATAACGTAACTCATTTATTCACTCTCTTACTCCCAGCTGCTATGTTTCCTTCTCTGCATCAATCCCCAGTCTTTCCCACCTTTGGGAGGGGCGCTGGGCTCGGCCCCTGTGCTGGACCAGACAGCAGGCAGCGATGCCATCCTAGCAGGCCCCTCCCCCTCGGCCCACCCGTGTCCACACAGAGCAGGTCACAGAGCTTACAGAGGGTCACCTAGTGGGCCATTTTTACCCCAGGCGATAGAGCGGAACTCACTGCTGATCCCTGTCTGGCAGACGGGATGAAGGCACGTCCCACACCCCACCAGGCCCTCAGGACGTGTGATAGAAAAAGGTTAAAAACAGTTACTACTCCTTGCTTCGGAGTCGGACCTCCTCCGAGCCCTTTCTGTAGTCGCAGCGCTGGTCCTGCGGCCACTGAAGCAAGCAGGGAGAATGTTGGAAAGCGGAGGTGATGTGGGAACGGAAGTAGAGCATCCCCTTCCTCACCTGCTCTTCCCAGATCCCCCAGAAAGAAAAGGAGGGCTCTATCCAGTGGGGACGGACACTCCTCCAGCCCCACCCGTGCCCACGCCGCGTGTGAGCACACACTCACGAAGGCGTGTGAGCCTTCATGCTCCTATCTTCTCTCTTCACGCTTCTATCTCCCCTTGTTTGGACAAGCACGTTGAACTGCCAGGTCCAGGTCTGAGGAGGGCACCCCCGTGCCCACGGCCGGACACTGTTGGCTGCGTCAACTACACATCGGCACTGGCCACCTGCCTCTACGAGGATTAAGTCAGGAGCTGCTGCAGCTGCTGACCTTCAACCCCCGCCACCTCCCGCCACCGAAAGGAGCTGGGGGTGCAATGAGGCACGAGGCGTCCTGCGCTGTGGGAATGCACTGGCAGCACGGGCCTTCGGAGAGCTAGAGATTCTCAGGAGATGATTTTAGGAGCCCCATTCCTGCACCTCCTCGTATCCCGAAAAGCACTAAAATGATCCACGGTGACGTCTGCTCCCCGCGATGACCCGCGATGAGCAGCCAGGCTCTGCCGACGTGTGTGCTTGACCGCACCGAGCCCCTCCCTTCACTAAAATCAGATATAACACTGACCTTCCCCCCCGACCTCACTGGAGCCGTCTCTTAGAACTATCTGAAACACTGTCTCCCGGGCTAGAGTCCCCGTTTAGCCCCCAATAAAACTGAACTCACATCTCTCACACTGTGCATTTTTCCCCAGTCGGCAGCTATACAGCGAGTCCCTTGGTCTGAAGGAGCGATGCCGTGCCATCCGCGTGGATACAGCACGTCCTGCTCCCCACGGAGCGCGGCATCGACTGCCGGGGAAGCGGGGTCCAGTCTAGAGCCCGTGCCGATTCCTCCCAAGACCCACTCGGAGCCCCTCAGGGCTCCCTGCACCCGTCTCCCAGCCGGCTGTGCCCGGGGTCTCCCCACCAGGGAATGTGCTGCACAGCCAGCCGCAATCTATCTCTCTCTTCTGCGGGCGGACAGAACAGCTCCTATCGGCATTCTGTGCCTCAGCAGGAACAAGAGGAAGGCGTCCAGACTCAGCCCGTCTTGGCGCCGCCGCCAAGATGTCCACTTAACTCACGGATCCGGGGGGCCAGCCACCTTAAGCAAGCACCTGGCAACAGCTGCTCGTCGTTTCCAATCACCTTCCCAAACGGGAAGGGGCTTCTTCTGACGGGCATCGTCAAGTTCGACTCTGGGGCACCCCTCAAATTCCCATAGGGCCATGGCCCGTACAGGCCTCCTTTCACTAGGCCAGGCTTCCCACTGCTGGCTGTCTGCCCTTACGGCCAGGCCACTGGCTACTGCTCATGAGTTGGTAAAAACCCAGACAGAGGGCCTCTTACCACGGTTCAAGTCTCCCATCAGTGCTAGGAAAACAGTGTACAATCAGCCCACCAGGATGTTCTGCGTTCGCCAGCAGCTCCTCCCACAGTTTCAGAGTCAGTCCTAGAGAAAAAGAGGCTTCCTGCTAGGGATGATTCCTCCTCACGTCACCGGGGGGCATGATCCTGTATCAGCCATTTCCATTTGCTTACGGAACTCTCTCGGGTGTTGCCACCCTCATTCGAGAGCATGTCTCTGACATCACCCAAGACAATGTGGGCATTTCAGGTTTTAAGATCATTTTATGTCAGTCTTAGCAGCAGCTTCCACCAATAATGTCAGACAGCAAGGTAGTAAATGTCCCTCAAATGGAAATGCTCTAGTGCAGAGGATCGGACGTCCCCGACGGGAGGGGATCGCAGGTTCTTACCGTAGGCACCAGTCTAGAGGGCCATCACACGCGCTCTGTCTCCACCAGCACTCCAATTTCTAGTCTATACTGGGTGGGCTCCGGCAATCTTACTGGTTCCCATGAAGCGTGTCCAATTAATGTCACTCGAAGGGCAGATTTATAGCCTTCCGTTTTACAGTACTAGGTGGGGAAACGCCCCCCAGCCAGACACAGTCTCCACCCTCATCACACAAACAGGTAAAAGAGAGGAATCCACGTTACAGAAAGCCTGTTCACACATACCAATTCTCCTACAGACTTCTACCTTAATTCCACCAACCCTTACCTTCCTAACTGTGGCCTTCATTAAGATTTCACCAACACATTTTGGTTTTACAACGTTAGGTTGAGGAAGTGTTCCCCAGCCAGACCTAAAATCGATTCGCAAACGACGTGACACCACTTCTTTACGTAACATCTGCTCAAACATCCCAGCTTTCGTAACCCTATCCACGCTTACGTTCTAACTCTCTCTCAGTCTAACTGTAGCAGAGTCCAGCCTCCACCGATGGGTTCTGGTACCACAGTTCATGGGATTCCTGTATTAAGGACTCCTGGAAACTTCTCTTCTCCACCCTCAGACTATTTCAACCATCTTGTGCAAAAGACTTTGGGTCCCCAGATAGGGGTCGAGCCGAGGGCCCCTGGCACTTCTGTCCGTCGTTAGCTGATTAAGCCGCCTGCCCTTTGCCCCGAGCGATGGCTGCTCAGATCTCTCACAGCAGTCTCTACCTTGCAGCTTGTCTGGAGCCCCTTTACATCCGGGCACCAGCAGGGTGTGGCTCGGGCCCACCCAACCTTTGGTGCTATAATAATGAAACTTTGTGTTAACCCCATCCATGTTCATTTTATTCACCTCATTCCTCAATGGCCATCTAAAAACATCCACCCCCACGGGATGAGTCCCGTGACACTTCCCTCTCGGTTTCCTCTTTGTGTCACTCCTATCAATACTCACTTTATTCACCCCATTTCCGAAGAACCCTTTTAGAATTGCTACCTCGTCGGAAGAGTCCTTAGACTCTCCCCTCGGCCTCTTCCCAAACTCTTGTTAATAAACCTACTGTTTTTATTTGCGTCTGTTAAGACCCACGACGGGGAAACTGAGAGAGCAAACTGGATAAGGCTTCCCAGACTGTTTTTCACTTTTGCAACCACAAGGTACACAGGGCGCTCGTGTGAAAGGAGCCCCCGTAACCACAGTATTTGCCGTGGCCTGGGAAGTGAGTCTACTTCATGCACTGGGTGAATATCCCGCTCATCGTAAAGCCGGTCCCACGTGGCTGGCGTATGAAACACATCAGCTTCTTCAGTTGGGGTTTTCCACCTGGGGTTTATAGGGGGAGACAGAAAGCCCCCCTGGTCAGGACAGACAGACCTGACAGTGGCTCTTCTCCAGTCCAGCAGGCTGGCTGTCTCCTTGGGAATAAGCCCCCGTGAGTCTGGATCACGTGAAGCCGCCTGTGCTTGTTCCGCGGTGAGCTGGGCATCCCGCACCGACCCAGACACGCACTTCCCTCTGCGGCTTCGCAGCCAAAGAGGCAGCACCTCAGAGAGCCACTCTCCATCTGGACTGAGACTGGAAAAGTGCGTGCGGTGTGTCTAGATTCAAGCGAGCGTGGTTTTAACGCACAGCGTGATGAATACGATGAACACGGTTGGATGTTACATGTGAAAGTGTTTAAGAGAGCAAACCCTAAGAGCTCATTACCAAGAAATTTGTTTCCTTCTTAATGTTGCATCCATACGAGATGATGGATGTTCACTCAGCTTTCCGTGGTCATCATTGCATGACGTACGTAAGTCAGATCCTTACGCCGTACGCCTTACGCTTCTACAGCGTCGTATGTTCAATTACATCTCAATAAAACTGGGAGGAAAAAAAATTTTTTAATAAAAATAAATAAATTAGTAGTTCTCATAATCCATTTTAGTATCACTCTGTCTTCCGCGTGGAACTCATGGCCCAGAATAAGCAAATTCTTCTGTTTCCTCAACTCCGAGTCCCAACTGTTCCTTCCCCTTCTTCTCCTGAGTGAACCTGGACGTCCCCCTCCAGAGGGACACTGTCTCCCTGGCGGTCTTCTCACTACAGGCCAATTGTTGCTCAGGGTCTAGAGGTGAAGTCACCCTTTTTTTTGTTCCCCACCATCTCTTCCTCTCTCCCCTCCCTCCTCCTTTGAAGAGAAGGCGACCAGACCACAACCCCTGCCTTGGTCAATGCTATCCTCTAGGATATCCTGATTGTGTGCCCTCTCGCTCATTTGTGGGATACTTTCTTCATTAATTCACTCTTTCCCGCCTCGTTCTTACTCCTGCCACCCTGGTGCGTGACCTCAGCACCCACATGAAGGGCTTACCCAGCACCCTGTCCTCTCCGTCTTGGCTCCTTTCTTCCGGTGACCTTCCCCTCCGCCCGCCTCGAGCGCCGCCACAGTCGCACCCTTGGTTTTGTCGTCACCAGTAACCTCAGCACCCGCATCATCTTGCTCTTAAGCACCTGGCTTCCTCACCACCACCTCCCATTTTCCAAGCTTAGTCGTACTCGGCTTCTCTTGCCAACGATTCTCTGGGGTCAGCTGAACATATACTTTGTTGACCCCACTTCTTTTTTATGATATTCATGATACCTTTTTGTATTAGTCTGTTGGTGCCACCACGACTACAGAGTACCACTGGGCAGCTGAAACAACAGAATTTTATTTTCTCACATTTCTAGAGGCTAGAAGTCCTAGATCAAGGTGTCAATGGGGTCAGTTTCTCCTTGGCTTGTAGATGGTCGTCTTCTCCGTCCGTCTTCACGGGGTCGTGCCTCTGTGTGTGTCTGTGTCCGAATCCCCTCTGCTTATAAGGACGCCGGTCCTTTCGGATTAGGGCCCACTTTAACGACTTCACTTTCACCTAATTACCACTTTAAGGGTTCGATCTCCAAATACAGTCACAATCTGAGGTGCTGGGCATTAGGGCTTCAGTGTTATGAATTTGGGGACACACCATTCAGCCTATATATCACTCTCTCATCTCCATATTTTCCACCTTATCCAGCCTAGATTCCATGGTCCACTACTTTGCCAACATCTTCAGCCCCTTGCATCTTTTTCTCTCTGCCGTACTCACCTAAGAAAACCCCAGACTAGTTAAACCTGTTAAGGTTATTTCTTTATCCCAGACTTGGGCCCGTGCAGCTGCACGGAGATGGGGAAAAAGTAGGTAAAGCCATGCTTTCCAGTCTTCACTTAAACTAATAACCACCTCTCGGCGTGGGCACGGACCACTGACTGACCGTCTTATTACACGTGCCTAGGGTTTCCTGAAAGGACCGTTGCATACTTTCTCTTACTGCCTCAGCTGCCACTACTTTTTCCTCTCACGATGCTCTTAACTGGTAATCTTTCCTCTGTTGAGAAAACAGATCTATTTTGAGGACTCCCTTACAGACCCACCACGAGGCTAAGGACCTACTCGCGTCTGCATGGACACTGGCTGCCGTCCTTCCCGCCCGACAGAGGCCTCCTCCAGCCACAGCCCCGCCACAGTGCCCTGGACCCCACTGTTTCCTGACTAATCGAGAATGAGGCTCCTTACAAAAAGGAGTGAATCACGCCGTCTGCAGCAACACGGAGGGACCTAGAGACGATCGTACTAAGTGAAGTCAGTCAGACAGAGAAAGACAAATACCACAGGATATCACTTATACGTGGAATCCAAAGAAAAAGATACAAATGAACTTATTTACAAAACAGAAATAGACTCTCAGTCATACAAAACAAACTTACGGTTGCCAAAGGGGAAAGGGGTTGGGGAGGTACAAATAGGAGCTCGGGATTGACATATACACACTATTATTTATAAGAGAGATAAATGACAAGGACCTGCTGTACAGCACAGGGAACTCCACCCGATGCTCTGTAATGACCTATATGGGAAAAGGATCTGAAAAAGAGTGGATATATGTATCTGTATAACTGATTCACTTTGCTGTACACCTAAAACTAACACACCATTGTAAATCAACTTCAATTCAAAAAATAAATAAACTAAATGATAAAAAATAAAAATTACTCTATAAAAAATTAAAATAAAGAAAAAGAATGAGGTTCCTTGATTTTAACTTACCTCTCTTGCATTATTAATTTCTTTCTCTCTACAGGATCATTCCCATCAGAATTTAAACATGCTCAGAATATTCCGTTTTAAAAAGTTTCTTCATCTTACTTCCACATCCATCCAGCGACATTTTCTCTCCCCTTCAGAGTAAACTTCCTGAGAAGACTGACTCGTCCGTCCCGGTCTCCACGTTCTCAGAACGCCTTCGCTCCCCAGCCCACGTTGACCAGGCTCCTGTCTCCACCCCTCCACTCAAAGTGCCCTCCCGAAGGTCACCAGTAACCGCTGTGTGGCCAAATCCAGCGGTCCCTTGGCTGAGTCTGCACTGGACTCAGGCGAGAGCAGGGTTTCAGCCGCTCGCGGCTCTGCGGTTGCTGCGGTGCCGTCCCCGCTTGGCTCAGGGCTCCTCTCCTGGCTTTCCTCCACGCCCACGGCTGCTCCACTCTACCCTCCTCGACTGGCTCCCTGGCTCGGGCCAGCCTGGAGACCTCTGAGGGCTTCACAGATGAATCCTCATCCCGCTGCTTTCTCCTTCTGTACTTTCCTCCTAAGCTACGTCTCCAGCTCCAAGCCTTTAACACTTCCCATATGCTGATGGCTTCCAAATTCATTTCTCTAGTACTTACGGTTGTCCTAAGCTCCAATTTCAGATCTCCAACAGCTTGATGTATATCTGCAATCGTGTCTAAGAGGCACTTCAACTGTAACATGATTTACGCAGAATTCTTTACATATGACCCCACCCCTCAAAAGCTCCTCCCCTTCCTTAACTCGCCCTTGGATTACTGAAATATACTCTACTCTGACTGACTGCCCTGCTCTCAGTGGCCCCCAGATCTCCCACAGCCCACAGAATGATCTTTTTAAACTCATAATCCTACCATACCACTTTTTTTTTTTTTTTTGCCTAAAACCCTCCAGCAGCTTCCCAATGCAGTAAGACTTTGGTCTTAACACCTTATACCGGCTGCAATGTCTCACGTGAATGGCCCTGACATGCATCTCACTCTTACTAACCTGACACCCTCTCCATGAGTCCATAGCGTTTCAGATATTCTGGCTTTCCTTCTGTCCTTTGAAATGACAAGATGTTTTCTACCTCAAGAGCTTTGGACTTGTGTTTCCCTCTGCTTGTAATGTGCTGCCCCAGGTCTTTATACACCAGGACACATTTTGACATTCAGACCTCAGCTCAGATATTCCATCATTGATATCCTCCTGGACGCTCCACCTAAATGAGACCACCGTGTTTTAGAGCATCACTCCATATTATTTTTGCCATAACACAGAATCTGAATTGATTATTCATTTGTTTGCTTATTTATGATCTGTTTCTTGCTCCTGAAAATGTAAACTCTACAAGACAAAGTTGTGTTTTTACTCCTGAAATCCCCTGTGTTTAAGTCAATATCCACCATAATGTAGGCACTCTATAAATGCTTGTTGAACAAAGGAATAAATGAATGAGTTCTGATTCTGGGAATTTCTGGTAATAAGAGGATCAGATGACAAGTGTTCATCCTAGGGCTCTTCAAATAGCAAAGAATTGGAAACAATCGAAAGGACCACAAGAGTAACTAAATAAATTGTGTCACGTCCACGTAACAGAATAAATAAAATAATAAAACCAAGAATCAAGTAGTACATCCATATTTACTGACTTGGAGAAGTATAACTAGATATTGTTGAATAAAAAAGTGGGTATGGGCACAAAAACAGACACATAGATCAATGGAACAGAATAGAGAGCCCAGAAATAAACCTATACACTAATGATCCATTAATCTATGATAAAGGAGGCAAGAAGATACAATGCAGAAAAGACAGTCTCTTCAGTAAGTGGTGCTGGGAAAACTGAACAGCTACACGCAAAAGAATGAAATCAGAACATTCTCTAATAACATATACAAAAATAAACCCAAGGGACTTCCCTGGCGGTACAGTGCTTAAGAATCTGCCTGCCAATGCAGGGGACAAGGGTTCGAGCCCTGGTCCAGGAAGATGCCACTTGCTGCGGAGCAACTAAGCCCACGTGCCACAACTACTGAGCCTATGTTCTAGAGCCCGCGAGCCGCAACTACTGAGCCTGCGTGCCTAGAGCCCGTGCTCTGCAACAAGAGAGGCCACTGCAGTGAGAAGTCCACGCACTGTAACGAAAACCCAATGCAGCCAAAAATAAATAAGTAAATTAAAAGATAAATAAATAAATAAATAAACTCAAAATGGATTAAAACCCTACATGTAAGACCAGACACTATATGACTCCTTGAGGAAAACATAGGCAGAATACTCTTTCACATAAACCACAGCAACATTTTTTTTGGGTCCATCTCCTAAAGAAAATCAAAGCAAAAATAAACAAATGGGACTTCATTAAACTTAAAAGCTTTTGCACAGCAAAGGAAACCATTGACGAAACAAAAAGACCTACTAAATGGGAGAAAATATTTGCAAATGATATGACTGATAAGGGGTTAATATCCAATGTATATAAACAACTCAGACAACTCAACATCAAAAAAACAAACCACCTGATTTAAAAATGGGCAGAAGAACCGAACAGACATTTTTCCAAGAACGGCACACAGATGGCAGTCAGGCACAGGACAAGGTGCTCAAGGCTGCGAATTACTAGAGAGATGCAAAGCAAAACTACAATGAGATACCACCTCACACCTGTCAGAGTGACTATCATCAAAATGTCTACACGTAACAAATGGTGGCAAGGTTGTGGAGAAAAGGGAACCCTTGAACACTGTTGCTGAGAATGTAAGATGGTGCAGCTCCGTTGGAAACCAGTATGCAGGTTCCTCAAAAAAACTAAACATAGAACTGCCACATGATCCAGCAATTCTACTCCTAGGTATATACCCAGAAAAAAGGAAAACACTAATTGGAAAAGACGCATATGCACCCCAATATTCACAGCAGCACTATTTACCACAGTCAAGATGTGGAAGCAACCCAAGTGTCCATCGTCAGACGAATGGATCAAAAAGACGTGGTATAAATACAAAATGAAATATTACTCAGCCACTAAAAAAACTAATGAAATTCTGCCATTTGCAGCAACGTGGATGGACCTAGAGAATATTATGCTAAGTGAAGTCAATCAGACAGAGAAAGACAAATGCTGTATGATATCACTTATACGTGGAATCTAAAAAATAAAACAAACAAATGTATATAGCAAAACAGAAACAAACTCACAGATACAGAGAACTAACTCGTGGCTACCAGTGGGGAGAGGGGAAGAGTGGGAGGGCAAGACAGGGGGAGGGAAATATTATGGGATTATATGAAATCATGTGTGTGAAGTGTCTGAGACTTGTAAACCATTATAGAATTTAAAGAATCATTCATTCAATTTTAAAAAAGTTGGATAAACAAAGCCCAAGTGTGCAGACATTTATGTAAAATTATGTATACACAATGTTATATATAAACTAAATATTTATACACACATACATGCAGTTAGATGTCTAGAATTCTATCTGGAAGCATTAACAGTGGTTATCTCTGAGAAATCTGGAGTAATTTTTACTTTCTTCCTATACTTTTCTGAATCATTTGAATTTTTATATGAGCATTTATTATGTTGATAATCAGAAAAAATAAAAACTAAAATGTCTACTCCCAGTCTTTGGCTTATTAGATAGACAATACTAGGATCTTCCCAAGTGATTTCTGAGGGGAAAAAAAAAAGCAGTTGTTTTTCAGTACGCGGATTCAATACACTGATTCTCTATTTCAATTTCATTTATTTTTCCCCTCTCTTGTTTTTCTTATTGTTATTGGGAGTGTGGAAACATTGTCAGCATTGCAAAAAAATGAAATAAAATAAATCCAAAAAATATTATTAGGCTAAGCTTTTCAAAGTGCATTTTAATATAGCATCAAGCATGTTCCCATTTTTATTACTGATTATAATGTTCAGCAGCGTGTGACACAACAATTCAGACTTTTTGGCAGACAGAGCTCAGTTTCCATTTCTTTTAGTACAAGACGTAGGGTGTGGAAACTTTCTACTTCCTTGGAAACTCTTCTGAAAACCGGTTTTCACTCAATTCAGCCTCTAAGTGTTTAAGAGGTGACTGCATTTCTGAAAGTGGTCTGACTGCTTTAGTGCCGCTGGCAACCACTGCAGCTTTCGCACTGTGTGAACGGGGGAACAATCCACTGTATTAAACATTCGCCCCGGATCTCTTTCCCGTTTCCTATTGTTTTCATTGAGGCCAAAATATCAAGATAATTTTCCTATGGAAACATTTAAACTTGGCATCGAAAATTATTTATTTAAATAACTACATCTCTGCCTAATAATGATAATAATAATAATAAAACTGAGAAGGCAGCTCCAAAGAGAAGAGAGATGTAAACTCCGTGCACGTTTTTCTTTCTGTTTGTCGGTTCCGTTTTGTTTTTAAAACCACTATATGCCACCCAGCAGGACGCTCACCTTTACTCAACTGCCTGAGTGAGAGTCAACAAGAGACCTGCGTGACATACATTTTTTTTTTATGGAAGGAAACAAAAAGGCCACTTTTAATTAACTCCTTAATAGGGCAAGATATATTATCATAAATTTCTTGAAATGGAAATAGCTTCTGTCTGCTTCAATTTTTCAGCAGTAGGTTGGCTTCCCAGGACAAAAATCCTAAAAATAGGCAGCTTTTATGTCTGATCTGGTTGTAGCACTTAGCTTTTGTGGACTAGCAAGGTAGTATTAGGACTTGCCAGCCAGGGAGTCCTTTTGCATTTTCTGCTCATGAAATTCAAGAGGATGCTAGCCTTGAATTTGGAGGCGGAGGTGGGCGGGTAACTAACTCTGTTTCCAGAGTGAGGAGGGGGGAGGGCAGATTATGGGGAATGATCCAAAATCATTCTACATACTTCGGTGAATATTCAGAGATCAAATGTGGGCTTCCTAAAGCCCCTGTGAGTTTATTTGTTTAAATGCCAGCAGCTCATCAATTTCCATGGTGTCCGCTATCAAGTTATCACGGATGCGCTGATACTTCTCTGCCCTCAGCTCCATACCTCACTACCTCCCTACACCAGGTCCACACGAGTAAATGCCTTCCTGCAAACGCAGCATGTCATTCACCACGTTACAAGTCGAGTCTATCCTGTCCTTCGAAGATCTGGTCCTTTTCCCGAGTTCCCTATCCTCATGGATAGCATCACTCAATATCCTTCCAAGCTGGTGTCTAAATTGGAAACTTAAAAGTCACAGTTAACTCTCCCCTTTTCTTCAGCTTTACAGATTGTCTTCAAGACCTGTGAATCCCACAGGGGCCACATATCTGAAATACCTCTGGTAATATTCCTACCTTTCTAAACTAAGTGTCGCTTTCACAGTCAAGCACCTGTTATCTCTTGTCTGGACCTCGAACTGGCACACTATGGGCCACAGACTAAATCCCACCCACTGCCTGTCTTTGTAAGTCAAGTTTCATTGGATTGTCTAAGGCTGCTTTTGGACTACAAAGTCAGAGTTGAGTAGTTACGGCAGACATTGTATACGTATGATCTGAGAAGCTGAAAATACTTACTATCTGGCCCTTTACAGAAAATTTTATAACCCCTGGTCTAGACCATAGCAACAGCCCCCTAACAGTTTACATTACTTACACACTAAGCAGAAAAGAAGATATAGACAGTTAAGCAAAGGAAAGGAAAGAAACACAAACACAACACTTCACTCCTCAATAATAAACACTATAAATAATTCTATGCTTTTTCTGGGCATATGCTTTTATATGATTTCTTATAATAATTGAATGTTATTATACATACTATTTTTGATAAATTGACTCTTTCTTGGCAGCAATTTTAACTAAACTTTTTCCTTTTATAGACTTTCATGGTTATATAATACTAAATATTACATAGATTTTTTTTTCATGTTTTAAGGTTGATACATATTTTCAAATTGTCTCAATTTCAATTTTCAAGTTGCCTCTGGATAGGTTATACATTTACATTCCCATCAGGATTGGGCTTAAAAGCTAAACCAAGCCGTAACTTCTCCAGTTATAACCACATACTGGTATCACTTTTTTTAAACGACATGGTAGCTCGTTGCTATATTTATTTCTGTGATTAATAGTACAATTGAATATTTTATATATTTAGTAACAGTTTGCATTTCTGCTTGTGGGAATTGATGAGGATTATTATTTTGCACTTTGCGATTTCAGTGAACACTTTTCTCTTAATTACATACTAGTATTTTCCCAACAGAATAAAAGTAATCTTGGTCCAAGACCGAAAGGGGGTACACGGTAGCCTCTGCATGGAATCCTAAATGTGGCTCTTCTTGATCCTGTGAATTTGAAAACAAGTGGTCTTATCCATACACCCCCACCATATATAATAGGAATTGTTAATAAAACAAAAGCAATAATAATAACGTAAGCACTTTACATATATTGACTCATTTTAAACCTCACAGCTGTCCCAGGAGCAGCGCCTATCCCTGCTTTATAGATAAGAAAACTGAGGCACAAAGCAATTAAGAGAGCCCAGGGCTAGCTTGGCTTCAAAATCCTTCCTCTTAAGTAAGACACTACAGCTGAGTAGTTATGGCCACATGGCCTCCAAATTCTAAAATATATACTCTGACTCTAAGAAAAAGTTTGCCCACCCCGATATAGCTAAAGACAGACAGACAAAAGACATGTTGTTGTGACATGGTGACACTTTCCAAGTTTAAGACATTGAACTTTCGTAACTTTTAGATATTCTACAATCTTTATAATTACATTCATAAGTAAGCAGGTATTGAAACAGAGCAGCTAAATAGAGCTTAGCCTTTTTCTCTGTTATTTATTCGTAGTAAATTTATCAACATTCTGCAAAACTATGCACAAAACAATCCTCTTGGCATTCTAAAAATACACACATAAATCAGATCAATTCTCTGACTGTAGAAAACTTAACTCCATGTTATCAGTACTAAAAAACTATCACTCACAGAGCTGTCAGATATATATTCTTTTTTTTTTTTTTTTTTTTTTTTGTGGTACGCGGGCCTCTCACCGCTATGGCCTCTCCTGTCGCGGAGCACAGGCTCCGGATGTGTAGGCTCAGCGGCCACGGCTCACGGGCCCAGCCACTCCGCTAAGAGCTACGGAGAACGCGTTCTGGAGTGGAGGACTAAGCCCTAATCAAGGAAATCATAAATGTGCCCGATGGATTTCACAGCTGATACTGACCAGGGATGGAAGAAAGTCTTCCTTTTTGAATGGGAGTGTCTGCAGCACTTATCCTGCGCCTGTCACACCACGTGCAGGCTGAGCGTGTGGGCAGCAGGCAGCCTCTGCCCCCTCGGCTTACAGGCCTTCGGCATGAGAAAAACTGTCTTCGAGGAGGATTCTACTCACGGAACTGCAACTGCAGAACCTCGTACACACTTGGACGTGGTTTCAACGACAGGGTCCTGGACCACGACACGGAGCCTGATGCCATAAATGAGGCGAGTTCTCAGACGTCCTGAGGAGGGTGTGAGTTTATTTTGCACGTAGGAGGGGTGGGAATTGTGTGGACAAAGGACAGGCTGTATTTTCAGAAAACTGTCCACAGCAGTGCTTCTAGCCCAGACACTCCACCAAAAAGAAGTGGGGTGTACTTTCCCATCCCTTGAAATCAAAGGGCCTTGCGAATATCAAACTTCTATTTCAAAGCATGGCATCTGGTGGGAGACAAATGCTGCATGACACCCAAGGCTGGGTCATAAAAGGGTACCCAGCTTCTGCCTGACTCTCTGTCTCAGGACACTACAACCCAGCCACCACATTCTAAGGAAGCCCAGGACACATGCAGAGGCCACATAAAGGTGTTTCAGTCAACAGCCCTACCTAAGTGTCAGCTGCCATCAACTTCCAGAGATGTGAATGAGCAAGCCTCCAACCAGCACCTCCCAACTGCCCTCACAGACTCATCTCCGGCATTACTGCTTCTGGAGCGCTCTCTCTCGTCACCTGCTATGGATTCCCCTCCTCTCGGCTCCTAGCCCCCCATGTGTTTTCTAACAGAGTGTGAATCATACTCTGTGCACTGACTGCTACTTTATGACCCACATCTCCCCCATGAGACGTAAAGTTCTGAGTAACAGCATCCGCCCTCCTTACCTTACATCCTAAGTACTTAACATTATGTCTGATGTGTACTTTGAACGAGAGTGAATGTGTGGAATAAATGAGATGATCACAATATAAAAACAAAAATAGTGCAAGATAGCATAACCGATTAAATAAGATAGTTGAGGTAGGAAACCAGCGGACGGTTGTTTTTGGTCTGGGTTTTAACAGAGAGGCTGACGGCTCTCTGCAAACAGACATTAACACTCATACCAGTCTGAGATGTGGATGAGGAAGAGACACCAAAATGACCAGCTCAGTCCTGAGCCAGCTTGACAGAGAATCAGGACAAAGAAAGAACCAAAGCACCCAGACCTACATCACGGACAAGACATTAAATTATATCAAGGGTTCCTAAACATGCTCCTCTTAAGACATTTAGTGCCTTTAAAAATCCTTGAGTTCCAAATTATGTGAGTTACGTTTATCAGCGTTCATCTTATCGAAAGTTGATACCGAGAATTTTAAAGTATGTTTTTGTACTCACTTGCAAATAACAACGATAAGCCAAATTACATGTTAGTATAAAGAACACAGTTTTATGAAATATGACTATGTTCCCCCCCCAAAATAATTTAGTGAGAAGAGTAACGCTGTCTTATAATTTTCCAAATTTTCTTAATATCTGGCAGAATACAGACAGCCAAATTCTCATATCTGCTTCTGCATTCAATCTGATATACTGTTTTGGCTGAAGCGTATGAAGAAAATCCATCCACACATAAATAAGTGGTTGGAAAAGGGAGGAGTATTTTAACAGCTTTTTTAAACCATTGTGGATACTCATATTTGATACTTCACCAAAACTCAACAAGTAGTAGTTTCTTCAAGGTTAGTTGCTATGTAGAAGCTGAAGCAATATTAAAGAACTTTCATGCTCTGTTATGGATACTTTACAACTCACTGGTCTGTCCCGCACTTTGAATGTATCATTTAGCCACTCCTGACCTTGCAACATCATGCACTGGCCATTTAGAAAATATTGGTTTGCTGAGTTATACAGATCTTCCAAATATTGACATATTTTATTATTCAATATCAACAATTACATTGTTAAATGTAATTAACAATCCCATCAGCTAAGCTGTTAAATACTGAGAAAGTGTCAAGGTCAAAATCTGAACACTCAAATTTTATCATTAATATTAAATACTGTCAGTTGTTTCCCTTGAAGTGACAGGATCACTCCGTTCATTAAAAAAAAAAAAAAAAAAAAAAAAAACAACCTCTCAAATACACAAATCTGAAAATCCAAAGTCTATCTCTCAGCTGTTATTTCAAGTAAAAATTGTGATCCATTAAAAAAGCTACTAATCTAGCTCACAGCTCACTCACTCACTCAAGTGCTATAACTTTAGACAACCGTCATACTTTGAAATGTAGCAGAGATGCTTTCCCATTTACTCAAACAAAGCATTTTTAAAAAGGAGTCAAAATTGAGAGTTAATAAACTAAAAAATTACCACTGTGTTATCGAGGACACTCAAACTGAAAAATTTTTTTACTTTTTTTTTTTTTTTTTTTTTTTTTTTTTTTTTTTACTGCAAATGGATAGTATTGAGTTTTCAGTGACTACTGGGTCAGTTTGGTGCCACTGCCTTGACCCACCACTGCTTTCGCACCCACCAGGAAAAGTGTCAACAGACTAAAAAAGCCAAACATAATCTAAGCACTATGAAAATAGTTTTGACCTCACAAATACCCTGCAAATGTCATGAGAAGAACTGCACTTGCCCCTCCAGTGCTCCATGGAACACACTTTGAGAACCACTGCACTACACCTACCCAGGCTTCACTAAGGGCTTCACTAGTTTTCCAGTATGAAAAATAAAAGAGAGCAAATTTCAGAATACTATACAGTTACAACCCATGTCTTACAATAATTCACTGTACGCATCATAATATTTTTGAGTCGTATTTAAGAGACATTCATATGGGTGCATCTCAACTAATTCACCTGGAGTAAATAATAATAGCGCATACAAATACAAACAGGAACAGGATATGGAAAAAACAAAGAGAAAAGTAAGTCTTCGATTTTGTAAATATTCAAGAGATTTTATACTGGCGCCTTGTTTACTGGGGAAAATGTGCTGGTAGTTCTCACATGTTACAGGCATTATCATACACGTCTGTTACATGTATGCATGGGAACGAGTCTACATATAGTGACATAGAGGAAAGACCACATAAAGACAGGAGAAGACAGTCGCCTACAAGCCAAGGAGAGAGGCCTCAGAAGAAACCCACCCAGCTGACACCCTGATCTTGGGCTTCTAGCCTCCAAAATTGTGAGAAAATAAATTTCTGTTGTTTAAGCCACACAGTTTGTGATACTTGCTACAGCAGCCTGAACAAAGTATCACAGTGTCCTTCCGCTTAGTTAAAGCAAGGCAACTACACGGGCAGACTAAACAGACATCTCATCATCCTCTGAGCGTCCTCGTTCAACGAGCCCGCTTCAGGAAGGACACTCAGAGTCCATGGGACTTTAAACTCCAAGTTTTCCAAATTCCAAGCTTCAGCTGGAACTTTTCTAACATGGAAACTTCTCTGGGAAAGTGATCAAGTCCTCATACATATTATGTCTTCTGTCTCCCCCCAAACTCTGTTCTGTTCAATCATCAATGGCAATTCAACCAGAACGGTGGTGGCTTTCTGTCACCCCTTGTTTCTCTCCTCTCTTCTGTATCACTTCTACTTAATGAACCAGTGAGAAAAGCCTGAACATGCTCCAAATCTCTTCTTCGTTCATTCATTTATTCATTGATCTTCTTACTCACTGAATAGCTGGGCAAACACATCCTGAGAACCAACTACAGTCAAGGAACCACACTATATCCTGGCGATACACATTTTGAAAGACAGTTCCTGCCCTCACAGAGCTTGCTTTCCATTAGGGGACACACACAAAATATCAATAGCAACAACGTTGATACTGACAGCAATAATCCGTCAGGTTCCTATATTCTACGAATAAAAATAAATTAGACACAGGATAGAATCCTGGTGAGCCATGCTTGTTTCATTTAGAGTGGCCTCTCTGAAAAGGGGAGAGCTGAGTCCAATCTGAATGGAAATAAAGGAACGAGCCAAGCAGACATCCACAAGGATACATTCCAAGCAGCAGAAAGAGGCAACGCAAAGGCCCCGAAACTGGATTTGTGGAAGAAGTGCTGTGTGTCCAGAGCGTACAAGGAGGAGAGGGAAAAGAGAAGCGGTCGGAGACACTGGGGGCTGGCTTTGGGCGTTATCCTGCGGAGCACGTGACTAACTCAGAAGACTGGAAACCAGGATGAGGTAGCGGAGTGGTCTGACCTACCATTTTAATAGCCGTGCTCTGGCTGCAGTTTAGAGAACTAGCTGGTTGGAGCTGGAGCTGGAAACGGGCTAAAAGGCTTGCCTGGATCGCGGCAAGAAAACAGACCGTGGCTTTTCTCTAAATCTCCCACTTGCCTGGTTACGAGTCACCTTGGGTCCTTCTGTAGCCTTCCTTTAAAAATTCCCATTCAATAGGCTTGGAGTGGAACTCGGCGATTCATAAATTCAATACGTGCCAGGAGCAATTCTTCTCACAGGCAAATTTGGGGAGCACAGATTCAGGGCGAGCGGGGATGAAGGAGGCAAGGAAAAGATGGCAGATTCTGGGAAGACGCTTTCAAGAGGAGGTGGACATGAGTAGGTGCTCAGTGTAGGACTAGAAACAAAGCCAAGGTCAAGTACAGCAATTGGGACCAAATACAGAGCAGGGCACCGAGAATGGGTTTTCTCCTGGTGGAGGAAATACTGGGGGACCCACCCCCCCACGAGGACAGTCCAGCTAACAGTCTTACGTAGGGTTTGCCAAGGCAACTTTCCAATCCCCTGGACACAGTCATTTGTATGGATTCCTTCTCCACCAGGCCCATCACACCCACCCCTGATGCTGAGCCCTGCTAGGAGCCTGGGCAAGTGGGAAAGCCTGAGACGCCTGTCCCGGGGGGTAGAAATCACACGTTCAATCATTTACAAAAACGACGATACAATCTTTAAGCAAAGCAAAAAGTATCCAATTAAGAGATGTTTATTAGGAACATTTTTCACCAGTTTCCTTTAAACTGTTGAATCTCCTTTTTGACTGTGAATCAGTACATGTTTAAACAACAATTAGTACAAGTGGCTTCACAGTTTACCTTAGGGTAACCTTCTTTATGTAACAAAGCCTGAGTGAACAAACTGAGAGCGGTTACACAAATAATTCTTCTTCTCATAAGGAAATGTCTAAAATTCTTCTTCTAACCCCAAAGAAAGAAATCTTAAATTTGATACGATTTAAACGGCAGATTTTGTGAAGTGATTCATGTTTTTCTAGTGAAGGAAAGTAAACTTCTCCACTATAACACTATAAATTTGGTGTGTCTCCTTTACAGAAAGGCATTTGTTTCTTGTTTTGTTCTCATGTGTCTTTCTGTACAAAAGCCAATGCATTTTTTTTGTTTACCGTCGAGAGCTGACTTTCTGAATGTAAGTCACATTGAAAGGTATCTTTCAACTTTATACTAGAAAGTTTTCTGTTTTCCTTAACTTACAGAAAATAAGAAAGAAAAAGAAACCATTCCATTTGCCAGAAGTCATGATCAAATTTCAGATGACTTTTTGCACTCCACAATAAGCAAATGCCAAATTTAAGCCAAAGAATCTTCTGACAATGCTCAGTGATGGTAGGTTTTTTAAGGGATCATAGTTTCGTGTTGCTACATACAGACATCCAAGTGTACACTGATCACAGGAATAGCTCAAGACGGGTAAACAACAATTTATCCCCAGAAGCAATTTTTTCTTCCACTGTGCCGGCGATCTCTTCAGGATTGTTTAGCAAATGCTATAAATTGTGATGAGTGTCACAGTGAACGCCATCGATTGCTGGAATCTGGGAAGATCCAGAATTTACTAGAACACCGTCATCCTTCATCAGCAGGTACTAATATTTGAAGGACAGTAAAAACATACAAAAATGGTGAAAAGTACGCTGCTTCTAACAAAAGCAGAACTATCCTTTCTAACATCACTCCCTTTCCACTTCCACGGGCATTTGTTTCTTATCAAGACGCACGAAGTAATAAAACCATACACAGGCCATATCAGATCTGCCTTCCGGGAGCACTTATCTACTCCTTCGTTCAACAAATATTTTGCACCTTCTACATACCAGGTAGTTTCCTCGACATTGAGGACCCAGTGGTAAACCAGAGACAAATCCATCAACACCCTTACAGAGCTTACATACTGGTGGGAAGATGGCAAACAGACAAATAAAAGTGACCAAATAATATAATGTCAGATGGTGACAGCAGGTGCTATGACAAAAAATAAAGCAGGGTCCTCGAACAACAACAGAATGTTAGTGAAAAATTGGTGACATCTGAGTGAGACCTGCAATTTAGTAAGTGGTACAGCAATGTCAATTGGTCTGTTCGTGATGGCTGTACCGGGGCTATGTAACGTGCTAATATTAAGGAAAGAAGGGGAAGGGGTGGAAGGGAACCCTTTGCGTTGTTTTCACAGCTTTTCTCTAAATCTAAAATTAGTTCAATATTAAAAGTTTAAGCAAAAATACAGCAAGAGAGGAGAGTAGTTACCAGGGTCCAGAGGGGACAATTTTCTATGGAATGGCCAGAGACCACTTCTTTGAGGAGGTGCCATTCGAATAGGCTTCTCTCCACAAAGGTTGAGGAGAGGGGTCCTCCAGACAGAGGGAGCAGCAAGGGCAAAGCCCCCAGGGCAGGACGAGCTTTACAGCTGTAAGAAAGGGAAGGCAGGCCGGTGTGGGCGGAGTCAAGAGCACAAGTCGGAAACTGACCACGAACAACGAGGCAGAGAACCAGGTGTGGTCCGACTACGCCAGACGTCACAGGTCCCCAGTGCTGGGAAACCACTGGAAGTTTTCAAGAGAATCATGTGATCTGATTTAAATATTTCAAATATTTTAAGTCAAGTGGAGACAGAATGGAGGAGGACAAGAGCAGAAAGCAGGAGATTTGATGGGAGACGACTATGAAGTCCCACACGTTACTGGAGAGTCTCTGGAAATACAGGACCCAGGACAGAAATGGTGAATTCTCAGGATCAGTTCTGAAAGTAGAGCCAGAGGGATTTACGGATTAACTGGATGTTGGCTCTGAGCGAAAAGCAGGAGGTGAGCGTGACCCCTAGATGTCTGGCCTGACTTTCATTGTATGACGGCCTGGGACATTGGTGATGCTTTCAAAGCGCAATCTGACACGTGAGCACAGTTTGTATCGGATATTCTAGAATGTCTTAGAGAATCAAGATCACAATGTACTGATCTGGCCGTAAATACGTGTTTCTCTTTTCATCCTGCGGCATCGGTGCCATCAAGTTCCCTGGATTACAAACTTCATTACGTCAGAAAACTCGTGTCACTCCCAAGCTGGCCTTCCCAATAGACAATCTGATTTCCACCTCTCTCCTACCTTGACGCAGGACTTGCACATCCTCATATTCACCATAAAGAATCCATTCCTACCGCACATTACCAAGTAATATAGAGTCGAATTACTATTTTAAAGGAAAAGTGGAGAGGAAGGTTCAGGCCATACATTGTAACTTAGCAAAAGCTCCCTGTATCGCTGCAAAATAGGTGTTCGTCTCCAAGCCTGCTCCATCCTGTAGCTGAATATCTATTTTCTCCTCTCTTTCCCCTATAAAGTATTCTCTCTCTTCCATTTTTCCAAAATAAAGAAAATCAGTTCTGGCCCTTAATGGGCCTATTCCACTGGAAGAAGCAAACGTCCTGCAGGGAACCGGGCCATGTATTTTGGAAGACAGTTGGGGCAGCTATTGTTACCTGAGGTTGCTAGTTGAAAGCCTCACTCAGGTGTCCCTTCCTACGGCACAGAATATACTTCCTTAGGGAAGTTCTAATAAACAGCGAGTTTTGTTCGGGTCATTCTAGTCACAATACGGTGACCAGAAAATCTGCTGGGACACAAAGGCAGGTGGAACATCACGGGAGAAAGGAAAGAGTCGTGGTTTATACGAGGGCACTACAGGAGCATATTCTCATCTCGTGACTCTGGGGGATAACTGTGTGTCCTAGCAGAGCTTTTCCTCCTCTGTTAGTTCACCCTTCTCTTCCAGGTTGCGGGCAGCCCGCTGGGTACTGTGGTGTAGACTGTGTTTCTTACACACACACTCTGGATCCATTTCACAAACTGAATAAGACGTGCACCCAGGAAGGAAGGGCTTCTCGTCCTAAGGGTGACAGCAGGAATCGCACAGTGAGCTTCGGCAGCTTGGAAATGCGTGAGCTACCCTGAGTGATAAAGGAGGCTGGACTCGACAGTGAAAGGAGTACCGGGCAGGAACCCTCAGCAACTCAGTTTCCACATCAGCCCAGTGGAGATAATACCAACCACAGCTGCCACTCTCACCATACGCCAGGCTCTGCTACGCACTCTTCACGTGGACTGTCTTGTTTAATCCTCTCCATGATTCTGTGAGGCAGAGGTTATCTGTAGGAATACTATTATAGTCCTTGAATTACGTGAGGGAGGAGAGGCTGAGAGAAATTATGTGGGTCACCGGGTAGGGATGCGAGAAGCGTAGGGATGGTTTTCATGAAAGAAACAAAGAACAAGTATAAACAAGCTTCCATTACTTATGGGACTATGGTAGTGCTGGCAACCAAAGTAGGAAGACAGACATACAGATACAGACACAGACAGAGATACAGACAGAGATAGAGATAGAGATAGAGACACAGACAGAGATACAGACAGAGATAGAGATAGAGATAGAGACACAGAGATACAGATAGAGATAGAGATAGAGATAGAGACACAGACAGAGATACAGACAGAGATAGAGATAGAGATAGAGACACAGACAGAGATACAGATAGAGATAGAGATACAGACACAGATAGACATACAGATACTGAGAGAGATACAGATACAGACACAGATAGACGTACAGATACTGATAGAGATACAGATACAGACACAGATAGAGGTACAGATACTGATAGAGATACAGATACAGACAGAGACAGAGGTACAGACAGAGACAGAGACAGAGGTACAGACACAGATATAGACATAAGCTGCCCCATAATGGTGAAGCTATTGAGCCTGCATGGCTTTGTCACTGGTAAAACAAGCACATGGTGGCTATATATCAAATTTTGGGCAGAGGACAAAGAAGGTATCACTAGGTTTCCTGTAATATAAAAACAGAAAAAGAGAAAAGAGTTCAATCTGAAGAATCCACGAAGAGATAGGAAAAGAGGTGTGTTTGCTGCTGAAAGAAACTAGCTGGACATGCTCTGGATCCTGGAAAGGGAAGACACTAAGTCAGCCTGAGTCACACAAAGCAAGCCACTAGTGATGTCTAAAAAAGAAAAAGATGGCTGGGTTGAAAAGCACGACGTTGACCATGCAACCGGAAAGGTACGTGTAGAAGATGTGGGTTTCAGAGTTAGAGGCCACACTTCAAATCACAGCTCTGCTACTAACTTGCCTTGGGCAAGGTCTTTAACTCATCTCAGCTGTGGATTTCCAACTGTGAAGTGGCCGTAATAGTTCTATCTATTTCTTAGGATTGTTATGATGAATAATACAGGAAAAGGTTTTAGGACTGCACCTGTAGAGTACCTAGAACATTCTAGATGTTCACTAAATGAAAAGTATCCTGCTTCACGCTTCACTCTTCACCAAACATACCTGTATAACTGCTCACCCCGAGTTTACACCGAATGTCCAGAGAGCAAAGCATGCCACAGACCAAAAATGACAGCACTGCCCGGACTGGAGGACAGAAGGGCAGAGAGAGCACACGCCTCACGGGCCGCAGCAGGTCCGCTCTTCCCTCCCGCCGCCAGCGCGGCCACAGACTCCGGATCACGTAACTCGCACCGCAGAGGGTCTGCTGGCCTGGACACCCTCATCGCAATATACTTCCAGTGTTTGTGGCCTTTTATTTTTCCTAGCTGTCTCTTTTCCACTTTACCCAATTAAGAATGCAAGAAAACTACGGTTACTAGTTCGTCCAAGAATATATGTCCTGGGAAATACTGGTTTTCCAGATGTGGAGTCAAGCAAGGAAAAAAAAAAACACCAAAATGTGATAATCCCCCCTAAATAATCAGCAATTATAATATTATCTTTCTGTGAACTTAAGGATTGCCTCGGATAGATGGATTTCACATTAAAAAATGGAATTTCATATGCAAATCCTGACTTTAATACTCTTCCTTCTAATTAAAAGTACAAATTCCAAATATGAGAGCTGATATGACATCAAATTAAAGAAGCTCATTTAGGCAGCCCATGGCCTCATCCTCTTTCTCCAAAAATATATTTACCTTAGGCCTCCTCCCAAAAAACTCATTATTTGTCATTTATAAAAATAATGAATGAGGTCTTCCCTGGTGGCGCAGCGGTTGAGAGTCCGCCTGCCGATGCAGGGGACGCGGGTTCATGCCCCGGTCTGGGAGGATCCCACGTGCCGCGGACCGGCTGGGCCCGTGAGCCGTGGCCCCTGGGCCTGCGCGTCCGGAGCCTGTGCTCCACAACGGGAGAGGCCACAGCAGTGAGAGGCCCAGGTACCGGAAAAACACACACAAATAATAATAATAATAATGATGAATGAAATTTGGAGTTGATCCAATTATCTGAATAACTTGGACTTGAACCACCTGTGATTCCCACGCAATAGAGGTACGTAATCCATAGCCCACACAAGTGATCGCTTTCCACTCCCTAAATTTGCATCGTTTTTGTTCTTCTCTTCCTCCCCGTGTTTCCTTCCCCTAATCCTACTTTTTGGGCCAAAGATTATAAATAAAAATTAGTGTATAATAATGTGAATAATCTCAGGAGTCCTTATATGCCAATGAACATGTGTGAGAGCTTCTGGCTTTGGGCCACCCCGAGAAGGAGAGATGGCAGGTAGCAGAGGAGGAAAGGGGGCTATTTCGGGAAAGGGTATTTTCTGAGCTTGAGGCACACAGCGTTCCATCAGACCCATGCAAAAACGTGACACGTGAAGGTGTGGAGGGGACACCAGCCACCTCGCCGTAGCTTTGTTTTTTCTTGACAATATTCACCAAAACCGAGGAATGCAGGAGGAGCAGGGTTGGTGTTACCAAGAGGAACGCTGCAACAGAGGAAGACAAGACGCGAGTGCAGCTATTCTGGGATGGTAGCTGGTGCTGCAGCCCACCGCCTCCTCCCCGCTGGTGGCAGGCCCACAGGGGGTCTGCTTTGCGGGGAGTCCACTCCGCTACTCTGAGCCCTCATGCTTCTGGTGGGGCTAACACCAGCCCTCCGCCCCCAAAGTGAAACACAGCCAGGCTGAGGCAACCCGTGCCTCCTGCATCCCAGGCCACCAGGGCAGATGTGAGCCACACATCAGGCCAACCAGAGCCATGGAAGCTCAGCTGGGGGGACTCCACGTGAATTCCTGGAGAAAAGGACGTTCCTTTCAACAGTTCTCTGAGTATCGTGTGGAGAATGTGGCCACCACAAGGGCCTGACAACGGAGACATCTAGAGAATCTGGACACAAGAAACGGGTCTTACTGACATCTCTTGAGCCTCACTCAAGTGATGCAATAAGCTCGTCCTAGAGCCCTGTACATACACTCCCTCTGGGTTTAAGTTAACTTGAGTTGACTTTTCTACCACCTGTAAGGGAAAGAGACAATATTCTCAGAATCCCCAGGAGGAGACCAATTTAAACCATCCGTTATCCGCAAGCTGACAGTGAATGGCCAGGTAGCTCTGTGGTCACAGGCAGAGCAGGCAGCTGCTCCAGAGACCTGCACCGGAACGAGCGGGAACTGCTGTTAGGGACGCTGCAGAGCCTAAAAGCAGGATGTCTTGGAAAATGAACAATCCTTAAAAGGAAATATAAAAGCACCAGAGACCAATTCTGACCGACTCGGAGTCTCCCTGGAGCCGACCGAGTGCGATATTTTCATTCAAACTCCGCCAAAAGAAATCGTCACAAACAGCACACACGTCCTCGGTATCGAACCGGGGCTACGCGGCACTACAAGATCCGGTCACGTCTGTTCTATAGGTTTAAAATCCAAGTGACCCAAATAATTGCATCAACTACCTACTTCAGCTGACCACCACTGAACTTGAAAAATGAAAGGAATTAAGTACAGAACAACTGGATGTACTAGCCTTTGAGGTACCCTACCAGGAACAGTCCTAATTGCTGAAGGGGATCATTGAGAACAAAGGCATACTGGAAGAAGTTCAAAGATGAAAACTCCCAAAACGTCAAGGGTATATAGGCTTTACACTTGTGGATTTGAACCCGAGGTAAGCAATTCGAGGTAGTATCTTGGTATCAAAATAGAAAATGAAATGACAATAAAATATCAATCTCATGATTTCTGGTGCTTTGAATAGATAGCCTCCATAGAACCAATGGAAGTTAGAACACAGAATGTTTAAAAAAAAAAAAAAAAAAAGCCTCCCAGTGGGAACAAAAGTCCTGTTACGAGAAATACAAAATAAAGGCATGTGGTACATCACCTCCAAGATGGCTGTCACAAATTGTTCCCTTCCTGTCTACGCACACCAAACCCCATCAAGGCTATTCCTTCCTTCCCTTCAAATCTAGTCTGGCTTTAGTGACCAGACTGACCAGTAGAATAAGGTAGAAGAACATCCCAGGACTTCTGAAGCCAGGTCCTAAGAAGTCTCTCAGTTTCCACTTGGGCCTTTTGGTACTACCTCCTTTGGAAAGTTCCTTCTGGGGGCACCCAGGCGCTATGCAAGACATCTGACTCTCTGGAGCCACCGTACTGTGAGGAAATGCAAGGGAGCACGTGGAAAAGTCACGTGAAGAAAGAGAGAGGGGGGAATCCCCTGGCAGCCCATTGGTTAGGATTCCACGCTTCCACTGCCAAGGGCCCGAGTTCAACCCCTGGTCAGGGAACTAGGATCCTGCAAGCTGTGCAGTGCAGCCAAAGAAAGGAAGGAAGGAAGGAAGAGGAGAGAAAGAGAGAGAAGGGAAAAGAAAGGGGGAGAGGGGAGGGGAGGGAAAGGAAATATATCCTTGTCTGGCCCTATTCTACCCATCCCAATCCACATTGCAGACAGGTGAAAGAAGGCGGCCCCTTGGACACTCCATCCCAGCAAAGGTGTTACAGAGACTAACTAAGGAAGTGAACCTAACTAGCAACTCACACCAATGCCCCAGCCTCACCATCCCAGCCAACTCAAGCCACCTGAGGCCCCAGTCATGGTGGAACGTAGATCAGCAACCCCAGCTCTGCCCTGTCTGAATTCCTGACCTGCGAGACCATGAGAAGGATAAAAGGATTGCTGTTTTATGTCACTAAGTGCTAAAGCAGTCTGTCGTGCAGGAATAGGTAGCCAGAACAGCCACGATCATCTGAAGTCAAAATTTTTGGTCTGGATTAGTGCTTTCAAAACGAGTAACTCACTACGCTCTAAAATCTGCATCAGGAAGCAGAATATTCGTATGTTCCACAGAAGCAAAGTCAAAGCTGAGATACAAAGTTTTTTTAAATTGCCCTACTGTGCTTTGTTAAAGCAGGAGAGCAAGTAAACCAAATTTCACAGATCATTTTAAGGAACAGAGAAAATGGAAGTGATACTTACAAACCTGAATTCTGAGACCTAATCATGAAACGTTAAAAAGACCATTAAAATCATGCAATCAGCAACTCATTTAAGAAACAAAAGTCTCTCACGATCTGTTTTAGTTAATCTGTCCAATTTAACACATGAGATGAAGCAGTCTTGCCAACACAGTCTGTGTTTCTGATTTTCTAAACTTACCCTACCTCTGACCTTTATGATTAGAATCTAATTAAAAATATGGTTATTTTTTTAAAGGTAGAGATGGAGTAATTGTCTCATCTATTAAAGTTATGACTAATTGTTAACCTTCTTAACTTGCTGATTCACTGCCATGCCTTTCACTTCAACCTTTTTCAAAGCAAGGTCCAAAAAAATTCAGATTGCAAAACAAACTCTGCTGAAAAAAATATGCAATTCACTTTCACTGCACGATCAAAACAATTGGAAAGACTTTTACAAATTTACAAGTCTAATATCTCCCAGAACTGTGAATTAACTGAGTCTTTGATTCAATTACCCAACTTTTCAATTTAATCAATTAACCAAAAATTTTATTTAACAAGTATGCGTCTATCCTTACATTGTGTGCTATGAAGGAACACAAAAGTATTACATGGCATTTTGCTCACACTCGGGATCTTGAAATCCAGTTGGGAAAATAAAACTTGTGAATACAGACAAATTCAATGATAAGAGAGATCTGCTTTCTTCCAGGAATATAACTCACCCATAAATAGAAGAGGAAAATCATATATGCAGTTAACAATCTTCTAATCCACTGAATGCCATGAGAATTCTCCCCGTGTTCTATCTGGATTCTATCTAACCTTCCCTGCAAGGCTTACAAGGATCCTGAACTAGTGTGAAACAAGTGCCTGAAACTGCTGTTACCCTGGATTATAGAGTTGCCCGTGTGAGAAACAGCCAGCACAGAAACTGCAACGTTTCAGACCTTCTCCTTGACATTTGATTTGGGCTCAGATGTGGACCCGCCATGTTCTCTGTCCATGGTCCTCAGTATAAATTTCACGTCTGTTCTGAACAGTCGTTAGGGCCTCTGGTCTGTCTGGTTTCATCTCTTCAAGAGGATGACTCAGTATCTTTTTGATGTGTCTCCCAGGGGGTCTCCAAAGTTAATCATGTGTGGGCCACACAACTGCATTTGAAGCTAGAGCATCAAAGATATGCTGCGCAAATCTGGCGAAACAGTGCACAGCCATCCTCGTATAAAGCATTGACAAATGCAACTTTACTGCTTAATTTCACTTATTAAGATACAGAAAGCATTTAGGAAGGGGTAAGTATATTTGAATCACGCTGGCTTCAAAAAACAATTAGGAAAGTCTGTGTATTATCTCCTCCAATAATGTCTTCTTTTTTTAAGTGACTGCTTCCAAAAAAGTCATAAGCAGAAGGTCAAAAAAGAAGAGATAAAATGGTATTGCTCTGATGCTCTTCAAAATACCATCGCCTCGTGTCCACCCCCTTGGTTCAGGGACCTCACACACAGCCCCCAATGTACTGATGTATTTCCTACAATGGCCAGGACTCTGCTGAACCCCACCATCCTCCCTCTCTCTCCACACACACACACACACACACACACACACACACACACACACACACACACACACACACACACACACATTCTACCACTGAATTAATTTTTTTCTTTTGAAACACCTCACCTCAGATTCTCACCATTACCTCAGATTCTTCTAATAGGAGATAGAAGATAGACACCTTAGGAATGTTTAAATACTTTACTGAATTTTTTTACTTTTAATGCAACTCATTATAACATATTTCAGGATTAAATGTTCCAAAGCCAAGACGAAGGAGAAAGAGAGAGAGAGAGGAAGAAAGAGGGAAGGAAGGGAGGGAGGGAGGGAGGGAGGGAAGGAAAGGAAAGAAAAGAAGGAAGAAAGAAAGGAAGGAAGGAAGGAAGAAAGAAAGAAAGGAAAGGTCACCAATCCTTCAACAGCATCTGAAAACTTACAGAGAAGCAGAGAATTTACATTTTTCTCATCTGTCTAATGTAAAATTTTCAACGTGGATTTTAGGTTTGTGACAGAAAAAGCTCATTTTTGAGGCAAGACCCCCCACAGTTACCCATGTAAGCCCCTCAAGCAGACACTCTGCACCACGGAAGGATTTTATTTGAAGCCCAGGATTTGATTCTTTGATTTGACTTGAGCTGTTGCCACTTGCCTTTTCCTCAGTTCCTTCTTTCCCACCCTCTCACTAAAACTAACCCTGGCTGTCCAACCCTCCACGATTCCTGTGGCAGCGTTCACCGACAGGGACCACCTCTCAGCCCACCCATTTTCCAAGTTTAGCCGGTTCTCTGCACCCTTTGCAGTAAGATCTGAATTAAGAAAAGTGGTCTAGGTCATCACACATCCTCTGTTGCTTCTTTAAGGGTTATTTTCAAGATGTCCTGGGTACCTCACCCCGGCTAGGCTGTGATATCTGAGACATTTTCCCCTTCAAATCTGAACTAATGGAGAGGTTTTTTTACAGAACGAATGGATCGACCTTCCAGAGAGGCTCTTGTTTTTCCCCAACAGGTCTGCGCATCCGCACAGGCTGCACGTTTGTAAGAACAGTCCCCAAGTGAGTCACGGCAACAAAAGAAACAGAGAGTTTCTCAACGCGACACAGGAAGGATTTTTTTATTTGAATTTGCATGTTGTTTATATTTTCCAAGAGGAACTGGAAGACAAGGGCTTCGCTCTCACTGAGCGTCTCCAGGCATGAACTCCGCCTTCAGCGCTGCTGTTTGTTTGTCCCCCTCAGCACTGAGGGTTTGGATGGTGACGGGGACTCAATTTCCCTGTTGCTTTCATCTCACTTTGACTCCTTCATCCCTCCTCCCCAACTCGCCAGGAGGGGAGTCTTTGCCAGTGTTGATTCCCAACTTCAATTCTAACTCCATCCCTCCCCACCTTGGAAAGTGCAAGTTTCCTCCCTTCCAAAGTCTTTCAGAGCCCTGCCCCGTCCCCTGTTCCTCCCCTTTCGCATGTCACCACCTCATGTAACCTTCTCTGTGCCCTTTCTCTCCTCTTTCCTAGAAAAATATTTTTCTAAAATGCCTCATTCTCCTCCCCTTTGGTATCTGGCCTCCAGGTCTATAAATAACTATTATGAATGTCACCTAGAATCCTTCTCAGAGGAATGCATTTGCCTTCAATTATTACATTTTTACACATGATTTCTCATGATTCGCCTAGTGCACAACACACGGCCTGCGATGGACAGTCTTCCCGTAATTCTGGATTTAATAAGTGAATAAATCATATTGGTCCTCGTTGCTGCCAGTTGTATTAACAATAACCTCTCTTGGGCTAAGTACCATGCGAACCCTGACTGTGTGTTCTGGTTTGGTCCTGCTGCCAAGCTCAGTGCATGATGAACACGTGTGACATCTTACTGAGAGGCACTGGCTGTGTAGCAGCCCAGGAGAGCCAGGAAAGGAGCTCTAGCCCGGCAGGCGTCCATGGGTGGGAGAGAAGGAAGGCGGTGGACAGAGAAGCAAGAGCACAGAAGGAAAGCAGCTTGGTGGGAAACGACTAAGTCCAGAATTACCAGCGCATTCAGTCTCATGACAGGGAAGTGATCTGTACGCAGTCTGCAAGATGAAACCGAAGGACTGACATCGAGGCGGCCCTGCGTGGCAGCAGGTGTAGACGCCCTGTTGGTGGAGCAGAGGGACGGCAGTGCGGGAGGAGTACAGCTTGAGGAGAATCCCAGGTCACCCTAAACGGGCAATGGAGTAAGAGAGCCTCGTACGTTACGCTGCAGTGGTGCAACTGGACCTGACATTTATTAAATACTTCTTGGGTCAGGATTAGTCAGGGAAATCAAGATAAGAAGATAAGCTCTCTAGGTAAGAAGATAAGTCAGTCCACCTTTGAAACTAAGAAACCCAGAGGGAGGAAAAATGAGAGAGAGACTGACAGTAACTTCAGAAAACAGGTCGTTTTTCTCCCTGGGCTTCAATTTCTTGACCTAGAAAATGGAGAGTGCAGCATTTGCCCTTTGGTCCAGTTGGATTGTTTTGAGTCTTACATGAGAAGGAGGCGAAGAGCCACTAAAACCCAGAAGACAAATTACTGTTGTTGCTATTATTTTCTGTTTAGGATCAAAAGTTTCCATTAGCTCAGTCTAGAAGTTAACGCACTACTAAACACTATCTTTAACAACTGAAA
This sequence comes from Kogia breviceps, assembly GCF_026419965.1. Lineage (NCBI taxonomy): Eukaryota > Metazoa > Chordata > Mammalia > Artiodactyla > Physeteridae > Kogia > Kogia breviceps. The sequence goes on from NC_081328.1 coordinate 55,345,418, forward strand.
AGGAAGTAAGACACCATACATAAAATACAACATACCAATAAGCAAGTAAAAAACAAAATTACATGCACCTTTCAACACTTTATTATAAAATAGGCTGTGGGGTAGATGATTTTGCCCAATTGTGGGCTAATGTGAGTGTTCCAAGCATGTTTAAGGTAAGCTAGGCTAAGCTATGATGTTAAAAATAGTACTGAGGGGCTTCCCTGGTGGCGTAGTGGTTGAGAGTCCGCCTGCCGATGCGGGGGACGCGGGTTCGTGCCCCGGTCCGGGAGGATCCCACGTGCCGCAGAGCGGCTGGGCCCGTGAGCCATGGTGGTTGTTTTTTTTTTTTTTTTTTTGCGGTACGCGGGCCTCTCACTGTCGTGGCCTCTCCCGTTGCGGAGCACAGGCTCCGGACGCGCAGGCTCAGCAGCCATGGCTCACGGGCCCAGCCGCTCCGCGGCACGTGGGATCCTCCCGGACCGGGACACGAACCCGCGCCCCCCGCATCGGCAGGAGGAATCGCAACCACCATGCCACCGGGGAAGCCCTCCCTGCCCACTTTTTAATGCCCACCGAAAACACAAGGGCCATCCAACTGAAAGGAGGAGGGAAACAGGCTTCAAAGAGCAAAATGCTTTCCAGCCAGCAGTTTGTTGAAACAAACGTGCATCTCTTCACATCCGTTCTGACGGTATCCCCCGCGGGTCATTTAGGAGACAGTCACTCAGTACCTGTCATGCACCAAGTACGCAGTAATCAGGCTGATTATCGCTCTTGGGCATATTTCACAGGAGAGGGATGCGAGAGAAGATAACTCGGTGTGTGGCCGCGTGAAAGAGACTCGGGCTGGTCCTACAAGCCCCGGCTGCCGTGTGGCTGCTGCCGTGTGGCTGCTGCCGTGGTCTCAGGAAATTCGCCAGCATATACGGAGCCTCGATTTCTCATTTGGGACAAGGAGACAAGACGTGGCTGGGTCAGGTTCTGACCGAGGATCTTCTCATTTCTAGAGCCTTCTGTATGTGCGGAGAACCTCCGCAGCCGTACTCATCTCTACGCCCCGACCCAATTCTCTGTCCCAGCCAAAGCACACTAACCCCTAACCGGGTTTTGTTATTTCTTTTGTCTCTTTTTGGCATACACGGTCCCGCCTCGGGGTGTGCTGGTAAACGCTTGACAGTGGTATGATTTTATCATCATTATTACTTTGTAAGAGTTGACTGAGAAAGGACAGGGCTCCGGGCTTCTGCAGACACCATGGCAGAAGCCATGTAGAATTCCAGGAGCTGACGTCCTTCTTTGCCTGGCTCACTCACTCACATGTACTTTCCAAGTCTCCGCTCGGCTGTCACCCTCTCTAGAAAATCTTCCCCCCCTGACTGGGAGCTTGGGGTTCGCAGTTGTAAACTACTAGATACATACAGGACGGAGAAACAAGGCCCCTACTGTCGAGCACAGGGGACTGTATTCAATGTCCTGTGATAGACCATCATGGAAAAGCATATGAAAAAAAGAATGTCTCTATGTTTATAACGGAGTCTCTCTGCTGTACAGCAGAGATGGGCTCAACACTGTATTAATAAATCAACTATACTTCAATTTAAAAAAAAATAAATTAAAAAAAAAAGTCTTCCCTCATTGTAACTCCTGGAGGGGGTTCCAATGCGCTGAACCACCACGGGGCGCCAGCACCCCCTGGGGAGCTTTAGTCTTAGTCTCAGTCTTGTACGGACACTTGACTTGAGCTCGATCGCCTTAACAAATTAACAAGCGCACACCACCACGCCGCTGGTTACAGGCACAGTATCGTACAGCAAATCACGGAGTTCATCCGTCCGGTGTAAGTGAACCTTTAGACTTGTCCAAGCGCAGCCCCCCACCTGCCCCTCCGCCGTCACCAGCTTCTAGCCACGCTGTTTCACTCTGATTCCCCGAGACGCTCCACTGAAGCGGACGTGCCCCACGTGCCCCGTATCGGTCCTTCTGTGACAGGCCATGGTCACTCAGCATGCTGTCCTCTAGGTTCATACGTGTTGGCACATACGGCAGCATCTCCCTCTTTTTAAAGGCTGAACACTCTTCCACTGAACGTACAGACCATGTTTTAAAGGGTGGCCCAGCCCCCGTGGGGTAAGTACCGCACGACGGCCCATGTCCAGCTACCAGTGTGACCCCACTGAAGGCAGCGCTGGGCAAGGCAGCACAGCGGGACGCAGGATTTCCACCACCCGGGTAAGCTGGGGGCACGGATAGTAAGGCCAGGTCCTAAACCTGCCGCCACGAAGTGACCAGCTTTCTTGTGTTTGTTTGTTTGTTCTCGGCTGAGGCGCACGCGGAATGCAGGCTCTTCGTTCCCCGACCGGGGATCGAACCCCAGCCCCCTGCGGTGGAAGCGCAGAGTCTTAACCGCCGGACCGCCAGGGAAGTCCCCAAGGAAGTGACAAGTTTTGAGTGTCTCTTACGGTTGCTTGTAATGTAAACTATTTAATTTAATTTAATTTTTTATAATGATTCACTCACCACATTCCCTTTCTCTCTCTCTCTCTCTCTCTCTCTCTCTCTCTCTCTCTGTGTGTGTGTCTCTCTCTCAGTTGCATAATCTACCTACAAGCCTTATGTCCAGGTCTCTTACACAAAACAATAATATAAAATCGGAATATCAGAGAAGTCACCTGCTGTAGTGCAAAGAAATCAGTGCATCAACTTAGAGAGACAGAAAACCTGCAGCGTGCAGCTCCCTGTACTTGGTTTAAAGCCCCACCAGGCTCAATGATTCGAGAGAAAATTAATTCAAGCACCTGACAACCACCGCGGAAACACTGGCTACACCTATGTTGGTTCTATTACAGTAAAATACAATTAGGGCAACAAAGAAGGGCTTTGGGGGGTATTTCTGTGCTCCTGGCCATTTCCTAAGGATTTACACAGGTGCTCAATGAATAAGACAGATAAATTTGAGAAAGGAAATATTACAAATTAAGCAAGCAAAAAAGAAATCTGGAGGTGGTGATAAAAGCATTTTTGAGATCCTCTTCACTTTTTCCACTTTTTGTTGTTGCTGTTAGCCTCGGTTATGGCACCAGCCTAGGCCGAGCTAAGTGCGCATCTAACACCTGAAGTTTCCAGGTGGAAACCAGGCTCGTATGGAAGAACGAGGTATTCAAAATGATTGTTCCTGAGTTTCATTAAAGCAAAACACACTGCAGAACACAAGTAAGTCCCTCACACGAGTCACTCTGCGTGACTGAAACTAACAGGGAAAGTTCACCAGGAAACATTACAGTCATTTTCTGTGTCTGTTGCTTATTATTACCTACCTAGGCAGCAGGTTATGAAACAAAGAATTGCAGTAGAATTGGAACAAGAGCGAACTCCCCGTCCACGTCTGCAACAAACAGAAGAGTTTCCACCAACTAAGCAAGTGCTCACGACCAAGTCAAATGCTAAAATAAAATGCACATTTGATAAAGAACCATTGGACTGGGAATAAATAATAACTAGGCAGGAGTCTATGAAAGCTGTAAACAGTTCAACGTTCCAAGGTTCAACGGGAAACGCTCTCTGACTATATTAACAAACCTTCTGTGTTTGAGCTAAACGATCAAAACCTTGTCCTTGGAACTCAGAATAAAGCACGTTTACTTGTTTCAAGGAACTCCCTAAGGTTTCGGTGACGACCGCGTCTTCTGTAATACTTTGGTTGCCCCGCTTCTAAGGCAAGGTACCAGGATGCACGGCTACCACACCCTCCTCAGCTGTGCACCTTCGCAGGAGCAGGACAGGGGCAGACGTGGTGTACGAACAGTGCAGGGGCTGATTTCTCTTGGAGCAAAATGGACACTGACGGTGGGAAGAGCTCTGATGAAAACGTGACGAAACTGTGCTCAGAGGGTCAAAGAGCGATCGGCACGGCACAGGGCTCTGCTCAGGAACTGCGCACGTCTTTGTGCTGTATCGGCCCAGAAGTGCCCTGAGGCATCCGGTCCTCTTCTGATGCCCGGAGCAGGCCTGAGCCTCCCTTTAGGCGCACCCCTCGGGAACAGCGAGCGGGGGTTTCTCAGCGTACCTGTCCCCGTCTTACAAATCCCTCGCTCCCCTCGTTTCTGCTGATAAGCTTCCTGGACCTGGTCCTACGCGGGCAGCTGCTGTGGAATTTAAACGCGTTACGGTTTTCGCTGCAGTTGGTGTGATCGACTGAAGCTCCCCTCCAGGGTCAAGAACAAAAAGACCAGACTAGCGGGGAGATGGGCGAACACCAGACAAAAATGGAGTCTGGAGTCAGTCAGGCCTGGACGCAGGCTACTAACACCATCAGTTACTGACTGGATGACCTCGGCTCTCTCGCCGCCCACTTCCCCAGATACCAACGTACATCACATCTATGCGGTCACAACAGTGGGTCCCCTGGACTGGACCCCTCAGAGAATAAAGAGAAAACTGTACGACAGTCTCCCACTTGCCATTTTTGTGGAGTCCACACGGTATGATGCAGCCACGTTGGAATGAGAGTGAGAAAAGTATCTGAGCTGGATTGTATACAGTACTATGTCATTCTGTAAAGAACGGGATAGTTGAGAGTGGTTAAAAGCAATAGTCTGGAACTAAAAACGGAAAGATTGGGCAAGATACGAAAAACAAACCACCACAGCAACCTCCCAAGTCGTAACAAGAATTGGGCAATAGGAGGCTGGTCTGAGTCACTGTCAAGGAGAGGATGCAGCGATAGGTTAGCAAGTGGATAAAGCGTGCTGGGGAGAGGACAGACGAAGGCGGCTCGAGGCTGAGGATGTGAAACGGTTTTTCCAATCCCGATCCAGTTTATTTTTATCTCCCTCATGAGATGTAAAATAATTCACATGACAGCTTGATTGAGACCTTATGGGTACTGTTTCCATTGTGCAAGACAGGAATATTTAGGGCGGAAGCCTCCTGCCAAATGGTAACAGAAGATGGCCCGCGTGGGCGAGCGTCAAGTAGAGAGTAGGGCACGAGTGCAGTGCGTCCGGGGAGGAGAGGCCACCGGTGCGGGTCATCAAAGCCAGTGTTTTATATTGTCATCGTGAGAATCGCCTCTTGTTTGTGTCACTCATGGACTTAAGGAGGGAGGAAGTCATAAAAGCCTACAAGTCAGGACTTCCGATCCGTGCCCTCTAGTCTGCAACGTTAGGGTGCCACACAGGGAGTGTCTGCACGTGTCTCCACAAAACCCTTGGGAGCTCTCAGATGCTCCGAAAGCTTAACTGTTTCGACAGCAGCGCCTGAGATCTATGGGAAATTGCAAAGCTCAGTACCTTTGGCTCACAAGTCACTAGCTGTGTGTCCTTCAGCATTACTTACGTGGCATCGACAGCAATCTAGATGAGACCTGAAAACCTCTCAAAAGAGTCTAAAAGGCCAGTGTAGCCCTAGCTTTAGACAATCTGTTCCTAATTCTGCTTTGCCCTCGGAGGACTATGCAGAATTGTAAGGACTGCCATTTCCATGCTGGCCAGCTCAGGCCATTTAAGCCTCAAATGTATGGTAGAGTGTGAGAATAATTAGAGTTATGAAAAATCAGGCCCTCCCATTAACTCCCAGGTACAGGCTGTACCGCTGTCGGGCAATTTCACAATCTCATTTGCACATCTGTGTTTGTTTAATGTTTGAGTGCATCTGGACGTGCTTTTACACATGGCTGTATCTATAAATCCCCATCCATTAGGTGGACTGGGACTTTCAAAGGGGATCCAAAGAACTAATGAAAAGAACATTTTGGCAACAATTCTCTGTTTATGGAGAGGATCTTTTTGTTTTCCCCCCAAAAAAGCTCAAAGTACTTTTCATTAAAACATTACAGCGTGTCTATGAGGTAGGCAGTAGGTTGGAATCAGTAGCTCTATATTTCATAGGTGAGCAGCTAAGCCTAGAGCCAGCAAGACAGAGTCCTTAGGGGACAGAAACAGAAACCACCAGGCCAACTCAGCTGACACGCTCTCCACGCTGTTGCTCAGAAGTGTACAAGCCGAATAAAATGTGAATTTAGGTCAACTGCAGAGAAACGAGTACTCCGTCTACCTGTAAAATGTATTTCCCCTATATTTCTATAAAGTGCCCTTCCCAGATATACAGGTTGTCAATGATCTTCTAATAATAACACCAAGGACTCCACATTTACCTCTCAAAACCAGAGAGATGCCTTCGTCTGTGGCAGGGCGACAGACCTGAGAAATAGATCACAGAAATGTGGGAACACCAACAAAATTCTCAACTTTGCCTTTTTGAGGAAGATTGTCAGTAAGACACATTTTATAAAGCACATCTGGTGATACTCACCATATGTATATAAGTGTGTGTGTGTGTATTCTTAAATATAAGAAAAAAATGACTTAAGATACAGTAGAAAAGACTTTTGTTTGACACAAGGAAAACTGTTTGGCTACCAGAATGAAAAAAACCTCTAGAATGAGTTACCAAGAAAGGTTATAGGCAGACCCACCCCCAAATATTTGCAGAGCTTTTGGAACAGTAGTACAGATGAAGCTCGATTTCAATATTCTCTCCCCCCACCCCCGCTCTGAAAAACAACTCTTCATAATGACAAGATAAGAAATGGGGAAAGTCATGATTATCATGACACTGAGAACTGACCAAATATCGAAGACGACTGAGATTAATTCTTATCATGTCTGGGTGTTCTGCTGATAAGCTGGCACTATTTGGATAAGTACCAAATTAAAAGCATACATAATGTATAACTTATTCTATAGTTATCCTATAGAATTTATTTTTCTTGTTCTCATTTCAGCAAATTCATTCATTACATTATTGTAATAATGATTTTCACCATAATTTATGATGTCCTGAGAGTAGTGACTAAAGGATTAAAACAGAAAATATAACTGTATTCAAAATATATGAATTTGAGTGTATTTTCATTAAAAAAGAAAATTAAATGTAAAATATAAAAAAAATTGATTTCAAAGAAGTTATTTTTCTTCTAGGGATTCGAAATTCTCTATTAAAATGTAAAACGAAAATTAAAAATTAAAATATATTTTTGTAAAAATAAAATTATTTGCTATTCTGGTATTTGGGATCTGTCCAGTTGGCACTGTAAAGACTCACAATTACACATCACGCCTGTTATTTACATACATACAAGTGTAAGAGTGATACGGATTGTTCAATACTGTGAAACATTCCTCCGCTTGCGAATCTTGAGCTCCTCTGGAAGCGCAAATGAGATCGTGAAGAGAGTAAGAAAATGAGTGCTTGGCACTCGTGGGAAATTATGTCTGGTTATGCAAAAATCTAGCGCATCCATACTATATAACTCTATATCATATTATTTGACGAGTTAAATAAGTTTGCCTTTCCTTTAAATTAAGCCCTTCTACTGTCCCAATGCTACCTCGGCTGTCAGCACAGGTACGGTCCAGAACCCTTCATGGCATCTGGATACAGTTTCTTTTGTTTTGAGGATGTACTAAAAGGAGTATGCAGGAGTTTTTCTCGAGGGCTAAAGAATACTGGTCACAAGAGCAGACGTTAACACAGCACCACCACCAAGTGCCAGATCCCGAATGACAAGGAAGCCTGTGTGTTCTTGAATAAATTCAGTGCGTGTGTATGCGTGTGTGTGCTATCTGCAGCCCTGTAAAGCACAAGCCCAGAAGAGCCCTGCTGCCTGGGTCTTAGGGTGTGACTGGTTACAGGATCTTGGAACCTCGGCGTTCAGGATGCTTCTTAGAGCCACAGGTGACTCCACTGAGGATGTTTTGGGGACTGAGAGACAGGAGGATGTCCACATCTTAAGGACTGATTTGTTTTTCTAGTACATGTTTGGGCAAAGGCATCTCAGATGGGTCAACCAAGTGGTAGGACTTCAACGTCTGAATACAGTTCAGACAAAGATCCTTTGTAAGATGTGCAAAAAGGGCACACACGGTGAAGTGTTCTAATTTAACGGTAGCAAAAGAGAGACTCTGTCTTCTTTTATTTTCATCATTAAAACCAAACCCCAGGATAACAGTAGACATTTCGATCCAAATATGTCTACACATCCACCAAACACCATGCAGATCAACAAGCAGAGCAAGTAAAATCTGCCATAGCCCACGACTCTTGCAAAACCGGAAAAGAGAAATACTACACACTCTGATTTTCATGTAAGTAGGCAGAAAACCACTGAAAGCAGCAGTGAAAGATCCAGAACTTGCGTCAGGGCAAAGAATGCGGGGAAGAGTGTGTGATAAAGAAGAAAGTGTGATGGGATCCAGGTCGTGGCAGAAACCAGCTTACGTCACCAACAGAAAGAGAGAGGCCCATCCTGAGCAGGAAAATACAGGGAACGGGTCTGACCCCTGAGGAATTAAACTTCTGGCACTGGGCTTGAAAGTGCGCAGGGCAGGGTCAGAGGCAGTCCCCCTGCTCAGAAGGTAGCCCTTCTGGGAACGAGGAGGTGACAGGGGAGGGAAAGGCCTCTCCTGGAGGCTTGGTGCTTCTATCAGGGGCCGGGAGAAGGAAGAAAGCAGTGGGCAGTTGGGGTTCTGGGCAAATGAAAATCACTCCAATGGAATGACATGCTATTTCACTAGGATGGATGACCAAGCACATTCTAAGCAAATGAAGAGAAAATACTCCAGATGAAACAGGAGCGTATAAATGCTCCGAGTTGCTCTCCTGTGCTATTCACACCACAAACCTCGCTTTATAATGCTGGTGAGCAACCCTGCTTTCTTTTCCTTCCACAATCCCTGGGGTGTCAGACATTCAACAGGTGACCCTAAATGTTGACACACAGTTGAATTATTCATGCAATAACTGTTGTCACTTCGAATCAAAGGGACAGCAAGTATAAGGAAACCCATTTATCATCCTCTGGGTTGTTTGTCTGTTTGGTCGTTCATGAGAAGACGGACACTTTGAAGAGAGGATAAACAACATCCCTAAGGTCACAGGGCCAATGAGACTGACCTTCCGATCGCTGGACAAAATGGTCCGCCGCGTTATGACCCAAATCGCCATTTTCTGTAGTGATGACCTCAGAATTCTGCTGATAAAGAGAGTAAAACACTTTGGACTGAAGTTCCTTCCCTCTAAAAAAAAAAAAAAACCAGCTTCCAAATCCTGCCACAGATGTTGATCCAAAATTAAAGAGAAGAAGGAGACCCAGTGTACCTGGAGTATTTTTTAAAGACATTTCTGCTTATTTCTACCCACCTCCACCACCTCCAAAAGCAAATTCATCTGAAAAATTATGAGAACAAAAAAGAACTGGCAGGTTATTCAAACGGCTCCTGGATACATACTGCCTAGAATTCTGCGTTCTTTTAACAGATGTTTGACTTCTAGAAAGTTTTATTTTGCAGAGATCTTGGATTCCAGCTCACTTTTATATGCATATCACCTGTGAGCCAGCTGTTAGATAAGCCTGGAACTTACGGGTGGTTTCACCACCTGCCATTACTCAGACTGAAATGCAGATGATTTTCTGCAGACTCAGCTGAGAGAATGAGGGGAAAAGTCTTCTTTTTGACTCCTGGTTCCCTATCAATCACTTAATGAATAAATGAGCAAGGCAGCCATCAGAGACCAGCTGGCTAGAGTGACAAGTCATCACATGTGCCACACGGGGCAAAAGAACGACGCGAGGGACCTGCTGGTCTCCTCCAGTATCTGAGACATGAGAAAATGGCTGTAATCGGAGGTGGGAATAAGCTGAAAACGGCAAGTTATTAGCTACTTGAAATTTGGAGGCACTGAATGGATTAAAGGTAAAAAGCAAAATCTCCCCCCTCAAGCATTGAGCAAAAGAAGAAACCATAAAAGGAAAGATAATGATAAGAAGAAGGTCTAATATGCATTGCTTACTTACTAGATACGAGACACAATGATAATTCTTTATGTGCATTATCTTAGTGATTTTTATAGGAAAGATACTATTATTTTCCAAATTTACAGGTAGGAAAGTTAAGGCTCAGAAAGGTAAGACAGTTTGTCCAAAATTAGAGCTGAGACTCAAGTCCAGGACTTCTTGACAGTATATTCCAGAATCCTCACTCCTATATATTAAGAAAGAAAAAGCAAAAAAAAAAAAAAAAAAAAAAAAAACTAAAAATAAAGTTATAAGACCAGCTGGAGAAAATATTGACAATACTTTGTGACTGAAATATAGTTAATAACCTTAATACAAAAATAGCCTTCAAAAACCCATAAGGAAAAGATAAAAATCATCAAAATAAAAGATAAACTAAGGGCCAAGGAAAAATAAAACACAAAAATAAGAAAAAAGCATGAAAAAATAGTGATTGCATTAGTTTCCCGTTGTTGCTATAACAAGTTACTGCAACCTTACTGGCTTAAAAAAAGCATACGTTTCTGATGTGACGGGGAAGTTCTGGAGGTCAGAAACCTGAAGCAGGGCCACGGGACTGTGCTGCTTCTGGAGGCCCTCCGGGACCCCGTCCTTGCCTTCACCAGCTTCTGGAGGCTGCCCTCCTCGCCTACTCACGGACACCCCCATCTTCACAGCCAGCAGATGCCCCTCTCCCCGCTGAGCCCTGCTCCCTCCTCACATTTTCTTTCTATGACTCTGACCCTCCTGCCTCCTTCTTCCAAGGACATCTGAGTGGCTTCAGGCCAACTAGACAATCCGGCACAACCTCCTCATCTCAGAATCGTTAACTGAGTTGTATCTGCAAGGTCTCATTTACCATATAACGCAACAGGTTCAGGGGTGTTTAGGACACGGGGATTAGCACATATGCACAATCTGGGTGGCGGGGGTAGGGCAGGAATCAGGCTACCACGGTAGTAACCAAAAATTTAATTTAAAACAACAAAGAGGGTTTCCCTGGTGGTGCAGTGGTTAAGAATCCGCCTGCCAGTGCAGGGGACACGGGTTCGAGCCCTGGTCTGGGAAGATCCCACATGCCACGGAACAGCTAAGCCCGTGCGCCACAACTACTGAGCCTGCGCGCTAGAGCCCGCGAGCCACAACTACTGAGCCTGCGCGCTAGAGCCCGCGAGCCACAACTACTGAAGCCCACGCGCCACAACTACTGAAGCCCGCGCGCCTAGAGCCCGTGCTCCGCAACAAGAGAAACCACTGCAATGAGACACCCGCGCACCGCAAGGAAGAGGAGCCCCCGCTCGCCGCAACTGGAGAAAGCCCACGCTCAGCAACGAAGACCCAACGCAGCCAAAACTAATAAATAAAATAAATAAATCTATTTTTTCTTTTTTAAAAAAAGGCTTCAGCCACCCATTTTTGGATCCACATTTTCTTATTATTTGGGGCTCACAGTGGAAGGACTTTGCAGAGGAGCAGGTAAAAATCTTTCAATCAGAAACCCTCACTCTGGGGGGAGAACTCCCATCACACAGACTTATGGTGTCTGATCTCCACCGCAGGCTCTTCCTGAGAGTGTACGTACGCCCTCGGCCGAGATCGCAGACTCACAGGACGCTGGTGGGGAAAAGACTTTAGTAAACGTCCAGCCCAGCACTTTCTTCTTGCTGCCAGAATGTTGTGCCTTGAACTCCTGTCCCCTTCAAGCGGTCTGAAATTGTTTTTGATTCTGTGCAAGAGTTCGGGAGACCTCGGGGACAGGCTGCCCGGAGACCTGAAGTTGCTGCAGAAGACTGTGCCCAGGCCAGCTGCCGGCGGGCAGATTAGGATCATCCCTTCCCAGCGGCTATAGCGACAGCCGCGGGCGCACCACGCAAAGCCGCAAGCCCCGCCCCTGCGCCTCGGCTTCCCCACTCAGACCGCGGGGGTGCGGAGTCGTGCCCCCTCGCGCACGACTTCGGAATTCTCCCCAAGCTCTGAAACTTCACCGATAGCCAGGCTTCGTCCCCGCCTCCATTTTAAGCCGAGTTCTCTTTCCTACACAAAGTGAACCTCTGTTCCAGATGTGCGGTGTGTTGGAAAGAACAGCAGATCTGGAGACAGAAAGATGGACGTTTCACTCCTGCTCTCCATTTCCTACGGGTATGACATCGAAGTCTCCCGCTTCATTTCCTTGTCTGTAAAATGGGATAATAATATTGTAGGAAACAAATGACACATGGCACAAAACGTCCTTGAGACACGTCGTTAAGTGCTAAGTAAATACAGTTTATTATAATTAGTGTTGTGGGCAAACTATCCAAAGTTACAAGCTTCCCCTTCTGCTACACGAAGTCTTATTTTTCTTCTAGGCTATCTTTAATATCTAAAAACTCTAAGATAAACCATTTTAGGGGATCATTTTATTTCCAATTTTAGGAGATCCTCCCTTGGTCCACACTTAGAAGAGCAACAGAGCTGACCTCTGCCTACGAACTGCAAACCAGCAGCATCTGAGTACACAAGCAGCACCCTGGAGTTTTACAGTTCCGCCCCCCCCAACCCCCCCCCACAAACAACTCACCAGCAGGACACTTCATACAGAACGGCCCCTTTTAAGTGACCTCAGATTCCATCCACACTGTTTCCAGCATTTGCCATTCTCTGCATTATCTGCATAGTCCAGATTTGCAAACTGCAAGTTGTAGTCCAACTTGCAAAGTGTCCCTCCAGGGAACAAGGGCATTGACAAAACAGGGACAAACCCTGCAGAAAGGCTTGAGAATGGCTACCTGCCTTAGACTTCCAAGAAGCTGTGGGTCAGCTGCTGGCTTCCTGTAGCCTAAAAGCATACGTCGCGGTGAGCTGCCACATGTAGTCCTCACTCTGAACTACGCCTAACGCTACACTCGGGAACAAGGCCTGGCTCGCACCAGCCAAGCGGAAGAGCGCGGTGCCCAGAGGACGCGGCAGAGAAACAGGTACGGCGCACCAGGAGGCGCGGGGGGCACAGGATCGGGCCCGGAAAGCCCACTAAACAGTCACAGAGACTCCCGCGCTGCCATCCCAACAAGGCCGGGAGCAGGGTGCTATCAAACCCAGGGTGGAGGTCTCTCTGTTTATCTGTCAGGACTCTTCCAAATTTGGTGGTCTCCCAGAGAAGGAAGATTCCAATAAACAGAAGCCTAGGACTCTCAGAAGATGAGCCTCACTTATCCAGCTGGCCACCTGACACAGCCCCAAGGTCACGGACGCCACCAAGAGAACAAGCGCAGACGGTGCTCCTGGGTGAAGGATGATTACAACACTGGAGAGTGAGGCGGAGTGGCCTTTGCACCGGGACAGAATTAGCTGTAGAAACCTGGGCTGCATTCCTATGAAAGATGCTAACCTGCTCCTACCTTTGCAAAGCCCGAGGGACATTCTCTGTGTTGCTGACTTCTCACCCGTGCCAGCTGTAACCCACACCTGTGCTGACGACATCCGTGGCCCAACTCCTGCTGGTGGACCTAACTCATGCTGATCCCCACCCTTCCCACCAGGCCTCTGTCTGGTAAGCAGTACGCTCCTCCCTCCTACATCCCAGTTTCTGCTGTCCTGGTACCACCACACAGCCCAAGAGATGAAAGTTCAGAGCCAACATTTCTTCTGCCATTGAGTTCCGATAAAGCAAAATGCACTAATTAGATCATGTTCCAAACACCAGTTTTCATACTTTATGATAGATTTAGGACTCCTGGAAATGAGAAGCTAACGATAACAGCAGGCCACGCCAAGGAAGGGTCGTCCCCGGGGATGGACTCCTGCCCACGGGCGCTGCCAGACGCTTAGCGCACAACACACCCTCACCTCGTCTCCCAAGATGTCCATGTCGGTCCTGACCCTCAGCACATCTGGCTGGGACCCGACGGCCCTGAGCTTTCTGAGAACAGCGATCAGGAGAAGGGAACAATTTGTCCAAGAGTTCCGTGGCAGGCAAGGGTTTCTTTGCCTTTGGCAACTTCCTTAGATGCTTGAAAGATTTAAAGATTTTTCAACCCGAGTGCACGGCTCTGACTTTCCCACTTTCTCGGAATCCCCTTCTCAACAGCCTGATCTCTGGTTTCCATCCCCCAGCACTCCAATAACCCTGCCCTTTCCAAGGTCATCAACAACCTCATTCTGAATAAATCTCAAGGCGATTTCTCTGTTCTCATGCTCCTTCACCACACCCTCTTTCTTGAAAGTCTCTCCTGCCTCTTCCCTTGCAAAGTGTGGGCTCTTTTCTCTTGAGGTGCCTCCTTCCTGCCAACCTTCCCTCTTCGCTCTCTCCTTCTTCTCTGACTCTGCTGAGCTGTGCTTGTCCTCCTACGTGTTAACCTTCTCCTTCTCCTTCTGTGTCCACAGACGCACACCCTCAGCGGTCACCTCTGCTGCAAAACCGCGTACAACTCCTCAGGGGAGCTTTTCTCCCAGCTGCAAACACGCTGGGCGCGGGCGGAGCCCCCTTTGCTTTGGCCACCGGGGCTAAAACCCTGACCTGCCCACACTTAGGACAGGGAAAAACCCTGACAGAAATAAAGTGCCTTCTGTTTGGATATGAGTGATCCCACCTCTGTAATATGCTGCCTCTCTGAACCCCCAAATCAGTGTCTGGTTTCAAAACTGAAGTTCAGAGCCTGGATGGTGTGAAACTCACTTCCCGTCCTTTAGACCCGGCAGAGACTAAAATGGATGTTGACCTTGACTTGTTTCCTTCAAAGCCCCTTCCAAATTGCTGGCCTCGGTCCCATTTTCTTCTACTTCTTAACATTAAACCTGGCACCTCCGTCACCTCCGTCTTAACGTGACAGCGCTCCCAGCCTCTTTCCGATCTAGTTCACCTTTATTCCATCATCCAGGGGCAAAAACATGCCTGAAACAGAGCCCTGCTTCTCTCTGAGGGGCAAGGCAGGCTGCGCTCACGTAGGATTTACGGGCCGCGGGCAGGGTCAGGAGGGAGATTTTCACGTGCGGCGTGAGGGAGTAACAGCAACAGCTGACCACGTCGGAGGCTCGGGGGAGAGGGCGCGCACGAGCTGAGATCTGGAGGACGAGGGGCAGCCCTCTCTCAACAGAGTCCGGCAGGAAGAGCCTTCCAGGAGGCAAGCCTGGGACGTGCAGCTGTCCCGTGACAAGAGGAATCATGACGCACCTGGGGGTCAGAGGAAAAGGCCGGCACGACTGGACTGCAGAGAACAGGTCTGGCCTGAGAGACGAGACCCGGGTCAAATCAAGTAGGGCTTTTTTACAAACCAGCTGAGGCGGTTCATTTATTTTACTTCCCCCAGATAAGGACATCACTCAATTACTTTCATCTTATTTTAAAATTTTTGTGGGAGTAGAGTTGATTTACAATGTTGTGCTGGCTTCAGGTGTACAGCCAAGGGATTCAGTCACGCGTAGACCTGTAGCCACTCTTCCGTAGATTCTTCTCCTGTACAGGTCGTCGCAGAGTAATGTACATACGGTAGGTCCCTATTAGTTATCTATTTATATACAGTAGTATGAGATGCCTAGGGCACAGTGACTCCTTAAAGGAGCTCAGAGTTAGTGGGAGAAACTATTACCAATCAGTCGAGCAAGACTCTGCACCTCTCCCCTTACCTGGAAAGATTACACCTCTAGTAACTGGAATCAAGGTCTCCAACTTTAGCTCATTTGCACAGGTCCCTAGTGACGTTCACCGAAAATGCCTTCCTAAAGATTTTGCTACGGAAATATTAAAACATAATGACACAATAATCCTAAAAGGCAAGGCTATACGTACGTGTGATATTGCTGCTGCCTGAGCTGACCTTTCAAGGTGTAGCCTGCACCAGGGAGTGGGACAGATTTAGGGAAACCGTGTGGAGAAAGCAGCCTGGAAACCCTTGTGTCCGTGTTCTCATAAAACGCGAACCCAACAACGGTAACAGTGGCCGCCACACCTGAGTAAGCAACGTGGGGAAACGGCCACACTGGCGGGGTAGCAACGCGGAGAGGGGGCTGCGGTCAGCGCACGCAGGGCCACGGAAGACGGGCTGCTCACCAGCTCGGGGGGGCAGCGTGTCTCAGGCTCCCCCAGGCTCAGCCCGGGCACAGGCAGAGTGAACCGCAAAGTCAGAAGGATGCAGTGACTCGGCCTCCTGCGCGCGTGCTGGCCCTGCCGCTGGGTCGAGAAGACGCCGACGGGCGCTCAAGCCGAAACTCCCTCCTTAGAGGGAAACTAGCACCCCCCTTGCTCGGACCAGAATTTCTCCTTCTGGTTTAACCCCTCCTAGAAAACCATCCTTGCCTTTGCAAACCTGTGTAAAGACACAGCCCCTGCTCCCCGGCTTTCCTGCCCTCCCCAACACGCATCTGCAAATCCCTCCTAGGCACAAACGCAAAACAGTTGCCGATCGTCCTTTTGGGGATTCGTAGGGCAACCAGCCAACTGGCCGCCAGCAGGTTATTCACGCTCCGATAGGAAACAAATTTCTTGCTGCAATTATCCTTAGATTCCTACTCTTTACCCCAGGAATAAACTAATTGCTGCTGCAGAGCACCCTTTCCCACACTGTCCAGCACACGTCTGTAAATTCCAAGAGGGATGGGTGTGAGCTGGCTGCCAGTCGGCCTCTGGAAAGGAAAATGGCGGCTGGCCAACTGGAAGCCAGTTTATTGTTCACGGCAGAAGAGAACTTGAACTTCGTATTGCAAATACCCCGCATGCTTTGGTGCTTACCTTTGAACTACACAACTTGGACCTTAATTTGTAATAAGCCCGTGTGTACTGCTGGCTGTGGGCCGGTGGCAGAGGCACAGGGAAGGGAAGACAATCTCCCAGCTCAGATATTTACTGAACACCTGTGAGACGCCAGGTGGCGTGTCGGATGCTGACAATTGTACATTAGAGTTTCATATTCTGAGAGGAATTCACAGAACTGGGGTGAAATACATTCGCTCCATTGCCGCCAACTAGTAAACCTGTACATGCAGGTTTTGTTCCAAACACCCTGTCAACTTCTCTTCCTTACGCACTCCTCTTCAAGACTGGAGGTCTTACCAGGGTTTTACAAGCTGTATGACAAGAGCACCTTCTGAAGTAGCTCACCTTCAGAAGGTCTGTGCTCTTGTGCCTTTGAACAAACTGTCGTTTCTGCCTAAAACCTCTCTCTCCTGCCTCTCTGAGTGTGAAACGCATACAAACCTCTGAAGACCCAACTCAAGTGTGGGAGGTGCAGAGAGACACAAGCATCCTGGAAGGACACAGCAGACAACCTCACAGGCAAAGGACCAAAACGGGCCCAGGGTTGTGAAGCTGGGAACTTGGAAGCCTACAGGGACCGACACTTTCAGTGCGTCTTTCCAACACTGTAAGCCACCATTTGTCCTCTGCTGCTTTTTAAAAACATTTTATTGGAGTCGAGTTGATTTACAATGTTGTGTTAGTTCCAGGTGTACAGTAAAGTGAATCAGTTACACGTAGGCACGTATCCGCTCTGTTTTAGGTTCTTTCCCCACAGAGGCCATTCCAGAGTACCGAGGAGAGTCCCCTGTGCTCTACGGCAGGTCCTTCCCAGCTATCTGTTTTGTATACAGCAGTGCGTGTACCTCAGTCCCAATCTCCCAGCTCAGCCCTTCCCCTGCCTTTCCCCCGGTAACTGTAAGTTTGTTTTCTACGTCTGCGACTCTTCCTGTTCTGTAAATAAGTTCATCTGTACCATTTTTTTTTTAGATTCCACATATAAACTCTGCCTCTTTTCTGGCCCTTCTTTTGGAAGAGAAGCTTCTTCTGCTGGCCGTGTCCAACGTAAACAGCAGCACCGTGGCTGGATCTCCTTCGAGGTCCAGCGCTCATCATCAGTGCTTACACTCTCTGTGTTGCTTAACTCCTTTGTACGCGGCCGCCGATGTAGAGCGGACCGACCCTCCCGGGTCGAGGGCCCCACCCCGATGGTCAGCTGTGGCCGGAGGCCCGGGTTCCACGGTACTAACCACCTGGTCCCCCCGTCCCTTCAGTGAAGCCACCGACAGGTTCGTGGAAGGTTTTGTGAGCGACGCAACCAAACGGTCTGTTATGGAACTGGCCACCCCCCCGTGGTCACGAAGGGCTGTGTCCGCCCCCCACGCACACTCCCCAGTCCATCAGGCCACACAGGCCACCCCCCCAGGACCCCGTTCACTTCCTGCCTCGATATCCCTTGGCTTCGGCTCCGGCAAATAAACAGGCTTTCAACGTTTGTCGAGTAAGCCTTTCAAAAATATAAACTGCATGATGTCACTCCCTCGCTTAAATACTTCAGTGGCTTCCCGTTGTATCTAAAATAAAACCCAAATTTCCTTGCATGACCTCAGAGGCCCGAAGGGAACGAGACCCTCCTACGTCTCCACGTCAGTCAGGCACCTCTCACCTCTTCCTTCTCAGTGCTCAGCCTTTTCCTTTTATTCCCTCTCACACATCAAAATCCTTCCAGGCTCAGGACCCTGAGAAGCCTTGTTCCCTGTCTGGAATGTTCTCTTGTTCTTCACGCAGCCGGCGCCTTCCCATTCCTGCTTCGGAATCCAGCTGGAACGTTACCTCATCAGAGAGGCCTTTCCTGACCAGCCTGTCCAACGCCGTGGGCTCAGTCCCTCTGCTCCGCGGGCTGTGCTCACGGCAGGCACCGCAGTTCTGGGTCGTCGGCGGGTCGGCCTACTTACCTCCCTGCCGCCTTTCCCCCGGGGGGGCTGTAAGCTCTGCCGTTACACAGGTCCCCCTCCTTCTTGCCCGAGTACAGACGCAGCCTGAGACGGTGCCTGGCTCTCAACCAGTATCTGTTGGTGGACGAACGTATCAGAAGAGAAAGAGTCAAATCCTGGCTTGATCAACGACAGTAATCTTGGGCAGAATACTTCTTTCTTTTTCTCCTTTTTTAAACGTTTTGTTTTCATGTATGGCTTTCAGTGAAGTAGAGTTGATTTACAATGCTGTGCTGATGTCTGCCGTACTCCTGAGTGTCTGTTTCCTCTTCAACAAAATCAGGAGACTCCAGAATTATTCTGATTCACTAAAAACTACTCAAGCCTCCCTCTCCGAGACGCTTTCCCTAACTAACCCATCTCATTCTGACGTTGAATGCCCACGCTGAAATACTATTTTGCAGCTGTTTTATGGTTACTGTAAGGCCTTTGGAGACAGGAAGCAATGGTTCTTGGAAAAGGAGAGAATTCTGGGTCACCTGGAATTTTTGAGACTCCTGAAATATCTTCGAAGAAGGTAGAAATTCCTAAATATGTTTACAAAAAGTATGATAAAATCTTAATGCTTATATTGAATGCATTCGTGTTTTAGACACAGAAACGTACAATGCAATGTAGCTGTGCTGTGTGTGGAAAACTGTCCATACTTCCTTCAACAAGAACATTATTCAGGTGCTTACTGACTGTCAATTACGAGCATTAAAGACCATTATCCACCTGCTATCACATTTAATATGACAAAACCTGCGTGTGACAGACTCTGTTATTTCAGGGGTCCCAGTGAGCCATGCCTTCCAGTATTTATACCCTGTCAGTCTCCTCCACACACACGGAGGCTGAGCTCGGCCGTGGGAGCGGCTTTGGCCAATAAGACTTTAGGAGCAATTATGCAGGGGAGCTCCCGCATCGGGGGTCGTCCTGGGGCTTGTCCTCATGAGCTGCTCCTCCATGGAACCCACACGCCATGATTCAAGGGGGCCCACTTGGTGGAGAATCCAGGCCCTGGTCCTAGCAGAGCTCTCAGGCGGCAGCCAGCACCACTTAACTAACCATGGGAGTGAAGACATTTGGACCTTCCACACATCCCACGAAGTAGAACTGCCTATCAACCAACCAAGAGAATCAGGAGAAAAAAAATAATTCATTGTTGTTTTAGGCCACCACATTTGGAGGTGGTTTGCTACTCAGCAATCAGATAACAGAAACACCCTGAAAAGTAGATATCACCTCACTTGCACAGAGGAGTCAGAAGTGGCAAGTGACCAAACTCACATCACTACTGTGATTCTAATCTTTACTGACCACCTTCTCTGGAGGAAAGCAAGTGAACCTTCAAAATAGCCAATATGTCAACAGGTCCCACTAAAGAAGAGTCTCCGTGCGGGCCATCTGACCCGGTTCCCTCCACCCCAAAGCCATAGACAATTGAAAGCAGTTGGCGACGAACTCAAAAACAGCCAAATCATCAAGTGACCTACAACCTACACTGTGGCTTTGCAACGGCACGAAAAGTCATACTAGACCCACCAGACTCCCTTTCTCAAGAGTTCTAACTAAAAGTACTGGATGGCTGCGGCAGCTGAGCAGCAGAACTGCGCCAACAGGGCAGCACGAGTCGGCCTAAGACAGATCGTAACTCACCAAAGCTGTGAGCAAGCGTCACGTAACATGAACAAGCAGGAGCTACAAAGCAGGGAAAATAACGAGGAGTTCAGGTAGATAACTTGTTAGCAGACCTTCCGAAGCAGCAGAAGGGGCAGACAAGACCGCCCGAAGCAGCAGAAACAGGAAAACGTGCTGGGTGCCGGCCTCCCCACAGGCTCCCAAGAACTGCCTGGTTTCCTGATGGTTTTCCAGTTGTGATTTCAAAAGGTTGTGGTCTTAGAATAAACTGATCTTTTCTTCAAGTAAGCGGAGCGATTTTCTATTCGCTGCAGCCTAGACAGCCACACTACAGCAAATTTCAAGCAGGAAATAATTCCCACTATGGAAAATTCACCTCAGAAAGATTATGATTTTTCCAGTTCCTCTTAACGAGGGTTTAATTTCCAATAAGCAGGTTCCCAGGATTATTAGGTGGGGGCAATAAAGGGGGAAAAAACCTGGGAAAACTTCGTTTCCCATGACAGCTTTCTACCCAGAATGGCTCTACGCTGGACCAAATAACTTGATTTATCCTCATTATTAGATTTTGACAAAATGCTGGATTTCACGTGTAAGGGCCCAGTGCCTTCTTCAGACACTTGGATCCAATAACTTTCCATTTGATCCAATTTTCCTCGTGCATATGAGTGTGCACTGCACACATGGTAACTCACTACCAAAAATCTGTGTCACTCGTGAGCAGCTATATCTAACCTTACAAGTCTGGAAGGGAAATGAATAAACTAGCCAAGGGGGCACGGGAGAGATCAGAGCTGCAAGAGACATTAATCCTACAAATAAATTTTTATATTAAACCTGACTTTGATTAGATGATTTGAACCCTCAGAACAATTTTCTTTGGTTTTTCTTTGTCAGATTTATGAAGTTCTCCCCTTTTTTTAAAAAAAAAAATGTGTATATTGCTGAAAGACTGTAAAATTTAATGGCAAACAGATTACACACTTAGGAATAGACTAAGCACAATTAGCACTCACATTCCTCCCGCTCCTATAAATAACTTGGTTTTCTTTCCATGTCTGCAAATTTCATTAGAGTGGTGGAAAAATAGGTGGGGAGAGGAAGAAGGCAAAAAGAAAAGCCTGCTGACTCTCTCTCATTGCAAAGTATACTTCCACTCACTCAATCAGGGGCTTTGTACTATGTAGGAAGGGAAAAATAACTCTCCCACCTTCCCCATCATATACCACCAGCTTTGGAAAGAAAACTTTTCTACATACGGATTTGAAATTCACCTGCTAAAAAAAATACACATATGTTGCCTATTCTAGCCAGCAACCTGCTTCGTGGGCTCTTCCACAACAAGCTTCAGTGATCTGAGAACAAAGGTTTTGTCCCTCCCATAAATTTAAGCTGTATATACTTTGGACAAGCTACCTAATTTAGCAGTAACTGTTAATCATATCTGTGAAAAGATAAAAAAAAAAAACCTCTAACTTCTCATTTATTAGAAGCTAAAAACAAGTTATTAGTGGGAGGAGGAAACTTGGAAAGAGTCAAAGTCTGGAAGCATGGGATACATGAGTCCCTTCCGAGTCTTCTCAAGTTCCCTCCCATTCCCCAATCCTCTCCAGGGAAAGGTCTATGCAGAAACATCTTTGGCACATATTTGGAACATATTGGGTTTATGTTCAGTTCTTGGATGGGGTCTATTTATATAAAGTGAGGGGAAGAATTTGTATCATGTGAAGGAAAAAACATTCTTTTATCACGATCTGAATATTTCAAAGCACTTGGGTAAAAGTTATTGATCTAAAATTGTGTGAGAACTTGGACTTAATCTTAAAAGTCTAAGCTGGTTACTAGCAGCTCCCAAAAACCAAGCCTGTCCCTAACAAAATCTGTAGGGATTGATTTCACGGAGTGGGCCCTTTTTTTTTAAACAGTAAACGTGACACAAAACACTACGAAGAATTGAGATAAAGAGAATTTCCTGATGCTTTCATGCCTTAATTAGAGATATTTGATTACAAAGAACAGAAACCCATTTTAACAAGCTCAACTAAAAAAGAAGTCATCGCTAACATATATTCTGTAAGGGGTTAATAACCAGAGTATATAAAGGAATCCTACAAAACAACAACAGTAAAACAAACAACCTGATTTTAAAATGGGCAAAGGACTTGAACAGGTATTTCTCCAAAGAAGATATACAAATGGCCAACAAGCACATGAAAGGTACTTAACATGACTAATCATTAGGGAAATGCAAATCAAAACCACAATGAGATCCCACTTCATTCCGATTTTAAGGTGGCTAGTGCCAAACAAACAAAAAAGCAGAAAATAAGTGTTGGCAAGGATGCAGAGAAATCAGAACCCCTGTGCATTACTGACTGGAGAGAATGTAAAATGGTGCCGTCCTTGTAGAAAACAGTATGGTGGTTCCTAAAAAAACCTGAAAATAGTATTACCATGTGGTCTGGTAACTTCACTTCTGGATATATTCCCAAAAGAACTGAAAGCAAGACCTCAAAGAGACATTTTTACACCCATTCCCATAGCATCATTACCCCAAAAAGTGGAAGCAACCCTAGTGTCCATTGCTGGACGAATGGATAAAGAAAGTGTGGTATACACATACAATGGAATACTGTAAAAGAAAGATGGCTTGGGCTTCCCTGGTGGCGCAGCGGTTGAGAGTCCGCCTGCCGATGCAGGGGACGCGGGTTCGTGCCCTGGTCCGGGAGGATCCCACGTGCCATGGAGCGGCTGGGCCCGTGAGCCGTGGCCGCTGAGCCTGCGCGTCCGGAGCCTGCGCTCCGCAGCGGGAGAGGCCACAGCGGTGAGAGGCCTGCGTACCGGAAAAAAAAAAAAAAAAAAAAAAAAAAGCCAACATTCTCATCACATGCTACCACATAGATGAATCTTGAGAACAGTATATTAAGTGAAATAAGCCAGTCACAAAAAGGCAAATACTGTATGATTCCACTTATATGAGGTATATAAAGTAAGCAAATTATGTCATAGAGATGGGAAGTCGAAGGGTGTTTGCCAAAAGCTGGTAGAAGGAGAGGATGGAGAGTTGTTTTTAATGGGTATGGAATTTCAGTTTTGCAAGACAAACAGAGTTCTGGAGACATGTGGCGCTGATGGTGGTAACACAACGACGTGAATGCACCCAGCACTACTCAACATTACACTGAAAATGACTAAGAAGGTAAATTTTGTGTGTGCTTAACCAAAATTACACTTTTACTTTTTAAAAGAGGTCATTATTGTAATGCTAATGGGAATATTTTATACGACCCACTTTCTATGAAGTAGAGCCAGACCCCTCATGAGAGTTACAAAAATCATTAGGTGGCTCCTCCTCCAAGCATCTGTCTGTCTGTCTGTCTCTCTTTTTCGATGTCTCTCACTATTCTCTTCTTGGATCTTCTCTGTTTCTGCTCTGTGGCAGACAGACGCTAAGAAAGCCTCCAGTAATCTGTTTTCTGGTACTCACATCCTTGCACAAGCCAGCTTTTGCTCAGTAATGCTGAGTAACAAACATCCCCATCACCAAATCCCTTGAGTGTGGACAGGACCCATGACTTACTCCTAACCAATGGAATATTGCAAAGGTGATGGTATGTCACTTTTGTGCTTACATTACATTATACTGTAACTCGTGTCTTGCTGGCGGACTCCCCCTTGGTGGCTTGGATGAAGCAAGCTGCCATGTTGTAAACTGCCCTGTGGAGAAACCCACATGACAAGGAACTGAGGCCCACAGGCAAGGGCAAACCAGGAAAGGAATCCTGTCAACAGCTATGTAAGTAAACTTGAGAGTGGACCCTTCCCAGAGGAGTCTTCAGATGAGACCTCAGTGCCAGCTGACACTTGAATACAGCCTCGTGAGAGACCCTGAGTCAAAGAAGCCACTTAGCCCATGCCCAGATTCCTGACCCACTGAAAATCTGAGATAATAAATGTGCATTGTTGTGAAGTAAGTCAGAAAGAGAAAAACAAATATCATATATTAGCGCATATATGTGGAACCTAGAAAAATGGTACAGATGAACCAGTCTGCAGGGCAGAAATAGAGACACAGATATAGAGAACAAACGTATGGACATCTAGGGGGGAAAGTGGAAGGGTGGGGTGGTGGTGGGATGAATTGGGAGATTGGGATTGACATGTATACACTAATATGTATAAAATGGGTAACTAATAAGAACCTGCTGTATAAAAAATAAATAAAATTCTAAAATTCAAAAAAAATCAAAAATAAAATAAAAATCCGAGCTCAACTCCAAAATCAATCAATCAATCAATGTACCTTGTTTTAAGCCACTAAGATGATGATAATTTGCTATAAGGCAATATATAACTGATACATGCTCTGTTCTACTCTATAGAAGAGCCTCTTCTACAAGGATTTTCGCTTTTACATTTACCTAAAATGCAGTTTGCACCTGTGGCTACGGCACTGACTCTAATTCCCAACCGCTCCTCACAGGCAACCTCACTGGTCTCCGGATCTCAGCTCCTAGTTCCTAGGAGCTTCCAACGAGCCAGCTACGACGAAAGTTATTCATTCTAGAAGATGGGCACCTGCTGCTAACAGGTTTGCATCCCATCTGCGATCAGGACCGCAGTGGAAGGTAGACTTCTTTTAAAGGGAGAGTGGCCAGGAGGCCGGGACCAGTCTCTTGAGCACGTCATACGTGTCCTCTCCCTGTTCTCTCTCTTTTCTTTCTTTTGAAAAGAAGTTGAAAACTGGATTATTATCAAAGTTGCCCTGAGGCTTCAGAATTCTTCCCCATGGATGAAAGAAACAGTATATATAATAATAATATTCACATTATCTAAGCTTTGCAACCAACTAAATAAATAAAACTAAATAAACTGTATAATCAATATCCGAATTGCCTAGTCTTGCAACTACAATCTAACTTTTTATATATTTATATGTTATAGCAGACTTCACAGGTGCCTAAAACGAAATTAGCACCCAAGGTAAATTCTCTTATTTAAAAAACTCCCCAAATGGCAAATTAGTCACAGTATAGTCAGCTTCAATGAGAATACTTGTTTGTAACATTCACCCAAAACTTTATGTTCCTAGAGGCATAAACACCAAAAAAAGCCTCCAATAATCCCCCGTATCACCAGGTTTTTCTTTGTGTGTATTTGGTTACAGCTGCTTAAAATACTTTTCAAAAGAAGCCTTTATTTATAAAATAAAGAGAGAAAAGTTCTTCTCTTTCTCTAAAGGCCTGTCTATTTTGCAATCAACAGAAGTTGAGGGGATATTTTGGAAACGTAACCAGCACGGAGGCAAAACTGAAATGCCTGGGACCTTGGGCTTTTGCCTAAATGCTTTTTTTTTCCCAGTCTTTTTTTTTAAAATATTTATATTTTTAAAATTTTTTTAGTTTTTTTATATTGCTGTACAGCAATGTGACTCCGTTACACACATACAGACATCCTTTTTTAAAAATATTCTTTTCCGATAGGGTTTTTTAAGCTGCTCCTGAGTGGAACTAGGTGGCACCCATTGGCATGTGGGTGCGTTTTGCTTAAACCAGGAGGTAAACTGCTAAATCCTCTGGTGTTTCCAAACACAGAGCAGAATTCTACCTCTTCTCCAAAAATGTTGCATAATTAATAAAATTCATATCATCGAACCAATTCTTTGCTCTTTCTGCTTGCAAAAGTCAAAGTTTATTTGCCTATTCTCCCTTTGAAGAAAGACACTTGTGATAGATGGTAGATGACAGTCCAGGAATTTTACCAAAATGACAGTACACGCCCTATAAGCAGCTGTGGGTTGGCTGCGGTTCCGTCTTTTGTGCACATCTAGTGTAACGCAGCCAACGGAAAGAAATAGTCACATCTGAGTGTGCCATGAATCCAAAGGGCATTTGCACTGGGTGTCAAATACACACAAACGCAGTTGCTAGAGGTCTCTCTCTGGCTTGCAGAAACAGGAAAGAAGGTGGCACCTTTGACAAACTATGGCTTAAAACTGCTCTCCAAGTACCCTGTGTCTGATTTCAGCTACTTAGATATGGTGCAGCCGGCAGGCCCTGGACAGAAGGCTAGTGGTAGGGTGGGGCCAGCCGGTGCTTGGGACTCGGGTCAGAATCCACACCAGGCGGTACGCAGCAGACACCAGCATCCCCACCTCCTGTGCGCCAGTGGTCTGGCTTGCCTCACTGCCCCAGCTACCCCAGCTTCCTCGCCTGCATGCGACACCACAAGGGTGGCCTCTCACCAGTGGCGGCAGGTTGGGAAGAAAGATAGCTGTGTTTGCTTTTTCCTCCCTACACAAGTAGTCTCTTACAGTCTGAGAAGGGGGAGAGTCTCAAATTTGAAGGTTGCCACCTATGAGGCCATTATTGGTAATTTACATGTAGTACAATGATGTGATGTACCCATGCCCATGATCTTGAGCATGGACATACATCTATATATCTATATCTATATAACTATCTACGTAGATATATATGTATATATATACACACGATAGGTAGATAGATGATATCGACAGATAGATAGATTAAAGACTCAGCTATGTCCCAGGGTCTTTTCCCCCGTGAAGAACTGATACAACAAGGAGCCCTTGGTTCTAACTGCTGGAGAAAATATCATCATGTTGCATCCCTAAAACAGTGACATTAGCACCAGATCAGCATCATTTGGGGTGACTTCTTCACAAAGGCAGATCCCTGGTCCTATCTCAAGATTCTGGCTCAGTGGATCTGGAGCCAAAGCCCAGAAATCTTCATGGAATAGAACACCCACAGGTGATTCTAGTGCAGCCAATAATGGACTCATTCTGGAATCAGCATGTAGAACCACTCCCAAACCATTGAATTATTATGAAAATATAATGTCCTGGACTTCTGAAAGTCTGCAGTTTGGGAGACGCCTCCCGTTAATTACGTCCTGATTCTACCAAGAAAATCTACAGCCCCTGGAAAAATTGCTGACGCCTCTCCTTCCTCCCTATTTGCATTTCTTTTCTACTTTACATTTCTTCTTCTTTCTCTCTACTTTTGTTCCTCTTCTTGCACTCCTTCTTTACTCTTACCTTTAAAAAAAATTATTTCTACTTTATTTCTCACGCTTCAGCTATGGGAGCAGATAGGCTTTTCTGATATGTTAGCCAGTCAAAGAGTGAGCGGACCGCTGCGGACATTCTCAGCAGGAGAAAGTGCATTCTTGGGAGCACAGAGATCCGCGGCCCCGGAGAGCTTCTGGGGGGCCCTGGGGTGGACTGCAGTGGCTGCTATTGCATTTTCCAGGGTCGCTACTCCCTAGTTGAATTCAGCTGAAAGTTGGGGAGTTATGCACACTGCTGACCCGCGGGATTATGCCGCCAGCAGTCCTAGCAGAGTCCCCAACAGCCAAGGTGCCCAGGACAAGAGTTGAGTCTAAAAGCAGTCCAGCTTTCACCAAAAGCAGCATTCCAAAGCAGGTAATCATTAGGTGGACGCCCAACATCTATCGGGGGCTGTGGATAACTAGCCCCTAAGGAGCAGCTTCGACGAAGATCGTTACTAATGAGACGCACCCGGCCGCGTTCAGCACGGTAAGAGGGAAGGAGAGGGGAGACTGGCCGACCGGCCCCCTGGTGTGTGCCATGGAGTTACACACGTGTCATTATGGCCTGTGACCTTCACCTGTGAAGGCGAGTACTTCTGCCCTGGTTTACAGAAGAAGAAACTGAGACGCAAAGAGATTGAGCATAATTCTCCCAGGGTCACACCTTTACTACATGGAGTCCTCTGACGCCAAATTCAGAGCTGTTTTCGTTTCACATCCCTCACACATCTCAAAGGCTCCGGCATTGTGAGGACCACCCAGGATTCAGCGAGGGGCAGGGGAGAGTTGCCTGGTTTGGATCCACTTCTCTGGGAAGATATGCTGGATTCTCCTCACGTCACAAAACCACAGAGCTCAAAGGGCTGTTAGAAATCATATAGTTAATATCCTCACATTTAAGACGAAGCAGCAGAGCACCGGGGACGCAACGTGCCTGGCCGACAGTCACGGGAGGACAGACAGAAAAACAGGACTAGAACCAGCGCTTCTAACGTGCAGGTCAGTACGTTTCTGCTGCTGTGGTGTTTTCCAAAAAGTTACCACGTTCATTCGAAAAACATCACACGGGGCCATATAAAGCTCACCCTGGTCGTTACCCTAGGCACAACAGGAAACTAGCCCAGGACCTCCTAAAACATATGCCCCTGAATTCCTGCCTGTTAAGCCGCATGACTGTCTCCAGATATCCATCTGTTCCAGTTGGCACCACCTGGAACTGCTACAGAGTCCGTCATCCCTTGAAGGATCTTGCCACGCAGCTGCTCCCCACCCAAGCTGGGCCTCCACAGTTATCAAGAAGTCAGTCCTAGGGACCTCTAGCTTTAAGGACATCCCATGGCCACTTTATGTGAATGGCTGCTGAGGTCAAGAAAATGGGGAGCCTGCAGAGTGACACCTACACCCTACAGGTCTCAAACTCGAAGGCAGAAGGTGAGAGAAGGAGAGAGAGAGAGAGAGAGGGAGGCTAGACAATGCTCAGCACTTTCTAGATCCCACTCAATCCTCAACCCCTGCAGGGACTGTATATGTATATATGTGTGTATGTGTAAATGTAAATTAATGTATGTGTGTGTGTAAATGTAAATTAATGTATATATGTGTGTGTAAATGTAAATTAATGTATATGTGTATAAATGTAAATTAATGTATATATGTGCGTGTAAATGTAAATTAATGTATGTGTGTGAATGTAAATTAATGTATATATGTGTGTAAATTAATGTATATATGTGTATGTGTAAATGTAAATTAATGTATATGTGTAAATGTAAATTAATGTATATATGTGTGTAAATGTAAATTAATGTATATGTGTGTAAGTGTATAAATGTAAATTAATGTATATATGTGCGTGTAAATGTAAATTAATGTATGTATGTGTGTGAATGTAAATTAATGTATATATGTGTGTAAACGTAAATTAATGTATATATGTGTATGTGTAAATGTAAATTAATGTATGTATATGTGTGTATGTGTAAATGTAAATTAATGTATATGTGTGCGTGTAAATGTAAATTAATGCTTCCTCTCTCTGTATCAGGTATAACTCCTAAAGGTGACCCTCTCTTGCCCTTCTTCCTATTTCATACCAGCAGGAGGATGGTCTGCAAGTTCATGGTGCAATGACACCCAGGCAGCTGAAGCACTTTGTGCAGCTGGGTATCTGAGATGTTCAGACCCACAGGATTTAGGCATAAACTTCTACAGGACCATGAAAGCCTCTGCCTCTGGCTTTTAGCCCAGTACGTGCATTTCTCCTTCCTACCTGTCCCTTCCCGGTAATGACTTACTTGATGCAGGCACTCCTTAGTGTCTGATGGGCTCCCTGAAGACAGGAGCCAGCCCACGCGGCTCTTTGATGACTGCATCCCCCTGCGCAGAATGGTGTCCGGAGCACAGAAGGTAGTCAGAAAAAGCACTTTCTGGACGAATGGATAAACGTCACAGCGGGACATGACAGGACGTTACGTAGCAAAATCGTTCTACTGACACTCGTGACTGGGGTCTCAAAACGCAAGACCCAGTTTTCCCAATTCAGTTCATATTCGGTAAGTAAAAATTAGTAAAATTAGTAAAAAATCATAAAAATTAGTGAGCAAAAATCGGCTAACACCACACTGTTCATTGCTAACTAGTGCCAGATCTAAGAGAACCTCATAAAGATCTTACGGGTACCTCTGCGGTCACAGATCAGGTAATAAATAATAAACACATCAGAAACAAAGAGGAAATCCCCAACGTGTAGTGAAAATCAGCAAGCTGACCGCAGGGAAGAGAAAGGTTAATATTACTGATTTTAGTATTACCTGTTTTAAACGTGTTGGGAAAAAGGTGTCTGTTTATGCCATGTGACCACAGTTATATTCATTTTTTTCTTCACTCAACGTTTTGTATTTTGAAGTTTCACCCCAGTTACCTGGGGTGAAAACAATGTGTTTTAAAAAAAAAAGGAAGGGAAAGAGGGAGGGAGAGAGAGAGAGAGAGAAAAAGAGAAGAGGTGGGAGGGGGAGAGAGAAGGGAGGGAGGGAGGGAGGAAAAAGACCTCATAAAATGAAAAAAGACAGGCCATTTCTTCATGGCTCTAAAAGCGCTGATTGAAAATGGATGAAAGTCAAATCAACCGGTTGTTTTGTCTCCATGACACTAAACACTACTGGTTTTACTTCTTCAAAGAATATCTTGAACTGATTAGCTATTCTGGCATCATGGAGACACGCCACCATGTGAACAAGGAAAACAACACACGAGCAACTGGAGAGAGCCCCGGGCCTTGGGGACTGATGTCTGCCGGCTGAGTTAAGGAGACCAAGACCCAGAGCTCACTGGTGTATCCTCATCCTGAGACACTGACATACTTTAAAAACTGCCCCAGAGAATCAGTATGTTCCAGTCAATGGACAATATCTGAGACTTGGGCCTCTGGGTCCCTGGGCTCTGTTACGCATCCTTCCGACAAACAGATCTGAGAAGTAAAACAGGTATCTCCAACGTTCCTTCTTTTCTGCAACAATTGGGATAATGATTTCTGTCCTATTTGTTCTCAGCGTAAGAAAGCCTACGTAGGAAAGTGCATAGAAAATGACACTTTCTAAGTTAGTGAGAAGTGGTATTACTGATACCGCCAATTGTGATGTCCCTTCAAGAGAAGATAGAGGGGTGAAGTATGCAGACGGTACAAGAATCAGAAGGAGACGAGTTTTGCTGAGACCGCAGCCTAGTCAATGTCAGAGCTTAAACCAACACCCCGGGACTACGGTCACCTGAGGATCTCCACCCAGATGGTACATCCTGACTGCAGTGTGCAGATTCTCTGCCAATTCCACTGTTGATTTCATGTCCCACGCCCACCCTTGATACGGCCAATTAGGCTCCGTTCCTTACACATTCGGTTTGAAGAGTCCACAGCACGTGTAAATGGGCTGAATAAAATAATTACCTAATTATGACATCACCACGGGCAATCAGTGGAATATTTTAAAGTGCTGTTTTAAATCTTCATGGAGGGTGATGTGAGAGCCCTTACAGTTATGTGTTAAACTTTGTCGCACAAACAGCAGTGGGGGGTCAAGCAGAGCAGCTTCTCGGGGTGCCTTTCGTCTTAAATGTACAATATTGCAGGTGAACGTAAACAAGGCTGTCACCCTACATGACTGATTAGTTTCTGGAGCATACGCTTTGCACTTACTCTTGTTTGGATTTCTTACACACTGTAATATCTTCAAAACGGTACTTTTAAAAAAAATGTTTATTCGGGTATAGCTGCTTTACGATATTGTGTTCGTTTCTGCTGTACAGCAAAGTGAATCAGCTATACGTATACACATATCCCCTCTTTTTTGGATTTCCTTCTCATTTAGGTCACCAGAGAGCACTGAGTAGAGTTCCAAAAAGAAAAGAGCAGGTTCTAAGTTTTTCTGTATTTAATGACATTTAAAAATCTCTCTGAGCGAAGTTAAGTCAGACACAGAAAGACAAATGTGTGATATCGCTTATCTGTGGAATCTAAAAAAATGGTACAAGTGGACTTATTTACAAAACAGAAAGACACGCACAGAGGTAGAAAACAGACTTATGGTTATCAGCGGATAAGGGCGGGGGGAGGGATAAACTGGGAGATTGGGATTGACATATACACATAATTGTATATAAACTAGATCACTGGTAAGAACCTGCTGTACAGCACAGGGAACTCGGCTCAGTACCCTGCAATGGCCTATATGGGAAAAGAATCTAAAAAATAAAAGAGTGGATATGTTTCTATGTAGAACTGACTCACTTTACTGCATACCTGAAACTAACACAACATTGTAAATCAACTATACTCCAATGAAAATTTTAAAAAACACCTCCCAACAAATCAAAAGGGTTCAAGTAGCCAGTCTCCACGATAAATGAGAATTTTCAAGTCTTTCGTCTGAGGACTATGGTAATGAAGTTTCTATGGCGACTAAGAAGGATACGCTTGAACCCCAGCATTCCGGATGCCCTCCCAATCCGGTCCGCACAAACGTGCTTGTGCGGTAAGCCCCTCCACGTCCAACAGAAACCGGTGGCCGTGAGTTACCAAATGCAGCAGCAAGCACCCCTGCTTCCCACAGGGTTCTGTAACATGCGGATGGAGCGGGAAATAGCTAGGAAAGTTCCCCTGAAATCCTCTAGGGATGTCCTGTGACATTTCCCATGGAAACGCCATAAAATATTCTACACCATGAGCTTCACTTAAAGAAACATTAGTCAACGTGCTTTACCTTCTTATAGGTGACATTTTTTTTTCTTTAAATACGTGTCATTTACAAAAATAGTTTCGTTCTTTAACAAAATACACAGACATTACTATCGCCATGGGATTCTGACTGACGGAAAGCTAATCACAGCAAAATTACATTCCACTAGAGCCGAAGTAAAATTAATCAATGAGGAGCGGGGGTCGGGTGGTAGAGTACAGAATGCAGATGAAAAATTAGAAAAGGATTTTTTTTTTTTTTTTGAAAATCAAAGCCCTACACTTTCAGGGGTCGGTCCATCTTCCAGTTTCAGAAAATAGGAAATTTCCTTAGAAAGACTCACTGTTGCCCACGTGACCCTGGAGAACTCACAGGCATTGAAATTAACTCCCAAGCTCCTCCTCATCTGACACCAAGAAAATGTGCTGCAAATCAACCTGTACTTTCCAGAGCAGGGAGTGCTGTCACCACACGCTGAGGAGGGCAAACGGATGTGTGGGTGAGGCTTCCTGACTGGAGCAACTTCAGGCTCCATCCCCAGGTGGCTTTTACCCACAGCCCGCTCCAGGCGCAGGTCCCTCCCAACCGGTGTGCAGTGATTTTCCACCGGGAACCCCAGGGCTTTCGCGGGGCTGCTGAAGTGCAGGATCATCACATAGCACTGGCCCCGGAGCCATGACCCCTTCTCCTTCCTGCCACTTCTCCCAGAAATCTCTGCCCTCTGCAGACTCTCAGGGCCTTGCCCACTTCCGCCCAACAGCTACCTGCAACTGCAAATTACCTTGTCTGGGACTAGTGGGTCGTTTTGTCAGGCTTCTGCTTAGACTTCCCCATTTCATTGGTTTTTCAAAACTCGTCTTGCTGTTCTTTGGTGGGACTCCACCGTACAAGGGACTGAGGTGATTCATCCAGCTTTGAAAGGCATTTTTTTTTAAGTTTGGAGAGACGAAAGCAATAGGGAGGGTGGGGGGAGCTAGACCGTGGACAGGAGCCTTAGACTCGGTGCATCTGGTCATGAGAAGGACTTGCTGCTGAAACAGACGCAGAAAAGGCTGAAAACGTACGCAAGGAGCTGAGATCACCTTCAGAAGACGTGGGCCGAAGACAGGCATCAAAACCTGGTGTGCAAAGCAAGAGCAGGTCTGCGAACGTGACCCACTAGGAGAGGCCCATCAGAGACAAGCAAAGGCGGTGTCCAGCGCGCAGAGAAAAAAGGTAAAACGCACGAAAAGAATGAGCTCAAAAGTCATGGTGAGCACGCGGTGCTTCCTAGACAGCTTTATGTGAACAGTGAGCTAATTGCATCCAACCAGGAAAGCTGGGGGCCTAATTGTGTCACTCTGCCAGTTTGAGCCTTCGGAGTGCTGTTTTATGACATGATCTAAATTAGGGATCGGGAACGATAAATACAGAGAGAGACGGAAGGACGAAGATGTGAAAGAGGACCAACGACACCTGCAAAAGGCTGCCCCCAGGGTGCCCGGAGCCCGGGTACCCATCGAGACGACACTCGGAGGGGGGCACGTCGCCTGCGACTGTGCCAGGGCCGAAAGCCAGCCTCCCCGGCACACGGGTCTTTCCCTTGAGGCTGAGGCAGCTCATCCAGCCGCCCACCTTACGTGTAAGGTCAGAACTGCGGCTCAGGAATTCACACTGAGAAAGGAAGCGGCCTCAGAGACTGAATATTACCCACTTGTGAATGGACAGTGTGAAGCATCCCTGTTCAGGGTTTAACGAAGTTATAGCCAAGAACATTCATCAGGCCGACTGGCGAGCGCAGGTTACTACGAAGGATCGTCAACAAGTGGTCTGAATGTTCCAGGCGCTCAGCCTAAGGAAACACGACACGGCCACCTCCACAGCGGGGACAGACCTGCCAGCGAGTCAAGAGTGTTTCAGTCCATCCACTAAAGTGTCGTCCCCACCCAGACAGCATCTGAAAGAACACTGCCAACACGTGACTCTGTGAATTGTGTGTCTGCATTGCTCACGTGTCTGTTTGACACATGCTCTCTAACACATTTCATCAGGCCGCATGCAATTCAGTCTTCTAAGCTGAAGAGTCGCTCCTTCCCCTTCACTTGTCTTTACCCGACTGTGCTGTGATCTATGTAATAACAGACTGATTTACAAGTTCGACTCCTAGAGATCAATCTCACATCTCTATTTTCCAAGGCTTTGGGGGAAGAAGGCTGGCAAAGGTACTTCCCCATAGTTCTCAAGTGCTGGAACAGAAGTGCCTGGCTTTCCTTCTTATTTAAAAAAATTAATGAGATTTTTTAAAGGCCTGTTATTGCACGTTCTCATTTACATGTTCATATCAACAGCCCCCGAATCATTTCAGTCCTCCCAGGATGCTGGAGGCGGAAAGGGAAAAGTTCTCTTTATCAAGGTCATTAATGAATTCACACTAACAAAGGAACTTTATCTGTGTTACGTTCAATATTTGCAGAAGCAAAATTGTGAGCTTCTCTAGAGAAACCCTGGCAAGTGATAATCAAAAGTATCAAGGAAACAAATGAGAAAAGAAGATAAGTTCTGCAAATCACTTTCGTGTTTTAGAAAGCTGGAGTTAAAAGAGTAGGACAGATTGAAGGCAAACTCAGAATCATACAATGGAAAAACACTGCGCCAAGGATTAAAGGCCCGCCTGCTAGAGCGATAATGCCAAATTTGATGAGAAAATACATGACATTTCCTTTCCTTTGAAACCTTAGTTGATATTTTCCACTTTTACTGGAAAGAAATAAGCTCTAAGATGTCACTCAGCACTAGAAGAGAGGAGCCTCCCTTTCCAAATGCAAAAACACGGAGGAAGTGCCTAAATGTTTTTTTTTCTATGAAGTACAAGCCCCTGAAAAGTTCAAGATCAGCTCACAGACTGTGAAAAATCTGCTTTGGGTCTTTAGTTGTTTGGCTGTGAACATTTTTCTCTCTACGGAAAACCTGTAAAGGGGCTGGAGGTGGGAGAGAGAAGAGGATGAAAAGAAAGAACCTGCTCGTTCCGTTTAGACGGGTCCTTCTCCTCGGGCCTCTCGCCTGGCCCTTGCGTTTGTACTCACCGTTGACCAGGGCACTAATTTATCAGCAGTTCACCGCTGACCTTTCTCTCGCTAACCGACACAGATTAGCGAACAAGCACACCGACTTCCCCAAAATAGTAACAGCTCTCACCTTATCCAGGGACGGCCCGTGGGCATTCCCTGCTCTCCGACGATTTCTCCACCGAGCTGAGTTAAGGTCTCAGCTCACTGGTCCCTCTTGGAAGCATCACAAAGATTAACCTGCCAGCTTCTGGCTCTGCGCTCTGTGCCCAAGGTCAGCTCCACGGAGGGCCCCCCCTGCAGTCACACCGGGGCCCCCTAACTTAACAAGGCTCTGTGGTTACCATCCTGAACTTCTGGATTCGTTCTCAACAAGGAGCCCCACAGTTTTACTTGCACTTGATCCTGCAGATTACAGAGCCGGCGCTGTTCATGACTCTGTTTCCCTGGCTGAGAGCTAAAAGCACAATTGCACTCCTGAGCTGACCCACGCCAGTCTAATGGGGCGGAACACACACGGCTGGTCGAGAAAGCGCCTGGGTTAGAAAGCCGAGCTCGGCCCGCGCAGGCCTGCCACATTCGTCAGACACTCGAGAGCATACGTTCGTTTGCCTGGTCACGGCTCTGAGCGAACTAGAGGCCTCCAGCCCTGTCACATGCTAACGTCGAGGGGAACCAGAGACCGTGATGTGCACTAACTGGAAAGTCGTGTCCGGACCTTGGCCCTTGCTCCCAGAAAGTTCAGGGCAAAACCCATGAATTCCAGGAATGCACGGAAAGAGAACCAAAGAGCAAAACTGGACTTCCACCTACGTTTAGAAATCAAAGGCTACTGATCTAATCCTTTAGCTGAAATCCTTTATTAGAAACGGCAATAAAATCTGGTTAATCAACTAGGTACCTTTACACAATCATTTCATGTTGACAAGAGCCAAGAGCTCACGAATAATAGTATTTCCTGGCTTGGAAGAAAGATGCCTACACCTGGTTTCTGCTGGGGAAAGATTCCCCACCCTCCTCTGTTTTCCTGTGTCACTTCCCTTCCCCAGATTTCCATAATTTGAAGTAAGCTATACCTTTTTCTCATTTTTCTTACTTTTTACATCTGTAAAGCACGTTAATGAAACTATAACTGTTGCTTTTGCCTGTGGAGGATTCCAGGGAATCACGGCTTGTAGCAGATTTGCACGTGAAGAATTTAGGACCAAAGGATGCCGCGGGGCAAGCGTTTCAGAGCGGATCCACCGCACCCGCCAACCTGATCACGCAAGTGTGACTCAAGCTTCTAGTGCAGACCCGGGTTAAAATCCTACCCCACAATCAGGGAAATCCAGATGCTGACTGGACATCTGACGGCATTAAGGAATTATTATTTTAATCTAGGCACAAAGCAGTATTGTGACTGTATTTTTAATAAATATTCACCATTTGGAAATACATACAGAAATATGATATCTGGGAATTGCTCCAAAATAACCCAGTTGTACCGGAGGCTGGAGAGGTGGAGGAGAACAAGGCTGCTATGAACTGATAACTTTTGAAGTCAGGTGACGGGTCAGGACGGTGGATTGTAATACGCTCTCAACTCTTCTACACATACGACACTTTCCGTAATAAAGCTTCTGAAACGCTGTTTCTTTGTATTCTGTATTTAGTTGGGTCCTACCATTTCTTAGCTGCGGACCATGAGGCAAACCGCTCTCTGAGCCTATTCTCATCTGTGCAGTGTTCCTGGTCTGAGCTCCCCCTGGGAGCTGTGAGAAATGACGGGGACAGTGCATCGAAAGTGACCAGTGACAGCGGACAGAAGGAAAGGGCCCCTTCACCGTGGCCCAAGGACTTCGCCCAGCTCAGGTGTCCTTCAGCGGGACCTGCTACTGGCCCTCAGCTGAGCAGATTCCTTTCTTTTGTCTACATGTCAGCCAGAGTCTACACAGAAGTTCCAACTTCTGCTTACTTCATGAAACCAGTTAGGGCTTTAAGAATTCAGCTTTCTGCTGTGGAACGAACGCTAGAGTCTCAACCTCCTGCACGACGTCCCCTCCAAATGCCACCGCTTTTCAAAAGAACACAAATATATATTTGTGTTTTCCACAAACAGGAACACATGCTAAAAGCAGGTTTGTGCAGATTGCAGAAGAATGTCCCTTCGATGCAGATCCTGGAAATACATCACCGAATGACTGTACTTGAGAAACAGCATCAACGAGAGCCCTCTTACCAGACCAGTTTGGAGCTGCAGCTGCCTATGATGAGCTAATGTAACAGACAGGGTTACAGAGGGAATCGATGAATGTCTCGAGCGCACTGACCTTCTGGCCATTTTTTAATTAACATGCTGTCTCACCCAACAGGGAGCTGAACTGCTCTGCACATCACTGGTGCCAGCAACAGGGAACAATAAGATAATAGCATTTACCTAGTGGACCTTCTGCTAAGCTGAACTTCCCTAAGAGAGGTAAACCAGTGTAAACAAATACCGTGCCCTTCAGAGAAAGCGGATAGAGAGGATTGATTCTAAGTGGAAGGCTTTCTTCACTTAAGTTACAGAGAAAGACATTTGCTGGTTATTCACCCTTAACTTCCTTGTCTCCTCCACTTCCTACAACTCTCGTGGACCTTCACTCCAGCTCCCAGGTACTAAGTTCTGGGGAAAAACACAGGCTCCTCGCAGGAATTCTTATCTCCCCAAAGGGGCATCCCTCGAAAACAGCCTTTAAAACTAGGAAGGTTTGCTTTTGTGCAAGAAGTATCAGCTTCACGAATTCTGCAGTGGTCAATAGTTAAACACACAGAGAAGGTCCACAAGGACGGGATAAAGTGAGTTGCAGTCACAGCACAGAGCACTCACCGGAAATGACCAGGAGGGTTTTCCTGAGGTTATTTATCACTGAGCACCGAGAGGAACATCCCGCAAAGGAGTGTGTGTCACTCGACCCCACTCCGACTTCACCTAAGTAAAGGAAAAACATACTGAAAGACACACATGAGGGTGTCATCGCGGCTTCCCGGTTGGGGTCTGCAGACTGAGTTGGAATGAGAGGTACCGGCGTTGGGAGGGTGGGGATGTGTCCATGATAAAAATGCAAAATGCCATGCGCGGTATAAGCCCATGTAAGGAGAACTTTGTGTGTGCCTGTGTCTACATGTGTCTGCATACCTGCACACATGAGAGCATGCACGTGTAGGCATAATGCACCCCCATAAAGAGACGCATCCAAGGGTAAACACCTGGGAGCTCACAGTGGTGGTGGTGGTTGTAGGGTAGCAACGCTCCACAGGACCCTGACTTCCTTATTAAAGTTTTATGTATTGTTGTTAGATTTCTTTACATTAAGCCTATCATATGGCATTTATATTATGAAGGAAGGATAAAGTCTAATGGATCAGTGGAACAAAAATGCTATCTGTTCAGGCTCAAATCAACAGATAATTGTGGAGCCTTCTAGTAATTTTCTGTTGCTGCCCACACCGCTTGCCTTGTGGCCCCCGTTCCCCACCTTCAAGGCCAGCAGTGCAGTGTCTCTCTGACCCTGCTTCACCGTCACGGCGCTCTCCCTGAGTCTCTTCTACTTTGAAGGATCCTTACGACCGCACTGGGCCCAACCAGATAATCTAACACAGTCCTCCTACTTTAAGGTCAACTGATTAGCAATCTCAATCTGCAACCATCATTCCCCTTTGCCGTGTTCTCTGACACATTCCCAGGTTCGGGGATTAGGAAGGAGACACCTTTGGGGAACATGGACAGTATCCCGCCTTCCACAAGCGTCTTCGTCCTACGTGCTAGCACCGTGCTGGGTGCTGAAAGTATGAAGGAAACAAACGGAATACGCACTTTCAAGAAAAGTTACGCCACCAACCAACATTGATGAAGGGTTTCCTGTGTTCTGAGTATTACTCCAAACGCCATACGTGTGCCTGCATCTAACAAACATCAAGCCACCCACCGTGCGCTGAGCTGTCTCTTGGTGCCGGGGATGCGCCGTTAATAAAACACACAAAAGTCCTTGCCCTCATGGAGAAGACACTAAACAGAAGGAAATGAATGTACTCGTCAAAAAAAAAATTCTATGAGGTGGGTACTCTGTAATTCCCATTTACAGAAGAGGAAACGGAGGCACAGAGAGGTAAATCATTTCCTTAATATTCTGGCAAGTGGTAAAGCTGGACTTCAAATGTAGGTAGGCTCTCTCCAGAGCCCAAACTCTTACCATTATATTAGGACGCCTCCTATAGTTCGATGTTGCCACCCCAAACGCTCCCAACTAGAGCGGGCCGAGTCGGACACTGTAACCTACGAAAACGCTGACGCAGAGACACACCTGGATCGATTGCGAGACTGATGAACGGAGAGAAGCCTTCAGGAGGCAAGACTTGGTCCACGGAAACCCACCCTTGGCTGCTCCACTCACCAGCCCAGGCCAACTCATCCATCTGACCTTCCTTCCTCCTCTGCTTTTACTTCTGTAAAAGGTAAGGGTAAACCCTTAGAGCGGGAGGGGCTTTGAGAGTAATTCTAAATCCCCTTTAAAGTGAGCAGGAGCTAGAGCCTGTGGCTGGCATCACTATTTCCAAATCTAAACTGAAATCTTTAAAGCCACCGATCACATTTCTAATTCTTTCTCTCCCTAAGCTTTCTGTCACTCTAATCAAAATCACAATTGGCACAGCAGCTCTGGGCCTAGAAATTTCAGTCAAATTCCTATGCGATGTAGGCTTTGAAATACCAGGACTGCAAGGGCAATTAACTTTGGCAAAATACGGGGCACACCAAATTTCCTGAGAAACTCAGAAACGTCGTGTAATCCAAAGTAATCGGACATCTATCAAAGGGGTTCGTATCGTAATTCTCCTGAGAGATCAGTATTATCTGCTGGTTTAATTCCCCAGAAATACAGAGCTCAGGTTGACTGGCTTAGCCCTCAGCCTGCTGAGTAAAGCAAAGCCTGACCTGCTGGCAGCCTTTAAGACTCTCCCTGGGCCCCGCTGGCCCATGGGGAACTCTTCTCACGCCTTGGCAGTCATTTCCGTTGACTTACGCCCAGGGTGAATCACAGAGTCTCTGCCTTTACTCCCTGCTTCAGGAGACCTCAAACTTCCCCTTCAACAATCCCCACCTCTTTGGCAGTGCCAGTGCTGTGAACAAGTAGACGCTGGTCTACAGACGTGGTTTTCCCTGTGTGTCTTATTAATGTCACAGAAAATCACCCCTATGGTTGTTAAAAGGTAATACCCGCCAGTCAAGGGCTCTACTGTCAGAAAGAGGGAGGAAGACGTGGCTCCAGGACCACGAGAGATGCCCAGACACACGCGGTGCTTGAGCTCGATGCGTGGATGCCCCAGACGCCCCCCTCTCAGCCCCTCCCTCCAGGTCGCTCGGAAACCAGGCCTCCTGTGTCGCCACTAGATGGTCTGAACCTCTTGCTGCCGCTCTTCACGTGCTTTCAACCGTCCTGGTGGATTAAGGACAGGAATGCACCATATTCCAGATCTTCACCAACAGTCTCAACATGGGCTCAGGCAATTAGAAACATCCCTCCCGTTTCACAATGTGGTTTTATTTGAGTGACTATCTGGGTAGTACTGGAGGAAGCTGTGTTTCTTTAATTCCTTTCAGCTATCATGCCAGCCCCACCATAATATATTTCTTTATCAAACAATCTGAACCAAATGTTAGGAAACTGCACGGAACGGTTTGGGCATTAGCTCCTTCTACCAGGATCGATCCTTAAAATCAAAAGCGAAGACCGTCCCTGTCTTGCTGGTTTCTCACTCAGTTTGTCAGATTATCCATTTGTTTTTATCAAAGGCTATCAGAAATTCTTTTTAGCTTGCAAACACAGACCCTTCTTGAAAAGAAGCGATGCTGGTTTCCTGGATGCCAGATCTGACATTTGCAAACAGACACTGGCTTTCCACACTATATTTTAAAGAAACTGTTGTATCATTACCCATGATTTATCCCACTCAAAGGGACCTCCCAGGCATTGTTCAGTGAAGCTTGCCTTAGCCAACTTTTAAAAGTCATAATGCCCTCCTAGTACTGACTCAGGGACATTTTATCTATTCTTTCTCTGAAAAAAAAGACCACACTGCTTTCCTTTCATGCTTAAAAGCTCAACACAAATCACTAAGCAGTGTTAAGGCTAACATGTCCAGCAAAGGCCATCCTTTCAACAGCCAGACTCAGCAAAGGTGCGTCTGCCGTGGCAAACAAAGGGCCCAGAATTGAAAACACCTGCTGCCTGCTCTGGTCCCAACCTGTTCATATTTTGAAATGAACTATTCCAAACACTTCATTACCTATAGGTACTAGAGATGCTATTGATAGGTACATTATCGCTTACCTATGATTTAATTTAATGTCTTGATTCCACTGGGAAAGTGCCTAATCCATAGAGTACCAATGATTTATCATGATCTCTAGATACTTATAGTATTGCTAACATTCAAAAAAAGTTTAAGCATCCTTTTTCAAAGACGCTTAGAAGGAAACAGCAGCATGTAACTGCTTAGTGGGGAAGAAAAGAAAGTAAGATAGAAGATCACTAGGTATTGATGTCTTGCTTACAAACAAATAAGAGCTTAAAAAAAAAAGTTTTGCAATACCCAGAGTTCTTGCTTTGGGCATAATTTATGAGACTCTGGACACGTTAACGGCCTGCCTTTGCTGTTGGCTTCGCTTTGACTTACTTCCCAATTGACTCACTGATTTCTGGGCTCCAATGCCGAGAGAACACCAAGGCTGGCAGCACCAGATAAATCAGTCGATGACGCTCTATCGCTGCCATCAGAGCTGAGCAAAACGGCAAAGCACAAGAAGTCTGAGTGCTTCAGTTCAGGTTTGTCTTTGACCAGTTTCTCAACAGAAGGAGGAGTAGACTCGGGGCATGACAGGTCTTTGTGCGGTCCTGTCCTCTGCACTCGTACGATGGTTACCACCCACGGCGCAAGGCACCAAATGACAGAAGTACCCCCCCCCCGTACACGTGTGCGCAAACACACGCACGCGCGCGCACAAGCATGTATTCAGCCACAGGACGCAGTTCCAGACTGCTAAATACTAGTCCTTCCGCTGTCTTGCAGCTGTTTGTAGCTGTCCAAAGTGCCCGCCCAAAGCACTCCATTCTCCCAGAGCTTCTTCCCTTGTCCACGCCTCCCCTCCTCACACACAAATGTCGAAATCCTGGTGAAATGCCTCAGGCAAATAGTTCCGTACAGTCTTTGTTGAATTAAGGTTAAGGCCTGTTCTGCTCCCTACTATTTGTTAAAGACATAAGCAATTTAATGATCCAATTAAAATAAATGACAGTAGAGTCTCATGACGAATAGACTTCCTCGTTTTAGGTGTAACTGTACGTGAAAGAGAAATGCCCCTACCCTTCCTCTCTCCCGACACCCCCTACACGCAAGCGCGGGCGCGCACACAAGGTATGGAGTCAAGAACGCAAAGCCTCCACTTATCAGAGGTTGACGGCTCCCCGCACTGTGGAAAACTTAGGAAACTCTCTTGCTGGTTATGAAAAATAAATAACCACACAATCTCCTTCCTCCCGTGTCACTGAGAAAACTAGAGCCAGATTAGAGCCATTATTTTCTCATTCTCAAAGAGAAAGGCAAAGAAAGTCAGAACTAAGGGAAAAGAAACAAAAGGCCCTGAATCTTCAGTTTATACGTAAAATTCCTGGGTCTCTCTCACTTTCCTTGTGACAACCCAACCAGAAACCCAGGACATAGCTTTCCTGCAAATGTCCTGAGGTTCGATTTTATTTGGCTGCGAAGGAAAAATGTAGTTTCATTCAAGTTTGATTAAATGCAGTCCCTCCACCCATAAAAATTATAATAAAATTCAAAGTCCAAGGATATGGCAAGTAATATCGCCCTTGGGAACAAGTACATAAAATTTTGGAGGGATAAAAAGGCTTGGCTTTCATTTTATAAAAAGCTATGGTCAGAGCTTTCTCCTTGTGAAACTGCACTGCTGTCTTCAGAATTACTTCACAAATACTCAGAGAAAACATCAGTGATTTGAACATCTTTTTTTTTCTTGGAGGGTCTCAGTCCTATCGTGAAATGGACTAACTGAGTGGCAAGATAAGAAACCAGCGTGTTCTCTGAGTTATTTTCCAACTGTCCCTTAGAATGGGCACTTGGACGTCACGGACAGTCAGTGAGAGCAGAGATGGGCTGTGGTTAAGTGAAAGCACAGCTGGAGGAAACGCACCAGATACTGTTTCTCTCCAGGTGTCATCCAGCGGCGAAATTCACCAAGCACTCTGGTGAAAGTAGCATTCAAAAGACTAAAGCCCCCCCCCCGCCCGGCCTCCCCCGTGCAAGCACACAGGCAGGCTGTGCGCTTGTTCCTGGAAAACTTGTACCCAAAAGGAACATCACCACCCCCCTGCCAAGAGCGGCCGATCATAAAAACCCGTGCACGCTGTTTAACTCAAGCTCTATGATTTGCTCCTTTGAGGAAAATCCATCTTAAAGCTTAGGGCTATTCCTGAAGACACTTGTAAAAATGACTTCATTTAATTGTGGATCCCTCTAAACTCGGCGATTCTGTATTATAATTAGGAGACTTCTATAAATTATCCTTTGAAAATGGAAATTACAGGTCACTGGCTAATTAAAATGTTCCCTTATCCAGGCTTCAGCATAGACCGTGAGTAAAATGTAACACATTAAAATCGTTTCCTCATTATCATTTTATGTATCTGTGTACACACATGTGTGGAAAATTTTTTTTCTTTTTTTTTTATCATATTGTAAAAAAGGCACAAAGAGAAGACACGGAATCAACTTGGCTTATTCTCATTAAGCCATCAAGTCCTATGCTTTAAAATGTTTTAAAATACATCTTGCATTAATTTAGAAACACCAAATAAGTATAATAATTATATAATGAGCACCCGTGTACCCACCACCCAGTTTAACAAATAAAGCGATATCACACAGCTGAAACTCCAAGAAACCTCTTTCCAATGATCAGAAGTTAACCACCACTGTCAATTTGGTATTTGTTATTCTGACGCATTGTTTTGCACTTTTGGTGTCCGCATTACTCACATACGTGTCTCTACACTATATGTAAGTGGCATGTTTTTACCTTTGTGTGGCATTATATCACATCTTTGTCTTTTGATGCTCTGTGCTATACTTATGAGCTGCATCCTGGTATCATCTTCCATGGACTAATATGTAATCGTGAAAGAACAAGAAGTAGGGATGGTCTGTTGTACCTGCTCATTACTAGTGCCTTATTTTCAGCCTCTCCACACTTTATACTTGGATCGTTATCACAGTTTTCTCACTGGCCTGCCTGCCTTTAGTCTTTTCCTAGACTAAAA
This sequence comes from Kogia breviceps, assembly GCF_026419965.1. Taxonomy (NCBI): domain Eukaryota; kingdom Metazoa; phylum Chordata; class Mammalia; order Artiodactyla; family Physeteridae; genus Kogia; species Kogia breviceps. Next base: position 55,390,257 of record NC_081328.1, read on the forward strand.
CAATTTCCATTAAACCACCAGGCACAAACTTGAAACATCGAAACACTAAGATGTGCAAAAATATTCGGTGAATCCCCGTCCTTTCCCACATCGGGTCAAAGCTCCCGTGTGCAACTTTCAAAACGACTGCAGCCTCATGCCCACACCGTGCAGCTCCCCCGGAGGCCACCTGCAGCGTCACTGGGCAGTTCTCACGCCCACGGCAGCGTCCCACCTGAAACATCCGCTGCTCCGTCTACCACAAGGCTCTGGCTGCAGGTGCAAGCTCAGCCCACGGCGGCCCGGCCCGGAAGTGCCAGGAGTTATTGCTCTAGGCAACCAGCAGGGACTGAAGCTGGGGGAGAAACTTCCAGCTCTCTTGCCAACAGGGGGATGACGAGCAGGGTGCAGCCCCCGTGGCCCACGGCGCCCCATTTATTAACATACTTCACTGGCTTTCCTTCCCTCCTACCTCCTCTCTCTACTTTCCACATGTGCCTGCTGGGTTCAACTCCAACATAAGCTACTTGTACTTGAGCCCTCGTCCCAGAGCCTGCTTTTTAGACAATTGGATAGAGAGCCTCAGGAGAGACCCTGGAAGTGGGTCACTCACCCAGCGGCAAGAGGCCCCCTATTGCTGATGACAAGTGGGGGGTGATAATCCTGGCCAGCCGCAGGCCCCCAGTTACTAAGATGCTCATCTGTGCTGCATCAAGTCCATGCAGAAGAGGAAGCACTGCCTTACGCATTTTCTCTAGTTCTGGAGAGATATAAGAACATTGACAATTGTAAAGACTGCAGAGTTGGGTAGCTTTTGTTAAATATCCTGGAAGCCATAAAGAAAGAGAATTACATGCTGAGACAGCCAGCTGTCAACTCATGGCAAGGCATGGGAGCCCGGGAGCCAGAAAGCCTACAGGCAGCTTCGGAGAAACCTACATATCCTGCAGCCAGCAGGCAAGCTGTGCTGCAAATGAGGCCCAAGCTTTGTTCCTAAGAGTGGTGGAGTTACAAAGGAGGCTGAATTTACAGTTCAAAACATCTCCTATATGAAACTCATAACCCCAAAAAGGTGGCAACAGGACCTTGAGACTTGGGACAGGGATTTTGGAGGGTGGATACTTTTAGCAAATTGGAACTTGCGGAGTCCCGTGAACCATCCAGGTGTCGAGAAGCCGTCTCTCGTCGTTGCCAGTGAAAAATCGCATCCTATGGCCTGAACACTCTCATCTAAGGAAGATATCTTCCAAGATGTTGTCTGGCCTCTCAGGATGTTCCTTTGGCTCCTCCTGTTGTCTCCAGCGCAATAACTAGGATCAGTTCTCAGCACAGTCCAACTGGGGAAGTCTACTCGCTGCTATGGGAAGAAATGGATTATCATCAAAACAGCTGAAGGATATGGCTTCTCCATACCTGTGGCAACTAGGAGGAAAGGCCTGGAATTTGATGTTGGGGACACAGGACTGGAGGCTGGGAGTGTGCAGCCAGAAGATAAGCCTGGATAGGAGAGAGTTCTCCACTGAAGGGCAACTCTCCCGTGCCTTAGGGTTTAACATCCTGGCAAAGACACCTGGAGCCTGTCTCAGTACATCCTTGGAACGGTCCTTTGAAGCTTAGAGAGCAGGATGGTCTATAGAGGAAATTAGGTAGCGATGCCAGACTGTCGTGGCGAAGTATTAAGAAAAGAGATCAAATGGCCCAGTTTTTGCAACAGGTTGATACCCTGAGTACTGGGGAGCTATCCTTCAAAATGTGGTACTTTCATCAAACAGTCCATTTTACAATGCTTTGTGCCTGTGGCTAGTACATGGTCTTGGAACCAAAGCTTTTGTTGACCACATTAGAAATTAAAGCTGAGAAATTTATTAAGAATTTCTTTATCTCTTAAAATACAAACTTATTCCATGGTAACATAATACATTTTATTTTATTTATTTATTTATTTGCAGTACGCGGGCCTCTCACTGCCGTGGCCTCTCCCGTCGTGGAGCACAGGCTCCGGACGCGCAGTCTCAGCGGCCACGGCTCACGGGCCCAGCCGCTCCGTGGCACGTGGGATCTTCCCGGACCGGGGCACGAACCCGCGTCCCCTGCATCGGCAGGCGGACTCTCAACCACTGCGCCACCAGGAAAGCCCAATATATTTTATTAATAATAACTATTTTTCCCAAAAAAAATTTAGTGAGAAGAATGCAGTTGTTTTGCATCTTGTAAATCTCTTTCATGTCTGGCCTAATTAAAGACTAAAATTTCAGGCTCTCATAACTACTTCTGCTTTTACTCTGTCGTGATATGTTGTTTTGGTTGAAGTGGTTTAAAAAAATGGAGGCTCACAGGTAATGTAGGAAAAGGGAGGAGTATTTTTTTTTTTTTTTTTTTTCAGTATGCGGGCCTCTCACTGCTGTGGCCTCTCCCGTTGCGCAGCACAGGCTCCGGACGCGCAGGCCTAGCGGCCACGGCTCACGAGCTTGGTTGCTCCGCGGCATGTGGGATCTTCCCGGACCAGGGCACGAACCCGTGTCCCCTGCATCGGCAGGCGGATTCTCAACCACTGCGCCACCAGGGAAGCCCAAGGGAGGAGTATTTTGATGACCTTTTTATATAATTGTGGAAATTCATCTTCACCACTACACCACACCTGACAAGTGGTAGTTTCTTTTTTTTTTTTTTCTTTTATTTATTTATTTATTTGCAGTACGCGGGCCTCTCACTGTCGTGGCCTCTCCCGTTGCGGAGCACAGGCTCCGGACGCGCAGGCCCAGGGGCCACGGCTCACGGGCCCAGCCGCTCCGCGGCACGTGGGATCCTCCTGGACCGGGGCACGAACCCGCGTCCCCTGCATCGGCAGGCGGACTCTCAACCACTGCGTCTCCAGGGAAGCCCTTTATTTTTTTTTTAATGGAAGTTCAGTTGATTTACAATGTTGTGTTAATTTCTGCTGTATAGCAAAGTGATTCGGTTATACACATATATACATTCTTTTTTTTTTTTTTTTTTTGCGGTACGCGGGCCTCTCGCTGCTGTGGCCTCTCCCGTTGCAGAGCGCAGGCTCCGGACGCGCAGGCTCAGAGGCCACGGCTCACGGGCCCAGCAGCTCCGCGGCACGTGGGATCTTCCCGGACCGGGGCACGAACCCGCGTCCCCTGCATCGGCAGGCGGACTTCCAATCGCTGCGCCACCAGGTAAGCCCGGTAGTTTCTTAAAGTTAGTTTCACTGTGATACCTGAACCCATAACAATGAACTTTTTGTACTTTGCTTCATTAAAAGTCATTGGTCTTTCACTTTGATGGCTCTTTTACCCATATATAATTTTGTATCATCAAGCATTGGTTATTTGGAAAATATTAGTTCAATGAGACTTGCAGATTTTCTGAATGCTAACACATTTTCATTAGGCAACATCCAAAATCACATTCATTAATATCACCTCCAATCTCATCAGAAAAGTCTTTAGGTCCTGGGAAACTTAATTAGGCTCATGGTGGCAGATACTTGTTTTCTAAAGATTCAGATTTTTGCTTGAGGCTCATATTTTTAATCATTGGTAAAAAAAAAAAAAAAAAAGAAAGAAAAAAGTACTGTCAGTTGTTTTCCTTGACATTATCGGGGTCGCTTCATTTATTTTCAAAAAAGTACCTGTCAAAACCCCATAGTTTTTCTGTCAGTTGTTCTTTTCAACAGAACATCCCATTAAAAAAAACCAACTAGTTCTGTTTGCAACCATCACACAAGGGCTTCTCCTCAAGACAATCACTGGAGTTTGGCAGGCAACAGAGTGCTTTGTGCGTGCGTTTCATTTCATCACACAGTATATTAAAAAAGATCTGTTCTCACTGCCTTGGTCTGTGCTAAGGCACCCGCAGTTTTCCACTGTTGCTTTTGTACCATCAGTGTAAATGTCAACACAACAAAAACACAAATAATGCTTAGTATTATTATAAAAATAGCTTTGACTTTGTGGACTTTTCTGCAAGGGTCTTAGGGACCTCCAAGGGTTCATGAACCACATTTTGAAAACAGCTGCTCTATGACAAGGAAACAGTAACAGCAAGGAGAGAAGATTCCATGGAGGAAAGACGCAGGAAAGGCTTTCAGAGTGACGATCACTAAACACTAGACCAGGCGTCACACGTGGGGGTCCAATGCTGTCCAGAATTATGAACTGAATAATCCAGGGGTTTACCCTCTGCAATCGGGGGAAACAGGCACACCTTCTCCATGGGTGGCAAAAACAGGACAAAATTACAGCCCCAGTCATAAAAGGAAAAAGAGATGTACACTATACCCCAGAACGTCAAAGGCTATCAGGCTACAAAATTAAGATTCCGAGAGCGGCAGCCACTGCTGTTTCCTTCCCGCCCAAGAAAATAAGAACGATTCACGTTCTCACACAGACATAAACTTAGACATGCTCAGACGCCCTTTAAGGCTGTCCAAAGTCGGCCATTTCTATCAGAGGGAACAGGTGAGGAGTGGTACAACAGGGAGAAAAAAACTGCTCAATTTTTCTGGCCACACCCCACACACAATGACATGCACCAGGGCCTCAGCGGGGCCACGGTCAGACAGGGCGCGCTGCTCTCTGCCCCAGAACACCGTCCCTTACCTTAAGTTTAACTCTTCACAGACCCTTCCAGTTTACCAAGAATATAATTACCTTATTTTATAAGTGTCTAATGATTCAGTTAGGATCTCCACAAAGTGCTTCTTCGATAATTGAAACCAAATAAAAAAATATCAATGTGGCTGTTTAAATACCCATCTGCTAAAATTAGTTTCAACTTCACCCATTCAGGGTCACTGAAAACTGACAAAGGGTTCACCTTGCCTCTCACTCCCCAAGCTGATTTTTCACGTCTTAGCCCCCCTCAATGTGTTGTTTGTTTCCACTGATAAACCGATTGATCTAAAAGAAATTATTAACCCAAAATAAAACTCTCTTAGCTGTAAAAAAATAAAATAAAATAAATACATGGTGTATGAAAATACTGAAAACAAACAGAAAAGTAAAGATTATTCATTTTCCTATCATTTTTAATGAAATAACATAAGAAGTGAAAATACCCTCCCTCTCCATACTAGCCCAGAAAAAAAAAATGTTAACGGTCTGATACAACATCCTCAATATTACAATACGGACACAGATATACCTATCTGTGCACACGTGCAAGTTTAGAAAAGAAAGAACAACACCAAAAAGGTTATTTTATATTCTAGGTATGTTCCACCCCCCCCTCCTTTTTACCACCTAATAATTTCATGGATATATTTGGTCTGTGTATGCACTCTCCCTACGAGTCAACTGTTTCCCTATTGAAAATATCTTCTTTGGGGTAAAAAAAAAAGAAAGAAAGAGGGAGAAGGGAAGAGACAGAGACAGAGAGACAGAGAGAGGGATTTAAAATAATAAGCTTATATAATATTTACTACATACCATATCTCCTCTCATGGCTAAATAAATACACATATTAGTATCCCAGTTTTACCAATGAGGAAACTGAAGGAAACACAGAAGAATCAGGTATTAAATGGTACAGTCCACCCTCCGATGATCATGTCCCTTATATAAAATGGCGTCGCATTTGTATACGACCCACGTACATCCTCCTGCACACTTTAAACCATCTCTAGACTGCTTAGAATACCTAGTACAATGTAAATGCTATACGCAAACAGTTGTGCCTAGAGTATAAATGGCATGTAAACAGTTGCCAGAGCACATGGCACACAAATTCCACCTTTGCTTTTTGGAATACTTCCCCACAATATTTCCGATGCCCAGTTACTTGAATCCAAGGATGCAGAACCACGAATCAGGAGGCCAGACTATGGTGTTGGGACCAATCTTAGACATTCTCTTTCTAGAATCTTCACACTATCTCTATATTATTCTACCCCTTAAGAAGAAAGCAATCAATGCATCAGCTCTCATGGCAAAGAAGTCACATCACACTTGCTTTTAAAGGAGAAAACATGTAAGATGTATTTACCAAACACTTTCGGGACACGCAAGGTTTTTCAAAGGAATATCCGTCTTCAGTAGAATGCAGCCTCAGGAGCGCTGGTCTGGAAGACCCACGTGTTGAAAACGGAGTATCTGATGCCCATTGAAAGTTCTACTCCTCCCTCTTCCTTGATGCCTCCTGAAAGTGCATCCTTCAGGCCTTTTGCTCTGGGCTTTGAACTAAGACTGAGTTGGGAGACAAGACATTCCAGGGAAACCTAGAAACTTTTGCTTGGAACATCAGCTCTATTCTGAGGCCTGCAGCATTCTCACTGAGACCAGCTGCCTGCCCTGGTGATTCTAACCCTTATAACTTGAAAATAAAGAAATGGTTCCCTCTTCTCTCTAATCCTCAAAACTAGGCAACCTGGGGCATCTCTGGCACTGAATGGAGACGCTCCACTTGATCGATGAGAATCTGTTTCTTAGGAACCAAGACTATATGTTTCACAAGCGTACAGGTTGAGTTGATTCTCCACTGGACGTAACGTGAGAAGAAAGTGAAATCATTTTCCTGCACGAACCCTGACCGAGTCACCCTCCCACGAGTACCCCATGCTTTACGGGAAAGGAGGCAACAGTAAGAGGATGACCAAGAGAACAGAGTAGAGAGAAAAGAGGAAACGTCAGGGGAAAGAGATGGGGGAGAAAGAGGGGAGACGTAAGGAAAGTCATCGAAAACACGCTAAGGAGGGCGTGGGAGACACTGAAGCTGCCTGTCCACCTTCATTTCTCCCCTTTCCCTGGTTGGCAAAGACCTGACTTCGTTCCGGTGTCTAACTGTCCCCACCCCCATCTCACTCCATATATAAGATGCAAAAGACAGTCAAATGACACAAAGGAACTTATCTACAAAACAGAAACAGACTCGCAGACTCAGAAAACAAACTGATTGTTATCAAAGGGGAAAGGTGGGGGGATAATTAAGAGTTTGGGGGCTTCCCTGGTGGCGCAGTGGTTGAGAGTCCGCCTGCCGATGCAGGGGACGCGGGTTCGTGCCCCGGTCTGGGAAGATCCCACATGCCGCGGATCGGCTGGGCCAGTGAGCCATGGCCGCTGAGCCTGCGCGTCCGGAGCCTGTGCTCCGCAACGGGAGAGGCCACAGCAGTGAGAGGCCCGCGTAGCGCAAAAAAAAAAAAAAAAAAAAAAAAATCTAATTAAGAGTTTGGGATTAACAGATACACACCACTATATACAAAATAGATAACCAGAAAGGACCTACTGCATAGCATGGGGAACTATACTCATTATCTTATAATAACCTATAATGGAAAAGAATCTAAAACAGTACACACACACACACACACACACACACACACACATATATAACAATCACCTGAAACACAACATTGTAAATCAATTATATTTCAATAAAAACTTAAAAAATAATAATAATACTGTCATGTGTATCTGAAAGTTGCTAAGAGAGATCTTAAAAGTTCTCATCACAAGAAAGAAAGTTTTCTGTAACTCTGTGTGGTGATGGATGTTAACCAGAGTTACTGTGGTGGATCATTTCACAATGTATACAAATATAAAACCATTGTGTTGTACACTCGAAACTAATGCAGATGTTATGCATCAATTATAACTCAATTAAAGAAAACAAACTATAAAAAAAAAAAAAAAAAAAAAAAAAGACAGTCAGCCCTCCCGGTCGAGGAGACACAGGTCGACTGCGACGTTACCATCTTCCAGTGACGAAGTTCAGAGGCAGGCCTGTGACCCATTTCTGGTCAGGAAGGTGCCAGAAGAGGTCTGCCACGGAGCTTCTGCAAAATGTGCCTCTACTGCTAAGGAAACACAGAATGAGAGGCCGCTTGGCTGCTCCCGTAGCTACTGTCACGTCTGGGGGCGATGCTTGGAGCTACCGCTGTCATTCTCCAGCCACAAGGAAAACCAGCTTCGGAAAGCAGCCTTCGCTGGCAGCGACTGGAGTGGAGAGACGGACGGCCTCCGGGTTCTACAATTCGTCATCTTTTCCAGTGGCAGTAAACAACTCCAACGTGTCGGTGGCTTCGGGCAACGCACATTTATTCCCCTTGGTCCCAGGCCGGCTGCGGGACTCTGGGCCCTGGTCCCCCCGCCACGCGGCTCCTCCTCCCAGACCCGGGCTAAGAAGCGGCCGCTGCTGAGGCCTGCTGCTCTCCTGGCAGAAGGCAGCCCCTTTCTAAGGAGACATGAGCCGCGGCCGCTCCTTGAGAGCTTCTGTGCGGTGTCCCGCCTGCTCTCTCACCACTGGCCAGAGCCCAAAGTTCTGGGGGGCTGGGGAGGGGGGCAGGCGGGGAGAGTGGAGCTTATTCTTCCCATGGGGGGGGTGCTAAGTCAAATCAACATGGGCAGGTATGTTGAATCCTGTTCCAGGGAAAGAATGGACACCCGGGAACAAAAATCCAAATCAGCCGAAGTCCTTAATGACATTATTAATAAAAGGCTGCTAGAATCCTATTTCTGGATTTCCACTTCTATGAGATAACGTACTTCTTTATTGCCTAAGTCCGAGTTTTCTATGACTTACACATTTTAGGGAAGGGCATCTTAACCAGTACAGAGAAAACGCCCAAGGATTAGCTCCTATTCCGAAGTAGAGGAAGAAAAGTGAACCGTTAATAGACCAGATAAAAGACCACCTCCCAACGCTCCAGGCACCGACCGTCCTTCCCGCTTCTCCCTCCAACTGTGAAAAGTAGGACACAGCTTCCTGTAACGTTGGAATGGCTCTGAGCCTAGACGCTGAAGGACAAATACGAAGCGGAGTGTCAAGCAGTGTGATAAATGTGCGCAGGAGCTTTTACAGATTTTGTTCCCGTTTCATTAAAGGTATATGTGCACCCATGAGTCTGAGGAAAAAGGGACTCAAGCTGGTATTATTTTGCTTTTACCAGTTCAATCAGCCATCTCTCACAAGAAGAAAAATAAAACGTATTTTTTCATGTCTTCTACTTAATCTCTCATTCCAATGCTGGCCAATACAGTGGCCAGAAAAATTAATAATCAAAAAAATGTACATATAGTACTAAATACATAATTGTATGTATATAATATATATGTACCATTTACATCAGACGGGAGATTTTAGAGTCTATTTGGTTGATAAAATACAACTTCATAATAGGTGATTTGGGAGATCTGCATAGGCCACTGCTATCCTAAAACCTAGGATGACCTTAGGAGAACTTTTACTGAACTCAGTGAAGCAAAAAAAATTAATGAAAACCCTCAAACTGTACAAGAGGACAGAAGGGAGGGAGTCACAACAATCATCTTGTGCTGTGCTTTGTTTTGTTTTTTTTCTCTCCTTTCCTTTTTTAAGGACACTGAAGCTGTAACCACGGAGGTGATTGGAGAATCACAGCCTCTCCAAATGATATCCAAACAGAAAATTTTCCAATACATCTCCTAAAATCACAGAGCATGTAATTCCATATTAGCTCCAGGAAAGCAGCGTCTTTGCTCAGGATATGGAAATTTGGAAGCTCACTGCTATAATCTGTGGTTATGATTTCAAGCTCCCCCAGTGATGCCGGGAATAAAACCACAGACTCCTAGTGCTAGGAGCCTTTATTGTAATCCAATAAAACCTTAACAACCAGTCTTGTTTTTTACGATAAATTAAGGGCCTCATTTGCTTTGAAGCAGCCCCTCTGCCCTAGCGTTTACCTCGCTGTGGAAACAGTCCTAGAGAAACACTGAATTTAGATGGGGCGGGGAGCTGGTGGGGGAACAACAGCGCAGATTCCCCACCTTGGCTTCACGGATTCAGAAACTACAAAGCAAATAAAAAGCTCTCTCTTTCAAAAGAGCTGATCTTACAGGATGAGCCTCTGCTTGGGACTTCGGACAACATTTCACGAACAAACCACGACTTCTGAACCTTGCGCCCTCGTCGCAGAAGGCCACCTTGAAATCATAAATTTGACATCCGGGACGGAGGCCACGTGCCCTCTTCACCCACTTTTAATTTTGTTTATTTTTTTCTTTTTGCTAATTTGAAACTTTACTCAGAAGCTCAAATTCTGCCCCAATTGCCAGTATTTATACTTGCCTGCGGTGCCATCTTTGTGAACCCGTTTGTTACGGAATGACTTCCAAACTCAAAACAAACTTCGGACACAGGGGTCATATTTATTTCACAGCCATAACTCCTTGCTAAGATCCAAGGCACTGGATCAAACTACCCCAAAAGCTACATGAGTGTTTGTAAAGGATTCCAGAGGCCAACCCAGAAAAGAAAGTTTCAAACCCAGCAGGGGCACTTAAAAATAAGCAGCCGTTTGCTTAACATAAAATCTTAGTCATCTCTGGCTAAACATCAATTTAATTATTTCCATTTTGATTCTGTTTACCTCAGAATTATTTCTTAGTATCTTAAGACTGTGTTATACGTAATTATGCTTTATTGCCATTCTTCCTTTTAACATTCTTCTTATTAACATACTGGATACATATTTTAATTTAGTTGGATGGAAGGTTTATGTAAAGAAGGAAATCATTATGAAGCTGAACAGCATATATTGTTAAACTCGTTTCACACAATTAAAATGAGTTGGTGTTTTAGGAAAATTGAAGTAGATTTTAAAGGATCATTCTGTTAGTTAACTTGGCTGTTACCAAACACAACTGGTAGTTTAACAGACCATTTGTAATTATACAACTATTTTAAATGAGCTATCAAAATCTATTTTTTCTATTTCTTTAATTGTGCGTCTCTGTGAGGTGACAGGTGTTCACTAAACTTATTGTGACCATCATTTCATGAGGTATGTTAGTCACGTCATGATGCTGCACCCCGACACTTAGTGTTGTAGATCAATTATATCTCAATAATCAAGAAAAAAATTAGCTATCAAAAATAAATAAAGGTTTTTTTTAAAAAAATAAGCATCCATTCCCAGAACATTCATTTGAATATTTAATATGGATAACAAAAGAGTTTGAAAACAGGAAGAGAGACCAAAAGCATTTCCCGGCTAGTGGAGAACATGGAACTCACCTCCCAGCTCCATCCTCTATGTTCAAATATCAGGAAAGACCAGGGATAAATTCAACCCTTGGGACCTCAGCTCAGTCCCTCCTGCTCTTGTTAGTAGGTAGAAACTTGATATATACATTTTAAAACCTGGGTACTCTTTTATGCACGCAGAGCTTTTCCACGTCCGGTTTATTCTCAGTTTTATCATGCTTTGAGATAAGTGGGAAAAGGAGAAAAAATAATAGTAACTAAGCTGTAAAATCTTAGATGTAACATGCTTAAAAATTAGTGGTTCGAATGAGGTTTATATTTCTCTGTGCTTTTTTCCTTCTCACCATCCCTCCCGACCCCAAAATCCCAGAGATAATAATGACACTGTGCATTCGGGGGGGGTGGGGGTGGGTAGCTTTCGAAGGTGACTGACAACAGCGGCCAATGGTTCCTGGCTGTCTTCAAAAGAAACAATGGGTTTTGGAATTCCAGACTCTCTCACTTCAGCAGTCGTAGGATTTCTCTGAGAACGGTAAATTGGCCATTATTACTGATTCTCTGGCAAATTGAAGGTGTTAATATATTACCTCAGAGGACAATCTTTTCACTTTTGAGGTGTATTCACAATTCGCAGCTCTTCATTCTCTCTCTGGTGTTCTCATTTAATTAGCAGTTGACGCATTAAGGTTATTTTATTTAAATAGGAATTCCATTTGGAAATAGCATATATTTTCTTGGCTTTATGAACCCATCAATATTTGCTCAACTAAGACACCATCTGACTTCCCGTTCATTCTAGTAGCGATTATAGTCCTAACCATTTCTACTCCAAATCTCTTTTTTTGTTAAATGCTCGTTCACGTTGTTGATATTGATAGTAAACTATGGTGCTGACAACAGCCATCCTATCATGTTGCTCTTTCCATTTTTGGTTCTGGTCCTGCCTGTCTCTTTTAGAAATGTAACATAGCGAAGTCATATATTTATGCAGTTTAAAAAGTCAAATGGTTCTATATAACTGATTTTGAAAGTTGGCAGTTTTCTTCCCCTCCATCACTCTATTCCCATCCCCCAGAAGCAACTACTTTCTACTCTCTTAGATGTTTCTTTGGATAATTCCTGGCAATATCTAAGCAACAAGTACCGCTATTTCTTAATTGTTCCATTTTAGAATACTACCCATGGGCTTCCTGCTACAGATACTAAGGCTCTAACTCATACCCTACAGCTAGTCTCCACACATGCTTGCCCTCCATGCAGACTCCCAACTCATTTATATCAAAATCTGTTAGATTAGTACTTAATAATATCATTATTACTATGCAAATATTATGTGGAACTAAGCCAGACCATATAGTTCAGACACATTCCCTTCTTGGGACAAGTTTGATTATCATGGAGTTGATATTTATTTTGTTTTCATTTGTTTTCATTGTTGCTGCTGATTTTTCTATCTGTCCATCACCATTTCGTACCCAAATTCTCTATCATTAGTAATTCTTCCTTCAGCCATATTTCAGGTACTCCCTCATTTTCATCTTAGAGACTTTCCTCCTGGGACCCTGTGTTCTCCAGTTACAATGTAGACAAGTTCTCCAGTTACAATGTAGACAAGTTGTTCTCTAGACTCGACACTTTGCTCTCCCCCTTGGATCTTTCTTCACCATCTTCCTGGCGATTCCTTTCATCTCCCCTGTGTTACATGCCCGGTGACCTCCTCTGTATTTTACTCTTTCTTTTGGTTGGAGCACACTCCTTAGCATTATTATTTATTGCACTGAATTTCAGTTTTGGTTTCCCTATCTTACCATAGACTTCAAGAGCAGAACTTTTCCAACACATTAAGTAGCTTGTTTAACGTTAAATGAATGAAAAAAAAAAATACCAATAAATATGAGATGTTCGAGGTCCGTCCAGGCACTAGAATTAGGCATGGCTGAAAGGCAGAGTGTGAAGCGGTCCATCACAGTCAGAGGCCACACAACTCCAACGTGATGGGAAAGTTCTTAAATATGAATCTTTGCTACTGATGACATAATGTCCACACGCAACAACAAACTCAGACTCACTGCATTTTAATTTCAATTGTAGCTAATTAGTTATCTTACTGGGGATGCAGAAACAGTAAGAACAGATTTCTTTTTGGAAAGCTGTGCCTAGACATCCCTTCTTAGTCATAAGGCCATGAAGCATGATCCAGGCAGTAGATTAAAAGAAAAGCACACACACCACCATTATGATCTGAGTGGGCCTCCTTGACTATTTCAGTTATGCAAACACAGATACGGAAAAGCTTGATTCTAAATCATTCATTATTAAACAAATGCAATTTGCTGCAAGTCAAACCATATGTCTTGTATGGATACAGGCCCCATATAAAAGGATATCTTAGTGCTGATGTCAAACCTGATCATTAACACTAGAGTTTAAACAAGTATTTATCATTATGTGTCATCTCTGTTTTTAAAAAGTTATAGTGCTACAATTTTTCTTGTATGTCAGCATAGATGTCCACTTGATCTAAATTAATTTTAAAGTTGCAATCCCAACAAAAATACTATCAGATTTTTCTTTAGAGCCAGACTTTACAAGCTGATCATTGAGGTCACTGGGAAAAACAAATAAGCGAGAACAGTAAAAAATGCCGGGAAGCTGCAGGGCAATGAGGCAGTGAGGGCAGAGAATTAGCCCTGCCAACATTACAACACATTATGAAGCCTCTAGAATTAACACAGTATAGTATCCGTACACAAACTGTCAGAGAATAATGGAGCATGTTAGAAATCCAGAAATGGACCCACATGCAGATGCAAAATTAATGTACAATACAATCAGCATATCGTACCACTGGGTAAAAGATGGTCTAGTTAATAAGTTGTATTGGGCTGACTAGATAATCATATGAAAAAAATAATAAAATTGGAATCTTTCCTCACATCACAGTCCAGGATAAATTCCAAATGGATAAGTTATTTAAATGTAAAATTTTAAACCTATAATACTAGAAGTGAATTCCTTTACAACCTAAAAGGAAGAGAAACTTTCCTAACAGTGACTGAAATCCAGAAGCAGTAAGGAATTAGATACATAAATTTGATAACATAAAAATTAAAACATTTCCATGACAAAAGATCACAAAAGTAAAAAGCAACTAAACCAGGAAAATATTTTTATTTTTATCACAAAGTTTTAAAACCTCTAATACATGACGAGTTTCTAAACATAGAGAAGTAAAACACTAACCACTCAACAGAAAAATGGGCGAGATGAACAGCAATGCAGTTCACAGAAAGAGAAGTGCAAATAGCTCTTCACCGTCACAAAAGAAAGACAAACTAAAGCTACACTGAGTGAACTCTCTGTGTTTCTGTCAAAATCCAAAAGTTTGAGAATATTCACCATGGACACGTTGGGAGGATACAGTCAACGTTGTCAGAGGGAACAGAAAAAGCAAGAGACTTTAGCAACATATAATGAAATTATACACACGCAGTCAGCATTTCACCCAACAATCCCACTTCTCAGAACCAGTCACAAAGCTACCTTTAAACAAACAAACAAACAAAGGTATATGCATCAAGCCGGACACTGCAAGACCTTTTGTAGTGACAAGATACTGGAAACAGCCCATACGCTGACCAGAAGTCTGACTGACTGAATAACCTAGAGCACATCCAGACAATGGAGAGTGATTCATTTCTGCAAAGGGATGAGGAATCTCTCTCTACACAGCTACGGACGATGTTGGGGACACACTGTGGGGTAGGACGGGCAAGACGGAGGAAGTTGTGATAAACTACCACTCGTCTAAGAGAAGCAGATAGAGGAATATCTTTAAGTATCTGCTTCTATTTTGAAACGAACAGTAAAATAATAAATATATAATAAATATAAAAATAAATGTATATCTGACCTGATATATATGTATCTGCTTATATTTTAAAACAAACAGTAAAATAATGACTATATAATAAATATGTAACAAATATAAACAGATATCTGATCTGATATATATATGTGTGTATGTGCGTATATATATATATATATTACGTATATATCTGCTTCTATTTTAAAACAAGTAGTAAAATTATATATAGACAAGTTTAGCCTTGCTTGAATCTACATCATTCTGGATATTTCCTTTTGAAACTATGCAAATGTTTCAGATAATTATAAAACCTAGTTATTTTAAAAATACAATGCCAAAAATGAAAGTAAATGGTTTTAGGGGTTTCCCTGGTAGAGCAGTGGTTAAGAATCCGCCTGCCAATGCAGGGGACACGGGTTCGAGCCCTGGTCCGGGAAGATCCCACGTGCCGCGGATCAACTAAGCCCGTGCGCCACAACTACTGAGCCTGCGCTCTAGAGCCTGTGCTCCACCACAGGAGAAGCCACCGCAATGAGAAGCCCGCGAACCGCAACAAAGAGCAGCCCCCGCTCGCCACAACTAGAGAAAGCCAGCGCGTAGCAACGAAGACCCAATGCAGCCAAAACAAAAATAAATAAAATAAATAAATTTAAACAAATAAATAAAGTAAATAGTTCTAAACATATATCTAGGTGGTAGCACAGTCACACATCGAGAAACCTAACTATCCTATGCGACTTCAAAGCACAATAATTTGTCTGCACGTACCTGAAGCATGGACTCTTAACACTCTAAATATGCTAAGGACAAAGAAAACTACCAGAACAAGCTGTACACTGCTTTCTATAATCACACAGTTGGCGTAGTGTTGCTAGTGTTACTCTTGGACCGTTGGGAGTATATCAAGGCATGAAAGAGTTGAGTATTTATGGAATATGCTAATTCTACAATTCCTAGTGCTGCTGAGAATGGGGGTTCTAGAGCAGAAGGAGGAAGACGCACATGTGACATCAAAGGCGGGTCAGCACAGAGTTCAAGCAGCCCTGAACTGTACCTGGAAGTATCAACACACACTCATGATTTTTTTTTTTATTTTTAAAAACGTGTCTATATTTTTCCTAGAATTGTCCACTGAGAAAGCAATCTCAGCAGCAATGATGACCCCTACAGACTAGAATATGGTGTCCAAATATTTTTTCCTACTAAAAAGAACCAGGGCTTCTTAGAGAAATGACTGATTACAGATACAAAATAGGAAATGTACAGAAGAGGCTGAAACCCTACTACATGACAAGGACCCTAAAAAAGACCGCAGGCGTCTTACCAAAGGACCCAGGAACCTACCTGAGTAAGTTCTGCCCACTGGCCCCAGTCCAAGTGGGATACTGTGAACATCAGTATGAAAAATAACCATAATGGGTTGAAACATACTAAGGGTGTAGGTTTCACGTGTGTATACGTGTTGTTTGTATGTTTTTATGTATGATCTACGCAACACAATGACCCCCCCCAAATAAATAATCACACTATCTGATCACAGTTGCTTATTAACTCATTATTTTAAAAACTAGTAAGTATGGGGGTGGGGGGGGATGAAGCATTTGTCCTTATTTTCCTGTGTAAAGTGTACCACATGGGAGAAAAGTCGGAAACGATAGACATTTCTTTTTAAAGAAGTTTCTAGTTAATACATGAAAAAAAAAGTTGCTACAATTAGTCTATAACAATTTTAGGTCACTAACAGCAGCATCTTCAAACATCACAAAAAGAGAGGAAACAAGGCTCCTTACAGAAGAACCTAAGCATCCACAGGTCTTCCCTGCCCTTCCCAAAATCCATTGTCAGATTTACCTTATCAAGCCTCCAAATATAACTATCAAGTTACAGGAAACTCAAAGGACAGAGCCACATGGGGTGCAACCTGAAAAATCCAGACCCTGGACAAGTGACCCGGTTGATTCAATAAATAAATTGCAAGGAAGGAACTCCCTGGTGGTCTGGTGGTCCAGTGGTTAGGATTCCACGCTTTCACTGCTGAGGGCCCGGGTTTGATTCCTGGTGGGGGAACTAAGATCCCACAACAAACAAAACAAAAAAGAGTAGAGAAAAAATAATAATAAAATAAATTGCAAGGAAAGAAAGAGATAAAAAGAGAGAGCGAGCCAGAGAGAGAGGGCACCTATAAATTAAAATTTATTTGTACTATGTGGAAATTATTTGGATCCCAATTCAAATAAACAATTTTTTAAAAATTAAAAGTACAAACACACATTTGTAACTTTTATAACTGGAAAGTTGCGCACTGGATATTTGAAGACACAGGCATATCTCCTTTTATTGTGCTTCACTTGACTGAGCTTTGCAGATACTGTGTCCTTTTACCAGTTGAAGATTTGTGGCAGCCCCGTACTGGGCAAGGCCGTCGGCACTGCCGTCCCATGTGCTCACGCCCTATCCCTGTGCCACATTTTGGTAATGTTCCCAATATTTCCACACTTTTTCTTATGATTTTATTTGCTTCGGTGACCCGTGGTCCGTGATCTTCGATGTCACCACTGTAATTGCTTTGGGGAGCCAGGAACGGCGCCCACATGTAAGACAGCGCCCTTAACGGATACCTGTTGTGCGTGTTCTGCCTACTCCACCGACTGGCCGTACCCCGTCTCTCCCCTCTCCTTGGGCCTCTCTGTTCCTAGAAATACAAGAATATTGAAATTTGTCCAGTTAATAACCCTGTAACGGCTTCTAAGTGTCCATGTAAAAGGAAGAGCTGCACATCTCTCACTTTAACATTAAAAGCTAGGAATGATTAAGCTTAGTGAAAAAAGTACGTCTAAAGCTGAGACAGGCTGAAAGCTGGGCCTCTTGCTCCAAACGGTTAGCCAAGTTGTGATACAAAGGAAAAGTTCTTGAAGGAAATCAAAAGCGCTGCTCCAGTGAACACACAAATGGTAAGAAAGCAAAACGAGCTTACTGCTGACGGGGAGAAAGTTGCAGTGGTCTGGATAGAAGACCAAACCAGTCACAACATTCCCCTAAATGAAAAGCCTCGTCCAGAGCAAGGCCCTACCTCTTCAATTCTGTAAAGGCTGAGAGAGGTCAGGGGGCTGCAGAAGAAGAGCCTGAAGCCAGCAGAGGTGGTTCATGAGGTTTCTGGAAAGAAGCCGCCTCCATAACATCAAAGGACAAGGTGAAGCAGCCGGTTATCCGGAAGATCTAGCTGAGCTAATTCATGAAGGTGGCTACACTAAACAAAAGATGTTCCATGTAGAAGCAGCAGCCTTATTTTGGAAGATGCCATTCAGGACTTCCATATTTAGAGAGACGTCAAGGCCTGGCTTTAAAGCTCCAAAGGACAGGCTGGCTCTCTCGTCCGGGGCTAAAGCAGCAGGTGACCTTCGCTTGAAGCCAGCGGCCATTCACCATTCTGAAAATCCCACGGCCCTTAAGAATTACGCCCAGTCCTCTCCGCCTGCGCTCTACGAGCCGGACAGCAAAGCCTGGCTGACGGCACATCTGCTGACAACATGGTTTTTACTGAGTATCTTAACCCCATTGTCGGGATCCACGGTTCAGAAAAAAAAGGACTCTCTTCACAATACCCCTTCTCACGGACAAGGCACGCGGTCATCCAAGAGCTCGGATGGAGATGCGCGACGAGGTTAATGTCGTTTTCGTACCTGCTCACGTAACAGCTGTTCTACAGCCCATGGGTCAAGGAGTAATGTCGGCTTTCAAGTCTCATTTTTTAAGAAATGTACTTTGTAAAGCTATAGCTGCCATAGGCAGTGACCCCTCTGCTGGACCTGGGCCAAGTAAATTGAAAACCTTCTGGAAAGGATTCACCATTCTAGATTCCATTAAGAACACCCGTAATTCATGGGAAGAGTATAAAAATCAACATTAACAGGATTTTGGAAGAAGCTGATTCCAGCCCTCATGGATGACTTTGAGGGGTTCAAGACTTTCACAGAAGAGGTAACTTTTGTAGCGTAAACATAACTTTCATATGAACTGGGAAACAATCTTCGTTTGGGTCTCAAAGCCTTTGCTGTGTCTCAAACACGTGCGGCTCAGAGGGGAGCCTTGGACTTCCGTGGGATCAGACACAGAAGTGGGGTCCCTCTTCGCCAGCCAACTTCTCTCTGGGATGCTCCCACCCTCTCGCACGCTCACGGCCTCTTTTCCTGGACGCTCCGGCCAGAAACGCAGGGCTCCTCCGAGCTTTAGCTGCCTGCACTGAGAGCGTTGTGCTTCTCTGGGACTGAGGCCCACCCTCAGAGCAAGACAAGAGAGAAAGAGAAGAAAACGAGGGTCCTCCACACGGTCCAGATCACAGGGGCTCCTTTTGCTAGAGTCCCTCAGGGAAGACAGGTGGCATTAGTCTAGGAGTCTTCACCTCCCATGCCAGGCTGTGAAGTTCAGGGCCACAAGAGAAAAGACTAAAAACTGGAAAACACAATCCACTTTCGGTCAGCTCTCCAGTATCTCACTCCCCAACCCCTCTGGTTTTGCGTACTGCTAAGTGTCTTCAGGTAGCTGGGTTTTTTGTTTTTGTTCTTGTTTTGTATTTTGCCCAAATATTTTCAGTTGTAATCAGGGGGGGCGGATATAAGTTTGCATTATACTATCTTGGACAGAATCAGAAGCCAGAAGAATCTGTACATAAAACTCCATCCGCATGGCCACACATAAAGTACCAGCTGATTGCCTACCTTAATCAACCAATTTCTAGAGCTAAAGCATGATGACCCTGGACCACAGTTTTCCTGAATAATTTTAACATTATGGGTCTTCAATATAAGCTTCAGAGGACAATGTAAGAACTTACTAGAAGATACTCCCAGTCCCCCCCTTACACCTTAATTTCACAATCTGTGTGTATTTGGGGGGAAATCAAATCCATCTATATATCTAATCCCTTTAACTTCTGTCAACCAAATTTTGCTTTTTTTGAGCCATTTTGATATTTCAGACCTTACTGGAGGTTTGGTTTTTCCCTCCCCGTAAAACAGGAAGTGGCCATCTGCCATTGTGAAACTAGCATGGAAATCTTCAGAGGGCCTTGTTCGTTGGCAACTTCAGATGCAAAAGTTCATGGATGCATTCTAAACTTGGCAACTATTGCTTTTTGTTTTTTTTTAAATAAGTTTATTTTTGGCTGCATTGGATCTTCATCGCTGCACGTGGGCTTTTCTCTAGTTGCAGCGAGCAGGGGCTACTCTTCATTGTGGTACATGGGCTTCTCATTGCACTGGCTTCTCTTGTTGTGGAGCACGGGCTCTAGGCATGCGGGCTTCAGTAGTTGTGGCTTGTGGGTTCAGTAGTTGTGGCTCACGGGTTCAGTGGTTGTGGCTCGCGGGCTCTAGAGCGCAGGCTCAGTAGTCGTGGTGCACGCGCTTAGCTGCTCCCCAGCATGCGGGATCTTCCTGGACCAGGGATTGAACCCGTGTCCCCTTACAACTACTGGTGATCTGCCTTCTCCAGTCCTACAAATCACCTGGTGTTACGTGTGTTTACAGAAGTTAGAATTATTCAATCTTCAAGGTATTCCTACATATCATTTTTCATAAAAGAAAGGGATGGGGGGTAGGCACTGAGTGAAAAAGTAAAGGAAGTTTTGTTGAATGTAAAACAACTGGAATAATCTGAGCCAAATAAATAACATAAGATGATAACCCAACATGTAAAATAAATAACCATGAGTCCATACTGGTATAAATAAGTCTTCGAACAAATAAATAATAAATGGATAAATATGAGGTAACAGACAAATCTCCCATGCAAGGGAATTTCAAATATTTTATGTAGCTATTCCCCGCTAAAGGATTTGGAGCATAACTCCCCGTCCCGTAAGTGTCCACAGGGCACAGGGTGGAAAGAGGGGAAACAGAAAGAGAAACTCTGTAATGAGGAAACCTGAACACCACCACCTCGTTCAGGTGATCACAGTTAGCAGAAACTGTAATAAGTCATTTTGATAGCATATACCCTCAATAAGATGTGATGAGAATGACCCTCTACCTCTGTGGTCTTCCTCTCCAAAACCTAAAACCCTGGTACAACTTTGAGAAAATATCAGAAACATGCAACACAGTGGATGCTACCATACACCAGACCTGTACTCTTCAAAACTGTCAAGGTCATCAAAAACAAGAAAAGCCTAAAAAACTGTCACAGCCAAGATGAACCCAAGAAGAGAAGACAACTAAATGTAATGTGGTGTCCTGGATGGGGTCCCCCCCCCAAAAAAAAAGGTTAGAATGAGATAAAGCTAATTAATATATGGGCCTTGTTGATAATAATATACCAATATTGGTTCATTAGTGGTGTCAAACGTACCATTCTAATGTAAGCTGGTAATAATAGGGGAAACTGGGTGTGGAGCATATGAGAACCATCTGGACTATCTTCATAATGCTTCTTAAAATCCAAACCTACTCTAAAATAAAAAAGTTTATTTCAAAAACAAATTCAGGGCTTCCCTGGTGGCACAGAAGTGGAGAGTCCGCCTGCCGATGCAGGGGACGCGGGTTCGTGCCCCGGTCCGGGAGGATCCCACGTGCCGTGGAGCGGCTGGGCCCGTGAGCCGTGGCCACTGAGCCTGCGCATCCGGAGCCTGCGCTCCGCAACGGGAGAGGCCGCAGCAGTGAGAGGCCCGCGTACAGCAAAAAAAAAAAAAAAATTTTAAATTCAGTCTTCTGTTGCTTTTAGGTATTATAAAATTATTTATTTATTTATTTATTTAACATCTTTATTGGAGTATAATTGCTTTACACTGGTGTGTTTGTTTCTGCTTTATAACAAAAGGAGACTGAACAACAAAATTAGCTAAAAAAGAGAGTAGTGCAAGAATAATGTAAGAAGAAAATGATATAAAAATGAGGACCAGGGCTTCCCTGGTGGCGCAGTGGTTGAGAATCCGCCTGCCGATGCAGGAGACACGGGTTCGTGCCCTGGTCCGGGAAGATCCCACATGCCGCGGAGCAACTAAGCCCGTGAGCCATGGCCGCTGAGCCTGTGCGTCCGGAGCCTGTGCTCCGCAACGGGAGAGGCCACAACAGTGAGAGGCCCGCATACCGCAAAAAAAAAAAATAAATAAAAATAAAAATGAGGACCATTCTTCTTCCATTATTTACCAATAATAAAATAAGTACTTGAAAAAGAAAAGCAAATTCAAGGCTGAGTTTCTTCTGCAAGCACCCAGTCCTCATCTGAAGTAAAGAACATGTCGTCCCATTTTAAATTTGTAAAATGCAAAGTGAAAACACCACTTCCAAAATGCCCCTTTGGATCACCCTCAAAATTGGCCTACGGCAAGCTGACTTAGTGTGATAAAAACATGTACTTTGCTGATTCTGTTATTTCTCCCTACAAGAAAAATAGTCAAACTTTAGTGTTCCCTTGTCTGTAAGGGTTTGTGTTGCCGGGTAAAATCTGAAGTTGTCTGAAGACGACTTCACTTTCTGGCTTATGTTTTCAAAATCCTGAATTCTTTAAGTAAATTACAGTAGGCAATCCTCACGTGCCGTGAGAGAAGAGAGGGCTGTATGGGAGAAGATGGGATATAGGAGGAGAGAGAGGGGAAAGTGTGGCTCCTAAGTCAGGTAGCATGGGGACCTTAGAACTGTCTGAGTAATTGGACCCCTAAACCTGCTTCCTCTCAGCTTCCTGGAAAATGGCCAGACCTCAGCGGACAAAATGGGCCAACCTAGGAAGTCTGGGCTCAACACACTGGACGCCCAGGTCTTAGCAAATATGCTGATGTCCAAACTGACAAGAAGCAGCCGAAATGCCAGTACAGAACACTCAGCCCCCAAGAAACGCCCAATTTGATGGAGATTCAATTACTTGCGCCAACAATTTCTTGCTAATCCACTGAGTTAGCAACTGAGGGTCAAATGTCATCAGATTTTGTAAACATAATTTAATCTTTTTCACCGTTTGTTCAGTAAAAATTGCATCTCCTTCAGTTACAAAGCATAATAGAGCACTACCTAAAAAGCATCAACCCCTCCTGCCCTCTGAGCTGAAGAAGGAAATGTTGCTTGTAAATATCATATCAGGCAGACGAAAGGGAAAGGGCCCTTAAAAGATGCTCTCAGCAAGCGTTTTATAATAAAAATAACATTTACAGAATCACCATTGAGCACACTGATGATATGACAGAAATGTGCTAGTACTTTGCAGATGTGACCTCAATACCTCCTTTTGTGTGGAAAGAGGCAGGTAGGTGAGTCTCACTCTGAGATGTGGGAGATGAATCTCCAAGAGGAAAGTCACCTGCTCACAGTGATGCTGATAGTAATTGTCAGAATGAGAGCCAATCCACGGCCGCAGACACGGGACGCACTCTGAGCCTGTCCTCTCTTTTTTTTGAAACAATTTTATTTATTCTTTTTTTTTTTAACATCTTTATTGGAGTAAAATTGCTTTACAATGGTGTGTTAGTTTCTGCTTAGTTTCTGCTTTATAACAAAGTGAATCAGCTATACATAAACATATATCCCCATATCCCCTCCCTCTTGCGTCTCCCTCCCACCCTCCCTATCCCACCCCTCTAGGTGGTCACAAAGCACCGAGCTGATCTCCCTGTGCTATGCGGCTGCTTCCCACTAGCTATCTATTTTACATTTGGTAGTGTATATATGTCCATGCCACTCTCTCACTTCGTCCCAGCTTACCCTTCCCCCTCCCCATGTCCTCAAGTCCATTTTCTAGTAGGTCTGCGTCTTTATTCCTGTCTTGCCCCTAGGTTCTTCATGACGTTTTTTTCTTAGATTCCATATATATGTGTTAGCATACGGTATTTGTTTTTCTCTTTCTGACTTACGTCACTCTGTAGGACAGACTCTAGGTCCATTGACCTCACTACAAATAACTCAGTTTCGTTCCTTTTTATGGCTGAGTAATATTCCATTGTATATATGTGCCACATCTTCTTTATCCATTCGTTTGTCGATGGACACTTAGGTTGCTTCCATGTCCTGGCTATTGTAAATAGAGCTGCAGTGAACATTTTGGTACATGACTCTTTTTGAATTATGGTTTTCTCAGGGTGTATGCCCAGGGGTGGGATTGCGGGGTCGTCTGGTAGCTCTAGTTTTTAAAGGAACGTCCGCACTGTTCTCCATAGTGAGCCTGTCCTCTCTTGAATGTCAAGCTTCACAGCTTTCTTTGACCTTCTCTGCATCTGCTATTTCATCCTGGGCTTCTCTGTCCTTACACGACTTGCCAAGATGGGCAAGCGCATCTCTGTTTCTCATCGGTCGTGTCTTCTTGGATGAAGGCAAGATTGGGGCCAAAAGAAATTCCCTTTCATTTTGGAATCAGAATCAGTTGACGGAAAAATGAAATTGCTACACAAACTACCCCACACACCACAAAGTGTGGACTCGGAAGGGATCACTGATGCACCCCAAACACCCTTGTGTGTCTTCAAGACACACCCCTTTCACTGGATGGAGAACATTTGGTTTGGGCATCGGAAACCATGAAAACCGAGCTGATATTACAGAAGTTGGACGTTTTGGGTCAGACAAAATCACACAGAAACTTTCTCCAAGCCAGAGGAGGGCAACCACCACTGCCTGCACTTAACTCTAAACCAGCTGCCTAAGGGGAGACACAAAACATCGCCATGTCCCTCTACCATCACAGATGCCACCGAATGCACAAGCACCCTAGACACTGAAAAGGTTCTGAACATGAAACATCTCTTTCAAAAATGATAATATAATAAATGATGGTTCTTAGAGATTATGACCTTACATAAGGGACATTATTAGAGGCACTGCAGCTGTTTAGTGAAAGTGTGTTTTTTTTCCTACTGCTTCCTGCTAATTTTTTTTTACCCTTCTGTGCCAAGAAAATTTACTACATTTTTTTTCATTATTTCCCTTGTGTCAAGTGGAACTTTTTCATCCAAATCTCACTGCTCAGGCCCATATGTCTCTTCTTTCTTCTTTTTGTATTTTTTTAAGATACCACATAACAAAAATGTTTCTCTTATATTAATTTTGTTACTCAGGCAAAGTAAACCATCACTCCTCGGTATGTCATATAAAAGCCAGAAGAGTAGTGACTCACTCATGCAGAGATTTTATTTAAAACATTTGCTCTGTGGTCGGAGTAGATTAAAGACAGACCAGGTTGCCCTCGGAGCTGTGCTGGGGCAGCAGCGAGTGAGCGAAAGATGTTGCCACTTGGCAGATCGCCCACATGCAGCTCCTATGACAGTAACTGTCCTCAGTCCCCTCTCCCCCTCCTTTGACACTGGGACACCTGCACTCAGCAGACTCAGGTGTACTGACCTGGTGAATGTGAAGGGTTCCTGGAAGGATCCGACACTTTCATTTGGTGACCAAGAACGAGATGGCGAGTGAAAGAGGATTAGGGTTTCCCTAAGGGACCCAGAGGGCGCTCAGAAAGAAAAAGCAGAAAACGGGGAGGGATGAAAAGGGAAAATCAAAAGAAAAATGAAAGGGAAGAAATAAACCAAGACAGAGCACGAAGACAAGTTTCCATTGTTCTTCCTCTGTGCCAGAGAGAGTCTGGAATTTTAAATGATTGCAAATTGAGCAGCTCGTGGGTAATCGATTTGGTTTCCACTGGTAGGGGTCAGAAACCCATGACATGCAAATAATATTTATACAGTTGAAACAAGGAACAGATGAAGTCCATGGAACAGAATGAATGCCTGCTTTTTGATTTTTATAGAAAAGCACACATTCCAACATCTGAGACAGACCAGTCAAAAAACTGCACAGGGTAGAAGCTTACGTGTGGATAAATATCCATAACTCTCAGTACTATGAGTCTATGTGACATTTATCTCAGGTCTACCAAGTAAACAAATTCATAAAAATCCACTCAACCGATTTTGTGTTAGTGCATCCATTTCCAAATTTACACTTGTTCTAGAGGCATTTTTCTTCTCTCCTTCCATTATTCCTCCATTTTTAATTCCTTTGAAAAATATATATACAAAGCAAATCACTGATTTCTTCACACGTAAATTTTGAGCTGTTGAAGACGGAAACTGGAAGCTGTCAATAAGATCACAGAATCTGTGGATTAGAAAGAATCCCAGAGTGCGCATCTAGTTGGACCTCTGACTCAGGGCTGTTAATATAACATATATTAGTATCTGTTCACATATGGTCACCAAAGAGAACACGCTTGTATATTTTCACTAGTAAGGAACCCGCTGTTTCGTGGGTCTATTTTTCCATTGTTCATGTATCTATGTATTTAATACATATTTTAAGCACTTCCATAGGTGCTGGGAATAATGTAATGAATAGGAAACTCATTAAGGCAGTGATAAGTGGAATTCAAGGCACTGAAATAGAATAACGTGAGAGCGACTTCATAGCTCCTAAAGATCAGGCAATCCAGGACGGCTTCTTGTAGGAGATGGCATCGGGCTTCAGAGAGAAGAGTGTTCTAAGCAGAAGGAAGAGCTGAGATGAAGGGTCTTTAGCAAAAGAAGACGTGAAATAAACAATGTAACAGAAAGCGAGCGCTGGGTCAGATCAAGGACGCTGAAAGACGAAGCTGGAACAGTGGGCAGAGGCCATTCATCGTTGGCCTTTGCAGGGCAGAACGAGGACTGTGGGTTCTCTTCTAAGTGCAAATGGCAAAAGCTGGTGTTTACATTTTTAAATAAACAATTTTAAATAGGGGACATGAGTGCTCATGTGCAGAGAACAGAATCCAAAGCAACAGGAATAGAAGCAAGGCCACCAATTGTAAGGTTACTGTGGTAAATCAGAAAAAATATATATGTTCCGAGCTTGGATTGTGACAGTGCTCCTGGTGATAGAAGTGGGTGGATCTGGAATATACTGAGGGATCAGGGTTAACGAGACTCTCTAAGACATTTGCTTTGAATAGCTGAGCAGGTGGCGGTACAATTCTCTGACACGTGGAAAACTGAGGGTTGACCAGGCTTGCAGGCAATGTATGGAACCCAAGAATTCTGCTTTGACCCTAATGTGTCTGAAATGCCTGCTGTGTAGACAACTGGCTGTACAAGTCTGCAGTTCTAGGCAGAGACCAGATTTTTGAGGCATCTGCATTTTGCAAGTATTAGTATGCTACTCCTAATACTGAAATGAAATTTTCTCCCCTACAACTGCCTATTGGTCCTAATTTTGTCTTGGGACAGGGAGGGGCTAGGTACTTGCTTAACAACCTCCCAATATTTCAAAGAATGAAAACCACTATTTCCTACACATCTGGTATATGCCAAGTACTCTGCATGTAATTTCTTATTGGGACATTATGGGATATATAAGGGCACGCATTACGGTTGCAACTTTAAAGGAAACCGGGGCACAGAATGTATCTCATCCAGGATCGCAAAGCCGCAAAGTAAAGGAACTGAGTTTCACTTTAGGTCTGTCTGTTTCCCAAGGTCAGGGTTACGCTCTGCCTCCCAGACACAGATGAATAAACACGAGTGCCCTCAAGTGTTCCTCATGCAGCAGGGCTTCCAGAACGTTTTACATTCTGAAAGTCCCCTGGTGGCTTCCTACATCAGCAGGATCTCTCATTAAATTTTGGTCCTTCCCATGAACACATCTGACCTGACCACGGAGGCGCACACCCATCTTCTGGTCCGACGCCGTCTTAGAGTATGACGCTGGACACTGCATTCGAGCAGCCACATCACACCGCTGGCTCACACAGAACTTGTGGTCAGCTGCTGTCTAGCCAGGGCTCCCACATCCTATACTTGTGCTATAATTTTTGTTGCCTAAATTAAAAATGTCGAGATATTTGAAACCTGAGTCGTTTAACTAGCATATTAGCTATTCCTTCCACTTCTGTTGCAAATGTAAGTCTGAGAAATGACCCTTTTGTCTATATCCCATTCATTGATTGAAATGATGTTTGAATTATAGAATCAAAACTTTAATGTCATAAAAATCATAGCTAGGGTGTATTGTTTCAGCTATTATTTCAAGTCTCGGTTTTCTCAACTGTAAGATGGAAATCGTCACAGTAGCAAGGAGCAAATGACAAACTGCCTGTGAAATGCTTAGCCGTGAGGTCATATTTATCTATTGCTCAAAATTTTGGAAGAGCACCTTATTTTAAGATGTCATATTCACTCTCTGGTAGTAAGCCACTCTCTGCTCTAACCATGGAACACTGTATTGAAAAAGTATACAGAAACCAAAGCTAATATGCCAAAAGCAGCTTGTCCATAGAAAACAAGAGCAAAGGACTTTCATATATCGTGGAGAGTAGCAGCTATTGCTTAACTGCCTGCTGGCAGTCACGCCGGGAACATGCCTCCCATTCTATCCCAACAAGGAAAGGGGTTATTTTAGGAACCCACAGGAAGAAGATACCGAGGAAGGACAGTCACCGAAGGAAGGCTCTCCAGTCCCTCTCCCGACCCCACGCGGCCGACCTGCGTCCCGCACACAGCCTGTGCTTCTGTCTTAGCTAGGGTTCCCCTACCTAAGATCATGTGACAAGGATTCAAATGCAAGTTGTTTAAAAGATGATCGGAAGCACCAAGAAAATGGGGAAGTGAGACAGTGAAGGAAAAGAAATACAGCACTGCTACTAAGCTAGCTCCCACTGAGAGGAGACACCCTAATTCCTGCTGGGGAGCTCTGGGGCCCAGCGCAGAAGCTGTGCCTTGGAGTTCTCACAGCCCAGGTGGCTCACCACCCACGAACTCCCATCAGTCACTGGATGGGCATATTCCGGTGGGCGTTACTTCCCAAGCACTTCCAGAGTGTCCTGAGCGCCAGAGGAAGCGGTCAGATCGCTGCCATGCAACTGTAGCACAGCGTGTAGTGTGACCTGGAGGACTGCAGGAGAAGCGCCGCCAGAGAAGGTGTCCCCAAAAGCCTCCGCACTCTCCAGCAACCTAGACGATCAGATGTCCATTTTCCTCGTCAGGATGCATGGCCAACAGAAGCCTCAACGTGAAACATGTAAACTCTGGACAGCTCAACAACTCAACCTGAACAACAGCAACAACAAAACCTTTAGATAAGTAAAGGACATTTCTCCAAAGAAGATGCACCAACGGCCAATAAGCACACAAAAAGACGCTCCACATCATTAGTCATTTGGGAAATGTAAACCAAAAGTGAGATACCACTTCATGCCCGCTAGGATGGCTGCTGTCCAAAGAAGGGAGATGGGGTGACAACAGGAAGTGCAGGGGAGGAGGTGGAGAAAGTGGAGTCCTTGTGCACGGCTGGTGGTGTGCAAAAGTGCAACCACCGTGGTAAACAGGAAGTCTCCCCCAAAATTAACTCAAACAGTTAAGCGGAATTAGCATATGATCCAGCACTGCCACTCCTGGCCATAAACCCAGAAAAAGAAATGAAATGAGAGACTCATACAGGTACTTGTACATCACTGGTGGAAAAAACCCAAGTGTCAACAGATGAATAGATGCTTTAAATGTGGTATACGCATACGATGGAATATTACTCAGCTAGAAAATGGAATGAAATTCTTTTTTTAGATTTTTTTTTTTTTGTTATGGACCATTTTTTTAAAGTCTTTATTTATTACAATATTGCTTCTGTTTTATGTGTTGATTTCCTGGCCATGAGGCATGTGGGATCTTAGCTCCCTGACCAGGGATCGAACTCACACCCCCTGCATTGGAAGGCGAAGTCTTGACCACTGGACTGCCGGGGGAGTCCCAGGAATGAAATTCTAACACAGGCTACAACAAGGATGAATCTTGAAAACATTATGCTAAGTGAAATAAACCAGACACCAAGGACAAATACTGTATGACTGCACTTGTAAGAAGTATCTAGAATAGGCAGATTCACAAAGACAAAAAGGAGAATGGTGGTTACCAGAGGTTGTGGGGAGAAGGAATGGGGAGTGATTGTTTCATGGGTACAGAGTTTCTATTTGGGACGAGGACGAGTCCTGAAAATGGGTAGTAGTGATGGATACCCAGTAATGGGAATGTACTTAATGCCACTAAGTCTTACATTTAAAATGATCAAAATCATAAATTTTGCTATGTATATTTTACCACAATAAAAAGATCAAACAAGCTCACATATTTTTAAAAAAGTAAAAAATTGAAGAAAACTTCTTAACAAAGGAAGTTTGGAACCAAGCAACGCAGCACATTTAAACCAGGACTGCAGGGACTTCGCTGGCAGTCCGGTGGTTAAGACTCTGCGCTTTCACTGCAGGGGATGCTGGTTCAGATCGCTGGTTGGGGAACTGAGATCCTACCTGCCACGCAGCGGGAAAAAAAAAAAAAATTAACCAGGACTCCTATCTGAACTCCAGAAGCTTAAATGTATACAAGCATGAGTTTGCAAAGTATCGCATTTCAAATGTGGGAACATGTACATTTTAACAAACCGAAAACTTTTACACCTAGTGCCACATCTCTCCTTCATTATTGCTATGAACTTGATAATATGACCATTTTCTTTCAAAGTTTCATTGCTATTACATCACCAGGTCCTATCTGGTCAAAATTAACATGGAATCAAGACCAGAGTAGCATTCGACCTTCATTTCTTGCTAAACTATCAATATATACATATATATATATATATTTTTTTTTTTTTTTTCCGGTACGCAGGCCTCACTGCTGCGGCCTCTCCCGTCGCGGAGCACAGGCTCCAGACGCGAAGGCTCAGCGGCCACGGCTCACGGGCCCAGCCGCTCCGTGGCACATGGGATCTTCCCGGACCGGGGCACGAACCGGTGTCCTCTGCATCGCCAGGTGTACTCGCAACTGCTGCGCCACCAGGGAAGCCCCTCAATATTTTTAATGTGAATCTTCTCCCAAAATTTCATACGCCCATAATTTACCAACTACTCAACTTTCTATTTTGCCTTCTCCCTTACAAAATCGGTAAACACATCGTGTCAACGTTTGCCTTAGTAGAATGAATGTTACAGCGAGCATGAGGCCTTTTCCATGAAGATGCTCCAACAGCAGAGTCTGTCTTCTCCCCTTTCTTCCCAGTACCCCAGTCCACCACTGGCCAACCCCTCCGACATGAACCCTGATCCTCCCCTCATGACGAGCAGACATATCCATTCATGACAAAATAAGCAATCCTATATTTGAGAAATAGCAGTTATAGGATATATACTTTACCAAATGCTTTCATGCTTCAAAATGTAAGTTATTTAGTAAACGAAGTAGATGTATAAATGCTGATTTGCAAAGATACAGCTAGTGACAAGCATGAGAAAGGGACCTGCTTTGGCTTGCATATGCCCTTCTATAAATACAGCACATTGATTTCGCTATAAAGACGATACGTATTTATGCTAAACTTCCAACAGTGTAGAGAGGCGTACAGTGAAAAGTGGTTCCCCCTCCAGCTCTCAGACTCCCATTTCACTCCCCAGAGCTAATCACAGATTGTATTTCCTAGGTATCCTTTTCAGATATTTTATATGTAAATATAAACTTATGCATAAATGCTGATTTGAAAAGATTTTGAGTGGAAAAAACCAACAAATTATATGAGTAGGCATACTATAGTCTCATTTGTGTAAAGTACGATGTACTTATGCATATGTATATTTTTATAATTGTATATAAAATGTCTGAAATGATACACAGGAAAAGGATTTGTGATGATCTCTGGAGAGATAAAAATGTGACTCTGGAGACAGAGGTGGAAAACTACTTTTCACCATACACTTCTACATATTGTTAGAAATTTTAGCATAAACATGTATTGTCTTTATTTATAAAAAGACATGCAAATCAAACTGGGGTCCCTTTTTCCTCTCTATCACTAGCTATATCTTTGCAA
Organism: Kogia breviceps; assembly: GCF_026419965.1. Classification (NCBI taxonomy): domain Eukaryota; kingdom Metazoa; phylum Chordata; class Mammalia; order Artiodactyla; family Physeteridae; genus Kogia; species Kogia breviceps. The sequence continues at coordinate 55,421,868 of NC_081328.1, forward strand.
AGTCACTTAATCTTTCTGCACTTCATTTTTTCCTCCATAAAATGAAATTACTAATTTATTGATAAACCAGTGGTTCTCTAACTGGAAATCCCTAGGATGTTCTGTAAATAGATTCCACCCCAAGCTGTATTGAACTGGACTCCCCAGAAGTGAGGTCCCAGAAGGAAAATCTACCAAAGTTCTCCAAATGATTCTGTTGCCCAATGATGGTTACATTCTAAATTATTTTCTATAACTGTTATTTGTTTCTCTCCAGTATTCAGTCAATCAATACTTTTTAAAAACTAATCAATTCATTTATTTTTGGCTGTGTTGGGTCTTTATTGCTGAGCGCAGGCTTTCTCTAGTTGTGGTGAGCAGGGGCTACTCTTCTTTGTGGTGCCCGGGCTTCTCATTGTGGTGGCTTCTCCTGTGGTGGAGCACGGGCTCTAGGCACGCAGGCTTCAGTAGTTGCGGCACGTGGGCTCAGCAGTTGTGGCTCACGGGCTCTAGAGCGCAGGCTCAGTAGTTGTGGCGCACGGGCTTAGTTGCTCCGCGGCACATGGGATCTTCCCGGACCAGGGCTCGAACCCGTGTCCCCTGCATTGGCAAGAGGATGCTTCACCACTGTGCCACCAGGGAAGTCCCTCAGTAATATTTTTTGATATTGAAATATCATCATGTTTACGGAGGCGCTATGCTCTGAACGTTTGTGTCCCTCCAGAATTCACCTGTTGGAATCCTAACACCCAAAGTGATGCTTTTTAGGAGGTGGAGGCTGTGGGGGATGAGTAGGTCCAAACGGTGGAACGCTCGGGAACGGGATCAGCACCCTTATAAAGAGACCCTACAGAGCTCCCTCACCCTTTCCATCACGTGAGAAGTCTCTCCCGACCGCGCTGGCACCCCATCTCAGACTTCCAGCCTCCAGAACTGTGAGAAACACATTTCTGTTGTTTAGAGGCTACGCAGTCTGTAACATCTTGTTACAGCACCCTGAGAGAGCTAAGACACGGCGTTAGGAGTGAAACACAGACCTGGAGGAATTTTCCATCTGGCGGGGAAAACAAATACAGCAGAAACACCAAAATGAACCGGAGCACATATCACGTGCCTCAAGACATACTAACGCCAAATTACATCCCCCCCATACCTTCTTCTTCTCCCTGCCAGCAGGGAAGCTTGGCCCATTTCAGACTTTCTTACTAGCAGATGTTTCCTACCTGGTTCACGCTTTTGTACAGCCTGGACTCCTCGACGGCACGACGCCAGAAGTTCTTCCTCAGGTGGGAACAGACAGAAGGCTGTGTGATTAAACAGAGAGAAGGGAAAGTCACCCAAGCTGAGCAAAGGTTCACTCTTCTCAGTCAACTGAGTGGCTGGGCTTGGCCACTGCTGGTCAGAAAGCAGGACCTCAGGGGGACAGGGCACAAGTCCTTCAGGAATATCAGACCCCAGGCAGACAGTCTCCCAACCTTGGCAAAGATGGCAGTGCCCCAAAGTGGCACAGAAATAGCAGAGGACAAGCTCTGACGGTACCATAAAGCCTGGGACAAAAGGTATCTTGGAGATAACCAGCATCAACTGATGATGGTGAGAAACTGTCCCCTTCATTTCCCCTTATCATCACCTGGATGCTGTCCGTGACCTTGGAATCTTTATGCAACACCAGTGAAGGTGGGGGGGGGGGAGAGGGAGGAACAGAACAATAAAGACAAGGAAAGCATCCCCATAATTACCGAAATATACGTCTCCTCAGGCAAGGGGCAAAAAGAGGTTCAGGGTCATAGCTAAGTTCATTTAAGGAAAACATAAGACTATGAAATACAGAACACACTTGGTTTTTTCTGATTAGATTCATGCAAAGTGATAAGGCATTCAAGAGAAAGGAGAACGTACAAGTATGTGAATAACTCAGAAAACGGATAATTTTAAAATACGTGAAACACTTCTGTTCATATCTGAGACCCTGGGTTAAATCCGTTTCACCTGCCTTCACTAATCAAGGTCCGTGCAGGTCCTCCTGTGGCGCAGAGCCTAAACAGTCAGATGTTTGCCCAAGCTGTTTTCCAAGACCTCGGAGCCTGCTGCGCTGAGTCCGGTCTGAGCCGGTTAAGACTGGACAGGACCACCGACCCTTGACTGGGCATGCGCGAGGGTCCGTGCACACGACGCTGCCTAATGACGCCTGCGCAGAACACTGACGACCGCACCTTTCCTCACGCTGCGCACGCCTCGGACTTCCCTGTTTCTGTGTTCCTTATCTCGTAAATTCCCCAAGCCCCTCGCTTTTGGCAGGTGCATTTGAGATTTTTCCTTCCTTCCCATCGCTTGGCCGCCTTGCAAGTAAACCCTCTCCTTGCTGCAAACCTCGGAGTTTTGGCTGGCCGTGCGTCGGGCAAAACGAACCTGGTTCAGTAACGATCCTTGCACAGTGACGGCGACCCTTCCGAGTGCGAGTCCTACTTTCCTATGTGCGCAACTGGAATAAAGCTGTTGCCTATCATTTATTTGAAATAAAATGTTCGCTTCTTGAAATTACCATTTGACAAACCTTAATTTTACCTAAGATAATTTCATAAATAATTTTATCTAGACGATTTGATGGTATTATCTTAACTTTACCGTAAATAATTTTATCTAGATGATTTGATCGTATTATCTTAACTTTACCATCTAACTTGAATTAATCTGAGAAATTCCTTGTTCGTAAATCTTACTTAGTACCTGTGTTCCCTCCTCAAAGCCCCTTAAATAGGCAACTTTTCAGAACAGTAATTGTGCAAACCAAGACATATCTTTCATGGGTGTAAAAACTTAATTCTCAGTAATAAGCACCCTCTTCATTTCATGGGCTGTGTAAAAAGGGAAAAGATCTAGACCTTGTCTGTCAGCAATTTAGAATTACATTAGGAAAACGTGATTATTGGGAATGGGGAAGGAAGTAGCGAACAGAGTCGGTAAAGGTATTCTTAAAATAGTCTGGAAGAGGTAAAGAATGACACGCCAAATAGATATCCTGAATATCTGGGGGCTAAGGAGGATTTTTGTGAGAAGGCATTTCAAGTTGGGGTCCAGAGATCTATCACACACGAGCGCACGGTAATCCTAGCTAGACGTACACCCTCCTTCCCTGCAAGTGGCTTCGGCCAGTGCCGTGGGCCGCATTCTGAACTTCCTGACGAAACGTCCGGAATCGTGGATTAAAGCCCTGCAACAGTTCACGTGGAGCGTCCACCTGGCCAGGCTACGGTGCTCAGTCGCTCGGTCACACACAAGCCAAACACAAGAGGTTGCTGTGAAGGTATTTTTTCAGGTGGAACTGACATTTAAACCCGCCGACTTGGAGTGAAGCAGTTTACCCTCCATCACGTGAGGGAGGCCTTGTCCAATCAGTGAGAGGACCTAAGGGAAAAGAACTGAGGTTCTGGAAGGGGAAGGAATTCCGCCTCCAAGCTGCCTTCAGACGAGAGACCGCAGTATCCCCGGGTCTCCAGCCTGCTGACCTACAGATTTCAAACTTGCCAGCCCCACCGTTGTGTGAGCCAATCCTTAAGATAAATCTCTCTATGTATCTGTCTATCGATTATTCGATCCTATTCTTGGCTCTGTTTCCCTGGAGAACCCTGGCTAACAAAAACTGCTTCAGAGTTAAGCAACACTGCAACATTTAAGGGCATTTCCTTTCTTATCAAAGACAGCCACCCTAAGGGAACTTGAATTTCCTTTGTGTTAAACTGCTCGCCTTGTCAACTGTGGCTATGTCTAATCTATGTAATTTTAAGTATGTGAACACTGATCAATTGATGCTAGCACAGAGACAATTTCCCAAAGCTAAAACGTGGAGCTAAATGTTACCAGACACTGAGAGCTCACAGTAGAATATGGAAAGGACCTTTCCAAGTAAAGAGTTTCAAGTTAAGGAGAAAGGTAGCAGAAGTAGCGTAACGTTTTCCAACCCCCCCCCCCTTTTTTTTTTTGGCTGAGTGTTGGGAGGTAACTACAGTATAAAATGCTGTAGTAGGAAAAGGTTTTTTTTTTTCTCTTTCTTGCATTAGTGTTATTCACCTATTTCATTTTTAGAGAGTTTCGTGATCAGCCAAATATCTTGTGATCAATTAAATCTCCAAAGATTGTATGAGCAGGATTGTGCTTTGACTGCTTTATTTCAATTACCCAGGTCCCCAAATGTCCGTGGCTAATGAAAAGGGGATCTTGTTACCAGTCAAAGTTCCTATCTCAAGGAAATGAAAATGATTACTGGCTTGCATGCCTGTGGATATTGCCCTAAAGTAAAGCCAAGAATTTCAATTCCAAGTGGTCAAGTTATTCTGTATGCTTCAAAGTTATGGTTTCTACATGGGACAAAAAAAAAGGGGGGCAATCCATCCAAGATTACAATTGCTAATCTCTAAATAAACAGTTCAAATAGATGCTATGGTACAGACTCAGAAGGCCGAATGCATGGGAGGGTATCTTACGGTTTATTTGGGGTATGGAAGAAGGGTATGACTTATCTCAATGGATGAATGCAGTCAACAAAACACAGAGATATGACCACAATTGGATGATGGATGATCAGGGACAAAGTCTACCAGTTTGACTTGAATAAGGAGACATGGGAGAAAAGAACAGAAAAAAATGAAAAGGTAAAAGAATGTAGAGAATTTCAAATGCCCACTTTAGTACCATAGGCTTTATTTTGTACTGAAGGCTGTGATCAGTTCACTGGCATGATTGATAAATTGGACTTTTGTTGCCAGTTCTTCCTACTTGTAATGAAACTATGTGTCCACATCCCATTCCACATGGCTTTGCAGTGCCTGCCTCTCTTTCTTTGGGCTTGGCCACAGGACTTGACTTGACCAATGAAATATTAACTAATGGGAACCTACAGAGATGTTAAATACACCTACATGGGTCAGCTTGCTTATATATCTTTCCGTAGCCATGAGAAGAACATATGCCAGGTAGCAGCTTTTCGCAAGAGAAGGAGCTACGTGGGATAGAACTGAATTCAATACAGGTGTGAAGTCAAGCATAGGCAATCCTAGCTGTGCCCAGCAAAACCACCACCACCGACCCACAGACGTGTGAGTGAGAAACACATTTGTCAGCGTAAACCACTGAGGTTCGGGGCTGTTTGTTACACAGCATTACTACAGCAACAACTGTCTAATAAAAGTGAAAAGTGCAATTTTGGAAAAAAAATCAGTCTATCAGTGAGGATGAGGAATAAACTGGAAACAAGATAATTTAGAGACTTATTACAGACCCTCTAGAGATATTTTTACTCCTCTGACACAATACTCTATAATGTTTAGGATGCAATGGTCCCACATACCTGGCTTCCAGAGTCAGGAGACATGGAAGAAATGCCCTGTCCCATGTACAGTGTGCAGGAAGTCTGAGCAAGGAATAAATCTTTGCTTTGAGAGGCCACTAAGATTTAGGGCTCGCTTATTTCCTCAGCATAACTCAGATAATCCTAATACAAGAAGGATGCTCCAGGATTAAGTCAGCAGCTCTCTGATGTCATGGGCTTTTGTGCTTCCCCTCTTCCCAATTTTTTCTTCTTTTGCAAGCAGTGATGTCTCCCCTTTAAGTTTCAAGGTGATTACAGCGGGTCCAGTTCAGGATTAAGTGACATGCTCACACCTGGCTTGTGAGAGAGGCTAGGAAAACAAGAATATTTGCCTTTTCAATACCTATACTGAACAACAGGCTCTGCCAGCCATGAGGAAGTTAGGAGGAACAGCTTTTGAGCAGGCAGCCAACAGGCCCTCTGAATGCTGGATGAGATACCACCTACATTTAAGATCTCATCCTATTATTTCCTGAGCACTGCATCTATATTGCTTTCTTTCCATAGCTTAGAGACATCACTCCCCCGGCCCCCCCCACCAGCCCCCATTTCACAGATAAGACACTGGATGGACTCAGGGAAGCTAACTAAGAATCACAAAGAAAAAGCAACATAGCTAAGATGAGTCAGATAGAAGGTGATGGAATAAAGGTTTGAACCTATCAGGCCTGCCTATCCCTGAACCCTTTGATCCAAATGCCCTGCATGTTAAGATTTCTGCCCTCATCATTGTTCAGTACTTCCAGACAGCCACTGATTCTGCTGCGTGATTCCTCTGTACTACAAAAGAGGCGCGGGGCACAGACACAACAACAAAGCCCCTCCCTGGGGGTCTGAACTAGCCAAGAAGGAAAAAAAAAAGACAGATGATGATTTTTATTTATTTATTTTTTTTAATGCCAAAGCCGGCTCCAGTGAAGCAAGCGCCTGCTGTCCCATGACTTATAACAGTAAGCGATGCTCGGATTCTGCTGGGCTCCTGAGTCAGCATGCCAGGTCTGTTTGTAATTTCGCAGCTCATAGCACGCCTGTCAGAGGCTTTCCATTCATTTTCACTGACGATTCTCCGGCCTTTTGAAGGCTTTGCAGCTCTCAGAGCCAAGACCCCAGGCTCCAGATTCTCAGAGGCTGGCAGCCCTCGTCACTGCGCTGTCCGTATCGCTGGCTCTCCCTCTGCTTTCTCCAAAGAGAGGGCATCTTGCTGCAACTCAAAAGGCAGCGAAAGCTGAAACTGGCCAGGCAGTTGGGCAGTTAAGTCTCTGGTGTTGCTCATCCCTGGAGCATTATTTCCCCCTTAATCACCAGCGTCCTGGACTCTTGCTGTCTCGGGACAGCGGTCTGTCTTGATCGCTCTGGGAGAGGCAACAGAACGGCTGTGGTAGCATTTGACGCTGTGTGCAGGGCACTGCACTCTTTCGTCAGATCCCCGAATGGCTGCCCTCTCTCCTGGGTGGCCTTCCATGCAGACCAGAGCGGCCCTTCTTCCCAGAAAGGAGGCCGAGCTTCCCCTCTGTGGCATCTTGGGGGAAGTGCAGGATCATCTTATATTTTTCCACTTCGGAAGGTGGTTCCCAGAGAAGGAGACCAGGCTTTGTTCTGGAAATGCTGATACTATTACTGCCAAATCAATGGACTGTTCACCCGTTTGCATTCTTCTCTCTCAATGAGATTTTTTCTTTCTTTTTTTTTTTTTTTTTTTTTTTGCGGTACGCGGGCCTCTCACTGCCGTGGCCTCTCCCATTGCGGAGCACAGGCTCCGGACGCGCAGGCGCAGCGGCCACGGCTCACGGGCCCAGCCGCTCCGCGGCACGTGGGATCCTCCCGGACCGGGGCACGAACCCGCGTCCCCTGCATCGGCAGGCGGACTCGCAACCACTGCGCCACCAGGGAAGCCCAATGAGATTTTTTTTTTAAGGGAGAATTAGGAGATCTCAGAGGGAGGGAACAACAAGAGGTGTGTGCCTGTATGGGGGCAGAATTCTAAGACTGACTCTCAATGACTCTCACTGGTGTAGGACCCCCTCTCCTTTGACTGCGGCTGGAACGTGTGAATGTGATAAGGTATCATGATGATGTTAGGTTATGTGTCCAGAGAGATGTGTCTAGACTCATCACACGTGCCACTGGAAGGCAGCCAGGTTTCTCTTGCTGAGAGCTTAGAAGTCGAAGAGATGCAAAGCTTGAGGGGGATTCTACATGAGGGGGTCCCACGACCAGCCTTGAAGAGGTGATGTTGCGAAGGGGTCCGTGAGAAAGCCCGTGGCAAGAAGCTGCAAGAAGCCTCTAGGAGCTGGAAAAGGCCCCCAGTTGAGAGCCAGAAAGGAAATGGAGAGCCTGTAGCCCTCGAGCAGCAAGGAAGTGGCTTCTGCCAGTAACCTGAGGTAGCCTGAAAATGGATTCTTCCCTAGAGTCTCCAGATAAAAGCCCAGCCCTGGGTTCCATCTCACGAGACTCTGAGCATAGAACCCAGGCAAGTGCACCCAACCTTCTGACGTACAAAACTGTGGGGTGAGAGGCGGATGTTGCTTCACACTGCAGAGTTGCAGTGATTTGTCGGGAGGGCGTATATACAGTACTAGTCCAACCTGCGTACCCATTCCCTACAAACTGCACCTTGCCACTAGCACCCAATTGCAATGCAGTGACTACGGGCTCTAAAACATGTAGGTTTTGCTCATCACATTATCTCCAGGATCTGTTATCCAGAGTAGGGATGAAATAACTATTTGTTGGCCAAATGAATGAAGCAAGGCATCAAAGCACAGGCTTTAGAGTCGGAGAGACCTGAGTCCAAACTCCAGCTTCATCAGCTAACAGCACTGTGAGCTTGAGTGAGTCATTTAAGCTCTGCGAGCCTTAACGGGGATCCCGTTTGCAAAGAGGGGGATAAGAATGATACCTGACCCACCCAAGTAGCATCACTATAGGACACAGTTGACCACCTGCTCCTTGTTGAAGCCCTCAAGAGTATCTGACCACACTGGACCCTCCTGATTTCTCACCTACATCTCAAGCCATCTCTTCTCGGACTCCTGATGGAGACCTTGTCTCCCCATCTACTCCTTAAATGTTGGAGTTCTTCGGGGTTTGGTGCAAGCATCTCCTCTTATCTACCTCTTTCCCTTCTTATGGAGGTACTGCATCAATCTCCATGGCTTCAAATACCACACACTTATTACCTTTATCAAGATCATCTTCATCAGCTCTCTCTTCAGTGGCCCAAGTTCCAAACCCATATGTCTAGCTACCCGAGAGTTCTCGGTGTCTTTCTGGTTTCTCAACTTTAAAAAGACCCATTTTGAATTCATGTCCTTTCCTCCCCACCAAATAACTCCTCCTCAATGTTTTCAATCCCCATAAATGGCTCTACCAGTACTTCCTACTTGGAAACCTGGGAGGTATCCTTGAAAACATCCTCTTCCTCATTCATTGACACATTCAGTCCAACACCAAGGCTTTTACAACTGTGCCCTTTAAAAATGTCCCTCATCCATCACCTCCACTGCTACCATTACCCCAATTCAAGTCACCGTGTTTTGCCTGGATTACAAGAAGAGCATTAAAACTATATCCCACATTGACTCTTTCTCTAAAATGCTCTCCCCGTGCTATGTCATCGTGATCGTTATTAAAGGCAAATTTAAGCATATCGCGCTCAAATTAAAATTGTTTTATCTTATATTACCCTTAGGATAAATTACTGATAAAATTAATAGCTATTAATAAAAGTTAATAATGAAAGAGCAATGGTCAGTGATTCTTTTTTAATTTCGACATTAGAAGACTATTTGGGGTGCCTGCCGGGCCCATACCCTCTTACTTGGAAGCGCCTCTATAGCCTTTGCTGAAGAAGTAGCTTCCCTTTTCGATCTGGCCAGAACTAACTAGATAAGAGCTAGAGGCAGAGAGACAGAGAGAGACAGGGATGACTGACATCTTAATAGTTCCCATGAGGGCAGTAGTACTTCCCACAGCCGGGTTTCATGAAATTCTCTTGGTTCCCTATAATAAATTTCCTTTTGGTTAACATGGGTTTGTTTTTCTTGTAACCAAATAGCCCCTAAACAGAAATAAAATTAGCCTTTTGCCTTCCCTTCTCAACATAATCCCAAACGTGCATCCAAATTGTAATTTGCAAAGTCACCATATTTGAAAGCTCTAGTGGATTTCTCAAGTCAAGGGGTTCATTTGCTGAGTTCTTCACAAGCAAGCAATCCCTTGCCAAGAGAAATAAAAACTTCCCAGTGAAAGGATATATTTTTAACTTCTTATTTGGAAATAACTTCGAGTTTACAGATGAATTGTGGAAAAAAACATAATATGAAAACTACTCATATACCCTTTACTCAGATTCACCTATTTTTAACATTTTACCCCAACTGTTCTATCATTGGTTCTTTTTATCTAAATACACAGCGATCTAGACACATCTATTTTTTTGGACTATTTGATGGCAAATTAAATATACCACGGCCCTGACCCATAAAAATCTGCAATTTGTATTTCCAATTTTGTCACTTGGCCTAACAGAGTCATATGAAGCATTGCCCTACCCCCACTCCAGAACAGGACCAAAGCTTTCTAGGGTCAGGTATTGCATGGAGGTCTCTGACCTCTTTTCCTCTGAAACATTTCCACAGCCTTTCTCTACCTTTCATGATATTGACACCGAGGAAAAATATAGCCCCTCTTTTAATTAACGGAAAGTTTCCCCTTTGGGACTTGTCTGATCTTTCCTCCTGATTATATTGAGTTTATGCATTCTCGGCTGGAACGCTGCCTAGGTGATGTGATGGCCTCCTGGGGGTGTCTCCCCTGGAAGCACACAACGTCTACCTGTTCTTCATGGGTGACGGCAACTTTGATCAAGGCACAAAGTACGATCTGATTCTTCACTGCAGAGGTACTAAATTATTTGTCTCCCTTACAACAGAGAAGTAATCTGTGGGAAGACAGTTTAAATCCATACCAACATCCTGTTCCTCATCAAAATGTCTTCCTGTGTTTAGGATCCATTGATGATTCTTGCTTGATTTGCAAAGAGGGTTTCAATGATGGCCCGAACTGCATCTTGCCACAATGGTTGCAAAATGATAGTTTTCCGAGTCCACGGTTCCCCTGCATTTACCAGTAGACCCTCGGCTTTCAACTATTAGCAAGAGCCCTCCTTTCTCTCCATTTACCTATTTAGTTTTGGTATGAACTCATAAGTTCCCATTTTTTTTCAGTGGTTTATAACTCATTATTGTTTAATTCATTCATTATTATTTACTTAATAATCACATAACATAATTATTTTAATGTTCAAATTGTCCTAGATGTGGCTAGTAGTAGCCTTGTGATAGGCCAGTGTGTGTGTATATATATATATAGATATATAGACATATAGAGATATATAGATACATATACATAGCTATACATATATATAGCTATATATACGTATGTAGGGGGTGTGTATGTATATATATGTGTGTGTGTATATGTGTGTGTGTGTGTGTGTGTATATATATATATGTATATATATATATATATATATATATATATATATATATATATATAGCATATAGCTTCCTTACTTTATGTTTCAGGCTCATCTTGTACTTACCCTGCCCCAGACCTGGAATCAGCCATTTCTCTTAATTATATTATAAAATTGAAATATTGTACATTAGATTTTCTTCGAAAGAGGCACAGGTATGCCTGTCTCACCCTTTGGTGTCAGAAAAGTTTAGGTATACATAAGAGCAAAACAAAGAAATTTCAGTGGAAAATTCTTCTAATGGCTTATTTCCCCCTTGGTTCCTTGGATATGAACGTAGACTGCAATATGGGTTGAATTCTACTTATTGAAAATCAATGTATTATTATCCTAATCTGCCGAGCGCCGACGCTTGGCCCGCTTCCTCAGATCTGATTGTGAGTTACAATGCTGGTGATCAACTAATCCGATGCATTGCTCAGATCTTCCAGTTCACTAAGACCGAATACGACCGCTCTTTAAAAAACGCAAACTTGTTGGAATCCATTCCTTCATCTACAAGTAAAATGATTTTGACTAATTTCACACAAAAATGTTGCCATGTGTGGGCTCCATAAATCTGTCTTATTTTGTTACTTGCTGCTCTCTCCAGCTGCTATGAGTTTAGCAGAAAATTGCCAAATCAAAAAATAAGCTGTCATGTGTGGTCATATCCTCTTTGTGGGCATTTTTAATTTTTGTCATTATATATCTTGTGTTTAGAAATATATTGTTTTAAAATACATTAAACACATCTGAGCCTATGCTCCAGGAACAATTATTGCTACTTTTTAAAACGGAATTGAGTATTCAGGGGATGGGATGTTATTAGAACTTGAACTTCTTCTTCGGAGATTTTCTGTAACAAGTGTTAGCATCTCATCTAATTACATTTGTTAGATTACCACTCATCTTTAGGAACGAAATGTTAATGAAAACCCAAAACACTGAAATGACAAAGAATGGGGTTTTTTCCTGGCCTTTACATTCATGCTGAATGGAATTTCAATTCTTTGAGAGACAGGCCGTTAGGTTGTTGTGACAGGTTTTTGTGGGAAAGTTGGTCCCTAGGCACCTCCAACATAGTCCGGACTATTGTTCATTTTATTAAATTTCAAAACTCAGAAGAAGTGAAATAGGGGGAGACTCTTTCGAGTAACAGGTTTTTGAAATGTAATTCACATACCATAAAGTGCACTCTTTTAAAGTGGATAATTCAATGGCTTTTAGTATAGTCACAACGCTGTGCATTGGTCACCACCATCTAACTGCAGAACACTTTCCTCACCCCAAAAAGAAGCCCCACAGCCATTAACAGTCACCCCCCCATTCCTCCCTCCCCTCAGCCCCGGCCACCACAGATCTCCTTTTCTCTCTGCGGATTTGCCTATTCTGGACATTTCATGTAAATGGAATTACACAATATGCAGTGTTTTGTGTCTGGCTCCTTTCATTTAGCGTAATGTTTCTGAGGTTCCTTGGTGCAGCATACATCAGTGCGTCATCCCTTTTCATGGCCAAATAATATTCCAGTGTTTATATACATTATAAAACATTTTGTTTATCCATTCATCAGTTGACAGCTATTTGGATTGTTTTCACATTTTGGCAATTATGAATAATGTGGCCGTGAATATTTGTATACACATTTTTGTGCAGATATGTTTTCCATTCTCTTGGGTATATACCCAGGAGCAGAACTGCCGGATTGTATGTTAACTCTGTGTTTAACTTTTTGAGGAGCTGCCAAACTGTTTACCAAAATAGCTGTACCATTTTAGATTCACATAATCAAGGTATAAGCATCCAATTTCTCCACATACTCACAGATAGTTTTTACTGTCTTTTTCTTTATAGCTATCCTAGTAAGTGTGAAATGGTATTGCATTGTGGTTCTGATTTGCATTTCCCTGATGACTAATGATGTTCAGGATCTTTTCATGTGTTTATTGACCTTTCCTATATCTTCTTTATTATCTACTCAAATCCTGTGCCTGTATTTAAGTTGGGCTGTCTTTTTTTAATTGAGTTGTTTGAAGACTCCCTTATGTATTTTTATGCAGAGTCCTTATATATCAGATCAGTCCCTTATCTGATATATGAATTGCAAATATTTTCTCCCTATGTGTGGGTTTTTCACTGCTGATAGCCTTTGTAGAACAGAAGTTTTTAATTCTGATGAAGTCAAATTTATTTATTTTTCTTTTGTTCCTTGTAGTTTGGTGTCATGTCTAAGAAAGCATGACCTAATTCAAGGTTACAAAATTTACTCCTATGTTTTCTTCTAAGAGTTGTATAGTATTAGCTCTTATATTTAGGTCTTGATCCATTTGAGTTCATTTTTGCATATGGTATGAGATAGGGATCCAACTTCACTCTTTTGCATGTGGATGTCCAGTGGTCCCAGCACCATTTGTCGAAGAGATTATTCTTTTACCATTTCATTGTCTTTGATGCCCTTGTGAGAAGGTAGACTCTTGACTCAACTTTTCCTCCCACAAAGACGAAGAAGACCTTTAAAATTTTCTTTAATCCACAGTAACAATGTTCTGGGTTTTAGAGGATAAAAATGGTAATTTTTTTCCCATTAACAAGATTGGATCCTTCTTTATTGAAGACCTGCAACAGACCATCAATGTGTATAGGACCTTATCTCAACCACTGCTCTTCTTTGACCACTGAGCACCATGAAAAAAAAAAAAAAAGTTGTCCAGCCATAGAATGTGTGTTTCAAAGCTTAACTGAGGCTCCAGAAACACAAGAAATGCCTTCATTATTGAATCATTTGACAGGATTTGGGAAAAGTGGAACGGTCACTGAAAAACTGTAAGAGTTCAAATCTATGATCAAATGTTCAGATGAGCATGATATACTGAAAGGTTCTACCTTAACCAACACTTCAATTGAGAGAGGGTCAGGAAAGGTTGCGGGCAACTTCTTTCCAGAAATTTGGGTGCAGAAGGTGTGTCAGAAAGATAAAGCTGAGTCTGAATAAATCATGTGATTTCCTTATATTTACATCCAAGTGATTCATAACCTATTCCTCTTTTATCTCGCGCTCAGCTCTGCACATTCACAGGCAGCTTCAGCTCTACTTCCTTCTTTGGACGAGAACATCTATCCCAGCAGATCCCTTTGTAGTAGGCTGCTTCTAAAACGGCCACTGTGGTCCCGCCTCCTGGTTCAGTCTCTTGTGTAAATTCCGTCCCCACATCGTGGGTGGGCTGGTCCTAGTGACTTGACTCTAAATAAAAAGTGATGGGATATGACTTCTGAAATTAAGTTAGAAAAGACCATGACTTCCATTTTGCTGGCATTCTCTGGCTCTTCCTCATTTGCTCATTTTGATAACGCCAGTTAACACAAGCTAAGCCTTCTGGAAAGGCTAAGTGTTAAGGAACTGAGGCCGTTAGCCCTACAACTTCCCAGGAGCCGAATTCTCCCGGCAGCATTGTCTTGAGCTTGGAAGCAGATCCACCCTCGTTAAGCCTTAAAATGCATGCAGCCCAGCCCGACACCTTGGTTGAAGCCTCGTGAGAATCCATGAGCTGGAGGACCCGGCAAAGCCATGCCCAGATTCTGCATAAACTGTGCGATAATATATGCTCTTGTTTTAAGTGAGTACATTTTGGGGTGATTTGTTACACAGCAAAAGGTAGTTAACACGTAGCATAACTTGGTTTCCTATGGTTGTGTATTTTGTGCTATACTTTCTTAACAAACTGAAAGTAAAGTCAAAGAAATCTTTCCTAAATCCTGGGTTTCCAAATCCATTCTTGCAGCTGTATCTTTCCATTCTCTCATTCCTATTCAATTCCTGGACCAAACTAGCCCTACTCACTACGTCATGGTCTCGTTTTCACTGCATGATCTAGGAGCTCATTGTCTTACCACTAAACTGTAACCGTTTATTCACAAACTCCTTTAACTTCTTAGTGTTAACTCAAAGCAGGCTTTTGCAAAACCCACATCAAAGCTCCCTTCCACGGAGGAAACTCCAGCTCAGCAGCCCAGGCCAGCGTATCCTGCTCTGTTTCTGCCGTTTACTAGTAACGGGGAGCTGGGCACGATATATAAGCCCTCAAAGCCTCAGTCTCTTCACTTCTTCAGTAGGAATAATACCTACTGCATAGGATGGTTGGAGAACTGGTGGAACGATGTGGGCAAAAGTGCCTGACGGTGCTTATCTCTCACCACGGAGTCAACCAATACTGGTGTTCATTTCCCGATACCCAGTCCTCAGTCTTCTATGAAATAGTTGCTTATTGAATATTTCTATGGTCCTGTTTGGGAAGCACGTCCTGGTGAGACAAAGATGAACAGCTCTTCGAGGCACTCACAGATCTGCCAGAGGAGACAGTATTTATCACACACTGATTCTCACTGTTATTTGGCCTGTGATAAACGCACATACTCTGGGAACAAAGAAAAGGGGTACTTCATTAACCTGACACTTCATCTTCGGTAATTACACCTGCCTCTTTCTTCCCTCTGCGCTATAGGGTCTACAGGATCCTAACACACCTTCTACCCCTCACCCTCCAACTCCAGTCAGAGTTTTTCTTTCCACTCATCTCTCTCCATCACTCCCTAATTCAGCAGGCTACCATATTCATGTGACTTTTAGTACCTTTCTCTCACAATACCTCAACAATTTCGAATTACATGACAAGCCCACTTGGCTTATCTTCACTCCTTTCCCTTAGACCTCATCTTCACTCAAAAGTACCTCTTCTCCTCGGGCTTCCCTGGTGGCGCGGTGGTTGAGAGTCTGCCTGCCGATGCAGGGGACACGGGTTCGTGCCCCGGTCCGGGAAGATCCCACGTGCCGCAGAGCGGCTGGGCCCGTGAGCCGTGGCCGCTGAGCCTGCGCGTCCGGAGTCTGTGCTCCGCAACGGGAGAGGCCACGACAGTGAGAGGCCCGCGTACCACATTAAAAAAAAAAAAAAAAAAAAAAAAAGAAGAGCTAGCATTTTCCACTACGGTTGTCCCTCTCCCGTACAACAGCAGGTGTCTGTCGCAGACAAAATAACAACCCTCCAAAGACATCTCTATCCTCATCCTTGGAACCTGTGAATATATTACTTTCCATGGCAGGAGGGGCTTTTTTAATGTGATTAAACTTGAATCTTGAGATGCAACGATGATCCTGGATTATCCGGGTGGGCTCAGCGTAGTCACAGGGTCCTCAGGAGAGGGGGGCAGGGTTAGTGTCAGTGAAGGAGGTGTGACAATGACAGCAGAAGTCAGAGGAAGAACAAGAGAAAGAGAGAAAATGAGAGACAGACAGAGACAGAGAAGCACCTGAAGATGCTGCAGGCCTTGAA
Source organism: Kogia breviceps (assembly GCF_026419965.1). Taxonomy (NCBI): domain Eukaryota; kingdom Metazoa; phylum Chordata; class Mammalia; order Artiodactyla; family Physeteridae; genus Kogia; species Kogia breviceps. The sequence continues at coordinate 55,438,057 of NC_081328.1, forward strand.
GACGGAGGAAGGGGCCATCAGCCAAGGATGCAACTGGCCTCTAAATGCTGTAAAAGGCAAGGAAACGACTTCTCTTCCACTGACATCTTGATTTTAGGACTTCTGACCTTTATAACTGTAACATAATAAACTTGTACTGTTTTCTGTCACTAAGTTGGTGCAATTTGTTACAGCAGAGTCATAGGAAACTAATATATTACCCCCATCACCCACCCCCCACGAACTGCCCAAGAATTAAATAAGAAGAGTTACATCTCAACAGAACCTGCTAGGTCTTGTAAGGATGGAGAGAAGCTATACACCTAAAGAACTATATCCCTAAGAACTGGAGGGAGACGGGGCTTCTCCTGCGATGAAATTTTGAGGGCGCTTGATCGAGGGGGCTGGAAAGTCAAGCTGGATAAGCAAGACTTTGTTGAATTAGGAGTATTTTACCTAATGCCATTCAACATTCTAGCAAAGAATCCAAGGAACTGGAAAAACGTGTAGCTGGTACAGCTCTTCGAAGCCTGGGAAGAAAGACGACGGGCAGCTCTCGGCAACGTAGAAACACGTGAGTTGCCTGGACAGGGAGGAGAGGAATAAAGAAAGCAGCTCAGCTTCTCTCAGCCCCTCAGGGCACGGCCATGCTGGAGCGGAGAAATAACATGAGTCCAGAAGACCCATTCAGAGGAGCAGGTCCCATGGGAGACGCAGAGAGCGGGCACCTTTCACCAGGCCAGGAGGCATGTACTGGGACAAGGGACCAGTGTCACTAGGAAGTTGCGAGGTGGCTCCCCCTGCAGGCCATGAGTGGCCGGAGGACAGGTGGTCACAGAGTCGGGCTCCACAGCACCGATGGGGACCGGGGGGCACGTGTCAGCACATGCCACGGCAAGACGGACAGTCTGACCCACGGCTTCAAGAATGGGGCTTCAAGAAGGGTGACTCTGATCTATAAATAAGAAACATGATGAGAAAAACTCCCAATTTTACCAGTGCTTAAGTAATTCATTGCTCTAGCTCACATCATTAAAGTCTCCTTCAAACATTCTAGAGCCATGATGGGGTTCAGAAATGTTTGTGAAACAAAATTCTAGAACGACAAATAAAACTTTAAACGGTCTCTTTAAATAGAAAACAATAGGGACTCCCCTGGTGGCGCAGTGGTTAAGAATCCACCTGCCAATGCCAGGGACACGGGTTCGATCCCTGGTCTGGGAGGATCCCACATGCCGCGCAACAACTAAGCCTGTGCTCCACAACTACTGAGCCTGAGCTCTAGAGCCCACGAGCCACAACTACTGAGCCCACGTGCCACAACTACTGAAGCCTGCATGCCTAGAGCCCATGCTCCACAACAAGAGAAGCCACCGCAATGAGAAGCCCGCGCACCACAACAAAGAGTAGCCCCCGCTCGCCGCAACTAGAGAAAGCCCGCGCGCAGCAACAAAGACCCAACACAGCAAAAATAAATAAATAAAAAATAAATTAATTTTTTTTAAAAAAGAAGATAATATATCTGGGAAAACAAACTTATAGTTACCAAAGGGAAAAGGTCAGGGTGGGGGAAGGGATAAATGAGGAGTTTGGGATTAACATATACACACTACTATACATAAAATAAATAACCAACAAGGACCTACTGTATAGCACAGGGAACTCTACTCAATATTCTGTAATCACCTATACGGGAAAAGAATTTTAAAAGAATGGATATATGTATATGCATAACCGAAACACTTAGCTGTACACCTGAAACTGACACAACATTGTAAATTAGCTACACTCCAATATAAAATAAAAAATTAAATTAAAAAGAAGAAAATAACATATCTGAAAAGATTTCATGTAACCTTGTACTTTCATTAGCCTTTTCTTTGCGAGGCATTATGTGTTTAAGTAACAAACGACAGAGCATACTTCAGTTAATCTTTGGCAGTCAAGTATGATGCTTTGTAGCCAGAAGGTAGCCAATACGTACAAATTCTTGGCAGTTCCATGCTATGTAATCACCACACTTCGGCGTGATAATGCATATATCTCATCAAAGAGGATGCCCACCTACAACAGACACCTCATCGCAAAAGGCTGCTAAGACAGACACCGCGTCTTGTCCAGGGGCACCAGGGTGCAACAGAAAAAGGATGGGTTTCCCAGTCTCGCAACAGGAGATCTTAATGTCAACTCGGGCGCTTCTTAGTTTTCTCACAGTCAACATATACGTATAGTTTCTCATCTACACGTAAGGAAGAAATGCAGGTTTCTTGTGAGCAACTTATGAGATAGTGTCAACCAAAAACTGGTCCAACAAATGGTAGCTCTGCTCCAGCCTCCGCCCTCTCTCCTTGAGGTTTCTTCCCGTGTCCACCCCCAGGCCCGTCGGCATTCCAGGCTCGCTGTGAGGGGCCACGAGGAAGCCGGCCGGCAGAGACCCAGAAGAAGCCAAGCCACCCCTACCTCCCCAGTCCTCCAAAGTCATTTCCTTCCCCTTTGGTCGGAAAAGCCTGCAGCAAACGAAAACAGCAAGCAAACAGCAACAACAACAAAAAAAACCCCGACCTCCCTGCTCTATTGCCGAAAGTTTTATTTTTAAAGTGAGAGTGGGACATACCCTGGTACCCCTGAAAAGAGCCGAAGGTCACCTTGGAAATCACCTATGAAACTCCTAAATGTTTCACTTCTGAAGCCGATTGTGAACAATTCAGAGGGCAAGTGGATACGGCTTCGTTCCCGCTTTGCCAAGTGCACTTCTACTATCTAACGGTGAGCATCTGCCTTGGTCTTTCTCATTTCAGCCTCTCATGCTGCTTTCTGACCATCTATCCCACGCCCTCTCACAACAGTCAGCGGTAAGGAAAAAAATCCATTTACAGTGGTTTCTGTCCGCGTGTCAGTGCGCTAACAAGCTGCCTCAGGATCAAGCAGAAGCGGCAGAATGGAACCCCGGTCAGGAGGGCGCCCCTAAAAACGTCCTCGCCCACGTGAACCTGGGGCGAGCTCACTCACAGAACCCTCCACCCAGAGAACTCTCCGCACGTTCTGCAGCGGGTCTCCCTCGGCAACATCTGCCTGGGATGGTTAAAAACAACAATGCATGAGTGGGAAACAGAGCGAATGGGGGAGGCGACGGGCAGGGCACGGGACTGTCTTGGTCAAGGAATAGTCTTAAGGGTCTATAATTCTTCTCCCCCCTCGTCACGAGCATTTTCCTCACGTGAATTTTTTGGTAAAATATAGGGGGAAAAAATCCATTAGCCAGCTTGTGTCTATCGAGTTAACGGTATTATGGCTCTAGGCAGAAAAATCACGTTGCTGCAAGTCAGCGTTTCTCCACAGGTAGCACCGCCTGCTCAGATGCCTCTAGATATCTGGCAAAGTCTGGAGGCATATTTTTGCAGGGAGGGGGTGGTCTACTGGCATCTAGCGGCAAAGGCCAGCGATGCCCAAACACCCTACGTTGCACAGGAAAACCTCCACAAAAAAGAATGACCCAGCCCCAAAATGTCAACACTTCCGACGCTGAAAAACTCTGCTCATTCCATACTTTGGCTATAAATTCATTTATGCTGAAAAGAAAAAAAAAAGGCTATCATACGATATCAAAAGAGAAGATCCAAAAGGAAACTCACAGAGACATGTCCTTCGTCACAGAACAAAACTTATGAGATTGGAATGGGAAGAAAAAAAAGCCCCTGAAACACAATAAGAGAACTTGCTTTAATATCAGGTGCATTTTAAATGAGTTGTTAAAGCTATTTCAATTGGCACAGACACTACGGAGCATGGTATGGAGGTTCCTTAAAAAACAGAGCTACCGGGGCTTCCCTGGTGGCGCAGTGGTTGAGAATCCGCCTGCCGATGCAGGGGACACGGGTTCGTGCCCTGGTCCGGGAAGATCCCACATGCCGCGGAGCGACTGGGCCCGTGAGCCATGGCCGCTAGGCCTGCGCGTCCGGAGCCTGTGCTCCGCAACGGGAGAGGCCACAGCAGTGAGAGGCCCGCATACCAAAAAAAAAAAAAAAAAAAAAAAAAAAAAAAAAAAAAAAAAAAAAAAAACAGAGCTACCATATGATCCAGCAATCCCACTCCTGGGCATACAGCCTGAGAAAACCATAATTCAAAAAGATACACGTACCCCCAATGTTCACTGCAGCTCTATTTACAATAGCCAGGACATGGAAGCAACCTAAGTGTCCATCGACAGATGAATGGATAAAGAAGATGTGTCACATATATACAATGGAATATTACTCAGCCATTAAAAAGAATGAAATAATGCCATTTGCAGCAACATGCATGCAAATAAGAGATTATCATACTTAGTGAAGTAAGTCAGAAAGAGAAAGACAAATATCATATGATATCGCTTATATGTGGAAGCTAAAGAAAAAGATACAAATGAACTTATTTACAAAACAGAAATAGACCCACAGACATAGAAAACGAACTCATGGTTACCAAAGGGGGAAAGGGTGGGGGAGGGACAAATAAGGAGTCTAGGATTAACAGATACACACTAATATATATAAAATAGATCACCAACAAGGACCTACTGTATAACACAGGGAAATGTACTCAATATTCTGTAATAACCTATAAGGGAAAATAATCTGAAAAATTATACATATACATATATATATATATCAATCACTTTGATGTACACCCAAAACTAACACGACATTGTAAATCAACTATACTTCAATTTTTAAAAATTAAATTAAATTACATAAATAAAAATAAATGCATGAAAGATACTGGAATTTCAGGGGGGACCAAAGGTAGCATAACAGTGCCCTGAACTTGCCAAGTGTGTCATTGTGACCATGACCTCATGGGCTTATGACATTACTCTAGGACCCAGAAATAGGCTTATTTAATCCCTAACTTCCTTGGAGCCCTGGCAACAGATGAGACCTATGGGCCAAACCCTGCCCACAGAAAGCCAACGAGCGTTGCGCACAGCTGTTCAAGAATACATCTTGGCTTTGTAGTTTCTTGTGTGGCATTTGGCTATAGCTTGACTAGATTAAAGATGGAGACACAGCTAGATTCTACGGCAGGTGGCTGATAGGCAGCGTGCTATAGCCTCTCCTTCCGAATGTGTAGTTATCTACTTACAGGTACAGAGCGTGGATGAATATATCATTATTACCCAAACCCACAGCTTCTAGTACAGTTCTACATACAGCTGGTGCTCAATATCATTGGTTTACTATTTGATAAACGGTCTCACATTCAGTCCAAGGTGACAGAGATCCTCATACCTTCGGAACGTGGAAGCAGATACAGAAAAGGTACTTAGCTAAGGCACACTTGCTATATGCCAAGCTCTGCACTAGGTGCCAGAAATACAGTGATAAACAAGGTGGATGAGTTAGCTGCCCACCATTTTTGAGCTTATTCTCTTCTCTGTGAGTTTACTGTGGCCTTTTCTAACGAGGTAAGGCTAAAATCCATTTCTGTGGCAGGAGGAAAGTTGAAATTCTCAACTGCTGCCTTCTTCCGTGAAGTCTTCCATCACTACCATACCTACGAGGCTGGCACAAGAACGTGTGCGCACCGGTGAGGCGAGGGAGCGGGAATGATGTCAGAAGGGTAAAGGGGAATGGCGTACGTTTTTAGGAAAAGAAACTCTGTTCAACGCGCTCCTTTTATGGAGGGAGCGCAAGGAGGAGAGGAGGCCACGAGCAGCGGTAGAAATATTAACCTGAGCCAAAGCTACTCGTGTTGGAACAGATTCCAGCATCTCTGAGACCAATAACATAAATAAATAAATAAAGTTTATGACCCCTCTGGCAGCCACTAAGCCTGTTTCCACTTGGGGATTAATTAGGATCAGCATTTTACCAGTGAATATGTGCCACAGAAAAAGGAAGGAAGGAAGGGACAGAGGATGGAAGGAAGGAAGGAAGGAAGGAAGGTCAACAGCATGCTCTGCTTTTTCTTGCGCAATAAACCCCTCACGATTACAGGTGCATGTATACTACGGCCAGTATCTTCCAGTACAGCTGGAAATATCAACACAAAGCATATTCTTGATGAATTTTTCCATTTAACGCAACTATACTACTGTTAGTAAATGGAACTTATTCCGTGTGATTTGATGCTTATCTGTGAAACACTTTCCATACGCATTCGCAAGGCAGATTTGGCGGATTAACACATCCGGTGCCTAAAGCTGGAGCGACTCTGCAGAAGGTGGTGTGGCCAGCCCATGTGGCTGGAAAGTGATAAAAACGCTGCTTTGGGTAAATCTGCCTCCTTGGCGCAGTGCATTTCTTGTTCTTTCCGCTCTGCAGAACTTCGAAGGCTCGATCGACATTCCTGTGTTCTCAGCTATGACTCTGGTCTTTCCACCGAAGCCGTTTTATTTCCTGACAGGCGCTATAGCTTATGAAAGCCAGTGCTGCTGGGAAAATACTCCAAATGCACAGGTTATGTGGCTCGTGGAAAATCGGCATTAACGGAAAAGGGACTGCAAGCGAGTTCTCTTCCGGTTGCTATTTCAGAACTCCTGGTTTTCCTGTGGAGGTCCGAGTCGGTGTTGATGGCGAAACCGAAAAGACCCAACAGAATATGAGAACTGCAACTGACCAGGAGGAGTCCACTGAGAAAACAGGTAAACGCAATTGTGCTTTCTGTGTCTTCTTTTTCAAGTCAGAAGGAATGGGTCATGTTCAAGAGTGAGTAATGTTGCAGAGTGGGAGAGCAATGCAGTGGAATGTCTCTATTTCTCTTTTGTTCCAAGCCGGGCTCCTGGCACCTCATAACAGACTGCTTAGAGGGTTTCACAGTTGTGGCCCTTGGACACAGGGCATGTTTTGGCACGTAGAAGTGTGTCTTGTGCAGTCCGTGGCAGCCAGCGCCACCTAGCTTCAACATATCCTCAAGTCGACAAATTTCCCAATTGTTCCGTGAGTCTTCCAGGAGCCCTGATGTAAGTCTCCCGGATTTTGAATGTCGGGAAGTCGGGAAGGAAGTTTTGGAACAACCAAGTGGCTCTGAACAGTTGTCAGGTGGAAAAACATGTCTCTAAGCCTGTGGAACTTGAAGCAGGATTTACACGGCTCCTCAATGCATCGACTGCTCAGAGCCTGCCTGTCTTTCATTTGACAAATCTTTGCGCGCCAGGTAGTTGGGGAATACGCACAGAGACCTGGCTTCTGAATTCTAGCTGCTGTGCCCTGAAGCAGGGAATGTCTCTAAGAAGAAGGTCTTTGCTAGGCTCATTCCCAGGGAATGCTTCCTTAGATCCAGTGAACAACTGATTAAACGTCAGAAAAGTTAGAAAGTCTAGGGGAAATGGCACAAGGTAATCTGCCCTATCTCAGCGTGCACTTAACCTTTCTGATGTCAACTCTGCGTGGCGGTAATGATTCTCACCTTCTTATAAGAAACATAGATCTCATCCGGCTAACAAAGGACTTCTGCCTTCGTGTCAGCAAACTATCGTAACAGGAGAAACAGAGGGACACAGAATTCAGGACCAGGGCTTCCCCGGTGGCGCAGCGGTTGAGAGTCCACCTGCCGATGCGGGGGACGCGGGTTCGTGCCCCGGTCCGGGAGGATCCCACGTGCCGCGGAGCTGCTGGGCCCGTGAGACCGCCAAAAAAAAAAAAAAAAAAAAAAAAAAAGAATTCAGGACCAGGCTGGTCTGCATTGTTGAGACGTAGGCCTTAGAGTCAGTGGGTGTTTTGAATATGTAAATGAAATCAACACAGAGAGAAACAAAGCAAGCAGGCAAATGGCCTACTTGGATTTTCTGGAAGGCACTTCTTTTTGTTTTGTTTTGGAGGCCAGGATAACATGATTACCAACCATTAGTTCAGTGAGGGGATTCTCCAGATGGTATTCCTGATGATGAAGAGGATGATGATGAAAATTATGAAGATGATTATGGTGATGATAATGATACAGACACTGGAAAGTGTTCAATACTCCCTGTAAGACTTTAATAAAACAGACTCCCTGCCGCCTCTATGGATGTAGACTTTTCAAAGGAAACAGCTAGAAGTACTACAGTTCCCAGTGGTAGCAACTGAAGAAGACTGAAAGAGCTTCTACGTAGGTACAACTATCATTCTACAGACTGGGAGAGTATCCCTTGCTCCAAAAGCTTTGATTAAGAATAGAAACCTGAGTTGCAAAGAAAAGAAAACTGGGGTCTAGCAACAAGTCCAAGTTCCAGGCAGTCATTTCTTACTGACAAAACAAACAAGAATAAAAGTCCAACGTAAACCCCAACGAATTTCCATTCACGTTTCTTTGAATTGAGCTTGTAGTCTTTGGAACCCACAAAATAACCCACACAAAGATCCCAGATGTTGGTGTATTGTTTGGTTTTCCTCTCATGAGGAAGGGCGGTGGGTTTCACACCAGCACTTGCCGACAGGAAAATGTAATGGAAAACATGTATTTGTAATGATGTAGACCACCTTCTAACTGCCTTTAACAGGAGCACGTTGTATTTTCTAAAGATTTCAATTTGCCGTAGGTGGCCTACAGGAGCGGTTATGCAATGATCCAGCCCTGCCTAGGAGATTCTGACAAGCTTCTTTAACCGATGCCACGTTTTGAATGAAACACTGTAGAATTTTAAACTTTTTGAAGCTTATAAATGATGACCCAAGAAGGCTTTTATTTTCACTGTATCCTTCACTGTAAACAATTAGCAAAGGGAGATTTTGGTTTACTATTTGTAGTGGAGCTGAATGATGACCCCTCTCCCAAAATATGTGTTCACCCAGGACCCGGGAAGGTGGCCACATTTGGAAAAGGGGTCTTTGCAGATGTAATTAAGCTAAGAATCTTGAGATGAGATCAGCCTGGGTCACAGTGGGCCCTAAACCCAGGGACAATGTCTCTGTAAGAAAAGAGAAGTCACAGACACAGAGAATAAGACCCTGTGGAGACAGAAGTTATGTGGCCACAAGCCAAGGAACACCTGCAGCCACCAGAAGCTGGACAAGGCAGGAAGGGTTCTCCCTTAGAGATTTCAGAGAGTGTGTGGCCCTGACAACACCTTGATTTCAGATTTCTAGCCTCCAGAACTGTGAAAGAATAAATCTCTTTTGTTTTAAGCCCCTACGTTTCTGGTCGTTTGTTACAGCAGCCCTAGCAAACTAATACGCTATGCAATAGCACAATAAAAGAATCGGATAAGAGGAATAAATGTCTAAAAAACAAATCCTTCTCCACTGATCATGGCAGGAAACCCTTCTCTTAGCTATCGTTCAGCCTCACCAGCATGGAAATCACAGTGAGAAAGTTTGGAGTTTTTCGAGGATTTAAGGTTTAGAAGTATAAGACTCAAAAAGAAACTACACCAAGTACTATTCACTCACATTCCCTGAGCACGTCCTGTTCTGTTACACCTCCATGCCTTTGCAACTGCCTAGAATATCCTTTTCTACCTCAGAAACCCAACTAACCCTCCAGATGCAGGACACATACTGCCACCTCTTCCATAAAAAGCCACCTTCTCCACTGCCCTCACCACAACACACACACACACACACACACACACATACACACACACACACTCACTCTTCATCTGGGCTCCACAGCATTTTTTACTTGCCTCTATTACAGCATCGATTACAAAGCAAACACTGTGGGTTTGGGTCTATAGAGCTGTCTCCCCCCACAGACTGTGAGGCCTATAAGCACAGTAAGATGACCTATTTATTTCCAACCTCTCTACATATGGTCTCCAGTCCTGCAGTGCTCTAGTCTGGACTTCCTTACAGCTTGGTGGCTGGGTTCCAAGTTCTAGGAAGCAGCAGCTGCTAAGGTCTACACTTTGAAGTCCCAAGATACTACTTCTACTTCATTCTCTGCTCAAAGCAAGTCATAACACCATTCCCAGTTCACGTAGGGAAGTAGATCCCATGTCTTGATCTAAGGAGTACAGGCCCTACACAGAGATGGGAGGGCTCGTTGGTGAGCATATCTGGAGACTACTGACTCCAGCTGAGTTCTAATCCTGTTCTGTCTCTAACTATTATGACCCTGGCCCTAAATATATAACCTCCATGACTCAACATCCTCTTCTATAAAACTGGAATAACACTGTCTACTCGATAAGACTCTTTAAAAGAGTGAAGGAGTTGTTGCTATTTACTCAGTGCTGCTCTTTGCACGTAGCAACCCCGTAACAAATGATAGCTAATTTTCCTCTTCGGATAAAGGGGGAAACTAAGAAGTCACTAGGTGGCTAAAGGGAGAAAAGGCAGAGGGAGGCCTCCCTGGTGGAAAAAAGAAGGGCAAAAGGATGAGGAAGACAACCTTTATCAACTGCAAGCAAGTTTGCCACTGGCTAATCTTCTTCCTATTAGGTAACTACAGTTGAAATAACCAAAACTCCGAGAAGAAGTATTTGGGGTGTTGAGCAGCAAAGTACACTCACGTCTAGGAAACCTCACAGTTAAGCTTCAGGATATACACTGTAGCTTTGCAGGATTTATGAAAATCTGTAGCTTTCAAAAATAATTTTTATTTCTGACTATTAAAGCAATATATGCCTTTGAGAACATTTTAGTTAATTTAGTGAAGCAGTAGGAAGAAAGTAACCATCCATAACGCTACCACCAAAGGTAACTGCTAGAAATAACTGAACGTACTTCTTTGTAGCTATTTTGTTATCACAATATGCACACGGGACTGGTTTTATGAGTGTGTAACTTGTGCAGTCACACAGGGTCCCACACTCAGAGGGGCCCCAGTTTTGGTTTAATTTTATGTTGTCACCATCTTGAAATTCTTAATAATTTTTACAGAAGGGGTTTCAAGTTTTCATTTTGCTTGGAACCCTGCAATTATAGACAGTCCTGTGTACATGTTGGTATGTTTGTAGATGTGTGTCTGTGTGTGTGTGTTTGTGTGTGAACATAAGGATGTAGATATATATACATGCATTATGCTTCAAGGATATTTAGAATTACATTTTTATCAGATTTGAATGTAACATATTATTATGTTTCCACATTATTAAACGTATTACATAAACATTATCTTAACGTTTATGCATATTTCATCCATGGACCTGTGATATTTTAATTAATTATTCCATGCCTATTAAGCTTTCAGGTAATTTACATTTCTGTTTATGTAAATTATTTTGCAGCATATATCTTTGTGCACAAATTTTTTTCTTCATCTTTTATTTATTCCTCTAAGAAAGATCTCTGGAAATGGAGTTATTGGATCAAAGAGTATAAATATTTTTAGGTTTTGAAATATACTTTCAAACTGATTTTTTTCGTAGCAAAAATTTTCAGAGTAATAGTCCAAACAGCAGTCAACAAGAGTGCCTTGGGTATGTTTTATAAAAGACCGTGAACAAAGAGAATTCATTTATAGAGGGAAGATGCACAGTGCTTGAGAGCATGGGGTTTGAACTCAGTGTTCATATTATTCCTACCATTTACTAGTTACATGGTTTCGCACAACCTCTATATGCCTCAGTTTCCTTATCAAAAAACACTACGGATAGTAATATCCACCCCACAGAGGCGCTATGAAGATCAACTTTCATCACTCAACAAGCGTGAATCTAACACCAACTCTGTGCTAGGAATTCCATTAGGCCCGTGGGATGCAGCAGTGAGCAGAGGAGACAAGTCTCTGGAGTTTACACTTGGATGAGGAAGTTAGCCACCAAGCAGGAAATGTAAAAAAAAAAAAAAAAAAAAAGTATAATGAGTATTAAGAAAGAAGCAGCAGCAAAGCTTTTTGAAAGTATATAATTGTTTCCAGAGAAGGCCTCTCTGAGGACTAGGGTCGCTCTGAGACCTGAAAAATGAGGGGGAAGGTGATCCTAGTGAAAGTTGAGTGAGTGAGAAGGAATGTTGAAGATAAAGGAAATATCCATGGGGGCAAAAGCCCAGAAATATTTGTCAAGTTCAAAGAAAATGAAAGTCCCATAGAGCTAGGGTGACCAGAAGTCCCCAGTTACCTAGACAGTCCCTGTTCATATCAATTGCTTTGAGGTAATCATTAATATGGTCCCTACTTCATCTCAAAAATGTCCAGGCTTAGAAGATAAGTAATACCATCACGCCGTAGCAAAGAAAAAGGAAAGAACAAGAGGGAGAGTAGTAAGAAATTAGGCTAAGACTTTGGAGGCTCTTACATATCCTGTCTCTCTTATCTTATCCTGTCTATTTACGTCTATCTTAAGGACTTAAGAGTCATTAAAGAATTTTCATCAGGACGGTTTCATAATCTGATTTGCCTTTCACCATAGATACAGCTGCAACAGACGGAGAGATTTTGCTGAGTGAAGAGTAGCACTCACAAAGAATTTAGAGAAGTTGGCAGTGTCTAAAACTGACAGAGTTACTACCCAGATTTGCTGAGAAATTTTTAGAAATCAACAATGACAAAAAATAGGGAATGAAATAGGCGAAAGTTTTGCACAGGCAGTTCCTGGAATTAGAAAATCCAAACAGGTAAGAAGTAGACGGAGAGGTGCTTGCCCTCAAAAGTTAGGCCTCAGAAGGACACAAATTAAAACAACGTTACTATTATTATTACTATTATTAGGAGTCATCACAGCATACGGAAGAGCCAGAATATATAAAGCTCTACGTCGAAGGGTCTCAGGGACCCACAGGAAGCAACGAAATATGATCTCACCAAAGTTGTCCCGTCAGCGTGCTGTCTCCAAATGATGGTTTAGGTTCAAATCTATGGTGTTTGAAAGAATAGAGGGAGAACAGGGTATCAGACATACCACTGATTAAATATGTTTTTCAGAAACAGAATCACAGACATAGAGAACAGACTAGTTGCCAAGGGGGAGGGGTCAGGAGAGGGACGGACTGGGAGTTTGGGGGTGAGCAGATGCTCAACGATTAATATAGAGGGTGGAGAAACAACAAGGTCCTACTGTAGAGCACAGGGAACTGTATTCAATATTCTGGGATAAACCATCATGGAAAAGAATATATAAAAAAGAATGTACATATATGTATAACTGAGTCACCAGGTTGCTGTTACAACAGTAATTAACACAACATGGTAAATCAATGATACTTCAATTTAAAAAGTTTTTTAATATGTTTTTCATCTTTACTGATTTATAAGGCTGATGCTTCTCTACTCTTAATTACCTATTTGTTGTAAGTGCTTTTTGATCAGAAACTTTCAGAAAAGAAAATATGGCAAAGAATAAAAAAAAGAAGAAGAAGAATGATTAGCAGACCAGCGTCCTTTGGAGGGTGGAGAGGAAGGAGAGGAAGATGAAGAACAGCTTAGAAAGAAGATGCCCAAACAGTCCACACACGGCGGCCATGATGCAGATGCAGAGAGTCTAGACAGCTTCCATCCACCAAAAGACACTCGCTTTCCCTTCTTTCCCATTATAAGCATTTCTACTTTATTTCCTACAAAGCAATCTAGTCAGATAAATTTTAAAACTACTAAGAAGGTCTTTATTCAGAGTAACTTCCTGTCATAACATAACATATGACACAAACAATATGCAACATAATATAACACATAACACCACATAACACCATTTGGTAATAAGAACCTACTGTACAGCACAGGGAATTCTATTCCACACTCTGCAATGGCCTATATGGGGACAGAATGTAAGGAAGAGTGGATGTACGTCCACGTATAACTGGCTCACTTCGCTGTACACCAGAAACTAACACAACATTGGTAAACCAACTACACTTCAATAAAAAAAATTATAAAACAGACAAAAAAATAACAACATCTGGGATACGTCTGACCAAATACCGGGAATTTTCTTAAATGCTTAGACTTTTAATAGAAAGAGGCCGAACTCCAATTTTTCTCCTTGAACTGGATCTTAGTCTCTACCATTTGAAGGTCTGCGGGGAATGATGAAAAGCATAAAGGGCTGCTTAAACTTCATTGAACCATCGGTGCTGCTTGCTCTTTACTGAGCCAGTGGTTCCTCAGCCCGGCCCTGGAGGAGCAGAGAGTTGGAACCAAACACTTCCACTGCATTCTCCGGATCCATCTAAACAGAGGGTTTGATACAAGCTAAAGGAAGTGCATTCCAGGGGAGAAGTCCAGCCTAGGATGTAACTCAGGCGTGGGGGCAGAGCCCACACAAATTACAGCAGGACTGGATGTGCCCACCAAGACAAGGAGGACGGGAAGCGGGGTGTTGGCTTCAGTGACTCACCCCCCCACCTGGGAAACCGTGAGTTCTGGTGAGTAAGCCCTGCCCAAGGTAATGAAAGTTTGGAAATACATTTACACAGTAGTCATTGAAGTTGAGTGTTTTTCATCCTTTTTTCTAGTCTACTGGCTAAACAGGAAGTTTTCTGCAGGATGCTCCAATATCCTCTGTTCAGAGTAATAACTTTAGCACTTTGATTTCCTTTTCTCCCACGATACGCTTAATGTTTCCGCTCTCGGTCCCGGACTGGGTCACAGATTTCCTGCAGGAAGCTGAAGCTCCTTAACGCTTTGCAAGGATCAGTTGTACCCCACCCACAAAAAAAGTCACAAGGACCTTTCATAGATAGACTCAACTTACTCATTCCCTAGGGAAGGTCAGAGTTGGTGAGTTAATGAAATCTTGCAAAATCTGACCAGCCGTCTAGGTCAATCCCCACGGCATCCCCTGGAAGCCAGTTACTTAAAATAATTCCTGATCATAGGGAGGAGGATAAATGACACACTGGGGTTAACTAAGAAAGGAAGCTCTTCCTCCAGGCCTTATCTTGGCACCTGCAAATCATTACAAGGGCTAAACGTTACTGTCATCTAAAGATGATGGTGAAAATAAGAACCAGCCAACGGGAGCTAGGCATATTGTACTAACATCCGAAGTGATTATATATCAACAGCGGCCAGTCTTCTTCTAAACCAATCTCCTACCATCTGGTCGTATTTAATGTTAAGTTCTGCCTTTCTGGCTGAGCACAGCGTGGTGACAGAGAGCATGGCCTTGGCGTCTGCGGGTCCTGGGTTTGACCCCAGCTCCAACATTTGTATATGTATTATGTCGACAAAACATGTCCATTTCTTTAGGCTTCTCTTTTTCTTCACCTTTAAAGTGGGAAGAATAATTGCATTTGGTTGAATCATAAAATGAGGCATTTTTGTAGGTTAAAGCTGATATAAGGCTTTTTTTTTTTTTTTTTTTGCAAGGATGAAGGAGTTAATAGTGCCTGGCACACTGCTAATGCCTATTAAAATTCAACAAAGCAATTACATTTTTATTATTGTCATTTTGTGTCATTTGCTGTTTTAAACTACCATTATCAAGTATTTATAACATTTCTAACCACTTAATACCATATGCTACAGTGTAAGTTTCTGGAGGAGAATGTTTGTTCACCGCTCCATGCGGCCAGGGAACAATGCCTGGTAGGTGGTAGGTAATCAATAAATACTCGCTGCACACACAGATAACTGAGTACTGCAGTGATACAGATGACAAGATAAGGGTGACCACCAGCTTGAAAAATCTTGAGCTCTTCTCTCCAATTTCTTTTCAGAGCAATTGAGCTATTTGCTGAAACAGCAGCGTTTCTAATTAGCCCAGGCAGGTGGGTGCATTTTCAAGATGGCAGGATAGATCTACACACTTCTGACCTCCTTAATTCCTGGATAGTTCACATCCTCCAGAAATGCCAGGAGCAAATGAAGTGAAGCAACAGCTGAAGCTAGAAAAAGGGCTCTGCTTTGAGAACAGGAACCAGGAGGGGTGTCCACTGTGGCCGCGCTTGTAAAATTAATGATAGCTACCCCCCCTCGGGGGCAAGAATGATGCAGTTTATTTTGACACGTACCTTCTCCATCTGTTTTCTTCCTCCTTTCTTTATTTCTTAGGCCCGATCCTTAAAAAACTGCAAAGGGCATTGGCTCAATGCCATCAGAACTGCTGCACCATTGTAGGAAAGACTTTTGGCATAAACTGTAATTGGTATTTTGAATCTAGCACTGAAGGGTGATTCATAATTTTAATAAACAAAATCAACAGGGTGATCACCAATGTTCATTTACCAACTGCAGGGTCTTTACGGAAGAGTAGGGATGTAATACAATGCCTACTGAAAAGAAAGAATCGTACGGATGGGCAAAAAGTGTAAGGGACATGTGAGCTAGCTCTGAGCCGAGGTGCCTGGGTTCCCATCCTGGAGCCATCACTCACTAGCTGTGCAACCTTGGGAGAGCTACCTCACCTCTCTGTGCAGAAGTCTGCCCAGTGTGTGAAGTGAGATAATACATGGGAAGCACTTTTCACAACGCCTGATATGGTGAACACTGAATCGATGTCCTCTTTTGCTGTTCATACGATAGTTAACAAAGATAACATCTGCTTCCGAAGAGGCGCTTTTGGAAAGATGAGATCCTCAAAATCCTTTTCTTCTTTTTGTCTCGTTCCAATTTACATCATTTCCCTTAAAACCGTGTCAGTCCCGAGGCATTTAAATTTTTATTCAGCTAAAAACAAGCTCAACGTTGTCGACTTGGCCTGGTTGCTCATATTCGTGTGCTTAAAAATAAAAGAGCATTAATAAAACTCTTTTATGATGCTCACCGGAAATTGTGAAACTTCATCTCTTGACATCTTCCTGTTTCAATAAAGATTCTCATGAGAGTCTTGGAAGAATGGAGTCAGACCAACTCCGGTGTGAGCTGTGCACGCGCTGCGGTTGCAAGGATGTTGTTTATGTTTTAGATCCTGTTTTCTTCCTGGATGAAGGGCCGCCGCCTGCAGGTGCTTCTCCCGCTGTTATCGTCCCCTCCACAGGGTGCACCCTCCTGGAGGCCGCTTCCTGCCGCCTGTGTGTGGCTCTTGCTGCTAAGGAATAGGAGGGAGGTTGTCAGGGCTTATCTCCCACCTGGTCACAGTTTCCAAGGTTCATTGCTATCACTATATCTGGCAGGCCATTTATATGGGGAGACGGCGTTCCTGCTTGAGGAAGAGTTCAGAAAGCAAAACACAAAAACAAAACCCCAAGGATGGCAGGGGGTGGGCTGTTGAGATGCTCAACGGAATTCCAACCGTTAGACGCCGTAGACACCAGGGCCATGTCTTCACCTCCCAGGAAGAGCAGTGAACGTGTGGCGCTCTCTGCACTGACTTCTAGGCTGCTTTGCACATAGCTGGCGGTCATCATGTTGCTGCCAAGACCAATTTGGATTTGGCTGTCGCAACAGAGTGAGTAACTTTTTGCACTCTCCTAACGGGAGAAGTGTTGTTACCTCCTCGGATAATTAATCTCCAGAACTGAGATGCAGTGGACCAGTTTTACTTCCCATGGCAATTCGTGAGCTCCTCAGAAAGCAAGGATGATTAACTCTGCACCTAAACTTACTGATTCTGCTCTGCTCTGCTTCAGAGTCAAAGCGAAGATCGATCTCTGCTCAACTCTGCCTCTCAGACTCGGGGGGGTGAGGGGGTAGCAGGTCGACAGAGGCTCACGGAGGCACAAAAACTGACCATCTGGAAGTCCCACTACAGCCCAGTCACACGTTTCAATGCCTGCCAACATATACACATCATGCTTGTACAAGCCACTTATTTAAGGAAATGAAGGACAAGGTTGTATCCTCTGAGTTATCAAGTTATTAACGGTAAAAGCAAAGCCTTGACTTACGAATAAGGAAAATATCACCCATTATGCTTCCTCGAAGCTCGCCCAGCTATTTCCTCCTCCCTACTCATGGCTTCCTTCCAGGCACAGACAGTCTGAAGCAACAGTCCTATAATTCCCAAACAGCCGCTTTGTCTGCCAACCCATTCACTGACTTCAAAGGCAAATCACAAATGGTAACCCTAACAGCAAGATTCAGAGCGTGACCAGTTACTTTTCCCTTTGTGGGTAAGTTAGGAAAGAAAATGCGCCAGAGAGGGGATAGTGTTGGATGGGGGGGACATGATTTCTTCGAATAATTCTTGTGACTCGTTTTTATAGATTTCAGAAAATAGAGATTTGAAAATACAGAGAACTGCTTTTACTTTGAATCAGGTTTTCTAGAGTCATGTAAAAACCTTTCCTGAATCCCTGGGGATAATCGCTCTCCAGTACTGAGATAAAAGTAGGTAGTTTCTAGACCATGAGGGAATTCAGATTTCTTCCCACTGAGTTAGAACTACAATGTGTCTAGGAAAAGCCATGTTTCCTATAAAGAGGTTTTAGAGTCTTAAAAGTTAAGTGAGACACAGCCATAAAAAAGAATGAAATCAGGGCTTCCCCAGTGGTGCAGTGGTTGAGAATCCGCCTGCCAATGCAGCGGACACGGGTTCGAGCTCTGGTCCGGGAAGGTCCCGCATGCCGTGGAGTAACTAAGCCCGTGCGCCACAACTACTGAAGCCACTGCGATGAGAAGCCCACACACCGCAACGAAGAGTAGCCCCCACTCGCCGCAACTAGAGAAAGCCCTCACACAGAACCGAAGACCCAACAGAGCCAAAAATAAATAAAAATAAAAATAAATTTATTTTTTAAAAAAAGAATGAAATCATGCCATTTGCAGCAACATGGATGGACCTGGAGATTATCGTACTGAGTGAAGTAAGTCAGACAGAGAAAGACAAATGTCACATATCATTTATATGTGGAATCTTAAAAAAATGGTACAAATGAACTTATTTACAAAATAGAAATAGTCACAGAAAACAAACGTATGGTTACCGGGTGGTATGGGGTGGGGAAGAGGGATAAATTGGGAGACTGGGGTTGACATATAGACACGACTATCTATAAAACAGATAACTAATAAGGACCTGCCGTAGAGCACAGGGGACTCTCCTCAATACTCTGTAATGGCCTCTATGGGAAAAGAGTGGGTATATGTCCACGTCACTCACTTTGCTGCACACCTGAAACTAACATGACATTGTAAATCAACTCTACTCCAATAAAAATTTTAAAAATAAAAATAAAAAAGAGATACCCAAACATGTTACTATAAACCCCCCCCTCATGATTATAGAAACAGTGTAACTTTTGAGAGTTTTCTAACTTCAATAAAGAGACACAATGTGGCAAAAAAAAAAAAAAAAGTGAGACTGATATAAAAAGCAAACTAGTGGTTACCAGTGGCGAGAGAGGAGGGGAGAGGGGTAAGGGGGGAAAAAGGATTATTATAGGATCATATGAAATCATACGTGTGAAACTTTTGAAAACTGAAAAGCACCATAGAATTTTAAAAATCTTTCATTCAGTTAAAAAAAAAAAATGTGAGAAAAATTTAAAAATAAGTGAGGGCTTCGCCAGTGGCGCAGTGGTTGAGAGTCCGCCTGCCGATGCAGGGGACACGGGTTCGAGCCCCGGTCCAGGAAGATCCCACATGCCGCGGAGCGGCTGGGCCCGTGAGCCGTGGCCGCTGCGCCTGCGCGTCCGGAGCCTGTGCTCCGCAACGGGAGAGGCCACAGCGGTGAGAGGCCCGCGCACTGTGATGAAGAGTGGCCCCCGCTCGCCGCAACTAGAGAAAGCTCTCACACAGAACCGAAGACCCAACACAGCCAAAAATACATAAGTAAATAAATATTTTTTTTAAAAAAAATAAGTGAGCCTCAGGACTCCCCTGGCAGTCCAGTGGTTAAGACTCCACCCTTTCATTGCAGGGGGCATGGGTTCGATCCCTGGTTGGTGAACTGAGATCCCGCATGCTGGCAGCGAGGCCAAGAAAATAAGTGAGCCTCACCACTTGTAAAATATGTATCAAAAAAGAAAGAAAATTATCATGGTTTCCACTCAAGCTGGCTAAAATATCTGAAGGGTACTGAAGTACTATTGCAAAATATGCCTTCCTCAAGCTACCACAGTGTCTAACGATCTACATTTAGGGATTTATTCGTGTGAGTGAGGACCAGCGTTCAACCATCAATTGTTCACTGAGCACCTAATATTTCCAGGCACTAAACTAGGCGATGTCTATACAGACACAGTGCTTGCCCACTACTATTTCAAGTTACTCCCTCATGAATCAGGTTTAAAGCAAAAAAAAAAAAAAAAAAGAAAAAGGCCTGGAACATTTTCAGCACCAAAATAAGCAATATTAGTAACAGATTAAAACCACAAAATAAAATTTAAAATCCATGAGTTCATAGTGCTAAACAAATAAATGGATAGACAGGTAGACAGGTAGATAGGTAGATAGATAATGAAGGGAAAATTCTTTCTATCAATACAATTCAAACAAAAAAATACAGAGGAATAAAGGAATTTAAAAATTCACTCTTAGCAACCACCACAGTAATCACTGTTATAGAGATGAATTACCAATGGATGCTAAAACTATTGTGTGAAAATTTGGTAAGAAAGAAAAGGATATTTACATACAATAGCTTCCCACAAAACACTGATTAAATACAAAGGAAATGTTAATTTTACAGTGGAGAAAATCTGAGTGATACCACCTTAGCCAAAAGGATCAAAATTAACATCACCAGTGAAAAACACACTTAACGTCTCCTGTTAAGTTGCATCCAGTATTCATGCCAGAAATGCACGAGGAATCCAATCAAGGGAATCTTCAGGCAAACCTAAACTGAGGTATGATCTACAAAATAAATGGCCTACACTTATCAAAAATGTCAAGGTCATGAACAATCAAGAGAAAACTAAAGAACTGCTTTCTAGTGAGGGAGAATAAAGAGACGTAACCATTCAATGTAACATGTGATCATGGACAGGATACCAAACTAGAAAAAAAAAATTTTTTCTTTTCTTTTGCAATGAGACATTGTGGACAAAGGATGAAATATGATAAGATCTCTTAATTAGATCAAGGATCAAAAACATTTTCTCTAGAAGATCAAATAGGAAATCCCTTCAGCTCTGGAGGCCATCTGTTCTGACATAACTAATTCAAGTCTACCTTTGTGGGAAGAGAGCATCCACTGACACGCCATAAAAAATGAGTATGGCTGTGTTCCAATAAAGCTCTATTTACAAGTATAGATGGCCATCTATGCTTTCCAACTACTGGACCGCACAATAGTAACAGCAGTGTTAATTTCCCAATTTTGATGACTGCACTGTAGTCATGTAAGAGGATCCTTATTTTTAAGAAATATAAACTGAAGCATTTCAGGCTCAAAGACATCATGTCTGCTTGCAACTTACTCCCAAAACGCTCAGAAAAAGAGATGCATGATAAATAAATGTGGTAAAATTTTAACATTTGGGGAACCTGGTGAAGGAAACTCTTTTTTTAACATGGCAACTACTTGGCAACTTTTCTCTAAGTTTGAAATAATTTCCAAATAAACAGTTAAAAGAAAAAAGGAAACAAATATCCATGGGGCAGAGCAATCACTTGGGACCCTAACCCACCACTGGCACTAATGCCAGGCACACAGAAGGTGCTCAGTTAATACTTGATAAGCAGATGAATTAATTAATTCACTAATTAATTTGCTAGGTGTTCACTGGAGGAATGACATAGAGGAGAGTTTTGTTTTAAGGAGAAGTTAGGAAAAGAAATCAATTACAAGGGGCAGCCCACGTGGGATAATGTCACACGTACATACACAGGAGGGGTAGGAGTCTGACAGAAAGTAAGGATCAAGACATAAAAATAACAGCTGCGACAGATCATCGGGGCAAGACTTCCTCCAGGGCTGACTTCCAAAGACCCACTCGAACTAAACTGATTCTCTCTTACCGGCCGTCATTTCAGATGACACCCTCCTCCAGGCACAATGTTCACAAGCGCTTCTCCTGCCCTGTGCTGTGCACAAAATGCGTAACTCTGGAGGGAAATGTCTCCTCAGCTCTCACATTCTTGGGGTTGCCTGGGCATGTCAACATCTACAGGAATACGCTGCATATGCCACAAAGAACGGCCGAACGCTGCCACCAAAGCTTTTCCAAATATACGCCTGAATCACTGGGGTAAGAATTATAAGGTTGTGGAAATAAAGTCTTTACGTCCAGGATGCTTTCCAAGGCAATATTTGGAACCATGATAAAAATCTGGATAATCATTCTGATATTAAACAAATTGAAGAACTGTCCAATAGGTTGACTGACTCAATGGTAAGGTAACGAGGCAAACCCAACATGTGGACAGGTGGACACGGTGGGTGCGCATTTCTTGCTCAGAGGTGCAGAGCAGGATTTTCTCCAGGAAGTGTCTCTAGACTTCTTCCATTCTCCACCTCCCAGCACAGGAGGAGAGAAGGGGACAGTCATGGAGGAGCTTCTTTGGCCAGGCATTAGGGAACCACAAGAGCAGATCTGCTCACATCCCATTGGCTAAAACCGGCCAATGGCTCCAACTTACAAGCAAACACGGGTGAAAAATGGAAGCAACAGAGCACTGCTTTTGCCATTTGGTAGTTCTGTGACCTGAGATAAATTACATTACTTCATTACTTCCCTGGGCACTAAACACTTCTGCCACCAGTATCTCTTTTGTTTAACTATTCAATAAAAACCTATAACCCTCTATCAAGACTGCTATTTCATAGACAATGGAATTTAACAGATAATGAAATGGAATGGATAATAGATAGTGGAACGTATGATTTTTTCCCAAATTTTTAGGGACTTGACTTCCCTGGTCTATGCTGAGACACATCCTACAAATGTCACAATGCACTTTGGTATTAAATCTCTAGCCTTTGAGAAGGTTTCGTGTACAATTTCTTTGCGACAGAAATGACAGCAAGGGCTGATTGTGTTGTTCTCGTTGATGTGAGGAGAGGTGGAAGTGGGGGGGGGGTTGTTTGCCTTTTTATTTTTATGGTGACTGAGTTTGGAAAACTACTCAGTGACAAGTAAACAGAATACCACTGTCACCATAATAATATTCCAAGAGAAGTTAATGAATTTCTGACATTCCAAGGCGTGAAAGGAAGCAATCTGACGTCGGAAAGCCGGAAAAACACCGTTTCTTGGCCCATGCTGTCCACACATGCTGAAGTCACCTACAAAGATATCAGGACTCAAAAATAAATGCAATTAAAAGTCTATTTTAGATGGTTTGTTGTATCCTAAAGCACGTTAAGACTTGAACATTTTCCCTCCCTAGTTTGAAAGTTCTCAGTAAGACTCTATCACACTAAGGTGGCTGTTTAATTCAGGTAAACACTAGATTTACAGAGTGATTTGCAAACAAACATGCCGCCCCCCATACACACTAAAAACCATAAAAAGGGACCTGAGAGTCTTCACTCAAAGATGCAAAAATGATGCAAAGTCATTACTCAGAACAATCTAGATTAAATGAAAGGAAAATCCTTACTAGGACCAATGCCACACAGAAGCAAAGGAAGTAAAACAAGCTTTGCCTCGAAATTCAAATGTTACCGTGGTGTAAAAATTACATCTCTAGGGATGACGGTGGTTTTAACTTGTTAAACCTCCATAAATAAATAAAAGTCCCTCGTATCTTATGATTCAGAGAGTCCCAGGAAGGTTTTGCTAGATAAGCAGAGAACACATTCCTGAAATTTCACCATTAAGCATTTTTTCAAAATTAAGCTTCACCTTCATAGGCAGGTAATCTCTCCCTCTCTCTCTCCCCGCCCTCCCTCCCTCCCTCTCACTCACACTCACACACACACTTATTGGAATAATATCTTATGTCACTGGTGAATTATTACTTGGAATTTTTTAATGTATATGTACTGTGGCAAACGGGAAAGATTCCAATATGAGGCAGTCAAAAGGAAGAGGTACTAGGAAAAAAGTAGAAAAAAGAAGAAAACACTCAGGGTGTGAAATGATGGGAAGCGTTCCAGCACACCTTTTATTTGTCTCCTGCTCTCACCATTTGTTAGTTCTGCGACCCAGATAAATTACATTACTTCACCCAGCCCCTGGCTGCCCCTCTCTAACATGGGAATGCTAGGACGGATCTTGTAAGATACACGGGAGGACTAAATAACATAATATGTGTAAAATGACACAGAGTTGACCGAAGATTTTTCTCATTTTTCTTCCCTCAAGGACAGACCATCAATATCATTGTGAACATCTTCTGACCACCCACATATGTGGCAAACAATCGATTGAAACTGAGTACCAACTGCAATGCACAGGATTGAGTGAGGAGTCATTGGCTGGTAAAAAGGTAAAGAAAGAGTGAGAAAAACAAGGTCACTGTAAGGCTGGGTCAGCCTTTAGTGGGACACACTGACCTATTACTGGCCGAGAGGATCTTTCCCCCAGAACCAACTTCAAGTCATGAAAGAGGAACCAGTTGGAAAATCTATGCTTGTCATGTGGCTTCAAATTATCCCCAGGAAATCCACAAACATGGTGACCTAAGAGACTCGTGACTTGGCTAAGTTATTTACCTCTTCTCAGTCTTGCTTTCCTCATATACAAAGTGATCATGACTGTGACAATGAGAGGTAATCTATAGAGAGCCTGGTTCAGAGGAATGTGTCCCCTGATTCAACCCTTCCCTCACTTCATGCACAACCAATTCACATGAGCAGCCAGGACCCCTGACACACACCAAAGCCACCCAATCCTTCCCATTTTTACTTCTGCCATTTCTGTCTTGCCTAATAATGTTATTCACATAATGCATTAGTCAGGGTCCCCCAGAGAAATGGAAACCACAGGGTGTGTGTGTGTGAGAGAGAGAGACAGACAGAGAAACAGAGAGACAGTGAGAGAGAGTGTGTGTTATTTTAAGGAATTCTCTTGCATGATGGGGAGCATGGCAAGTCTAAGATCTGCAGGGTAGAGCAGCATAAGCCGAAAGTCAGTCTGAAGGTAGAGTTTCCTCTTCCTGGAAAGACATCCATCTTTTTTTCTCTTTAGGCCTTCAACTGATTAGATGAGGTCCACCCACAATAGGGAAGGTAATCTGCTTTACTCAGTCTATTGGTTTCAATGTAATCTCATCCCAAAAATACCTTCACAGCAACATCTGGACTAGCGTTTGACCAAATATCTCGGTACCGTGGCCTAGTCAGTCTGACACATAAAGTTAACCATCACATGGAGAACCACCAAGCTTATTCCTGCCTCAGGGCCTTTGCACTAGCTGTTGCCTCTGCTTCGAAAGCCTCTCCCCATCTCTTCTTATGCTTCATCACCCAGATCCCAGTACAAATGTCACCTCTTCAGAGACCTTCACTGCCCGACCCATGTATCACAGCTCCCTGGCCACCTTGCTTACCTCAGTCACAATCTCTTAACTCTCCCCATCCTGTTTTATTTACACACTTGTAACTATCTAAAACCATCTTGGCTATGCAATCGCCTGTTATCTGTTTCCTCTCCCAGCTCTCACGTGTGCAGGGATCTTGTCTGCTTAGCATTCTAATCTCAGTATCTAGAACCCTGTCTAATACATAGTAGGCACTCAATAAATAACTGCTGAATGAATCAGGCAACCAGTCAATACTAGGTGCTCATATAATATCTGATTTTTATTAATAATTAACCTCTATACTTTATTATGGTGATGGTTTGTACTCTAGTCTTTTAAAATGACTTCTATACCGTCTTCTGGATCACCTTTTAATGACAGAGGTATTTATCCTTAATCCTACTGTAGTTATGATTTCAAATAAGTTCGTGAAATTTAAATTCTATTTTATGAGGAGCAGAAAATAGATATTAAGGAATTGGAAACAAACATTATCTTGCAAAGCTTAGTATTTTACACATTAGCTTGTCTAATTGTGGATTTTAAAATAGAGCCCTAAAATAGACTATGCTTACACATGCAAAATTAGTCACAAATGACTCATAACCCTGTATATTTCAGGCTGAAATAACTATGTCGATTATAGATATTCTGATAAGTAAGGCAAAGGTGGGCTCCTAGTTCTTGGATTACCTTGTTCATTGGTTTCATTCCCTCCATCATTTTGTGCATGCAGACTCAACTGAGGAGTACTTTAAAATTTACACATGGCAAGAGAAAATGAACCTCCCTGCAAATTTACCATCTTTGTAAGGAGATGAAAGTTATAACTTCATTATTTATTGGGGAGAATGAAAATATGAAGGTAGATATTGGATGGTGAAATGAAATAAACCTCTTAGTGAAATATCTTTTCATATCTTGTTTTATCTATAGAATATACAACTAAAGCTTTGAACATGATCATGAATATGGCTATTCTTGCAGAGACCATCTTTTTTTTTTTTTTTAGGAATGACTGAGCCTAGTTTTCATTAGCATAAAGGTAACCCTACAAGTGATAAATTGGTAGAAAATTCTTAAAGGGTTTCCTTCCACAGGGAGTTCCAATGAAACCCTTTTTCCCAAGAATCTCCTTAGCATCTCAGTTTCCTCCTTTCTTTCTGTTTTGCCTGCAATTTTCACATGAGCACAAATACATTCGATTATTTTAGTTTTTAATCTACAAGGAGAGTTTCGTTTTACCCTAAGAGTAATTATTCTTTCAAAAATGTATATTTTGGGGCTACCCTGGTGGCGCAGTGGTTGAGAGTCCGCCTGGCGATGCAGGGGACGCGGGTTCGTGCCCCGGTCCGGGAGGATCCCACGTGCCGCGGACCGGCTGGGCCCGTGAGCCATGGCCGCTGCGCCTGCGCGTCCGGAGCCTGTGCTCCGCAACGGGAGAGGCCACAGCAGTGAGAGGCCCGCATACCGAAAAAAAAAAAAAAAAAAAAAAAAAACCCTGTCTGGAAACAAGCTTTACATTCAGCGACAAGGTAAGCCGTCAAATGGAAAACACAGAAAACAGAAATCATAAATGACTAATAGGTGTGGCTACTTAAAAAAAAAAACAAACAAAGAAATAAAAGTGTACGGCAAAAAAAAGCCATTTTAAGGTTGAAAGACAAATGGCAAACTGGAAAGTTACTTGCATACAGAAGACAAAAAAACTAATATCCAATAGAAAAATAATTCTTGTAACTCAATTAGTAAAAGATAACCTCACAGGGGAAAAATGGAAAAAGATAAAAATAATCATTGCCTTAAGGACAAAATATAAATAGCTCATAAATACAAGTAAGAACATTCAAGCTACCCAATGACGAATGATAAAGATTAAGAAGATGAACCCTCCATTGGCAAGAGTTTGAGGAAATGAACATTTTCACATTTCACATTTCACATTTCATTTTGAAGAAATTGTAAGTGGCTACGGTCTTCTGGGAGATGGACTGTCAATGTATATGAAAACCTTAAATGTGTACACGCCTTTGCATCAGTAATTTCACATACATAATTTGAAAAATAATGATAGAAAAAAATCACTAAAGTAAAAGTACAAGGAAATTATTTGCAGTAATACTGATGAGCAAAAAAAAAAAAAAAAAAAGTTCATCAAAAAGCAATTGTTTGAATTTTAATAACCCTGTAATGGATTCCTGGATTGAAAAGGATATAGGTTACTCATACATTTTTCATTTTTGTTTTTATATCTTTCTATTCTATTTGAATTATCTATACACATACATTCCGTTCAAAATCAGGGATAACAAAGTATAATTTTCAAGCCCTTTAATACACCTTGCCCTTTACAATTTACAAAGCACCTTCCCATATCTCATTCCATAGTAAAAACTAGGTCTCCAGTCCAGGGAAGCCATTGTTTCACATAGTTTTATGCCAAAAGCAATCACTTCTCTCTTTGCCTGTGAATTTCTCTTAATTACTTCCCAAAAAGGAGGTCGGCACCCAAATTCACGCAGATGTTTGCATCCAGCAAGCAGGACCAAAAGGAGAGAAAAATGTGGTTTTCTTTTATTTCCCTGCCCTTGCAAGTCTTCATGACCCTTGGAAAGGACAGCTGCCTATTCCAGACAACTAACTGCTCTACTCAGTATACAAGGAAGAGATGCAACCTGCTCCTAAGTGCGGCTGTTTTCGGGACCAGGGACGAGACGTTTTCAGCATCTTCCCCAGCTCCACAGGGCAGGCCTTTCATGTGAGCAGGAAGGAAAAGGCTGACAACTTTCTCGTCTTTAAGGAAGGTGGACTTTATTTCCAGCTCTTGGGTCGAAAGGTGGCGGAAAGACAACAAAACCACTGAGAGATAAAGACTAAAAATAATGTCCTGTGGGGTGAATCAACACAGTCCGGGACCCTGAAGGCGGCAGCAAAGGCAAGGATGTGCGTAGGGCTAAATCTGCGTCATCCTTAACAGGTGGTCGTGACCAGAATCAAGACGCCTGGGCCGGAGAGGAAAGGGATCTGCAAACAGGTGTGCTGGAGGGAAGGCGTGGGGGGAGGAGAGGAAGAAGCCAT
This sequence comes from Kogia breviceps, assembly GCF_026419965.1. Taxonomy (NCBI): domain Eukaryota; kingdom Metazoa; phylum Chordata; class Mammalia; order Artiodactyla; family Physeteridae; genus Kogia; species Kogia breviceps. The sequence goes on from NC_081328.1 coordinate 55,466,185, forward strand.
TTAAACAGCCTGGGCTCAGAGCCCAGACACTTTCCCAGCAGTTCACCTCTGGGAGAGCCCAAGGGCTGGGCATGGGCTGGGAAGGAGCTAAATTTGATCTCGGGGTTTTGTGGTTTGGGTGATGCACTTGGAGTTTAAAATAGAAATAGATGTGTTTATGCAGTTGGGCTTTCTTTCTCTTTACATTTAATTGTCACTTTAGAAGAAATCAATCTATGATTCACAGACTAATGCTCCCCCCTCAAAAAAAGGAGCTCTCATTGGGTGATTTCCTATTTTATAGGAAGCAATGGGAGGATGGGTTCAAAAATCGCCCTAAAGTCATCCACTACAGACTTCTGAGAATGAAGATGATTTACTTTATTTCTATAGCACTTTAATTGTGCTTTTAGAATTTTCTAATTCCTTTAGAAAGTACTTGTAGAACATTTTAGTTTGGACTTATAATCATCCTGGGAGATAGATAAGCTGGCTATTATTAACCATATTTTACAAGTTAGGAAACTGAGGTCAGATAACTTAAAGGATTGTATGCGTCCTAATTAAAACAGCCAGATTTTGTTTGGTCAGCAAAAGGTTTGGCTTATCAATAGTTTAAAATGAGTTTTATTATTTTGTCTTATGACAAAGTGATACGGGTTCTCTAAAATTTTAAAACTATATTCATCAGCAGGAAGGAAACGAAAAGTCATCTGTAACCTTACTTTGAGGATAGTCACTATCACGTTTTTTCATTTCCTTCCACGCTTTTGAAAACGTATATACATACGCACATTCATAGTTTACTTTTATAAAAAGGGGAGCGTATTATACATTCTATTTTTAATCATATATCTCTATATTATGACTGCTATCTCCTATCATAGCACCTTACTATATGATGCATAATTATATATAATAAATTAATTATAACTTTTTTAAAAAGGACTGTATGTATCCTTACAGACTAAGCTATAATAATCACATACACACAGAGGCCAGTCAGTGTCATTACTCCTCTAACTGTACCATTGGGCAGACCTCCGAAGGGGAAAGCTGGCATTAGATCCTAAGGAGCACATGATGCAAAAAGTAATACTGAATATACAAAAGCATATGGACAAGAATCCAGCCTCCAGGCACTTCGTGACAAGCTAGATCCCTGAGGGAAACCGGACCAGTCTCCCTAAAGAGGTAATAATTTTTGAACAAGACACTCATGTCCTCTTACCCATCCTGCCCTTGGGACCAGCTGCATGAAGCCATAACAGATATAATCTGTGGCTCAGCATCAGGCTGTGAGCTGAAAAGACGGCAGACTCTAGAGCCCAAAGCAAAACTTGGGGTCACCAAAGTGAGGCCAAGACAGGGGCAGCTTGTGCAGCTGACAGGAGTTGAATCCAAAAGACAGCGGAGCTGGGAATCTGACTTGGAACTGACAGGAGGCGACACGTGGACAGGCAGGAACCCTGGAGAGGCCAGAAGGAGACTCGGGAACAACAGCAACAAAGCTGTCCAGCAAGGGTCTAGGACACAGACAAGAAGGGTGGGCAAGGAGCCAAGTTCCAGCAGTCCCAAGGCCAGAGCCCCGTGGCGAGCCAGCCTCTGTATCCCCTCCTGATGTTATAGATGTTTCTGAGAAGGCAGGATGTGGTCCTGAATGTTATCTGACTTGGGACTTTCGGCAGAGATAAGTGGAAGGTCCTGCCTGAAGAGGATGGGGTGGGAAGGGACGTCGCTCAGCAGCTCCTGATCACTCACTGTCACATCCCCGACAGCACACGGCAGGACGGAAAGTGCACAGTAAATACTCCATAAACACTTGTTGATCACCTGATCAATGGCGGGGAGTTGTCTGTTTGTTTGTGTCTTCTAAACAAAAATAAATCAAGCCTGTTCAAGTGCCCCTTGCTCAAAGTAGCACAGCAAATAAAAAAGGACTCCAAAGAGGCCAATTCCTTTGCACAGGGCTGAGCTGAGCCCCATGGGTGGAAGAGCATTCTTGTTCCTACGCCTGGGTAACTGGAAATGCCGCACCTCTTTGCCAGGGAATAGGCAATGATCCCCTGCCAGATTTAGGAGCAACACAAGAATCTGCCATGATGTTACGACTTCAAGCAGCGGTCAGGAAGTTAGCATGAGTACAATCAAAGTTGGATATTTCCAGAAAGAATCACCCCACTCCATAAGAGCAGTCCCCAACACACCTTCTCTCCCGGATAAGAAAGTCATCAAACGCCATCATCAAATTCCCCCAAAACTCCAAGTTACATCTGAGTGTCAAAATTCAAAGCCAATTAATCACTCCAATCAGAAATTTCTGACCTTTCAGAAATCTGAAATTCCCAAACGTGTTAGACCAGACCAGATGCACTCTGCCCTTAGAGATTTCAGGAGGGTGGGATTTCTCTTCAATTTTATCGTCGATTTTCGCCTGTACCCTTTGCTCTCAGATTGCCTGAACTAAACTCGCTCTTCTTTTTCAAATGGTAGCCACCAAGCAAAGTCACCGGGGCAAAGCCTATTTTTCATTATTTTTGAAACATCTAATATTTATTTTATGACATAGAAGGTGTAGAGCCTTAAAGGAAATATCCCCCCCTGCATAGGTCATTGTGTAATAACACTACCTGTAATGCTTTCAACTTGGTAGTGGGCAAATGTTCCCTTTCTGCCAGATGAGAACATAAACCGTTAAAACCCATAAACAAAATAAATATTTTAAAAACAGGTCATTCTAATCAGTGGGTCCTCTATTTTTCACCGATGTTGTGATCAAATCACTATTCTCCATAATCAGATTTGTTCTTTTAATGACTTTAAGAGGAAAATCAACACCTTTTATGGCTGCTCAAGTGATCCACACACACACGTTGTAACCAGATATCAGTCAAGTGTCAGCCACAGAACAAGAAGGGAACCCAGTCATTAAAATCAGAAATCAACACAAACACCTTTGGCTGTAAGGAACGTGTTCTAAGCTTTGACATAAACGAATGCCAAAACATTAAGTTTGCATAGGTGTTTCTATTAATCTACATATCTGTGAAGAACAATAAAGAGAATTTTAGCAAGAGGAGGTATACCTACCTGTATTGAAAACTAGAAATAACAAAAGGGTGGGTATAAAAGAAAGTTCTCACTGAAGTCCAAAATATACATTAAAATTATTTTTTCTCTCACCCTTACAGAAAGGAGAACACAGAAAAATGTCAATAATCTAACTGTCCTATACAAGCGGCCTCTAATTGGTCATATACAAATCAGTCAGTACTCTAGTGGATTATTCCCCTGGTTATTCTCCTAAACTGCCTGGTTATTCTCCTGCTCAAAGACTCTCTGGGACTCCTCTGCTTGCCCTTTGCACCAGCATCTCCCTTTGGGAATTAACAAATCTTGTCGTAGCTTTCCCAAGCACTTAGAGCACTGCAGCTCATAAACCAGCATTAAAAACAACAACACAAATCTATGCCTTTTTATTTCCTCCAGTTTACTAGGCTTCCCCATCGTAGAATGACCACATCAATAATTCATGATTCTCCAAGTAAACTAATAATGCAAACCACACTAATGAAACACTGTAAGTCTAGAACTGCACTAATGACCACGGAGTGGTCACAAAATTAATCATCTCTGTGAGCTCTTCATCCAAAAACATCCCACAGCACTTTATGGTTTTAAGATATCAAGAAGCTTTTGCCCTCTTCACAACCAGTTTGCTGGCTGCGCTCAGACAGCACAAATGGCCAGGATAGGAAGTGTGTGCTTCAAACTGGAAAATTACAAATATGTGAACCAGCTTTTGAAATTCCCCTTTGCCCTGGACTAGAGCCAGGACACCAAGTCTTACACTTCCAGCCATGCATGAAAGATGTTTGGGGATTTTTCTAATCCAGGGCCCACAGGACTTGTTCTTGTTGCCTTCCAGGGGACAAGGCGCTGAATGAAAGCATATCTTGCCCCAGTCTGACTTTTATGTATTTTTTATTTATTTAAATGTGTCATAACATCTCCCCACATCTGCTAGTTTATTGCAGCCCGTTAAGAAATAGGATAAAAGATTCAAGCCCATCATTGCTTTTTCCATAAGGATTTAAATCGTAAACCTGAAACACAAGGAATCTCCAGAAGGTCCAAAACGGAGCATTCTTCAAAGACAGGTAAAAGCAGAAAGCCCCACCAAATCTGACAACTCACCATACATGAGCTTATTAATGTCAAAACACTTTGTCAACTCTAAAGAGCTTTGCAAACATTTAAGACATCATTTTCAAGGCTACAATAAAAGGTCCAGCAAGGACTTTGACCTAAGCACATTGTATAGCACGTAATGTAGGGCTGGCAGGCACACATGATTTTTTTAAATTACTACTCATTGTTGTTGATAGGAATAATAGTTGGAATAATTGTCTGTGGGCCAAACACTAACATTGGATATGGATTTACCAGGAAGAACTTCCAGTTTTCTCAGCCTGTTTCCTATCTCCTCCTCCCCTTGGGCCCCGAAGTGGCACAGGGTGACTCAAGTAGATCACGTGTCTGTCACACTGTGTGTGTGCAAACCAGCATGTGCAGACACGACACTCCTCTTTAAGGAATTTACCCCAAAACGATGGTAAGGAAGGAGCAAAGCTGAATGTCGGAGCTGACTTCCAATCAGGATATCCTACCTGGAAGCAAGCCAGCTTCCGCTCCTTTGAATTAAGCCAGAAAGACGTGACCTTTCTTACCAATGAATGTACAATGCTTTGGCAAGACCACTGTGGACTTCTGCCTTGAGTATGACTCTGTGTCATTTGGTAACAAGTGAATTCCTGAAAGAGAACTTTGGTTCTGCAGTGAAGTCTGACTATTCAAAATGGCAGCATCAAACTGCCTGGTTATTCTCTTTAAACAATTCACTTTCAGATATTTTAACTTTAATGCTTATACTCAGGAATAGTCTATGAAACTGGGCAATCTCATACACTGCTCCTGAGAGAATGTTAAAGATTTAAATGCTATTTAAAATATTCTTAACCTTTAACATAGAAATCCTACTTCTAGGAATTTATCCTAAGTAAACATTGGTCACGCAAAGATGTGGCTACAAGACACTTTTATAAAATAATTAATAAAAAGGAAAAATTGAAAAACACCTTATCCAATAATAATGGCCAGTTACAAGAGTATCTTTATTCAATCATATACTTTGCAGTTATTAAAGGATGGGTATGCTTATTAAGAGAAAGAAAAGCAAAAATGTTTCTTTTATAAATGTATACATTTTGTAAACTTTACATATTATATAAATTTATATATTGTGTGTATTGGATGTGTAAAGGAGAGAAAGACACACACACAAACACACACAAACATACTGAAAGACCATTCCCCAAAATGTAAACACTATATGTTTTTTCTGAATGCTAGAATTAGAGGTGATTTTCATTTTCTTCTTCTTGCTTATCTACATTTCCTTCATGAAAATCTCTTATGTTTATAATAATTTTTAATTATGTTAAAAAATTAGCAACCCAGAGAAGCAGAGGACAGTTTTTGGTTTGTTTTGGTAATTAATATTTTCATTTTTTTCTCTGTTTCTGGTTCTTATTTATTTTTTGCTTGTTTGCTCATTGTTTCACAGGTCAGGCTATTCAAGATACGTGTAACTTCATAGACAAATGGGAACTCTCCTGAATAGAATTCCAGATTCTCCCGTTTCGTTCATGTTTTCCTGCCGACCTGATGGAGCTGTTCTTACCTGCCTTTGTGGGAAGAAAACCACCTCGGGTTGGAAAGTCAAAACAACACAGAAGAGGTCTACCACCTGGGCAAGGATTAAGGGTGTTGAATGGACAGCTATGAATACAACCAAAGTTCCAGACTGGCTGGCGGTCACCACACATCCCTCCAGTTCCATACTTGTATGTCCTTAGGCCATGGGGACGAGGGACGAGACCCTTACTCCGCCAGCCCCATGGCGCTATGGGGGTAATTCTGCTAAAACACACACACACACACACACACACACACACACACACACACACACGATTAAATTATCTTTTCATTTTCCAAACCAGGCCCAAACATCACCCTGACAATGAACAGAGAGTCTCCAGCTACCGTCCTGTTATGCTACAAGAGACCATTCTTTCTGCTCAGAAAATTCATTCTCACAGAGAGAAGGTGAACTATTCTAATCTGTCGTTTTCTTCCTTTACATCATTTTTTCCTTTTAGGTCATTTCCAAAATAGGAAGGTAAGTACATGTTTTAAATCATCTGTGGCAGTGCCTTAAATTATGTCATTTCTTAAAGAAGAAGAAGGAGAAAGAGGAGAGGGAGGAGGAGGAGGAAAGAAAGAAAAGGGAAGGGAACAGTGGGGGTGGGGGGAGAAAGGAGTAAAAGAAAGGAGGTGGGGGGGGGAGGGGAGGAAAAACCATCAGTGACTACCTCCCTGGTTCCTCTTCTACTGAAGTTCACCTACGAAGGCTACTTCTTAGTGTCGGTTATGCTAGTAAGCACTCCAGGCAGCTTCAGGGTTGAGCTGTACAGACACATTTCTAATTAAATAGACAAATGTCCGTTTTGATTTATTCTTTGGGCAGGAACATGTTCCCCTTTCACAGGCTGACCTAAAAAATCTCCTTTACAAAAATTTATAAGTGTATCATTGCATGTTTGCAATTAAAGCCCAAGGTGAGACGAGAAGCAGGATTCCACAGTGTAACAAGAATGAGTGCAAGACCCTCTCTACAAAGTGGAATTTATATATTTCCCATATCTGCTATGCCATGTACCTGTGTTGTAGATGGACTTCCTTCCCATAGACTTAAGCAGACGCAAGTCATGTAAAAATCTACCGAACGTGATATGATGATGCTTCACAGTCGTTTCCTTTGCAAATATCTGATACCCAAAGAAACATTAGGAACTATTCCTCGGAGTAAGATTCGGTACTCTTCAGAGTATAGGTCTAGCTCTAGAATAAGCTAACAAGTGGAGGGAAACCTGAGGCTTTTGAACCTGAAGCTCTCTGCTTCCCTAACGCCCCCAGCACCTGCTGACATGATCGCTGAGACCGCCTGCCCTGCAGAAAGACAAAGGTGCAGAAAGCATCGTGCTCCCCCAGGCTCAGCCCCAGTAAGAACAGAATCCACTGAGAATTTTCCCCAAACCAGGGCACGTCAATGCCAACCGCACCTAAGAGTAAAATAAGGTCATTTACGTTTAGGATTAAAATGAACACTTCTTGTAAAGACCTTTTTTAAAGTCAACAGATAAAAATCCAGAAACTATTTTAAGGGCATTCTCCATTTGGCCCTCACCATTGGAAACTGGTGTCCGGTGGCCAAGTCCCACGGGGTCACACTGCACAGTAGAATATTTAGCAGGATGGGTGTTCCCCTGACCCGGTTTGCATGGGTGATGCTGCTGGTTCGGAAACCTCGAGAGCTTTCCCGGGGGACGTCTGAAATGGGACCCCGAGCACAGAGGGCAAGGAGAGACCGAAGAAAGAGCCCCTCCAGACTGGGCGGTGGCAGGGTTAGGAAGCAGGGGACTTACATGCGAGGTTTGTCCTGGGCACAGAGAGAAGAGCAGGTCTTCACATCCACGGCCAGAATCTTGAAAGCTCGTCTAGAAGCCTTAACGGGGTTCAGGCACGTACTCAGTCCATAGCTGATAACACATCGCTCGTTCCAGGCTGCATCCTTGAAAATGGCTCCCACCGCGGGACCCGTGGGCGGGATGTACGTTCCCAGGACGGGGGCGGGGTGAGGAGACCCCTACTAACCGGATCCAGCTCCGGGGGTCAGCAGGGGGTCACATCTTCTCTGCGACCCCCTCCAACCTCCGCACCGCCCCCCAGGAGGTGCCCTGAGCCATCAGCGAGGGGTCTCATCAGCACAGAGGTGGCCCCTTCGGCAGCTATGCGGCTGCACCAGAGGCGGATGCCACAGCAAAACTACAGGCACAGGCGAGAGGAAACACAGAGGAAGAAAACTGATTCCCGAAATAAGTTACGGTTTCTCCCTCCAAGAGCCCCATGACCGGAACCACTGATTTCTTAAGTCCCCTAGGCCGGGGGCTCTGATCACGCAGGGTGCTCACGACCGTCCTCGTGGGACTGAATAAAGATGACACCGGAGCGGACGCATCACGGATTGTTACCAGCCCTCCCAAGTCAGGGCCCAGCATCCTTTGCGCCAATAGAAGGAGACCAAGTTCGGCTCAGAAGCCAAGGAAAGCGTCACTCTCGGAACAGAGATGCGAGAGGTGTGAGCTCCACCCAGCACAAGCCCTCCGGCGCGTGGCTGGGGGCAGGGCTGCTCTGCAGGGTTCTGTCAGCGGGAAGGGGGCGGGGTTCTCCCGAGGAGAAGGCGGGGTTCTCGGGGGGCCGGGGCAGCTATGCAGCTCTGGCTCCAGAGGGGATGGGCGTGGCCTCTCTGCACACGGCCCGTCAGCGCCATCTTGGATTGAGGTGTCTCGTCTTGTGCAGCTTCTCTGCACACGGGCCGCCGAGCGGAGCTGTGGGCGCCGCCATTTTGTACAAGCAACTCCCGCCCGCGTGCAAGGTATCGGCACCCTCTGAGCACATGAAACTACACTAAGCCCGAAGGAAGAGAAAAAACAAGGTTAGGCTTTATGACCCAGATTCTATTTGTATTTCCCGGGAGTTGTTAATGAGCTCTGCCGGCAGCATTGTTTGGTCGAGGGCACAGGTACCTCCTGACAAGGCAGTAATCACGTCCGAGGTCATCCTATTTAGGAGGACGGCCTTTCTCATTAGAGACACTGTAGTGTGTGGTAAAGACGAGCCTGGTGGGCTGTCACGGATGCCTGGCCGGGTGGATTCGGTAGGGGCTGTGTGTGCGCCGTAACGCCCTCTAGGCCGAGAGGGGAACCAAGACGGTGCCAGTGGTAGTCCCCGTGGGAAAAGATGCTCAGCTGCCCTTGACGGGCGGGAGGTGGCAGTTTTAGGGACGTGACCTGGTGGTGCAGACCGTGCGCGTCGGCCTGGGGAGGCAGCTCTGCCTGGCGAGAGGAGGTGGACTGGGGGAGGGATGTGCCCGACCGGGACACCCATCTTCTCCCCTCTTTCCAGGGTTCGTGTTCCATGCCGGGTGCAGTGTGTTTCCAGCAGACCCAGCCGGACGGTGAGGCCCCAGTGGAGATTGGTTCCCCCTCACCCAGGGGTGTGAAGTAACTCACCCATCCCAGTGGGAGGTCCCATTGCGTTTCCCAGGCGTCATGGCGCCTGGTGTTCTCGGCAGCACAGCACGTTGATCCCCGGTGAGAGTCAGGGCAATGGCTCTTCCGTGACTTCCACACCGTTACAGCCTTGGCTGTCTTGGCAGGGGTTCCGAGTCTGGCCTGTGGGACAACAGGCCCTACTGGCTGATCCTTCAAATGTATTAAAGCCTGGCAGAGTACTTCAGTGTACCCAGCCACCGTGGTTTTACCTGTTAGTAATTTAATCTGCCGCTTTAACAGCCCATTCTCCGCTTCTGTCAGTGTTGTTGCTTGTGGGTTATGCGGGAGGTGGACCCTCCAATGCTGTGCGTGTTCTTTTGCCCAGTCTGGTGCATAGCATGACCTTTGAAACGTGATCCCCAGTCACTGTCTATAGGGTGAAGGTATCTGTACGTGATACTCAGCTTCAATTCCCTTGAGAGCCTGGTTTGCACAATGACAGGGGAAAGCTTGGTTTAGGCCAGATGCAGTGTCCACCTAAACCAAAAGGCATATTTAGAGAGAAGGGGTCAGTGTAATCAATTTGCCAAATCCCGCACTGGCTGGAAATTCCCAGTGGACGGCCCCAGACTCTTGGCCGTCGCCTTGGGCCCTTTGTAGAACACACGGGACAAGCATTAACCCAGTCACTGTATTTCAAGGGCATCGAACAGAATTTCTTCCATTCCTTCTCTGCCGCCACGGGGACCCCCACAGGAAGGGGGCATTTGGAGGATCTACAGGGCTTCGTAGCACCTGCATTTCTAGAGACAGTGGGCTGGCAGGCAGGGTGTTCCTCTGCTGTCAACAGGCCACTTGGTCAGAATGGGAGTTCGAGCCATGGCAGAGGGGGGTCACTGGAACCTCTTTTCAGTTCAGCCCTTGATACGGAGGCGAGTTCTTACCATGATATGCTATGCCTTTGTGAGAGGTTCTAGCAATTGTGTAGGTTGCTAGGAGTCGTTCTGTGGTGGTGTATCAGGTGTTTGCCACCTTCCAGAGGTCGGTCCTGGGGGTTTTCTGTCCTTCTGTTGTCTCTGCCATCGTGCCCACCTGTACTTTCCAAAGTCACAGACATCTAACTCAGACGGTAGCCCTGCTTGGGGGATGTCCAGAGCTTTCATCTGCTTCACTGTATTCTTGTCGTCTAAAAGGCAGCTTGCTGCTCTGGTACCCAGTCCCACACGTGCTCTTTCTTTATGTACTGGTAAAGGGATGGAGGCCCTGTTAAAGGTGGGGAATAAAAATCCTCCCAAACCCCAAATCCCTGCAAAGGCTTGCAACTCCTTCAGGTTCATAGGGGTTGAATAGGCTCGCATCTTACCGATCACAACTTCTGGGACAGCACACATCTTACCCAACCAAAGGACTCCCCCAAAACTTTACGAGGGTGGCTGGGCCTTGGATTTTCTGTGGGGTTCCCACCCATCCTCTCTCTCACCGATGTTCCAGCAAAGTATGCAGAGGGTCCTGCAGCAGAGGCCAGTCTCCACGTGTTAACATTGTATCATCAGTGTAATGGGCCCATTTTACTGATGTGGGAAGAAGAACAGGGACAGATCTCAGGCTGCCATGCTGTGACACATGGTGGGGCTGTGCAGGTAGCCTTGGAGAAGCACTTGAAAGGTGCATTGTTGCCCCTGCCACGTGAAGGAAAGTTGATCTGAGGTATCAGAAGCTTACACTCGTCAGAGTCTTTTTTATGAATCTCCCTGAAAATGAAGCACTTTTTTGTAGGAACACTTATGCAAAAGCATCGGAATGAAACAGTAACTATCGGTAAATGACAAAAGGTTTAAAAATGGCCATAGTTAAAGACCTGATAAGAGTTTGTTATAATGCAACTGACAAGGGAATTTGGTTATTTCTCTTACATCCTTTTTAAAATAATAATTAGAATTATGATTGATAACATTATAAATATCAGATTTTTAGCAATTTCATATAACTGTAACTTGAAGTTTGGCATCATTTCTTATTTGACAATGCTTTCCATGTAATTTAATATATCAAATGAGCCCAATTTGTTTAATATTTCTTTTTTATAAGGAGAGAGAACAAATATTTTGAGATGTTCCATCAGCCTTCTGGAAAATTCCAAAGTTAGTTCTAGGTCAAAAAGACTTGTTTTAGAATTTGATTTTGGAGAAGTTTATCAAAAGTATCAAAAGATTTAAAAATTCGATTAAATAGACTCATAGGTCACTGTGAAGCATACTTAGTTATCCATCTAACCAAAAGTGACAATGACTGAAGGCAAATACAGAAAGCTACATACTTGCAAAAAAACTTAGCTTTTTAAATAGAGAAGACTCTGTTTTCTTAAGTAATCAAAGACCTGATAAAGACACAGGAACTTATTTTAATAAAACACAGAATCTTTGTTTTCTAGGCAAATTACTTAAAAGTAAAGAGTACCTTTTCACAATCTTATCAAAAACAGATGGATATTCCAAGAAAAGCTTGTGCTTCTGACAGGTGAAAGAAAATTTAGTTTTACATAAGTACACTACTGATATTAAAGTTTATTTTTCTTTAAGCCAATTAAATAGACCTCTTTTAAAAATTAATTTTGGAAATATCATCTAGAGGTAGAAAAATATCACAGATACATAACATGCCGTTTATAGATATACATAAACAGACACGCACACACACAGAAACCCTATAGCTTTCATTCCAAAATTTTAACCATGAATCATGTACAACAACACAGAACCCATTAGTTTATAAATAATAGTTGAATCCAACTCACTCAAATGGCTAGAATTTTCTACTATTTGTGGAGAAGGCTTTTTAGATTTGTATTTGCCTTTGACAGATAATCTTGTGGAGGCTGTGGACTAGATTTCTATACCAGTCTGTATTTTTAAAAGCCTCTATTCTTTTTTTTCTTTCTCTGTGGGCAGGGTTTTCTTATCTCCTGGGGTGTTTATATTTCAAAGACCTGATAAGATTTACATCTTCAAGAAATGGAGAAAGAGTACAAATTTTCTCTTAGGAGTTTGGGGGTTTATTTCTCTGTTAGCAGAAGTCTAGAATAACTACAGTGTACATACTTTCTTAGTATTAGGGGTCCGACTGCATGGGGCCCTTGGTCTGTTTCACGGCCAATCGCCACAGCATCCTCCTCTCCCTCTCCTCACTTTCTCAGAGGTCCAACCTCTCAGCGTCTCAGTCAGCTTTGTCACGAGCTCTCGGATCTTAGTCTGTGTCAGCTTGTGTCCTCCTGGCTTTGCAAAAAGGCATGCTAAGCTCTCCAGCTTATTATCCTGTCTCCCACCTTGTCTGCCAGCCCCCAAAGCTAGCAGAGTCGTGGACACCCACGTGTCCTCCTCTAGATTATTTCCTCCCAGCTTTCTAACTCCAGCTCTCGTCGGGCGTCGGTGTCCACCTGAACGGACCACAGCAGATACCAGTGCGCTGCACAGCCGTTCCTTTCCCATTTTTGCCGCAGTGCACTATGTACAGCTCCCCAAACAAGTGCATCAGGCCAGCGGGCGTTTTCGGGGCGTCCTGGTACTCACCTGGCAGTCCACAAGCCTCTAACATCTGGCCACTCCTACCCACTCTCAGGTCGATGGCCACTTTGGGATTTCCTCCACAAAGGCCTCTTTCCCAAGGCCCATTTATTTGGTCTCCTGGCTGCCTGGCCAGTTGTTGGTTTGTAAACCAAACCCCACACTGGAAAAGCAAGGAGAAACCAAAGAAAGAGGCAGCCACTCCAGATTGGTAGGTGGAAAGCTTAAGAAAGAGGGAACTTCTGTATGAGACTTACCTTGGGCACCGGGGGAGGAGGAGACCTCCGTGCCCACCCACCAGAATCTTAAAAGTTTGTACAGAGGCCTTAATGGGGTTCAGTCATGTACACCATCCAGATGGTCCCCACAACACATTGTCCTCTCAGGGCTGCGTCCTTGAAAACGGCCCCCACTGTGATAACGGTGGGAAGAACATATATTCCAAGGACAGGTGCAGGGGTGAGGTGCCTCCAGTTGCCCTGGCCTAGCTCATGGGTCAACCTACGCACACATCCTCTTGATGACCTTCTCCAGCAGATGCTCGTGTTACAACATGAAGAAGTTGGGATCTGCTTTTATTCTTTTGGGGGCACACCAGGATTTTCGTCAAATAATTTTTGAAAATAAATAGGTATTAAAGGAAATCTCATGTCAATTCCATAATGCTCTCTTCTCAGGGGATAAGAGTGTATATAGGTTAGTGGCCTTTCTGCTTGTAGTTTTGTGCTGTCCCCTTCTCTCATGGGAAAATTTCTGATCTAAAATAACAAAGAGTTTGTGGAGTATCAAGCTATTTTAACCAGAGGAGATTTGGCTTTTTAGTTCTGTTTTGTTTTTTAATTAATTTATTTATTTTTGGCTGCGTTGGGTCGTCATTGCTGCGCGTGGGCTTTCTCTAGTTGTGATGAGCGGGGGCTACTCTTCATTGTGGTGCGCGCACTTCTCATTGCGGTGGCTTCTCTTATTGCAGAGCACGGGCTCTAGGCGTGCGGGCTTCAGTAGTTGTGGCATGTGGGCTCAGTAGTTGTGGCTCGCAGGCTCTAGAGCGCAGGCTCAGTAGTTGTGGCACATGGGCCTCATTGCTCTGCGGCATGTGGGATCTTCCCTGCAGGGCTCAAACCTGCGTCCCCTGCATTGGCAGATGGATTCCCAACCACTGAGGCACCAGGGAAGCCCCTCGTTTTGTTTTGATTTTTGTTTGTTCGTATGTTCGTATTTTTAATTTAGAATGTACAGTCAGTGTGTTTCTCCAGTGCTCACAGGGAGGGTTGTGTGTCTGTAAGCCTATAAGTGAGGGTGGCATCTCCGGTTAAAAATGGTAAGGGGAGTCTTGCCTCCTTTCATGAAAAGAGAGGGGTTATATACACCATATTGAAAGAGACCAGCCACAGCAAATTCTGTGAATTTACTTTACATTTCTTACAAAGACCTCAAGACCATATTCTGATCCCAGACATCCATGTATTTTTTACCGTAGATGGGTCAACTTATTTCAACAATCACTTGTTCCTATAGACAGGAGTTGTTCTGGATAAAGTGAGAGATGCACAAATGCGTGTGATCATGAGTTTGAGGTACGTTGCCTTAGACTGATTTCCTAGTTGAGGCTGGTTTGGACATTTGAGACATTTAAGTAACAATTTCTTCCTCCATGATTTCAAGAAATCCCCATAACCTCTATTGGTCTGATTAGCCCATGGGAAAAGTCATACGATTCTGTGTCTTGTGCTGGCCTAGCCAAACTGCTGAGTCATTTCCAAGAACTGTCAGGTGACTGTAGGAGTTACCAAAAGCAGGGGGAAAAAATGATGTAGTCTATCTGTCCAAGTGTGGTAAAAAGTACATGGGCTTAGAATCAGAAAATCATAGGTTCAAATTTCAGCTCTTCTGTGTAATTTATGATGTTAGCCAGGTGACTGGTGTCTTTGAACCTCAATTTTCTCATCTGTAAAAATGGAAGAAAGTAACACCTAGCTCTCACACTAGTGGTGAGAATTAAACAAGATAAGGTATAATCAGGTAGTCAAGAAATAGTTGCCAAGCACTGCTGTGTGCCACTCATTTATTGTAATAATTTTATAGCTGCTAACTTCATTGAATTCTTACCATGTGCCAGGCTCTGAGCTAAGTGGGTGACATACATTCTTTTACTGAATCTTTGAAACAACCTCTTGCATTACCCTCATGTTATGGGTGAAGAAACTAAGACAGCTAGAGGTTATGAAATCTACCCAAGGTTACCAGTTCCACACCCAGGAATTCTGACCACAGAATTCAGGGTTTTCCAGTACCTTGAACTCTACTGCATTTTGTAAGGCTCCCTGCTGAAGAGAGCCTAATAATTAGTAAGTGAGTCACAAGTATTTACTGCTTCTTTAGAAGAGAGTCTGTTTCCCTATTTTCAAAAATTAAATCTTATTGAAACCTTACCGTATTGTTATTCTTCCCTTAAATACTGGACAGTATTAATAGGGGAAGGGGAATTCATAACCTGCTCCCTCGGATGGGAAGTACGGTGAACCACTGCCAAGTTTTAGCCCTCTCTGTGTGCACATCACCAGTAGCCCTTTACAGGATATACTGAGATGAGAAAGCTGGTGTCTCACATATTCAGTTATCCTAGGAAGTATGGTCCCCTGTATTTGTCTCACTGTGCTTTTACTAGAAATGCTCATGTGCCAGGTACTTCAATTAGTTTTTTCATTTGCCTTCCTTGTATCCCTGGAGCCAGATAGCAGAACATTGTTGCTTCAGCACGTAAAGGAAATCCAGTGTATTTTGCTGTCCCCTTGTGGCCATCTTAAATTTCTTTCTTTCAAGTGATAAAAAAATTTCCAATTAAATTTCCAATTAAAACTCCTCTCTTCAGAGGACCAAGTATGCATTCTTTGTACCATTGTCATCAATGTAAAAAAGTATATCTGTACACTAGGACACTGAATTTTAATTGAGCTGTGACTGATACAGTGATGACTGAATTCTCAACTGCATTCATAAGGGATCTCTGGATTGAAACTTCTACATGTAAAGTTATTTCTATCTTTCCAGAGTTTAGTAGTGGAGCTTGATCATTCACCATGTTGTTAACATAAATAGAACATTATATTGAAAGGAACAGGAGGAGAATTATAAACTTATCACTGTGTAACCTGCTTTTTATGAAAATGTTAAATAATTTTCATATTTTAAAGAGAGAGAAGGCATAAGAAAGAAGCTGTGAGTTATTTTAATATAGTTTGTTCATCAGTGCTGTAGAACTGCTAGTGAGGCCCACCATCACTGAGAGGTTAACAGAGACATAGAAAAATGGAATGACAAAACACTACTAAAGTGTGAACTGACCAAAATATACCTGAAATTTTTAAGAGGAAAATTTTACTGACTAGTTTAAAACCATTAGTTAAACATTTATCAGTCTCTTCTCTACAACTTTTTAATGTTTATTCCTATTCTCACCATCCTCAGAACATACCCTAACATTAGAAAGGTTTTCCCCCAGAATCACCAAGCACATTAAAAACAAATTTTTTAAGAGTTATAATTGTGTACTGTGAAATACCAGTAATCAAACATTGAAAATGATTTTTTTGCTCTTTTGTAGATCACTCTTTTGTGAAAATTTACTCTCTTTCACTCCAACTTACATTAAAAGTGGGAAGCGTTTTGAGACTTCCCTGGAGGTCCAGTGGTTAAGACTGCGCACACCCACTGCAGGGGGTGCGGGTTCGATCCCTGGTCGGGGAACTAAGATCCCACAGGCCGCAAGGTGCGGCCAAATAATAATAATAATAGTAAAAAGTGGGAGACACTTTAAGTTTGGGGATAAACTGCCTCTGGGTCAGCAAAAAATAGTATAAGCTATATTTAACATAAGCCCTATACATAGTGCATAAAGAGACCTTGTTTGCCTCGGTGGAAAAGTTGACATAGATATTTGGGAGTTAATGGGTTAAAATCATTTAGTGATCTGATCTGGATATGAGACCGGTCACGTTAGTAACATTTAAAATAAATATTGTAAGTTCTATGAAAATAGATTTCTTTTGATAGGAGTAAAGCAACGGATTTTTTTTTTTTTTTTTTTTTTTTTTTTTTTTTTTTTTTTTTTTTTGCGGTACGCGGGCCTCTCACCGCTGCGGCCTCTCCTGTTGCGGAGCAGCACAGGCTCCGGACGCACAGGCTCAGCGGCCACGGCTCACGGGCCCAGTCACTCCGCGGCACGTGGGATCTTCCCGGACCAGTGCACGAACCCATGTCCCCTGCATCCGCAGGCGGACTCTCAACCACTGCGCCACCAGGGAAGCCCAAGCAACAGATTTAATCCTTTTTTTTTTTTTTTTTTTTGGATTATGAAGTTTCACTGCTATAGAGCCTCTCAGAAAAATGTGCATACATGCAACACATACTAATTTTGCATTTTATTTTGTCACATTCACAGCCTGTTTGAAACCACCCATGGGTCCCAAAGCACCCATGACAGCCTGATCTGACCGTATCCAGAGCTGTCCATTCAGCACCAACGAGGCCCCTCACGCTGACCTGACCAGGAGAACGCAAGCCCCCCAGGCTGAGGAAGAGAGTGGATATCAGTTACTGGTAAGTGGTCATAGGAGGTGCAAAGCTGAGCATCCTGACCATGATTCGTTGGATGGTATGTGTGAATTTCATTCATCATTTTCTGGTGTTAAGGTGGTCTTATTTCTCTATTCATAGGTCCATGAGCATGCTGCGTATAGATTTTATTTTTAGGTATTATTATGGTGATGTTGCTGATACAGCAATACAAACTCTTTTTTTTTTCTTAAGAATGCACTACACCCTCAGTGAATCATTGAAATCAGGATGTCTTACCAAAGATAATTTTACAGTCTGAAATGGATACAGTTCGTTCTTTGATGAAAAATTGAGATGGCTATTCTATTTCCTATGAGCTTGATAATTTCTTGCCTCAAAAGATCTAATTCTGGGCTTCCCTGGTGGCGCAGTGGTTGAGAGTCCGCCTGCCGATGTGGGGGGGCGCGGGTTCGTGCCCCGGTCCGGGAGGATCCCACGTGCCGCAGGGCCCGTGAGCCGTGGCCACTGAGCCTGCGCGTCCGGAGCCTGTGCTCCGCAACGGGAGAGGCCACAGCAGTGAGAGGCCCGCGTACCGCAAAAAATTCTGTGGGGGGAAGAAAGAAGTTTGCCAAATTCGCTGAATTGTTGCCCAAAGTTAGGAGTATCAACTACCTGATACAAAGCTGACCATTGACCTTTGAAATATAATGGGAAGAACTGAAGCACTTTGTGTTGTTATACTGTTTGCAAATCTGATGATATTTCTAAACCGCCTAGAAGCCTTTAGCATAAAATATGATATCCCCTTTGAATTTTTGCTAACCTCCAAAGGACTATGCAGAACTTCCCTGTGTTCACTCTTATAAGGAAAATGGAAATTCACGTAACAGGCCCATGTGTATTATACATCTTAAAATATTTCCATCTGCTTCTGAAGTTTCCATACGAGAAGGCCAAAAAAGTCTGGTACAGATTAACAAGAGGGTAAGTGGGGGCTGCAGTGGACCTTTTCCCAGCCACATCTTCCTACTTCTCCCTGCCTGTCCACCCCCCACACACCTAGTAAAGGTTTGGTGTCACTTTGCTCTGAATGAGCTCTCTATTCACATGCAAAAGATGTTAACTTTGCATTCCCATAACTCACTCTGATCACCAGAGACCTTCGTTCACTGCATGTCACACTCCATGTGACACAGGGGGTTGTTTCCATGTCCGTCAGGGAGGGCTGTGTGTTTGGGGAGGCTGAGCCCCACCTCCACCCTCTCCTGTCCCAGATCTCTCAATCTGATGTTAGAAAAAGGCAGTCACTGTCACAGGCTAAAGGAGCCAAAGGGGTATTTTCCCAGCCTCGAAGCATGATCGCGTTTCTGAACGGCGGTAGAATTTGGCTTTGACATGGCCCTTAAAGAATGCATTTCTTTCTGTCTTTGAATCAGGGAGTAAAAGTAGTTTATATGCTCTACAGCCACTGGTTTCAACAGATGGGCCTGCTTTTTCATGTTCCATCTGAATGACACAGAGTTGCCTACTAACAAACCCCGAGTTCCAAAGGGTAAGCCCACCTTGCAAGGCAACGGCCCCCGCCTTAGACATTTCTTAAGGAGTTCCTGAAAGTGAAGAACAAATGATCTGAGATCTCTTCCTCCCAATCACCTTGACCTACACTTTTCACATGGTGGGTGTGGGATCATTCATCCCCTCCAGCTGGGGAAATAGAAATGTTTGCCAGTGCTTCAGGCTCTTAAGATGGTGGGTTCTGGTTCCCCGTCTCCATTCTCCTACTTTTTCCTAGTTGGATCCAGCAGTCCTTTCTCCCTTAAGGTTCAGTGCCAGCCTCCCAGTCAGTCTTGAGAGCAGAGTAAGCGGGTGGCTGGCCTCTTTTGCCTTTGGCTTCTCTGCACTCCTTCACGCTGGGGGTTCAGTCACAGCCCCGCTCCCAGACGTGGTGATGCTGTCACAGTAACCACAGAGTTACTGGGTTGCCCACGGTCTCCGGCACCGCATCCTCACGTGGGATCAAGCACACAGGGACAAGTTCAGTTCTCCCGGCTTGCCTACCGTTCTCCTCGGTCTCTCTTCGATTGCTCCCCCAAGCTGGATGTCTGTTGACGCTCCCTTTCCTCAGTCCTGACCAGGATCCAAATCTCTAGTCTACCTGATTCCACTCTAACAAAACAAGGCACCACCTTAAGGCCAGTCCAACTGCTGAAGTCCCGGTGATCTGCCCCGCTGCCCACTGGCATGACATCTGCCCACCTGACTGCCCGCATCCCAGCCCTGCAGCTTGACGGGCCAGGCCAGTCCCAGATCTTCTGGAGTTTGGTCTGCAACTCTTTCCTCTGCCCTCTCGGGATCACACAGCGTTCCAAGGTCCTGGTTAACCCAGCTCCCCAGATTGGACCATCTAAAACTCTGGTTTCCTTGACAGCAATGGAAAGACTGAAAAATTACTCTCAGGGTCAAAAAAGTTAGAACCCGTTGTCTTTGTTTTAATGCAAATCTAAATGGTACACGGTAGAGACCAGCCCCTTCTGGAGGGAGTCTGATGTCTAGCGCCTCCACATGGCTGTGTAAACGAGGTCCAGTCACTGAACTTGCTGCTCTCTGTTGATTTGAAACCTCAGGAGCTTTGGGATGGAATCTGAAACTGGGCCTCGAACACAGACGGCAAGGAGACACGGAAGAAAGAGGGCAGCCCCTCCAGGTAGGGAGGTGGCAGGTTTAGGAGGAAGGGAACTTACCTACGAGTCTTGTCTTGGGCACAGAGAGAGAGACCAGGAGACCTCCGCACCCACCTGCCTGCCAGAATCCTAAAAGTTTATGCAGAGGCCTTAATGGGGTTCAGTCACATATTGAGTCCTGGTGGTCTCAACATCATGTTCTCTCTCAGGGCTGCATCCTTGAAAATTGTTCCCATGGTGGGAACCCTGTGAGGGTGTACATTCCAGGATGGGGGAGGGGTGAGGAGCCTTTGTTCTCCTGGGTCCAGCTCAAGGGTCACCCCGGGGTCACACCTTCTCAGTGACCTCATCCAACACCATTGCTCCACTCGTAAGGTGGGAGCACCCACCGTGCACACCTGCCTGACCTCTTGTAAGGGTTTAATGAAATAATGCTACATCATAATGTTATTGTCGTTTTAGATATATTTCTTTTTAAAGCAAAAGGTTAAGCTTTCTTATGGACATTTTCAATGTATCAAGATTACATAGAGCTGTCATATACAGAAATTTTTCTCCAGACACTTCTCACCCTGCATGGTGCTGTGTTAACTCACATGCATGCATGTGGGAACCAGGTCCTCACTGTGTATGGTCGTTTGACCACTGATGTCACTGCAGCCAAACAAGGACTATCTGTGTACACCAGGTGCAGTGTTAGATTCTTTATTTCATAGCCTTAACAATTCTCACTCCCCCCTCCATAATGTTCTTACCGGTTTCCCTCCTTTTTGGTAGAGAACTAAGTCTTAGGATGTTTAGGAAATTTTCCTAGACCCCAAAGCTAGCAGTTAGTAGAGCTGAGATTCAAACCCAAGTCTGGATGGCGTCAAAGACCACATGCTTGCCACTGATATACGCTTGGTGCTTTCTCTGAGAATAAAGTAGAATAACAATGTCTGCACAGACGGCCAAGAGGCACATGAAAGGATGTTCAACGTCGCTAATTACTGGAGAAACGCAAATCAAAACTCCAGTGAGGTATCACCTCACACTGCTCAGAATGGCCATCGTTACAAAGTCTGCAAACAATAAATGCTGGAGAGGGTGTGGAGAAAAGGGAAGCCTCCTGCACTGTTGGTGGGGATGTAAATAGGTGCAGCCACTATGGAGAGTGGTACGGAGGTTCCTTAAAAAAGTAAAGAGAGAGTTGCCATATGATCCAGCAATCCCACTCCTGGGCATATATCCTAAAAAGATGAAAACTCTAATTCGAAAAGACCCATGCACCCCAGTGTTCACAGCAGCACTATTCACAATAGCCGAGATACGGAAGCAACCTAAGTGTCCATCGACAGATGAATGGATAAAGAAGATATGCTATATACCACATACCAATGGTATATACCAATGGAATATTACTCAGCCATAAAAAAGAATAAAATAATGCAGCAACATGGATGAACCTAGAGATGATCATACAAAGTGAAGTGAGACAGAGAAAGACAAATATCATATGATATCACTTATATGTGGAATCTAAAAAATGATACAAATGAACTTATTTGCAAAACAGAAATAGACTCATAGACTTAGAAAATAAACTTATGGTTACCAAAGGGGAAAGAGGGGGAAAGGGATAAATTAAGAGTTTGGGATTAGCAGATAAACATTACTGTGTATAAAATAGATAAACAACAAGGACCTACTGTATAGCACAGGGAACTATATTCAGTATCTTATAGTAACATAATAGATAAGAATCCGAGAAAGAATATATATATATAACTGAATCACTTTGCTTTACACCTGAAACCCAGACAACATTGTAAATCAACTACACTTCAATTTTAAAAAACAAAATACATATTTTTGTAAGGTCTTGACCCACATGGAATGCTTTCTCAAGTATTGGATAAACTGCAAAAAACTTTTTATTTAAAATTATTTCTATGTTTTCAGTATTTAAAGCATATTCCAGCAGTCAATACTATTTTATTATCTGTAGTCTTTTTTCCTGGTATATCTTATTTCAATCTTAATGAATACCTTGAAAATTTCTTTCAATATATGTTGGATTTGCCATTTCAAACGTGATTACATCACTTTTAATCTCACAAAGCAAGGTCTGCAGAAGTAGAAATGCTGGTTTTCTCACCAATGTGAGGAGGTGAGCAAAGTTTTTAATCTGATATACAAACTGAAAAATATGAACATTTGTTTGTGACAAAATGAGATCTGGCTTCAGTGTATGAACTCCTGCATATTCAACCAACACAAGCCAAGAATTATCGCGATGCATTGGATTAGATGGTCTAAAATACCCTCATTTCTGTTCAATTATATTTGTTGAAAACGGATGTTATCAGAGGATGACATTAAGAAAAACTTATTGAGTGACGATGTGGCAGTCACTGGACTAAGTGCTTTACAGGCTACATTTCACTTAATTCTCACAAGCACTCTCTAAAGTGGGCCCTATTATTATTTCTATCTTAAGAAGGAGTAAACTGAAGGACAGAGAGCTGAGGACATGTGTCCTAGGTCACACAGCAAGTAAGAGATGGAGGCAAGATTTAAAACAGCCAACATGGCTCTAGCCT
The DNA here is from genome assembly GCF_026419965.1 of Kogia breviceps. Classification (NCBI taxonomy): domain Eukaryota; kingdom Metazoa; phylum Chordata; class Mammalia; order Artiodactyla; family Physeteridae; genus Kogia; species Kogia breviceps. The sequence continues at coordinate 55,488,717 of NC_081328.1, forward strand.
GGGGACATTCTCCTTGTTTCCATACCAACTCAAAGCTTATCTCTTGCTCAGTTGCTTTACATTTTCTTTCACTATTTTAAAATAATTCTTCACCCGTTTTATGAGCATGATCAAGTCGTACTTCAACTCAGATTATCCTGCAGAAGTATGTCGTGAATCATGGATATTTTTACACACAAGCATAATTTTCAGATAAGCTAAATTAAAACTCAAGGGCTCCTTGATTTTCAAGAAATTGCTTACATGCATGAACAGAATTCATGTTCTTTGCTATCGGCAAACAGACGTTGCCACTTGCCCTATGTTTGTGGCTTGAAACTGACCTCGTTCGTCTATTCTTGTTTATAGTTTAGGGAATCTGGCAAATCGGTATTTTTGTTGATTCCAGTGAATGAGTCACGGAGAGGAGAGCCTGTCCAAAGATCACTATCTGACTAGCGAGACCGATCTAGCCCCTTAGCCGTGAAAGTTGTGAATTGTTCAGAAGTTCTCGAAATCACGCAATGTCGCTGGCTTGACTTTCCTGGCTGCCAAATTGGAGGAGTCGAGAGAGATGGCATGTTCTCAGTAAGCAGTTCTGCAGCTGTTGAAAAGGTCAAGTGGTTTAGCAAGTTCTTGTCTACGGACAGCTCTTTGCCTCCCAGGCCACAGGCTCGCTCTAGAATGTAGGAAAATGAGCTGCCCTGAGCTCAGCTGCCTAAGGCGAGTAGCATGAAGTGCTGACTCCACCTCCCTTAGGACACAGAGAGCCACCACTTACCAAAGAAGTTTCTGGATACACTGTCAGTGCAGAGAAACCCATGGTGAGGTGCATGAAGGCTCAGGTGATACCAGGAAGTCATTGAATTTGGAAACTTGGAAGCAAATTCTTTTGGGTCATTCTCTAAACTTCATGGTCCCCACCTCCTTCACTGTGAAGCCTACGCAATGCTCTGTATCCCTAAAGCAGCATTCCATTTGGAATCGATAAAACCCTGTTTGTCTATAACTGGTGTAAATGCGTTCAAGCATAAGGATTATTTTTTCCCTTCATGATACTTCCTTTCAATAATCCTGCAATGAAAAAAAGGAGGGGGGTGGAGCTGTATTTAACCAAAGATCAGAGTGCTGATATATTTAAATATACTTTCACACATATATTCCTCCATCCAATATAGATATTCTTCTTTATAAATCTGGTGATCACTTCCTGAGGCATCTTTTGTCTGTAACATGGGGTAAATGTTGAAAGCATTGCAACGACATTTGAGGTCTGACAACTGAAACTGCAAAATTAGATGAGCTGGATAGACCAAGACTCCTTCTCGAGCTACAATGTGAATATGAACCACCTGGGGATAGTATTGCGCACCAGGTTCTTCCGTGGGTTGTCAGCAAGCTCCCAGACGATGGCACTGAAGAGCAAGGTCCCAGGAGGCAAATTCTAGGGTAGGGCAAAGCTTCTCAAAACTACCGTGGCTACCTCATGTCTGAAAAGGGATTCCAGAGCTAATGCCCATTGGGTGAGTGAGGATTGGTTTTGCTTGTAGAGTTCTAGCTCTAACTTCATGAAGAGTGCCCACCAGACCAACTGGAAAGTCTGCTCTTGCCTATTCCTGGCATTGTATAATCATTATACCAGAACTGCAAAAAGCTTTGTTTGTTTTTTAAAGCAACCTTTTGCTTCTTAGAGGCAGATTCTGGTTCCCTGTCCTTACACTCTGTCCGTTTTCTTTAAGTTCTTCACGCTCCTACCTTCCTCTGGATATTCATGAAAGACATTTCTTACACTCTAGCTTATTTCTTGAATGACCATCAGGACACCATTGTGTGGGCAGAGGCCCCAGCACTAAACATTTCTAATTTGGGTTTATCGCCAGACAAGTCTGATCTCTTAGTTTAAGGCTGGACCTTAAACTAAGAGATGAGGGCTTCCCTGCTGGCGCCGTGGTTGAGAGTCCGCCTGCCGATGCAGGGGACGCGGGTTCGTGCCCGGGTCCGGGAAGATCCCACGTGCCGCAGGGCGGCTGGGCCCGTGAGCCGTGGCCTCTGAGCCTGAGCGTCCGGAGCCTGTGCTCCACGGCGGGAGGCCCGCGTACTGCAAAAAAATAATAAAAATAAACTAAGAGATGAGAGAGGTGAGCACCAGAATAATGGAAGGAGAGAGCTGTGTTGAGGCAAAGTGAAACCTTTGTTGATAGCACTAGGGAAAGTGTTTGAGGCCCTTCAGCTCTTTAAAACTTTCCCAAGACAGAAAGAAAGAAAGAAAGAAAGAAAGAAAGAAAGAAGGCCTTATCCCCATCAGAAGAAACACATTTTAACTATCTGTTGATATGTTAAGGTATGAAAATATGGAATGGCTATAAATTCCTGTGGGAAATGGAGAAATGGGTAAAATCACTTTCATATACGATGCCTGAGAATCTTGTGTGTGTTCATGCCGTCCCCCTCCACACACCGCCACCCCTTGGAGGAACTTAAAATTCCTAAAGCCAAGGAAGGCCCATCACCTAAGAAAGGTGATGGACTGCAGCCATCTTAATACGCTCCAGGGGGAGAAGGACTTCAAAGTCAGCATAAGAGAGTATGTTGTCATTGGAAAGTCATTTGAATGATGTGCGCAGAGGTAAGGTGAGCCCTCCACTTTGTATTCCAACAACCTGTAGAAGGGATATAAATCTGAGGTGAGATACTGGGGACTTGTAAAAGAGTCACCTCCTGATTCAGCAACACCAACTTGTTGAAGCAGCGAGCAAGAGAGAGGTGGGTGTGTGCGCCTCCAGATATAACTGGTGATCCACTCAAACTGTTAACATTGAGATCTAGCAGTTCTTCTCTAAACTGGAGTGATGTGGATACAAGTCAATTAGGTCTGGCCACTCGGTTTACAGGAGAAATCAGAGAACTCTGCAGACCCAACCCTGTTTACCCGTAATGTAATAACATTTGCTTTCCCAGAACATCTACATTGCAGCAGCGGCACCACCCAAAGGCGTAAGACAACTTTCCTAATAGGACACACATTACGTACAGGACCAGGAAAAACTCAAATAACTAGATGGCCTATTGTTCACCGTTGTTCAGTGCCAGGAGCGCGTGGAAGCCAGAAAGTCTGGGTCTCTTCATCTTTTCGTTTCAGCCGTCTGGACTCGTCCCACCACAGAGCCATCTGATTGTAATAATGAAATAGTGGCCTTCACTTCTCACCTAGGAATCTCGAGTCTGAAGTTCCCTGCAGATGAAATGGCTTTCTAATGAGTCTTCAAGACTGCAATGCTGTTGTTTTGTTATGTTTTTTTCCATATGTTTTGGAAGTGGGGTAGTATGGATGAGAGAACAAGAGATACAGAGTTCCAGCAAAGCTTTTACCTGCAGGGCACTTACACATAAAAGCAGCATTTCTGGAACAAAGGATTTCCACAAACAACCCAATTAATATAGATTCACTGCCCTTTTCGAAATGTCTTTTATTGGTTGTACATTTTCCTATGAGATCAACACGCCCTTTCTTTCGAGGACACCTGGCTCCTGAAGACTTAGTTCTTTGTCCTAGCCGTGAACACAGGGCGAAGCACTTTGACAGAAAGAGGTGGCGGGGTGTCACTTGACATTGTCACTATCTTCTCCATCTTCATCACGTTATTCGAGTCAGTTCATAGATTGACCCGACATGGAAAACAACACCCCTGGAGTGAAGCCTTAACATGCAGGAGCACAAACATCCGGAGACCAGAGACACTGTCTGCAGCCCGTTCCTCAGCAGCAGTGGGAAACCAAGAGTGTCCTGAGATAGGGAATGAGTGTCAGCTCTTCATCCACAGAGGAGTCCAAGTATGGCCTAATCTCCCGATTTCATTTTCCTTTGAAAATTCTCATTTTCCTTGAGGCGGTGGGAGGGAGGCCAGAGCGGTCACCATACAAGCCATGTAGTAATCACGTGGTTCGACACCTCAGCCATTTCCTTGGTCAAAAACACAGATTCAGAGAACTGTTTCGGGCTTCCCTGGTGGCTCAGTGGTTGCGAGTCCGCCTGCCGATGCAGGGGACGCGGGTTCGTGCCCCGGTCCAGGAGGATCCCACGTGCCGCGGAGCGGCTGGGCGCGTGAGCCGTGGCCGCTGAGCCTGCGCGTCCGGAGCCTGTGCTCCGCAACGGGAGAGGCCACAGCAGTGAGAGGCCCGTGTAACGCAAAAAAAAAAAAAAACCAAAAAACCCCCAAAGAACTGTTTTGCGGCACATCAGAACCTTGTTCTCCGTTTACTGTGCTCTCAGATCAGAAAGGGTGGGGGGGATTATAAAGTTATGCTTAGTGCACGATAGTCTGATTGGAAATTTCACCACTGAATGACCTATGTCAGAGAAATTTACTCCCACCTTTGGCAATTATTATAATTCCTTGTTTCCTGACTGCTAAGGGCCAACCATCCAGGCTATGAAGTATGGCCACCAACGGCATTTACATGAAAAGATGAATTTCTGAAGAATAAGGACCTGGGACAGGTGGCTTCTCCTAATATTAAAAACAACCATGAGCTCTTTAAAGCCACTTTATCCCTCAATCCAGGATATTTCTGGTAACTCTATTAAAACTTAGCCTACATCAACGCTAATACTTGCATCTACCTCAAGTCCTGCACATCAGCTTCCGAGAACGAACTTTTTGGCCAGCCCAATATTTCCTTGGTTTCGAGATTTTGAGATGACATCACCAGTTACAATAAGCGGTAGTTTAAACGCAAACAACAACAGCAGTGCACACAAGCTGGGTAAGAGGAAAGCAGCGAGGCTAAAATGAAAATGCCGCCCCCCCCAAAGCTAACGCGGGAAAGACAACAAAAGGTACGCGTCCCCTCAAAACAGGGATTTTAAAATACAATACTGGGCTTCCCTGGTGGCGCAGTGGTTGCGAGTCTGCCTGCCGATGCAGGGGACGCGGGTTCGTGCCCCGGTCCGGGAGGATCCCACGTGCCGCGGAGCGGCTGGGCCCGTGAGCCATGGCCGCTGAGCCTGCGCGTCCGGAGCCTGTGCTCCGCAACGGGAGAGGCCACAGCAGTGAGAGGCCCGCGTACCGCAAAAAAAAAAAAAAAAATACAATACTGAAGCTTTGGCTGGAAGTTATCAATTGATATTCATAATTCCCCCTTCCCTATACAATGGTTAGGAAGGTTTTCCCCTTAAGGAAGCTACCCCACACATTTCCATGTAGATAACACACACAGAGTTAAGGATAGACCCCCAAGTTCTTCTTCAGCTCACAAGCAAAACGTCCCCAAGGCCAAAACATAGATGTAACATGCACCTCAAAGGCATGGAAACCTACCCCCAGTCTTCAGAGGTCTTTACTGTGTAAACTAATAATGAATTCCATACTTTACAGCCCAGCCCACTTCAGCCATTAAGAAAAGATATGGCAATCCACAAAGAAGAGATGAATTTCACCAGGAAAGGTAGCAGTGTGCTCTACATGGCAGAAAAGATGAGGGAATCTGCAAAATGGGAGTCAGTCTTCTATTTCACACTCTCCAGAGACAGTGCCAGAGACAGGTTTCGAAAGATAGGGGTGACAACCTCTCCAATCTCCTTTCAGAATATATCAGGTTCCAAGAAGAGATAGCAGGGCCTCCTAACTAGCATCTAGAATTACTTCCTTCTAGCATCAAGGGATTGTAAAGACCAGGCATATTTTCTCTTGCCCAACAGCTGTCTTTACAATAAACATGGCTTAAAGCCAAAGTTGGGGTGCAACACAGGAAAACAATCAATCATATATACAAGTAAAAAAGGTCTCATAAAATTCACACAGAAGAAAAAGGTGGTTTTTTTTTTTTCCATACGAAGACCAGATTAATAAATGAAAGCAGCATTTTCAGCAGTAAAACTGAAGCACAAAGGAAGCTGGGGAACCCCACTTATCAAACTAAAGTTCTTGTAAAGTTCAGTTCCATATAGTGGGTATACATCTAGCAGCTCATCAATATTTTCACAAAATATATAGAAAAATGTTCATGTATTTAAATAAACAATTTTAACTCTTGATATACCCCAACCCCTCTTTCAGCTTTAAATGACCCCACGTGAGGATTCCATAGCATAGGAAATATGTCCCAATTGTGGAAGTTAATTACAGAAGGAAAACATTTTTCCTCTAAAAATACCTATTTTATTAAAACATCACTTCATCATTCCAGTTCATAGAGAAAAATCATTCCACTCAGAAAATAAATTTGAGACTAGAGAATAAAACAAACACATGGATAAGGTGACACATAAATTGTCTGAATTTTCTTAATCGAGCCTCCTCGGGTGGCTTTCACACAGAGATTGGCTGCAAATGCGACAAATTGTTGCCAAATGTAACTTTTTGACACAAATAGTTGTTCTGAAATGGCTGCTATGGAACCCAGCTGTTAAATTTGGTTTGATGGCAAAGGTACCACTGTCAGAATTCACCGCAGTATTGATGCTTGTGCAGAAGGCACCTGATACGATCCGTTTGATGTCCGAATGTTCCCTTGCGTTGCATTCGCGACAGGCACACTGTCTCAGTTTCCAGCTCCCAAGGGCCACCCTGGGACCCGCTCCTGTTCTCCACCTGCAGCCTTTGTAAAACCCGGCAGTGGTGACCTTCAGCTTGAGCCTCAGAACGCACCCTTCTCCGTGCTAACGCTGTCCAAAGAGCCTTATTTTTTTCCTATGTGTCAATGAACAAAAATGACAGTTCCCGCCTCGGCAAATGTAGAAATTTAGAAATTCCACTGCCTATCAAGATCCCAGTGACATCACTTCCTTGTCACGGAGATCAGGTTACTCTCAACCACTTTACAGTAATAACCAACTTAAGGATCTATATGCATGGCCATCACAGATCAATGTCTGCATTTTCTTTCAAACGATTCATGCTTAAAAATGCAAATACGTGACCCTCTCTTGCCCTTCTGCTTCCAAGCCCTGTTAGCATACTCAAGACAGCAAACATCAGGGACACACAGATACTGTTGAAGACAGCTCCCAGATTCTTGGGCTGTTTGTGGTCCTCAGTGGGTCATTTCATCCTAAGTTCCCAAGACTTTGATAGCCACAGAGACTTCCAGTTAAAGGGAACAATATTGATAGCCAAATATTCTGATTGGAGTTTGATAGGGGTTTCAGATAGGCAAGGTTGACCTTTACCTCTTCCCTCCCCCTTCGACAAGAGACCGCCCCCCCCAGAAGCACCAATGAATATAGTCTGGAAACAACTTCTGTGCCCTTAACTCTTACCTCCCCAAGAAGTGAACATACGGTAGAGGCCGCTTGAGATCAGAAGAAAAGAAAATAGAACAACCACTTCTACACTGCTTCTGAAAATTCAAACTAGCTTTGAGTGTTGTTTTTTTTTTTTAAATTATAAATTCTAGCTCTTCTGGTGAAGACCTGTAGTGTATTTCTATGAACATTCACAGTTCTCTGCATTGTGAAAAAAGTATGCTCATCAGATAACCTTTGGTGTCCACCTTTCTTAAAAATGTTTGCCCCCGGAACTAAACGTTGGGAGGCTCGGTTTTGTGTTCATTTTTCTTTACCCAGAAGGCAGCTGATAGATGGGTTGCATACGCTTTATCACCCTTCTAATCATGTACCTTTTTTTCTGGGTGCCATCAGTTTAAATGGTCTCTGTAGAATCAGTAACACTAGGGAAACAAGACAAATTCTCTGATATCCAAATCTATGCCACTCTCTGAATCCTCTTATAGTTCAGTATTTTGAAGAAAAAATTAATAATAAAGGCTTGGCTTTTTGATGGATTTTCCCATAGGAGATCATCTTTATAGTATTACTGAAAATAAATTAAGGGATTTATCTGTCTGCTTTTCTTATCAGCTTGCTCTTCCATGGGGTGCCAGCCCTTTGCATTTATCTTTCCTTCGAGCCCCCAAGCACAATTTCACATCACTGTTCAGCCTTAAACTACAAAGTCCAGTGACAATCGCCTAGGGCAGTGGCTTGACTTATTCTGTTGAAATATCTTGCAGGCTCCAACACAAACACTGGTAGTGACCAAATGATGCTAATTGTTAATTTCTGGCCACAGTAGAATATGACTTCGGAGGAAGACATATCCAACCCAGCTGCTCTTCTTTAAAGGCCAAATGGAAGTTTTATTATAAGGTCTTATACTGTAAATGGGAGCTTTGCTACAAGTTCTCTTAGCTGTCCCTCACCATTTCACTATTTGAGAACAACAGAGTCCGTGTAGGCAAGACCAATGCAAAACTGCTGATTCTCGGGGCTTCCCTGGTGGCTCAGTGGTTGCGAGTCCGCCTGCCAATGCAGGGGACGCGGGTTCGTGCCCCGGTCCGGGAGGATCCCACGTGCCGCGGAGCGGCTGGGCCCGTGAGCCGTGGCCACTGAGCCTGCGCGTCCGGAGCGTGTGCTCCGCAACAGGAGAGGCCACAGCAGTGAGAGGCCCGCGTACAGCAAAAAACAAAACAAAACACAAAAACCTGCTGATTCTGACTTTTGATATATGAAAATGGTTGGATCACTTCCTCTCCACAGAAGAGTTAGGTCAGCCCAGGTCATCTGTAACCGGCAGAGGAATAGCAAGCAAACGCACTCCAGCAAAGCAGAAAAGACCCGACGGCCTGGCCGAAGCCACAGACCCTGGGGGTTGCTTAGGAAGTTCGGTTTCCGTTTGGTTTTTCCTATATTAAGACACAAGTAAGTGCCTAAACCGCCCCGTGCTTTCCCTGAACTTAGTCTCCAAGTCATAAGAGCATTAGCCTCATTCCTTGAAAGAGACCTTGGAACCCAGAAATGCAAAAGTGTAACCTGGGCAGAACTCACACATGTCAAGATTAACTGTCCACAGAGACATATGTGCATATACTGACAACTGTAAGAAAGAAATGCAACGCAAATCTCCCCAAATCTAACTGTAAACTCCCAAGAATAAAGGGCTTGATATCCTTAGTTCAAATGACAAATACAAGTGATGTCAAGATACTGACAGTCCAAGGGAACAAGGCTGGATCTTTTAAAACTCTATTAACACATGTTTGTGTTATGAGGTGCTATCGGCTTCTTTTTAAAGAAAAGAATCCCTATCACAAAGTCCTTGACCTTGCTTTATATTTTTTCTGAGGCCCAGTTCTCTTCCCTCAGATACAAAAAAGACTTTTAGAGAAATGCTGCTTGCAAAAGGAGTTTGGGTCAGGAACTGAAAGGATAAACCCCAGCTGAAGTCTTGATTCCAAATGGCTCCATTAGAAAACCTGCAATGGTAGAATGATATTTGTAGAGCTGTAAACACAGACTCTCTAAACCTCAGAAAAATGACACATCTTCTTTGCAGACACCAGGAACAGGTGGTGAGTGATGTATTTGGTGGCAATATGCTTTCCCCAGAAGGATAGTTTCATTTTGAAGGCTCTGGAATTCGGGTTTTATTTCCCTAGGTGAAGAGAAAACATTCTTTTAGGTAAATTGCCAGATCAAATACTTAAATATGCTCTCTTAAGGAGTTTCCGGGTATCATTTTAAGTGTACTTTATGTTTGCCTGATGATGTACCAGGAAAAAAAAATGTTTCTGAATAGTAAAGAGACTATAGCTCTAAGGAAGATGTGTTGCCCTAGGAGAAGAAAATAGAGACAGCTTAGGTAACTGGCAGACTGTTATTTGTGTAGCATTCTGTACAGCAAAGAGGATAATTACTGAGAGAAGCAAAGCAAATTATACAGTTGTTACAGTCCCATGGAGAAAACAGAGCTTTCACCAAGGGCTGTGGAGCCCAGAGATTCAAGCAAGGCTGGCAACCGAAGCCAGTCACATCAGAAAGGAGGCATCCAGCATAGACCCCTTAAAAAAGGAGTAAGGTAAAGCGGTCTCCTCTCTCCAAGCCCAGGGACAGCACTCAAGGGGTAGGTCTGCGTCTCCTATAGCTCTAAGTCTGCCTGAGAACAAATATTTTGACTCCAAACTATTCTTTATCACTCTCTTCAAAGACAGCCAAACAGATGAGGTCGATGAATTGGAAGATTTTAAGAATTCTATCTACCTTCTACTTCTGAGGTTAAAGTGGCCTCCCAACTTCTCAGATCCTGATGCAGTTCAGGAAGAAGGAAAACCGAATGGTTTGTGTCTGCGTTCATGATTCCCCTTGCACGTGAATCACACCACAAAGAGAAACAAAATGCAAAGCTAAGAGACAAGAATGCAGGGAACGTCTAGGAGAAGTGTGCCTTTACCTCCATGTTACGAAGTAAGTTATTGCATAGAAATGCAAAAGGTGGATACTCAATTTAATCTGAAGAAAATTGTCCCATTGGCTTCCAGAGCAGAATACTTACCTGAGGAAATTAAGAGGCAATTTTCATGGGATTGAACAGTCCCCGTCTTTTCAGAATTCAGTTTCCTATGTCCATCTTCCTAATCTGCCTCAACAGCAGTTGAGCTAAATACTCACTAAATGGAAGAAGTCTATACATAGAATTAATCAGTTGCAGTTTTGTATCTGATGGTCTAGAACAGGTTATGGAAAACCATGGCCTGGCCCATTGCCTGATTTTGTAAATAAAGTTTTATTGGAACATGGCACTGTGCTCATCCATTTACATATTGTTTATGGATGCTTTCACTCTCTGACAGCAGACTTGAATCATTGCAACAGAGACTGCATGGCACACAGATCCAGAAATATCTCCTCTCTGGCCCTTTATACAGAAAAAGTTTGCCAACCCCTGGTCTAGGGTGTCACAGTCCACCTTTTGTAGAGCCAGAAGTTATTGATCATATGGAATTGTACTCTACACCCCTCTCCCACAACGAAAAATGTTTGCAAAACTATGTGCTCATGTACAGTGTACATTTTCCTAGGGAAAAGGTCCTAGCTTTCAACAGAGTCTCAAAGCAATCCAGAGTACCCCACTTAAAGTCAAAGAAAACCAAAGAGTATCCTTAGCACATTAAACAGTGCTACACACACACACACACACACACACACACACACCTAGATAAGAGGAACATGGACCTTCTACAGTAAAATACCTTTTGTCTATTCTATCAGGTTTGGTAACTTCCTCTTCCTAGATTTTACTCTGGCCTTTTGCCATCTGAATATGTAAATCATCAGGGGTTGGATTGAAAACTGCACCTTCTACTTGCTAATAAAAATGGAAGAGTCTTTTAAGCTAGGAAATCTCCCTTTAAATCATAGACAGACATTAAGAGGGCAAAATCCCCAGCACAGTAGAGGTTTAATTCATTTTCCTAGATCTGACCACCAGCTCCAATGAATTTCATGAAAATAAGAATCCTCCTTCAAGGTCAGAGGATGTTACATAGCTAAAAAAGCATTGGGGTTGGGAAATTAAGAAGTAGGTATCCACTGCACTTTCAGGCCAAAGATCAAGTGTTTCGTTCGACACCTTTGGGAGAAACAGAGTAGTTTCCCTGAGCAGAGCTGGTGAAGCCTCTTGGTCAACAAAAGCATTTTTAGAGTTAAACTACAAAAACGTTTCCCTCTCTCTGCCTCCTTTGTGATTCTGTTCCAAGGACATTAAATCAACTGCATTCGCAGAAAACAGTGCCTCTTTAGCCTCGAGGCTGACCTCCTCCAATGCTGGGGCAAAGGGATGTTTCACTTTCTAGACCATGACGGGGTCGAGGGGCTGAGGAACAGCAAAGAAGGGTAGGGCCTCAATTAAAAACCTAATCAATGAGAGGCAAGCAGCAACAATGATGAGACACAAAAGTGAGGTCGTACAGAGGACTGAGTAACCAAGAGTTGCGTTTTCAGGGTCACGAGCTGTAGACAGAGCAAAAAAAAATATCAGTAAAACATACATCTGTGGTTCCCAAACTGTGTGCTGAGACACCCTGAGACTCCACGGAAAACTAGGGACACAAGATATCGTAACTTTTCAAGGGAACCACTGTGACATCTGTAGGACATCCTGCAAACTACTACAGTTAAGTTGTGTAGACCTAGTGTGGGAGGATGTGCCCAGATTATAGGCAAATATTATACCATTTTATAAAAGGGACTTGGGTATCCATGGGGTGTCCTGGAACCAGTCCCCCAAGGGTACCAAGGACAACTGTGTAAGTCCTCCAACTTTGCTCTTTTACTTCAAAACTGTTTTAGCTATTACAGATCTTTTGTGCTTCTATATAAATTTTAGAATCAACTTGTCAATTTATATATTTTTAAAACCTGCTGGAATTTTTATTGAGAGTGCATTGATTCTGTAAATCAATTTGGAAAGAACTGATATGAAAACAGTATCTTCCAATGCAGGAACATAACATTTCACTCCGTTTATTTAGGTCTCCTTCATTTCTCTCTGAAACATTGTATAGTTTTCACTGTTCAGGTGTTGTGTCTATTTTGCTAAATCTGTCCCTAAGCATTTTGAGGTTTTTGATGCTCCCGTAAATGGTACTGTTTATTGTCATTTCAATTATCAGCTTCTCCTTGCTAGTTTAATAAACTGTGTTAACATGAAAAAAATGTTTTGTGGACCTAACGACTTAATAAATGGAACTATTAAGTATTTCTTTTGGCCTAGGGCACCGTGGAAAAAGTTACTAAGACAGTCAGTGGCGCCCTGAACAGAGGATGTTTGGGAATCTCTGGCGTATACATTTTGGGTTAGGCTTGGAGGATACACAAGCACGGTAAAAGACAAACAGTTCTGAGCTGTACACACACACACTCATTTTCTATCTCAGACTGTGTGAGCAAGAGAGAAGTGGCTCACGTAACCAATTTGTTCTGATTACATCAGTGCGACCAAACTCACAGACACTAGAAGAACGGACGGTTCTTCCACATCGGGGCTGATAGAAGTTGCCAGGTGGGAAATGGGGGGCTATTTGATACTTTATCATGAAATACACATATCTGTGTGATTTCCTTCTCCTTTAGTCAGCACTGGGGAGGCTCTGCACTTACTCCAGGGAGGTTGACTTTGCTTAAAAACGAACATGTGCTTTTTTGAGAAATCTACATTTGAAATTATCTTCAGAGCCAATGCATGGTCTTTTAAAAAGACACTTAAAAGTTTTCAATGGTAAAACTCCAGCTCTAAGGGCAACTTTGACCTCTAGAAGTTGCCAAGCCCAGCTTGGTGCTAAGTCTGATACACAAGGCAGGTAAAACAAAGAGGAAAATACCTGGTAAGGATTTTTGTAAAAACAAACAACTAAGGAGTGATTATAAAATGATGATTCCACATGTAACACGTATGGGGGAGGAAGTGGATTCTGAAGGCTTTTCTGAAAGAGAAGTGGCCAAGATATTTAGTAGCATTATTCACATAAATAATCCTGAAAGTGTTTCCTCTGAAGAGCAATCCTTACTGATACACACACATAAACGGCACTTGTCCTAAAAGTCATTCTCATTACTCTTTTGGCATATACCTCTGAAGCCAAGAATATAGAGAGCAATTGATACTTATGTCAACATAAAGACAATATATCATGTGGGTAATTATAGCACACCAAATCAAATACATTTGTGGAAAAAAGAGCATGATCTCTTTTATAGAGATATATTGACTTTCTGATACACTGATAATTATAGGCAAGGCTAATATTCAGATGGTCCATGCTGGTAGCACATTAAATATTTTGAGTATCATCCCTGGACAGGGATGTCTTCTCTCTCTCTCCACACACACACACACACACACACGTACAGGAGACTCCCAACTTACATCAACTTAAATATAGTTTATGCATCTCTATATTTATTTTAAAATTAGTTGTTTAGAACTTACGACACAGTTTCTAAAAAAAAACCCCAACTTTAGGCTGGTAAGGCTATCAGGCCATATTCTACTTTAGTACATAAGATACCCAATCACCGTGTACATCATCGTTTCTGTGGGGAAAAGGTATCCCAAATTTCAAGTCAGTATTCCATCTCTCTCCTTAGGGGTGGTAGACCATGCTCTCAACCCTGCTGCACATCAGAATCACAATAGTGGCCTCGGTAAAAAATGCCACCCCCCAGGTCCTCCCCTGACCAATTAAGTGAGAATCTCTGGGACCTCGGCATTAACAGTGTCCACAAGCGCCCAGGGATTCCCGTGTGCACCAGGGTTGAGAACCACTGACTGAGTCCTCTCCCCGGCTGTGCTTGTTTTGCAAGTCCAGGCCCTGGGCTCACAGACTGGAGAGGGGTACACAGGAGACACACAGTTAGTTGAGAAAATTTCAAAGTAGAAATCACATTGAACAAGAGGTAAGAGTAATCTGACCCAGACCAGATAGACGTCTTGCTTTACATGTTTCACCAAAAACTGTCATGAAACGGCCTCAGATTTTTCTCTGCTACTTTCTTTTCTCAGAAGATGAATGAATACAGTTGTGATTTTTTTTTCTCTGGGTCTCAAAGAGAGAAACTTCCAGATTTAGGAAGAAGGGTAGGACAGCGAATGGCAATGATAACTGGGATAATACCCTTTTTTTCTGGCTGGCAAAAGACGAAGACTGGGGTAGCATCAAAGCAGATGAATTGGATGTTTATCAAACAGGTGTGTCTTGGAACTGAAGATGAAGAAGTGTATGGCCGAGCCATACCCTCTCTGGGCATATGCGCTGGATGCCAAGAGCAAGGGAAACATGCAAAGAGAGGAAAAGATACGATTGCACTTCAAAATCTAAAAGGGAAAAAAGTGGCGTAGTCAAGGGAGCAGTCTTCTCTCCGTATTTGTGAACTTGAGGCAAAGGAAGGAACAGAGTGTGTTCCTTTTTCTTCTGGTAAAAACCCTCTGCCCTTGTGCTGCCAGAGCTTTGTATTAACACACAGTGTCCAAGAGCAGTGCTGCCTGGTGCTTATCAGTCGTATTTTCCCTGTGGACCACCTCACTCTTTGACCTTTGAGGAACCTCGAGCCCCAAAGCGGAGAACCCATGGGTGGATCTGGCCACGAGCAAGAGCTTTTGTTGCTTCGCCAACCTGTTAGGAATCCCCATGGAGCTGGCCTCCCACCGTGGAGGGATCCACTGCTGGTGAAGGACGTGCCTTGAACTCAGCCCGTGGAAATGTGGCCTCTACTTCCAGGAATTCATTCAGCCCTTCCCATTATCTCCTCACCTTATCAGAGAAGGACTCACTGCCTTTAGTTTTCTCCTACTGCAGCCCTTCCATTTATAGTAAGGCTTCTTCAGTGAACAGAAAACAAAACCAAAAAACAAACTAAAAGGGTAGAGTAAAGGCAATCCTTGGGGCTTAGACACTGTAGGAGGGGAAAAGCAGAGGAAGGCACTGGTCCTCTGTGTGGTTTGACGTATTTCCCCTTAGGACGGACAGACGTCCTCCTCAGACGTTACTTATAGATGTTAGACGTTATTTATAAGAGCCATGTGGCAGAATTTGTGACATCAAATACAAACACACACATGCGCGCCCGTGTAGAAGGATAGACAGATGATAGAAAAGCACATCACCAATCACATTCCATTAATAGTGTAACACAGATGTCAAGAGAACCAAATCTGTGACTCTTTGAGCTGTGATAAAAGGGATTGTATGTTTTCCAAAGTTGGGAAAAGAGTATGACCAGGATACCTTGCCACTTCACCAGAATATGTGGTTATTACCCAGGATGGAGCAGAAATTTAGGAACACGGCAGCAGCCACAGCAGCTGGGACAGATACTTCACAAGAGCTCCTGGTGGATACTTTTATAATACTCTTAAAGATGCACATTAAATAACAACTTCTGGACCACAGACACGACTGAACTTAAAAAATGAAATCTCGTCTTTTGTCTCTCCCTCCTTGCATAAAATGCAATCTTTTCAACCAAGCACTTCAACATAAATATTAAAATAATAAGTGGGACAAACCACAGATCTACTTACAATTTCATCACCACTGTCGCACCTTTTTACCAGGGCCAATGCATTCATTTTGTAAAGAACGAGAGAAGTCTGAAAAGCCTAAGGACTCGTATGATACATCATTAAATATTTAATCACCTTTTTAAGTCCTAAGCCTTTATCATATTTCTTCCATCTAGACAGTTCATTCTATACTATAGATTCCAAGGCCCCCTTTGGGGGGGAAAAAAAAAAAAAGGAAATGGGGAGAAAAAAACCTTCTGAGAGGCAGGGTTAAATTATCTCAAAGATGAGTTTCTATTGGCGCTTTAGTGAACTTGCTTCACCCCGTTAAACCCACCAATCCACATGAGGGTCAACTGATGGAGTCCATTGTTTTTAGTCTCCAAGAATCGATTTTACAAAAGATGCCACGTCTGTCGCTTTGGATTCATGTAGGGTGAAAAATGGATGTTGCTGGTAGAGAAAAGAAAAATACCTGATATTAATACCTGTCACTGACAATGCACGAGATTACCAAATTAACAGATCTGGTTAGTCAACAAATTAAGTACCCCTATCAGGGCTAAACTGGACTCCTCTTCCTACCCCCTCCCAAACCAAGTACACATTTAGTAATGCAAACTTTTTTTTTTTTATTGGAGTATAACTGCTTTACAGTGTTGTGTTAGTTTCTGCTGTACAACGAAGTGAATCAGCTCTATGTATGCACATGTCCCCTCCCTCTGGGACCTCCCCCCTCCCCTTCCCGCCCCTCTAGGTCAGCACAGAGCGCCGCGCTGAGCTCCCTGCGCTCTACGGCAGCTTCCCACTAGCTCTCTGTTTTACACATGGTCGTGTATATACGTCCGTCCCAATCTCCCAGTTCACCCCCCTCCCCCCCATGCAAACTCTTTAAAGATATTGCTCAGCTGCTGCTCCCCCCATTTTGGTGTATATTCCATGACGTGTATCTGCTGCTTTAAAATGTACACATGTAACTAGCTATATACATCCATCCCTGGTAAAATACAAGGAATAGCAAAGATGGTCCAAGGCTCCGAGTTGCCAATAACCCTGTCCCTTACAAAGTAATTTTTAGAAAGACACAGTAGTAAAATAATGAGAAACGTCAGAGGCTTATGTACATTCAATTCTCAAGAAATGGGTGGCAGGGTGAGAAACCAGTTTTTAAAATACCAGGCGAGCTGGTTTGGACTAGAACAGTTAACAATGCTACTCTTTAAGCCACATCTACAAGTGATACATATGTCTTTCCATGATGATTTGATCCATTTGGAAAATAATGTAGCCTGCCCAACTCGAAGTATGGGCAGAGAAAATTCAACTTGGAATTTAACAACTGAAAAGCAGAAAATGGTCTCTATTCATGCAGCTCCGATTCAGTAAACGTTACATCAAGTCTTGTTCTTTGCTGGGGGAATAAGCACGGTCCAATACAGGAAGCCACACATTTCAAAACAGTTCTGAAGGAAACGAAGCCATTTGCTCTGCAGCACGGCGGTCCTTCCCCAATCGCCCAGTTTTGTTACAGGAAGTGCCTGGCTGTCACACTGGAACCTTACACCTCTGGTTAGAAGTAGATACATCACCCCACGATCCACAGTTCTCCCAGGGGAAACAGAACAAACCGAACAAACCAAAAAGGACAGTTCCTTCAATGCCCCCGAGCTGGGGGGGGCCCTCTCCCACATTGTCTGGGGGTATTGTTCTCAAGAACCAGTTGAATAGCTAAATATGAGTATCTTTGCACGCAGACATGTAGATGACTCACTCGCTTTCCCCTGACTTCGAGGATTTTAGTTTACAGCCTTCATGTTGCCTAGCTGTAGGTTTTCTAATTATATTTGTTTTAAACCTGACAGCAGAGGGCTGGATGAGTCAGCCCTGTGGGAAACTGAATGCCCGCCCATGGAAGTTTTAGAAAACAATGCAAATGGGAAAGGAACAAAGAAATAAAGCCCCAAAGAAAGTAGGTGGTCACCATTAAGTATCGTGACTGAAAAAAAAAAAAAAAAAAAAAAAGAGGTTTTTCTGCCTTTGCCCATCTGAAGATACAGGTTGGGTGCTGCTCCAGAGTTTCATATCCATGGTATTAACTGAAGCTCTAGGTGCTGGGCCCTTCCTCTTGAGCTCCTTGGATAAATAAATAGAAGCATTACTTTTGATTACTAACCACTTACACAGCACACTTACCAAGTGTTTTACCATCATGCTTATTAGCTTTCCCACATCATCTTGACATTTAGAGATCATTTTATGTCCTTTAAAGCTTTTTGCTATCAAAACAGGACACGTCAAGCCTTGGATTGTCTCAGTGACTGCTTTCAATGCCTGCCAGTCCTGTCCTACCTCTGGTTCTGCTCGTGGTTATTGGCTCAGTGTTCGCAGCCCGGGTCTGTGATTGAATTCAGTAACCTGACCTGGAGCCTCTTAAAAAAGAAAAAAACTCCTCGGGCACCTCTCAGTTTCTTCTCAGGCCGGGAAGATGCTGTGAGAGCCAGAGGGCAGAGGCCGGGGAAGCAGGCGGGCGCGGAAATGGAAAGTGTGGCTCGTCTTCTTGAGTGGGTTTTGAGGCTGTAAAAGGTTGGGGGGCAGCCAGTGCCTTCTATCAGCAATCGGCTCAGAATAGCAAGGGCAGCGACCAGGAGGCAGCGAAGGGGCGCCGTGGGATCATCCCCAGGCCATAGGCCCAGGCTGAGGTTCTCAAAAGAGGGGCCCGGGACCGGAAGGGAGGACTCGAACATTCTGCCAGGAGCGTCGCCGCCGCCACCAAGAGTCTCCAGATGCCCTGCGGACACCTCATCCCTCAAGGCGACGCTTTTCTCTGTGTTCGGTCATCCCCGTTTAACAGTGATGCAATCTAGGACTTCCCAGGGCATTCAGAGAGAACATAATCGCCTCGCTGGGCAGTCACCTGGTTCTCATTTCTGGCGGTTATCGTCTAGGACAGGGGCCAACAACGGACGGACCAGCGGCCATGTCTCGCTCACTGCCTATTTCTGAAATAAAGTTTTGTTGGAACACAGCCACACCCTTTTGTTTACCTATTGAGTATGGCGGCTCTCACGCTGAAACAACGGAGTCAAGCTGTTGTGACAGCCCACAAAACCTAAAATATTTACTGTCTAGTCCTTGACAAAAACATTGGCTGGTCCCCTACCCCAGAAGAACGATTCCTACTGAGTCATGTTCCCCCGTGGACATTTGAGAGAATAAGCAAATGAAACGACCTTAAAGCATGTCCACACCTCAGTCCAAACAGGGAGCAAAATATATGGGATTTCTATAAGAGGTACATGTCTGGGTTGGGGCCTTAATTATACTGTTCTTCACCTGGAAAAAAGGAGGTTTTTTTTTCCTTTCTACCTCTTCACCAACTCCCACAACCTAAACAATAACCTCTCAGCATGTGTTTTCCCAAAGCTACAGTCAAAGAGTTTGAACTCAAATTTTCCATTGAAAAACCTCAATTCCACAGAAAAAGCAAGGAGCAGTTATGGCCTTAAAAGGCAAGTCTGTTTCCAGGACTACAAAGATGAATGCCATAAAAGGCGGGGGTGGGGGGGAGACCCACATGATCTTACAACATTAATATGTAGACCATAATAGACCATAGTGTTAGAATAAATTGGAAAAGTAGAATTCAGCGTCAGCTACCAATGGATATTAAGCTAGGACTCATCATTTTTTCTCAAGGGTGTTCCATTGAAACCTCTGATAAGAAGTCACTTGGAAGGGGGAAAAAAAGTCATGCATTTTAAATCACCAGACATATACAGAAAATATTCTTTTATCTAAAAAGAGTGACAGGGCTTCCCTGGTGGCGCGGTGGTTGAGAATCCGCCTGCCGAGGCAGGGGACGCGGGTTCGTGCCCCGGTCCGGGAAGATCCCACGTGCCGCGGAGCGGCTGGGCCCGTGAGCCGTGGCCGCTGAGCCTGCGCGTCCGGAGCCTGTGCTCCGCAACGGGAGAGGCCACAACAGTGAGAGGCCCGCGTACCACAAAAAATAAATAAATAAAATAAAATAAAATAAAAAGAGTGACAAACAAGGCAACTTTAAAATAGGAGTACAAGCTCCATAGGACCCCACAGGAATCACTCTATGCCTATTGCCCTTTATGTGAAATTAATTTTAAAATACTCTGGGGGTTGTAGAAGAATACCAAAAAAGAGTAGCCAGGGTTGAAAAGGCCCCTGACTGGCTGTTAGAAACATAATCAGAGAGGAAATATTTAATCCAAACATGCAGTATGCTAAGATTTTTTCAAGCATTACTCATCTCCTTTTCTGCCTCAATTGCGGGTATTAGTTGAATAAAGCTTAGTTGAATGCTGAGTCCCAGGGGCTGCCTTTTTAAGGAGGACAGAGAAGCCCAAGAAGGATGCCTTGTCTCTTGTCAGACTCTTCCCAGAATTCTTTCACAGTCACCCAGTCGATGCATGGTTCAGACTTAAATCCAAGCTTAACCAACAGAACTAAAAATCCACGAGTTAAGCTGTGACTAACCAGATATGCTTTCTACTTTCCTGGAAACTTCTGAATATATATAATAAATACAGTGTTGTTAACTCTAGTCCCCATGCTATATATTCTACCCCCAGAACTTATTCGTCTTGTGAATAGAAATCTGTATTCTTTAACCACCTTTATCCAGTCCCCCAACCCACCCACCCCTGGCCACCACCAGTCTACTCTCTGTTTCTTTAAGTTGAATTTTTTTAAGATTCCACATTTAAGTTAGATCATACAGTATTTGTTTTTTTCTGTCTGACTTACTTCACTTAGAATAATGTCCTCAGGCTTCACCCATGTTGTTGTAAATGGCAGGATTTCCTTTTTTAATGCTTGAATAATATTCCATTGTGTGTGTGTGTATATATATATATATATTTTTTTTCTTTATCTATTCATCCATCATTGGACAATTAGATTGTTTCCACGTCTTGGCTGTTATAAATACTGCTGCAATGAACATGGGGGTGCAGATATCTCTTCAAGATAGTGATTTCATTTCCTTCAGATATATGCCCAGAAGCGGAATTGTTCATCATAAGATAGTTCTGTCTTTAATTTTGTGAAGAACCTCCGTAACTGTTTTCGATACTGGCTGTACCAGTTTACATTCCCACCAATGTTGTACAAGGACTCCCTTTTCTCTGCATCTTCACCAGTGTTCATCTCTTATCTTTCACACCACTCCTAACAGGTGTGAGGTGATATCTGACTGCGGTTTTGATGTGTATGTCCCTGGTGACTAGTGATACCTTTCCATGTACTTGTTGGAAAAAATCAACAAGTGGGACTGTATCCAACTAAAACCCTTCTGCACGGCAAAGAAACAACAGAATGAAAAGGCAATCTGTGGAATGGGAGAAAATAATTGCAAACCATATCTCTGATAAGGGGTTATTATCCAAAATATATAAGGGACTCAAAAAAAAAAAGAAAAAGGGGGACTTCCTGGTGGTCCAGTGGTTAAGACTCCCCACTTCCACTGCAGGGGGTGCGGCTTCCATCCCTGGTCAGAGAACTAAGATCCTGGCATGGTGCAGCCAAAAAAAAAAAAAAAAAGAACTCATACAACTCAATAGCAGAAAACCCCCAAATAATCCAATTTAAAAGTGGACAGAGGACCTGACTAGACATTTTTCCAAAGAAGACATACAATAGGTAACAAGCTATACTTTTCCAGGCTGGAGCCACTTCACCATCCCATTTGTTAAGAGACATCAGGAACCTGTGCTTCTGTCACCTGCCTGGAGTTGGTCCTGAAGATTGAGCGCTGCTTGTGGGTGGGACGGGATGGGATGGGAGCAAGCATTTACCTCCTGCTGCATAACTACGCTCCAGTTAGAAATGGTGCCAAGGTTTGCTCTTATGTCTTTTGCAATTGTGCACGAACAGAATTCTTCCTTTCCTTGCTAAAATTAAAACCTTAATAATTGAAACACATCGAGGGAGGGATTAACACAAATCAGTAAATAGTCTGAATTTTATATTTCAAAAAAAATGTCTCTCCTGCATTCAACATATTTGTAGGTAAGAACTGCCAAGTATAGGTCCCTACTATGTCTATTAAACAATCATCTGTAACTAGCTTAGAATTGCAGTCTCCATGATTTAAAAGAAAGTATTTAAAAACAACAACCCTGAGGTCTTATTTTCACCTTTTTTATGGATAGCGCAAATAATAAACTGAATGCTGAGGTAGGATCATTCAAATTAATAAGGCTTTGTCTTACTTTTTTCCACTAAAGTGAAACCAGGAGAAAACAAAGTGATTCTTTCCTCCCTAAACTCCCACCAAAAAGAGTTCATCCAACGAATCCTAAACATTTTATCAAAAATTGATCAGTCATGTAGCACTTAAGCTTCTCTCATTACTGAAATCCTTTAAATTATGGTTTCCTTCGTTTTGTGTTCCTTGGTGACTCCTAATGTCTTTAAAATTTGAAAATATAAATTTCACACACATAATTTGGTCTATACGATGACAGGTTTTATTATCATGTAAAAAATAGCTAAGACTGGTGACACAGCCTGCTTATACGAAGGACGAATGTAGGGCACACGAAAGCCTCAGCTCTTTTTTTCTCAGTTTAACCTCACTTACCAATGTCTCAGTGAATCCGCACTTCCAGTACGGCTGTTTGACTATCATTTCGGGGTCAGTCATTTTCCCTGTACTCGCGATTGGTCTGGACACATCTACACCACTAACAATACTCACCATAAGCTCTGGATATGTTGGCCTTTCTTTGGAATTCTTCTTCAAGCTTAAAGAAAAAAAGAAGATCACATTAAAATCTAGAAACCATCTGTATTTTCACTAGACTAGGATTTCAGAACCCGTAGAAGACTAAACAGAACCACCTTTAAAAATGTACTGAAAACATAAATCTCCCGTCTTGACTTTCCTTTTTGGTTAGTCTTACCAGTTATGTTTTAAATCATTCTGGGTGTACCTTAATGGGAATAATGAGAGAGAGAGAGAGAGAGAGAGAGAGAGAGAGTGTGAGTGTGTGTGTGTGTGTGTGTGTGTGTGTGTGTGCGTGTTTACGTTCCTTATGACATTTTACCAATGACATAAAAACCAACTTTTATTATATATCAAAATACATGTCTCCTTTCCTTCAAAACAGTGTTTAATCCACCCCCACTTGCAAAGAAATTGGCAGGTATTTCTTATGTTACATTCAGTATCTCCTCACTATCTTCAGTACCTCGTTCTCTTTGCCTCTGGCCCCTTGCATGTATAATTTGCTTTTACCTACTCCCTGCTGAACCTGCTTGAGAGAGAAGCAAAACACAAGAAAAATGTCTACGGTCACGCTGCTGGTTTACGACCTCTTGGCTGAGGAAAGAGAAAGCACACGCGGCCAAGGACTTAGCAGTTATTCTTAGAAGTATCGATACTTGGTGGTCATACACTACTGTCAAGTGGCTCCCATTCGTTCAGCTGTCTGTACACACAGACATTTTAATCACATTTGACACTGGAGGCAATAGTAATAAAACTGCAGTATGAAGAGACCAACCCCTCACCCCTGTTCTTGACCCACCTCTTTATCCACCCACAGCCTTAAAATGGAAAAAAAAAAAAAAAAAGAAAAGAAGCAGTTTATTTGGAGTTGGAATCCCAGGTTACAGAATGGAGAAAAGAATGACTTTGAAAAGTATGATTTGCAAGGCAGCCTACAGACTCCTCTGCCCTGGGCCATAAAATCATACATGAATGGAAAGGAAGTTTGCCTGGCGTTGAAGGAACCAAAAAGTGACGGATTATTGGGTGGCTGGGATTTGTGCTAATGGATCATTTTGAGAAAATGAGACCTAGCATGTGTGACATGAGCTCTGTTCCACCCGCAGAGGCTAACAATTGAGGGCAAGGCCAGATACAGAACCAGAGAGTGAAACAGCTGAGATGCTTGGAAAAACTATGGTTTAAAACAACACAAAATGAAAAAAAAAAAAAAAAAAGAAGAAAAGGAAGAGTTTGAAGCAGAGCAACTGAAAGCAGCCTACCCGTCGAGTCCAGGCAATGCTGTGGGTAGAAGCCAGGGAACCTGAGACAGGGTACAGGTAGGTGTGAGGACAGAAGTTTCAACCTGGAACTGAGGGCAGATCTAGGACCCTAGTGACCTCACAGCCCAGACAACCTAAGAGAGAAAGTTTCATCTCAGCTGAGGATAAAAATAAGAGTGGATTAGAAAGAGGGCTTATCCACTGTCACAGCTGGGTTGGCATGGGACAATGTGCCTGAGTGAATTGAACGAGACCTTGTAGCTCCCACTGATGACGCCACGTGCGCCTCTATCCTGAGATTCTAGAAGGCTCTGTTGGTGGTTCTCAACTGCAGGTGGTTTTGCCCTCCAGGGGACTTCGGCAATGTCTGGAGGCACTTCTGGTTGATACAGCTGGTCGGGGGGCGGGGGGGGGGGAGCGGTTATTGGTACTAATAGGTAGAGGCCAAGGATGCTGCTAAGCATCCCGTAATGCACAGGACACCCAACAATAAAGAACGACCCAATCCAAAATGTCACTAGTGCCGAGGTCGGGAAACCCTGGGCTATGTGTCCTAGGGCATTCCTCCTCGCTGCCCCTCCTAGCTCCTTCTCTGAAATGAAGTTGCCTTACAATCATCTCCAGTTGGTTCAGCTCTCATTTGGGCATATCCTCGTGTCTACCTCCCCTCCCTGCCTTCCACCCCAGGAAACAAAAGTCTTTCTTTCTAAGTTCAAGAGCTAGTTCATCTAGAAAGAAACACGGAAGAAATGTGATCCCAGGAGCGCGGCTGACTTGCACAGAGACCCTTGGAAAAAAAGCAAAAACAGACTAATGTACAAAAGCCCTGAATTTCGGCTATTGTTCAAATCGAATCAAGAACCAGAAAGTCTTCTCTATAATCTGAACAATTCATCTTCCTAAAATCAGTAAGGAAAAGCACACATGCAACGTTAAATCCACACTCAGTAGTCAAGTGGTTGATGTCAAGTGTCCTATTTAGATGGACCGTTAGTCAAGCATCAAACCCTAAATCTACACAGACTCTGAAAAAGTCTCCTTGAAGACCACATGCCAACTTTCCATTCCCACCTCTCACTGGTCAACCCTGAACCAAGGAAATGATAGAAAGAAAAGCTTGCCTCTCAAGTAATTCAAACAATGCCCTCTTTTACCGACCTGAGTTCTCTGTGATATAGCTGATTTTTGACCTTCTATTTAGTACATAATGAAATGATGCTCTCTCTTCTCGTCACGTAGAATAAATTAAATACTTATTTTTTTAAGGAGAGGTCATTTTAAGTCAGGACGTCTTATCTTTTCATTTGTGGAACAGTTTATGAAAATGTCTCCAGATTTTTTTGTATAAAGGAAATGTAGGGAAAATACCCCAAGTTGACCATCATAAAGCGTTAAGAATTCCTAAAACCTCAGAGATCACTGTCAATAGACTATTTCTTGACTTACGGCCTCTGATTAGAAATCTCAGAGTGGACCATAAGCACTACTGCAGAGTATGTTGGAAAATATTTACACAGCAAACCAAGGCTGTTTATTGCATTAATATAACGGATATAACCCATTCTCTCCATCTTTTAAATCAAGAACGCTTCAAAACATGGGCTAAGAATAGCAAAATACTCAGGATAAGGTTAGGAAAAAAAGCAAATTTTCCATGTTTAATAGGAAGTGCTTGAAATTCAGTACAAAATAACAACTGTGGAGTTCAAAGCTACACCAATTTCTTTTTGGATTTGAGTCAGACTTTTGATTTTCAAGTGGCTTGTCATTTTCAAGCGTGCAATTAGCTAACTGCCCTAATTCCTCTTCCAAATGCCACAACACACACTCCTGACCGTAGCTGACACTAAAAAACAGCTTTGTGCCGCCTTGAGAATTGCTAGCTTGAAGTTTGTGCTGACCAGAGGATTTCTGCCTATTTGAATTCCCCCTGACTGTTTCCAAGAAGGGCTCTTTGGTGCGTCCACAGAATAAAAACACAATGTGCCTCCCGAGCCATACATTTGTCACAAGCTAAATAAATATCCAGTGCCTCTTTTTACTGTCCTTCCTAAACAAGTCAGGAACTATGTTTGATTGTGTCTCTTTTGTACTAGTTCACACAGTATCAACATCTGGCTGGGCCTCTGACCATCTCCGATGGACATTGGGCTGGTGGACTGGGCACTGAGCTCTTAAATAGGCCTAAAGGCACAGCAAGAAGGCAGTCAAGCTGTTCGGGCTCTTCGCAGAGCTGCTCCCCGGGGACCTTCTCTCAGCCCCCACGCCTCTAACCTATCGAAAGAGGTTATGGTGAAAAACTGTAAGCCTGCCAAGATCCCATCTTCTGGAGAAAGTCAGTTGTGAAACCTTCTGTAGGACTAGAATGTAAGGCTTTTCTATTCGATTTCTCTACCGTGAATCCCCAAACAAGGCCTGGATGGTGAGCCTCCCTGGCTCCAGGAACTCTTCAAAAGCCCTCAGATAAGAAAGCCAGGTGTAGGGAAAAAAGAGGAAGAAAATGTCATTCGCTGGTCCTATTTCAAAATCAGCACAGAAAGGAGGGGTTTGTAAGGTATCGTTGCTGTTGTTGTTTTCTTCAAGTTCATAAGGAATAAATGCCTTAACTTTCTTTTCTTTTCTTTTCTCTCCTCCCCGCACCCCTTACCCCAACTCAGAGGATAACGTTTCTCTGATGCTGCTACAAAAGAAAGATACCAGCCGGGTCTCTGGGCTCTATCATATCATAACTTTGGATACGACAGTGATACAGCCAGTAAGTGTCTCTACTCCACCCCTCAAGCCACACTGTACTGTCAACTGACCAGCAGTGACCAGAGGAGAGTGACCAGCAAGCTGATGCCCTGGATGAAGGTGCACGGCTGCAGCAGCACTGCGATGTCGTCAGATGCTAACGGCGGCTGCTTCCCACGGGACGTCGCAGACACCCTGACCGGTCACCTAAGCCGTGAGTAACGCACCCTTTTTCTTCTAGTTCTACATTTAACCCGAGGACAGACGTAGGGAATAAAAACACCGATGCATCTTTCTCAAATTTTGAGATTAAGTTTTTCACCGTCCAAATCTGTAGTCCTTCTTCCCCACTTTCCACAAAGAGTTGGGCTTTTTGAGAAATCCTGAAGGATTGTAGCCTGACTATATCATAAAAATACAAAATACACACAGAGGTCACTCAAAAAGGGGTCCTTTCATGAAGCTGTGCCTCAGAAATACACAGGAAAACGGAGGAACCAGGTATAAAAGGGAGA
Organism: Kogia breviceps; assembly: GCF_026419965.1. Lineage (NCBI taxonomy): Eukaryota > Metazoa > Chordata > Mammalia > Artiodactyla > Physeteridae > Kogia > Kogia breviceps. Next base: position 55,515,805 of record NC_081328.1, read on the forward strand.
TAACACTCATAGGCTACATGTTTCTTTCATGAAGAAATAAAAGAGGTGTTTTCTAGGTAATGATCATTTTTCCATTCTTTCCACCCAGCCCCAAATCAAACTTAAAACTGTCAGTCATAAAACAAGTGAATACCTAGACTGCTATTGTGGGCAGGTGTGTATCGTATGCTAATCCACGTGAAACATAAAATTGCTTCCATAAAGATCTAAGCCATTCATGAAATCCCCCCAAAAATTAATACTCTTTTTTGAAGTATTAGACAACTTTCCCAACTCAGTTGACTTCAAAACAATGTCCACACTAAGGGGGTGTCAAAGAAAATATATTGGTGGTTTACGGCAGGCAAAAAACAGTGCGCCTGGCATCTGAGACAGGAGGGCCTGGGGCTCTCAAAAAATCCGACTGAGGATAAGTAGGGATGCTCATAAAATTCAGAATGAATACTCGCCTTCAGCTTGTCAATTCTCATACCAACAAAAATGACTATTCTACACAATTGACCGTAGGTATCAGATTCCATAGGAGCTACCACACTCAAAAGTCTGAGAAAGAATTTATTCTTGGACAACTTCAAAGTTAAAACGATTTGAGTTTTGTTTCAATTAGTATTATTATTATTTTAAGGAAGCCCATAAACAAGCTAGACTGGCTGACTTGAGTGCAAATGAAATGACAAAGAATCGACAGTATTAACGGAATTAACAATTCCGAGAAAGCTGGAAAATGTCTATGGCTCAAAATTTTGAAGTTAATGAACCATAGTAGCTGGGACTAAACATGAGAGAAAACGAGAGGGAAGCAGAGGCCTCCGAGGGGTGGCCGTGAGGACACTCGTGCTCTGTGGCGGGGCGGGCGGGCCAGGGCGGCTGCTATATAAAGCACAGGAGCACGAGGGTCTGCAGCTTCCACAGATGTGTGCGTGCGCTAACATTAGAAAACATGGGTTTTGTCCAAAGCTTTCGTTTCTAAAATATCTGGAAAAAAGCTTTAACACTGACTCTTTAGGGGAAGTTCTAAGTAAGAGAAGAAAACTGGTAAAAGAAAAAGTCATCCAACGGTTTTTCAATAAATTGCAGACAAAAAGGAGCTTTCTGAAGAGGAAGCAGTTAGTAACGGGTCCCTAGAGCATAGATGTAAGTCATGGGTTCCCACCTCAGCCCTAGAGCAGCATGATGTGAGAACATTTGAACAGGACCGATTCTCAGCACGCTCCCCTGGGCAAGTCGATCAGAGGCTCTGAGGCCGAGGCGTAGGTGGCGGCACACCTTAGAAGCGAGCAGCCAGAGCCGCGAACTCTCAGGCTAAACCGCTGCTTCACAGCAGGCCGCGCGGCTTCTCAGACTTTGCACACCAGCCTCGCTCCTGGCGAGGCTTCCTGAAGGTCCCAGAACCTCGGGAGAGCGGGCCAGGTGGGAGAAAGCTCATAAAGTAGAGAGCTTGAAACGGCTTCCTTACAGAAGGCCCTTCTCCATTCCCACCCTTCTTGAAAACCATCAGTGTGAACGATCCAAGATGACGCAATCCATTTTCCTGGGTGACCTTTAAACATCGGAGGATAAGGAAAACAAAAATCCAAAACAAAAACCAAGTTCTCAAAACCAGCAGGCAAAATCTGGAAGCCGTCTCAGCCTGGCAGGTGTGCCACCACTCCCGGCAGACCCGGGCAAGGAGAGCAGAGAGGAGGACGCATCCCCAGGGCCCAGAGGACGCACGTAACAGGAGGGCCCAGCGGCACACTGTCCTACAGCCCTCTCTGGCCATTCAGCCAAAACGACACCAGAAACAAACAGTGGCAGCTCAGCCTCATATATCCTTCGGGAAAAGGACCCGGGGTGATGTGGGCTTAGAGCTGATGAAAAGTCTCAAGGCCTCAGTTTCATCAGCAATAGGCAGCTGCTTGGTCTTAATCATGTTTCCTAATAAAAACCGTATTCAGAAGGCTTCTTCCAAAGGGCGTGGAGGCCAAGGAACAGTAACCTCGGGGAGGCCGGCCTCTCAAGCAGCCTTCAGAACGCCAGCCCCTCCTTAGCAGCCCGCGGCCAGACCGCCCCTCTCTGAGGGTCGCAGCTCGGCCTCTCGCCACCTCTGAGTCCCTTCCTCCAAGTCTCATCTACCCCGGAGGCGCCCAGATAAACCACCTCGGCTCCAACGCAGCCTCCTCTTTCCAGCATCACTTGAGACGGTCATCAGTATCAAAGCATGCCAAGCATCGTGGTCCCTACGCAGACAGAAATCACCAGATTTCCTGGAGAAAACAATCCCCTCTCCAAGTTTCCTCAATTCCACTGTCAATTTCCATGAAAACAAAGTTTACAGCATTAGCACGGTTCCTTCCAACTTTTTAAATTTTCCCATCTCAGCCACCGCCCCCGCCCCCGCCTCCGCCACCCAGTACCGTCCGCTGTGTGCTTATGGGCAGGCATATCCGTAAGGTAGCAAGTGTTCTGTAAGAATCAGCCTACGGACACTAGAACTACTTTGTAAGGCTCCTAGCTACCTAAGGAGGGCTCTGAAAGTAGCCTCTCTCTGTGTCTTACCCCGGGTGGTTCTTTGTGTCATAGCTACTCTGCATCCCCAGCCCTCCGGTGGGTCTACCCGCCTTTCTCTTCGTGCTCTGGTCAACATCACGTGCCTGAAAACCGCCGTGAACGAGTTTCTCCCTCTTTGGCGATACGGCGCACGGCGTCCCTTCTGCCTGGAGTACCGCTTCCTCCCCTGTGTCCCTTTCGCTTGGACGTACCTCACAGGGTCCCAGCTCAGCATTTATTTCCTCCAGAAACTCAACCCAGTGCTGTCCGTCTGCGCTCCCCAAGCCCCCTATGCACGTCTCCATGTCTGGACTTGCGGTCTGCGCTACAATGACCGGCCGCGGACACTCCCTCCTTGGCTCTGAGCTCAGCGGGGGAGGGGCAGAGCCATCTTTGTTGCTCAGCAGCAAGGACGGGCTCGTCAATGCTTTGGGGATGGAGGTATGCATCGTGGATTAAGACGACGGGGGAAGTCATGAGAACTCCTCTTGTTCCTTCACGCTGGCCTCTGAGAGACAGGCTCTCTTACCACTGTGAGGTAAAGTCAACAAACTCTTCGGAGAACTTGTCTGCGGGGAGTTGTGGCGACGGCTCCTCCACCACCTGTTTGAGCTGCTGAAAAGGAGTTCCCCACGAATCATAGGGAAACCGAAGGATGGCCAGCTCGATCTAGAGGGAGAGGGACACAAGGAGACAGGCGCTTACACGGGGCTGCGTAGGTAAAGAGGGGTCCTCTAGGGAGTCCGCTTGGCCCCAGGAGAGCCGGAGGGAGGCACAATGCTGACCATCAAGTAAACTGCCGGGGAACTAATGCTATATGTTCTCGAGCGCTTTTCCTCCGAGTCCTAGCGCTAGGGGTCTTCAGGTAACGTCGTGCCGGAGACGGCCACTGAGGCCTGCTGAAAACTGGGTCCCCCCTAAAACCCGGTGTGTGGCCCTTCATAAAACTGTAAGCCAGCAGGATGTAAAGCCACCAGGTTTTCAAAGGTTGAGTCTAAAAAGCAATTCTCGCCCCAAGACTCTTACAGAGCTGTGCATCTGCTGCCATCTGCTGGGCGCGTGCTAGAATTAAAAACAACAACAAAAAAAACAAACTAGAACCAAATGACTGATCTCTTTTTGGACTTGAGTAAAGGCCACTTTGCTCTGACAGGATCACGTGCTCTCCGGGCAGGGATGTGAAATACCTCACAGGATTTAATCAGCTGCTGTGTCTGGGCAGGAGACAGGAGCACCGTTCCAGACCTCGGCGGTGCACTGAAAGTTTGTAATCAGCAAAGTTACAGGTCAGGCACTCGCCGTGTACCTTTAGGTCTGGGCCTGAGAAAATTATCCTACGCGCCACTATGCGTTTGGGCTATACCTGTACTCCACAGCCAAGACTTCGGTCACAACCATGTGCTGGGAAGCTGAGCCCATGGCCTGGATAACAAAGCTCTGTCAGGGTCTGGGCAGGGGATAGATCTGGAGTTTGGGATTCTGACACGTACACGCGGCTATATTTAAAACAGATCACCAACAAGGACCTGCTGTATAGCACGGGGAACTCTGCTTGATATTCTGTAGTAACCTAAATGGGAAAATAATTTGAAAAAGAATAGATACATGTGTAACTGAACCACTTTGCTGTACACATGAAACTAACACAACATTGTTAATCAGCTATGCTCCAGTATAAGATAAAAATTGGGGGGAAAAAAAGCTCTATCAGGGTCCACACACATTAGCGCTCTTTGAGTAGCTTAAGCTTCTGCACGCCTTGATTAGAATAATTTAATTTTAAACCATAAAGAAAACTATCAGGAACGGTAGTCAGACCCTCTCATTTTACAGATGGGGACAGTGAGAGAGTCGATGTGCTTCCGTCAGTGAACCAGGGGCACAACTACTTGGGAGTAGAATCAAGAGAACTGCGTTTTGTCCAGTCCCAGTTCGGTATTGCTGCTACACCATGCTGCAGACAATGGTCGCTCCCAATCTCCTGCTCTCTCAGACCAGCATCTCAGGCACCTGCCTCTTGTTCTCCAGGTCCACCCCATTCCAACTTCATGCCCCAAACACCCTGGTCCGCGATGATTAGCATACACTACCATGGTGATGCCCAGACTCCAAATGTCGGACTTCACGCTGTATCCCTTCTGGTTGAGCTCTGGGTTTATTCTCTCGGGCTGGAAAGGAGACAGAAAAAGACAACTGAGATGACATTCTTGGCTCCATAAAGGCTCAGGGGTGGGAGTGTCACCAGCTGCCCAGTGAGTTGCTGTGAGCTGCTAACATACCTCCCAGGCCAAGAGGCTCACTAACTACAATAAATAACAACGTCTCCATGGGATTTTCCTCCTTCTCCACACGTCTTGTCTTGGAGACGGTAATGGATCAAAGTCCCCTTTCAATCAAAAGCAATTTCAATTCTGCCTTATGAAGAACACGATGTACATTATACAATTACTTTGTCAGCCTACAAGTTTCCTTGTTTAAAAGACCAACAGTCCAGAACTCAGTAAAAAGAGTCAACAAGAGTCACTGGGCTACTGTCTCGTGTTAATAGACCTCAACATCTTTTAGCTAAACATGGACAGAAAGCTTTTAAATTCCAAGAGCAAGTTCATTTCCAAGTAGAATATTTACAGTAGAAGTCCCTTAAGTTAAAGGGAGTCCCAGGGTCTCTGCTAACGCCAATGAACCTTCATAGCCATGAGGTTCCTTCAGGACTCACTTAACTGACTTGTTTGGGGAATTTTAATTCTTTCTTCTGTTCTGTTCTCAACAAACAAGGCAGCATTCCCCTGCAACACAGTGTAGAAAATTGTGTGGGCTCTATGTATTACCCACCTTCTTTTTCAAAGAATATACCTCTTTGCCTGATATTTTTAAAGAGTGATTTGTAGAAACATAGGCAACGTAATTCATTGCATATTTTTAAATTTTATTTTATTTTTCCACCTTTATTGAGATACAGTTGACATATAACATTGTGTAAGGTTTTTTTGTTTTGTTTTATTTTGGCCACACCGAACAGCACGTGGGATCTTAGTTCCCCAACCAGGGATCAAACCTGCACCCCATGCATTGGAAGTGTGGAGTCTTAACCACTGGACTGTCGGGGAAGCCTCCTTTACCTGATTTGTTTTTAAAAGAATACATACGAAGCAAGGGATTGAGTATTTCAGACAGGAAATATTAAGAAAAAAGAAGATGCAGAATATTTCTTGCATCTTAGGCGCCTGCATCTCTGTTTTCCCTCCCTGGCCGTCCCTTTCCTATTTGCTGGCGTGGTTTGAAGGCAGTCACATTCCCGACGCCACCCCCAGCTGCTGTACTTACGGCCATGTACGGCTTGCACCCTGCATCAATAGTTTTGGCGACGGAGTCAACAAGGTAGCCGCTGATGCCAAAATCGCACATCTTCACCTGGCCCACGGTGTTGATGAGCACGTTGGAAGGCTTGACGTCTGAAAGCCAGAGCGGCCGGGAGCCCGGGCTGGTAGCCGCATCCCTCTACCACCGGGGGCCCCGGAACCTCCCTTCCTCCTTCCCCTTCACTTTCTTCTCAAGACCCAGTGCAGAAGTAACCGCCACCCCCATGATTCAACATTGTAAATCAACTCTACTCCAACATAAAATAAAAAATTTTTTTAAAAAAGAAAGAAAAACATCAAAGCTAAGAAAGGGGGGGGGAATCAACTTGATTTTCTTCCTTTTCTTTTTTTTTAATCATTTTCAAATGTTTTATTTCAATTTACAAAAGCGGAATTTATTAAGTTGATTTGGATTACGGAAAGCTTAGGAAGAAAGAGAAAGGACATTCTTATATACGTGGAAGACAGACCATAAAATGACATCAACAGTGTATTCAAAATGAATAGAGTCACAAAAACGGTTTTCATTAGTTCACTCAGTCTGATCTCATTACTTCTTGTTCTGCTGGGTGTTGGGTTAGTAGTCTGCTTTCTATCTCAGCCGGCCCCAACCCTTTTGGCACCGGGGACCGGTTTCGTGGAAGACAATTGTTCCACGGGGGGGATGGCGGTGGGCGGGGATGGTTCCGGCAGTAACGCGAGCGGGGGGGGGGGAGCGTGGGGGGAGCGGGGTGGGGAGGGGAGCGGGGTGAGGAGCGGCAGATGAAGCTTCACCCGCTCTCCTGCTGCCCACCTCCTGCTGTGCGGCCCGGTTCCCAACGCGCCACGGACGGGTACCAGTCCGAAGCCCGGGGGTCGGGGACCCCTGTTCTATTTCACGTTGTGTCCTCCTTGTCGGATTGGGAATCCATCAATGGAAAAAACTGTTTCCTCTATCTAATTTCGCATCTTGGTTGCCCTCGTACATGCAGTAAGAACTTAAAAATTGATGATTGAATCAAACGCCTAGCCCCATGGGCCAATCATCTCTGTTATGTTAGATGAATACGTTCTAGAGATCGGCCATTGCAACATTGCCCCTGTTAATGAACAGTTCTATATTGTGCCCCTTAGAATTTGTTGTGAGGGTAGAGCTCATGCTGATTGTTCTTGTGACAGTAAAATAGTGTTTTCAAAGCTCGGGTCATAATGATCTGTTGCGCATCTAGTGGAATGAAAAGGCAGACTGTGACATAACAATACACCAAATACGATCAGAGCAACCAGTTTTGATGGATGCTTCTGCCGGAAGTGTGTCAGAGGTCACAAGGTGTTAACTCATCATAAACCCAGATATTCCAGGCCAGGAGGCAGGTCACAGAATATACATGTGGATAAAGGGGTTTCATTCTACAGTTCTTGAATGAATCCTTCAGTCTCGAGAGAGAGAACACACTCCCCAGATAGATAAACCATCGTTATGTCTCAATAATGGAATTAGACATTACAGTTAATTTTTTCCCTAGTGACACTTTTCACAAAGGGCATGTACTCAAAAGAAAGAAGTTATTCTAAAAACTTTAAAAACTATCCTTTATAATTTTTCCCTTAAACTAAACAGCAGATATACAAATTTCATTTTATTATTTTTTATACTTTATGAACATTCTCTACTATGAATGAAACATTTTATAATTTTGAAATAAGCCTTTAAAAATCAGTTTCACATTTGTGGATAATCCACATTCTTCTTCCTATCCGAATTCCTTCCCACTTTCTTCTTTTCCTCTTCCTCCCTATTTTCCCCATTTTTAATGATAACAGTGAATAATAATAATCATAATAGGAATACTGTTTGAAGCATCTGACATTACTTTCAGGCTCAGAGCTTGTAAGAATTATCAAGTCACAATACCCTATTAGCAATCAATACTTTCCATAAATTTTTTCAGAGACCTGATTAAACATATCTCTTCCAAGAAGCTTTCCTTGACTATGGTCACCCAGTACTAATCATTTCCTTGTTTTGTATTCTACCTCTACTACTTCCATATGTGGTACATTCATATTTCTAACGTGGTATTTTCCCCAGGTGTTTGTTATATATTTGTCTTATTTCCCTATCAAGAATCCCTATGTAGAATTTGAATTAGAATATATTTTCTTCTCAGATACCTGTCAAGGCATCTATTATAGTACTGTATAAACATAGTGCTGTGTAAATGTTGGACAATGATTGCAAAAGGTATATGGATGGTTGAAGTCATGGAAGAAAGAATGGATGGGTGGATGGATGGATGGATGAAAAGATAACAGGAAGGGAGAAAAGGAAGGAGGGAGAAGAGGAAGAGCCATATCTCCCAAGTTTTTCATTTTATCCTGACTCCTGCTGTCTGCAAGGGCTGTGCTTTATGCAACTTTCATGTGCACAGGAATCACCTGGGAATCTTGTTAAAATGCAGATTCTGATTCAGTCAGTCTTGGGACCCATGATTCTGCTTCTCTGACAAGCTCTCGGGTGACAGCCAACACTAGGTGAATTTTTATCCTATTCTCTAAAGTTCTCAATGGGTAATAACACAGCTCTGCTTGGTAACAGGCATTTTATATTCAAGTTTTAATATAAAGCCCACGTCTTCTGATGCCCTCAGACAAGTTAAAGAACAGCTACTTGTATATGATTTGCTATCCAGTCCCTAAGGAAAACCCCTCTGTTCTCTTGCCTGACTCAATTCCATCCACTGGGGAGGAAAAACAAAGACAAAACTCAGGTAAAAGGAACAGCCAAGGCAGCTCCATGGATACTTACCTCGATGAATGACAGAGAGCTTACTGTGTAAATGTTCTAATGCTTTTACAATCTGCAAGAGAAACACAGGGTAGGTTTATTCCCCCCATCGCTGGAAAGAAACTGAATGTTAAACATATCCAGGTTTATCGTCCCTGGCTTAAGGTCACAAGGAGAAGTATCTTCCCAGATAGTGGTGTTCCTGTCCAGGAAAATACACAGGAAGTCATACAAACCGGATTCCGCACACCAGAGAGGACTATACCCCATAGCAGAGAGGATGTCTCACTCGTACATTTTGATTTTCATTTGGCCTCCACCATTTTTTTCTCTCCACCCTCCTGGGCCTCAGGAACCATGAAGGGAGCAGCCCTTCATTTCATTTTCTGCTGCTTCCTCCTATGCCTATTGATCCTAAGAAAACATTTAAAACTCTACAAATGAAAATCAAAATCAACGAATATCAGGACAGAGACACCAGGAACGTATGATGAATGTACTGCTTAGAGGCACTTTAACTGAGAGCTTACCCATCCAAGTGAGGAGTAGATTCTTTTACATAATGCCCAGAAAGAAAAGCATGAGCTGATCCATGCACAGGTGCACTCATGCAGTCAACAGACACGTATGGGACGGGAGCTATGGTCCAGGCAGTATGTCCCCGTACTGGGGGTACAGGGGCACATAAGGCCCAGACTTCTCACATGCTCCTTGAAGTAGTGTTCATGATGTACTCACAGAAACTGCTATTTTCCCTAAGATGTCCTCTGGAATTGTTTGGCCTTTATCAATCACTTGTTTGTAGAATTTATCTAGGGACGTGTCCATGAGCTCCATGCAGATCCAGACATCCCCCTAGAGGCCGGTCGGTTCAGAGGTGGTTAGAGAGGATGGAAAAGGGAAAAAAGGAGGAAACAGTTAACACCTGTCAGGAAGAACGGACCGTTTCTTGCTTGAGTTTTGGAGGAAATGTACTAATCCCTTCAAGCTCTCAAAGGGATTTATAAACAGGCAAGATTACCTCCAAAGAACAAACTAGCAGACAGCCAAGCCGACTTGCAGGTGATCACCCACTCCTTAATGAAAACTAGGACCTATACGCTAATAGCCACAAGCAATAGAACTCAGAAGTCTAAGCCTTTACTCTCACTGCCCTCCAGGAGTTACGTCCAGATACCTACTCCATGTCTGACCTCCCATGCTGACCACTGGCGGTAGTTTATCACAAGGCTGGTTTTAAGAGGGAGATGAAGCATCGTAACCCACATCATCGTGAAGTGAAAAAGAGAGGCAGAGCAAAGAGGTAAATGTAAGCCCACATGGTACCCAAGGCTACCTGAAGTATAGCAAGAGGCCAAAAGACCAGAGGAGTTCAGATTTTAAGGAATCTATCCAAATCAGTCTACAGACTCTTGATAGAGACAGTTCTGGCAAAACAGACAAACCAAAACAGAAAGGAGAAAGGGGGCCTCAGCATTTTAAAAGGGCTAAACGCATTTGAAAATATCGTGGTTTCAAGCCAACTTTGCACCAACATTTCCCAAGCGTGAAACTACAGAAGACACGTCAAACAGGAAAGAGCGCCGTGACTGTGGGTGGCATTTATGTGACCAGGGGAACTTGTTGTTAAGCTACCGCTCTCCCTGGAGTCGGAAGGGAAGGATCACCTACCTCGCGGAAGAGTGCGCCATAAAAGGTGACCGTAAAAGGACAGTCCACCGTCCTCATGGAAATATCCAAATCCATCAGTAACCTTTTCTGCTCCTGGCTATTTACTGTGGCCCGGATCCGCTGAATGGGAATGCATGAAAAATGAATGGTTACTGCTCCGAGGATGAGTCTGGTAATAAGGCAGGGACCTTGAAGCGTCCCATCCTGAGAATAGTACCAAAATCCACAGCACAACTTCCAGAAACAACCCTTCAGATATCTACTCTGAAGGATTAGCTATTTGTAACGAATGAAAAGTAAGGAAGACCATTATTCGTTTGATTTCCCGAATAATCCCCAGTAAGGAGCAAACTGATAATATATTTTAGATAGTGTGCAGATGTTTGGGAATGCATTTTCAAGTTACAAAAACAGTCTGATTTATTATGTGGGTTTAGTGCAAAGAGGTCAGAGTATTAATTGATTGGGGGCTGATTTGGGGTCCTATAAAAAAAGCCAAAAGCCCCTCTTTGTGAATAAGTAAGAATATTTGGACTGAACAGCAACTGTAAGAGAATTGATTCAGGAAAGGAAAGAGGAGGAATCAAACCGAAATGGAGATACTGTTCATTCCTACCCCAGGGCTTCTGAGAGAAGAGAAACTTGTCACACCAGCAAATGTAGCCTTATAGAAACACGATTATGTCATTAAATGACAAGACGATATAATATCACGAGGCTTTCACATTTTTTGCCTATGTAGCAAAGAGCCTGCAGAAGAAGAAACTGAAAAATCTACAAGGTAAGGGAAAGATATCTCCATTCTCCAAAAAGAGAGGCATCCCAGTCATCTGACCACCCACATTCCTAACAATTCATCTAGAGTTAATACATTGGCCATTCTCCAAGGTCCTTCCAACATCTACTCAAGAAATTTGCAATGATTCTAAATTTCTTTTTATAGCTTAGAAGCTATGCAAATTTGCTCAGGATGACTTTACCCTCCTTTTTCCCACAAACGGAGACAATTTCCTCCCTCAATTCGGGTTTCCTGATTTTCAGGGACAATTCTTTAAAAGCAACAGGATAAGGGTTAAAAAGACACTTGCGAGAAACAAAACCCAAAGGCCACATGTGAGCTCTTGTTTGGATTCTGATTTGAAAAACCAGCAGGAGAAAAAACAGCAACAACTATTAGATGACGTTGAAGAGCTATTATTGATTCTTTGACGTGTGATGATGATGGGTGGTTGCACAAAAAATTAAAAGGAGGCGTCGGAGTTATCAGTTAAAAAAGCCTGGCTGATGTCACTCATGCCAAGGAAGCATTTTTCACATATTTGGAGGGAAATCTTGTTCCCTATGAATAAGCTTTTCTGTTTCACCCCACGGAGCATTGTTTTGCTCATATGAGAAGAGCTGGTTTGTGGCTGAGATGGACACACATAAATCAGGGATGGAAAACGTTTGGGGAGGGGGAACTCTACCTTCACCGCCATGATCTGCCCGCTGGGCACATGCCGCATCTTCTCCACCACCCCGTACGCGCCCCGGCCCAGCTCCACTATAGGCTCCAGGTCCTCCGCCTTCACCTCAAAGTTCTGCAGCAGAGAAAAGCAAGAATACAACAGGGAGAGGGGAAGCAAACCGGACACAGGCTACCTTGCCCTCTCTCTGGTGTCTCCCAGCATTCTAGGGGTTCTTTCTAGTCCAGAACCTTCTGGTCTAGAAGTTTTCCCAAGCAGCCACTGAAAAAGCAAGAGGTGCGTGGGACACGGGTGGACCCGACTGCACCTGCTCGCCACAGGCGATACAGAGATCCAGCTCCCACTCGGCCTCCGTGTTGCTCAGGGAAGGCTAACTGCACCGTGGCTCTTTAGCCCTGCCCCACGTTTGCTGACTGACGGCCGCCAGGTCTAGGCCTGGACTGCGACGAACCCACGCCAAAGAGCATCATCTACTCGCCTCAGGGCCACCACAGCCCGATTTCACTTCGACACTCAAAACAGCAGGAGCTCCACAGACCTCTTCTGTTTACATTCAGACGTTATTGACCCAGCGCCCTTGACAGCACGTTACACTAGGTACATGGGTTTCGTTGGTCAGTTGCAAAGCGTCCATGTCAAATGGTCAAGATATTAACTGGCAGAATGATTCTTCTCACCTGATTTCCAATAGAAATGCAAGCTTTGGAGTCTAAATCTCGAGGTGGCCTAAGAAAGAGGAGGGGAGGGAAAAAAAAAACAGACATTCAGTCAAATATGACCTTCCCAAATCAGATGCGACTGGAGAGATCTTTCCTTAGGAATAAGGTGAAAGCTCATGAGTAAAATAAAGCAGCAGAAAGGGGTTAATAGTGTGGGATTTGGAATAAAATACATTTGCATTTAAATCATTAATCTCTGAACTTCCATTTCATCTTTTAGTTTATTTTAATTTATTTATTTATGGCTGCATTGGGTCTTTGTTGCTGCGCGCGGGCTTTCTCTAGTTGCGGCGAGCAGGGACTACTCTCCCTCGCGGTGCGCAGGCTTCTCATCGCGGTGGCTCCTCTTGTTGCGGAGCACGGGCTCTAGCCACATGGGCTTCAGTAGTTGTGGCTCGCGGGCTCAGCAGTTGTGGCTCGCAGGCTCTAGAGTGCAGGCTCAGTAGTTGTGGCGCTCAGGCTTAGTTGCTCCGCGGCATGTGGGATCTTCCCGGACCAGGGCTCGAACCCGTGTCCCCTGCACTGGCAGGCGGATTCTTAACCACTGCGCCACCAGGGAAGCCCCCGTTTCTTCTTTAATACAAAGATATTAGTACGCTACCTCATAGAGTACGAGTGGGTATTAAATGAGATAGTCTAAGTAACATGCTTAGCAGAATGCCTGGCATACAGTAAATATTCAATAAATATGAGTCATATATATATAGTTATGAGGATAATTACACTACTCTAGTAAGCCCCTGTGTAAGTAATTGTATTCTTATAAGGAAGTTAAAGTACTAGACTCTTCTTTCATCCGAGAGCATCCATGTGCCCAGTTATCCCACCACTTTTTCCACAACTGTTTTAACAAAAAGAAACAATAATATGGTTTTGTTAACTCACAAAATTCATAGATCACAGGAATTCCAAATCTATCTAATCCTGCCTTTAAGGTGGAACAAAGGTCCAGACAGGTAAAGTGACTTGCCCAAGGTCACGACTAACGCAGGCCTCCTGATTTTCAGGTCAGAATCCTTTCTGTTCTACCAGGCTGGCATACCCAGTTGTGATATTTCTTCTATACATAGTGTACTCACCATCCAGGGCTCATCTCAGCAGCTGAGGTTCGCTGCTTTTGTGTCTCCATTAGAGAAAACAGAGTCTTCTCATGTGTATTTATTTCCCCTACTTCATTGCTGCCTTGGCTGATAACAGTCCATGTACGAGAAAGATATTTGGCTTTGGCTGTACACTTAACTATGAGCCTAGAGAAGCCTTTTCTTCAAATAAATACACCGAAAGCATCCTGACAAAAGTAGTAAATGCTAAGGAACACAGAAAACATAACATACAACAAACAAAACACACATAACAAACACAACATAACAAACTTGTTAATACGATCAAACGAATAAAGTGATAGGAAGCTAAAGACAAAAGAATCCCAGTGTTGCCTGAACAAAGGGCAGCCAAAAAGGGTGGAAATGCAGGTGTCCCCAAGGGCACGTTCCAGGTCAGAATTATACAGAAAAATACAAGGGAAGAAGAAAGGAAGAGAGAAAAAAATCCTTGGCCAATGACAATTTTCCCCATCCCTAATGTATTATAATTCGACCCCTCCTGCTGAAACTGACTAAATAAAACAATAAGTAAAATGTAGGAACATAAACACAGATACACACATGAATCTAAGATGTTAATGGCAAGCCTTCCCTCACCTTAAAAATCTCTTTGAAACGTATAGAAAACCTAAAATAAAGTTTTTCTATAGTAACTTAAAACCAGGACTGAGAGGGAGGGATAAAGAGGAACACACACACACACACACACACACACACACACACACACACACACACACACACGGCAGTGATGTTTTCATATATCTTGTGTTTCTGAGCAGGGGATTTTTCTTCAGAAACACTTTCCAGAGGAATTAAATTTCTGAAAACCTGATTTCTCACTCTTAAAACCTCCAAAGCTCTTTTTCTTTAGTTGTCACAATTTGTTTGTAGTAATTGCAATGGAACTTTGTAATAAAGATAAATATTATTTGAAACATGTGACTAATCTAAACAGTAAAAACCCCTTTGCAATTGTTCGGACACTTCCTTTTAAAAAGAATGAAGTAACAGAAAAGGTCACTAGTGATCCAGGGCCGCGTCCACGTGCTTGCCGTCCAGCGCGGGTGCTGGTTGAGACCTCCTCCAGGTCTGACATTCCAGCATTCATACCAGGGCCCTGCAAAGTACAGTCCATGACCCAGCTGTGGGTGAATTCTACACATTCAAAGGGTTGGAAAAAACAAACGACAAAGCATCTTCGGCAGAGGCCATGGTGGCCTGGGTAGCCCCAAATTATTTGCTCTCTGGTCTTTTGCACAAAAAGTTTGCTGACTCCAGCTTTATTCTAACCTTGCATGACAGCTGTACCTAACAGGAGGATTTCCTGCCATTTTCCAGAAAGAGAAAAACGAAACCCGGAAAAATTCAGTGACACGCTGAACAGACAGCCCTCAACAGAGCTGAAGATAAAACTCATACCCCCCAAGTCTCGGCCTTGACCTAAGGAGAAGGGGGTAGAGGCTGAAAACTGGGCTAAGTGCAAGTGTCATTGTTCCCATATTCCAGATGAAAACCTATTTGGCGTCAACCTGAGCTAACTTGCTCCCAAGTGGTGAAGCTATGATTCAATCCAAGTCTGACTGAATCAGAGAAAACTTCCCCCACACCCAGGCCCCCTCTAATGAAAATGACCACCCACCCGCCATGAGGCCTACAGGCTCAGCGAGCCTGCCAAAAGCATCAAATGATGGACTGAGACGGACAGCTTGTAGTGGGTTCGTTGACACTGTGTCCTGTCCAAGGGCTGTGGGCATATCCGTTTGCCTGGGGCACCAAGTCTGTGCAGGAGGTTTAAACTGTGGGTGGACATTCTCTGTTGCTTATGCAGTATTTCAGTGTTCTGGGGAAAGAACCAAACTTATTACGAATTCCTAACCCTGGAAGGCCAAAGGGATTCCAAAGGTCACCTGCTATTACTTTTTTATATAAACAACCAGCTCCGGTTTATTAAAATAATTATTTATAATTCTACATGAGTAATGAGTTTACTGGTTACTATTATAATTATTGTTCACGTATAATAATGTTGATTAAAACAATATGTACTTATTACCTAATGATAATAATTTATTAAGCATCTACTTGGGCCAGAGACCATGCGAGACCCTTTACATCAAATATCTTCTTTAATTTTCACAACTCTTAGAGGTGTTATAGCTCTATTTTAATGTGAAGAACTGACATTGAAACAGACTAAATAATTTAAGAGATATCATCAAAGAGATGGTGACACCGGAACACAGAGCGATGCCAGGAAGTCTTCTCAGCTGCAGAAGTAAAAGATCCTGCCCCTCGTGGATAGCCATGGGCTATCTGGCTGGAGTCTCGAGCAGTCTAACGTGTGGCTCAGGGCGCATGCTCGAGGGTCAGAGAACCCTCAGTTTGTGTGCCACCTCGCCCACTTGTTAAGTGAAATAATAATGATAATAACAACACCACTGAGAGTGACATTCATTGAGAAATTACATTGGAAAAGGCACTAAACTTGACACTTAATATGGACCGTGACATCTGATCCCCATAGCAACCCCATCAGTGTTTGTTCCCGTTTTTCACAAGGGGAAACTAAGGCTTAGAAGGGTTAGGTAACTTGCCTAAGATACCCAACTGGGGAAGTTCAGATCTCAGATGTGAACCCAGGCATTCCAGCACCAGAACCTGGGCTCTTGGGGCTCAGCTGCTTTGAGCAGGGCCCCTGACCCTTGTATAGGTCTGTCTTCTCACTTATGAAGTGAGGGGAATAACACCTGCCTCTGAGTTTCTTGTGAGGATTAAGTGAAAGAATACTGACTAGCATGGAATCGATGTAGAATTAGTTGCTGCCAATCAAGTGAGGGAACCGCCCAGAAACCTGAGTCAAAGACACATTGGCATCAGTGACTCAAAGAAAAAAGTGAAGAGACCACACACGCGGCCCTAAAAAGAATGGGGCTCTGTCCCGGTCTATTTATTTGTGTGTAGTCCAGCAGAAGGCGGCAGGGTATATATAAATGGCGAGAGTCACCAAGCCAACCTCACAAAATTGCCAAGAAAAACTCAAAATGAAGAAGCTTCTTCTTTAGGGGTACATATTTCAGCCTCAGTATTAAAATAATAATAACAACAACAGCAATAATCCTGTCCATGAGCTAACGTGGGACAGTCTAGAGTCATGAAGGGACCTTGGCTTTACAGGGTGAAACAGAAAAGTACATTCAAGGTTTATTCTACCACATGAGGGAAAGACGACAAAGAAACTACTTTTACCTTTGCATAGGTTTTTATTCACTTTTTTATACCAAGCAAGGATTTGTGGTGGTTTTCAAAAATTCATTAAAAAAAATGAAAATTAATATAAATTAGAAGGTGAAGACTAGCAAAGTTTAAAGGGAAGGAATAAAAGACAGCTGGAAAGTGGATGTGAAAATATATCCTGAAGGAAATGATAAAGAGCAGAGATCAATATCAGTACACCATTCAAATGGCTACAACCAAAGATAGTGGCGTCACCAAATCTTGGACAGGATGTAGAGAAACTGAAGCACTTATACATTGCTGGTGCAAATGCAAAATAATATAGCCACTCTGGAAAACAGTTGGGCAACCTCTTAAAAACTAAACACGCACTGCCACCAGCAATTCCACTAACGGGTATTTTCCTCCCAGAGAAATAAATGTTTATGTTCACACAAAAACCTGTACGTGATTGTTCATAGCCTTACTTATAACAGCCCAAAACTAGAATCAGCCCGGATGTCTTCAATAGGTGAGTGGTTAAACTCTGCTGTCTGCCTGCACCCTTACAGATGTACATGCATAACTCAGCAAGACATACTGCTCAGCGATTAAAAGGAGCAAAGTATGTATACAACATGGATCAATCTTCAGGAAATTATGCTGGAGTGATGAAAGCCACTCCCAAAAGGTTACACACTATAATCCCACTTATATAATAATGTTTTTTTAATGAGAAAAATTACTAGACAACAGATTAGTGGTTGCCAGGGGTGAGAAACAGTATTGGGAGAGGTGAGGAGGGAAGGCAGTCGTGATTATAAAAGGGCAACATGAGGGATCCTTTTGGTTTCAGAACCATTCGGTTCCTTGACTGTAGTGGTGAATGTATGAACCTACACAGGTGACAAAAATGGTACAGAAATTTAAGATCACACATACTAGTGAATATAAGTAAAACCGGAAAACCTGCATAAGATGGGTACATTGTATCACTGTCAATATCAATTGAGCTTATAATACTATAGTTTCACAAAATGTTACCATTGGGCAGAGAATATAAAGTTTCTCTATATTGTTTCTTACAACTGAATGTGACTGTACAATTATCTCAATAAAATTATCAATTTGAAAAGTCAAAGAAAAAAAGAGCAAAAATCAATAAAATTGAAAGCAGGAAAATAAAGAAAACAAAGTTGGCCCTTTTAAAACTTCAATAAAAATTGATAAACCTCTAGCAAGACCAACACAGATAAAAAGAGAGAAGAGGGCTTCCCTGGTGGCGCAGTGGTTGAGAGCCCGCCTGCCGATGCAGGGGACACGGGTTCGTGCCCCGGTCCGGGAAGATCCCACATGCCGCGGAGCGGCTGGGCCCGTGAGCCGTGGCCGCTGAGCCTGCGCGTCCGGAGCCTGTGCTCCGCAACGGGAGAGGCCACAACAGTGAGGGGCCCGTGTACAGCAGAAAAAAAAAAAGACACAAATTATCAATATCAGCAAAAAAAGAGGGGGATATCTCAATATATCCTGCAGTCATTAAAAGAATAATCAGGAAATACTATGAGCAACTTTACTTTCATAAATGCAACAATTTAGAAGAAATTCCTTGAAAACTGCAAACTACCAAAACTTAGCCACAATGAAATAGATTATCTGAGTTGCCCTATAACTATTAAAGAAAATGAATTGGTAATTTAAAAGCTCCAGAAAAAGGAATATATAAGCCCACTTTGTTTCCCTGGGGAATTTGAGCAAACATTTAAAAAAAAGAATTGCATATATCGAATCATTATTCTGTACACCTGAAACTGGTATTATGTTATATGTCAGTTATAGCTCAAAAACATTTTTTTAAGAATTACCGCCTATCTTCTACAATGTCTACCAGAAAACAGAAGGTACTCTTACCAACTCATTTTACAAGGTAGTATATTACCTTAAATACCAAAACCAGAACATAAGAGCTCAGACACACACACACACACAACAGGTCAACATCTCTCATGAATTTAAGATGCAAAAATCTTCACATTTTAGGAGATTAAATCCAACAATGTATAAAAAAAGTAGTATACCACAACCACGTGGGATTTTTGGTGGGTATGCGAGGCTAGTTCGATATCTTAAAAATCCATCAGTGTAATCCACATCAACGGGATAAAGAAGAAAACTCCAAGATGACATCAATTGATGCACAAAAAAAACACTCAACAAAATTCAACACATTCATGATAAAAATATTGAGTACACTTCGACCAGAGAGGAAATTTTTCAACCTCATAAACAACATCTATGAGCACTTGACATCATGCTTGATGGTGAAGGATTGAATGCTTTCCCTCTAAGATGGGAGACAAAGCAAGGTAGCCTGCTCTCACCAATCTTATTTAACATAGTACTGAATACCCTTGCCACTAAAATAAGGTAAGAAAGTAAAGGTTAAAACAAAAGAAACAGGAAAGGAAGAAATAAAACTGTCTTTTTTGCAGAAGGTATGGCTGTCTACACAGGAAACTCTACATAATCTACTAAAAAAGCTCCTAGAACTAATAATTGAGTTTTAGTAAGGTCACAAGGTATGCAATCAACTCAAAAACCAATTGCATTTCTAAATACTGACAATAAACAAATGCAAATCAAAATGAAAAGTGGAATACAATTTGTATTGCTTCAAAAAAAGGAAACACTTAGGTATAAATCCTAACAAAACCTGAGGGAGAGAATCTGATGAAAACTATAAAATACTGTTGGACGAAATCAAAGAAAATCTAAATGCTTGGGGAAATCTACCACATTCATGGGCTGGAAGACTGAGTGCAGTAAAGATATCAATGCTCGCTCAACTGATCTATAGGTTAAACACAGTTCCTACCAAAAATCTCAGCGTTTATTTGTAGACATAAACAAGCTTATTCTAAAACTAATATGAAAAGAGGAAAGCCCTAGAGTAACCAAAATCGTTTTGAAAAAGAAAAACAAAGTGCGAGGAATCACTTTTCCCAATGTGAAGGCTTACTATATAGCTGCAGGAATCAAGACAGTATGACAGGCTGGCAGAGCAACAGACTCAGAGACCAATGGAGCAGAATAGAGAACCCAGAAATGGACCCACACAAATAGGCCCAACTAATATCTGACAAAGGCGCAAAAGCATTTCCGTGGAGGAGGGATAGCCTTTTCAGCAGGTGGTGTTGGAGCAACCAGAACTCCATTTGGCGAAAAAAAATAAAGCCCAACCTAAACCTCACATCTTGTACAAACATTAAACTCGAAATGTAACATAGCCTTAAATCTAAAATGTAAAACTAAAACACTTCTAGAAAAAACATAGGAGAAAATCTGTAGGACCCAGGACTAGGCAAAGGGTTCTTAAACTTGTCACCAAAATCATGACACATAAGGGGAAAAACTGATAGATTGGACTTCATCAAAATAGAAAGACGGGGGCTTCTCTGGTGGCTCAGTGGTTAAGAATCGGCCTGCCAATGCAGGGGACACGGATTCGAGCCCTGGTCCGGGAAGATCCCACGTGCTTTGGAGCAACTAGGCTTGTGCACCACAGCTACTGAGCCTGCGCTCTAGAGCCCGCGAGACACAACTACTGAGCCCGTGTGCCACAGCTACTGAGCCCGCGTGCCTAGAGCCCTTGCTCCGCAACAAGAGAAGCCACCGCAATGAGAAGCCCGCACACCACAACGAAGAGTAACCCCCGCTCGCCGCAACTAGAGAAAGCCCGTGCACAGCAACAAAGACCCAACGCAGCCAAAAATTAATTAATTAATTAATTAATTAATTTTTTTTTTTAAATAGAAAGACAAAAAGACCCATTACAGACTGGGAGACAATGTTCTTGAATCACACACCTGACAAACTCTGTGCATCTAGGATATATGAAGAACTCTCAAAACTCAACATTAAAAAAAAAAAATCTGATTACATAATAGGCAGAGAAGTGCACAGACATTTCACCAAAGAAGACGTAGGGATGGGAAATAAATGCCAAGAGTTTTCAACATCAACAGCCATGAGAGAAACGAAAATTAAAACTGTAGTGATGTCTCGCATCTACCAAAATGGCTAAAATGAAAAACAGTGGTGACGCTGACAGAGACGCAGAGAAACCGGGTCGTTCTTACACTTTTGGTAAAGAACGCACATGGGTAACATCAGCCTGGAAGATACCTGGCAGTTCTTTCAAAACTAAAAATGGACTTTCCATATGACCCAGTAACTGCACTACTGGACATAGATATCCCGGAGAAACAGAGACTTATTTCTGTGCAAGAACTTACACATGAATGTTCACAGCAGATGTGTTCATAACAGCCCAACTGGAAGCTACTTGTATCTCCTTCAAAGGCTAAAGGGTTTAACGAACCGTGGTGTATCCGTACCATGGAATGGTATTCAGCGACAGCAAAGCATAAACTATGGACACACGCGCAGTGACTTGAGTGAACCTCGAGGAAATGATGCTGGATGACGCAGGCCGACCTCAGAAAGGAGGGGCGTGGTTCCCCGTGCGCCACAATCAAGAAGTAATGAAACGGAAAAGGAGAGCAGATGAGTGGTGGCCAAGGATTAGGGACGGCAGGGGTGGGGGTCAGAGGTGGGGAGTAAAAGGAGAGGGGCTTGTAGTGCCATACACTTGGGTATCTTGATTGCGGTCGTCGTTATGCAAGCCTGCACGTGTGATACAACTGCACAGAGCCACACACACACACACGCACACACACACACGCACACACACACGAGGGCCTGGGCTTATGTTGCTGGTGAGATGTGAACACGTTCTACAGTTTGCACCAACACCACTTTCTTGGTTTTGATATGATACGAGGGTTGTGTAAGATGTTAACATTGTGGGGGACACAGATGGGGGAAAAGGGTACAGGGGACTTTGTACATTTCTTTGCCACCTCCTGTGAATCTACAATTACTTCAAAATAGACTTTTAAAAGTAGACCCCCTAAAGTCCCATACAGGGAAGCCACGTGTTTGATGCTAAGCTCACGAGAAGAAACCAATCAGAGAGGAAAAGTTATTAATTACATAGTTCATAGGCCCAAGGGAAGAAAAATAACCAGAGGGACCGAAAAAAAGAAACCCCAGTCTTGGTAGTAGACATGGAAAGAGTTCCTCCTGCAGATCCTCAGGAAAGAAGCACTCTCACTTGACTTTGGCTCTACAGTCCAGGGCGCTGAAGAACAGCCCTCCCCTCTGCTCTGTCCTTAGAGGTTCTTCAGTGGAAAGTGTTTACCTGGTTGCATAAGATGCAATGACCAAAGTCTTACAGAACATGATCATTTTTATTAACACATTCCAACACCAGGGGCGCACTGTCCGATAGGGGGTGAACGATCACGGTTAAGGTCAGAAACCTCTACAAGGGAGGTGCTTTTTTATCGGTGAGTAGAAACCTGAAACATTTACGTCTCCGTTGGGATGGCCTCTCATTGTACTTGCTCTGCTTTTATGGTACCTCTGCTGTCATTGCTTTTCTTGGAATTTCCATTCCTCCCACGCAGATGCTTGGATCGGTGGTCATACCCCAAGCTAGGCAGGAAATACCCTCCCCACCCAACAGAGAGACAAAGAAACAAGATGGAGGCTCCAGGAGAGGGTGCCCTGCTTCACCAGGGCTTGAGCTCCCTTAGCGATTTGGGCCAAAAGCTCAGCTAACAAAGGAGTGGTCCTTGGTCTCATGTTTGCCTTCTGTTTATATGGGCAGGATTTAGGTGGCAGGATGCTGAGTTCTCACCAAATACCATCTTTCCACCTCAAACCCACTTTTATAGTAGTGGCTCTCTCAGGGGTTTGCTTGCTTGTTTGCTCAGATCTATATGGAAAAGGCAAAAAGTCCATGTCCAGTGACCTTTTTGGATTTACACAGGACCCCATCTGCTGAATGCATTTGTAGAATTTTTAACCAACTAGTAATGAGTTCAAAGCTACCCATTCCATATAGACTGACCGACTATGATGATTTTTTTCAGGTCTCAGAACAATAAGTACTTGGCTTCCGCCTTTAAAAGGCTCTCCTTTCTAACAACTATCTCCATAGTCAGGTATTGCTCACCAGTCCGGAAATGAACTCCCATTCCCTGGAAATCTGTAAAGTGCAAGCGTGTGGATTAAGACGATGATGCTGCCAGACTTACGTGGAACTGGTCTGAGGTTGCTCAAATGCTTCTTTGGGGATTTTAAGGCCAGGGTTTCGCTTCTTGCCTGTTGGGAAAGATGGAAGAATAAAGTTAAGGTCTGAATCACAGCATGAGAGCAGGGACAGAGACGGCAGCAGAAAAAAAGGACGGAACTGGGATGGGAACGCAGGTCTCGTTTCCGCATTCAGAGCCCCACTTCCTAGCAGGGTGGCTGTGAATGACAAGCCCCAGTCACCAGGCTGAGCAGAGCTTCCCAGGGGCAGACTGGGGTCACCGATGAGGCTGTGCACCAGTCCAGGGTGCGATGCCAGCATAAGGCTGCCGACCCTCTTTACCCAGGGACACCTGCCCTCTCCTCCCTGCCGGGGGTGCGGCACTCCACCTTCTTCTTCATTTGCTTGTGCACAACAATGGTAATGGTAGGCGGTCTCAGTTGTAGGGTTTTGTCCTTTGTGATGTCAGTCAGACGTACTCACACTTCTCTTAGTATACCACAGCTTTCTAAATTGATCTTTGATCAGCTGACAGAGTTAACCACGGAGGTAGAATAAAACATACTTTCCCACTGTTCTCCCCTTCCTGTTCTCAACCACCTGCTGTAAGTTAAAACACCGAAGTGAAGGGTAGAGTAATACTTATTTACTTTTGCCCTGTTCCAAACAGGATTATGATAACAGATGGGCCCATGCGAGGAGGCTGTCGCTTCCCTGGGGGCAAGATGGGAACATAACCAATGTGTTCATCATCCCCGGGCTGAAACCACAAGAGAGCTTGGCTCAGATACTTTTGTTGATGAGTTTAAAAGAACAGACTGAAAAATGACGGCTCAAGAAGCGATCAGAGAATCCGTTCTTGCGAAGGCTCGGGATTTTCCTCATCTAAGGACATCCCGTATCTCTTCATGCTTGGCGGGAAACGCCAAAGCAGAGCTGGATACAACACCCGTGGGTTTACATTCTTCCTCACCTTTTCTCTACGTTGCAGGGAGCACGACAGAGCTGACACAAACCCTGCTTAAGGCTCTGAATAGAGATTCTGAAGCTGCATAGAAACTGCAGAAATCAAGTTCTGTAGCCTCTTGCAGGAAAATGACATCCAGAGACTTCAGCGACTGCTCACCACCAGAGAGCCAGCAATGACCCAGTCAGAATCAGAGTCCAGGTCTCCAGACACTCAGGTGGGAGCTCTTTCCTCTGTGCCACAATGGATGGCGTTTAGAGGCGACCGGAGAGAGTGAGGTAGGGGAGTGCGGGGTTGTGAGTCTGTAAAAAGCAGATCCACATGCAGCCCCTTCGCTCACCAAGAGACGCCACAGCCACCTTTCAGCTGGCTCTTGACAGCCTCAACTATAAAACGGTGTGGCGACATCTACCTACCTTATCGGACTGACGTGAGAACCATGGAATAACACATAAGAGAGAGCAATGAAATAATAATCATTATAATCATTTTAAATAAAACAAGCTGCACAGTCTCATAAAAGAAAATGAGTCACTTAAGAAGCTCAGTTCTCTCCTCATTTGGACTTACCTATGCGTTTTACAAAAATTCAAAACTCACCATTTACCTTCCTATTCCTGGAGCTCAGATGGCCATTGAGCACATGTCACTGAGTCAGTGATTGACAATACACAGAGCTGTACTATGCTGGATCTGACTGTGAGAATCCAAATAGATCAATGGCCTAATTCCAACAGTTACCATCCATGGGCCTCAGGCAATACATAGGGAAGGCTATTTTAAATGAGACACTCTAAGGAAGAATGAACAAGTTTGGCTCGTCTAAACATCATGCAGATTCTAACACAGGTGACAGAGAATTCAGGTAATCCCGACAAATACAACCCTGTAGTTCTCCCAGATAAAACGAAGCAAAATGAAACTAAAATATATTTTTCCTGCAAAAATGCCTCCCCAGATGCTATTTAAGCAAGCCGAAAGCAAACGTTACTCTTAAGTTCCTACATCTCTCTTCTTCATTTCTAACTCAGCTCTTACAAGATGGATGTCAAGAGAAATACCTATTTATGGAGGAAAACACCTTTGAAGAACTTTAACATAGCAGTGAATTATTACACCACAGGAATTAATTATTCGTAGTTCATTAATAGCAGTCGGCTATTAAGCTATAACTCAACAAATCATCAAAACGTCTCTACAAAGAAATAGCAAAAGAAAGAGATAAAACTTTTGGCACAGAGACTAAAGAAAGAAATGAGCCAAACAACAATAAAGTCTTCTAGGTGTGGGAAAAGAAGACCCCTGGTTCTCCTCTGACAAAAAAAACAAGAAAAAGAGTTCCAGCAGACACAAAACCTAGTTGAATCGCCATCAGAAAACACCCTGCCTTCATTTTTTAACAGTAAATAAAATAAAACAAAAATCACAAAGGCACGCACCAACATTCCATAATTCACTTACTTGACCATCACTGGAAGAACAGCCCCGTAAAAGACCAGCAGAGGTGCCTCTAATAAGGGTTTCGGGGCTGCTGGGAGAGCGGGCAGAAGAAAACCCCAGGGAAGGCTTCTTTACTCAGCTCGGAGGACCGCACTTCAGCCGAGCAAGACGGAGCTGCACAGACTCCACCCCTCCTGCAGTGCCATCACCCCAAACCTCTGCAAGTTTACTGTTCCCAGGGAAACTCCCACTTCAGGAAGGGAGAGTCCAAGTGGGTCCATTTGGACACCAAGGTGTGACGTTAATCATTAACCAGACTTGGAGGAATAAATCTATAAAGTAATTCTGGATAGCACAGCGTTCTCCAGCTTTTCTGTAAATGCCTCTTGCATTACTTAAAAGAAAGGAAAACAATATGTGATCAGTTTCCAGCTGTGTTTATTTCAAAGCAATCTGTTCCCCTCGGCAAGGCTGCCAACACCTGACTGTTAACATTTAACAGTGTGTTTAAAAAAAAAAATTAAAAAGGAGAGGCAGCAAAATGAATGATACAACTAAGTGGCCAACTATGATAAGTGGCCTTTTTGCTTGACATTCAAAAGCAAACATGAAAAATACGTCAGAAAATAGGCTGTATGTTATGTCACATGCTCGTAACAAGCCTTCTCAGAAGGAGAGAGAGAATTCTGTATGCGTCTGCAGATCTCCACCAGCTGTGCCCTCTTATTGGCACAATCTGCAAAGGGTAAAAACCTCCTTGGCCTGATGGAGCATATGTGGTACCATATTACATCAGCCTGTGTCACACCCATGCCTGTTTTCTCCAAAAATATTGTAGTCCCACTACACACACGTATTTGTGAAATTCATCTTAAACCAAAGCTTTTCCCCAGTGGCACTGGGGAATAAAAGAAAAAAAACCTTGCCAGTAGTTAGAAAACATTTAACCAAGCCACAGAAATGTTCACCAGCTCTGACTGTACTGAAAATGATGGGGTACACAAGACCTCTTGCTCAGCACCGCTCAGAGAAGCCAAGCACAAAGCACTTCTCTCATGTGCCTTATTACATAAAACAGAAGAGCGTGCTCCAGCGCCAACCCAAACAGCAAGAGAAACCAGAGGGGTGGAATCCGGAGGCTCTCCTGACACCTACATGTTTGTCAGCCTGGCCAAGGGTCCGGGGACATGATTGCGAGGGTTTACGATTATTGACACAGCTTTACAAAAGGATGGCTTTGCTCCCGGCACCAAATTTATTTTAAAAATCTGTTTCCCGAGATGAATGGGATTTCCAGCCAAGTACCTGGCAATCTGAAGGCCCTGGCTGCCCTTGCCTTCATACTTGCATCTAGGCTTCAGCTCCACGGGTAGCTGGCACTAAAAGTGGCAGAGAAGTGTCGTTAAATGTCATTAAGTCACAGTGCTCAGATGTAAGGCAGCTCACAGCAGGGCAGAGCGAAGGGAGAACCGAGAGGGAGCTGGCTTAACGACAGCGACACGGAAGTGGACACAGAACATTCCCCCAAACGACTGGATCTCACCCACCCCTGAGACTCCAACGAGGATGCCACATTGCTTTGGAATTACATAAAATTTGGAGAAGGAAAGCTGCAAAGCTCATTTTAAAACGTGCAGTCATTTTTATTTCAAGCAGGCAGATGAATCTCCTGAAACCACAGCTTTACCTTCGTGTCCCTGGGCTTAGGGGCTCCAGCCCTCCTGCGGACAGGAACTCAACCTTCTAAATTCAGCCCATTTATCACACGCCCCACGGAACCTTCCCAGACACTACTTACGGGGCACAGTCCACACCCACCAGCTTCCACAGGCCGGCATCTCGAACACAATACGCACTCGATGCAACTGCACTCAACTCCCACTATTTTAATTTAAAATGTCCCCTCTACCTAAGACAGATCTCCACGACCGTCTTCCATTCATATTCCTCATACCTTGTCTCACAATCTCAAATCATTTCTGCATTTATGTGTTCGTTTCTGAATCCATTTATTACTTATTTATTATCTGTCTCACCCAGAAACGTTCAGCTACGGCAGCAATTTTTCCCAGGGCTTATACAGCGTCAGTATTTGTTGACTGAACATTTGTTGTTCTTTTCTCAGCTGTCTTGAACTTTGGTATTGAGGTCTTCAAAAAATTTTTTAAATCGTGTAGTCTGTAAAAATATTGAATCACTGTGTTGTACATCTGAAGCTAATATAATATTGTATATCAACAATAATTTGTTGTTGTTTGCGCTACGCGGGCCTCTCACTGTCGTGGCCTCTCCCGTTGCGGAGCACAGGCTCCGGACGCGCAGGCGCAGCGGCCACGGCTCACGGGCCCAGCCGCTCCGCGGCACGTGGGATCTTCCCGGACCGGGGCACGAACCCGCGTCCCCTGCATCGGCAGGCGGACTCTCAACCGCTGCGCCACCAGGGAAGCCCCATCAACCATAATTTTTTTTTAAAAAAAAAAGCACGGAATGGAGTAGAAAGAGTTCAACCTTGAGCTCCTTTTAAGTCCCCGCTGTGCCACTTAACACTGGGACCCTGAGGATGCTTCTGAAACTCAGTTTCCACAGCGACAAGCTGGAGACAGAGACTCTGGCTGCTGAGAGATTTCGCTGGCATAACCTACGGGAAGGAGTCCAGCGCACAGCAGGTACCCACCGGATAACAGTTTCTTTTCTCCCTTCCACGTTTGTGCTTACATTTTTAAAATGGGAACGAAACAGAATGTCCCCTCAGTGGGCAGGTTATTTCTTCAAATGCCATCTCTGTTCTTCCCCTCCTGTGTTATTTATGTGAAAATGACATTTTCAAACATCTCATCAATCGTGAACCGTATTCTCTTGGTTCCCACTGACTATGGGAACTGTTTAAGCTCTATAGGAGCAGGATCTCTGAGAGCAAACCCTCAGAATCCATATTTTTTAGAAAGGACTTCAGTTTTTTAGAGCAGTTTCAGGTTCACAGCCAAACCGAAGGGAAGGCACAGAGATTTCGCGTATACCTTCCTGTCCCCACACGTGCAGAGCCTCTCCCATTATCGGCACCCTCCCAGAGTGCCGCATTTGTCACAAATTGATGGACCTATACCGACACATCATCGCCCACTCGCTCTGGGTGTTGTACATCCTAGGGGATTGGACAAATGCATACTATGCATCTGTCATTACAGTGTCATACAAAGTAGTTTCTCTGGCCTCAAAATCCTGTGCTTCCCCTATTCGTCCCTCCTTCCCCCCAACCCCTGGCAACCACTGATCTGTTTACTGTATCCATAGTTTTGCCTTTCCAGAATGTTATACAGTGAGAATCATGCTCTGTGTCTGTGTGTGTATAGCCTTTTCTGACTGGCTTCTTTCACTCAGTAAATATGCATTTAAGATTCTTCCATGTCTGGGCTTCCCTGGTGGCGCAGTGGTTGGGGGTCCGCCTGCCGATGCGGGGGACGCGGGTTCGTGCCCCGGTCCGGGAGGATCCCACGTGCCGCGGAGCGGCTGGGCCCGTGAGCCATGGCCGCTGAGCCTGGGCGTCCGGAGCCTGTGCTCCGCAGTGGGAGGGGCCGCAGCAGTGAGAGGCCCGCGTACTGAAAAAAAAAAAAAAAAGATTTTTCCATGTCTCTGCATGACGTGATACTTCATTCCCCTATAGCGCTGAATAACAGCCCATTGTCTGGAGGGACCACAGTTCACTAACCCGTTCACCTACTGAAGTGTGCGTCTCGGTTGCTTCCAAGTTGTGGCAAATTATGAATAACGCTGCTTATAAACATCTGTGCGCAGGTTTTTGGACGAACGTAAGGAGTGTCACTGCTGTATTGAAAGAGCTAGAGAATAAGACAAACCAATTCCTGTAACGTCAGAGAGCATGTGTGACGCGCAGTAAAAGTATCGCACCATGAATACACAGGAGGTTCAAAGAGGGAGAGAGAAAATCAGGCAAGGGAAATGAAGAAAGAAAAGTCTCACAGAGGAAGTCATATTTTACGTGGTCCTTTGATACATGGTAGGATTTGAGGGTACATGATGGCTCATTATACCATTATGTCTTCTTTTTATATATATTTAATGTTTCCATAATAAAACACGAAAAGGCAACAGTAAGGTTCCGAGGAGGAGGAGGAGGAGGAGCTCACAAGGGCAGCAAGAGGGATATTGTGGTGTCTTCAAAGTTGTCTCCTTTGGACAAAGTGAAGGATGGTGGTTGGAGCCAAAGACCGAAAGATGGTAACTAACAATTTTTAATTTTCAAATTTAGGAAGAGAAGTCATCTATTTTTTAGTAGAGGAGTACCATGTCATGTTATTTGTGTTTTAAAAACAAATAATGTAACAAGATTAATCTACTATCTGCAGGATGTTTTGAAACCGTGGTACACGTGCACACACACAACACCTGCATACACACTCACAAATCCACATGTACACACCTTGGTTGTTTAAGCTTTGGGGTCTCTGCTCATATTTTCCCTGAAGTGTTATCACCTTTCTCCCCTGGTCAGTTGCAACACACTCAGCTCAAGTGGGTTCTCCTCCAGGAAACCTTCCATTAAAAACATGCAATAAATGTCCCTTATCTGTGTGGCCACAGGACTGTACACATTATCTTCCGTGTCTTCCTTCGTACACTGATTGATTGAACCCACCTGCTCACCCATGGCTTCCACTAGAAGGCGAGCTCCTCAGAGCCGGACCCCATGCCTTACCCAGGTGCAGAGTAAATCACTAGACCCAGAAAATGGGAGGCAGAGGCCACAGCAGCTTGGCTACTAAATTTAAGCTGCTTAGACTTCACAGAGGCAAAATCTGCAGGCTCTGGCAATCTCCTGGGTAAGAGGTACAGAAGGCCCGAAGCGAAGCTGTAGTAGTAACAGCGGTAGCAATCTGGCTTTTCCCCACCTAGATAAGAGTAAGTAAAGAAGGAAAGTCAGGCCAGCTGGGGTGGGAGGTGCGAGAAGGCAGATGATGAGCTCCAGGCCTTAGACGTGCTGGGGATATAAGCTGAAGATCCCCTGCCGATATACACTGGGCAGGTTCCAAGCAGGCACACGGAGCTTCAGAGCCGGATGGAGGGGGCGGTATGGAAGTCTGTGAGTGACAAGCAGAGAAGTAGAAAGCTGAATGAGACAGGCAGGGAAACGGAAGAGAACGAGAACGGAAAGCAGCCTATGCAAGAACACTTGGAGAGAAGGAGATGTAAAT
Organism: Kogia breviceps; assembly: GCF_026419965.1. Taxonomy (NCBI): domain Eukaryota; kingdom Metazoa; phylum Chordata; class Mammalia; order Artiodactyla; family Physeteridae; genus Kogia; species Kogia breviceps. Next base: position 55,546,403 of record NC_081328.1, read on the forward strand.
GAAGAATCAGCGAAGGCCACCAAGCATCTCTGGAGGTGTCCACGGAGAAAAGCCAGCCCAGTGAGTGCAGAGCAGCACCACCCACTATTCAGAAGAGGTCCTATTTTCAAAGGGTGAGAGCGCTCCGAGAGTTCTCTTAGCGCCTCCCGGGGCTGAAGTTCTCTTTTCAGGCCCGGTCGAGCAGAAGTATACGCTTAGTCACGTTAACCATTTGGTGCTGACTTTGTGCTCTCGAAAGAACCTAAAAGCAAATCGCAGCCAAGGCCCTCCCGTTGTGGTCTGGGGCCCAGTGAAAGCAGGGGGTGTGCGTGGGGGTTAGGCGGGGAGCACCCACCGTCTGTACTCATCTCCTTCCTCGTTTACATGCCGCTTCATTCATGAGTCTTATCAAAAGGAAACGCAGTCACAGGGTGTTAAAAATACCGCTTTACAATAAAAATATGGCAGCAGTGGCAAAGAAATGGAGGGATGTGTCTCATCTTTTCAAAATGCGTGCTCCATTCTGGTTAGGTTTAAAAATTGCACTTATATTTTAGAGAGAAATATTGAAATGTCTCCAAGTGGAATAATATGATTCTAGGATATGCTTCAGAATAATATGGCAGTGGGGTGGGGTGGAGATAGAGGTGAAATAAGCTAGTGATTGTCAAGGCTGAGTGAGGGACACACGGTGCTCTCACTCTATGTCTGTCTTTGAGTATGTTTGAAAATTTCCAAAATGGGATGATGTTCTTGAATAGCTACTGAATCACAGAAAATTCTCTTTTAATAGTTAAAAAAGAGGGATTCTGCATTTTTCTCTTGGGAGAAGTGGATTCTTTTTTCCCTTTGGTCTAAGATCACAGCATTTAAAAAATTCTTATTGGAGTAGAGTTGATTTACAGTGTTGTGTTCGTTTCAGGTGTACAGCAAAGTGAACCAATTATACATAGACATATATCCACTCTTTTTTTTTAGATTCTTTTCCCATACGGGCCATTACAGAGTATCGAATAGAGTTTAAGATCATGATTTTAATAGCCTGTGATCACCTCCCTTTAGCCAAAAGGAAAACTACAGGGTCATAATTTTGATTCAGCCAGCTGCCTGAAGACTAAGAGATGCAGAGAAATACAGAGGAAAGTTCTTGATCTATATGTCTTCTAAGAGTGCTACCAGTACAGTCCATTCTGCTTCTCCCCCAGATTTACCTAATTTCTTTTAGTGAGCTACATTCTACCATGATGTCATTAACCCATGTTGAGGTCACCTTAAAAAGGGGACTCTGGAATTCATCTCTGTGAGGTTGTTTTTGATTACCTTATATAATGTCTTCTTTTTCAAAACATTTTATTTTTTATGGGTCTACAGTTGATTTACAAGGTTGTGTTAGTTTCAGGAGTCCAGCAAAGTGATTCAGTTATACATATACATATAGTAGCTATTCCTTTTCAAATTCTCTTCCCATTTAGGTTATTAAAGAATATTGAATAGAGTTCCCTGTGCTCTACAGTAGGTCCTTGTTGGTTATCTATTTTATATATAGCAGTGTGTACATGTCAATCCCAGTCTTCCAATTTATCCCTTCCCCCCACCTTTCCCCCTTTGATAACCATAATGTCTTCTCTCTAAAGACTCTTGGGGTAAAAATATGTGTTATCAATAACAAGAAGAGTTGGTTTCTCCTGTATAATCTCTGCCTATGGATGATGTGAATGTTCCTCTAATGTGTTTCCTTCCTTGGGTTGATAGCTAAAAAGCTTAAGGCCAAACCTGGACTCATATTCATACTCATTTCTGACTCAGTGGTTTTTTTTTGTGGCTCTGTTTCTGTCTTACCCACCCTTTTAATAACATTTTATTTCGGAACATTTTATATATATGGGAAAGTAAACAAAACAGTTATAATCAACCTCTGTGTACCTAGTCCCCAGCTCCAACAAATACCGACTTATGACCAATTTTGATTCATCTACACCCCACCCACGTTCCCAGACATCAAATCATTCCATCCATAACTATTTTATCAAATATCTCTAAAAGAAATTGACTATTTAAAAAAACCATCATACCATTATCACACGGAAACAAGTAAGTAATTTCTTAATATCTACTAAGTGTTCAAAATTCTAATTGTCTTGTGAAGAGGGGTTGGGAGAGGGGTAAGATAGGAGAAGGGGATGAAAAGGTACAAACCATAGGAATAAAATAAATAAGATACAAGAATGTAATTAATGTATAGGACAGGAAATGTAACCAATATTTTGTAATAACTTCAAATGGAGTATAATCTATAAAAATATCAAATCACTATGTATACACTTGAAACTAATTAGAACATTGTAAGTCAACTACAGTCCAATAAATAAATAATTCTAATTGCCTCCTTATAAATAAGTAAGATAAATAATTATCTTGTTTATAAATATTCTAAATACTCTTAAATTACACTGTGTTTGAATCAGGATCAAAGTTAGGTCCTTGCTATATGAAAAGCAAAGGGGACTTTCCTGGCAGTCCCGTGGTTAAGACTTCACCTTCCAGTGCAGGGGGTGCTGGTTTGATCCCTGGTTGGGGAGCTAAGATCCCACATGGCTCGCAGCCAAAAAACCAAAACATAAAACAGAAGCAGTATCGTAACAAATTCAATAAACACTTAAAACAAAATGGTCCACATCAATTTTTAAAAAAAGCAAACAAACAAAAAAACAAAGTAAATGAACAAACCAAACCAAACATGTAGATACAGAGAACAGAGCAGTGGTTTCCAGAAAGGAAGGGGAGAGTAAAATGGGTAAAGGGGGATCCACCCTATGCTGATGGATGGAAACTAAATTTCGGTGGTGAGCAGACGGTGGTGCACACAGAAGTCAAACTACAGTGTTTTCCGATTAGGTGATAGGATTTCTTAGGTCCCTGTCAATCTACAAGCTCTCCCTCCATTTCTTGTTGTCCACCCCCACCACCCAATGTGATTATTGTGCTGAAGAAGCCTGCTCATTTGCCCTATACAGTTCCCCACTAATTCTGCTGAGCGCGCGCCTTCTGGGCTTGTGTGCCCCTTGGTTAGCCAGAGCACAGTCAGACGGAAACCCGACTGCTCCTTTTGGCACAGAGGCATCACAGGTGGCCTCACCTGCTTTTAACTAAATTGCCGAATTCTTTGCATCCTAGTAAACACTCCTCAAGTCTTAATGGAAAAAGGAAGAAAGAAAGAAAGAAATGAATAACCCCTCAACAACACTGGGTAGTCAACAAAGTTTTTAATCTTTGTCAATTTGATAAGTAAACAAAGGTACCTCATTGTTTTTAATCACACTTTAAAAATGTTTAATGAAGTTGAATATTTTTAACATGTCTACTGACATCTGTAGTTATGTTTCTATGAACTGCCTGTTCAAGCCATTTGCTCATTTTTATGTTAGGTTATCGTTGTTTTATTTGTAAGAGAAGACATTGCCCCTTCTGTAGTTTGAATCACAAAACACACACACATGTGAGTGTGTCTACCCACTTGGGTTGGGTTTTTCCCCCCTTTTTGATCATACAGAATTAAAAATTTTTACATTACTTCATGGCCTCTGCACTATTACAAGGCAGGAACATTCTTTCCTTTTCCCCAAATAGCTAGACAGTTGTCCCAATACCACCTATTAATCTGTCCATTTTTTTCTCCATTAATTTTACACATCTTTTTAATATTTATACCTCTTATATAAGTTCATTGGCTGCTATGTCTAAAAGTTATTAAATATTCATGGCATTGAAAGGCAACTTCACTCAATCCTGACTTTAAGAGAACTCTTTCTAGCTTTTCACCTTAAAAAAATTATGCTGGTTTTACGAAACTGTATCATTTGCAGAGACATGGATGGACCTGGGGACTCTCATACAGAGTGAAGTAAGTCAGAAAGAGAAAAACAAATACCGTATATTCATGCATGTGGAATCTAGAAAAATGGTATGGATGATCTTATTTGCAAAGCAGAAATAGAGACACAGACGTAGAGAACAAACATATGGATACCAAGGGGGAAAGGGCGCTGGGTGGGGTAGGATGAATTGGGAGATTGGGATTGACATATCCACTACTACGTATAAAATAGATTAACTAATGAGAACCCACCCTATAGCACAGGGAACTCTACTTGGTGCTCTGTGGTGACCTAAATGGGAAGGAAATCCAAAAAAGAGGGGATATGTGTATCCATATGGCTGATTCACTTTGCTGTATGGCAGAAACTGACACAGGAGTGTTAAGCTATGCTCCAATAAGAAAAAAAAAAAATTATGCTGATTTTAGATTCAGTGTGACAGAAGAAGTATAGAGCCATCCATATTTACTGAGTGAAATGTCTTCTCAAGGCTCTCAAAGACTTGCCCATACCATAGTCCTTAGAACTTGTGAGTCTTAGTATGCTCAGGTTTCAGCAGATGTGATTAAAGGAAGGGTTCTGGGATGAGGAGATTATCATGGATTATCCAGTTGGGCCCTAAATGCCATCACAAAGCTTCCTGATAATGGAGAGGCTGAGAGACATGAGACACACAGAGTGGCAGAAGCAGACGGAGGCAGAGGCCGGAGTGACTCAGCCACAATCTGAAGAACGCCGAAAGTGCTGGCAGCTCCTGGAAGCCAGATTCTTTATCCCAGAGCCTCTGGAGGGAGCCTGACCTGCTGACACCTTGATTCTGGATTTCTGGCCTCCAGAAATGTGAAAGAATACATTTATGCTGTTTTAAACCACCAAGTTTGTGCTTACTTGTTACAGCAGTTACAAGCAACTAGTACACTACGGGCGGACCTCGGAGATACTGTGGGTTCCAGTCCAGCCCAGGGCAATAATGCAAATATCGCAGAAAAGCAAGTCACACGAATTCTTTGGTTTCCCAGTGCATGGTAAATTTATGTTGACAGTATAGAGTAGTCTATTAAGCGTGCAACAGCATTATGTCTGAAAAACAACGTTCATACCATAATTTAAAATACTTTATTGCTAGAAAATGCCAACCATCAGTGAGCAAATGCTGTTGGAAAAATGGTGCCGATAGACTTGCTCGATGCAGGGTTGCAACAAACCTTCAATTTGTAAAACATGCAATATCTGCGAAGCACGATACGAAACCCAATAAAACAAGGTAGGGCTTCCCTGGTGGTGCAGTGGTTGAGAATCCACCTGCCGATGCAGGGGATGTGGGTTCGTGCCCCGGTCCAGGAAGATCCCACACGCCGCGAAGCAGCTGGGCCCGTGAGCCGTGGCCGCTGAGCCTGCGCGTCCGGAGCCTGTGCTCCGCAACCGGAGAGGCCACGACGGTGAGAGGCCCGCGTATCACAAAAAAAATAAATAAATAAAATAAAATAAAACAAGGTATGCCTGTATTAGAAATGGATGCTGAATTTCACCAAATTCCCTTTCAACATTTATTGAAATAATCCAGTGTCCTTCCTATTATACCCAAGCTGCCACGCTCTCTAACAAATGGATTTCTTACTTTTTCCCTTTCTGTTTTCTTTCTTTCACCAATTCATTTTCACTCTCTTTATTTCCTCCTCAGCAGCTTCTGCCACTAAGCCTTCCTGAGGATCCTGTGTTCCTGCATTGCCTGTGGTGGTAGAAACTTAGAGCCTGCTAATCCCTGGATTCAAGAAAGATTTAGAAAGTCTTAACTTGACAATACAAGGGGGCAAAACAAAGTTAAGATATGAAATGCAAACAAGAAGGAATAGGTATAAGTAAATGGTTCTTGGTAGATGCCTTTCTCTGGAACAAAGGAGATGGTTCTGGCTTCCTTCCATTTCTCTCTAGCTTGGTGCCAAGGCAGAAATGCACCCTTTCCCCAGGCCTGTGGCACATTCTGAAATTCTTCATGTCCGCTGTCAACAAGAAATCAAGAAGGTAAAGAAACCAGGGCCAAAGCAATCTCAGAAAATATGGCAAGATTCCCCACCTTGACACTCCAACCCTGCGGCCTGAAAACACTCAGGATCACCCTCTGCCCCATGGCTGTTTCTGCAAGTATCTCTCACTTTTCTCTCCAGGGAGGCTGGACGTTTTTGAGAGTCATGTTTTACAAACCACAGCCTGGCAGAAAACCAGTGGCCTCTGCCTTTTGTTCTGCCACATACTTTGCTGGCTTCATGCATCCCCCACTGGTGACACTTCTGATTAGAGGTTCAGGATGGTTGATAAAAAAACAAAGACTAAGAAATAGCTTCAAGAAAACCACAAAACTTAAATGTGAGGTTTTCTGAAAAGAGAAAGCAAACAACTTTTTTTATGCATGTCTACTCATATTTCATTACTATTTCAGATCCTCATGGAACCCTTAAGGGAAAATTCCACAGTCCTATAGAAGGACTTAGGTCCTTATCTCACCGTAATTAACAAACATTGCTTCAGGCAATGCCATAACTCTGGGTGTCAAAGAAGTGGAGTTCTCTAGTCTTGGTCATATGTCTAGAAATTGTTCCAGGCAGTCACCTTGAAACTTGTAAATCAGTTCATCTCTAAGACTAACTGCAAAAAAAAAAAAGTACAGCTGACCCTTGAATAACACAGGTTTGAACTGCACCGATTCACTTATATGTGGAGTTTTTTCAATAAATGTGGTATCTGTATTTTCATTTTATAGTTCTTTAAATGAACTAAGTGTGGGGGAAAGTTTGTGCTCAATCAGAGCTCACAATATGTGGAAACAAAAGAACTAGGGTTTGAGTCCTGATTCTATCCACACTGTTTGAGCTTCCGGCCCCTGGGTGAGTCACTGATCAATTCATTTGTTTTTCAGGCAGAGATAGCAGCCTGCAGATTTTTGACTGTGTGTGGGGTGGGGGCAGGGGGTGTCAGTGCCCAGTCCCTTCGCTGTTCAAGTGTCAAATGTACATAAATTCCCTGCTGCATCCATAGAGTGATCCACCTACCCACGTGATCAGAAATGGCAGTGAAAGGTATAAATTTAAATATGCGTCATGATGCCTTACACAACGCTACCTATACAGTTTCCCCAAACTGGTGTTAATGGCTAACCAAAAATTCAAGGAGATAACTTATAATGATCCCTGGATACACTAATTTTATAAGATTTTCTTTAGAAGAAGAACTACAATCCTGCAGCCTGTGGAACAAAAACCACCGTCACAGAAAGATAGACAAGATGAAAAGGCAGAGGGCTATGTACCAGATGAAGGAACAAGATAAAACCCCAGAGAAACAACTAACTGAAATGGAGATAGGCAACCTTCCAGAAAAAGAATTAAGAATAATGATAGTGACGATGTTCCAGGGCCTCGGAGAAAGAATGGAGGCAAAGATCGAGAAGATGCAAGAAATGTTTAACAAAGATCTAGAAGAATTAAAGAACCAACAAACAGAGATGAACAGTACAATAACTGAAATGAACAATACACCAGAAGGAATCAATAGCAGAATAACTGAGGCAGAATAACAGATAAGTGACCTGGAAGACAGAATGGTGGGATTCAGTGCTGCGGAACAGAATAAAGAAAAAAGAATGAAAAGAAATGAGGACAGCCTAAGAGACCTCTGCGACAACACTGAACACAACAACGTTCGCATTATAGGGGTCCTAGGAGGAGAAGAGAGAGAGAGAAAGGACCTTTGAAAATATTTGAAGAGATTATAGTTGAAAACTTCCCTAACATGGGAAAGGAAATAGCCACCCAAGTCCAGGAAGTGCAGAGAGTCCCATACAGGGTAAACCCAAGGAGAAACACGCCAAGACACATAGTAATCAAATTGGCAAAAATTAAAGACAAAGAAAGATTATTGAAAGTAGCAAGGGAAAAATGACAACATACAAGGGAATGTCCATAAGGTTAACAGCTGATTTCTCAGCAGAAACCCTACACCAGAAGAGAGTGGCCTGATATACTTAAAGTGATGAAAGGGAAGAACCTACAACCAAGATTACTCTACCCGGCAAGGATCTCATTCAGATTTGATGGAGAAATCAAAAGCTTTACAGACAAGCAAAAGCTAAGAGAGTTCAGCACCACCAAACCAGCTCTACAACAAATGCTAAAGGAACTTCTCTAAGTGGGAAACACAAGAGAAGAAAAGGACCTACAAAAACAAACCCAAAACAATTAAGAAAATGGTAACAGGAACATACATATCAATTACTTACCTTAAACATGAATGGATTAAATGCTCCAACCAAAAGACACAGGCTTGCTGAATGGATACAAAAACAACACCCATACATATGCTGTATACAAGAGACCCACTTCAGACCTAGGGACACATACAGACTGAAAGTGAGAGGATGGAAAAAGATATTCCATGCAAATGGAAATCAAAAGAAAGCTGGAGTAGCAATACTCAAATAAAAAAAAAAAATAGACTTCAAAATAGTGTTACAGGAGACAAGGAAGGACACTATGTAATGATCAAGGGACGAATCCAAGAAGAAGATATAACAATTATAAATGTATGTGCCCCCGACTTAGGAGCACCTCAATACATAACGTAGCTGCTAACAGCTCTAAAAGAGGAAATCAACAGTAACACAGTAATAGTGGGGGACTTTAACACCTCACTTACACCAATGGACAGATCATCCAAACAGAAAATTAATAAGGAAACACAAGCTTTAAATGACACAATAGACCAGGTAGATTTGATTGATATTTATAGGACATTCCATCCAAAAACAGCAGATTACACTTCTCAACTGTGCACAGAACATTCTCCAGGATAGATCACATCTTGGGTCACAAATCAAGCCTCAGTAAATTTAAGAAAATTGAAATCATATCAAACATCTTTTCTGACCACAACGCTATGAGATTAGAAGTCACTTACAGGGGAAAATACATAAAAAACACAAATACATGGAGGCTTAACAATACGTTACTAAATAACCAAGAGACCACTGAAGAAATCAGAGGAAATCAAAAAATACCTAGAGACAAATGACAATGAAAACACGACGATCCAAAACCTATGGGATGCAGCAAAATCAGTTCTAAGAGGGAAGTTTATAGCTATACAAGCCTACCTCAAGAAACAAGAAAAATCTCAAATAAACAATCTAATGTTACACCTAAAGGAACTAGAGAAAGAAGAAAAAACAAAACCCAAGGTTAGGGCTTCCCTGGTGGAGCAGTGGTTGAGAATCCTCCTGCCGATGCAGGGAATGCGGGTTCGTGCCCCAGTCCGGGAAGATCCCACATACCGCTGAGCAGCTGGGTCCGTGAGCCCTGGCCACTGAGCCTGTGCGTCCGGAGCCTGTGCTCCGCAATGGGAGAGGCCACAAGAGTGAGAAGCCCGCGTACCGCAAAAAAAAAACCAACACAAAAACCCAAAGTTAGCAGAAGGAAAGAAATCATAAAGATCAGAGCAGAAGTAAATGAAGTAGAAACAAAGAAAACAATAGCAAAGATCAATAAAACGAAAAGCTGGTTCTTTGAGAAGATAAACAAAATTGATAAACCTTTAGCCAGACTCAACAAGAAAGAGGGAGAGGACTCATATCAATAAAATAAGAAATGAAAAAGGAGAAGTTACAACTGACCCGGCAGAAATACAAAGCATCCTAAGAGACTACTACAGCACCTCTATGCCAATAAAATGGACAACCTGGAAGAAATGGACAAATCCTCAGAAAGGTGTAACCTTCCAAGACTGAACCAGGAAGAAATAGAAAATATAAATAGACCAATCACAAGCCGTGAAATTGAAACTGTGATTAAAAATCTTCCAACACACAGAAGCCCAGGACCAGATGGCTTCACAGGCGAATTCTATCAAACATTTAGAGAAGAGCTAACACCTATCCTTCTCAAACTCTTCCAAAATATAGCAGAGGGAGGAACACTCCCAAACTCATTCTACGAGACCACCACCACCCTGATACCAAAAGCAGACAAAGATGTCACAAAAAAGAAAACCACAGGCCAGTATCACTGGTGAACATAGATGCAAAATCCTCAACCAAATACTAGCAAACAGAATCCAACAGCACATTAAAAGGATCATACACCATGATCAAGTGGGGTTTATCCCAGGAATGCAAGGAAACTTCAATATACACAAATCAATCAATGTGAAACACTTGTTAATATGAAAAATGTATTAACAAATTGAAGGAGAAAAACCATATGATCATCTCAGTAGATGCAGAAAACACTTTCGACAAAATTCAACACCCATTTATGATTTTTTTAAAAAGCCTCCAGAAAGTAGGCATAGAGGGAACTTACCTCAACATAATAAACGCCATGTATGACAAAGCCACAGCCAGCATCGTTCTCAATGGTGAAAACCTGAAACCATTTCCACTAAGATCAGGAACAAGACAAGGTTGCCCGCTCTCACCATTATTATTCAACATAGTTTTGGAAGTTTTAGCCACAACCATCAGAGAAGAAAAAGAAAAGGAATCCAAATTGGAAAGGAAGAAGTAAAACTGTCACTGTTTGCAGATGACATGATACTATACATAGAGAATCCTAACGATGCCACCAGGAAACTACTAGAGCTAATCTATGAATTTGGTAAAGTAGCAGGATACAAAATTAATGCACAGATATCTCTTGCATTCCTATGCACTAGTGATGAGAAATCTGAAAGAGAAATTAAGGAAACACTCCCATTTACCATTGCAACGAAAAGAAAATACCTAGGAATAAACCTACGTAAGGAGACAAAAGACCTGTATGCAGAAAACTATAAGACACTGATGAAAGAAATTAAAGATGATACAAACTGATGGAGAGATACACCGTGTTCTTGGACTGGGAGAATCAACATTGTGAAAATGACTATACTACCCAAAGCAATCTACAGATTCAGTGCAGTCCCTATTAAACTACCAATGGCATTTTTCACAGAACTAGAACAAAAAATTTCACAATTTGTATGGAAACACAAAAGACCCTGAATAGCCAAAGCAATCTTGAGAAAGAAAAAGGGAGCTGGAGGAATCAGGCTCCCTGACTTCAGACTATACTACAAAGCTACAGTAATCAAGACAGTATGGTATTGGCACAAAAACAGAAATATAGATCAATGGAACAGGATAGAAAGCGCAGAGATAAACCCACACACCTATGGTCAACTAATCTATGACAAAGGAGGCAAGAATATACAATGGAGAAAAGAGAGCCTCTTCAATAAGTGGTGCTGGGTAAACTAGACAGCTACATGTAAAAGAATGAAATTAGAACACTCTCTAACACCATACACAAAAGTAAACTCAAAATGGCTTAAAGACCTAAATGTATGATCAGACGCTATAAAACTCTTAGAGGAAAACATAGGCAGAACACTCTATGACATCAGTCAAGGATCTTGACAGCAAGATCCTTTTTGACCCAACTCCTAGAGAAATGGAAATAAAAACAAAAATAAACAAATGGGACCTAATGAAACTTAAAAGCTTTTGCACAGCAAAGGAAACCATAAACAAGATGAAAAGACAACCCTCAAAATGGGAGAAAATATTTGCAAACGGAGCAACTGACAAAGGGTTAATCTCCAAAATATACAAGCAGCTCATGCAGCTCAATATCAAAACAACAAACAACCCAATCCAAAAACGGGCAGAAGACCTAAATAGATATTTCTCCAAAGAAGATATACAGATTGCCCACAAACACATGAAAGGATGCTCAACATCACTATTCATTAGAGAAATGCAAATCAAAACTACAATGAGGTATCACCTCACAGAATGGCCATCATCAAAAAATCCACAAACAATAAATGCTGGAGAGGGTGTGGAGAAAAGGGAAGCCTCTTGCACTGTTGGTGGGAATGTAAATTGATACAGCCACTATGGAGGACAGTATGGATGTTCCTTAAAAAACTAAAAATAGAACTACCTTATGACCCAGCAATCCCAATACTGGGCATATACCCTGAGAAAACCATAACTCAAAAAGAGACATGGACCACAGTGTTCACTGCAGCACTATTTACAATAGCCAGGACATGGAAGGAACCTAAGTGTCCATCGACCGATGAATGGATAAAGAAGATGTAGCACATATATACAATGGAATATTACTCAGCCATAAAAAGAAATGAAATTGAGTTATTTGTAGTGAGGTGGATGGACCTAGAGACTGTCACGCAGAGTTAAGTAAGTCAGAGAAAAACAAATGCCGTATGCTAACACATATATATGGAATAATAATAATTTTTAAAATGGTTGTGAAGAACCTAGGGGCAGGATAAGAATAAAGACATAGACGTCGAGAATGAATGGACTTGAGGACATGGGGAGGGGGAAGGGTAAGCTGGGACAAAGAGAGTACCATTGACATATATACACTACCAAATGTTATACAGATAGCTTTTGGGAAGCAGCTGCTTAGCACAGGGAGATCAGCTGGGTGCTTTGTGACCACCTAGAGGGGTGGGAGGGAGACGCAAGAGGGAGGAGATTTGGGGACATATGTGTATGTATAGCTGATTCACTTTGCTATAAAGCAGAAACTAACACACCATTGTAAAGCAATTATACTCCAATAAAGATGTTAAAAAAATAAAAATAAGAAAAGGGGAAAAAAAATCTGAGAGGCAGAGGAAAAAGTCCTGTATTAAAGCTCCTATACAGATTTTCTACTTCTGTGTGGATACTTCTCTAGACAAGAAATGCAAGCTATAAAGCTGCATGAACTATTGTGACATGACCTAGGTCTATCGGGAGATCCAGACTCAACTGAAAAGCCATATTGCCATGAACTTTACCCAAGATATTTTAACCTTTCTGGACTTTAATTCCCCTGATGCTAAAATGGAAAACATTCCAGCTGTAAACTAGGTTATTTTCTCATTAAATGGCGCTCTGGTATTTGACAGGAGCACTATTCTAGCTTTATTGATAACATCATAAAGTTTCCTACTATGAGAGCTGGATGGTGTGTTTATAAACTGACACCCCTTCCCTAAGGGGATTTCTGTTGAAATTGATAAGGCTATTCCCTATTCCCATAAATTACATTTAGCAGGAGGCTATCAGTCAAGTGACTCTTTCAAAGTTGTGACTGAGGCTACTGTTTGCAAAATGCTGTGTCTCAGTGATACTTGTGCTGTGTGTGGTGATATTCCTCTCAATAACAAGGAAGGGGCTCTTGGTCCACTAGTGAATTCCTTGATCACCTCATCGTGACAGTAATCTCACCTCATGCTTCTTACTTCCTCCTGGCTGATTCACCAGTTTCAGGCTAAACTAAACACTCGAGGCCACTGAGACTTTTAAATCTAGCTACATGCCAGAAACCTTAACATTTAAAATAAAATAAATGCACAAAACCAAATACATCTCCACAACCATCTTGGGGCACTTTCTGCGTAGGAAGAACTCCTGTCTCATACTAAGGATAGTATTTTCTCTCCAGGAAGCCACTCTGTTCTTCAATGCCTAAAAAATAAATAAACAAACAAACTAGGGCTCATACCAAATAACACTCTCCCTGCATCTGTCCATGTAACCAGAACACGAGTCCACATGTGGTCATTGGGCTTCTAGCACAATGCCTGGGAAAACCATTTAGAGAATTCTCTCTCCTCCTTGCTGCAGTCTCATTCTGCGTTCCCACCCAGAATTGTTCTAATGATAGCCTTAATTTTAGCACAGGGCTGGTAACTTTGAAACCTCAGACTCTTCATTAAAAGTACACATCAATGAAAATAGGAAAAGACACAGACTTTCCCAAATAAAGGTTACTATGGGGTGGGGGGGGAAGAAAACATAGGATATTAAGGAAGAAGTCAGGATCTAAGGGAAGTTTTGGTGTTGGGGTTTTTTGTACTTTTGTTACTGCTTTATAAAAAATGATGGGAAATTTGACCAAGAATCCAGCCAACGAAAGAAGCCAGTGGGAGACAGAGACCAGAGAAACACACAGCACAGATGGGGCAAAATCCCAGGGGACGTGGTGGGATCCATAGCCCAGAGGACAGAGGTTAGACTTAGAGAAAGGAGTGGAGGGTCCCTCTTTAAGAGAAGAAAAAAGGACATTAAGAGTGACAACAAAGACAAAATTCTATGTGAAGGGAAGTACTGACACATAACGGGGGTTCTGCAACGATTTCGCATGGGGTCCAGGAAACACGAGGCCAAGAAACATTAGAAACAGCCGGAATAGGTCAGCAGAGGAGTTCCTATGGTTTCAAATGAAATCTTACCAAGGACTCTTGCAGTATATGAGCTCCTGAGGAAGTAGCTAATATTCTATGAGAAGCATAAGAGAAAATTCCAACAAGCAACTCAATTGTGTAAGGCTGGAAAGTAGGTAGATGTGTTCTAAACCCTCCTTCTTTCTTCTCAGAACCTCCCCATTCCAAAGCTGCTCATCATAAAACCTGGAAACAAAAGAGTCAGAAGTGGTTCCCAGCTCAAGAACCATCCATGAGTCTCAAAGACCATATGTGAGTACACGATGCATTTTACTCTTCAATAAATTTTAGAAAGTTTGCTACTAACGAGTTGGAATTCTTAATCTCCAGAGTTGCAAACCCCAAGGTCTACAATAGGTCCAGACATTACCTTTTTTGAAAGTGCCAAAGCAGTTAAACCATTTTACATTTTCATCAGCAATGTGTGAAAGGTCTAGTTTCCCTACATCCTTACCAACACTTATTTTCTGCTTTTTGGACAACAGTCATCCTAGCGGATATGAAGTGATATCTCATGTGGTTTTCATTTGCATTTCTCTGATAATGACATTGAGCATAATTCATGTTTATTGACCATTTATATATCTTCTCAGCGAAATGTCTGTTCAAATTCTTTACTTGTTTTTTAATTGGATTACTTGTCTTATATTATTGAGTTGTAAAAGTTCTTTTTCTAGAACAAGTCCCTCATCAGATACATAGTTTATAAATGTTTTCTCTTGTTTCGTGGGTTGTCTATTTACTTTCTTGATGGTGTCTTTTGCCACACAGAAGTTTTTAATTTTGCTGAAGTCCAATTCCTCTCTCTTTTCATTGGTTGCCTGTGGGTTTGTTGTCATATCTAAGAAACCATTGCCTAATCCAAGGTCATGAAGACTTACACCTATGTTTTATTCTAAGGATTTTAGAGTTTTAGTTCTTACATTTAGGTCTTTGATTCACTTCAAAGTAATTTTGTATGTGGTGTGAGGAGGGGGTTTAAACTCACTCTTCTGCATGTGGATATCCAGTTGTCTGAGCACTATTTGTTGAAAAGGCTACTCTTTCCCTATTGAATTATATTGGGACCCTTGTTGAAAATCAGCTGATTGTAATCAGGGTTTACTTCTGGGCTCTCAATTTGATTCCATTGATCTATGTTTATCCTCGTGCCAGTAGGAACTGTCTTGATTACTGTAGCTTTGCAGTAAGTTTTGAAATCAGGAAGTGTGATTCCTCCAAGTCTGTTCTTCTTTTTCAAGGTTGTGTGGCTATTCTTTGTCCCTTGAATTGCCTTTAGGATCAGTTTGTCAGTTTCTGCATAGAAGCCAGCAGGAATTCTGATGGGATTGCACTGAATCTGTAGATTAATTTGGGAGTATTGCCATCTTGACAATACTCCATGTTCTGATCGTATATCTTTCTAATCACTGAGGCTTTCTTTCATTTCTCTTGACGATGTAACTTTCAGAGTATAAGACTTGCACTTATTTTGTTAAATTTATTCCCAATTATTTTATCATTTTAACACTATTATAAATGGAATTGTTTTTCTTAATTTCATTTTCAAATTGCTTTTCAAATACTCAATTGATTTTTGTGTATTGAATTTGTATCCTGCAACCTTGCTGAACTTGCTTATCAGTTCTAATAGTTTTTTAGTGGATTCCTTGGGATTTTCTATATATAACAGTGATATCTTTACTTCTTACTTTCCAATGTGGCTGGCTTCTATTTCATGTTCTTGCCTAATTGCCCTGGCAATATACTGTTGAATAAGAGCAGCAAAATCGAACGTCCTTGACTTGTTCCTGACCTGAGGGGAATGTCCTCTGATTTTGCCTTGACTCCTGCCAACGCCTCATGTAGACAACCATCACTAGATAAATGAACTAGGTTCTGGTATAGTATAGTAATTTCTCCTTGTTATTTAAAATTCTCTAAGATGATGGTAAAAGTATAAATTGGTATAAGCCCTGTTGTGGGTGGTTTGACAAAAATCTATCTTACAAATGCACATTCCCTTTGTCCTAGCAATTCCACCACTAGACCTATATCCTACAGATACACCTCCCTCTTATGGAAATGATGTATGTACAAATTTATTCAATGCAGCACTGCCCGTAACATCAAATGTACAACAATAGGGGATGGACTCAGTGAAGAGTAGGGCATTCGAACAATGAAATTCTATGTAGTTAAAAAAAAAAAAAAAAAAGAAAAAGAAATGTGGAATTTTTAATATATTGATATAGAAATACCTCCAAAATACATTAAGTGAAAAAATCTAGATGCAAAAGTCTATATGCTCCCTTGTATTTAAAAATGGCTAGAAAATGCACAAACAGATTTGCCTGTACATGCATAAAGTCTTTGGAAGAACACATTAGAAAATAGCGATATTGGTTGCAAATGGGAGGGCAGCCAGGATACTGGAGGACAAAAATGGGAAAAAGACAATAGACTTTAAACCTTTGTATACTTTTTCAGTTTGAGCCATGTAAATATATTACCTACTCAGAAAACTAAGTTTAAAAAGTGAAGAATAAAATCACATGCCATAAAAGCCAGTAAGTAGTTAATAAAAAGTTAACGGAAGAGTCCTTAAAGGACTGGAAAGAAGTGGTTCATGGTGGTATCCAGAGTCTTTGACGTTGTCAGAACCTAGGTTCTTTTTCTGAGTCTGCTGCTAACTAGAAACTTGGAGTCATAAGTTGCTTAACTTTTCTGGACTCGATTTCTTTGCCAGAACATTCTGTGGTCAGACTAGTTTATGGCCTATACAACCAATACAGTCAACGTTTTCTGAGCCCAACCCTATGCCACGCCCTTTATATTCATTTGAGTCTCAGAGCCACTCTACAAAAATAAGCTATTTCATCGAAAAATTAGAAAGAGAATTACTGTATGATTTAGCAATTCTTCTGAGTTTATACCCAAAACAACTGAAAGCAGAGGGTACAACAGGCTGAATGACACCTTCCACAAAATTCATATGTTGGAGTCCTAATCCTCAACATCTCAGACCATAATTGGAGACAGGGTCTTTAAAGAGGTAATTAAGTTAAAATACGGTCATGCAGGTGGGTCATTAGGAAATTTGGACATTCAAACACAGAGGAATGTATTCTTATGCAGGTCTGAACCCAAAGCCCAAGCTAGAGATCCAACTTTTCCACCCTAACAATTAATTGCTTTTTATTTTAAATCAGGAAGAAACACTATTTTTAAATTCTTTTTTTCCTATTACTTTCGGATGATTTTGTTTTCCCAACAAGAATTTTGTTTACCTGCTCTGGAGGTATAAGTTTTCTCCAGGGAGACTTGAGTTGTTCCCTTTCTTTGTCTCTCCTACCAATCTCTATATTCCTGACTTGTACTACAGCCTCTTATTTCAGGATCCAAAAAAGTAAGAATGAAATGGAACTTTTCCAAACTTCCCAGGGGCTGTAGTGAAAGATGCCACGAGAGCTTCCTCCTTCTATGCCACAGGCTACCATCTCTGACGTTAAATGCATCGCTACTTCTCCCCATTGCCTCAGTATCCAAAAGCTGTTGGGCCAGGGCTTTGGTCTCTGAAAAGCTGAAACTAGTACCGTCCCAGGGGTTAGACTCTGCAAAGAGTTTGCACCGTGTGCCAAGGTGCAAACAGGCTGGGACTGGTGGGAGGAACGGAATGTCTTACGACAAAGAGGAGGGGCAGAGATAGCCACAGGCGAGAAGGGGCGCGACCACGGTGTTCCACGAAGAACATGAAGGGGCCAAAGGGAGATGCAGAACTCTAGGAAATGATACCGAGTTCTTCAGAACGCTTAGCTCTCAAGAGTATAAGCCCCATAAACAGCTGGATGGTTCTTTTAAATGACTTTGTCTTAAATTTTACAAAATCGAGTATGAAAACTTTCAACTTGGGAATATCAGGTTAACTCTCCAAACCCTTCTGTGCTGGGGAAGAGCAAACACCAAGTAACTGTGCAGCCAAACACATATTATAGAAAGTAAAAGCACATTTCCTGGGCTTAGCTCCCCAAATCGTCTCACCATCAGTCAGAATCTGTTACATATGGCTCCGAGAAACTGTTCACATGCTAAGGTGGTACTGAAATTCTGTCATAGTTAACACTGCTTTGAATACGTAGGCCATTAACTAGGGCTGAGACTTACTGTTGAAATAGAATAAATCGCTGTGGCTGTTGGAGTAGTCTCTTTCCTTGCGGAAAGCAACCTTTTCTGGATATTCTGGCAGAGGCTGTGATCACTGGCCACACCACAGTCCCTTCTGCACATTTGCTGACCACATCATTTTTCAGTGAACTGAATATGTGTGTAAGCACAAGCTGAAACACAGCTTGATCTGACCCGGGAAGAAAAATGGAGACACACACGTTGAACATGAAGCTCAGCCCCAAACCCCTCCCAGCCTTTATCCTCGGGACTCGAGAGGATATCCTAGCTCTGTGGTAGCCGGGCTGCGGGCTGCCTGACGCCACACGACTGAACTTGGCCGGGGAATAATCCAAGGTATCACGGCTATAGATAAAAGAGTGGAGGAAGGTGTGCTTTGCTCAAACCCTGCATTTCCCTCGCTTGACCATGTGGAGTGGCGTGTGTGCGTGAGACGAGTCTGGCGCCCCCTCCCACTGCTGTCCACCGCCCACTTCCTTTCTTCATGGGCCTTTCCAGTTCGGCACAGGCTCTGACCGGCTTCCAAACGGATGGAGCCAGAGTACCTCCTCTTCTGTCTCTGGGCTCCTGCTCAGGGAGTTCTCGGACACCCGAGGAAGCTGCTGGACCTGCTGACATGCGGAAGCTGGGGGCTCAAGCATGTTGGAGCCCCGCGTGGTCAGAGAACCACGGTGCACAGGAGTGATGAAAACCCTACAGTCCCCAGGGCACACGACTCTGAGATACCTTTCCTAGGCGCTTGGAAGATGGTGTTAAAACATCGGTTGTCTCTAGCGGTGACCGCTGCTCTCCCTCC
The DNA here is from genome assembly GCF_026419965.1 of Kogia breviceps. Lineage (NCBI taxonomy): Eukaryota > Metazoa > Chordata > Mammalia > Artiodactyla > Physeteridae > Kogia > Kogia breviceps. The sequence goes on from NC_081328.1 coordinate 55,565,492, forward strand.
ATCCCTATTTCGTCCACTAGTCCCTCCTACTTACTGAGATCACACTGACAAACAAGCCTCTATTTCAAGCTCTGAGTTCAGAGTCAGTATGTGTAGGTTGTGGTGCAATCGGACCTGCCCTGGAGCCGTGGGAATCAGCAGAGCCCCGGTGCTTGAGGGGCGCTTGGAAGAACGCGCGACTCACCTACGGACATCAGCCAGCCTCCTGCTCTCGGTACCTCCGGTGCTGGCACTAGGGACCCGTGAATGGGACGGCTCAGGTGGCGGGGAGGGAGGCGGGCCCCGCCTTACCAACGACCTAGCCATTGCCACTGGGGATGTCTGACCAACCAGCAGCAGAGACGGATGGCGGTCCCTATAGCCCCTTCAAGGAGATCAGCCGGCAGCCTGGAGGAAGGTTACTTACTGACAGACCACTTGCACCCTGAGGGGAAGGAGGAGATAGCGGAATGCTTACTGGAATCCACACCTGCCTACTCCAAGCGCGGGTCTGCCTTCCCGGCACAGAACGCCTCTGCAAGCACCCAACCCAAGGACATAAGAACGCCTGACCTGCCAGCACGGTAGCCCACGCCACACTGTGGCAAACCAAGGGGCTGATTTTATGTCCAGGGAGGTGCAACAATGAGTGTATGACCAAGGGATCCACCGGCTTGATCACAAACCTCATTGTTCAAAAGCAGCCACTTAGCTGAATGGTGGGATGGCCTTTTAAAGGCTCAGTTATGGCCCCAGCCTGAGAAAACCGACCTGCTCCTCTGGTTACACCTCAATTCATGCCCCATCCCTGGAATTTTTTTTTTAACATCTTTATTGGAGTATAATTGCTTTACAATGTTGTGTTAGTTTCTTCTGTATAACAAAGTGAAGCAGCTATATGCAGACGTATATCCCCATGTCTCCTCCCTCTTGCGTCTCCCTCTAGGTGGTCACCAAGCACCACACTGATCTCGCTGTGCTATGCAGCAGCTTCCCACTAGCTACCTATTTTACATTTGGTAGCCTGTATTTGTCAGTGCTACTCTCTCACTTTGTCGCAGCTCACCCTTCCCCCTCCCCGCAAAGACCCATCCCTGGAATTTCTGCAGGGAGACTTGCTTCCTGTCAGTGGGCAGTGGTGTTGAGATCTGCATACTAGGTGTGTTCACTGTTACTTTGTGTCACTTCTTCTTGGCCCTTGCATCAATCAGTCGATCAGAGGCAGGAAATATATGAATGTGTGTGCACATATACAGATACAAGCATACAAGTATACATACACCCCGACATAAAAAATCACATATGTATTCACCCCTGCATATGAACACACATACACACATCCATGTGCATGTTTCAGAAATCATGAATTGACGGCAATATGACCCATTCCAATCCATTTCCATAGAGTTCTTCTTGCTTTCTCTCATATGCTCAATCCTATAATACCTCAGAAAGAGTGTCAAGATGGCTTTATGCATACTACTGTATGTTTCTCATCTTAAGAGGGATGAGATTTTGCCCCAAAGCTCCCCAGCATAAAGACACCAACAAAGTGTCACAAACGTGTGCCAGAACCATCTCTGGAAAAAGGCGTGGGACCATCGTGATTGGCTTAGAACCACCATTCTCCCTATCACCCCCACCCGGGCGCTGGGGCCAGGGCCCCCCCCTCAGAACACGTGGAGGAGGTGACATACCGGAAGGAGATAGGGCGCCACTGGTACAAAGAAGGAAGGGCGGCGACATAGCATATGGATATCTGAGCGGCAGCCAAGTGGGTGCGCTGCGTTAACCTACAGTCCATCGAGTGGGTCTGGCAACACAAATGCTCCGACATTATAGGGAGCATTTTCTTGGTGTGTCACGTGCACAATTTTCCGGGGAGAGGATCCTCAGCAATTATCTTTTCTCAGAGGGCTCATGGACCCAAGAAAACTTTAGGACCATTTTTGTTTTAAACTAGCACAATCCTTAATCTTAAATGTACAGAGCACAAGAGGTTTCCAGGAACTTAAACCCTAAATCAGAATATGCAAATGTTTTTCCCAATCTCATTTATTACACCTCTGCTCCTAGGGCAGGAACAGAAAAGTGCACAGCCTTTGTCAGAATACAAATGCTTGTCTCAGTGTGAATCCTCCTTGAGCTTGTTCCCAGAGACTGATTTTTCTGGCTTCTCGGGCAATTAAGGGACGCTAAATCCTCAGCGAATTAGCCACGGTGCTGTTCGACACTACTTCTTCTAAAGGAAAAGGGGACCGAGAGGGAGTCTACAAAGGAATGGAGGAAACAGAAGAGGAAACAGAAGAGCAAACTGTTACGAAGAAGAAGAAGAAAACCTGTGGTTTAAAAGCCAAAGAACAAAAGTCAAGGCAGCTTGTCAGTTTCGATGTGTTTTCAGGGTTTTATCCCATTGGCTCCAAATGCAGCACTCAGAGTCCTAGAAGTAGGGGCACCACCCGGCACAGCCGTGGCCACAGAAAGAGATCAACCTGTCCAGAGCTTTAATCTTCCAGGCTTCCTTCAACAGTTCTACTTAACTATCTGAAGAGGCTTCATACAAAGGCATCTACTGCAGTGAGTGCAGGGTAGGGAGGAGGGTGTGGCATTAAAAAGCGTGTGCCCTTGGGCATGGCTCTGAGATTTTTGCCAGGCAGACAACTGCTGTTCAGAGATGAAAACGTGGACTGTAGATTTTACTTAGCCACCACGGCCACAGGGTGACCCAATAAAATGACCGTCCCGAACGGGACGCTTTTGAGAGTGAAAGAGGATACTGTTCACGATGAAACCAAGACAAGAGGTGTGAAGACGGGCAGTCCCAGCCAGTCCAAGGCAGGGCGCCCGGCTCAGCCGGCACTGGGTGACACTGCTCTCCTCTGCGTTGGCGTCTGTCCTTTACCCAGCACTTTGCATGTTGCTTATATTGTGTTAAACGTCACAGCAATGAAAACAACATAGCGTACCATAATACACTGTAACATGGGGTCCTCACCCACAAGCAAGGGGCCATCTATCTTTTTTTTTAATGTTTTTTCTTAATTTAATTTTTAATTTTTTTTTAATTGAAGTATAGTTGATAGCCATCTATCTTCACTCCAACAAGACTCTGTCTTGAGCAGTAGCCACTTTGGTAGCCTTGCCATCAAAACTAACTGACATTTGCTCTGAGCTAAGGCATGAGGGCCATTTGCATGCTTTGGGTTTTACATCTTTGGTTCAGAATATATCCAAGTGACTCACTGGACTATTTTGGTCTTGGGAATCGAGCTGTATTCAGACAGTCTTGCTGCAATCACACATACCAGGGTAGACAGAGGCCCTCCTAAGAAACCACTGGAACATCTGCTGAGGCTGGGGAATCCAACAGATCTGATTGGGCACCGCTTGAAAATCTCTTGAGCCCTGATCATATTCTTATATTTTAAGCCATCTACAAATCCTCTCCTGGGTCAAAAATCATTTATGTACATTAACCTTCATTCTCTAAGTGCTCTTGGCTAAAAACACATTTCAAATCTAGGACTCCTGGTTTCTTGCCCTCTCCATCACTGGCCAAAATAAAATAAAAATAAATTTTAAAAGATACCTTAACCACGGAGGCTTAAAGAATAATGGGTTACTTTTAACAACAAATACCATAGGTTTCCTGAGTTCAAAAGTAGAAAATATTTATTATAAAGATTTAGAGAATAAAGAAAAGTGCAAAGAAGGAAATTAAAATTACCCAGATAAATTCCAACCACCCAGGCAAAGCCAGTGTTAATATTTTGGTGCATGACTTTGCAGACATTTTGGTACACATATTTATGACTATATATACTAACACAGATACAGAGTTGCCTCATAAAATTAAGACCCCACTGTGTACGCAGTTCTAATACTGCTTTTATCCCTTAGCATTTTATTGTGAATATTTTCTGCAGACACTAACCATAGTTTTGTAAACTTTTTTTTTAGTTGCAAAATATTTCATTCAAAGCACCACAAACACCGGTTGTGAAGATGTCTATTTATACGTAGTTATTAAGTGACCAATTGCATAGCTAGCATGCCTTAGTAGCAAGGGTAAAATATGTTTGACTCTTAAAAAAAAAAAAAAAGCTGAAAAACAATATGCTAAGTCACTCAGCTTCACAGAACTTACTGTCAACCCACTTATAATAAAGCAAGACCTCTGAAACGAACAGAGATCAAAATGAGGGTTGTATCAGACACATTTTCTCTAAAGGCTAACCAGAGAACATGCCCTGGAAAGGAAGATTTGCTAGACACTACAGCTTCTAGAGAAACAGAAAATAGTTTTAAAATAATACGAAATCATTAAACATTTTTAGCTTCCGACAGGCTCTGCCCTGTGCCGGCAACACAGAGATGACTAAGCCATAATCTTTAGTTGGATGCTTGAGCTTGCTGAGATCCAGCCGCGAGGAGTAGCCAGAATGAAGTTATAACAAGTCAGTGAGGAGCAGCATACCAGTTCCCGGACAGTGAATGGATTTCTTTTTCTGTCCTGCTTTGATATTGTTTGATGTGTGTTCAATCAGTTTACCTGCTAGGAGACGATCAAATGCAACCCAACCGACACTTTCACGATGTCCGGGCACCGTGCTAGGTGCTATGGAAACAAAGATGAAAGAGACATGCCTCTGCCCGCAGGGGACCCACGTTTTCCTGGAGACCATGGACACACAGCAAGTCATTATCCTATAGGAGTGACAGGAGCGTGAACGGGGAGCTCTGAGGGGACCCGAGCAACTCACTCACCTAAGCGAGGGTGTGTCTCAGGCTGTGGCTCCTGCGGAAGTGTGGTCCGAGGTCGAGGGAGGGGGCGGGGGAGAGGAAGAGGCGAGGCATCCCAGTAAAGGGAGTGAGCAAACACTGGTCAACAGCAGAGAGGAGAGGTATGCAAGGCAGATCCGTGGACGAGGCAGAAGCAACGAATTGGTGCGGTCACAGCTCTGTTGTCAACCGTGACCCTGCGTCCTACGTCGCTGAAGAAAAGGAAGGTGCGCAATGAGACCTCACCTGCCTCCCGGCACGGGGCCACGAAGCATCCGTGTCCTCCATCTGCCCTTCTCTACAAAGTAGGCAAGTCCTCTCCACCTGAGGCCCCTCCTCCACTCGCCTCTGGGTCCGTCCGGCCCCCGCCCTCGGGGGGACTCCAGCGCCTCAGGTACCCCTCCTCGGGCAGCGCTCCCCAGCCTTTCCGTCATGCTACTCTTGCCTGGTTTACGCCTGTAAATAAACAACTAAGCCTCTGCACCTGCCGTAAAAATGGCTTCGCTTCATTCCACATCCCCCTCCAGTCAGAGCTCCAGTTCGCCGAGAGCCGTCTGCACAGGACTGCGTTGTTTCTACTTCCGAACTTCTCCTTTCTTGGCTCAAACCCACCACGATCTGCTGTCCTCTGCCATCACACACCCCTAGTAAGCCTCTTGTCAAGGTCACCAAACACCACTGCGGGTACTTTTCTCATTTTACTCGAATCAAGTGCTGGGGTAGGCAGAGTAATTACCACCCTGCAAAGACTGCCAGGTCCTGATCCCCGGAATTGGCGAACGTGTGACCTTACACGGCAAAAGGAACTTTGCTGCTGTGTTTACGGTTAAAGACCTTGAGACAGGGAGATCCCTTCGACTGTTTGGATTCACCCAGTCTAAACACACGAGTCCTTAAAATGAGGAAGACAGAAGGGTCAAAATCTTCTTCTTCTCAAGAGATGACCTCCTCCACCCAGTTGTTCAAACCAGCTGTCCTTAGCCTCCTCCTGTTCTTTTGTCCTCCTGTGTAGTCAGATAGGAGATCCCATTGACTTTACCTCCCACACTGATTCCAAACCTGCTCCTTTCTCCACCTCTCTGGCTAACACCTCAGTCTACACCATCGTCATCTCTTACCTGGACTGGACCACCTTCTACCTGGCCTCCACACGTTCTCTTTCATCCTCCCCTAACGCCCGCTCCGTGAAGCAAGAGCAGTCATGAAACGTAAGTGCGATAAAACTGCTCCTGTGCTTAGGATTCCTCAGCGGCTTTGCGTGGAACTTGGGTAAAACGCACTCCTTCCTATAGGCGACAAGGCCTTGTGCGATTCAATTCCTGCCCGTCTCTCTGATCCCACCTTAAACCACTCTCATTCTCTTCCAGCTTCCAGTTCTTTGAGCCCCCCGCCAAGCTTTCACACATCTCAGCGTCTTTGCACAAACCATCTTTCTGCCCAGAACGTTGATTTCCCCACGTCTTTCCATTCTAGTTCCTCGTCATGCTTTAGATCTCAGCTTCAATGTCATCGTCAAGGACAGCCTTGCTTATCTACACAGCAAAGCACGTCCACCCTTTTATCGTCTACCTCGAATCCTTGTTTGTTTCCTCTGTGATGCAGTGCAGTGTATAAACACGTTAGTTATTTGTCTGTGTACGTGACGTGGCTTTGTTTGCCTTCAGCACTAGAAAATAAGCTCTGCGAGAGCAGAGACAGTGGTCGGTTTACTGTTTTAGCCCTGAAAAGAGAGCGGTTGGTCCGTAAGTGGCTGCTGAGTTACTTCTTTAATCATTCTGGTGGCACATGGAGAGTGGATGGAGATGGGGAACAAGACTGGAGACAGAAAGAGTGGCTAAGAGATCACCGCGGAGGCCCAAATGAGAGAAGAGAAGAGAGGAGCCTGGGCTGGATCGCTAAACCGTAAAGACGGAGAGCGGGAAGAATGAACTGCCTGAAAAGGTCTTCCTCAGAGGAACGGCAGGTCCCAACTGAAAACAAGAACACAGGAGAGGCAAATCCGAAAAGATGGAAAGAGCTGAGCTTGGGTTGGAGTAGAGTGAGGCTGCGGGAGCATCCAGGTAAACGGACGCAGCAAACAGCTGTCTTGTTTAAACCTAAAACTTCAGGAAAGGATGGGACAGGCAACCAAGATTTGAGAGTTACTGCTGCTATTCACAGATAGGAGCCCATTCACGTTTCTGTAGTATCGTGTTTCCAGGATGGTCCCGGTTGTCTCACCAGAAGGTCCAAGTCTAAAACCGTTGCTTCATTGTCACCCTAGCAGCAGTGAACATGGAAAGGGACTCAGTCCAGAGCCTTCCTCTAGAAGAACCGATGGACACACAGTGAAAGGAACTCACCACAATGGCATTTCGGAGCTCCAAACAAGCCCTGTTCCTCCTCTTCCCCCTCCATCATCCCAAAGCTTCCCGGCTACCGATTTCCCGCTTCCTAACAAACATCAGCCCATAAGCACCAAACGGCCGTGACGCCTGCAGAGCAGGCCAAGGAGATACTTCTCAGTATTAGATATCACACCAGCTCAGGATTTCTCCCTGAGAGGTATTAAAACACAGATTCTGACATTTTCTAGTCTTTTCCTATGTATGTTTGTTATATATGGTCACTCTTCCTTTTCTTAATCCCATATTCTCTGCCTGATCGAGCAACCTTTATACCTGCCAGGTAATGCAGGTATGAGGAAATAATTGGCTGAGTAATATCCAGCTTCAAGTAAAGCAGTGACCAGAAGGACAGAATGGTGTCCGGTCAGATGATCAGTTCATGAGTCATTACTGATTCTTATTGAAATCCACGTAAATACTAGGATGCACTTTTCTGCTTTGATAATAGTACCTTTAACAGATTTCATGGCAGAATCTACCTTAACAAAACAGATGGTGTATCAAGAGTTCACTTGTTAACCTGATAGTTTACAACTCTGAATCTATTTTTACAGATACACAATATTCCAATGGGGCGTTTCCTACAAAATGCCCGTTTAACTGATAACGTAAGTGGGTCATAGATCTTTGAAGCTGAAACAGGCCTTAGGGGAGTGCAAATCATCTTATCCATCACAGATGAGCAAACTGAGGCTGTTGTGGGACACGTAATCAGTCCTGTGAATAATGCATTTAACCCATACACCAAGTCTGTGAGATTTCAACCCGGGATGCTGAGAGCACAGGATTTTTGCTTTTGCTCTGACAGTAGGTGCAAGGTCTTTCCTAGTTTCAAACCACTGGAAGGGATGTGGCACCGATGGCTTGAGAAATGAATTCCAGAAAGGAATCAGCCGAGGAATCGAGGTACGGGATGGGGAGAAAGATCCAGACACTTGCTGGGAAAGCGGAGATCCTAATAAAAGTAACCATACTAACTATCCTCTTACAATTTTTTGGCACCACTGTTTATGAAACGCCTTTAACATAAGAGGCAAAGAAGTGCTGGCAGGGAGGGGGTAAAAAAGGAGGGCAGCCTGTTTCTAAGGAGAAGAGAAAATGGCCGAGAGGAGTGGGAGAACAAAGCAGCGTCACCGGGACGGGCGCGTCGTCCCCCCACCTCCCCCCCCACCCCGCCACCCACCCCCGTGCCGCGCCGGAGTCCCCTACTCCTCCCCTGTATAATCAACAAAATCAGCAGCGGGGAAGCGTCAGAAGGTGGCCTTTCCTCCCTCAACCTGCTGCCGATTAGATCCCAGGGCGCTTAACAAGCATCTGAATGAACGCACTTACACTCGGGATCTTAAAGCAAGGTGAGGAAGCGTTTGCCTCTGCTGAGCCTTAAAGGTCAAATGGGGCTGCTTTTGATAGAAAATGCAAGAGGACGGTAAACACGTAAACAAGGGAACTAAGTGGGCAGGCTGTAACTTGTCAGTTTATAGAATGTAGTAACAGCATTTTATTTAAGACTTGGTGTTTAGTCAGTTCAGGTAGCCCAGCTGGGGTCCCAACGAGGATGGAATGAATCTGGAATTCCTGCGTGGACTTTGCTCAATCTCACACGCACAGACTGCGGCTCAGAAATGGGCCCAGTCATTTAAAAGAGCTGTCTGACATTCATTCATTCATTCATTCAATCAACAAACATTTTCAAGGAGGAGCTATTATGTGCCGGGCTCTGAGAGGGGGTCTCTAAAAGTAAACAAAACGTCTCCTCTCTTAAGTGAGCATATAATCTAGCAGAGGAGATAAAAACATACCAAACTAAAAATAATAATTAGCAGTGATTGAGTGTTTATAAACGGGAAAGCACTATACTAAATATTATACATGTAACAACTCCTTTCATCTTCATGAAAATTCTATAGTCAACTATTTACCATCTCCATTTTACAAATGAGAAAACCAGTCTCTCAGGGGAAACAGTTCACATGCCCCAGAGCTGGGGTTTGGGGTCAAAAGTTTGATTGCAGAGTCCATTTTCTTGACTATGGAGTATGGTGATCATGTACTTTATCACCTAAATAGGGACACTTTTGCGATTGAAAGCTAGTATGAAAAACAATAAAAATTATACAATATGTTTGTTTATTGATCAGCAGATTGGTTTCATGATGGTGAACGTATACAATTCAAACCTGTTTCTTTCAAAATATATATTAAAATGCATATGTATGTATTAGACATATGTACATTAAAGCAAAATGTAGAAAAATACTTCATACTGATTAGCCGAACACTATAAAATGACACAAGCAGAATTATTTTTCTCGGCACGTGTTCACTTAAAAGTCCGTTTCTGAGCCATCAAGCCTCTAACGCTAGGTCTCACGGACCACAGCTTGGACCACAGTGATGACAGGTACGCGCCTCCCCCCCCACCCCAGGACGGGAAGGAACTAGCCAACCCTGACCGCTTGGATTTACCAGGAAGCAAGCACCCTGCAGGCTCTCTCTCCGTGAAAGGCAAGGACAAGAGACCTAAGTCGTTGCTGTGTCTGTGCATTAACATAAAATCCCGCTTGCTGCATTAAAGCCCACGCACGAATTGAGATCATGGCAGAAGCCAGAACTACAAGTGGTCGTCTGTAAAACTCATCCTGGCTTGTTTTAATGCATCTACTAAATAATGATAGTTTACTTTAAAAAATAAAAATAAAAAATCTGGGGTACATGCTAAAGCAGATGGAACGCAGGACAAAGGAGTTGTCCAAGACTGTCCTGAACAAATGAGGATGCATGGTCTTCTAACTACTGAGCTAACCAACGGCCCTAACAGGAAGCAGATGTCAAGGGGAACTGCCACGAGCAAGCGTCCCACACGAGCGGGAGCAGATCACCCCTGGTTTGGGTAATTAAAACAACTTTTCTTTTGCCTTTTATTGTAAGAAACTTTAAACATACACAAAAGAGAACACTCTAATGAACCCCTAAGTACCCATCACCCTGATGAAACAGGGATCGATTCTGGGCCAGTCTTGCTTCATCTACAGCCCTGCCCCCACTAGACTTCTTGAAAGTGAATCCCAGACATCACAGAATTCCATGTGTACGTTGTTCAGCATGTCTTCCTGAATAGTAAGGAGCCTTTGGGGAAAACTTTACCCATGAGATACCATTTGAGCTAAGTCTTAAAAACATGATTTCTTAAAGGCAGATGTGGAGAACAGAACATTCTAAGGGGAGAGGGAAGGAAAGCAGTAAGGACGAGAGCGTCGATGTGGGGAAGCGAGGGGCTGGAGGAGGGTCTAAGGGGAAGGAAGCGCAGACTCTGTGAAGGACGAGAGGTGCCCAGAAACGAGGCCGGGGCCCAGTCACACGGGGTGACACCCACAGGGAAAAATACCCCTGGCAGAGCGACGTAAAGAAGACGAAACTGTAGTTCGGAATGGTTGAGAACACTATCCAAGGCCATCAAACTAATACAGGGTAGAACTGGGAGTTGAACCTCAAGTCCTTTAGGCTGCGGGTCTAGAATTCACTGGAAGAAACCTTCCTTATCATGGCCCTGGGGGAAAAGTAGATGGCTCAACACAAACCCAGTAGCACCCAATAGCACGCTGTGTTCTGCTGTCATTTTATGGTAGGACTGCGTGTTCTGGAATCCATAGAGAGCAGCCAAGCATCTCCTCATTGCTGGAGTGTTCTTGCGACACAGGTCAGCAGAGCAGAGTCCGTGCCCCCATAAAGGAGATGCTAACCTGCTCCCTGCTAATAACCGAGGCAGAGGCCTCATGTGCTCCCTGGCTGTGTCCAAAGGCAGCCTGTGAAGGGTTCTGCAATGTGCCCAGGGCTCGGCGAGGAAGCAGGAGGGCCCGAGAAGGGAAATTCAGCGTATGATGTTCGCACGTTGCGATCCCAAACGTGTGTGATTCAGTCCAAACGCGAGCTGAAAACCTCACTAATTTCACCTTCCTGGATTCCCAACTGCCCGATTTCAAATTTCTACACGTAAATTCTGACTGAAAGGGACGTCGTGCTTTCTGCAAAAGAAAGCAATCTGACTGCCCACCACGGAGGAAAAGTTCTGAAAGGTGGTACACGGCTGGGGTTTTTTTTTGGTTTTTTTGGTTTTTTTGGTAATGTGTGATTGACAATTAAAACGGAATCTTGCCGGCCTGGGCTCCTTCCTGGCTACTGCGAAGCCGGTTAAGCTGGTGGCCGTTTCCGTGGCTGGGGACAGACTTCGGCGGCCTCGGATGACCTCCGCCCGGCGAGGGCCGCCTCGGGGCGGTGAAAGGCGGCTCCCGGGGGCCCCGGAACGGCCCTCTCCCCTCTCGGCAGCCCGCCTTCTCAAGCCAACTCTTCGCAGAACGAAACCGACGCTGTCGGGCACCAGAAACGGTCGCACAGACACGCCTCTGGACAAACGCAGGCCATTCAGCGCCCCGGGCTGTGTCTCCCGCCCCTCGGAGCACGGCCCCAACAATACGCGCGCGGAGTGGCCTGTGAGGCGCGCAAGAAGGAGGCGGTGAGGCCCCGGGGAGGCGCGTCTCGTCTCGCCGCGGCCGCGGGCGGTGCCCGCCGTGCAGGCTGCAGGTTCGGAAACCGTGTCACACGCGGGCCCGTGGCGACCGCGGGCAAAGGACGACGGGAAACCACCGAGCTTCCGTCTCGTCACTTCAACAGCTGTGTCGCGACGAGGCGGGCGCCCCCCCTTCCGAGTGCCTCCGGGAGGTGAAGGAAGGGGGGGACAGGAGTTGTGTCGCCGGAAAGAGGGACTTTCTTAGGAGCAGCTGGACAAGGCAGTGGGCGTTTTAAATCTGTGCCACACAGGTTCTCCTCCTAGTTCGCTAAGCGGCCCTGCCTCGACTCTCCCCGGCAAGGCCGCCCCGGCCCGCGAGTCACGCCTCGCCTGCCCTCCCTCTGCGCCCCTCCCCCGTGCTCACGTGTTCCGGGTCGCCAGGCCACTTCTCGACACGGAGTCCCAGGCGAGGCGCGAGGTCGGGGCTGCGGTCTGCTCGGGTCTCCGCGGCGACCTCCCGCCCTTCGCGGCTGCACGTCTCCGTCCACGGCCCCCCGTAGCTGTGACAGACGTGTGGTCACTAAAATCCAGACTGTGGTCCCCCTGACTCCCCCAGCCTCGTCCGCCAGGACCCCCTCAAGACACCTCGGGGTCCTGCTGGTGCGGGTGCAGTGCCTCAGCTGCGTCTGCCTCCGGCCTCCTGACGCTGCAGCCCAGGACACCTGCTCACCCGTCGAGATCCAGCTCCAGCAGGGTGCCTCCTCCTCTGAGTCTCCGCCTGCCGTCTGCGTCACCCCCTCCCCGGCCATCGGACCCTCACCTTCCCTGCACGTTGTGTTATTTCTTTGGTGACAAGACGGCCCCGCGCTAAACCCTTAGTATCTTAAACGCAAGGGCCGTGTTTGTTTCATCGCACTGTACCGAATGGACCACCTGGAATTTCTCTGCTGAGTATGTGATCAAGACAAGGAAAGAAGGAAGGGAGAGAAATAAGGAAGAAGGAAGGTCATAGGTATATATTTTTTTGAAAGGTGCCCCCCGGAAAAAAAAGAAAGATGCCCTGCATTTGGTGCCTTCTTTATTCTATTTCCTTTCAACCTCAGCACCTGCTCTTCCACTGAATTTTTAAAATTTAGTTTACTGTTCTCAAAGAGAAGATAATGACTTGTTTGGCTACCCCAAATATGAGTGCATTCTATAAAACAAGGGGAGATACTAGTCAGAATCAGTTCCACCAGAATAATAGAGGCAATCATTTACCTGAAGAAATTTGGTAATTCAATGAATTAGGAATTAAAATAACCAGCTTAATGCTAAAAAGAAATTTTTGCAGTAAACCTGAATTTGTAAAACATGATTTTTTTAAATGCATACCATACTGTAATAATCAAGAGAATTCAGCTCTTTTTCTCGAGTATGTTTCAAACAGAGTTAACATATAACCCGTATGTAACAATATTGCTGCGTTTTTAGTCCCTTTATATTTAAGGGTCCAAAATATATTCACAAAATATTACCATTTGTGAATGTCAGCCAGTTTTTAATTTATATTCCTTCAGAAACATGCTACCCTGGTCATACACACTAATCTGTATCACTGAAAATAACCAAAGATGATAATTCACAAACAGAGTCTCAGCCCCGCGTAGAAGTTCTAATTGCCCTGGAAGCCTGGAGGGGTTTTAAGTATAAAAACCCTCGGGGACGGACTACTTCCTGCCCTGAGGGCGGGCAAGTACCGCGAGAGTGAGGCCCGCCTCCTCCCTGGCTTAGGGGCTGGTAGTCGTGCTCAGCTTCGCACGCCAGCCAGGCGGGGCGGAGCCGTGACACGTGATTTTGTTTGTGGGGCTGCAAGCCTCTAAGAGGTCTGCTTCGAAGCACGCAAACAGGTCAGTGAATAGGAAAACAAAGACGTCTCTGGTGACTTTTGTGAGAAGAGTTTTGGTGGTGAAGTGGGAAGAGACGCCAGACTAGAGGCACTAAAAGTTGCATGGGCGCAGAGAAAATGGAGAAACTGAAGAAAACAGTGACAGTGGCAACATCCGACGGACGTAAAAGCAGTGGCACATGCGGAGACGTCGACGATGCCCAGGAGAGGCAACAGATGGAAACGAAAATGTCTCCTTCTTTTCCTGAAACTGGGAGACACTGCATTGTTTAACGCAAGATAAAGGAGTATCCCAGCAACAGGATGACAGCCAGGTGGAAACCTGGGGGCCACAGGAGAGGGACAGCACTGCTGAGAGCAACGGGGAAACCGTTGGGGTCCAGGGACGCAGAGCTCAGCAGAGTTAACACTCGGTATGAGGACAGGCCTCATAAGTCCACATTTCGGTGGAAATCAGAGACAACGAAACAGCCAAGAAACGCCCTGGGATGTGGTTCTCAGACTTCAGGGTGATAGAAATCTCCCGGGGTATTTGTTTCAAAGGTTGTGGCTCTGTTCCCTGGGATTCTGATTTAGTGGCTCTGGGGCAGGTCCTATGAATGTGCATTTTAGGAAGGAAGGGAGGGAGGGAGGGAGGGAGAATTATAAGTTTTTCTGAAGGACCCCGCCTTCAAGGGTGATTGTGTTAGAGGTGGTAACGGGACCATAACTTGAAACCAGCCTAAAGCAGTATCTCTCAAACTTTAACGTGCTTATGAATCTTCTGGGGATGTGGGTCGAACGCAGATTGTGATGTAGCAGGTCTCGGGGGAGGCCGGAGACCCTGAATTTCGGACAAGCTCCCTGCTGTCGCCAGACTGCTAGTCTGCAGGTGCAGGGACCACGCTAGGGATAACAAGGCCCCAGCAAAGGATGCAGTCTGGAAAGGAGAGGAAGCCCCGTGAGCACGCCAGACCGGGCTCCTTCACTGACCCAAGCGGCATGCAGAGCGGGGGGCCAAGCCCTGAGGACTCCCGGCCGAATACCGCTCAACGCGGGGGACACACATGCCCACAGGCTTTGGACACGAGAGGGGAAGCACCGTGACAGGGCTTAGCAACAGGGGTCCTTCCTGAAGCGCTCACTGTCGGTGCACAAAGGTAATTCCAGGCGGAGTAGGGGGTCACAGGCTCACCTCTAAATCCCCAAGCTGTGGCCTTCAACCAAAGAAGCCACCACTGCAGGAAGGTACTCAGGTCTCTCTGAGGCAGGCGCTCTCGCTGGGGAGTCTCCCAGGGAAGAGAGCACTTGAACTGGGTCCAGAAGGGTGGGTCCATAATGTCCAGGTGGAAAAGGAAAAGGGTGCTGTGAAAGGGAGCGGCAGGTGCAAAGGTGTGGACTGTGAAAGGGCCTCGAGGCAGTGGCCCGCCAAGCAGCAGGTCAGGCAGAGCTTGCAAGCTAAGGAGCTGGCTTTCATCGTGGTGGCCAGAAGGGAACAGCAACGGCACTCTTAGAGCAGGAGGAGGATGGTAAATGTTTCGTAGGAAGATACTTAGCAGCAGGGTAAGGGAGCAGGTGTTGTCAGAGTACCCACAAGAGATATGTAGCCTCCAAAACAAAGCAGTTCACTCGGATGAGGACAGAAGGCCAGGCAGGGGAGGCGCGAAGGCAGAATAACAGGACTTAGTGGGCAGGAACTAGGGGGAAGATCATTTACGACAGACATCACCCCAGGTGTCTGTAGCTCACGGGGAGAGCTCTCGGTCCCACCAAGCACACCTCTGTGAACGCCGACAGCAACTTCTCGTCCTCAGATTACTAGCTCTACGTCAGGAAAGTCACAGGTGTGGCGTGCTCAGCAGACCAAACTCTAATGAGTTTAAAGATCTGATTATTACAGTAGAGAAGGTGAGCTCCGGACAATTTCTAGTATCAGTTATTTTAAAGTTCCAAACACATAAGGTTGCCCTACTTTAAAATAAGACTCAACACAAATCCCAGGCCATTCCCAACCAAGTTCTTTCCCTGTAAAAGAACAGAGGAGTCATCATAAAGCCTAGATACTATTTTCCCCCAGAGATCAAATGTATAGGCATTCCCCCAGGCCAACCAAAGTCAGGTTCCAAGATGCTCCACTACATATGGTGACCAACTCACGCCGCATTGCCCTGGACGTTCCTGGCTTTAAAACTGAAAACCCACACGCTGGGAACCCACTCAGTCCCAGGCAACTCTGCACAGTTGGCCCTTCCACAACGAACAAAGATCCAGATGATAGATTTTCTAGCCTATGTTAACAAGTATGAGACAAAGAAGAGCAAAGGAACCATTAGATCAGGGGTTTTTAGGGACTTAGTGTTCGTGTCCATTTAACTTTCACAGTATTTCAATGGGGCCCATTTTAAAGATAAGTAAACTGAGAATCAGAAAGCTAAGTGATGCACAAGGCTACGTAACAGCCAGTCCCAAACGGAAAGCTTTTAAGAATCACTTGATTCCTCCCACCTTGAGTATGGCAACTTGTAATCCTTAAGTAAATGTCTGGTGAGCGCAGAGGTTCTTCCCATAAGGGAAACTGGGGCAGGGCAAGAGTTAGAACCCCATCCTAC
This sequence comes from Kogia breviceps, assembly GCF_026419965.1. Classification (NCBI taxonomy): domain Eukaryota; kingdom Metazoa; phylum Chordata; class Mammalia; order Artiodactyla; family Physeteridae; genus Kogia; species Kogia breviceps. The sequence goes on from NC_081328.1 coordinate 55,581,620, forward strand.
AAACACCAGACCTACAGCCTGCTGCGTCCTGAAATAGAAGAGCTTATCATCATAGCAAGAGAATTAATGGTTCTCTCTCTTTAAGTAAGTTTTACTTGGGGCTACCAATGTTTGTCTACGTAATTAATTACCATTCTTCTCCAGACATATTTTTTTAAATCATTAACAGCAATTTCAAGCATTAGAATCTTCCCTAAGTCAGCTTCGTCTTTTTCTTTGGTCATATACGATCCCTTACTTGCTCTCCTAGAAACCTAAATTCTGAAGTGTGAACCATGCACAACCCAACATAATTTTAGCAGGAATATCATTACCATCATTAAAATGCTTTGGGTCCTTTGAACGGTAAGCACACATTTACAAACCTTTTTGTATTTCTGAAACATGCAGCAGAGACATCAGATGTTCTCTGAATACACATGAGTTCCCCCACTTCCGAGCCTCCCTTGCCGTTTGTTCTGGCCAATGGGATGTGAGTAGAAGTGACAGGTGCCACTCCTGGTTTAGGAATTAGTTAGTGAAAAGCCCACATTGGAATCTCTGGTTCTCTCTTCTCCTGCCATAAACACCTTCAAAGTCCACGTGTCCTACGTGGCATTGCTGAAGGAGGGTAGTCTAAGACTCATCCAATTTTATCTGATACAGAAGGAGTGAAACAGCATTTTGTGTTAAGTCACTGAGAGCTGCCAGTTACTTTGATAGCTTACCCTGGCTACTTTCTTTTTTTTTTCTTTCTTTTCTCTCAATTATGATATTTCTTGTGTGAGTCTTAGGAAAAAAACATCCAAATTTTAAAAACGGCAGAAGGTCGACTGTGTCTTTCAGTGACACGTTAGAGCGATTGTTCTTGAAGTGTGGTCCCTGGATCGCCAGTATCAGCGTCACCTGAGGCCTCTGTTAGACATGCCAGGATCTCCCCGCCACACACCTACTGAAGGAGAAACTGAGGCTGGGTCCACTAATCTAGTTTCTACAAGCCCTGGAGGTGATTCTGACGCAGGCTTAGATGTGGGAACCGTTGTTCCGGAGCGCTCTCTAATTGTTGAGTAAGGCCCGGGCTCCATGAAGTGGTGTGTTAACTTGCGTGAACATCTGTACAGATGCAAATGACTTCTGTCTGGTACCAAAAATAACCTCAACGGTTACAGTCCTATGGCCCTGAAAGATTAACAGGTTTTTTCCCTAAACTATCAACACTGTACCAACAATCTTTGTAAATCCTGTCTTGATTTTTCTCCTGTGAACCAGCTTGGCTACCCTCATTAATGAATTACATCATTGGTCAATATGTGTTCCCTATATATTTGTATGAGTCACATTTTTAACTCTTTAGAAATCGTACTTTGACAATGGTGACTTGGATAAACAACGTGAAATATTCTAGAACTCCACAGAAGTATAAAGCTTGAGAAGGGCAAAAGTAAAACGTGAAAATTGCACTCAGAGATTCTACCCGAACCCTGAGAAAGTCTACTTAATAATCACCAAGTCTGTAAAAGAATCAACTAGCTACTTGTGCTTTGGGGGGCGGGGGAGGGGGGCGGCTTTACATTTTTACCTTTATATAGTCCACAAAGGTGTGAAGTAAGTTAGGCTCATGTAAATACATAAAGGCTGCTCAAGAATAAGTAGGTTCAAGATAGTAATTAGTCAGAGAAAGAAGCAGCATTTTCTTTCTTTTCTTTTCTTTTGTTGACACATAGTTGATTTACAATATTGTGTTAATTTCTGCTGTACAGCAAAGTGATTCAGACATACATATACATATATATATCCCTTCTTTTTCATATTCTTTTCCATTATGATTTATCACAGGATATTGAATACAGTTCCCTGTGCTCTACAGTAGGAGCTTGTTGTTTCTCCATCCTGTATATAATAGTTTGCCTCTGCGAACCCCAAACTCCCAATCCACCCCTCCCCCACCCCCTTGACAACTACATGTCTGAGTCCGTTTCTTTTTTTGTCTTTAATTTTTATTGGAGTATAAGTGATTTAAAATGTTGTGTTAGTTTCTGCTGTACAGCGAAGTGACTCAGTTATGCATATACCTATACCCACTCTTTTTTAGATTCTTTTCCCATATAGGTCACTACAGAGTATTGAGTAGAGTTCCCTGTGCTCTACAGTAGGTCCTTACTACTTATCTGTTTTATATATAGTAGTGTGTATGTGTCAATCCCAACCTCCCAGTTTATCCCTCTCCCCCCTTCCCCCTTAGTAACCGTAAGTTTGGGTCTGTTTCTATTTCGTAGATAAGTTCATTTGTGTCGTATTTTAGATTCCACATGTAGGTGATGTCGTGTGGTATTTGTCTTTCTCTGTCTGACTTACTTCGCTTAGTATGATCATCTCCGGATCCATCCATGTTACCGCAAATGGCATGATTGCATTCTTTTTTATTTTTATGTAACGTTCCATTGTATATATGTACCACACAGAAGCAGCATTTTCTGTCTCAACACTGTTGATATCAGGCCCTGATCATTTTCTGCAGCCGAAGGTCGTCCTGTGCGTCGTATAATGTTTAATAGCCTATCTGACCTCTGCCCGCTAGATGCTGGTAGCAACCCCCATCCTGTGTGACAAGCAGAACTGCTCGTAGATGTTGCCTGATATTCTCTAGGGAGCAACAGCTCTCCTAGTGGAGACTCCCTGGGTTAGAGGAGTGTTCAAAGAGCAAAAGGAGGTGCTTTTGACATTTGCAATGATAAATCCTGGCAGATTTCCACACTGTAGCTACCCAGCTGGGACACACCTTCTCACTTCTATCGCTTTCTAATTCATTCATTGGGACCTTTAGAAACTCTTGACAAGATTCTAAACTGTATAAGAAAAGGGAAAAAACATGGGGAAAAAGAAGAATGTAATCTAAAAATGAAAAAATAAAGAGAAAACAGTGAGAATGGGATACACAAGAGCGTAAGACAAGATAGAAAGTAAAGGACTAGGAATTACACACGTTATAATGGTCCAACTTCATCAACTCTCTCTTCTGAAGAAAATGAATAGAGCAATGGGATGGTGAAGGGGTCAGTAATATGCACCCAGTATATTCCATTTGCTCCCCCGTGCTTCCCAGCCCTCCTTGCAGCCGGTTTGACCCGTGTGATCGGTTCTGGCCACCGAAATATGAGACGTGAAATATGTCATTTCAGGCTGAGGCAGTGAGGCGCTCCCTTGTCATGGAGACTGGTGACAAGGCCATCTTCTCCAGATGGTACAACCATCGATGGCGGAGCCTCCATCAGGCCAGGTCACCGAGTCTCTGAGAGGGGTGGGGTTTCCTGACGATTCATTAGGGACATGGAGCTCGGGCAAGGAATAATATTTTTCTTGTATTAAGCCACTGAAATTTGGAGGTGTTTTGCAACCTAGTCTAAGCTGACGAACACAGTGAGGATAATAACTCCACTCCAATGAAAAGGCTCCTAAAGTCCTCAGAATTCAAATCCCAATTTTTCTTCATCAAATTGCCCATTTGCCAAATTACTTTTTTTTTAATTTTTGTTTTATATTGGAGTCGAGTTGATTTACAATGTTGCGTTAGTTTCAGGTGTACAGCACTGTGCTTTCGTGTAAATATACATATATCTATCGTTTTTCAGGTTCTTTTCCCATATAGGTTATTACAGAGTATTGAGTAGAGTCCCCTGTGCTCTACAGTAGGTCCTCGTTGGTTACCTATTTTATATACAGTAGTGTGTACGTATGTTGATCCCAATCTCCTCATTTCTCCCTCGCCGCCCCCCCCCCCCCCGCCTTTCCTCTTTGGTAACCATAAGTTTGTTCTCTGTGTCTGTGACTCTGTTTCTGTTTCGTAAATAAGTGCATTTGTATCATTTTTTTAGATTCCGCATGTAAGTGACGTCAGACGATACTTGTCTTTGTCTGACTTGCTTCACTTACTATGATAATCTCAAAACTTTAAAATTTTGTATAAATGGACGAGATATGGAATTCAGAGGCCACACTTCCCCCCAATAGGGGAAAACTGAATCGACTCAAAAATCACCAAGTAATGTTTTACTACAGTATAATCAGAATTCCACGCATGCATCTAAGCCGGGTTTAGATGACAGAATTCCACAGGGTGAAACAAGATTACTAAACAGCGACAATAATACCAAATAACAATAATAATATAAGCATTTTGGTTGCGGGCCTAAGATGTGCCCAGAACTACATTATCTGCTTTCTTTAGTTATGACATGTAATAATCATCACAACAAGTCTACAAATTAGATATTGAGGCAAGCACAGTTGGCTGCCCACTCAGTTTGCTATAACAAAATCACAGTTTTGCTCTGAAAATGGGTGGCAGGGCTGGTGGGCCCCTCCACCAGCCTCAGAAGATGAAAAGCAATTGATTAGTGGATGCCTGGCACACACCCCTAGATATAATCATGCTTGTTTACATTTTCCCAGGGTTAAGAAAAGAAAAAGAGGAGTATAGACCAGAGACCATATGCAGCCCACGAAGCCAAAATATGCACAATCAGACTCTTTACAGAAAAAGTTTGCTAACCCCTATTTTATGCCAACCGTGGTAAATTAACGCCTTTTGCCAATATGGGTTTGAGGGGGAATAAGGAACACAGCTTTTGGCTCCAGGTTTGCAATCTGAGAAGTCTTCTGGGAGCTCCTGGAAAGCTTTTCCTTCCTGATTAAAATAATAATAAGACCCAGGGGAGAAATGTCCCCTTCTTTTCCTGCCTTTTGATGTTGTCATGTGACATCATGATATTTGGGGCTACAGAGCAGCCATCCTGTGACCAGGAAGAAAAAGTCAAGGAAATCACGAATTGAAGGGATACCCTCCCAAGCCAGGGCAGGGCTAAACTGGTGAATTAACCAGCTCCGGAGGGGTGCCTCTGCAGGTATTCTTGTAGAGGGAGTAAGAAACCCCCGTTGTGCAACCACTTTCGCTGGTATTCAGCTACTTGCAGTGGACAGAATCCTGTTCTCTTTCCATGGCCCCTCAGTAAACGAAGTCACATCCCCAGCATATATAATGGACCTTGAGAAGCTGCAGTAGTTATTAGACGCTCTGCGCCCAGCTGCAACACCCTTCAGAACCTCGTAGGCTGCGCCCCACGCCCCCCAGAATCATGATTCTCTAACCCTCGCTTAGGAGAGAAAGCTCTAAATCTTTGAAGTTCAGCCTTGAATAGTAAATACTTGAGCAATTCCAGCATCACAAGGTTAGAATCTTGCATTTACAAAGTGCAAAAAAAAAAAAAATTGTGAACCATATGCTGTTGACACAATCCCTTAAAAATGTTGCTACTTACAAAGTATTATTATCCCCAGATACATGTTTTCAGAATAATTTTGACATATCTTTATAAAAGTTCCTTGAATTTACCTTTTCAATTGCCCTGGGTCTCCCTATGTGACACAGAAATCACCTTGAGCAGTCAAGTAGGCTCTGTGTGAGAAACATCATCAAATGTGTACGCGGCCATGACTACATTAGAAGGTTATTCCCTCTGGACACAGTCAGAGCATCTGTCCTGGTCATTTACTCTGGTCAAGACTGGCTCCTGTGGGTAATGACTTAATCACTGGAGCCTGGAAGCTTTCACCACGCTCAAAGGCTGTCACTGCACCCGGTGATGGAAAAAGCGCTTCTGGCTGGGAATGCAGACGCCAGCCAAGTCACAATACCTTCCTGATCTTTCTTTTCTTGCGTCTGCCACAACAAAGAATTCCGACTGTGGCACTGAGAAATAAGTTTGTCTGAATACAGCCCTTAAAATCTGAGGAATTCCATTTTCATAGTTATAACCTGTGGGCCATAAATGGTTATCGACGCAGGTTAAATTTCCCTCTTCATTTCAGCATCTAGGACAATGTGTTGGGGACATTTTTTTTTCCTTTAAATCCAAGGCAGTGGTTCTTAACCTTGGCCGTACATTGGCATCCCCAGGGAGCTTTAGAATATAATGATGCCTGGGCCTGCCTCTGGAGTTCTGATTAATTGTTCCAAATGCAGCCTGGGTGTCGGGGTGTCTAAAAGATCCCCCAGGTGATTCTAACATACAGTCAAAGCTGAGAAGCACTGACCCAAGGTCAGTGGCCAATAGAACAAAATGTAATTAAAGAGCCACCCCAGGAGAAAAATAGCTAAACTGCATTTACAAAGGGCTAACAGAGAGAACAGAACTAGAAGAGGTTCCTCCTACAGTTGAACACTTCCAAAATAACAGGAAATCGATTATTATTAATAAGCAGCTAAAAATACACACACACTAACAATTATTTAGAAAAAGGAGAGAGGGACTTCCCTGGAGGTCCGGTGGTTAAGACTCCGTACTTCCACTGCAGGGGGCGCGGGTTCGATCCCTGGTCGGGGAGCTAAGATCCCGCGAGCCGCGTGGTGCGGCCAAGATAAACAAATAAACAATAAAGAGAGACAGGAGAGAGGTGGCTAGGAGAAGGAGACCAGACGTAAGGAAGGAGGGTGAGTGCGTCTGGCCGCCTTGGCCGTAAATCTTACCCACGCCTCCTTGTCCACACCTTCCTTAAACTGCACATCAGAATCATTTTTGAAGTGCACCCAGCTCCTCAAGACCCGAGTCCAGGGGCTCAGCAAACCACCGCCCATCGGCCAGATTTGGCCTGTCGCCTGCTTTGGTAAATAAAATTTTGCTGGAACACCGCACACTCACTCATTATCTGCCTGCTTTCACTCTGTGACGGCAGAGATGCAAAGGAAACCCTAGGCCCACAGACCCTCCCGCCTGCCTCTACGGGAGCAGTTTTCCGCCCGACGCTCCCGTCTGTCATCTCATCCATTAGCGCACCAGGCGTCAGTGTGCCTGCCTCTTCTGCTCTCCCACCCGCGCACGTCCAAGAAATCTGCACTTCTGCTCCTGCCAAAGTCCTCTGCTCTTCTGCTCAGGCCCGTCCAAGGGCACTGCGGTGGCTCCAGGGGCCCCTCTGCCCCAGTTCGCTTGGAGTCTGCTCGGCTCTGACCAGGACACCTCAGGGGCCTGGCTGACTGTCCCTCTGTGCGATACCAGCTTTCAGGCAAAAAAAAAAAAAAAAATAGCACCAAAGTCCTTACCAATTTGCTAGAATCGAATGTCCTCATGTTAGAAGCCAACTAAGATATCTGACATGCCCTCCTCCACAACCTAAGTTCAGACCTCCCTTATCAGCTCCTGGTTTTCCCTGATGAAACTTCGTTTTCTTCATTTGCTTTTACTCCCTTGCCAAGACCTAGGTAATGCATTTCTCAATTATCCCCATAGTACTGCTATTTCTTAGCAAAACTTTTACCATGGTAGCAAAAACCAGGGGTGATTCCAAAAGCCCCTTTATTATTATTTGCTTTCCTTCACATCTGTATCTTTAAATACAGGGGGAAGCTCTAATTGAACTTTTTGGAAGGGAGATGGAAAGGAAAGACATGAGAATCTATTGCTATCTAGAATTAAAGTTTCCATAGGAGACGGGACGGGTTTTACAGACAATATGAAGTGTATTTGCTCCTAAGATAAGAGTTCTTCTCTGCCCATCAGTAAAGGACTATCTCCACGTTTGCAATCTGGTACTGACTTGTGGACGCAATACCCAGATGCCCTGGGCAGAGACAGAGGAGGAAGGCATCTCACGCTTCCTTTCCCCTTCTCCTGATACCATTCCTTTGCTCATAATACCAAATCGACCTTGGCACTACTGACATTTGGGGCCTGGTAATGCTCTGTTGCGGAGCTGCCCTGTGCATGGCGGGATGTCTGCCAGCCTCTCTGACCTCTACTCCCAAAATGCCAAGAGCACACACACAAACACACAGCCCCTCCCACTTATACCACCAAGACTGTTTCTGGATGCGGCCTAATGCAGCCTCGGGGGCAGCGCCGGCCCTGAGCTGAAAACCACCAGGGGAGGGGAACCGGTCCCACAGGCCTACCTGCTCACTAGCTGCCCCTCCCCCACCTCCTCCTTCCTCGGGGCTGCTCCTCTATCGAGGCCTCCATCACCTCTGACCTGGAAGACAGCCACACTCTCCCATCTGGTTTCCCGGCTGCCCTCCCCGCATGGGGCTCACAGACCCTCCAAACTGCCACTGGGGTGCGGTGGGTGCTGGGGTGGAACACCCAGAGTGGCCTTCAGGCCTGAGGCACGCCCTCCCCACTTGCGGAGCTTCTCCTGGGAGTGTCCTCAGTTGCGGCGCCACTTCCCAGTGGCCACGCACCCCTCCAAAGGGCCAGCCTCATCCAGTGATGGCGGCTGTATAAAGGCCTGACCCCTGTGCCTCTGGGCGGGACCCTTGGGGTGAACCCATCCAGCTCCAAAGCATCCCTGTGGCCCGGGCCCTATCAGCTTAGTCTGTCCCCTCTTCCTTCTGTCCAGGCATGTTTCATTCACTCCCCTTCCATTCTACTCCCAAGGACGCCCCCCAGAAACCTCCTGCATGGAAAGCTCCCTCTCTGGGTCTGTTTCCTGAGGGACAAAACCAAAGACACAGAGTTCTCTTCCTACGTTACAAAGCTGATCGTGACGCTCCCCTGCCAGCATCCTGCACTGGCTCCCATGGCCTACATGGAGGGGCCCCGAAGAATAACGATCGGAGGGGCACACAGGGCATCACCATCAGCAGGGCACTGAGAAAGCCCTCTTCGGGAGGATAAAAGCCCTGACGCTTGCCGATTTCCATGGTGTAAATATTTCCACCACTGTCAATTTCAAGCTACCCACAGTTTAACAAGCAGATTGCACAATTACTGGCTACTTAATAAATAAACGGCTTTCGTGAACCAGACACAAGCCAGTGCCAGCATGCTGCTGATAACCCCCGACTGTGCAGTCTTGTTGTTAATTCTCATTGTCCTTCACTCATACTTCACTTCAGCCAGGACAAATTCTTGCCATTCTCAGACCACCAGGATGCTTTGAGGTTCTGTGCCCTTATTCACGCTGTTTTCTGTCTAGACTATGCTTCCTTTCCCTGACTGACTCACGCCGACCAACTCAATGTTCTGGATTCAGCTCAAATAAAATCCCTTCCGTAAACATTTTTCAAGATTCACCCCTGCCCATCCCGTTTCACTCACAGGTTCACTAGAACCCTCTTGGTTTTGTGTTCACAAGTACCAAAACTACTTTGCTATCGTATTTCATTATATATACATGTGTGCATTTACAAGACTGTACTGTCTAGACTGTAATTACTCTGAGGGCAGGATCATATTTATATTTTTCTTGCATCGAAGGTGCTCACAAAATGTGTTTTTTGATGAAACTAAAACACTGGCCTCAACTTCCTAGCTCAACTTTATCATGAAACACAGATCTTAAGAGAAAAAGTGCTCCGGAAGACATTTTTTCTCAAGGAAAAACTGCACTGTTACCCCAAACTGGAACAATGGGTTTGACCCCCTGCCCCCGACCTCCGACATGCTACACAGAGGCCGAGCACAGATGAAGGCTGGGCCAGAGCACGACCTCCACGGCTGCATCCCAAACCCAAGGGTCTCGGAAGGGAACGGAAAAGCACTGAAAACAAGAGAGACGTTCGGAGGCCCGAGGAGATGGGCAGGTGGCCAACTGGTTAGCTTCTGGCCGGGCAACGTGGAGACCAGGCCTTCCAAACGCTACTGCCCCAGACCCAGAGCCGTCCAGGTGCCTGCTGTGCTTCAGATTTAGATCAAGCTGCTCATATTCACTCTGTACCTACTCCTAGGAAAACACTACATCTTTTTTTTTTTTACTTTTTTTTTTTTTTTTTTGCGGTATGCGGGCCTCTCACCGCTGTGGCCTCTCCCGTCGCGGAGCACAGGCTCCGGACGCGCAGGCTCAGCGGCCACGGCTCACGGGCCCAGCCGCTCCGCGGCACGTGGGATCTTCCCGGACCGGGGCACGAACCCGTGTCCCCTGCGTCAGCAGGCGGACTCTCAACCACTGCACCACCAGGGAAGCCCTACATCTTTAAATGAAGGATAGAAATGACAACTAACCACTCAGGACAGTCTAAGCAATAATAATCAGCCTTTGCTTTTAAGTCAAAACCAAAAATGCACTCCCCTCTCCCCCTCCCCCGCAGAAAAAACTCCACAGAAACACATAAGAATAAACTCTTTTTCTCCTACTGACTTTTCTGTTGAAGTATAGTTGATTTACAATACTATATTCGTTTCAGATGTACAGCATAGTGACTCAGTATTTTTACAGATTATACTCCATTAAATGTTGTTACAATCATAATAAACTCTTGCATAGCACCTGCGTGCTGTATACCAGCTCTGTCTTAAAGGCTTTACATTTATTAACTCTATATGAATGGTTTATACACTATATGTTATATGTTATAATATTATATATAATTTGAGTGATATACTATTATGATATATAACATATATGTTATAAATATATTATATGATGTTATATAATGCATAACTGTAATAATACATTGTATTGACATATGATGTTCTTTTACGTGTGGTATGTTGTAAATATATAAAACATATATCACATAATAGAATCTTCACATCAGCCTTGTTTCCAGAGTACTAGTATTATCCCCATTTTACAGATTGAGAAACAGAAATGTTAAGTCACGTGCCTGAGGCTACACAGCTAATTAGGGGAGAGCTGGGGTTGAAACCCAGGCAGCCTGGCTCCAAAATCGATGGTCTTAATCATGCTAAAAAGGAGGAGAAAAACAGGCTCCTTTCACCCCTGTCCTCAGAGGACTGGTGATGTCACTTTCAAAGCTGTGACCCCGGAGTGCCAGCCTCTGCCCTAGACCTGGACACAGCACGCGTGGCTGATCACGCTCGGCCAGCCCTGCAACACCTACAAACGCCCCAGTTGTGAGGGGAGCCTTCCACTCGGCAACTTCAGCATGTGGGAAAAAGCCGTGAACCCCAAGGACAGGAGCCACCAGAGGCAAAAAGGGGAAGGAGAGCACCTCCACCGCCAGCAACGAAGACAAATGCTCTGAACCATGCTGAAAGGAGCCACGAAGAAGCAAAGCACCAGGAGGACACCCGGCCCTGCAAGCAGCCCGTCGGGCCACCGGGGGGAGGAGCCTGGCGTTACCCGGAGGTGCTAAAGAAGTAAAAACCGCAGGGGCCGACAGTCGGGGCGCGGCTGAGCGGAAGCACAGAAGCAGCGCGCGAAGGAGAGCGGCAAGGGCGGAGGCCCGCGGTGGCTGCCATCGAGGCCCGGACGGGCCAGGGCCGGCGGCGCGGCCGCACGGCGGCAGCGGGAGACCCAGGGCCGCCCGGCCGCTGGGAACCCGGGCCCTCCGCGCACCACACAGCCGCAGCGCGCGCGGGCCGCGGTTCCTGCGTAAAAACGTTAGGCCGCGTTTAAGGGCCGAGCGGAGAAGACGGGGCCTTTTCAGAAGGAGTCTCACGTGAGACAGGGTTCAGTTAGGCCTCCGTGCGGAGAGGACTTGAGTGTTCCTGAAAAACGCTCTGAGAGCGTTTCCGCACGACGCTAGATTACTGAGCCACTTGCTCGGTTTCGCGGTGGGGTAAGGAGCCCTCCTGCAGATGAGGAGGGGCGAGGCGGGTATCCGATGGTGTCTGGGTGCGTGTGTCCTGCTTCCTGGGGGAGCAGCGTTTAAGGGCGCCTCCCTGCTTCAGGCCTAGGCTGCCTGACGTGCTCGCCTGCTCGCGACCCTGAGTCCCTGGGGCTCGTCTCCGTGCCCCGCGATTTCAGAGTGCTTTGTTCTCTTTGCTTGTGTTTTGGCCACGCGGCACGCGGGATCTCAGCTTCCCGAACAGGGATGGAACCCGAGCCCCCTGCAGGGGAAGCGCAGAGGCTTCACCGCTGGACCGCCAGGGAGAGGTCCCGCAGTTTCAGGTTGAAAGGGCCCTGGCTGCCAGCTGACCTCGACAGTCTGGCGGGCCTGCATCTCCCTGGACTCAGCCGTTCCCCCCTCTTCCAAGTCTCCCTGCCCCGGGCTCCCTGCTAGGGAAGCGTGGACCCTGCTGCCTGTTCACTCCCATCGTGCCTCCGGGACCTGACTTCCCTGTGGTCGGCTAACGCTCACCCTTCTGCGGGCGCCGGTGGCCCCAGCTGAGACGGCTGCCCCAGCGCTTCCGTGTGTCATCCTTGGCCTTCCAGTCCCCACCTGTCGAGGAGACTGCCTTCCGCGCCATCGCCCGTTTCCGCTTCCCAAACCGACCTTTACATAGGACTCCTTTGCTGGTAGGAAACAAAGATGGCAATAAAATCCGAAGTTATACAAATCCAGCACATCATCGAACCTGCTGAGGGTATCGAATTCAGTGACTACTTCGCAGAATTGAATAATTCAACATCTTAAAAAAAAAAAAAAATCACGACGAAGTCTAGCCGTTGTGTTTTCAAGCACCTGTTCCCCAACAAGCTCAAAACACAGCCATTGTGAAAAGGCAGAAGAGGCGTGCACACGTGTCTTTCAGGATCTGGGGGGGCGGGGGGGGCGCTGATGTGATGCTGCAAAAGGCAGGGGATACGAAGAGGCAATGAGGCTGAGGGGCCCCGGATCTAAGTCCGCATCCACACACCCTGCTACCGACTAGCTCCATGACCACCTCAGAGGAAAGTACTCAGCCTCCCCGAGCTTGGATTTCCTCACCTGCCAAGGAGAGAAAACACCCACCTCCAAGCCTAGCCACACATGAGAGGTCTGGGGTCTAGGATATACCTCTAAACACTGGAGGAGAAACTGAGGTACAGAGAGTAACTTGGCTCCGCCGGTCCTGCTGCCACTGATTTAGCCCATGTAACACGACTCTGAACATGCAGCAATCCAATCTCTAGCACTTAGTATCGTTTAGGCTTCCTGTGCGTCACCCGAAACACTTGTTGACTAACGTAGATCCAACCTGTACCCCCGCACTGCGTCCTCGGTCCCTCGGAGAACGCCAGCGTTCAGCCGCTGGACAGTCAACTGTCAATCACCGGCTAGATTATACAAACTGGATATTCTTAGGCAAAGTGATAGATCTGCCCTGCCCCGGGCTCCGTTTCCATTCGTGCCCAGGAGAGACGAAAGCAATGAAAGCTAATCTAACGTTGAGGGAGACGGCAGCTGCTGAGACCATGTGCACACACCCAAAATACCTTTGTTGCAGGGTAAAAAATAAACAACATGTTTTTCTTGCTTAAACTCTTAACTCCTTAGCTGTGTGTGTACCTATCTGATTTCTTGGGCCACCTGACCCGCATGCTTTAATGACTCGAAATAAATGTGAACTAAAGCTCAGAAGGATACATTTGAAACTGAAGTTGATGGTATAAAATATCTCAAAATAAGGAAGAGACACCTCCACGAGGTTTTACTTTTTCAAGCTAGAGTATAGAAATGCAACATAGCCCTCATCCAAATAACCACCCTGAGAAGTAAAGCTACCGTTTATGTCCCACCAACCCAGTCATTAGGCATAACATCAGAGTTCTTTTAATACTCTTCGTGGTACTCGGGCACTTACAGACAATTCACTTCTTACCCACAGAAAACGGAGTTCCTACAGACAAAGACCCAAGGCGTGGTGAAAATACAGAAAGCAAAAGGGAAAGGCTAGGTCCTAGCCTCGGGTCGACCACCTGGTCGTTACATAACCCCCGACGAGCTCCTCCATGCGACAACTTGCCCTCCTGGGAAACAAGAAAAACACCTATTCTACTACTCAAGTTTTTAATCAGGATAAAACAAACTTTATTCTCTGATTTTGTCTATGATTTCTGAAAATCATTCACAAATCAAGGCCATGCCATTCACATTTCAAATCCCACTTCTTTTAAGTGAAACAGAATTAGCTCCCTGACAGACCTAACTGAGGCTGAGCCAGCCCTTTTTTGCTTTTGAGGTCAGTAAGTAATCTAAGACTGAGAGTTTTCACTCCACTACTGAACTCTCCCAGTCTGAGTTTCCTTCCTCTATCTCAGACTGTTGGTGAAAATCTTTTCCCGATGCAAGTACACTTTGAATTTCCCATACGCCTGAGAGTTGGTGGCATATGCGTACGATGGCCAGCTTAGAGACGGCAGTACGTACTGGTCCTGCATTTACAGCGTGAGTCCCCTTCCTGTGTGTGGAGAATCTGCAACCTCACGAGGCGGAGCCAGCTACCCGTGATGGAAGCTAAGAGTGCTGGATACTCCCTTTCTCAGCACCCTTTGCGCTGGAGTCTGGGCCCAGCACAACCACTGTAGACTTGGAATTTGTCCCTAGTGATGTAAACAGGCAGGGGCAGCACAGGATCCATCCTGGCACTTGACAAGAGCAGTGGCAGCTCCTTCCAGCTGGGGAAGCCTTGCTGGAGCAGCTACGATGAGGACACACCCCAGGTCCGACAGCAGTGGCACAAGCGAGGAATCTGTACCCTACTAGTAGTATAGCAGTGGCGTCGGCACCAGCCCCCTTCTTTGGTATATTTTCGTTTCTGTTCAAGCTCTGTTGTCTGATTCTAGTTCTCTGGCCCTTCGGCATCTTCTACGAACTACCCCAGATTCTTTCAACGGATTCATTTCCTGCCAAGATCAGTAAGAATCAGTTTCCATACCTTTTCACGACGAACTCTCATTGATTCAGAGATCATATCCTCAAGGCTAAGAAATCAACCAGCAGAGCACCTTGCCCCATCCAGAAACTTCCAGCTGAAGCAGCACTAAACTAGTGACCCTATCAACCTTTTCATTCACAGTGTGCATCACACAGCAAGCAGAAGGGATTAAAAGGGGGGGGGGGGCTGAAAATAACAAAATTGTAGTTCAAGGGCACAGAAAGACAAACGGACAATGTTACAGCACCTCAAAAGTTTTCAGGGCCAGGGGCTTCCCTGGTGGCGCAGTGGTTGGGAGTCCGCCTGCCGATGCAGGGGACGCGGGTTCGTGCCCTGGTCCGGGGGGATCCCGCGTGCCGTGGAGCGGCTGGGCCCGTGAGCCATGGCCGCTGGGCCTGCGCGTCCGGAGCCTGTGCTCTGCAATGGGAGAGGCCACGGCAGTGAGAGGTCCGCGTACCACAAAAAAAAAAAAAAAAAAAAAAAAAAAAAAAAAAAAAAAAAAGTTTTCAGGGCCAAATCTATTCAGACCTTTTATATGGAAGGAAGTACAATGAGGTACTAGAAGAAGAGCATGGACTTTTAAATTAAAAAAATTAATCTGAATTTTGGTCACTCCATCACCTCCTCTCCCCCAACTGACTAAGAAACTGCACCCCAGACAAAACCCAGCTGTACCCAAAACCTACGTGCCATACAGGACACGCGTATTCAGGCCTCCTTTGCTTTCCCTAAGCTCTTCACTCTGACCAAAATGTTTTCCCCTTGCTACTGAACTCGTATTCATCCTTCAAAATCCAGCTCCCGTGTCACTTCCATTGTGGAGCCTTTCCTAATGGCCCCCCAGTTAACCACTACTTCCTCTATGTTGCCGGAGCCTCTGGTGTGGTGAGTCATTCCCGGGACCCCACCCCACCCTGATGGTCAGCTCCCAGGACAAGCGGAGGTCTTACCAGGACCAGGAGTAGGTTTTGGGCAAGCAAGGTGCCTCAGGGGGCACGCGCTCTCAGGTGCAAGTGCACGAAACTCGTCCTTACTACCTTCCTTCAGTTCAGAGCCTATCATAAAATAAGTACTGAGACTCTGTGGATTGAACGGTGAGGAATGTGAGAACATGTACATGATTCAGAGATCATTTATACGAAACTAGAGAAGGCAGTGTCTGACACTGTCACCAACGGGTTGGGTGACCTTCCTGAAGTCACGCAACCTGACCAAGTGCGAAGGACAACGTGGTGCCTCCTGCGGCCAGTTGGTGGCTCTGTGACTCCCCGTTCAAAGGAAGCTCGCGAAGGAAGAGCCCACGACAAGAGGGGCCAGTCACAGGGGGCTCCGGCTCTTAGGTGAGGCCCGACGAACGCGTAGGACTTGAAGGAAAGGAGGGGAAGATGGTCCGTCTATGCAAAGGCACCGCCCATGGGAGGGGTACGAGATGCTGGAGGGAAAGAACGGCAAGAGGCTAGAGGAGAGGGTGCATGTGACCGAGGGAAAAAACAAGCTGAATATAAATCGGATGGTTTGAGTGGAAGGAGACCATGAAACACCCCAGAAAACCGAGTGAGGTAATTTGGGGGCTTGGGACTGAGCAACAGGGTAGAAGTCAGACAGAGAAAGACAAACACCACACGATATCGCTTATACGCGGGATCTAACGAAGGGTGCAGGTGAACTATCTACAAAACAGAAATAGAGTCACAGGCATAGAAAACAAACTTACCGTTACCAGGGGGTAAGCGCAGGGGAGGGAGAAACTGGGAGATCGGGACTGACACATCCACACGACTATATAGAAACTAGGTAACTAATAAGGACCTGCCGTACAGCACAGGGAACTCTGCTCACTACTCTGTGATGGCCTATGTGGGAAAAGAAGCTAAAAAAGAGCGGACATATGTGTATGTGTATAACCGAATCACTTTGCTGTACACCTGAAACTAACACAGCAGTGTAAACCAACTGTACCCCGATTCAAAAAAAAATTTTTTTAAAGCATACAAATTAAATGTGTTAAATTTCTGGAATAAAAGTAAAAACTCTTAAAAAAAAAAAAGGATAGAAAATACCATTCTATAATAATAGAAGGCTAAGAGCTGCAGTTCTTAGTGTCTGTTAAGCACAGGCACGTTTAGGTATAGCACACAGGTGATCTCGTTTAATTCTCGAGTCAAGCCTCTGCGGCTGCTATGATCACCATCCCATTTTACAGATGTGTACGCCCAGGTTCAGTGAAGTCAAGTATTCAAGGTCACATGGCTGCAGATGACAGAAGCAAACTGAACTCGTGCTTTTTTGCCCTGCTTACACCCGAGAGGAGAGGAATCTCATGAGGGTAGTGAGTGGGGTAGGGCTGGCAGGTACGGCCAGAGGAAGAGCTGACCCAAGGGGATACTGTTCTCAGGATGCAAGCTTAATACAAAAAAGAAAGGAACATTCGAAAAAGCCGGGTGGGGGGGATGAAGAGGGTATACATAGAGGAATGGGGGCCGTATGGGGTCAGGGAGACAGAGAGCCAAGATCACATCGGTCAAGAGAAGTAGCGGCCCTGGGGTCAGGAAGACTGGGGTCCCTCTGCAAGCACCACGACTTGCTATCTGGCGTGTCCTGGAGAAGCAATTTCACCGCCCGAAGCTTCCGTTCTCACATCCCTACAATGGACATAATACACCTGACTTGACACGTATCATCTCTGAACCTTCTTCACTGGCCCATGGAGCGCCTGGGTGTGACAGGCAGGGGATAAACCATAACGTTGTTTATCACTCAGACTAGAAGAATCAGTGAAAGGACAGATGCACAGAGAGATGTGAGGTCAGGGCACAGATGGGTATGACCAGGAGCGGGGTGGGTGGGGGAAATGTCTGTTTCAGATGTGGACTCAGTCTTTCTCCTCAAAGAAGCAAACTCATTTGCTGACAGTGAGGAAGGCAGAGGAGCTGGAGACCTCCCCGGAAAGCAGAAGGTCTAAACAACTTTCTCTGCAATTCTCAGAACATTCAAGCTGAAAGGGACCTGAAGGATAATTGAATTGAATTCTTACCCTGTCTCCATTTTACGGGTGAGGAAACAAGCAAATGTGTTCCATAAAGGGCCAGATAGGAAATATTTCAGGCTTTGTGGGCCATAATTTCTGTCCAAATAACTCAATTTTGCCATTGTAGCATGAAAGCAGAGATAATACATAAAGCAAACAGGCGTGACTGTTCTAACACAGAAACTAGAGCTCTGTATAACTTTCATGGGTCATGAGACATTCCTTTTGATCATTTTAACCATTTAAAACTGTGTAAACCACTTTAGCTCGTGGGCTGTACAAAAACACACAGTGAGCCATAGTTTGCCAACCCCTGCCGTAAAGTGGTTCTGAGGGACTTCCCTGGTGGCGCGGTGGTTAAGAATCCGCCTGCCATTGCAGGGGACGCGGGTTCGAGCCCTGGCCCGGGAAGATCCCACGTGCCGCGGAGCAACTAAGCCCACGCTCCACGACTACCGAGCCCGCGCTCTAGAGCCCGTGAGCCACAACTACTGAAGCCCGTGCGCCTGGAGCCCGTGCTCGCCACAACTAGAGAAAGCCTGTGTGCATCAGTGAAGACCCAACGCAGCCAAAAAAATTAAAAAGAATAATAATAATGTAAAAGAAAGTGGTTCTGAGCTCAGGCTAAAGATAATCAGACATGAGTCTGAGTCTTGCCCCACAATTTACTACAAGTGAAACTTCAGCTTTGGTATCTAGTCTCCCTACATTTCCTCATGCACAGACTCCTCATTTATAAAACGTGGATAAAAAGTAGACTCATTCCATGCAGTTTTTGTGAGGATTATGTGAGATAAAAAGGTATGTAAAAGAGCTTAGCAGAAGGCCTGGTTCAAGATCAAACCAAAACAACAAACAGAAAACACTAGGCAACATAGCGTCAACTAACAGTTCACCCAGGATCAGAACCCCTGGCCCATCTACTCAGTTCAGCACCTTTTCCAGTCCCACAACCACCGGTAGACTTGGTTTTGCAAGAAGTCAGATGTTCACGAATATGTAATTCAGTGGCACTAAAAAAAAAAAAAAAAAATCCCCTATCCCCTTGGAAATGTCTTCCCATCTTGGAGATTCCCCCATCAGAAATATATTACTCTATCTTCAGCTGTTTTCCACTTGAACAACGCAAATTCCCCTTGGATGAGTTTTTAAGTTATATTTATTATGTAGTTTATTAACTACTTTTTAAGAGGTTCTCTTAGACACTAGATTGTGATAGGAAATAAAAAGAGAAAAGAAATGTGATGTATCCAAACAATGGGATGCTATTCGGCTGTAAGAAGGAATGAAGTGCTGATAACACGCTACAACACGAACGGACCTTGGAAAGCAATTAGGCTACGTGGAAGAAGGCAGATACGAAGACCACATGCTGTACGGTTCCATTCACAGGAAATATCTAGAACAGGCAAGTCCATAGAGACAGAAAGTCAGTGGTTGCCAGGGGCGGGGAGTGGGAGTGACGGCTTTCCATCTGTGGTGACAAAAATGTTCTGAAAAAAAAAAAAAAAATGTTCTGGAACTAAACAGTGGTGACGGTTGCACAACCTTGTGAAGATAGTAAAACCACAGAATTGTAGACTTTAGAATGATTTAAATAGTGAGTTTTATGTTACATGTATTGATGTGTGACCACAATAAAAACTATACATATATAAAGAAGACACAGGAGGATTCCACAGGTGTGATAAGAAGTTCTCCTGTGAGAAGCAAGAGGAGAGGTTAGAAAGGGGAGACTGAGTTCGTCAAAGCGCATCTCAGCCGACCTTACAAGTCTGCGTGAGGCTAACTGTGCATGTTACCAGCCCATTTATTCAAACAGTACTTGTTAAGCACCTACCGTGTGCCAGGCACTGAGCCTGGCTCTGAGGATAAACTAGAAAACAAGAAAGAAAGCGTTTCTTATGATTCTTTCCAGTCTATAATTAACTGGAGCAAAAGCCCCCACCCAGTTATTTTTGCAAAACAAATATGCAGAATATTTACTGTCGAGTCATTATTATACAGTTTTTAAAATGACAGCATTTCTTCATTGATTCTCATTTGAGACCTGCCTAATAACTAGCATATCCAACGGTGAGAAAAAGGAAAAATATGTTCTTTGAATCAAGAGAACCACAGGATTGTGCTCTTGGTGGGGTGGGGGGGGCGTTGGGGTAGCGGAAGCTCCAGGGGAGAAGGATGGAATTTCGATGAGATCTGTTAATTTGCAAACTTGCTATCTTCCCGAGGCTAAATCTCTACAAAGGACAGAAAATGTGACAGCTGCACTTCTTTTAAAGTGCTGTTTGCAGTCTAACAAGCTAACACTGTTGGCAACACGTGTATTTTGTTTTTAAATCAATTCCAAATGATTGAAAATACATTTTAGATTTTTTTTTAACTTTTAGGCACCTCAGATCTAAAACAATCCATAAAGCTGAGTCTGTCCTTTTTTTTTTTAAAGACTTCCTTACCTTTCTTGGTCATATGCTCTTGCATTTACAATTTATGTGAAAAACAAAGCTCTTCCTCCATCTCCACTATTTACCATTTTCTTTTTTTGTCTAATTGAAGTATAGTTAATTGACAATGTTGTGTTAGTTTCTGGTGTACAGCAAAGGGATTCAGTTAGACGTATATACGTCTAAACACATATATATCCTTCTTCAGATTCTTTTCCATTCTAGGCTATTACAAGATATTGAATATAGTTCCCTGTGCTCTACAGTAGGACACTGTTGTTTATCTGTTTTATACACAGTAGTGTGTATATGTTAATCCCAAGCTCCTAATTGATCCTTCCTGCCCCTTTCCCCTTTGGTAATCATACATTTGTTTTCTATGTCTGTGAGTCTGTTTCTGTTTTGTAAATAAGTTCACTTGTATCATTTTTTTAGATTCCACATATAAGTGTTATCATATGATATTTGTCTTTCTCTGTCAGACTTAGTATGATCATCTCTAGGTGCATCCATGTTGCTGCAAATGGCATGATTTCGTTCTTTTTTATGGCTGAGTAGTATTCCGTCGTATACACGTACCACCTCTTCTTTATCCATTCCTCTGTCGATGGACACTTAGGCTGTTTCCGTGTCTTGGCTATTGTGCTGCCGTGAACACTGGGGTGCATGTATTTTTTCAAATTAGAGTTTTCTCCAGATATATGCCCGGGAGTGGGATTGCAGGATCATATTTATCTTTTATTCTCAGAGGCATTTAAAATGGATAAATGCACTTTGGAAAACAAGTGAGTCCAGTTACATATAAATTCAGGTTACTATTAGAGTATGGTTTAAGTAGTTAATTTCTCCCAAACTTCTACCACAAACAGTAAAAGCATGGATGATTTCCTTGAGCCCAAATGGTGTAGAGGAAGGGTGAAATGTCTGAAATACTGATACCTCACCCACTAGGGTGCACCTGCCTTAATTTCACGCTTCAGAATTTGCACCATCTCTCTGTATTCTCTGCACGTTTCAGCCTTAATATATCTTCCCAATCAAATTAGGCATTTCTTTAAAACAACAGAATTAGCGACCATCTAGTTACAAGAAGATGAAACCAAGCCCCAAGGAGGTGAGAGGCAATAGATGAGAGAACACATCTAGTGAAAAACTACAGGCAACTGGTTAATTTTTTTTTCTCTGATTTGTTGCTAAGAAGTATGCAACGCTGTGGATGTACACTTTGGAGATTTTGAGTTAAAAAAAAAAAGCAAGTTGAAAATAACACAAAAATAATATTAACTGCTCATGAAATTTGGAAGAAACCACCTTAGGTTTGATTTTCCATTTCCTAGGTGCTCCCTCTAGCACTTTTGTTAAGACACTGGGACCCATGGAGCAGTTTTCCTTTTTCAGAGATCAGGACCCACCTCCAGAGGTCCGCATGGTTAGACGCTCAGGCTCTAGAACCGAGGCTGGGGTTTCCGTCGGTAAAACCTCCAGAATGGCAGGCCCTCAGATGTGAGTAGCACCGGCCTGCCCTCACGGAGGAAAGCGAATGGGGTAAGCAGACCATCCCCCCGGGGCTTAGCAGGCAGGAACGCCAAGTTCATTAGCTGAAAACTAAAAACAGCAGGGTGGGAGACATGCTCCTGTGAACAAAAACCGTAGAATCAGGCCTCCGGGCCTGCCGTGGTGCAGAGGCAAGCGCGAGCTGGTGAGCCGCCAACGAAGTGTCATTAGGAGCTGGGCTGTCAAAGGGCAGTGAAAGAAAACTACCAGTACTGATCACCCCTTGCAAACTCTTTCCCATAAAGCTCGATATCTTTCTTTTGTTCCTAACTGATAGAGAAAGTTAGCCGTAGACTTGCCAAAGGAGAGCTTTTCGTGGCCAATCTGGCGCTCCGCTTTAAACCCAGCTCAGGATATTAACAAAACCTGTTGCCAAGGGACAGCGATGCAGAGTTGAGTCTAAGATACAAAAAATTATATTCGGCTACAGCTGCTGGAAGAAACCCTCTCTCAGCAGTACTTCATACTGTGGATCTGCGTCCGGCAAGGAACGGCTCGCAAGTTGCAGGGCCTTCCCTACCTCGGTCCTGCCTTCTCCCCTCCCTCACCTCACTACCCAGACAGATGACCCCCTGCCCTGCGGCCACACGAGGCTTTAGGATTTCCTGGGCGCTCAGGCCTGCACACACCGCCCCTCCGACCGGAGCTGGGTCTGCTCAGACCCCCCACTCCCACCCAGTCTCCAAGTCTCCCATTCCCTTTCCAAGATCTAAGCAGTTGTTCAACCTTTCCTCTGAGCTCTCATTAAGTCACACATGTTGGTACACAAGTCTGTCCCTCGTTAGAGCGTGAGCTTCTTGCGAGTAGGAATCATCTCCCAGCACCCTCCCTGGCACCCAGCCGCGAAGCCCACCACGAGCATCGAGTACATGGTCAGGGAGCGAATCAATGCATGAGAGACCGCGTGCGGCATTGAACAGACCCATCCAGTCATCTGATGACCGACTGAATGGACAGAGGCCCTGATTTCCTGCGCCTGGTGCTGTCGTTTATGCTTTATCTTTAGGCCTCAAGGGCCCGTCAGTTTCTGCCTTTATAGGGTGAGCATAGGGGCTTCCCAGGGAGTCAAAGGTGGGCCCAGAGCATCAAGATGCGCCCGGGATGCCGACGATGGCGCGTTGGAGTGTCAGGAGCTCTGCCTTCGCGACCGGATCCGCTATCACCTGGGACTTCCCGGTGCCTCAATCCCTCTGGGTCATAGCTGCTTTGTCGATAAAGTGAAGCGCGCGGCCTACATGATCTCTAGGGTCCCCGCTAGATGTAACATCCCACGGTTCTGAACTCTTCACGTTTGGCCCAGACTCTGTACCAATATACTTGGGCAGCTGTCACATCAGCAGAAAGTGAATCCGGTATTTATCGCTCAGCCAGCAGAGAGCACCGGGGCGCCTTTTCTGTGCTGTTCTCCAGCTCCGGGGCCTGGACTCTGTTTGCTCACCACATGGTACTTTTGCTCTTTTCACGGCTCAAGTGGCCTCCTTATAAAGGCAGATGATGGTGTCTATGGTCTGAGTCTCCTCCACTCTCAGAGAACATGAGGGAATACGAGGAGACCCAGCTCCTTCCTTAATCGTTAAGTTCTTCAATCATTAACAGTATGCGGACTTTAAAAATGTTACGCAAATGTAAAACGCCACAGGTCACAATACCGTCCAGGTTTCATTCAAGTTTAAGGCTAAGCAGCCGTATTCGCTGTTTTCATTTTTCCATGTGTTTCCTGATTTATTATGTCAATCCATTTGCCTCACTTATGCCCGTACTCAGATAACCTGTTCCTACAGCCCCTCTAAGTGGGCGGCGGGCCGCGTGTTTAACCCTCGTGCCCCTGGTGTACTCAGATCCGGTCAATCCAGCCCCCACCCATTGTCAGAGTTATGTTTTCTTTTGCAAAATAAGAGACTGTGATCTCTCAGACCAGAGACTCTGTAACCAGTCAAAAGATGGTGGGGGCTCGAGGACCAGGTCACCCAGGTGCAGGGCTGGCGGCTCCTTTACACCGTGTGCACACACCGCTAGGGTAACAAAGCCTGGCCCGCAGGGGACAAGAGTAAAGACGCTTCTGGAAAAGCAGAACGCGGCCCCTGCAAAGGGAGAGAGAAAGGGGTCAGAAGATGCCTTTCTCAGTTCCCACCAGGCTCCTCTGTGCCTCCTGCAACTGGACTCAACAAAATTCTCCCTCACGAAGAAAAAGACTCTTTCACTGGAGGGAAAACAAAACACACACAGAAATATACACAAATGCACACACACGCCTGTGACCACTCCACCTGTATATTGTATACACTCGGGCTTCCCTGGTGGCGCAGTGGTTGAGAGTCCGCCCGCCGATGCAGGGGACACGGGTTCATGCCCCGGTCCGGGAGGATCCCACGTGCCGCGGAGCGGCTGGGCCCGTGAGCAGTGGCCGCTGCGCCTGCGCGTCCCGAGCCTGTGCTCCGCAGCGGGAGAGGCCACAGCAGTGAGAGGCCCGCGTACCGCAAAAAAAAAAAAAAAAACACAGTCTATCGTATACACTCTTCCTAGGTCATAAGCATTTTTCCATTGGTGGTTCTGTCCGCCTTCATTACCTGTGACATCAGGTGGGCATCTGTAACTTCAACCATTCCCTTACTGTGATGCAATAGGGTGTTTCTGTTTTTCACTAAAGCATGAACCTTGGGATTTCAATGAGCTAGATCCAAATCCCAGCTCTGCGAACCACTAACTAACTGTATGATTCTGGGCAAGTTATTAACCCGAGCTCCAATTTCCTCCTTTGTAGAATGGGGATAAGTTTACCTACCGCTCCGGTTTTCATGCAGATTAGCCCTGGTTAGTTTAGCGCTCATCACAAAGCCTTGCACACAGTAGGCCCTCAAAGATCACTCGCTATGTAGGACACAGGCTCATAAATGGGAGCTCAGTTGTCCGGGTTCTCGACACTGCCCAAGTGCTTTCGCAAAGACTCTGCATCCCCCGATCTACTTGTTTTAATCGAATTATAATTAACATGTATTATATTAGTTTCAGGTGCCCCCGCGCCCGCCACCCCCCCGCCACCCGCCCCGCCACCCGATACCCTTTTTAAAACAGAAAAGCAGCACAGACTTTCCTCTAGAACTTTCATTTCTCCTTCCCAGCTTTGCCTTGGGATTGAAAGTCTAGGAGTCAGGGCTGCTTTTCCACATGAGACTGTATTCACCTCCGAATCTGAGACGGGAAATGAGAGGCTGGTTTTAGTCCTACAGCCAGTGGTCACACCGTCCAGCTGATTCACTACTTTCTGTTTTCCTCTGACTCTGCTGGCCCCACTTAGAGAGCTGTGTGCAGGTACTCAGCGAGGACATAAGTCTAGGCTCGCTTTAAACAAGCCCCAAGCTAGTTTCTGTTGCTCTTTTTCCTCCTCTCCATACACCCTGGCTGCCTAGGAAGGCAGCATCACACCATAGGCAGGTGAACAGAGACTGCATCCGAAGCTGCAGGAAACCGGTGAGGCGGGTACCTGTCTCTTATACGCGGGGCCAGTACGGAATAAAAACTCACACTCATGCCTGGCTTCTGCACCCTGGGTCCTCAGACCCCTTCACCCTCTGATCCCCACTTGCCAGCTGACCTCCCTGCTGATGATTGCTTAGTCCTCTTCCGTGTTGGCTCATCTCACTCTTGACTTTCTGCCTCACCACCACGCTTGCCCACCTGTTCTCTTGTTGTTCGGATCACCTGCCCCGGGACCACCCACCCAGCTCCGAAGGGTGCCTTACCGTCCCGTGGCCTGTTCTGGGTCGCCCACCTGGCCACGCACTTGACAGATGCTGCCATCAATACCCTGGCAGGACAGTCTGACCGATGACGGAGCTCTGTCCTAAGCTGGGAAAGTTCCTTCCCACTGACCTTACCCCCAACCACCCCATAGATAACACATCCCGACAGTTTCATCCCTGACTGTCCCTTCTTCCTGAAGCTGATGCGGGTATTTTTATTCAGAATTTTATGCTAAACGTACTCAGACCACATAAAATAAAGCTGCCTATTAACACAAATAAGTAAGACACACAAGTTGAAAAGACCTGTTGTTAATAATCAATATTGGAAGAGCTTGGTAACACTCGAGTAGCACTTTTTTTTTTTTTTTTTTTTTTCCTGAGGCTTACAGGCCTTTTCTAAAAATAAGCTTTGCCCGGCTACAGATCCTTGGTTCTTACTCACTGCCATCCCCTCTTAAGCTTTGTTCCGTTAGGACTGGAACCATTTGTTACAGAGGGAAAGGCCTCCGTATATCTGCACAGAAGGGGCATGTGACAGCCACGGACGGTTCACCAGCAAACACTAATTAAGTTTGGGAATTAAGACAGCAACAGCGCGTGTGCGTGTGCGCGCGTGTGTGCGCGTGCGCGTGTGCGTGTATATGTGTGAATTTAACAACCCCCCTTCTCGCCGCCCCCCAGTTTAGAAGCAGCCAGTCTCTCACTAACAACAGAAAATCAGAAAAAAGAGCCGGTACTCGAGGACCAGACGGCAAGTCTCCTGTTTTACTTGCTTATTCTCCCGAGAAGCACTACAGCGCAAGTTCCATTTGGCCAAGTTAATGTCCTCCCTCTACCAACAGGCTCCAACCCAGGTCGAGGGGTGCCTCCCTCCTTCCTCCGTACCCCAGCCGCACCTTGTGTACTACACGCGTATCACACACGGGAGCGTTAACCTGCTGACGTGCTCATCTTCTCATGCTATGGGTTGAACTCTGTCCCCTCCCCCCAAATTCCTAACTTGAAGACTTAACCTCCAGCGCCCCAGAATGTGAGAATTTGTCTTACTTAGAAATAGGGTGGTTGCATCTATCATGAAGTTGAGGTCATACAGGATTAGGGTGGGTCCCTAATCCAACAGGACTGGTGTGCTTATAAAAAGGAGAAAACTGGGAGAAGGCCGTGTAACGATGAAGGCAAAGATCCGGGCAGTGCTTCCACAAGCCAAGAAATGCCAAAGACGGCCTGCAAAGCCCCAGGAGCTAGGAGGAAAGCATGGAGCAGGCTCCCCCCACAGACCTCAGAAGGGATCCAGCCTGCGGCCACCTTGAGCTCAGACCTCTCACCCCCAGGACCGTGAGACAACAAGTCCCTGTTGTGCAGGGCACCCACTTTTGTGGCACTTTGTTATGGCGGCCCTAGCAAACTCACACATCCTCCCGGACGGCCAGCTCCTTGAGGGCAGAGATGGAATTCTGTGCACCTGTGTCGTCACTGAGCACAGCTGCAAGGTGCAGGTTATTTGTACAATTGTTCAATAACGCTTGTTAAATTCAACCAAGAAATATATGGTCCTCTGCCCCCGACACACAATCTCACGCATCTCCCCTACGCCCTGCCCCGCCAACACTGACTTGCTGTCAGTCTTGCCTAAGGACAGACAGGTCACACCAGAAAAGAAAGATTGCAATTTAAGACGGAAAAAGTCATCCTAACCCTAGTGTATCAAAAATTCTCAATTTCATTCTTAAATCAATTCCAGAACTAAATGTGCATTTTTTTCCCCCTACTTTACCTATAAAAATAGAAACTCATTCAGGAACAAAGTCCCAAGCAAGGAGACTTAGCAAGCCACTTGAAGGAGATAACAGAGTTGGCAGGTGGGTCCTAGCCCCCTGGCTGATGGTATGTTCTCTTTAACTGCCCAGCACGGTGAGGCAAAAACTCCCCCGTGGCTTTCCTGACTCGGACTGGGGGTGATTCAGCCCCCACCCACCTAGTCCACGCTTGAGGCCCTGAGCTGAATGAAGTCCCCAAGGAGAAAAAGGTGACTTACTATCGTTACACTGAGAAACAGCCTATTGTGAGCTCCAGAGCTGTAGGTCACTGTGTTTTCGAAACCAAGATAATGAAAGAAACACAGATTTAATCTAACAATTGTATTAAAATATCAATTGTATTAAATCTGTTCACCTTTTAAATGGAATTTTTCTGAAATTAAAAATACACACAAAAATGTATGAACTCCCTTGCCAGTACCCGGTATCATGCTTGAGAAAGTAAGTTTGGTAAGACAGAGAACTC
Organism: Kogia breviceps; assembly: GCF_026419965.1. Taxonomy (NCBI): domain Eukaryota; kingdom Metazoa; phylum Chordata; class Mammalia; order Artiodactyla; family Physeteridae; genus Kogia; species Kogia breviceps. Next base: position 55,609,185 of record NC_081328.1, read on the forward strand.
TCTGGAGCACTTCTCTTCAGGTAAAAGTAAAATGAGAATTCAGAAGTGCAGTTTTCCTTCTTTTCAACTGACTTCAGCTAATTCTAGAAAAGAGAAAAGGAACTAAGAAGTGGAAAAGGCAGGTTGGCAGGTTATAGAAAATGAAAATTACAGCTGTGGCCATGCTCTGGAAACTATTCCCTGACCTAGGTAGACGTTGATTATTGAACCAACAACTTGCTTATATAATTACAGTGTGCCTATAAACCCAGTTGATATGATATACTTGTTTAACTATTAACCTCTAGATTTCCTGGAGTTTCCACAATCCAAAAAAAAAAAACCACCTAAAAGTACGAGATATGACATGTTCCATTTATTAACCTACTGTGATCATAAGTGATAAAAACCGTATTGAGCTTGCTAAGAAAAGGAAGTTCTTAGAAAACACACATAAGGTCTTTGAAGCTCCAGAGATTTTCCTAGGGCATCTTCTCTTCTTTGTTCTTCTAAGGAATTGTTCTGCCTCTGTCAACATTGGACTGGTTATTCTATTGATCTTGAAGTCAAGATCCTTCTCCATATTTACTTTGGATCTAGGACACCATTTCCTCAACAGATCTGAAAATCACGTTGATACTTGCCCGCTCATCGTAAAAACTTTTCCTGATCCCCTCACCTGCAGGGCTTTCTAACCCATAGTATCTATTCTGAGCATAGCCAGGATTCTAGCTTGTATTCTGTACCTTTCTGTGCCATCTTACCTCCTACTAGTCTCTAAGCTCTTTAAGGGCTAGAGGGAAAGAAAGAGTAAAGCAAAGTCATGCTTATGGCGAGCTTACTATAGCTCAATGCCTCAAACCCAGAAGAGCTCTCAATAAATAGTTCCTGAACAAACGAATGCCCAGCACTGGCCAAAGCACCTTTACATACACATAGCCTTGCTGAATCGTTACAACGGTCCTGTGAATGAGTATCAGTCTCTCCATTTAGCAGGTCAGGAAACGGAAGCTAGAAGTCAGGTCGATTTTTCAAGGCTCACAGCTAGGAAGCGGGAAAGTAGAGCAGCATGCATTTTTATTTAGTTCCACCGAGCACAGTGTCTTAAACATAGCAGTCAGTAAAAAGTTATTTGTTGAACTGATACGGACAGGCCCTTCAGCCACGTTCTCTCTCTAGATGTGTTTGGAGTCTTGGGGGTTATTTTTTTCAACGGCTAAGAAGTCTGGGGCACAGGAAGGAGTAAATAAAGCGGGAAGAAGATGCCTCTAAAGATTTCCGACATCGCAGAAAGGCTGTGTCTGCGCATTCACTACAGAATAATTCCCAGACGCTTCGCCACTCTGTCCCCGCTGGTCCTCCAGACTCTAGCCTCTCCCTCTGCACCGACTCATCCCTCCCACGTGGGGCTGGAGGAGGGAGGGTGCAGGAGGGGAATAAATAACTCGTCACTCAACGCCCAGGCCACCGACCCCCATGGCGTCTGTGAGAGGTCAAGCGAAGGAATCACGCACGGGCGCTGGCTGCTGGGCGTGGCCGGAGAGACAGCTGGCCGAGGGCTCACTGGTTTAAGAGAGAAGACTCATCCCGAAACCCCCGTTTCCTGCACCTCCACTCTGTCCAGAGAAGAGGGAGACGGTGAAGATGCGGGTCCAGGCCCAGTTTCAAGGAAACTGCACTTGCTACCTTACATAGAAATAACCAAGAAGAAAGGAAATCACTAAGCCAAAAAGGCTTGTTCCTCTACATAGGTATGTTGCCAAACGGGCCATGTTCTCATTACTGTTTTAAAACAATTCAACTTGGATGTGCCGAGAAACACGTAAAGTTTAGATCTGCTTAGTTACAGCCTCTCAGAGAGCTAATGGAATCAACGTTCATTACTGAGGTTTAACATAAACTTTCTGTCTGTACACACCCGTATCTACCAGTAGACCAGTTGTAACCAGCTTCCTTTAACCAATGGGCAGTTGGTACTTGGAACTCAACCTTAAAACTCAGAATGAGTCAGGCTCAATATTCTGTGATCAACAAAGGCTTAAAGGAACAAGTCAAAAGGAGCCCATGTATAGGTAGACACAGGTCAACCCCTCCTAATTACCATCCCTGGCCCTGGTATGCACAAGTTCCCATGGCATCCATTCATGTTTTCCATCTCCAACCATGTCTTTTGGGAAATGGGTTCAGACATTTATTATGGGGTGACCCCTCAAGTGGAGTAGCCAGGAGCTCAGGTACTGGGGTCACGCAGACCTTGATTAAAGCAACTGCTCTGCCACGATCAACCTTGACATTTAACCTCTGGCCTCAGTTTGCTCATATACAAAATGGGGCATCACCTCATGGGGCCCTAGTGAGGGGAGAATGAGCTAACTCACGTTCGTCACTAAGCGCGGTATCTGGCATAGAGAAGGGCTCTCCAGCAGTGCCACCACCTAAGATGGTAGGGATGACGGCATCTCCTTGTATATGGCACTTGAACGGACCTCGTCGGGACGGCGGAGAACAAAGCGGGGCTCGCCCTCTACCGAAGCTGCTCTGTCCTCAGGTAGCCTCCTCCCCATCCTCCCCTCCCTTCATCTCCAGCACCTGTGCCAGGACCTTCCCTGCTAAATACGCACAATCCCCACAACATCGGTGACTCGGAAAGCAAAAGGATACTCACACGCAAAAGAAAACTGTCCCCAGGGCTGGGGCGGTTCATGTGAGAAAACGGCTCTGGCCTCTGTAGGAGGTGACAACCGGAAACCCGTCTGGGTGAGACGGAGGCTCCTGCGACGAAGGGGGACTTCCACCCTCATTCCACACAGACAACATGATGGCACCTCTGACCCGGGTCATGGCAGGAATCGACAAAGCCAGGCAATGGTGGTAGCATGAGAGGTGTTTTTACTTCGTTTGGTTTTTAAACACAATATGGGACAAAGAAGGGGAGGAGAACTGATGAACAGCCTCTCAACGGGAGGGGAAAGAAAGGCAAAGAAACGTCAAGCAAACAGGAAGAGTGCAGCCGAGGGGCAAGGACCCCAGGATGGGCCAAAGGAGACGGGCAGCTCCGCTGAGCGGAAATGAGCAATGGCCGGCCACTCTCACACCCAGGAGAAACACCACTCGGACGCTTCCTGTGGGCTGGGCCCCAGAGGTCGCTGGCTGAGTCATGGGCCAGTCGTTATCCAGGTTAACAACTTCCAGTCAAAGCCAAACAGGAATGTAATACGGACCAGGAGTCATTGCGTGATTGGGGAAAGCCACAGAGGGCAAGGTCACCAAACTTTTTTTGGAAAGGGCCGGAGAGTAAATGTTTTGGGCCCTGCGGGACGTACGATCTCCATCACGACTATTGGACCGAACAGCCGCGCGGGGAAAAGCAGCCCTGGACAACGTGTAAATGAATGAGCAGAGCTGTGTGCCAATAAAACTTTACTTGTGGACACTTTGAATTTTATGTAATTTGCATGTGTCATGAAATGTTACTCTTTTAAATCTTTTCCCGATCATTCGAAAATGTGCAGATCATTTTAGCGCACAGGCTGTACTTAAAAACAGGAGGGGCTGGACTTGGACCCCGGGCTGTAGTTTGCTGGCCCCCGGTTATGAGCTTGGGCCCCGTGGCCAAACGGGCCTGGCTTTGCATCCTGCCTGGGCTGCCTGCTGGTCCTCCAGCCCCGGGCAAGTTCGTGAACTCACCCGAGCCTCAGCTTCTTCATCTGTAAATTAACGATAACTGTATTTGTCCCCCTAGGATTTATGTGAAGTTCAAAAGCATAGTACCTGAAAAGTGACTGACATAAAAGAAGTGGTGATGATGGTGACAGTGATAGAACTGGGTGTCTGGGTGTGGGTCGTGATGGCATCAGATCTATAGCTAATTGTCTCTGAAAAAACAACAAAAGAACAAAGGCTGACCCCAATCTGACTTAAGGAGGGATATACAGACTAGAAAATAAAACAGATGAAGAGAGATTCAGCAAGAGCCTGTTTAATGCCTCAACTCAGAACTGAGTTGACTAAATTACAGTGATTTGTAACAGACTTCGTGTGTGTAGGTTATAACCTGACTACCCTTTCAACTGCAGAAAGAGGGGGTTTTATGAACTGTGTACCAAACCTTATGGACCAGCTCAGGAAAGGAAGACCATCTGAGTAAGCAGAGGAGGAAACAGAACCGAGGGCGGGGTGCGAGGAGGGGGTGAAAGAGACAGTGGTAGGTAGTCGGGAAGGAAGTTGTTTCATTGGGGGTTTATCCATGCAGAGTTCCCTGTTTTGTCATAGGGCAGCCAGCTGTTAAAAACTTTCAGGTTATCTCTCACAACGCTTCAGAGGCTCAAGTTCAGAGGCAACTTACAAACCAGCTCTTAAAACCAGCACAGGGTGGAGGAATTCACTTCAGTCCTATCCCACTGGACCCTTCAGACAACTCATCTTAGTTCTGCCTATTTTTAAAAGAGTTAGCCAAGGATCACGCAACTTTTAAATCTGTTTAGAAGGCCTAGGCGGGAGAAATCACACTTCTTCAGCCGTTGTTAAGTTGCTTTTTATGCTGTTCTTGCAACTTCCAAATAATCAAGCAAAGATAGAATGGAAATATTAATGCAAAAAAAGGAAGCACAGGAAAACTGCATTATAATTTAACTACCCCACACCTTTTATGAAATGTGGGGCAAAATGACAGAGATCGCCACGGATGAAAAATACTTTCGCGGGCTTCCCTGGTGGCGCAGGGGACGCGGGTCCGTGCCCCGGTCCGGGAGGATCCCACGTGCCGCGGAGCAGCTGGGCCCGTGAGCCATGGCCGCTGGGCCTGCACGTCCGGAGCCTGTTCTCCGCGACGCGAGAGGCCACAGCAGTGAGAGGCCCGCATACCACCACCAAAAAAAAAAAAAACTTTCGCTGACAGACATTTATTGAGCGCCTAGTATTTACAAGCTCAATGCTCAAAGAGGCAGAGTTGCAAAGATGTATAAGAAGAAATATGAGCTACCCAGCAGGGGCTCTCAGAGATCGTCCATAAAAGGCAAACAACAATTACAGTGGTTAAAACTTGCAGCTGTATAGTGTAGGCATTGGGACTTAAAATGAGAGCATTCGCAAAATATCCTTTGGCAGAAAATTGGTAAGAAACCCCACCAGCATGATTGATGTAGCACCATTTCCTGGGCACAGAAAAAGAACCCCTGCTGATTGTACAGTCAGCCTTCCTTACCAGCCTGCTCCCCACAAAAACAAACAAAACAAAAAATGTGAAATATACTATAGATTCTGGGGGGGGAGAAGTGTTTTATAAATGTGGATGACTAGTGTTTGTGCGTGATTTAGTGAAGAGAACACCGGGGCAGAGAAGCAGGAGATGTGAGTCCCACCTACGGTTCCGTCTTCGGGCAAATCACTTTCTTCCAAAGCTTCAGTTTGCTCACTTGTGAAATGAGATGATTAGACTAGAAAACTCCTTTCAAAGCTCTAAATTCTACTACTTAATATCAAGATGCATACATAGGCGCGTTTACTAAGGAGGGCTATGTTAAGAATATGTGAAGTGTGATGGGCTTGATAGAATTTCTGAGGTCGGGGCTTCCCTGGTGGCGCAGTGGTTGGGAGTCCGCCTGCGGATGCAGGGGACGCGGGTTCGTGCCCCGGTCCGGGAAGATCCCACGTGCCGCGGAGCGGCTGGGCCCGTGAGCCGTGGCCGCTGAGCCTGCGCGTCCGGAGCCTGTGCTCCGCAAAGGGAGAGGCCACAGCAGTGAGAGGCCCGCGTACCACCAAAAAAAAAAAAAAAAAGAAAAAGAAAAGAATTTCTGAGGTCATCAAAGTCGATCCTTCCCTTAATTCTTCTAACAAATCTAGTAAAGTAAACCACTTTTTATGATTAGACATTACACATGAAGCGGAAAAAAAAAAAAAAGAATTATTCTGCAACAATGCACATAACACAACCAGGTGCTTATGTGAGAATTATTTATGAAACCAAAGAAAAACTACTTTTGCCTGTAGAGATAACTGAAAATGCAGAAATGTCCAGAAGTTAGTAAATTCCAGATGGAATTTAAATCAAATCAGTACACTTTTCTTATTATTTTCATAAGATCTGGATAGGTATAGTTAGTATAACAAAATGAGTTTAGAAAGTGTAAGTTTACTTAAGACATTCTGGTTAAAATTAAAATCAGAACTCACCAGGGGATTAAATTGTTTAGATGCATTAAAGCTGAGCCCAACTTTCAACCCGCGATTACCTAAGCTCTGCCATCTTGGAATGTTCTGGCCTAACTTTGAAAATAATTTGATCCCCAAATTAAATTTTTAAAGATACATTTTATGAGGAAAAAAGGAAACACAAACACATGAAACATAAATGTCAAAAAAAAAAAAGAAAAATTCAACTTCTTTATCACTAAGAAATGCAAATAATCGTAAAATATTGATACTTTTTTATCAAATTGGCAAAAAAACAATTTCAAATTATTATACCCAGGATGAAGGAAAGTGAGCATAACCTTTCTTTTTCTTTCTTTTTTTATTTTTAGTTTTTTTCGTTTTTATTTTATATTGGAGTAGAGTTGGTTTACAATGTTGTGTTAGTTTCAGGTGTACAGCACAGTGAATCAGTTATCCATACACATATATCCATTCTTTTTCAAATTCTTTTCCCATTTAGGTTATTACAGAATATTGAGTAGAGTTCCCTGTGCTGTACAGTAGGTCCTTGTTGATTATCTATTTTATATATAGTAGCGTGTATAACCTTTCTGAAGAGTAATTTATTCGGCAATATTTAGCAGGCTGCTTAAGAGGAGAGAACGGGCACTTCCACACATTACTGGTGAGAATAAGAACTAGTTGCAGGCACTTTGGAGGGCAGTACACCCATGCCCGCCCTTTGCTCAGCACTTGCACTTCTAGGAATTCATTCATCCTAAGGAGATAATTGGGCCAATGTGCAAAAATGTGTGTTCGAGGTATGCCTTGCAGCTTTGTTTATAGCTGTAAAAAAGTGGAACTCTGTGAAAGTCCAGTTGGAGATTGATGAAACAGCTACATTCTGACAAATTAAAATGAGCAATTGCTAAAAAGAATGAGGAAACTGTATGTGCACGAGTATAGAAAGATGTCGAAGATATATGGAGTATGAAGCAAGTTGCAAAATATCATATATAGTGTGCAAAAGAGCACGTATGCAAATATATGTATGCATGTACAAATGCAAAGAGTCACTAAAAAGTTAACAGTAGTTAGCTGTGGGTGGTGTGACTTTGAGTGATTTTTATTTTCTTATTATGAATTTCTCTTCAGCTTGAACTTTTTTCAATGAGTATATATTGTTTTTATAGTCATAAAAAAAGCTATTTTTAAAAGGTGAAGAAAAGAATGGGGCATGGGGAAGAATTAGATATCCATAACCTGTAGTTCTGTGTCCTGGAATTTAGTCTAAGACCACAGTATACGTAACAATGTATGAACTGGGATGATTATCATAGCGATATTCATAATATTGAAAGTCAATAAACATTAATATTCTATTTAAATAAATACACTAGAATTAGATATTATTAATGTAGAAATATATTAACTTGGAATATTTCACAGTATTATTGGTAAGTGAAACAAAAGGTAACTAAATAATGTTATACACATTTTGGACTTATTCATATTCACATATATAGAGAATAGAAAAAAGTCCGAAAGGATATATGCCAAAATGTATACTGTGGTAACTAGTGATTCTTACTTTTCTTCCCTACATTTTCAAATGTTTCTACAATAAACAAGTATTATTTATGTACTTTTTTCTTTTAAGTTTTAAAAAGATCCCTTACAGACCTTTCAGACTTTAAAATAATGCGAAGTAGTTATAATGATACTAATCTGTGAAAAACAAAGGAGTGAGAATCTCAGCCCTTTGCTCCAGCATCAAATGACCACCAAGAGACCCCCGGAAAGCCCCTGCAGCTGACCTGCAGCACGTTGTAAAGTCATGAATGCCACACTGATGCAAAACAAACTCAGGAAACCCAGGGTACCTATTCTGATTTTGCGTCCTGTGATGTGCGAGGTTATAAAACAGACTGGCTCAGATTACAGGCTAAGCGTGACAAGTCCCTCTGGTGCAACCTAACAAAGGAATTTACAGAATGAGAAATTTACACATTTCGTTTCCCAGGGTAGAATGAATTACAGAAGCAAAGAACCCACAGTAGGGTTAAGTCCTTGCCTGTCACTCTCCTACGTGCTTCTGAATTATGTCTTATACACAGTTCCCATGACACAATGTACCTATTACTATTTTAAACCAAGATAAACTAATATTTTTTAAAGGTGAACAGAAGGAGCAGTGAGAAGTGCATTTGTAACAGGGTCAAACTCTTTGTATATTTTCAGGTGAACTGGGGGATGCCAGACCTCTCTGCCCCCACCCTCCCTCCCTCAGATCATCATGGCTGGTAACAATAGTTTTACTTTCCCGGGTAATGTAGATGACACATTTTTCCTGTAGCCTGTCTTCCTGTAAAGTGCAGGAATTCCTGCACCTTCTGGGTGCCCTTCCTGTTAACTTACATTTCAGATTTCCTCAAAAGGCATTCTACCACTTTAATATTTGAAAAATGTCCGCTCAACCCCAGATAGCTAATATAAACAAGCTGAAAAGCATACCACCTAAAGTTACAACTGTGGAAAACAAAATTTCTTTTTAAGAAATTCTTTCTCGGAATCTCACTGTTGGTAAGGCTGGAAAGAAGTAACCCAGTCCTTCCAGCTCCCGGGGAGCCTGTAATTCTTTTGCCTCTGCTGTGCCTTAAATTAGAGGTCTGTAAAACAGAATTATAGTGATCTAGAAAGTTCGTAAAGGTCCTTGAATTGAACATGTTGTTAAATTCTTCAATACTATGAGGTTATAGCCACCTTTCACTTTTCCTCCATTTCATTTGGTTATAGTATTACAAAGAAGTTTGGTACTGCAAAACAAACAAAAACAAAAACAAAAACAAAACACTGTCTTGGCCATTGGAGAATACCGTAGCTGAATCAGGCCAGTTCCACATTTACAGCCCAGGCCAAAAGTCTTTGCCATTTCTGAAAGGATCACATAACCTCCTTCTGTCAAACACTTTCCTTTTGGACAGGAATCCCATGTTCACACCAGATGCACCTTCCAAAGGGGACCCAATTAAGAAAACTATTTGGATAAATGGGAATTAATGTAAAGAACCACCAGTACCTGATCTGCTGTGGGTGCACCCATAATGGAAGAGTGCCATGCTAATATGTTTTTCAGTTTCCCAACTTCTTCTGCTAGGAGGGAGCCGCCTTAGGGAGTGAGCCCCCCAAAATGCACAAAGAAACCTGATTGAGTTTAAACCCTAAGGGTCAAAGATAAGATCACTAGAGCACCCCCTTCCTATCTCCCAGAGAGATCACTGCCATCTCTAAACTCCAGATGCACCATTTTCCTTCACTATCTATGCAATTATCTTATATCACAATGATTTGCACACGTGCTTTCTTTCACCGACTACATGGTAAATTCCTTGAAGGAAACAACTACATATAAAATATTTTTATATGTCCCCAAATCCTGTGCACTATAAACACACACACACACACACACACACACACACATCTCATAATGTATTTACTCATATATTAAACCTACCTGAATGAATGAGTGAATGCACACCAAATACAAAGTAACTAGACGCAATCTTTCTCATACATCAAAGCCTGGAATGCCCTCCTAAGCTACTATTTCTCTGCTCAATTAAAAGCTTGTCAGTTTTCCTGATATTCAGGAACATTGGCAGCTCATAATGCCAATCCCTAGGTACTTCGGCACTCCTAGCTTTTCAGAGTTCCATTTTTCCCCTAATAGCCAAAGAAAAGAAGAGCCCTACTTTGAATTCTGGAGAATCTATATTACTTCCTTCTGGGGCTGAGATGTATGATTCCCATCAGGTAGAACTAAAAAGTGACACAACAACTCTCCCAAAAGTAGCACAACTGCTGATGAGACACTTGAATTTCACTGGATCTTACTTACCTAATGCCCTGGGTAGCCTAACTCACCTTGTGCTGAGCTCACCTCTCCTTTCCATACATTCTCACAGGGCATATGCTTTCTCTATGCTCAATAGGGATTTGTTCTGAAACAAGTGACTTACAGTCCTAGGGCCACCTGACAACACCCCCTCAGCTCTCTGATGCCATGTCAGGATTTTTATCTTTTTAATCCCCTCCCAGCATGACATTACGCCTGCAAAATACAACTGTGTAAAAAGAATATTTTTAAGAACAAAAAAGAAAGAAAGAAAGAAAACAGCCATAACCCTGAACTTCTGACCTATTACAGCTGACTAAATATATGCAATTACACACTTACAAGATTTCATTATGGTTGTCAATGAAACAGTGCAGTCCTCCCACATTGGCGTAATGCTTAAAAGTACAATTTTTCTCCCAGTATTTTCCCTCGAGATGCAAAGCATCTCCCAAATGGGAAGACATAAAACCTCGATGTCCTCATTGCTGCTTCTAAATACCGTGAACCAATAAGCAATTGGTGTAAAGTGCAAAATCTCGGAAGAGAAAGACTTCTTGTCTGCTTTTTTGTAAAATGCTATTATTCACCTTTACTTCCTTTAAAGATCAGAAGTTGCTTAATGTTCAAAACGATAGCAATGGAAATTTAACTAAATACTAGCACCAACAATTCATTCCCAAAGGAATATAAGATTACATTTGTTTCCTACTAGTTTAACCCAAGTTTTACCTTTCATTTTCATCTACAGACTTTTTAAAAGTTTGTATTCGCGTTGCACGTAAAATTACCTATTATATGTGTGCATACTAAAGAATTTTACAGTTATATAAAGCATTGCACATTTAGACGCTACCAACCTGCTCTATCTCTCCTGACTGTGCAAAAGGCAAAAAGAGCTCAGTAATCCTAGCAGAAGAATGCAAATAACGTCAATGCACAGCTGAACTGCAAGCCCTGCCTTACAGGAACTCTCTGTGTCTGCAAAAAAAAAAAAAAAAAAAAAAAGACACATACTAAACAGGAAATGCAACTGAGATGTGGAAAACCTCAAACTTAAAAATGCAATCGCCAGGCGAAAATTGCATCCATGCATTCATAAATGCATGCACAACCCTTTGCATTTTTGCAAGTAATGCAAATAGGCTCTTACCTTTCGACTGAGACATTTTCCCCTTTCCTTTGATGGGGGAGGGGAGCACAAAAGACTTTGCCTTGCTTCTCTTCTGTAGCTAGTTTTGCAACAAAGATGCAAGCTGCAGGCGTGCAATCTTCATGCAAGTGGAGTTTCTCTTGACCGAGGCAGCAGATGGACTTTCAGGGAATCCAGATGGAAATGCACACCTTGCAAAACAGACTGGAAAGTGATTTTTCCCCCAGTTGCAACGTTAGGGAAGGCTGTGCTGCAGCTACATGATGGGCCAGGGCTGGCAGCTAAAAGCTCCAAACTTGGAACTGAGTATCTTAGTGCGCAGACGTCCTTCCTGCGAAGGGCGCGGGGGCCTCTGGGAAATGTAGTTCCCGAGCGGAGTCCACGGGGCTCTGATTTTAAGGACACGTGGTCGCGCAGGTCGCTGAGCGGGGTGATTGGGAGCAACATAGGTTGCATCCAGGTAAACAAGTCATAGACGCACTCGGTACTAAGTGATGGGAGAAAAAGGCAAGGCCCAGGGGAGCGGGCATTTACGTTCTCCAAAAGCCCCTGAAACAACAGCCAAAAACCATATCAGTTTGGCTAAACACAACTCGGCCCGCTCAGAAAGTCAGTTTCGGGGGTTCAGGTGTTTGCAGGGCAGCACCTGTTGGACTGTTCCTGCCTGTAGACGTTTTATTCCTCTCAAACGTGCATTAAAAAAGAACTCTTTTTCTTGCCTGGAGAATTTGCTGGTGATCTGGCTGGGCGGAGGTAACAGCAGAGGAGATGCAAATGATCCAGGTCGGTTACGAGCCAGGAATCTGAAATTCAGTCCTGGGGCGCAGTGGAGGTGGGGGTATCGGGGAGTTCTCATTTCTTGAAGGGTTAAAGAGAAAGTTCTGCTGTTGGTGTGTCAAAGCAAACTTTATCAGAGTTAGAATGTTTCGATGGTTTTTTTCTCACCTGGGTGGAAGGAAAGTCCCTGGCCTCAGGGAGAAAGTGGGTGGTCATCTTAAATTAACAAAATCAAATATCTTGAATTTATTCAACAAAATTTACAGACTTTTGCTGAGCTCCCAGGGTGCGTGCCAGGCACCTTTCTAGGACCTTGGGTCCTCCCATTGTCATGTATTGCTCACAGCTATAGGGCCTGGACACACTATCCTGGCGGAGAATAGGGCCACCCCTTCTCGGGGAAGCAGAGAGGCATAGAATATTCCATTAGTGAGGGGACCTGGGCCGAAATGAGCTCAGACTTCTACTTCATCGAGTGGACCAGACTCAGAAATGTGCTTTTCAGGTACAGAGGGAGGAATTGAGGGTGTGGGGCTGCCAAGGTAGGGAACAAGCACAGTAGAAGTCTGCAGAGCACCTCCTCAGGGGCCGGCAAGGCTGCCTGCTGCATTGTATGCAGAAGTAGGGGTGGGTGGAATTTACCAGTGGGGACTGTACAGGGTCTTAAAGTCAGGCCAGAGGTTTGGACTTTATTCTGCAGATACTTGCAAGGTGGTGAAAGGGCTTTGAAAAGGGGTGTAACTGAATCAAAGCATTGTTTTAAGAAGGTAAATTTGCCCTCAGCGATCAAGGTGAGTTGAAACTGGGAGAGGCTGGAGGTAGGTCATGTCAGTAGCAAAAGGCAAAAAGACACACTTTGAAAGAGCGTTCGGCTGTATTTGATGACCGCTGATGAACACTGTTGGAATTTTATTAAGAATTCTAAGAAGCCGGGGCCTTCTGAGTAATGGATGAATCAGAGGGAAGGCGGCTACCATGTTTCAGCTACAAATCAGCAAATCAGCTCTTAAAACAAGTATGCAATAGGTCATGGAACTAACATTAATTTACTTAAGTTGACCCCCTCTGCTGACATTAATGAGAATTAATCAAGGTCACCTCACGTTCATATCAGCTTCTGCCTCAGAAGGGCAGAGATCTCTGTTCCATGAGCTCAGACGGGAGGACGTGCTAATTCACTTTCCTCCCCTCTCCTTCTGGGCGAATCCGTGCTGTCTGTTCCTTCCTTTCTTACACAATCTCAGCCTCATCGAAACAGTATTTTTTCCTCCAAGTCTCATTTAAGCAAGAGACGTGGGCACGGAGATCCATTTTAATGCATCCAGGTCACTTTCCTAAGCATCGACGGAGCAGCTGCGGTGCGCGGGGGCTCTGGGTCAGCTACCGGAGCTGCTCCGAGACTCAGCCCAGGCAAGGCCTGAGCATCCGCCTAGAACTCATTTCCGTTTGCATTTTCTGTGCTCAGCAGCATTGCTCTTAAATCGCCCTGGACTCCCATCTATGGAAGGGCTCGAATCACATCACGTCTGGTGCATTTTGCCACCATTGTGCTTGTGGTTTCTCTGCACTGCACGGTTCACAGCTGGCAAATGGCTTGTGTCCTGCAAGTGAGTCTGTAATTCATATTCCCATAGAAACAGTGATACGTTTAATAGCCAGTGCACATCTACGCTCACACACCCACACCTATGCAAAATACCTTTGACCATAAATTGAACCATACATTTAAAAATTGCAACCTGTATCATTTTTCTTTCTGGGAAGAACATATTTTGAATTTCCACAGGGAACTCAACCTCTCTGTAAAGCCTTAGATTCCCAGAGAAAAAGTTCTTCTTCTTCTTGCCTTGGTGGTAAAAGGTTCCCTCCGCCTCATTCCTGGGGTGGAAGAACAGGTTGTACCTCCGTGCAGACGTGCAGACGTGAGCCTCTCTTCTTCTTGCGCATTTGTGGCAATGCTCCTAGGAAGAGAATCCCTCCCACGGTGGGAACAGCAAGAGCCAACGCTGCAGCACTTTAGGTGTTTATCTTGAGGTGACCTGTGCTCCTACCTCGGATCCCTCATCTTTGAAGTTGTCTGTACTTCCCATCTTTCAAAAATGCGAGTTTGGTGCCCTCTCCCCCCAGCCCCGAGTTCCCTCCGAGATCGCTGCCGAACTCTCGGGCTTGGTATAATGGGCCCCTCAAGACCTGCTTCCTACTTTACTCTGCCACTTCATTCTCACCCTGTGGCCACCTTCCGTGTGAACGAGCGTATCCCCTCATCCTGTAGCACCCCGCCCACAGCTGTCTCGCACCACTCACCCTAAGGCGGGCGGGTGTCCACGTTCGTATGTGTCTCCACAAGGAGACTGAACTGCTGGAGATCAGAGACTAGCCTCTGTGTTTCCCACGCCCGGCATCTAGCGTCCAATGCTCACTCAAATGCGCGCTGAAATAGGGAGTGCAGTAGATGGAAGAGGGCCTGTCACCTCGATGACCCTGGAAGAACTAGATTCCAGCGACCGAGTTAACACCTGCAGGGGAAACTGGAACACCTGGGAAGAGCCCTTTGCTGTCAGATTAGAGCTATGGGGTTCCGGGAAGGAGGCCCTTAGGTTAGGTCCAACTGGCTCTGAAGGAATTGCCCTAGAGGGTTACGTGAGCTGGAGAAGGCGGGGGGCTGGGGGTAGAATGTCTCAACTGAGGGTGACTTTTTACCCCCAGGGAATATTTGACAATGTCTGGAGGTGGTTTGGGTTGTCACAACCGAGGGTGGGTGGTGATTGTGGCATCTAGTGGGTAGAGATGAGGGATGCTGGCAGTTGTACCGCAGTACATGGGAAGCCTCCACCAACAAAGAATCTTCTGGTCCAAATCATCTGGTACTGCTTTTGAGAAACCCTGCTGGGTAGTAGTACCGTGAGAAGTTACCTATGCCCTATTTTTTTAAGTTAATTTAAAGCTAATGAGATTTGGTAAGGTGTAACTTTTTTTTTTTTTTGGCCAAACCACACAGCTTAGGGGATCTTGGCTCCCAGGCCAGGGATTGAACCCGGGCCCTTGGTGGTGAAAGCATGGAGTCCTAACCACTGGACCGCCTGGGAATTCCCAAGGTGTAACTTTTGACGTAAGAAATCTAGAATCTAGGAGATGTGAATTCGAGTCCTGGCTGTAGAAAAGTTAGCTGTGTCTTCTAAGGCAAGCACTTCACCTTTCTGGACCTCTTCTCGTTCCACTAAAATAAGGAGGGTCAGACTAAGGCCCCTTCCAGTTCTAACAGTTCGTATCTGAGAACCCAGCTCACATGTGTGATTAACACCACTCATGATTTGAAGAAAGTGGTGATCACATATCCTGTTTTTAACATTGGCTACATGTCCTTCTGTTCAGGAATTAGAAGGGTTCCTGATCCCGTGCTCTAGCAAGACAGCCAGTGAGCACCATGACAGTATCACTTCGGAGGTGAGACAGGAACTACTCCTGTTATAGTTTGAAACATTGTTGCAATACTCACCTGCATGTGACATTTATGAATGTTTTCCAACAGTGTCCAACTAGGTCTCAGGAACAAGGGAAAGGAAGACACCAAAGGTAAAGCTAAGAGTTCAGGTCTGAATATCTGCTTTTCTAGATTTTAGAAAATTGTGGTATAAATAGGCGTGTTATGTATAATATGTAATGAAGTCTTGTTGAGGATCTCCCCACGTGGGGGGATTGGTTTAGGGGACTGGATGATGAGTTGTGTTTATACAGTATCTTTTTATTTATTTATTTATTTTTAATGTTAAAAATTTATTTATTTTATTTATTTATTTATTTTTGACTGTGTTGGGTCTTCGTTGCTGCGTGTGGGCTTTCTCTAGTTGTGGCGAGTGGGGGCTACTCTTCATTGAGGTGCACAGGCCACTGTGGTGGCTTCTCTTGTGGCAGAGCACAGGCTCTAGGTGTGTGGGCTTCAGTAGTCGTGGCGCACGGGCTCAGTAGTTGTGGCGCACGGGCTTAGTTGCTCCGCGGCATTGGGATCTTCCTGGACCAGGGCTCAAACCCGTGTCCCCTGCATTGGCAGGCGGATTCTTAACCACTGCGCCACCAGGGAAGCCCTACAGTATCTTTAAGTACATTTTTCTTTTTACTGTATCAAAATATCACAGTGAATTATGTCTACTGGCAGAAATTCTAGAAATCCCAAAATAGACTCGGCTTGGCTTCCATTGTCCTCCCCAATATGGCTCAGCCATACCTGTTCAGCCTTCTCTCTCTCTCTCTCCTCTACTCTACACTTCATTTGTTTAAACAGTGTGGTCAAAACAGGATAACTTATCTTACTGGAGACATGAGTTTACGTGTTACCATTTCTGTTTGTTAACTTGTGCTGTTCTCTCTCTTCACCCTTCT
This sequence comes from Kogia breviceps, assembly GCF_026419965.1. NCBI lineage: Eukaryota > Metazoa > Chordata > Mammalia > Artiodactyla > Physeteridae > Kogia > Kogia breviceps. The sequence goes on from NC_081328.1 coordinate 55,625,498, forward strand.
CTGGTCCCTACCTGAGCCGTCGTTTTTCCAAATTCTACCTCTCCAAGGTTCCAGGTCATCTCTGCCGTGAAGTTGTCTTTGATCACATCCTCCTGTCTTGTCAAAGAGCATCCCTCCCCTTAAGTTCTGAAGGCATCTGTTTGCTCTTATGAGCCGTATGTCCAATATAACTTGCGCTACTATTACTTGGGTACCAATCGTACCTCTTCTGCTCAGTCTCTTGTTCCCTGCACATTCCTAACCCATCCCCTTTGCTCATCTGTGTTTGGCCCTTGAGTCTAAGCTTGGGCAGGACAGTTTCATCTTCATCCTGTAGCCCCAGGTCTACTATATGTCCTGCACATGATACGTGCTCAGTCAATACCTGTTTATCTGATGGATGGATTTCTTACTGATGAATGAGTTCATCTAGAACAGGTTAATTAGCTTATCTTAGAGTTCTTTGTTGAAAGTTAAAGAAATACTGGCATATAGGGATTTGCTAGGAGGAAGAATTTTTCTTTAACTATGATATCTAATTAGCTAAAGACTTTGGGCTAATACTTTACTAAGACTCTTATTAAGATTCTAGATTTTCAAATCATATGAATAACCTTTAAAATTAATAGAGTCTACTATATATAAACTAGATAACTAATGAGGACCTGCTGTAGAGCACAGGGAGGTCCACTCAGTACTCTGCAATGGCCTATACATGAAAAGAATCTTAAAAAAAAAAGAGAGAGTGGGTATATATATATATATATATATATATATATATATATATATATATAACTGATTGACTTTGCTGTACACCTGAAACTAACACAACATTGTAAATTGACTATACATCTATAAAAATTTTAAAAATAATAAAAATAAAATTAATAGTGTCTGATATATCTTGTGGAAATGCCAACCAACTATCCAGCATCCTTATTGGACTGCATTCTCACTGAATAAAAGATAAGTGATGTGAATGTTCACTGTTTCTGAGCAATGAAGGGGCATATAGAGCCCCAGTGGGAAGCTGCTTCAACCTTTGCCCCGAGCAGTGTTGACTCTTGGCCAGACCTATTAGCATGGGCTGACTGACAAAGAAGTGTAGGTTCTAGGAAAGCAAGATTAGAAATGATTCCAGCCTAGCATTAACCCAATAACGGTGTTAGTGAGTATCTGGATGGTTCATTAAAGCACTGGCAAGTAGTAACTACTTTAGATCATTAGATATAAGTAATAGAGGGAAGAAAAAAGATTTCAAATCCTGCTAAATCAAGAGAGGAGAGTGGAATGTTGTCTAATCTCACTTATGCACACAGTTGCCAGGGATTGGTTCCAGGACCCCCTCCCCTGCCTCACTTCCCCACAGATACCCAAATCCTCTGAGGCTCAAGTCCCTTACATAAAATAGTGCTATGCACATCCTCCCATATACTTTAAATCATCTCCGGATTACTTATAATACCTCATACAGTGTAATTGCTATGTAAACGGTTGTAAATACAATGTAAATATTATGTAAATAATTGCTGGGGTGTGTGGCAAATTCAAGTTTTACTTTTTGGAACTTTCTGGAATTAAAAAAAATATATTTCCCATCTGAGGTTGGTTGAGCCTGAGGATGTGGGCGGAGCCCATCGATATGGAGTTGCCAATTGTATACTTTCCTCCGCCTTCTACCGTAAGCAAATCAGTCAGTCTCTTTTTCCATACACACACACACACACACACACGTGTATGTGTATGTGTATGTGTGTGCCTATATGATTTTTTTCTCTCATACAACATTCACTCATTTTCTTCTCTGGTCCTGCCTCATCTGGCTTCTGAAAGTCTGATGATTCAAGAAGAATTGCACCTTGGCCACCCAGATCCCCAGATATCTCACTTTGCAACTTCTTCCAGAGAGAATATCTCCAAGCACTTCGTGTTTGTACGGCACCCTCATTGTTTTAACCTTAAAGAAATGAGAATCTCGTGGCGGCTGCTCTTTGAGTTGTCAAAGGTGATGTGTTGCAAAGGGGTCAAAGCTGATTGATGCATGCCCTAGTGACATGAAAGGGGTATGGAACATTTATTATAGAGACACCAGGGAGAATTTCTTTACAATAGGGGTTGTCAGATTATGGCCCCTGCTCCAAATCCATTGGTCTGCTGTTTTTGTAAATAAAGTTTTATTGCAACACAACTACATACATTCTCATATGTATTGTGTATGGCTGCTTTTATACTACATCAGAATTAAATATTGCAACAGTGACTGTCTGTCCCTTTACAGAATAAGTGTGCAGACCCAGCTTTACAAATTGGTCTTTTCTACGTATTCCTATAAACCCCAGGTACTGATTAATGCATTTTTGTTGGCATTCAGTTCGTTTGGAATCACCCTGTACTTAACTGTTTCTAATACAACAGTCTTAACTCCATAATTATACTGCAAAATCCTTGGGAATACTCTCGTATACCCCAGAACCTATATCGTTTTGGGTGCATAGCAAGTGGGTGGGTGCATAGCAGTGGGTGCATAGCAAGGCTGTTATAAATATTTCTTGATAGATTGATTAAATTGAACATTTATTGTAAGAATTATGAATCTTGTAACATAAAAAAAAATTAGCTCTCAGTTTTCTTTGCCTGTATCTGACTTTCCACCTGTTTTGCTTTCCCTACGTATCTCTCAGAATGTTCAAGTCCTAACATTTTTAAATACTAGGTCTACGCACTAGAGAAGGATTAGGAAAAATCAAAATATAAAATACAGGCAATGCCAGCCGTAAAACACACACACCTCACAAATCTTTTTATCCGCAGGACCAAAAGAAAACCGAAGAGGGAAGCACCCCAGTTTATCATGTCTCATTTTAAGAAGTAATAGACTTTTATTAAGGCCTACAGTTATGACAGGTGTGGTATGGGTGAAGAAAAGGGACAAAGTAGGGCCTCCCTGTCGGTCCAGTGGTTAAGACTCTGTGCTTCCACCGCAGGGGGCTCAGGTTCGATCCCTGGTCCGGACACTAAGATCCCACATGCCACGTGGTGTGGCCAAAAAATAAAAATAAATAAATAAAAAACATGCGAAAGTAATTTTTTAAAGTTTTATAAAAAGAAAGAGAAGAAAATGGACAAAGTATGATCCCTGGTCTGAGAAGCTTAAAATCCTGTGGCTAATTTTAATAACATTTTTGTAATATTTTAAGGTTTACAGGCTCTTTCCGTCCTCTCTACATCATTTTATCCTTACAATGACACTGTGAAATGCACTGTCCCAACATCTCAGTTTATCCTGATCGCCTCATGTTGTTGCTTCCTTTGGCCAAGGTGAAAGAACGTGATTTAAGACTGTCCTGACTGCACATGTGAAAACTTGTCCTCTGATCCCTAGTTCCTTCCTTCAAGCAGTCCAGTCTTGTCTTAAGCTAAGTGACTTTTAATAAATGGCCTAGATATGTAGTCTGGTAACATCTTGCCTCATTTTGTATGCGTTATTAACGGGACAAGCACAGTTCAGGACTTAGGAAGTCCCAAGTAAATCAGTATATCTCCTTTACACGGCGCACCTTAGCTGATACACCGAAAATTCGGTAAATGCTGGACTATTTGAGGATGAGTTAGAAACACTGATATAAGGCAGTGTTGTGCCCTTCAAGGCTCCTTGATCTGTTTACATTGATATTAATAGATGGTTCTAGGCTTCAGTCACAGGCCTGAATAATTCAGGTCAAACTGACCTGCTGCACTGCTTTAAAAAACTATAAAATATTCTGGGAAATATTTTAGATGGGTGATATATGCAAGTTATAGAAAAAGTTCAGAAGTCCACAGAAGATTAAGAAACTGTCTGAACTACAGTGGTGTAGAAATAATTATAGTCAATATAATAAATCAGCTTGTTCTTAAATTATTCCGTTTGGATTAGTGTCCAAAGGGATTGTTTTATCAGTAACAGCCTGTGGCAGAATCATGGAAAATACTACCTATTTTTCATATTTACTCTCTTTTTGAGATGGGTAGACTCATCATTTTCTTTGTCGGCCAAACTCCTAAAAACAGTGGGTTCAATGTGTTCTTTAAATTAATATATTGCATAACTGAAAAGTACAAGTATTATGAAATTGTATTATATTAGAAATCAGCTATTTGAGGCTATAATGAACACCTGACGGTGTTTTATGGATCAGGTACCGGCGCGAGTTACATGCCTCAAACCTGTCCGTAACTTTGTTTCCTACAGCATAAGGAGTGAAACAGCAGAGATACATTAGACGGTAGGCTACTGCCGCTGGAAGTCTTTGGAAATTATTCTAGAGCTCTTTCCAGCAGCCTTACCTACTGGGAATTTACCTAGATGGGAATTGAAGTGAACCCCCCAAAACCTGCTCATTCACTAAAGACTAGAGGTTTCCATTTCACAGGGCCTTATTTCTCCTTTTGTTGCTGTTTGTTTGGTTTTTTTAAATCCAAATAAATATCAAAATGCATTTTTTAAACGTGTTGGGGACATGTTGCCAAATCGGATGCTACTGTACGTGAGGAAACTGTGGATTACGATCACACCATCTGGCTCTGTGAGTGAGTTTTGGAATGCTGTGGAAACCTCAAAGAAAAATTTAGGAGATTTTGTGTATAATTTTCTTAAACGCATTTCCAGGAGACCCATGATTTAGGAAACTCATTCTGTAGGGTTTCAACAGACATTTCAATGATTTTTTCTTTTTAATACCCAGATAGTGCTTTGTGAAAAATATAATGCTTGGCTCTTAGCTTTTAATGACTCATTAATTTTGTGTAAAATAGAGCATACGCTACATCATAATTTTAGTTCTTAATGAGGTAGCAAAGCAAAGCGCCTCTCACTTTTGAAGTTAGGGAAACTGAAGTACGTCCATAATATGTGTTTGTTTGTGATGTTGCAGGTATAATCGGGAAAGGAAGCAGAACACTTCTACACATGCTTATGACATTTAACTACTAAGCTAGGATATAAAAAAAAAAATTATAACTCACAGGAAGTGAGTAAAAAGGCAGCTCAAATGTAAAATGCATTTGCTCTGTGTATTCCTGTGTATGTTAATGCCTGTTTCTTTTTTCCTCAACATTGGAGGAGTCAAATCAATTCAGATTTTAGTTTGGTGAGCTGAAGGCACTGTGTTAGTTTGCAGACTGAGTACCCTCATTGTCACAGTTTTAAGTGACCTAATTTATGTGAAGTTGACCTGGGAGCAATACCAAGGTGAAACTGAAACCATTACTAGCTATTTTCGCTGTTATATTTAAAATTAAGTATCAGAGAAGCAGAGGTTTCCAAAATATGATTAAAACAAGATTACACTTATTTGGATGTTACCCGACATATTAGTACACCTCCCAACTCAGATACATAAAGCTTGTGCTCTATAAAGTTGTTTAATTATTTCAGGTTCAAGTCTTTTTATAACAGTAGCCATGGACTATTTTTCAAGGGCAATGATGACTCTGAAATATGGAAATAACTGACCAGTGATACCATTCAAGTGTCCTTCTCATTCTACGTTTCACGTGTTCTGTTCCATACCCATTTTTGATAGTGTATCAACAGATATTACATTAAAAACAAAATCATTCTGAGGATTCCTGCTAGCTCTTTTCTCAGCCATTCACGTTTAAATTGGGAAGGGAATTTGAGTAAGTAAATTAATACCTATCCTACCTGTTTTTAAAAGTTATGTTAATGGAAGGGTCAAATATGATGACTGTTTCTTAAATTCAAGTGTTCTGTTGAAACCAGTTTAGTTTGGAAGAGATAGAAAGATTCAGAATGTTCACATGTTATATTACAATATAAGTATTTCATGAGAATTAGTAAATATGGTCAGACTCTGAGAAAAATGAAAGGGAATTGGATAATTTGGAGTGTATTTGATCTATTTATAACTTATACCTCAAACACTAAATTAATACACAGAAAAAGCAAAGTCATCAATTTTAGATTAAATAAATTACTTCAGGTATATATGATGGAAAAGTATATAAGCTTCTCTGTTATCTCACTTATGATTGACATCATTTTCATTCAGCTGAACAGTTGCTGATTGAGGGGACTTAAGGACAGCTCAGCTGATGGGATACCGTTCGTTGTGATTTAGGCTCTAAATATTGTGAAGAATTCGGTGCAATAAACATTCAAGTAAATGTGAATTTTGGACCCCAGTTTTACGTTCTGAAGACTTTGGTAGAAATAGTAAAGTGTCAAATGCCAAGAATATACCATTGGAATATATATTTTTCTGTACAGTATTCTATAGAAGCAGATAAATTGACAACTCTAGTTCTTGCTTCTATGATCAATTCCAGTTTCCATTATCTTCTTCTAGTTGTTCATGGGTGTAACTTGACTATGCTATACTGACATAGTTTGGCCACAGACTGGAGCCAGACTGGCCTGGGTTGGACTCCCAGCTGTAGTTACTAGTTCTGTGACTTGTTACTAATTACTAGCTACCAATTACTAGTTCTGTGACAGGCTAAACAGATCACTTTTCTATGCCTCAGTTTCCTACCTGTACAAAGGCAATGATAGTAGTACCTACCTTATGGGGTCCTTGAGAAGACTAACCGAATTAATACACTTAAAGCTCTAAGAAGAGTATCTGATCCATAATATATGCTCAGTGACTATTAGCTACCGGAGCTTTTCTTACTGTTACGGCTATTACGTTTCCAAGCATTGGTCCCTTTCTTGAGAATGAAGATACTGTAGTTGAAATAGAAGAACACTGAGATGTAAGAACATGTGTCCTGCCGAATGGTAATTAAAAAAAAAAAACCTTTTAAGACAGGAGATAAGAAAGCTATGATCTTAGAGGAATGTTTCCACCGACCTAAGGACATAAGAACAGAAGTGCTTAGTTTAATGAAAGAGAAAGGGAGAAGACATATTTTATCATTGTGGCAAATCAGAACTCTGCTGGATGCTTGTGAAAAGGAATGGAGACCATCTGGAGAAAACAATCCCACTCCACTGTGTGGACTGGAACGAGGACGGCTGAATAGCGAGGGCATGAATGATGTAGGCTTTTGACCATAGCGTGTCACAGCCTTGTAAAGCAAACGGCAGGGGGCAGAGTGGTAGTTAATGAGAGGTGGAAATGGTTGTCAGACTTCAGTGATCAGCTTTTATGATATGGTTTTCCTTATGAAAGAAATAGACTGATAACATTTGGGTTCTTTCCAATCATCTGAACGCATTAGGACCTTACTATTCTAAGTCCTTCCATTTTATGTATTCCATCTGCATATTTCCTATTCATTGCTTTTGTACTAACGTTTTTCTTGCGACCGTTACTACTGGTCGCTACCTTTCTACTAATTAACTCATTAGCTCAATTTTAAAATTTACCTGAGGCATATTTTTTAAACCACCAAAATACATTTTCTGCGGTGGCCTAGTTACCTAATAACTAAATAGTAGAGGAGTTTAAGCATGTATTGGAGATATTTTATAATTTTTAAATGGAGAAATTCTCATTTATTGAGTCTATTTTAATTCTCATTTATTAGTTGAGTCTATGTTTAAAATAACTGTTCAGTACTACCTATCCAAAGTGATCCATGTGGATAGTTTGGAATTAGGCAGGGGTAAAAGAAAAGAACCAGAAAACAAAGACAAGTTAATTTTTTTATTAGCTAAAATATTTTCTTTTCCATCATAGTGAATTAAAAAAATCAAACGTAGAAAATAAGTGCATATTCTTCCTTTATCAGTGTTAAGAGAGGTCCAGACATGAAAATCATCCTGTAAGAATCTGCAGAATTTCAAAAGGATACCTAGGATTATATTGAATTTTTCAGAGTTCAGAAAAATTTAAAAGTCTGACCTGTAAGTAGGATGTGCTATTGCTTTCTTTCCATAATATTGTTACTATTTTCTCCAGGTATTATGAATCATAAAGCTAAATTTTTGACCTTACTAAGAGAGTATACATTTAACCTTTTAACTTTAATTGATATGGGTGAATTACTTTAGCCATTTCTGGTCAGTGCTGCTTTTGGGTAGATAGAAAGTGAAGAAAATAAAGTATTTTTAAGATCCCATGTTCACAGTGACTGAGATTCCTTCAAAGAAAATAGTTTCTGCAGCAAGAGCTGAGCAAACATCTATATCAGAGCACCTTCCAAAAAAATGAATTGAGTCTTGTATCTTAAAAAGCAGTATCTTTAAAGTAAGTCTTAAGGGAGATGAAGAGCTGAGCTGTGGTGGATGCTGCTCCAGTTGTCTCCTCAATCAGTTTTGTAAAATGCTTTGGAAGCAGAATAACAAGTAATGTGAAATCACTTTTCAAGAGACTATATGTGCGCCCTCTTCATTCTATTTCCGTATTCCTTGGAATGGGCAATTTATGCGGTGCACTTGTGAGACTCCAAGAACAAAGACCAATTTCCCTGAAGGGTATGAGCAACCTCTTGGATTTTACAAGTGCCAAAAAAAAAAAAAAAGAAAAAAAATTATTTTCATGTTGTCCCGTTGAGATGGTGAAGTGTGCTGGGTTCGCGCACAGGAGCCTCAGGAAGTATGCCCGCCATGCATCTACTTTATTCCCAGATCCAGAAAGCGGATGCAAGCAGCTCTTAACGAGCATTGACAAGTAGTGAGTAACAGTGCGCGTGCCGGGGAGGCAGGGGAAGGGCTTGGCATCGTCCTGAGCAGCAGGAGTGTCTTTTATCCTTGAGAAAACAGGCATCCAACCGGTCTGTGAGGACCCTCAGTCTAGGTCTCTGGATCTCGGGTCTTGAATCTCCGTGTCGCCGCGCTGAACCACCTGTTCTCTTCAAATGGAAGTGAGGAAAAGGTCAAGTAAGGACAATGTATTAATCCTTCTGGCACCTCCTCGCCGGGCTGCTTGTTCTGTTGTACTTTGGGGAGACGTGTAGGGCTGAGAGTAGAAATGCCACCTCTTTGGACCCCCTCATGTGATTCTACCCGTGACTGTGGCTTCCGAGCCTATGGTAGCCAGACAGGAGTCTCTAAAGTTCAAAAGCAGGCCTGTATCTTTGCTTCTCTGTTTTTTCCTTGAATATTTACGTGGGTTTGTTTATTCTTCAAGGCACCAAGGGTGCCTTATGGGCAAGCTGTTTCCCTCATGACGTAGGTAGAAACAGTGTCTGTGATTAACACGTTCATAACTACCTGACAGATAATCAAATGTGGAAATCCACAGACTGCAAGAAACACAGATCCTTTTCAGCTTTCCTGCCTTTTCGCGACATCTCACCTGAGTGAACAGAACACAGGGACTGGTTGCTGACGGCCTCCGTGTGCCCCCCCTCAGGTGCCCCTGTCTTCTGGGGCACAGTCCTGCTTCAGCTTGTTTCTGTCACATTCCAGACTGAGGGTAGAGTTCTCAGATGTGTACGCGCAAACCCTTGCCCACTGGTCACATTATATAATAGCTGTAAATGCTCTTGTGTGCCTGCATATAAACCACCAGGAGAAAGGGGCTGGTACGGAACTCAGCCCTGATAGAATTTCCACCAGAAACAAAACCTTGTGGTCTCAGTATTTTAGGCAGAAATGTGCTTCTGCCCCTTTCGCTAAAGCTTGGGACCCCATTATAAGATCACAGAGGAAAATGAGACAGGAGAGGGTTTGAGATCCGAAACCCTGAGTGCAGAAAACGAGGGCTGGTTTGAAAGTTTTCATTTCTTTCGTTAGCTTAATGGTCGAGATGCTACTCTTCGTTTCTGGCTGCTCAGAAGCCAGCAGGCTTATTCAGATATATCCAGCTATCAGAGTCGCCTTATTCTGTGACTACATGTAACTGGAGGAAAAAAAAAAAAAAAGAAAGGGAGAATAAAAAATGCAAGAACCTAAACTGGGACTAAAAGAATGCTTTTAGGTCAGCCACTGTGAAGTTTTCGTTATAACTTCACAGATGCTCCAAACAGATGAAGGGGAGAAAGGATGGCTGCAGAGATCTGGCAGTCGGCCACTCGTTTTAATGGTGTTTTCGTTCATTCATTCAGCTTTGGAGGGAAGATGGAATGAGGATGAGAACGAACCTGGCTATGTCCCGTGATCATCTTCCTGAGCGATTTACCCGTCTGTGGTGAACAGGAAGAACTTTGCTGGTAAAATCAGTGCCGGCGAACCGTATCCAGATGGGTGGTGATCACGGCGATCATTTATCTTAAGGTTGCGTTCAAACTTCCTTTCCCTTATATATCTACGTTGAAAAATCCAAGAAGCCAGCAATGATGCTGTAGCTGAACTGAGCCTTGGGTAAAGGAAAGGGTAGCCGGGGAGTGGCTGAGGGTCCCAGTAAAACCCTGATCATAAGAGAAATTGATGGCGTTTATTTCGTTGTACTGTTTTTCAAACCTTCCTTAATGTTAAGGCTAATGAGTTCTGTAGATTCTTGCAGTTGTGTAATTTCTTAACACACTGCTGTGTTCAAGGGTATATGCCTGGTTTTTCTTTTGGTTTTTTGGTTTTTGTTTTGGTAAAGGACCTCATATATTTTGTAGAAGTAGGCTGGATAGAAATGATAAACGAATGAAGAAATAAGCATCCTCATAGTTTATCTCTTCGATCGCATTGATCTTCATCTCAGTTCCACATCAGCAAACCTGGCCTTCTCCACCTCTAGGGCAGGGTCTCTCTACCCCAGCACTATTGACATTGTGGGCCAGGTGGTTCTTTGTCCCGGGGTGCTGTCCTGTGCACCCCTGGCCTCTTCCCAGCGGGTGCCGGCAGCGGCCTCCTTGTTGCGGCAACCAAACGCGTCTTCCAGCGCCGCCGGATGCCCCGTTTGGGGGCACACTCACCCCTGATTGAGAACCACCGCTCTAGGGTGAACAGATTCTCCAAGATAATCCAAGTTTACATGTTTTCCCAAATACACAGCATCCCTTTCTCTCTCCGAAGTGTCATAATTTGGACAGGGGATTACATTGTTTACCCAGCGTGTCTCTGAGCACAGCAAGCCCAGCTTCCCAGCCGCTCACGCCAAACCTCTGGAGGATCCTTGGCTCTCTGCTCACGCGCTCATTCCACAGGCCCACCGCTGGCGAGTCCAGTTGAAGAGCACGGCCTTCAAACGGCACGCAGCCCCCCTTTGTGCATCCACCGGTAGCACACGGGGCCTGGCTACCTCCTCTGTCACCCAAAAGTACGTGGCCGTCGTCCGCCTGCTAAAGCCGCCCCGGTCCCTTAGCACGTCCAGCCGTGCCTCTCGTCCGCTCGGAGCCCTTCAGCGGCCCCTCGCTCCTCGCAGAGGAAAAGCCAGAGTCCTGACAGCGGCCTCAGCGCAGCCTCAGCGCAGCCTCTCGAGGGCCCCCGCCCGCCCCGGCCGTCCCTTCGCTGTTGCAGCTCTGCCGGCCTCTGCTGCGCCTTGAACACCCAGCCGGTCCTGCTTCAGGGCCTTTTGCTGAAAGCCCACGGGCCTACACCCCCCCCCCGCCCCACTCAGGTGTCCTCCCGGCCTCCCCCCTCATTTCTCAAGTCTACGTTCTAAGATCCGCTTCACAGCGAAGCCTCCTCTGACCACCCTATTTCAAATCACACCCTAGTTCATCTCCTCTGATTTATTTTTTCACCATCGCCTTTGTCGCTATCTGACACACTAACATTTTACCCGTGTATTTATTGGCCCTCTTCCTGATCTGTTGCGTGGCTCTCAATGCTTTCGCGGACTCCACGAGGGCAGGGATTTTTCGGTTTTGTTCAACGTCCTGCACTCAGTGCTCTTAGCAGTTCCCCTCGGAAGCACGTGGCAGGCGCACCATAAAGGCCGAAGGAATGTGATGATGGATGTACCCGCCGCTCCCTTTCCTCTGGGCGTCGGGCCGGATACCGAGCCTGGGCAAGTAAGTGCGGAACGGCCCCTGCCCTTGAGCAGCTTACAGTCAGTCTCCTTAGCACTTCAGCGGTCGCACCGACGAGCAGTGTGAATTGCAGCCGCGAGCCAAGCCCCTAACGTGAGCTCGAAGTTCCAGCCAGAACCCCAAACGTGCAAAACCCACCGAGGAGGTTATCACATCCTCTCATTTGGTAGGTCTCCAGCGGGCTTGGCTGCCTTTTCAAAGGATGGATTCATAAAACCTTTCGGCTGTGGGGGCAGAAAAGAGAGAAGCTTACGATCCTGTAGAGGACACATGCGCGCACATAGATCAGAGCAGCAGAGTGAGAGGCCTGCGGGAAAGAGAAGAATGCACGGACGCCCTGGAGTTAACAGGATGCACGAGTGCAGCAGAGGGGACAGGACGCAGGGCGGGTGGGAGAGCATGAAGGATCGCCGTGTGTTGCGGAGGGCGCTGGGGGCAGCGAAGGGCTGATACTGAAGACGCTCCTCCTTCGCAGTCGGTCTCACTCCGTCATCTGTGTAGCTGCTGCTGCAAAGCGAACAGAGCGGGCACTGCAACGTTGCGCCCCCGCGCTGCCAGCGGCTCCCCGCCACTGCACGCCTGCCCCTGTGTAGCTGCTGCTGCAAAGCGAACAGAGCGGGCACTGCAGCGTTGCGCCCCCGCGCTGCCAGCGGCTCCCCGCCACTGCACGCCTGCCCCTGCCGGGGGAACGCTTTCTCTTGAGCGTGGTGCGTGAGGCTCGTCGTAACACGGCTCACCTGCCCCCCACTTGCCTGTCGCACTGCCCTCCCAACAGCCCTTCCTGCTAAGCAGACGGGTGAGAACAAGGTGTGCTCTCAACACTTAGAGGCTTTTCCTCGCTTCTGGAATGCCCTCCGAGCCCCGCCCGCTCCACCTGACATGCTTCAAGATTCCGTTGAAATGGTAAAGAACAAATGTGTGGATGCCAAAGGGGAAGGTGGTGGGGTGGGCGGAATTAGGAGACTGGGACCGACACACGTACACTCTTGATTCTGTGTATAAAGTAGACCGCTGATGGGAACGCACTGCATAGCACAGGGAGCTCTACCCAATGCACTGTGGTCACCTTGATGGGACGGACGTGCGAAAGGGAGGGGAAAGCTCTGTGTGTCTGGCTGACTCACCGTGTTGTGCGGTGGAGCCTAACACAACATTGTAAAGCAACCAGACTCCCATAAAAATTAATATAAAGCTTTATTTAAAATAGCAAAAAAAAAATGTTTTTCAAAGATTCCACCGAAATGGAATAGCCTCTATGAAGCCTTCCTGGACGTCACCTTGCATCTGGGCAAATTATCACATCCAAGGCCAAGGGCAGCTGCATCAGACAGCTGGGAAGAGGAGGCATTTCTGAAGAGCAGGAACCTAGTCTGGAGGTTTGGAAAACAGTACCAAAAACTAAATGCCGTCAGTCAAGACTGTGCGTCAACTTGGAGTAATTGTCGTCTGAGATCCCCGTTCCTGGAGCAGAGATGGGACAGATCTGTCATAGATCAGTGTAAACGGACAGAACAGGACCAGAGCCCGGACAGTAGAAGGAGAGGAAGGTTGGTACCAGATCAAAACATATCCCTCTTCGGCCTGAAGTTTAACCTGGGAAGTAAGCTCTGGATATACTATGCTTATGACTACGTGTTAATTGTGTATATATACAATTTATATATTTATCTTAGTAAACTATATAAAGTTTATTTCATGTTTTGAGTTTTTAATCTATAACTACTTATTCCTATTATCGTGATAAAGTCGTGGGTAGAAAGTGCCCCGCTGAGTATTTTTAAAGGTAAACACCTCAATCAGGCAGACCAGAGCCGTGATTACAATCAAGATTCCAGTGACCAGAGTCGAACCAGTTGGGTGAGCAGCATGCTTTATAAAATGGTATCTCTAGGGGACTTGCCTGGTGGCGCAGTGGTTAAGAATCCACCCGCCAATGCAGGGAACACGGGTTCGAGCCCTGGTCCGGGAGGATCCCACGTGCGGCGGAGCAACTAAGCCCGTGCGCCACAACTACTGAGGCTGCGCTCTAGAGCCCGTGAGCCACAACTACTGAAGCCCACGTGCCACAACTACTGAGCCCGCGTGCCTAGAGCCCGTGCTCCGCAACAAGAGAAGCCGCCACAATGAGAAGCCCGCGCACCACAACGAAGAGTTGCCCCTGCTTACCGCAACTAGAGAAAGCCCGCGCGCAGCAACAAAGACCCATCGCAGCCAAACATAAATAAATAAATAAATAGATTAAAAAATAAAATAAAATGGCATCTCTGTAGTACCTGTTACTCTTGACTGTTTATTCAATAATTGAATAATTCAATATTCAATCAACATTCAGTTGAATAATTCAGTAACTGAAGGCCCAAGTGTCAGGCATATTGTTCTGCTCTTGTAACGTTCTCAAGAACCTATGAATTAAGTTGTATTTTCTCCACTTAAGGATAACAAAGCTGACACTTAGGGAGGTTCAAGCACCTTCACCAGCCAGCAAGAAGAGGTCTCAAGACCCGAACCCCATTTGTTCCAAAGCCAAAGCTCATTCTTAGCTACTATTGCACATCTGCCTCTGTGTTGCATCTCGGGGTGACTTCATTTCAGGGCCTTGGTTTCTGAATTGAGGATCATCTTTTGCATCAAGTGCATGCAGAGTTTGATGGTAATCTGTGTGTCATGAATCATGGTTAGTCACAGAAATTATTTATTCAATTTGTAACCGTTACATCCCAACTCATTGAGATTAATGAAATGGCTGGTAATAATGGCGGCCTAATTGTTGGCTTGGGCAGGTGTACTGGAGCCTTGATATTTAATCACATAATGTGCCTTTATGAGGCTGAGCAGTTGGAAGGCCAGTATCAGCAGTTCCTGAAGAAAGATTCCAAGAAGCAACTAACAAGACTTTGAAAATTCCCCTGGGTATTATGGATTTAATTTTAAGTGAAACTGCAAGGCAATTAATTTTCTTGTAACTGAATTCCTTAATTATACATGCTTTCTGTTGTTTATTTATTTTTATTTAAAGGTTAACTGATTTCTCGCAAATATGTAAAAATATTGGTGCACGTGGAAAAGGACTGGAAGGTGATAGGCAAGAAAAGAAAATATTTTTGGTCTTAGGAGAATAGGGGAGCTAGGATGGTTTTTCCCCTTTTTTCAAATTTTCAGTATTGCTTTAGTGGTTTCCCATTTTTAAAAGAAACAAATGTAAAGTAGGTGAAACTTACTATTTCATTCATAGAAGAACGCAGTGGGTTGGATTCTAACTATTTACTGTCTAGGTGGTGTTACACAAGTCACTTAATTCTGTACATTTAGAGTGTTTTTACTATGTATGAAATAAATACCCTAATTTAGAAATTTGGATCCCAAGATATATATTTTAAATGTTTTGATCTCAATCTTTCATTAATTTTAAAATAGGCATTGTCTAGCCTGTTTTAAGTAGAACTATAATTCATGTCTCGGGTGATACTTAATGCTGAAGGGAAACTGTTTATAGTCCTGCCATCTTGTTCTTTATCGTTTGTCCTCTTGTAACAACACCCCCCCTCCCACTCACAAAACTCATGCAGCTCATTCTCTTACTTCGATATCTGACATTTTCACCTTTTTGGAATCTCTCTAAATTTCCTGACCAAGAAAAAAAAAAAAAAAAACTAGAAAAGCAGACCAAAGATCCACAGATGACCTCTATAAAAAAAACTAGATTACAACTTATCCCCACTCGTTCTACTCCCAGTAGGATCCGCTGGGGGCAGATCACCTATTGTGGGTTGAATCGTGTTCCCCAAAAGATACGTTCAGGTCCTAACCCCTGTGAAGTTGACCTATTTGAAAATAGGGTCTTGGCCGATGCAGTCAAGTTAAGACGAGGTCATACTGGATTAATGTGGGCCATAAGCCAATGAGCGGTATGCTTGAAAAGCACGGGAAGTTGGGGCACACAGAAGACACACAGGGAGAAGGCCATAGGATGACAGAGGCAGGGTCTGCGGTGATGCATCTATCTGTAAACCAAGGAACGCCAAGGATTTCCAGCAAACATCAGAAGTAAAGAAGAAGCCAGGAAGCCTTCAGTGAGAGCAAGGCCCCAACAATACCTCGATTTCCGATTTATGGCTTCCAGAACCATATGAGGGAGTAGATTTCTGTTGTTTTGAAGGCGGTTTGTGGTCATTTGTTACAGCAGGTCCTGCACTGGATGTTACGTCACAGAAACCCGCGGGATTCGGTTGGAATCACCATCCACGTGGGATGCAGCAAGGGAAGCAATGTAGCGTCTAATGACCTTGGTGACGGGAGGGCTGCCAATCATGAACAGGTACTCACGGCGAACAGCAGCCCAAACTGGCAGTGACTCTCCTGGACTCAATTACTGCGTGTGTGCAAGAGTCCGCCGCTAGGATAAGGTCTGAAGTCGAATGATACTTGAGGAATCCAGCCCACATAAACTTACCTAAAACTAACACACCAAAGTTCCCCTCCAGGGAATTTCTGCTTTGAACATGGTGGAGTTAACAGCCCACCCTGACTTCCTTTAGATAAACTCTGAGCAAAATACAAAAAAAATGTCAACAAGCCAAAGCAGGCAGACTTTGGAAGAGAGTCAATACTCGGAGGGAGTGTATGGCTTGACGGAAGGCTCCCATTTTTTTGTTTGTTTGTTTTGTTTGTCGCTTTACCCTGAGGGCGTAGGCAGTCCCACTGGAAGTGCAGGAAGGCTGAAATGCCAATAGAAGTTTCCTCCTCTTTCTGGTCAGGTGAACCAGGGAAGGGACTCAGGGCAATCAGAGCTTTCAGAGAGTGGGGAGGGAATCCCAGAAAGGAGAGGATGAGAGATGCAGGACCCCACAGTCTGTGTGAACACCTGCCGCGTCCAGGGCTCAGCCTGGGATCGCGCATGAGCAGATTGTTTCAGTATGGCCTGAGGGCCAAGGCACCTCCTAACACAGGGCCGGCAGTGTGCAGTTTGAGGAAAACCCAGTTGACTGCCTGCTGAGACGCAAATACGAACACTCGGAAGCAGAGCTATACTCTGGAAAAGGAGGCGCGCGCCATGGTTGTTTCGAGTACTGTTCTGCAAATGTCTGTTAGTTCAAGTTTTGTTAATCATGTTGTTTAAATCTTCTATCTGGCCTGACATTTTAATTTTTTTGTTACTAAAAGTGGGTATTTTTTGGTCCCACAGTATGATCTGTGGATCTTTTTCTTTCTTCTGTGGTTCTTCATTTTTCCTTATGTATTTTTAGGCTGTGTTATTAGGTGTACACAAAATGTAAAATGGTTACCTTCCTTTTATTAACTGTGTTATCCTTATTAGGTGGTCCACTTTATCCCTAGTAACACTTTTTATCTTAACACCTACATTTTTTTTATATCAGTATGACTACCCCAGCTGCCTTGTGGTTTACACACTCAAAAGCATATGAGTATATTTAGCTTCTTATTTTCCCTTCTTCGGATGTACTGAGCCACTTAAGTCTATTGGATTAGTGACCTCATTAGTTCTGGATAATTCTCAGCCATTATCTCTTCAAATATGGCCTGTGTGTCTTCCCTCTCCTTCTATAACTAATCAAACATATGTTAGAATTCTCTGCCTCTCTTAAGCTCTTTTCTGTAATTTTCCACATTTTTTTTTTTACTCTGTATTAAACTTCTGGGTAAATACTTCAATCTTCCCATTAACTAATTCTTCTGCTTTGTGTTGTCTGCTTCTTCACAGATTTATTGAGCTTTTAGTTTATTTTTCATTTTTATTGGCTGTGCCTTGCAGCTTTGTGGGATCTTAGTTCCCTGACGAGGGATTGAACCCGGGCCCTCGGCAATGAAATGCAGAGTCTTAACCACTGGACCACCAGGGTTCAGAGCCCTGTTGAGCTTTTAATTCTAGCTACTATATATATTTTTTATTTTGAGACATGCCACTTGGTTCTTTTTCAGAACTGCAAGGTCATGCTTTTAGTTTCCTGCTGACTGCAGATGTCTTCCAGGCTTGTCATTTATTCCTTTCAACACTGAGGGTGTCTGTCTTATAATCTGTATCTGGCTGTTTGCGGAGCTGTTTCTGTCGTGTCTCTTGTTTCTGCTGGCCGTCATTCACGTTTCCCTGTTACCTTGTGTCTTGGTTATCATTGATGGAATACTGGGCATGGTCTTTGAAAAACTTGGTGGGGATTCTCCAGTGCCTCTAATGATGGTGGCCTCCTTCTAAAGAGATTTGCCATTCACATCTGCCAAAATACCTGAGTGGATTTTACCAACTGAGGACCACCTCAAACTGACTTCAAGGCTTGGGATTCCCTGGCCCGTCCCAGCTCTGCACATCCAGGGTGCAGATCTGTGTGAGGCTGCTCTGTGGCAAGAATAGTAGTTTTGTCCCCACGACATGCCAGGGCAGCCCTAAAGTTGGGGCCCCAGGGAGATCAGTTGTAGTTTATCTCTCCCCTAAGAATGGGGGACCCTTATGGGGGTCCCAGCTCGTATAGTGAGAGAGGGTTCTTTCTAAAGCACTCTACTTTAAATGTACTTTGGTCATTGGCATCTACCTTTACTCCACTTAAGGCAAAGGAACTAAAGCCCAAGTACGAGGGATCAGCAAATGTCTTCTTTAGCTCAAAAATGCCTTTGATGCTCTAATGTAAAGGTTAGCTAAAAATTTTCTTTGAAGTAACATATACATAAAAATCCAAAGAAAAAAATAATCAACTTCATTTCCACCACCTACAGTTAATTACTATTTATATCCTCTCATATTTGTTTCGCTATATTACTTTTTAAAAATTATTCATGCTATTGTGAAGTAATTTAGACAACAAAGAAATGTAAATATGTGAGCATTTTAAAGCTTGTGTTGTCAACCTTCACCAACATTCTAGACGCCGCTAACACGTGTGCAACTTTTTTCTGCATAAGGATAAGAGAAAATATTGATGACGGGTGAGTAGATAGAAAGATAAAATTACTTTTGTAAAGATGATAACTATAAATGTTATTGTAATTAAAATATTAGATGTTGTTGAATTTAGTGGAAGAAAAATAAAAGGAAGTGAAATTGAGGGAACTGTTGAACTTCACATGTCTCTTTACCACAAGGAACCTCATTTCCTAAAATATGTCTCTTAGGTTAATTTAAAAGAAAACAAAAGCACAGGTGTAAACATTAAAAACATTAAGATATGAGTCATTATGCTTTTTTAAAACATTACATGCTTCAAATTTAGAAAGTCTTTATAGCCTGTCTGCTGTGAAAGATACGCAAGATAGGGTATTCCTCCTCCCATTTTCCCTGTCGTGAATTACATTGTTTTTACATTATCCAGGTTACCGCATATTGAAACTCAGTTCTTTACCATAATTCTCGTGGTTGTTTTGCTCTTTGTTCAAATGGATTCAAAGTTAACACCGGGCTTTCACTTCTTGCTTCTTTGTTCCTGAATTCTTTGAGACATCTGAGTTTTGTTATCAAGCCTTCAGAAAGGCTGCTGGGTGCTATTTCTCTAAATAATTTCATATTTGAAAATACGACCTTATAATAGAATGACAGACTAACTGCAGTAGGATATTCCCGACAGCACCTTCTCTCTGTGAGCTCTTTGTAGATTACTAATTCTCAGACTTTAATCTGCAATCGAAATTACCTGGGAACTTGTCACAGATGCAGATTCTGCAGGCCTGACACTGGGCCTGAGATTCTGCATTTCTAACGGGCGCCCAGGTGTTATTCTTCACGCTACCACGTCTGTGGATGTTGCTTCGTTATCTCTGGATCCCAAATGCTGCTACGGAGAAGTCTGACACCTGCTTTACTTCTCCCCTCTTAAAAATGATTTCCTTCTTCTGCCTGGATGCCTGAAGAATTCGTCTATCCTGAGATTCAATCATCACATTGGATTTGAGCATTCTCTATCAGACTTAAGTAGGAAAAAAAAAATGTGTTTTTAAATTTAGAGATGCAATTTTTTCTTCATTTCTGGGATATGCTTCTTGAATTAGAATTTTAAATACATCTTCTGTACCATCTGATGGGCTCCATCTCTTTCATGGGGAGAAATTATTCTTATTGAATGACCTTGGTCTATGTTCTGGGTCTCTTAGCTTTTTTTTTTTTTTTTTTTTTTTTAAGGAGTATAGTTGATTTACAATGTTGTGTTAGATTCAGGTGTACAGCAAAGTGAATCAGTTGTACATATACATATATCCAATCTTTTTAAGATTCTTTTCCTATATAGGCCATTACAGAGCATTGAGTAGAGTTCCCTATGCTCTACAGTAGGTCCTTATTAGTTACCTATTTTATAGATATAGTAGTGTGTATATGTCAACCCCAATCTCCCAGTTTATCCTTATCCCCCGACGCCCCCAGTAACTGGATCTCTAGCTTTATTGCTTTATTCTCTGTATTTCTTATATGCATTCACTCTGATTGTTTGAAGCTCCTCTATGTCAGTAATTCAATTTTCAGTAGTGTCTATTCTATTAATTGTTACTTCTAAATTTTTTTACTTAGTTCTCTAATTACATTGTACTGAAGCTTGTGATGGGTTTCCTTAGGTCAATAATACCCCTTTTTGGTCTGTTCTTGAGCTACGTTTCCTCTAAGGCAGCTCCGTGCCTCTTGCAAGCTCTATTCCTCTCCCCTTACAGGGTATGTGCATAGTTAAGAGGCGGTTACTTTTGAAGGCCTGGGTACCTCTGTCTCACCTGATATAACGAGGTAACCTCTTGACTTTTTCCCACCGTGCATTACAGCTGTTTATTCAACACTTGAACCATTTCCCTCAATTCGCAGTATAGCCCTAGAACCTTTGTATCCATCAGCCAGAGTGAGGCTCTTTGTTCATTCCTCTGATCTCACTCCTCGCCCCCAGCAGCAGTGCAATATTGTGATTTATGGAAAATATATATTTTTGATCATTCAGATGACCAAAATATATTTCTCATATATATTTGTTCTTCGTCCCTAATTCCTTGCTCACAGCTCCCCAGACCCTTGGACTTAGCACCCTAAGTGATAAGAGAAACGGGAGCATTTTTGTTACAATGTTTGCTATCTTGTCCTGAGTTCCTGCAAAACTTCAGTGTCATAAAAGTGGACTTGGTGTCTTGTTTCTCGTAGCAAGCCTCTTTCCACCACAACTGGGTTTGTGTTAAGAAGGTGACTTTTGGAAAGCACCTAAGGATGGGGGCTGGTTGCCAGGGAAACCAACCAGCCCACTCCCTGATTTCCGGGGAGGGGAGAGGAGCTGGGGAGGAGCCAGTGATCTAATCAATCTCGCCGATGTAATGAAGCCTCCATAAAAACCCAAAAAAGGAGGGGGTTCAGAGAACTTCCGGGTGGGGGGAACGAGAATGCTTTCACGTGCCACCAGGCCCCAAGCTCCAGGACAGACACTCCTTTGTTCAGGACCTTGCCCTGTGTATCTCTCTCTTCATCTGGTTGTTGACTCAAATCCTTTAAGATCCTTTGTAATAAACCAGTAATCTAGTGGGTCAATGGGTTTTCTGAGTTCTGTGAGCCGCTCTAGCAAATTAATTGAACCCAAGGAGGGGGTCTTGGGACCCCCTCAAATCGGTAGCCGGCGGGTCAGAAACACAAGTAACAAGCTGGGTTTGCATTTGGCACCTGAGGTGGAGGACAGTCTTGTGGGACTAAGTCCTTTATCTGTAGAATCTCATGGAATCTCAGGCTATCTCCGGGTAGATACAGGCAGACCGCAGGTTCGGTTCCCGACCGCAGCAGTAAATCGATTATCGTAAGAAAGTGAGTCACAAGGAATTTTTGGCTTCCCAGTGCATATAAAGATTATGTTTACACTATACCACCGTAGTTCACTAAGTGTGCAATAGCTTTATGTCTTACGAAAAGCACATACCTTATAAAACATACTTTATTGTTAAATATTGCGACCCATCATCTGAGCCTTCGGCAAGTCATAATCTTTGTACGACATTAACGTGGAAGATCACTCACCACAGATTCACCATAACAACTATAATAATAATGAAAAAGTTTGAAATATTGTGAGAATGACCAAAATGTGACAAAGACACGAAGTAAGCAGATGCTGTTGGAAGAATGGTGCTGATGGACTTGCTGGATATGGAGGATTTTGCCAGCAACCTTCAACTTATATACGTATTTTTAAAAGGGGCAGTAAACCACAGTATAATGAAAGCAGGTATGCCTGTAGTGTCAGAACTGGGTTGAACTGTAGTACAGCCAGCTAGTATCCTGAGCGTTGATTGGTGGTGTAGGGGAAACGCCCCCCTCCGTGCATTGGAATTGGGTCCAGAACCCAAAGTAAACGGTTTTACTAAATCCTCGGAGAAAAAAGTGAAGTGAACCAGCTCGACTTGATTGTCTCCAGGTTTGGGGGGAAGGAAATCTTTCAATATGGCCTTTTGGCTGTAGGGGGTTGGGTGGGGAAAGCACAGGAGCCAGTTCAGACTCAGTGCTTCCCTCTCTTTCTCTGTAGACCCTTCTATTTCGTGTTGACTCTTGAATTTTCTTTTTTTTCCTGGTGGGCTTTTTAACATCTAAGTCAGGTCATATCACTCCACTTGAAATTCTCCAGGGCCCCCCAGCCACCTCTCTGAGAGTGAAAGCTGAAATCTCTCCCTGGCTCTCTGGGCGCGTAAGGCTCTGACGGCATCCCCACTCCCAGTACCTCCCTAACCTGGTCCAGTTCTCTCCTCCTCCCTCTTTCTGCCGAGACCCACTGGCCTCCCTGTTAGTCCTCAAGCTCACCAGCTGTTTACCTGCCTCAGGGTCTCCTACCTGGAACATTCTTCCCTCCTTCCACCCCTTCCTGTATCCTCAGGGCTTGTGCTTCTCTTTCTTTAAATCTTTGCTCAAATATCCCCTCAAAGTGACCTTCTCTGAGCAAGCGCGTTGAAACTACAGCCCTCAGCTCTGTCCCTGCTTGCTTTCATTTTCCCCCATAGCACCACCTGTTGTCACTTTCTAATACACGGCGTCGTTTCCGTCTTCATTTTATTTACAGATTGCTCTTCTGCTCTTCTCCCTCCCAAGATAAGCGTCACAAGGGCAGAGATTTTCTAAAATAGCACCTGGCACACAGCATTTCATAAATGTTGGTTGAATTGTTTTGTTTGTTTTGTTTGTTTTATTTTGCTCATGACATGGAGGGAGAGAAGTTCTTTGAAGATGTTTCTCCTGCCCCTTCCATCCTTCTCACTCAGTCTTCTCCAACAACCTATTTCATATATCTCGATGAAAGGCAGTCTTGTTCCTAGAAAACCTGTTCCAGGGTGTAATAAGCTTGCAGTCGACCTGTTCCAGGGTGTGATAAGCTCTTAAGCAGGATTCCTTCCATTTAGAGCAGTCTATCCAACTGCATCTTTAAGCATCTCAGCTCAGGTTTCTTTGTTCAATGGAGTAACATAGAAGTACATACCGAGATAAAATATCCTTCACTCGTAAGTGTCTTCGTTCAGTGGGGTAACATAGAAATACATAACTAAATAAATATCCTTCACTCTCTGCATTGCGAGTTCTATCTATTTTGGTGGTAAGGTAGGCTGGGAGGAAAAAGGTAGGGCAGTTGGAAGTTTATTTTGTTTATTTATTTATTTAATTTATTTATTTTTGATTGCGTTGGGTCTTTGCTGCTACGTGCGGGCTTTCTCTAGTTGCAGCGAGCGGGGTCTACTCTTCGTTGCGGTGCGCGGGCTTCTCATTGCAGCAGCTTCTCTTGTTGTGGAGCGCGGGCTCTAAGGTGCGTGGGCTTCAGTAGTCGTGGCACGTGGGCTTAGCTGCTTCACAGCATGTGGGATCTTCCCGGACCAGTGCTCAAACCCATGTCCCCTGCATTGGCAGGCCACCAGGGAAGCCCTGGAAGTTTATTTTCACTCCCTTATTTTGATTCATGTATTTCCCCCACGTTCTTAATGCCTCTTTGGCAAGGGGGTGACCTCTGTGCGTGGTAGAATGGTGGGCAGTGAGGAGGGGGTTCCCTTCAGACGCCACTGCATATTTTTCCAGGTGTTGTTTCTTGAGCGCCTGCAGCCTTAGGCACTTCCGGTGATAACTAAATCTCCGCTAGCCCCTTGGCAGATTTTGAAGGTATTTAATATGAAATCAAATCACGATTTTAAGTGAGATATTGATTTTGAAGATTCATAACCAAAATATATCTAGTTTAATGATACATAGGTTTGTCTCTCAAGAACTCTGTAGTCTTATTAGCTTCAAACCACCTCAGCTAAATCCTATATGTTATTTTGAATTCTTACCAGTTAACTCTGAAGACACTTGTTCACTAGAATCAAAGCTCACTTGATCATTAGACTAAACATGAAAAATCATCATCATTGTGTCTCAGGTGCTATATGCCAAGTACTTCACACGTGTCATCTCATTTAATCCCCCCAGAAACCTATTTAGGTGATTAGAAGGGTAATTTTTTAAAGGTTAACATCATAACTCTAATACAAATATAAAATGCACACATGTCCATTTATTTTATTTAACGCATTTTATTTAATGATAACTTATTAATAAACGAGGAAATCAGTAAGGTGTTATAACTGATTCAAGGCACAGCTCAGAGAACTACACACATGTAGTCAATTAGGAATGCCGAACTGAACTTACAAATAAATGTAAAACAGGTTAATATCCAAAGACAATGATCAATTACATTTCAGTAGACACGATGTGCATATGGACAAGACTCATTTGAATTACTATCAGTATTTTACATCTTGTGGAGTTACAAAATAGCTCAAGGAAATAACCTATATGGGAAAAGAGTCTGAAAGAGAATGGATATATGTATGTGTATAACTGATTCACTTTGCTGTACACCTGAAACTAACACAACATTGTAAATCAACTCTACTCCATAAAAAATAAAAATTAAACTTAAAAAAGTAGTTCAAGGACAATGAAAGGTAGGGATTAACCCAGAAGGTCGTGCCAGACGGGTCACCCAATACTCTTCATCCATTTCAAAGTCTTTTACTATTGTTGTTTCTGTGTTTTCCTGACAGTATGATTCCAACTTTGGAGGTTTTAGAACTCAATGCATAGGAATAAAAGATCAGTTTACTATAAATAAAATCTTCAAATTTTTGGTAAACAAAACATGATCTTTAAATAAAGCAAGTAATCACAGAATATTAGACCTGGATCAAACGTTGCAGATAAAACTTCACATTTCATACATGAGAGAATCTGAGGTTAAATAATTTGCCTTAAGTCGTAAAGCTGGGTGTTGGCAGGCCAAGAGAAGAACAGAGAAACCGGGACTTTCTCCTAGACTATTACTAAAATAAAGAGAAACAAAAAAATTTAAAACCTTGTGTGTTAGAATTACCTTTAGATATATTACATTTAACAAACTACCCCTCAGGACTTCCCTGGTGGTGCCGTGGTTAAGACGCCACACTTCTACTGCAGGGGCCCGGGTTCGATCCCTGGTCGGGGAACTAAGATCCCGCATGCTGCACGACACGGCCGAAAAAAAAAAAAATTACCCCTCTGTCATTACCAAGATGAACTGGGGTCTGCTTGCCCATGGCACAGCAAAGCCAGTCTACTGACACTGGGCGGTGGTGAAGGAGAGTCCACGTTTACGGCAGGGCACCCAGAAAGGAGAACAGGCAGCTCATGCTCAAAAGACCCCAACTCCCTGGTGGCTTGCACAGAAGGGTTTGTAAAGGCCATGTTTTCAGTGAGGGTTGCAGGGTGCATGACCTTCTTCTGATTGGCGGGTGGTGAGGTAACAGGGTGATGCTTCTGGAATCTTAATCGTCAACCTCCTGCTTCCAGCCAGGCTGGGGTCCATGTGCTTGTGGCCAGCAACTCAGTCACCACCCTCCGCCTGGCCAGGGGACTAACTCCTGCAGAACAACTCAAAGCTAAGGGTCAGATTGTCATGTATTAGCCCTTGAGGGGGAGGTAGGGCCCTGCTTCATCACTGAACTGTTGTTTAGACCGTCACTCCTTTTCTTGCTTGGCTGCTTTTCCTTTGTTTCTGCATTCCCTCACTTCCCTGATTAGTAACTGCTTGGGTCTGCTCTGTGGAACTCAGGGAATGCCTAGAAGATTAAGCCTCGTTCTCCAGACAAGAAACAGGGGACATGGAGGATCTTTTGTACCCAGGAGGGCCCTGCAGGGTCCTGATCAGTTTTAATCCCGCCTTTTCCCTGCTATTCCTCAGTCCTAGGGGGACCAGGGGTGGGACAAGAAAAGGAATACAGTTTTGGATAGAGAAGTTAATCATAAACTTGGCAGGGGAACTCGGTTTTAGGGGGACTTAGTTTCACTACGATAAAAATGAAATGAAGCAAATATCAGTTAGGAAAATTCCCTAAGATCGTAGTTCAGGATAAGATCAGGGACCGTGTTGGTATCAGAAAACCTATTTTCTCCCATCAGGGTAAAAGCGACAAACTCACATGGCCTAATGACACAAATGGTATATTCATTTTAAGATTACAAATATTTTCTTTCACTGTAAGGTTTCACTGAACTGAGTATTATTTCTTTGATTCAATATATCTGCCAGGAGACATTCTCTGAAAAGACACGCTCATCAACTAACATTCTCTTTTTAATTAAGTCAAAGTATTCCCCTGCCTTAAGGACACATTTCCAAAGAGATTACTTCAATTACGGACTTGAACACTGATTTAGTAAATTAAGGATGTACTTGACATTTAATCCAACAGAAGGGCAACCTGAGAGCTACAATATTTAAATTAAAAATCAAGTCATGTTCAGATTTGATTCGTAATATGTACACATATATATATAAACAAATCAGTTTGTTACAGTGTTTCTTTGCTGCTTAAGCTACTGAAATGCAGGAATAGGTAATCAATACAGCTTAATTTAACATACTTTCACAAGTGGGAAAGTCCTGGAGATCCATTGATCTGCTTATTCATATTGTAGTTGTCAAGACAGGCAGACCCTCAGATATATTGCAGGTTCCGTTCCACTAAAATAAAGCGAATATTGGAATAAAATGAGTCACATGAACTTTTTGGTTTCCAAGTACATATAAAAGTTATGTGTACACTATACTATAGTCTGTGAAGTATGCAATAAAATTATGTCTAAAAAAATAATGTGGATAACAATTTTAAAATATTTGCTGTTGGGAGAATGGCACCAACAGAGTTGATTGATGAAGGGTTGCCACAAACCTTCAATTTGTAAAAAAATGCGTTATATCCGTGAAGCGCAATAAAGCAAAGCACAATAAAACAAGCTCTGCCTGTAGAACAGTAAGTACACAGTTGCAATAACTTACTGTTGTGGGAAATAAGCAAAGGCTCCTGCATGGGACTGAATCACATAACTGTTTTTTCTACTTAAACTATGTCCGTTTTCCAAAACCATTCACTCTGACTTTGAGAAAGCGATCTTCTGACCAAAGTAGCAACTGATCAGTCAACATTCGTGTTGGAGAAAGATGGATGGTTTAGGTCTTTTATGACCTAAAGCCTGGAGCACATCTGGTGAACAAGGAAAAAGTGTTGCAGTCTCTTCTTTGGAATGGAGATCATCTGTCCTGGGCTAGTACATGCCTGGCTAAAAAAATTACTTGTGCTGGCAAAGGCATAAACATTCCGAACATAATGAGATTTTCTCTTCAGGTACATCTTGCATTTGGAAAAATCAAAAATGTTGGAGGTACTGCTGTGGAATCTCTTCACTGTACTTGCAATTTTATTTTATTTTATTTATTTATTTTTTGCAGTACGCGGGCCTCTCACTGTCGTGGCCTCTCCCGTTGCGGAGCACAGGCTCCGGACGCGCAGGCTCATTGGCCATGGCTCACGGGCCCAGCCGCTCCGCGGCACGTGGGATCCTCCCGGACCGGGGCACGAACCCGCGTCCCCTGCATCGGCAGGCGGACCCTCAACCACTGCGCCACCAGGGAAGCCCTGGACTTGCAATTTTAATTGGTTCTCCTTCTAGCGCCACGGCGAGTTTTAGGCGCCATCATCTGAATGTTATATTGAACACTTTGGGTCTGTCGAAAACTTTATTAAAATTGCAAATTGGGATTTGAGTATACAGACTATAGAGGTTAAATGAAACTGGGATTTAATCTAGAGAAGAGAAAAATGATTTTTAATCCTGAGTTAGTGATTCAGTAAATGCAGAGACCGCCTGAGTTCCATGTTTAGTTGACGTAGACCATACAACCTCTCTTTTTCTCACGAATGCAGATCCAATTCATGAATAAATCTGTAGGCTCCACCTTCAACATTCATCTAGAAACGGATTTTTATCATCACCTCCACCTCACCTTGGTCCAAGCCATTGTCCCACTAATTTTTTACTATAACCAGTGATATCATAATGGAAGATACTGAATTTATCAGGGAACATTGAATTACTATTTCTTAAGAATTTTGGGACTTCCCTGGTGGCGCAGTGGTTAAGAATCCCCTGCCAATGCAGGGGACACGGGTTCCAGCCCTGGTCCAGGAAGATCCCACGTGCCATGGAGCAACTGAGCCCGTGTGCCACAACTACTGAAGCCCATGCGCCTAGAGCCTGTTCTCGGCGACAAGAGAAGCCACCACAATGAGAAGCCCGCGCACCGCAGTAAAGAGTAGCCCCCGCTCGCTGCAGCTAGAGAAAGCCCGTGCGCAGCAACGAAGACCCAACGCAGCCAAAAATAAATAAATAGATAAATTTATTCTTTAAAAAAGAATTTTGATTGTCTGTGTTCACTCTAAGTGTAAAACGTTAGCATCAGCAAAGGCATTAACGAATCTCCAGGCTTTTCTACCATATTTGATTTCTGAAATATTTATACTGATAACGGTTTGCCTAGACATATTTGACCTAGGCTAGGCTGTTGTGCACTTTCTACTTTGAAAAATATTCCTATGCAACTCTTACTATTGTAACACACCAAACAAACTGAACCGAATTATTTCTAGCATCTTTCTTTTCATAAAGTAAAAGCACAAACCTTTGTGCTTTTCCAGAGGCCCTCTAGGAAATCTCAAAGATGGTTTTATTATAAAAGATAGTCTGAAATTTTAAAAAATATTCTATATAAAAAATGTTGTCAAAGGAAATTGGGGGACTTGATTAAGATAGGATAATGGGTGCCTGAGAAACTATTTAATCAAAGTGACAGTATAATGCTTAAAAGTAAGCATAGATGGGAATTCCTGGGCAGTCCAGTGGTTAGGACTTGGCACTTCCACTGCAGGAGGCATGGGTTTAATCCCTGGTTGGGGAACTGAAATCCCACATGCCATGTGGTGTGGCTGAAAAACAACAAAAATAAAAATAAAAATAAGCGTAGAAGGTAAATGTCCATCTGTGAACCAGGGAGTGGTTCCTCACCAGATGCAGAATCTGCCAGCTCTCTGAACATGGGCTTCAGGTCCAAGTCCCCAGAACTGTGAGAAATAAATTTCCGTGGTTTATTAAATAATTAATTCTTTTAAAAGCATAGAAATAGCATTATTGTACAGAACTTAGCTCTTTCATACGCGAGGATCTTTGCTTTTCTTTTTCTTGAATAATTGAGTTCATAATAAAGTCAATTTAAAACGAAGAAAATTATTTAAGACACAGACTCTCTGTAGGCAGATTACACATCAGGTAAACAATAAACTTTGATATCATAGGTGAAGGCAATAATTGGTAAACCAAGGAAGACAGCCCATCAGAATTGAGAAAATTTTGTTATAATTTTTAACATTTCATAGCTTTTATTGAGACTCAGGTATAATAAATCAAAGCAGATAAATTCAGTTTCAGAGTTTTATGCTTAATTATGCTCTTTCATATTCTGGAACAAACTGACATTTCAGGACAGTAGTTTCTTAGGGTATGATGCCAAAATAATACTCATATTAATACTAGTATAACATTAACATAAATATGCAGTGTGTTCATTACTCCTGTCTTCAAACCAATCAAATAACTTTTCAGTTTTTCAATTTCCAAAGCATTAAGTCTTGATATTTATAATTCACAGACAAAAGTTCTTTAGGATACTCAACAGGTCCTAAAAGTATAAAGTAACTCAGAGACTAAAAAGCCTAAAGATTGTTGCTTCAGAACAAAACTAGTCTTCTTGAAAAGTGAAAGAACAGTGGTATTTCTCTGTCACTCTTTTTCTTGGCATAGTTTCACCCTCTTGTTTATAACCTTTAATGAAAGTGATGAGCTTCTATCTCTCAGAGAAAAGCAGGGAGTGGACAGTAGAGAACTATCAGACACAAGCCTGTTTTAGCAGACTAGCAGCACTCATGCATTCACGTAACTTTCTGCAGCTGTATTATTATGGACTGAATGGTTGTGTCCCGCCACCCCAAGCCACATATTGAAATCCTAACCCCCAATGTGATAATATTAAGAGATGGTACCTTTGGGAGGTGATTAGGTCATGAGGGTGGAGCCCTCATGAATGGGATTAGTGCCCTTATAAAAGAGATCCCAGAGAGCTGTCTCACCCCGTCACCCATGTGAGGACATGTCACTCATGCGAGGACACAGAGAGAAAATGCCCATCTATGAGCCAGGAAGCAGGCTCTCTCCAGACACCAAATCTGCCGGCACCTTGATCCTAGGCTTCCTAGTCTCCAAAACTGTGAGAAAGAAATGTTGTGTAACCCATCCAGTCCATGGTATTTTTGTTATATCAGCCTGAACAGGCTAAGACACACATACATCTCTTACATGGTTTTAAAATGGCAAAAAAAAAACACAACATTGATCAATATGACCCAAAGCTATAGCTTCTCTGTAGCACAGAAAAATAAAAAGCCAAAGTATATAATGATCATCTGTTATTTAACTCAATTTAATGTCAACCCAAGGCTGAGTGGGAAATGTGAGCTGTGGATAAGACATAACAATCAAAGACAGCTTGGAGGTTCTGAATTTGGGTGGCTCCAGGGGCAGGAATGTGATGAAGAGAGATAAAGATCTCAGGGTGGTAAGCACCTTTCTCTGAAAGAGACATTTCTGTTTGAGATGCCAAAACAATCAGAGGGAAATGAGCATCAGGCATTTGGCCATGCATCAGTAGCTTCGGGAGATGTGTCAGGGCATTCATTTGCGCTGGGTCTTCAGGGTAACAGATTTGTGAATTGTCATTATTCAGGTCATGCAAATAGACGAAATAGCCAAAGAGAAATTTGTTTCAGAATTTAATTGTTACTCTGTGCATAAGTGTTACTTGTTTTGTTCCTGAAATAGTGTTGCTTATAGTGTCGTTTTGAAAGTGCAAAATCCAAAAGAGGTTACACCATAGCAGGTTCAGGCTTGAGGTCACCAACACAATTAAAAACAAAAAAAAGTTTTGATGAACACTTCAAGGAGGCTCAGAGAATGATGCCAGTTTCACCTTCCTTTTCCCTACTTGGAACTTCCTTCTGCACTGGTTTCCCTTTATTTAGTTTGTGACTTACTTGAATTTTTAGCTCACTAATTTCTTGCTGTGCCTGACTTGAATTTTGCAACACTGTTCCGGTTTACCTTGATGCCAACCTGGAAATCTAATGGGGTTCTGCTTTTGCGACTAGCTCGTGGTTTTTATTCAGGAGATGATACGCCCACCTTGCCTAGGTGCCCAGAGCACAACTGCCTAGTTTTCAACTCATGGTAAATCTAGTACAGCTTGTGGCTCGGTCACCACTAGCTTTTCAAAATGTTTCAGGAAATTTATAAACATTACAAAGTTATGTTACGAAAACCAACTGTATTTCTACCTTTTGCAATATACACATCAGTATTTAGGACAGTGCATGGCACACGATAGGTGCTCAATAAATAAATGTTGAATAAATGGGTGCGGGTCTTGGATAGGTAGTTAGGTAAGTTTGAGTTATTTACTGAAGTGGTTTTCATCCCCTGTAAGTTGCACTGTGAAATTTGAACTACTCATTATGCTGGGGGTAGAGATGGAACCATAAAATACGTGGCATTTGACCTCAAAGATAAGCCCTTGAAACACACATGAGAAAATATTCTTGGAACTCTAGACTTTTCATCTTCAGAGCTGGGTTTTGGAAGAACGATAGTGTTTTGAGTTTCAAACATACGGAGATTTAAAATTTAAGAATAATAAATGGGAGAGGGAGAAAATAGATAAAGAGCCAAGGTATGCTTGTCCCCATCTTCAACTTGACCAAGTTTGCCCAAACTGTGGAAGGAGTCTCTTTGGGTTGGGGGAGGAGGAGGGTCTGGTTTGAGTGAACTCTAAGGTCCTTTACCCTGTCTCCTTGTAACTGGTCCCAGAGGAGGTTATGAATGGTACGGTTCTGGGCTTGGAACATCTGGGAGTAGAAAGGACCTTTGTGTCCTGCTTCCCAAGAAAGCCCAAGGATGTGGCAAGTCCATGAAAGAAGAATCTCCACCCAGCAAAGTTCAGTGGCAGTCAAGGAGAAGTGGTGTCGTGGCATCTCTGGATAGAGAAGGTCCAGGGTGGCTGCCTAAGTCTTACTTGACTCTGACATAGCCCAGGGGGCGTAGACTAAAATTTTCCATTCTCATTGGCAGTCATCAAAATGGCAAAGGGAAGAAAGGTCGTGGAGCTGTTTGGGATGAAGATAACATGGGATGAACTTCATGAACTTGAAGTCCATAAGTGATGGGCCATACTACGGGATGAGGTGATAGCAGGGGTGCAGCCCAAATCAATGACCTGAATTGACAAATTGCCTCTCTGTCGAGGCCAGCGGAAGAGAAAGGGTGAGAGCTGACCCGAACTCTCCCCCTGCCGTAGGAGCCCCGCAAGCCTGCCACATCATTATACCCTGAGCCCTGAATCTGTGCTGGCGGTGAGCAAGATGCCACGTACGTCCGGAAGGGACTGACGGTGTTAAACCTGAGTGCAGGGGTAAACGACTGAAGTCTTTGACTTTATTTAGCAGGTATTAGATTGCCTTCTCAGCCAGCAGACAAAATGGGGACTCTATAGGGATTAAGTATTCAGAAAAATAAATTATCATTACAAATACCTGCATTTGGGGCTCTCTCCTCTGTGCTCTTCCTAATATGTGTATTTCTTTAAGAGTGAGCCCATGTACCTACTTGGTTACCAGACAACTTACAACTAAGTAACAAAGTAGCAAGACTTATTCTTAAATCTTATAAGGGTAAAACATAAAATAGTTTTGAGGTATGTGCATTTATCACTTAGAGATGCAAATACTTATACATTGTTCTCCTCTAGAAAGACTCGTGGAGGTTAGGGGCAAAGGCAACCGATCCACAAGAGCGAGAGTTGTATTTTTAGTGTCCGGCTGAAGTTTTTGTAATACTAATGAAAGTTTAATTTCGGAAGGGACCACATCCAACTGAAGGATGGGGAACAGGAAAGAGCTTTCTTCAGGAGCATAAGGTCAGACGCGTCTTTATTTCCACGAAGCCTGAAATTCAACTGTGTCTAGAAAATTTCAGCATCCCAGTGTTGGAAATGAGGCAAAGCATAAAGTGTTAGATGCAAAACAAAGAAAAATAAATGTTTGTGTGTTCCGCTCGGCAGCCCCATCTGAGAGGAGCATAAATTAGATTTACGTACTGTAATTTAAATAGTCCAATATGAGGGAATACATCAGATAGAGAAGCAGTTCTCCCTTATTTTCCTATCTGCAACATGTATACATGGGCAAAATGAGAAAGAAAATGCCCCTTTGGGGCTTACAAAAAAGGATAGACCAAATAATAATAATACCCCAAGTTATTTACATAGAATTTCATTATAAAATTCTTTAATTACTCTTATTAAGACAGTTGGTGGGCTTCCTAGATAATACACATTTAGCTCTCCTGTCTTTGCTTTACCCTACATTTACATATTTGTTGACTTTGAAAGAAGACTGTTATATTGTCAGCAGTAATATATGCTTATTGTAGAAAATTTGAAAAGAATCGGCATAATCTTGCTACCCAGACATAATAACTTTTAATATTTTGTTATATATTCCTTAAGGATTTTCACTATGCATCTATACATTTATTTTCATAGTTGATATCATAGTACATAAATAATTTTTCATCCTGTACTTTGTAAAATAAGTATTTTCCATGGTTAGGAAAAAGACTTTAACCCTTTCATTGCTTGATTAATCTTCTGTCTTGTGTTGTATCACAACACACTCAACTATTAATATTTTTTGAACAAGGTGTTTGTTTTCCTAGTCTAACATTATAAACAATACAAGGACTGTTTTTAAGTTTTCATAGAGGGCTACCTTCCAGTTACCATTCCCTGACCCACACCCTCACCTCACACGCAGGATCGGGTCCTGGAGCAAGTCTAACGCCACTGGACTATGGCTTTATAAGAAAAGAAAGTGAGAGAAATCTTTCTCTCTCTCCACCACGTGTGCACATAGGGAGAGGGCAGCTGTCTGCAGGCCAGGAAGAGAGCTCTTACCAGAAACGGACCTGCTGTACCTTGATCTTGGACTTCTGGTCTCTGGACTGTGACATATAAGTTCTGTTATTTAAGTCACCCAGACTATGGTATTTTGTTATGGCAGGCTGAGGAGACTAACACATTTTAAAAGTTACTGATACATACTGATAAATTACTTTCCAGAAAGTTGTTACCAACATACATTTCTCCAGCAGTATGTAAGGAGTCCTGTTGCCCTGTACTCACAGGGCAATATTCTTTCAAGATGTGTCTATGTATCAATCATCTATCTCTCTATCTATTCTTTTAAAGATTTTTTTGGCCACGCCTCGGGGCTTGAGGGATCTTATTTTCCCAACCAGGGATTGAACCCGTGCCCTTGGCAGTGAAAGAGCAAGAGTCCTAACCACTGAACCTCCAGGGAAGTCCCTCTTTTAAAGTTTTTTGAGGCTTGTTCTTTTAAAGTTTTATTTCATCCAAATAGACGTAGCTTCTGTGGCATCGCCCCGTGGATGTGCCGCTATATTTTGAAGTTCTCAGTGTTTGTAGTATTTCATGGAGGTAAAAATGGCCACTCAGGAACCCCAAAGCAAACACATAAGAAAAAAAAAAAACCTTTTTAAAAATTTCCGGGCTTCCCTGGTGGCGCAGTGGTTGAGAATCCGCCTGCCGATGCAGGGGACGCGGGTTCGTGCCCCGGTCCGGGAAGATCCCACGTGCCGCAGAGCGGCTGGGCCCATGAGCCGTGGCCACTGCGCCTGCGCGTCCGGAGCCTGCGCTCCGCAGTGGGAGAGGCCACAGCAGTGAGAGGCCCACGTACCACAAAAAAAAAAAAAAAAAAAAAAAAAAAAATTCCATTATTTCATCAACTCCATTTTATATTCATGGAAAGGAAAAGCTAAGAACTAGGAACCTGCCATGGTTTCAAGGCAATTTGTTAATAGGACTCACAATCAAAGACCTGGGATATAGGCTTTCTTCAACATGAAGCCCTCACCTATCTTGCAATGAAAGACGTCATTTTTCTTTTTCTTTTTGGCCGCGCCGTGGGGCACGTGCGATCTTAGTTCCCCGGCTAAGAGATCAAACCCTTGCCCCTGCAGTCCTAACCACTGGACCACCAGGGAAGTCCCCAAAGATTTCATTTTTGTTCGAAAAAAAGTAATGTAGGAAAATTGTCACATGCACAGGAACCGCACTCTCCCTCAGTAACTTTTTAGTAAATAAAAGCCTGGCTTTTATTTACTTAAATAAAGCCCTGGCTAGCAGAGCATTCTCCTTTCCTCACTATGCACCCTAGACTGTTTATGTTCCCTGAACGATCATTTTCTTTCCTTCGGCTTGCAATAGAAATCAGTAACTTAAGAGACAGCTTGGATCTGAGAACTAAATTCCACTTTTCGTCTACTTTTATACTAAGAACATCGTACGGTGCTCTGTGCAGAATATGCAGATGTTCATAGCATAAATTAGTTTACTGTCAAACAGGAACAGAAATTTGCCGGTTATTGCCACTGACAGTTCATCCTGAGGATAAACTTACAATGGTGTGACTTGTGTCTGACTCACTTTTCCATTCTCCATTCTTAACTCACCTGTTGCATACAGTATTACTTTACAGTACACTGTGCACTGTTTTCCTAACTTTGCCCTGAGCTGGCACCAAGTGAGTGGAGATGAAAATATCTTTCACGTCAGTCTGTCTTGCCTCATAACATTCTCCAGCTGTTTTCCCCATTGTAGCATTTCAAGGGCAGTTCTGCCCTACTGGGTCCTCTTACAGCAGTTTGGATTTCCATGGAAGGGTTGCCTGCAGAGTTGATAATGGCACAGAGAAGAGAGAAAATTAAATTCACCTGAGTTGACCAAGTGGGCAAAAGAGAGCAATCCAAGGTCAAACAAAGGATATTTCAAGAGTCAATCTTAAGGGCCTTTCATTTTATGGAAAACCCAGCCAGAAATGCCCTCAGCTCAGAAAGTTTTTCTTATGAGGTTGGAGTTTGCATCTTAATGTTATTTTTATAGCATCAGTCCTGGTTTTCATCTGCCATAAATAGAAACAACAACAACAATAACAACAAACCACTGAGTTGAGGAATTGAAATGATAATTTGAGCAGAGTGATGAATGGGTAGCGTATGGAGTGAAAATGCCAGTTCTTCATATAGAAAAATGTTCTATTTCAGAAAAAAAAAAAAACAAACTCTTGTGGTTCTCTAAAAAGCCATTTCAGTGACACTTGTTTTGTTCAATTTAGAAGTGCAGGTATAGCAATTCTAATTTCTTAAATGTCGAATGCTCTTTAAGTTGAATAGAAAAAGATGTAATTAAGTGTGTAATGTACTTGGAATGAAATTAGGCTCAAATTTAATTCTTCTTCTGTGCCCACTGTAGTGTGGGAGATGCCAGTTTTTTAACAGCCATATAGAAGAAGATGACTTTTTAATATTAGGATCTAATATAATTGAATGCATGCTGGAGAATAATACTCACATAGTTTCAATGGAGACTTTTAGAAAAGACTTGTGTCTAATTCAAGGAACATTTTGACCTTTGCAGAAAATCAGGTGGTGTTTCTCCTCTTTCTGTTGACATGCATGCCTCTGAGAGATGGGGTAACCATGAGAGCTCAGCAATTCCACATCACTACAGTTCAGTTAAGATCCAGACTTTTAAGTGTATTGGTATTCCCCCAGAAAAGGGAACTTTCTCTCATAATATACAAACATGCCATAAAATAGTAACTCACAGCTTTATCATGACTGCCCCAAAATGGCATGTGGTCCTAGACAAATTTTAGACAAATTAGAAGTTATCAAGCCCTGATCGCAAAGAAAAAGAATAACCGTGTAGTGTGATTACTCTGTATGCTAAGTGTGTCCCTTGTATTATATCATGTAATTCTCGTAACAGCCCTCTGAAATAGTTACAATTATTATTTCCAAGTAACAGATGAAGAAACTGAGACTGAGACATGTCACACTTATCCCCCCATGTTCCCACAGACAGCATGTGCTGGGCCTGTGGTCAGAATCTACATTTTGAAAAAGCTACTTTACTCTGTTGTTCCTGATCCTACACCAAGTCTTTTTTAAAATTAATTAATTAATTTTTGACTGCTTTGGGTCTTCGTTGCTGCACGCCCGCTGTCTCTAGTTACGGCGAGCGGGGGCTGCTCTTCGTTGTGGTGCGCGGGCTTCTCACCGCGGTGGCTTCTCTTATTGCACAGCATGGGCTCTAGGCACACGGGCTTCGGTAGTTGCAGCAGGTGGCTTCAGTAGTTGTGGCACGAGGGCTCAGTAGTCGTGGCTCACGGGCTCTAGAGCGCAGGCTCAGTAGTTGTGGCGCATGGGCTTAGCTGCTCCGCGGCATGTGGGATCTTCCCGGACCAGGGCTCGAACCCATGTCCCCTGCATTGGCAGGCAGATTCTTAACCACTGCACCACCAGTGAAGCCCCTGATCCTACATAAAGTCTTGTAGGCTACAGGTGGTATGCTTGGGATGGAGGATTTGGAATAAAATGTTTCTGCAACTACCATATTCTTTAAATGTTATAATAGTTTATGAACAAACTGGCTACAAATAAATTTTTAGCATTGCCTGTAAAGCAGCACAAAGTACATATTTGATATTTTGAAACCAGTACATGCTTAAGATTTCACAATAGTTGATTTTTTAACTGGTAAGTGGTCTCATTTTCCCAAATGTAGCCCTGAATGGAAGGGCCCAGGGCCTCGCATTGTCTGTGAACTAGTTTACAGCTCAAAGTTGGAGTAAAATGCAGATGAATTTTGTGCAGAGGAAAACAAAGGCTCATTGCCCTGTAGATGCCGCCCAACTTTGCATCCGTGAGGAAATTTCCTTCAGCATATTCCTAATTGCGTGTGTGACTGTGTGTGTGTGTTTGAATTCTTCCTTGAACCAGTTGTAACGTCTCACCGACTTCCCCCATACTTTAATGAGTTAAATAAAATCTTTTACGTAAGTTCACGTCGTATATGTATATGAGTCATGACTTCCCCATTAAATGTTTTTTCTTTAACACTTGATTTCTTCCTTCTATTTGAGCATCTATTACAGGGGCCAAATCTAACCCCAACCCTGTTTTTGTATAGCCTACTAGCCAAGAATGATGTTCACATTTTTAGCAATTTAAAAAAGAAAAAAGAAAAGTAATATTTCGGGCCATGGGAAGATTGTATAAAATTCCAATGTTAACATCCATAAATAAAGTTTGATTGGATCACAGCCACGCTCATTAGTTTACATATTGTGTATGGCTTCCTTCCTGCTACAGCAGTCGCTCAGTTGCTACAGAGACGTGATCTAACCTTCTTGCCCTCTACCACCTTCCTTCTCGTTGCTGTGTCTCATCGCGGCTCGCTCCTGGCCGCCATCCCCGCCCCTCCCCAACCAGACTCCCAGCGACTGGAGGGATTCCGACGTCACCTTAGTTCTCTGAGTACCGCGGAACCCTCCAGAGACCCTTTCGGGCTGCGGGTGTGGACGTACGCTGCTGTCTGTTGCGTTCCCTCGCTCTCTCCTCCCGCAAAGATCTGTCTCTGCTTCACTGATCCTCTGCTGGCCCAACCGTTGCTGCCTGCCGGCTGCTGCCTCCTAATCCAGCCTGTAGTATTACTAAAACATTGTATTCAATTAGAATTCTTATATTTTGAATTCCATCAATTAAAAAATTGTGAAAATTTGTTTTCTCCCTGTTATGGAAGAGTCTATATAATATCCTAGATTTTGCCTCTTGGCCTGCAAAGCCTAAAATACATATCTCTAGCCCTTTAAAGAAAAAGTTTGCCTAGCCCTGTTTTTTTTTTGTGTGTGTGTGTGTGGTACGCGGGCCTCTCCCGTTGCGGAGCAAAGGCTCGGCGCAGGCTCAGCGGCCACGGCTCACGGGCCCAGCCGCTCCGCGGCACGTGGGATCTTTCCTGACCGGGGCTCGAACTCGTGTCCCCTGCATTGGCAGGCGGATTCTCAACCACTGCGCCACCAGGGAAGCCCCCGTATCCCTGTTTTTTAATTGACAGGTACTAGTCTAGCCCCTGGGGATATTGCAGGGACCAAGAAAGAAGTAGTTCCTGCCCCTGTGGGGCTCATATTCTTAGAAGAAAGACTGAAAGTCAGCAAATTAATATGTATGTATGTACAGGAGACTGTCCTTGTTCTTAGGTAACACACACCGTATTTAGGGGTAAAAGGGTTTGATGTATGCAACTTATTCTCAGATGGTTCGGATAATAACAACAATGTGTGTATCTACAGAGTTTTGAGGAGGAAAGAGTGTTACCCAAGAATCCTGTGCCCAGCTAAATTATGATTCATGTGTTAAGGCAACAATATTGCATTATAAGCATCAAACTTGCTAAGAGACTAGATCTTAATTATTCCCAGCAGAAAAAAAGAAATGATAATTATGGGATGGGATGTGAAGTGAAAGAGGTGCTAGCTAATGCTACAATGGCAATTATACTGCAATAGATAAATGTACCAAATCAACATGCTATACACCTTAAACTTACACAGTATGTTAAGTATATTTCGATTTAAAAAACAGGTTTTTGGATGAGCATGATGCCAAGTTAGATTTAGTATCTACTGACATCACACTCTGTTTTACAGTCGGTCCTGTGCATGGATTCTCCTTCACTATAATTAGGTTTCTTGAGGGCAGGAAAGATGCTTGGCTATAGTAGAGTGCCTTGCACAGGTCAGAGTAAGAACTCAATGACCATTTGTAGAATGACATTGAAGAATGGCTGCAATCTCTTGCCAGCTCTAAGCATATCATTGTACCTTCTTTCCTATGCTGTAGCACTATACATACATACATATATATGCGTTACCTTATGATTTTGATGAGGTTGTGGATATTATAAATATTCATATTTAAGTTAATAGTATATAAGTTCACTTTTCTCCTAGATAGGTACAAGAATTGAGTGTAAGAGCACCACCTGAAAAAAAAAAACACACACACACACACACTGAAAGAAAATATAATTGAGTTGCTGGAAGCCCTAGGAAGTGGTGGTGATATTTTTAAGCTTCAAAACCTGGACCAGGAAAGGCAAGTATGTGCTCGTCAGATTATTTCTTCTCATTTCCAGTGCCTTTTAGCAGACTGCTAATAGCTGAGGGTCCTCTCCCTTCACTAGGGGGATTGGTTTTAGACTCCCTGGTGTCCCATTCAGCCGCTACGGAGCCATGTGAGTCAGTATGTGAATGAAAAACTGGTTGTCCATTCTTGAAATAGAGACGGTCATCAAATCTAATTTTATAAATATCATCTCTTAATTCCCTTTAGTCCTTTCTTGCCTTCTGTTTGAGTGATTTTTTTTTTCTTTCCCTTTTCCTCCCTTCTTTATTTATGAGTTATATGTTTATCTCTACTTCTCAGTGGTATGTCAGCGGGGAATCATTGTGATGCAATGGTAGCTTCCAAGGCCACTCCCAAGGGGTTAACTTGGAAAGCCTCACAGAACAAATTAAGGTGCTGAAATCACACGGTTTGTTGACCCCAAGGAAAGCCAATAGCAAGAGGCAAGGGAAAAGAGAGGGAGTGAGGTTAATCGTGTTCTTAAGAAAGGCTGCAACTGAGACGAAACTTCCGTGTGTCCCGACCCCCATTTTTCTGCACCAGCCTCTTCCCCTCTAACGTTGTGGCCGTGAGGACGGGCACTGAGGGCGAGCGGAGGCGAGGTGTCCGGAGCCAGTCCGTGCTTTCTCTACCAGACTCGGGGACTGGGATGCCCGGCTGGAGCTGGAGCTCAACCCTGACGACTTGCTGAGCACCCGTGGGTTTTATCTCGCTGGCTTGAGCGGAGGGCACGCAGGGCCAAAGTAAATCCTCACGCACGCTTGGTGTGTCGTGTGTCTCGTGGATGTGCTAACCTGGTCCTTCCATTCCTTTCTGTCTGTCTGTTCGGTCTCCATCGAGTCTACTTTCTTTATCTATAGCAACATATCTGTGTATCTGTTCATTGTTTCTTTCTTTCATTTTCTGTTACAGAACTGAATGTTCTTAAATGTTGCAGCAGACACACATGACAGGTGATTACAAATTTTTAACATGCATACTTGATTTCACGATGTCCGAAATTAATCAGTGATTCATTGTAGCCTCCTCTCAGAAAAACCATAATTTAGGAGCACAAAATGTTTCAGCTGTAACCTCTCCTTCTTTCATGTTACGATGTTTTAATTTTCTTGGTTAGAATGCATTATTATTACAACCAATACTCATTTAGTTTCCCCCAACATGTAAAATTGCGCTCTCACAGACTGGGACTTTGAATTCACATGGGAACCATTACCTTCCCTGCTCAGCTGAGACTGCTGAGCAGAGGATAAGCTTGGCAACTTCCTGAGCCTTCAGAAAGTGAAAATCTCTTCAGGGTCCTAATTTACACAGGTATTTCAGTTCAGCTTCTCATTAAGTAGCTCTAGGGCCACATCTTCATTGGGTTAAAACCTCAATTCCTGGGTCTTACTACTGTGACTTGAATTTCACCTTTATTTCTGCCATCTGAAGCTTTTGCTTTCTCTATTTTGAGATCAGTTTTATATTTTAAAATAGTTACACTTTACCTGTCATTTCTATAAATTTGGAGTCTCGGGCCGTGACCGTCATTTCTAGGTAGAAAGACGATTTGGTTCCACAGGTCTTGCTAAACGAACTTCTTCCAATTTATTCAAGAGACTATCGCGAAGAATCATCATCTCACTTCGGATTCTTAGAGTTTTGGGCAACAACGTATGGATATTATTCAGATCAACTCAATAAATAATATTGTGCTAAATATTTCAGGAAACATAAAGATGACTAAGATAGTCTCTGCACTCAAGAGGCAAACATTATACAGTACAGAGATGAAGAAATGTTCATAAATAATCATAAGGCAGAAAATCTTTACGTGCTAGAGAGATGCATATCGCTTTGCAATAATGCATGCTACATTTATTATTAAACAAAATAGTAAGCTCGTTAAAAGAAGGAAAAGGGAATGGAAAGAAAGCATTTTCTTGCAGTAGTAACAGGAAGAGTTTCGTGTGGGAGGTGCTAGTTGACATGTGTCTTGAATAATGAGTGGGATTTCTAAAAGTACCAATAATAATGGAGGGGGAAGTATTGGAAGAGAGGAAGTGAGACTTCCAGGTTGAGAGAAAAGCATCCGTTTAGATAAGGAGATGGGAGAGTGGAGGGCATAAATAAGGAACAGCAAGTAGTGCAATTTGCCAGGTTAGGATGTTAGAAGACAGTATTATTAGCGTGTCAAAGTAAAAGAAATGAAAATAAAGCTTGGGTCAGGATGAGGTGGGACAAGAAGGGCACTAATTTAATTTAATTTAAAATTTCTCACCGTCCTGTTTATCTAAAAGGAAAGGAAGATGTTGGTTTTACCTTTTAAGGATAAACTTAAGAACCAGGACCACTTAAAATTTAGTTTGAGTGGTTTCCTCTTCTCAGTGTCCTGATAGCTTAGTTTCACTAGTTTCCGAGGTCAACTGAATCTGCGTTTTTGTCTCTCAGGCATACAAGCTCCATCTAGTGGCCAAAGCAGGTAAGTACTGGAATGAAAATCGATACAGAAAACATTTATTTTTCACTTGTTGTTTATATAATGATTAGCTAATAAAAGTGGGCCACACTCTAACTGGACAGGGAAATCAAGTAGTCTCAAACAACTTTTATCATTGATTTAAGAGAATATTGGATCAGATAAAAATGGATTATAGACCAAGGACTTCTTAAACATGAAACCTGTGAAAATTTCACATCAGGGACTTAACATCAAATTGTATTTTGGAATGCACCTTAAAGCAGGATCTAGTTTAGTTTCTAGAGAGAGTCAAGAAAAGGCAAGTCCGCGTAAATGAGGAAGAGGCTGAAATACTGGAGGTAACGGTATTCGACCAGAATATTCTCTTCTCCCTCGTGCCTAACTCCTACTTTGCCTTTAGATCTTAAGTTAGATGTGACTTTCTCTGGACAGTGTTCCTTGACTTCTCAGGTCTGGATTAGATGAATCACTTAATGTCCTCCTAGGGACCGCCATCTCCACGATGCCGTGACCACACTGCACTGTCACTTCTCGTATTTGTCTATAGACCTCATTACAGTTTAAACTCCCCAACAGCTGGTACCATGCTACTGGTGTTTACTTTTCTATCCGTAAAGCTTAGGGTAGTACCTGCCATCTAACAGGCACCCCACATATACATTATTTACAAAATTAAGGGACAGATA
The DNA here is from genome assembly GCF_026419965.1 of Kogia breviceps. NCBI lineage: Eukaryota > Metazoa > Chordata > Mammalia > Artiodactyla > Physeteridae > Kogia > Kogia breviceps. The sequence continues at coordinate 55,668,972 of NC_081328.1, forward strand.
AATGAAGAGAATAACTGTGATAGAAATGTCCAAGGAACACATATTGAAAGTTAATATCAGTAAAGCTTAAACGAAAAAAGAAAATATTTTCAGGAAAATTACTAGTAGAAGAAAAACATTTTCCTTCATTGTATGTTGATTCTCCGCATGAAGCCCATTTACTTATAATCGCTGGTGCTTTCTCATTGTCACAGTCCTTAGCTACTCTCTACCTTGGTGGGGGGAAAAGAGTTTTTAAGGTACTTCTTGAAATAGTAAATACTTAAGTATTTTAAAAATAGTTAAGCACTAAATATTTTTAAATAGAGGAAAATAGCTCATGGTGTTACTGTAGAGATTAAACAAAAGGCTGCATATAAAGCCTATGGACCAGTGTGTAGTACATCATGTGTGTTTAATAGTTGGCACTTTTATTCTTTCACCAACTCATCTCATAAACTCCTTGAAGCCACCCAGAGAGTCAAAGGAGGCAGGTATTTCAAAAGTCTTTTTTACAAATGAGAAAACTCACGATTATAGAGGCTAACCGTATTATGGAGTTACATCAGTTATTACGTTTTTGAATCCACACGAAGTAATATTCACCGTCCCTTCTTTGTCACCCTGTTGCTTACCTAGAGGGAGAGAAGAAAATAAAGGACGTTTGGATGCTACGTAATCACAGGGCCACCTTGCAGAGGATGAAACCAACTTGTAAGGGGTGTATTATTTTTTTATTGCTGCTCTAACAAATTGCACGAACTCAGTGACTTAGAACAACACCCATGTATTAGCTTATAGTCCTTGTAGGTCAGCAGTCCAACACAAAGTTCACTCTGGGATAAAACCACGGTGTTGGCAAGGCTGCGATCCCTTCCGGAGGCTCTGGGGGTGGAGAATCAGCGTCCTGACCTTTTCCATTCCTTCCTGCCGCCTCACAGCCAGCAGTGGTGGGCAGACCTCAGGGCACAGCGTGCTGACGACCTCTTCGCCCTCCTCTCTTCTACTTTTAAGGGTCCTCGGGATTACTCTGGGCGCACCCGGATGATCCGGGAGGAGCTCCCCATCTTAAAGGGCCAGCTGATTCGCAAACGCAACCCTCTTTTTCCGTGCAAAGTAACATGTTCACAGGTTCCAGGGATCCGGATGTGGATATCTTTGGGTGCACGGTGGCATTTTTCTGCCTATTCCAGAGGAACAGTGAATTCTGAGGGGAACCCCGGCAAAGGGACCCCCAAAGGAAAGCAAGGGGCAGGTGCTTTGTGGGCGCAGTGTTTTGGAATGGAAGTGTTAGAGGTGTATGACTGTCACCCACCTGAGTGGACTAGTAACCCCTCTCGATCTGGGCAGACACTAAAGCCTCTGGTTGCTGTTTGCCTGGCTGCCACCAGGACCTATAGCCTATTTTGTATTTTTCTGCGGTTTTCCTTCCAACTTGAGCAGATGTAGGGGTGGTTATATATTTCTGTTAAATTGTATCTTTTAGGTTTTAGCTCAGAGTTCAAATTGTTAAAATGAATTTTGTTTCCTGGTTCTGTCTTCAGTCATATTTTCTATGCCATATAGGTTTTGTTTCATACTCTGATTTGACCAGAAAATGATTTCCATAGCCTAACCTATGTAAGTTATGAAAGATTATCAACAAAAATTTGGCTACAGTTACCCAGCTTTGAGTTTACCTAATTGTTATTATGTCAAGCCCTTATTTTAGAGTCTCATCCACACACATCATGAAGAGACAGATTAAATGCCTTGCTGAAATTAGTTTCTATCATGACTATATAATTCCCATTTTTAATTCAGAGATTAAAAAAGAAGTATAGTATATAGCATGACATCCTTAGTTTAGTGATTCTGGTTCTTAGTGTCCACCGACCTCTCTTCTAAACGTTCATAAAATATATCGAATGATGGACTCTGGAGCTTTACTTTTCTGTTCTAACGTTTTCAGTGTCTTTTCACCATTTTTTTTTTTAAAGCAGGTGATCTATTATCTTTTTCATGTTTTACAGTTTCTCTGAACTTAGCAGCAGTGCAGTAGGTCTTAGGTTACCTATAAACAGCTGTGGGATGTACTTCGTGCCCAGAAACATGAACTTATTTGAAATAGATAGGTGTTTGTGAACGGTCTCCTCAGCCATCTCGAGTTTCAGCTCTCTTCCTATGTTGTTTTGCCTTTACCACTTTCAAGTTCGTGTTCCTTAGTGAAGAAGGAAAGAACACACAGATTAAGTCGTCTCTTTTTTAGCCTATCTATTATTCTCTTAGGTAAACTGATAACCCCGTGTTTATAAAAACCCATGCAGGCTTATTTCTCTGTGCTCTCTGATACATTCTCCACTCTGGTTAAAGCATCCTCCCTGTCTTTGCCTCTTGAAGGTACCTGGTAACTCTAGACTTCAATGAATTCTCTGTGGTACTTTATAGTTTGCAGCACATTGTTTAACAGTGGAACAGGTATTATCTTCCATTAGATGCTCTTTAATTATTATGATTATTTTGTGGCCTTAGAATAATTGTTGATTTCTTGACCTTTTTTTGGTTCCCCTGCACAGTGGGGCTTCTTGCTAAGCAAGACTACTATAGGAACTCCACAGACATTTGTTGGTTGGTTGAGGGTTTTTTTGTTTGTTTGTTTGTTTGTTTTGCGGTACTTGGGCCTCTCACTGCTGCGGCCCCTCCCGCTGTGGAGCACAGGCTCCGGACGCGCAGGCGCAGCGGCCACGGCTCACGGGCCCAGCCGCTCCGCGGCACGTGGGATCTTCCCGGACCGGGGCACGAACCCGTGTCCCCTGAATCGGCAGGCGGACTCTCAACCACGGCGCCACCAGGGAAGCCCAGTTGGTTGAGTTTTCAAGTATCAAATTTGGCTAGACATTCTTCAGATATGAATCTCCTTGAGTAATTTTTCCGTTTGGGGAAACACAAAGAAAGAATATAATACTTGAAATTATTTTTAGGGTAATGAAAACAATAGTAATAATTAGTAGTAGTAGCAGTATTAAACGCCAAACAAACTAAAAGTACCTTTGGAAGTCATTCCCTTCTCCAACCTTCCACCAATTATTAATCATTTCCCTAAGCCATTTATTAACAATCTCAGCCACATTTGATATGTTAGTTTGGAAATCTATTGTTAGAGACATGAGATTCTCTTTCAGCTTTGTCAGTCAAAGCTGTGTTTCTTGATTTGTCTTGCCTTATTCTAGAAAAAGGTACCAATTTGAACTTCTTTGAAGTTATACCTCATTTAAACACTAAATTGAGAAACCACATCGCTCTCTTGGCACATTTTTTGAGCTTGTAGAAATGGTAAATGCTTAAAAACAAATAATAATAGTGTTTAAAGTTATAGATTTTAAAAATGGTTTATGTAATTTTCAGCGTATTGATAATCATGCAAAATAATGTACTGATTTGGCTGCAGAAAAGCCATGCCCTAACAACTTAGCAATTTTGCTCTTAATTTTGGATAAAATAGCATCAGAAAGCCATGAAGTAAGGCTTTGGTCTCTAGGAAGTAAAAAAGCAACACAAATAGAATCCATTGTTCGCCAGCAGGAGGTTAGGATGTAGGTTGGCGTTTAGAGTAGCAAGCAAGACAAATTCTCTTTCTCTGCGTTAAATACTGTGAAAATTCTGGTGCGTCCTCGTTTATTTTGTTCAACTAGGCAACTTGTTACATCTCAATCTATGACTTCTGTGGTCTCTGTATTCCCATGTGATTTATTTGTCTAGGGCTCTACTAACTGGATATGGGGATTTGGGTTGCCACCATGACAACCAAGCAGTATAGCTTGTTTGCTTTTTCCAAAGATACAGAAGCTTGGAAAGGAACATCTTTCCTGCAGCTGCTTATTTAGTACCGGGACCTGGTAACTATGGAAATTTAGATCGAGATTATGTGGCTAAATTGTTCACAAGGTACATGCAGTCTGCTAAGTAGCTGGCTCAAAGATACAGTAAAACATGTCATGGCCAGTTCATCACTTTGCAGCAGTCTTTTTATTAAAAAGGTCCTATTTAGTATTCTCTCTGTTATACGATTCCACAAACCATATTTTCATACCTTTGTCCTCCATCCATAAGAAGAATTTAATATCTTTCTTTTATTAGGTAGATTTTGTTCAGTGCATGGTGACCTTTTGGGGGGATAATAATGACAGCGTTTACATACCGTTGTACGTGTGTTTTCTCATCGGCAGTGTTATCCACAGCATTTACTGTACACCATTATGATGCACAAGACCTGGAAATTTAAATTGGTATAAGAAAAAGCTCTTAATCTCAGACTCCTTACAATATGATTGAAGAGAGTATATAAGTAAAATGATGTGAACAAGATGGTAGCATGTGTGCAGTTGAGAGGAAAGTGAGATCATTTTGTCTGGGGTGATGAGTTGGTTTTGGTTTTGGTCATGTTATCCCGAAGCAAGAGGAGAAGTAGAGGCAGACTGAATGACAGAGAACATTTTTGCAAGAATAAGAAACTCTGGAAACAAGTGTCTAGAATAGTGGTAGAAATGATGCATAGACTTCTGAAGTTAAAGCACTTGAGGCAACTAGTGAGAAGTACAATCGGAGGAACTGCGGTGAATGTATATTTCAGTAACACATTTTCACAGGTATATTTATTTTTGACCTCCATTTATTTACGTGCCCACAAATCCTAGGCCATTAAGAATGCATTCTTCTGAACTTGTAACTAAAATGTCTTAGATATTCCAAAAGAGAAAAAAATACATCATGTATAGTTTTCACTACTTGCCTTCTTCAGTTTTCTGATGTAATTCCGAGAACATTCTGTCTCCCTTCCCGTGACTCTCACTGCCAGATTTTTAATCATCATGGATTCCGCTAAAGCTCTTTGAATTTCCTATTTAATCCATATTCAGTAGGAGAAATAACACGTTTCCTTGTTTTTTTTTTTTTTTTTTTGGTAGAACTTAGAGTGACTGTTGGAGAGATTTGGTTTAAATTTAAGAAGCAGAACAACTAAGACAAGTAAAAAAAAAACCACAATGTATACAGGATCAACGGCATTTTTAAGGTCTTAAAATAAATTCCCCAAGAGTAAAAAAACTGCAAAGAAATATGACCATACAGAAATCTGGAGAGGAAAAATCTGCTGTTAGCTTTTCTTCCTTTGCAATAACTCTGACCACCATTTAGGTCACTTTGGGCAATAAAACTCAAAACACCAGTTTACATTTTTAGCAAAAATAAGTGCGGTATAGAATCTCCCACAGACGCGGTGTGTCTCAGGCCATTTGGAAGATTCAGGATCTGCCACATCCCAGACTCTCAGGAGGGCACTTTGGAATCTAAAGCACCCTTAATGTCCACATGTCCTAGGTCAGGGTCTGATGGCACGAGGACACTGCACCCCACACGGGGCGGCGGAAAGAGAAGGGGCTGCGGAATGCAGACCTGAGAGGGGACCGCTCAAAAGCCCAGAGGCAGAGAAGAAAGGATTCTTAGTGGGTATGACTCAGAGGCAGATAAGGATGGGGCGGCGGACCAAGGTCACATGCCAGGATACGGCAGAGTTTGGACTCAAATCGGAGTCCCTGACTCCAAGCCCGTTGTTTCTGCCTGTGTCCCGGGGGGAGCAGAGCGAGGTCCCACGAAGGAGGCAGATCCGAGGCGCCGGGGGCCCCGGGACTGAGCCACGAGGCCGCGCTGCAGAGACGGGCGGCCAGGGAGACCCAGGGGTCCCAGGCCGTGGTGCGCCCGCTCGCCCCGTCCCGTAAAGCCCCGTCCTTTATAGCCCCGCCCCTAGCAGCCCCGCCCCCAGGGTCGCTCGCCGCGCCTGCGCCGGGATGCGCGGGGCCGAGCGGCGGGAGCGCGCCCGTCCGCGGTCTGCGTCCTCGGGGTGCCCCGCCCTCAGGTGCGTCCTGCGCGGGGCGGAGCGCGACTTCCGGCGCCGCGCCCTCCCCTCTCCGCCCCTCCCCTCCCCTCCCCTCCCCTCGCTGTCCAGTGGCGTCGGGGGCGCGCGCGCGCGGGCACCCTCTCGGACACTGTTCCGAGCTGTGGTCCGCGCAGATACCGCGCGTCCCGGCCGGTCGGCGCTGCGGCCCGGCCCTGAGGTGACGCGGTCGCCCAGGGCTGCAGGGTGTGAGGCCCGCCGGGGTGGCTTCACCCCTGGGAGGGGGTGAGGGGTCGAGGAGGGGCGGCCGGCGGGGGAGGGACGGTGGGTGCGGCCGGGGGTTCTGGGGCGCGGAGTACAGCGGGGCTCGGAGGGGGCCGAGCCGGCGGCTGTGGGGGCAGGAGGGTCCCCGAGGTCGGGGGGAGCGCGGTTGCGGCGCGTCCTGTGGAGGAGGATGCTGTTCGCCCCCGGGGTGTCGGGGCGCGGATGTCGGGGTCGCCGCGGGACCCCCGCCTTCTGTTGGCCGGGGTGGTCTCCATCCTCAGGGCGCCGTTGCGGAGGGCGGAGATGGTGGGAAGGAAATTTCCCTCTGAACACCTGGCCCCGAGCGGGGGTTCCCTTGGGAGCTTCGGGCTGCTGCTCACTCCGCGCGATAGGAGGAGTTCGGGAGAGATGCGCAGAGCTCGGGGCACGGTTTGGGGGGAAATGCCCTGGTTCCTGAAACGCAAGGCTCCAGGCGTGGAAGTATTGATACTACAGCAGACGCGGAAGCTCGGGAGGCTGCCGGCGCTAATAGCTGCAGGAGGGTTGCTCCAGGGCTCCCAAGGCTTGGACAGACGTTTCTAAATTAATAAGTCTGAAAGAATAAGGGCAGTCACGTTTACTTTCCATCGAGGACGTTGTGCAGGAACAGAAGGGGAGAAAAGGAGTGTATGTTGGACTCCGAACCGTGAGCCAGGTTCAGTATTATCTCATTCAGTCTTGCCAGCATCCTTTGGAGGTCGGAGGGGTCTTACTCTATTGGGCAGATGTGGAAAACGCTTCCCAAAAAAGTTAAGTCACTTATTTCGGTCCCAACTAAAAAGGGCTGAGCTTCCAACCCAGGGATGCCAGACTCTAAATTCTCGTCCTTGATGATATTTTGCTTCTATCCAGAAAGCGATGTTACATATTTTTAGGGAAGACTCCGTACAAGAGTACATTATTAGGACAGGTAGGGCTCTTGGGGGTATTTGGATTAAAATCTAACTAGTAAGGCATTCATCTTGGAATATGTGCTGTTTAAGTGTATTTTCCTTCAAACAGGATTCAGTATAGGGAAATCTTGCATTCAGGGTCAAAGCGAGTTTATTAATACGTTACAGGTTTATCTGAGTGTCTTTTATATTCTAGATGCTAAGCTATGTGCCAAGAATGCCAAGATGAATACGATTTGTAATTTCTGCCCTTGAGCTTGAGAAGATGATTGCATAAAAGAATTTCGTAGTATTCTCATAAATTGGAATCTTTGCTAGTTTGTGAGTTAATCGGCCTAGAATAGTTTTGAGCACAAGTTTTTAGGAACCTGTTATATATAAGAAAAGATATTGGATAACTTGTCACGTGGGTACCGTTGCATTATTTTCCCATTCAGCAAGAAATACTGTCATAAAATTTAGGTTAAATCATACTGACAGTTATTATTTTCTTTTATTATTATACTACCTTCAGTACATTTTAAAACACTAGAGAAGAAGAGAACATTTATAATTTATTCCCTGTTAAGTTAAAAGGCTTGATTTCTTTTTTTGACTGTGCTGCACTGCTTGTGAGATCTTAGTTCTCCGACCAGGGATTGAACCTGGCCCTTGGCAGTGAGAGTGCTGAGTCCTAACCAATGGACCACCATAGAATTCCTGTAAAAGGTTTGATTTTAATAGTGCCTTTTTTTTCCTTTTAATTTATTTCTGGTTGTGCCAGGTCTTAGTTGAGGTAGGCGGGCTCCTTAGTTGCAGCTCACTAGCTCCTTTAGTTGCGGCACACATGCTCCTTAGTTGTGACATGCAAACTCTTAGTTGTGGCATGCATGTGGGATCTAGTTCCCTGACCAGGGATTGAACCCGCATCCCCTGCATTGGGAGGTGGATTCTTAACCACTGCACCACCAGGGAAGTCCCGATAGTGCTTTTGTTTTATTAATTGAGAAGCCAGTGATGTGTGTAGCTGGGCAGGAACTTCTTTCAAGTCGTCTGCCAAAGATGTTCTTAACCTCTTCTTCTAAAAAATAAATCTTAAAGGTATCGTTGATACCAGATGCCATTTAGCTTTTATCTCTCAGAATTCTAGTGGAAACAAAATCCTCGGTTTAGGCCGAAATGGCACCTTGTTGAAATGTATAACATTACCTCTGATGCGGCTATAGGTAGGTGGATAGAAGGGGTAGTGGAACGTTTTGGAAATTTCTCCTGATGGCTTCAGTTTCTCAGTGAAGTGGGGATCAAGGTCATCATTTGAGGACGATGCTGTGGGTGGAAGCTTTGGGGGCTTGGAGGTTAATAGGAGAGTGAAAGGACTCGTGAAATATGGGATTGCCAGGCAATTAAACAGTTATTCTTAGGTATGAAAAGTGCAGTCAAGGAAGTATGGGTACACAAAATAAAGATGTCTAGTCTAATTTTGCATACAAGGCATTTGACAACCTGTTTCCAGGGCCTGTCCTAACAGTGTCATCTAGCGGGTACACCTGCCCTTTTTGCCCCAGTTCACTTTGCCGGAGCCTCTGCCTCATTGCAGGTTTCCCTGTTCTTTACACAAGTCAAGCCCCTCTGGGGAGTCTAGTTCTTCCATTCTTTTTCCCTGCCTGGAATTTGCATTCCACTCTTTCCCAGCCTCTTTCCCCCAGCTGCACTTATCACATTATATTAGATTTTATCTGTCTGCAAAGTCAGTAACAGTGTCTAACTCTGTTTTGTTTTTTTTAAAAAAACAGTTTGGTGCATAAATCCCTCAGGAAATGTTTAATGAGTATGCCACTTTTCTTCTTTCTTCCTCCTTTTGTCTGTAAGGTGGTCAGCAAGCTTTTTCTGTGAAGAGCCAGAGGGTAAATGTTTTAGATGTTGTGGACCACATGGTCTCTGTCTTGATTACTGAACTCTGCCATTGTAGCACAAAGCAGTCCCAGGCAGCACAGAAACAACTGAGCATGGCTCTGCTCCAAGAACACTTTATTTCTAGACTCGAGATTTGAGTTTCCTATAATTTTTACATGTCACGAAATACTGTTATTCTTTGATTTTTTTCCCCCCATTTAAAAAATGTGAAAAACATTCCTAACTACTGGGCTGTACAAAACAGGCTGTGGGCTGGATTTAACCCCCTCGGCCTCCGTTACAGACCTTTGATCTATAAAGTCTCTCAGCAAATCTGGATAAAGGAACTTGCGGTAAGATGATACCGGTTTTAGTATTACCATGGGTGGTAGAGAAGCAAAGATAAAGAAGGCAGTCTTTTTTGTCAGGGATTTCATGGTCAAGTTCAAGATTAAGATGTAAACAAATGACACAGTATGGTAACTGCAATTACAGTTTGTTTATTGGAACAAAGGAATAATAATCATCTCTGCTTGGGTGGATCAGAAGTCACCTCTAATAGTCGTCTGTTGGGAACACTTTCAGCTAAGATCCTTTCCAAGAATCTTTTCAAACTTGCTAAGGTGACTGACCACATCTTTTGCCAGGATTGCTGCAAACATTCGGATGGCTCAGTTCCTTTGTTTTATAGGGTATAATCTTAATTTGTTCCTCTCAGAGCTAAAATTGATACATTCTAGATAATCTTTTCTGACAGTTATTTCTAAAGGTCATGCACATTTTTACTGCTTTGAGAAAGGTGAAATATATTTCATAGCACATGTAATGTAGTAATCAGTGTTTCTTTAATACAGTAGTGAATTTCTGATACTGAATTTTGGGTTATGTAAATTTAGTCTTTAAGTCAGCTATTAATGCATTAGAAAAGGAAGATGGGGTTTAGTGGGCTTTCAGTTTTCTTGCAATTTTTTAGATTTAATGTGAATTATTTTTATCTAGGAAAAGTATGGATGTATGGCTGTTAGCATTACTGACGCCATCCTGGGCTCTTACAGTTTATCCTGTCCTTTCGCCCACCCTACCCAGGACTGAACTGTGCAGTAAGTCACTTCTCTGTTGTCAAGGCTTTGCAGTTAATAGAAACTGTTTTAACAATCATTAGGGTCAGGTGGCCTCTATGCTCCATTAGTCCCCAAACAATGATGATGTATATTTCCGGCACCCACAAGACTAGTTACCCATTCACGAATTTTGACTTAGGAGTCCACATCCCGTTTCCAAGCACCTGCCTCCACACCCTAGGTTAACTCTAAAGTTGTCCCGGTGGCCCCCGCGGGTATGGAGTGCAGCTGCATGCAGGTCGTTGGCCCCCGATCCTGAGCCCACCCTGTGAGTAAGTTACCCTAAACTGATCCATTGATGACGTGGAGCTGCCTGCCTCATTTTGTTTTTCAGTCTCAGGGTGCTTTCTCCGTTCAGTGAGCACCTTTCGTGCCCTCCTTCCTCCAGCAGAAAGTTAAATATTTAAGTAAACCTTCAGTGATACTAGGTGTATAAGACTAATTATTATTTAAAGCTCTATAACAGACTTAACAGATTTGCCAGATATGCTGTGGAGCAATGGAAAGAAACTTTAAAGATTCTTAAAAATAGTTTTGTACCCTTATTTCTATGTCTTTGTCATAGTTCTTGAGCGGTTAAGAATTGGCTTTGTTAAAGAGTTTTAAAGGTACTGCCTTGGTAAGACTTTGGAACTGTATCAAGTATTACAAGTTTTCCAGAGTAACGATTTGTTAAAAATATGCCATTAGAAATTTTATTGTACTTAAGTTGTTAACTTGTGCTTTCAAGGGTCATCTTCTAATATACGTTGCAAAGGAGGTCTTACATGTGTTGTCTACTCAAAAAGCTGCTTTTTTACGGTTGTCTGGTCCTCTCTATTTACAATGCCCTGGGCTTGTGTGAAATCTGCTACTTGTGAGTAAACTCCTCCTGGATGTTGATTCTCTTCCCACTTACAGCCCATGTTAAATGAGGGGCAGGCCAAGCATCCTTTTCTGCCTTTTCCTTTTGTCCTTTTGAATCTCACCACATAAGGCTATAACGTTTGGGACAATTAAGGGGAATTACAGTGTACAAAGAGGAAATTTAGAGCTTTATGCTAAATATGGGTTTTCTTTTGGTCCAGGAAAAGGCACAGGACAAGTTAAACTTTTTACAGATGTCCCCTTGCTGGCCGTGCCTCGTTTCTAACTTTGCAGCCCCGTTTTCAGCTGTGCACTTGAGTCAGAAGAGCCACTTTCATGTCACCTCTGCGGGGTGGATTTCACCTTTCTTTCAGGAAACCTCACTGCCCCACCCATAGGGCTTGGTTTCAGCTCAGACACTGTCTCTTTATCTTCGGCAGAGGTCTTCAGTATAGAAAGCACTGCCTTCCCATATCCTTCCTCCATCCCAAATCCCCCCTCCCTACCCTGCAAAGCCGTGTGGAGTGGGGGGAGCAGAGGGGACTTTATGATCACCCCACCAGTGGGAGGTGCAGGCTCCCCTCTTTTCTTTTTCCTTCTGTCTCCTCCCAAAGGACAAACATTAATTCTCAGAGACACTGTGATCTCAGCACTTGAAGACGCAGCACAGTATTTCCCTCAGCACCTGTGGTTTGCAAGGAGCCTTTTACAGTAACTAGTGCTTCACATCGTGATGCAGAGCCATCCTCGCCTGGTTTATTCCCCACGGCCCTTTGCAAATTGCACCTGCTTAGACTCTGTGGGTTGTGGGTGCCCAGTGAGCAGATAGGTTCATTGTTGTCAGTTTATAAAAACCTGTCTACAGCTTTGAAGTTACTGGTTAGGTGAACATTAAAATAAAAGTTAATGAAGAATCGATGTTAAGAATGTTCCATTTTAGTTTTCAAACACCCAAACCGGGTGTTTACTTTCTTGAAGAAAACAAGCAGTGAATTGATTTTTCTTCTTTAAGATGTTTTGTTTTAATAATTTGAGTAGATGGAAGTTCAAGGTTATTGAAACTTAGCATTTTTCACATGATTAGACTGGAGCTTATGAATATAAGAAGGTGAGTCATAACACTGATTCATCTATATACTTCAAAACAGAGTTCATACTTTCTGGTCATCATTTTCCTCCCTTTGTCCTTTGGCCATCCATTCTGGGGGAATTTCCTTGACTCAGTCTTCATTCTAACTCACCGATTTAGCATCACCCCCGCTAGCAAGAATTTTCTATCTGTCTGTTCCATTTCCAAATTCTCTAGCAGCTTTCTCTTAATTGCTTTGTCCTTGTTTCATGAGTATGATATCCCTAGAGGATATTAGTTATACTACTTTTATAGACAGTAGTGATCAACATGTGTAATTACTTGCCATGTTCCAGGCACCATTTTCAGCTTTATGTGTATTTATTCTTTTGGTCATTCTGACAGGGACAGAGTAGGGGGACAAAGTAGGTAATTAAATAGTTAATCCCACTAGGGGATCGTAAAGAAAGAAAAAGTATGGGAGACCCTGTAAGTTAACAATCACTCGAGAAAGCAGGCTTGCTTAGCACCAGAACCAAGCAGCGGAAGCACGAGACATGCCCCCAAACAATAAAACAATGGTGGCATGAGACCCACCTCCTGCCCAGGGAAGTCGGCAAGTTAATGACCCTTGAGAAGGGGCTTACATGTCTGCGTGCACTAAGAGCAGAGATATCGGGGAAAGGTGACATTATACCAAAACCTGAAATAATTTACAATATCATAGTACGTGTAACAGTACCGCCGTTTTGCTCATTTCCATAGCGCCATGACAATCCCGGTTGGGCCATATGGAGTCAAAAACTCCCCCGCCCACCATGTAGGAGGAGTTAATAGCGGAAGACTTGAAGAATGAGAAAGAAGGTGGTCTTTCCCCACCTCCCCACTTTTCCTTTGCTTATAACAATGTAGCCCACTGAGTTCTCAGGGCGGCACTCCCTCGCCTGTGGGCTTGTATGTCTCACCAGCGTCCAGTACTAACTGACTCTTCCTCCCCTCTCACTGTGCCTCTCCCTGAATTCCTTCTGCGCTGAGACAGAAGACATTCTGGCTGAGGAAAAATGATGAGGAAGAAAAATCTACCTAAAATAGGGCTCAGGGGCAAAAGGAAAGCAGCATGAAAACACCTTTTGCTTCAGAAGGGATTTTGTGCTTTGGAAGAAAGGCCAACAAAACTGAGGCTGAATCGACACTGAAGTGGTTCCTTTGATTAGTCACTGTATGTCATCTTCTGCAGAGACATTTCCCTGTTAATATTACTTTGAAGCTACTTTAAAAACTACATCAGTGGTTCTCCACTTTTCATCGGGCCCTGCACTCTCACTCCCGTTAGCGTCAGTGGAATTGTACGCTTAGTAGGCAGGGAGGCATGTGGGTCTTTAACATTTCCCTTTGTTCCTGACACAGTTCACTTCGAAAACCGCTGTTATCCTTTGGAGTTTTCTAACCATGGAGTGAAGAACACATAATACTGTCACACTGGTTGAGTTCTTTGATGCGAGAAATAGAAACTGATCTGGTCGGCTTAAGTGAAAATAAAATATACTGGATAGAGATAATAGGGCATTTCACATAGTCCAAGGAGGAAGAGTCAGGTTTGGGGCACAGTAGGTATCAAACCTTAGGGGAAAGCTTAGTACCGAGAATGTATGAACTTTCTTAAATGCTTCTGTTAATGTAACTGTTTCCATGAGTCCCAGTCTCTGGGTCTCTTAGTTAAAAATCCCACTCTGGGGCTTCCCTGGTCGCGCAGTGGTTGAGAATCCGCCTGCCGATGCAGGAGACACGGGTTCGTGCCCCGGTCCGGGAGGATCCCACATGCCGCGGAGCGACTAAGCCCGTGAGCCATGGCCGCTGGGCCTGCGCGTTCGGAGCCTGTGCTCCGCAACGGGAGAGGCCACAACAGTGAGAGGCCCGCGTACCACAAAAAAAAAAAAAAAAAAAAAAAAAAAAAAAAAAAAAAAAAAAATCCCACTCTGCCCGGAGAAAACGTAAATGCTGCCGGTCAGAGGTGGTCGTGGTGATGGTAGTCGTGGTGTGTCCGGTGGGATGGCGGGGTGTGCGCACAGGTTCGTGGGCTTCAGGCAAGGCTGTTAAAGACTCAGCCCTGAGTTCAGGGAGCAGTTCTCAAAGAAAGGAAGAGTACTGTGAGTCCATCAGCTGCTTTAGCCGGGGCCTGTTTTCTAAAACTGAGGCATCAAGCATGCAGCGTTCAATTTGAATGAATAATTCAGTGGCTCCCACTAAATCAATGTGTTTTGGCAGATAACTTGAGAATGTTCTTGCTGTTAAATTGGTTCGTGTTTCTATGTTTTGTAGTAAATCATCCTCGAACGAGTGTGATCGGTTTGCCTCTCTCTACCTTCCACCCTCCCTCCTGCCCTCCTTCCCTCCTTCCCTTCTTCCTTTCTTTCATCGGCCTAGAGATGATCACCAACTCATTGCAGGATCTGATATAACAGGAATGAGGCTGTTGGAAGAACTTATTTTGAGTGTGTCCTCCTTTCTTGGCTGCCACAATTTTGCTCTTTTTAATTTACTCATTTAATATTTTTACAGTATGTCTAATTGTGTAATTACTTTCCCCCCACCATATAAGGAGCACATATTGATGGGAAAATTGAGAAAATGGAAAAACGTGCAGAGGGAATGAAAGTGTCTAAATTTCATCGTTAAATTTAAGAAAAAACTCTCTTCTGTGCATATAAAGAGGATGTTTATTTGATCCAAACTTTAATTATGTATATTGCCTTTTGGGGGGTAAGACAAGCTGCCTCTAAAAAGTTGCCTGCTTTTTTGTCCAGGTGGAGACGGTCAGCCAGCTTGGAACAGACTGTTGTTGTAGAGGGGGTCACACCAGTGGCTGCCATCAAATAGGTTTTTATATAAAACAAAGAACAAGTGTCTCTCTGCAGAAGGCTTAGCGGGACTTTTTTGGTGTCTCCTCCAAGCTGCCCTCTCGATACCTTTTTAGGTGACGGGGCCGGGCCAACTGGAGTAGGGACCGCGGAGCGTGCACGCGGGGGCCCGGCCAGGCTGGCTTCTGCTTGCGTATAACCTTCGAAGCCCTGAGACGTGGCTCCATCAGAGGTCCACTCGCAGAAGGGGCCCAAGGGGCTCCAGAGGGTCAGCTCAGCCTGGAAGAGGGCTCCTGCGCCTGTGATGCAGTGATTGAGGTCATATAGCTCAAAAAGTATACTGAGGTGAAATTTGTTTCCGTCACTCCAAAGTGAAACCCTGTGCTCGTTAAGCACTTTCTCCCCTTCTCCTCTGGCAACTACCAGTCTGCATTCCATTTCTGTGGATTTATGTATTCTGGAAATTTCATACAAATGGAATCCTATTTGACCTTTTGTGTCTGGCTTCCTTCACTTAGTGTAATGTTTTGCAGGTTCACCCATGTTGTAGCATGTGTCAGTACTGCATTCCTCTTTATGGTCAATAGTAAATCGTTGTGTGTATACACCACAGTTTGTTTTTCCCTTCGTCTGTTGGTAGGCATTTGGGCTGTTTCTGCGTCTTGGCAGTTATGACCCTGCATGAACGTGCACTTGTTTGAGTTCCCGTGGAATAGCGGGATCGTGTAGGAACTCTGTTTAACTTTGGGGGAACTGCCAAACTGTTTTCCTCAGCAGCTAAACCACTTTGCAGTCCCGCCAGCAGTGTATGAGGACCCAGTTTAGCCACGGAGTTTCTTATGAGAAATTTGCTCTCATTCAAGGCAGTATTCCTGTAGGTGATGCAGTGGTTATTCTCTGGCTGCTTTCAAGATTTTTCACTGTCTTTAAGTTTTAGCAGTTTAATCTCGGTGTGTTTGAGTGTGGGTTTCCTTTGATTTATCCTGTTTGGGTTTCATCAAGCTTCTTGAAACTCTTAGGTGTTTCATCTCTGGTCAGATCTGGGAAGTTTTCAGCCAGTAATTCTGTAAATATGTTTTGCAGCATTAACACACTTCTCTCTTTCTGGGTCTCTGGCCGTTTGAATTTAGACCATTGGTTATCGTCTCACAGTTCTCTGAGGCACTGTTAATTGTTAAAGAAACAACAACAACAACAAAACCTCTTTTCTCCCTTTTGTTCAGATTGAGTAGCTTCTCTGGATCTATCAAGTTTACTGACCAATTTTCTGTTGTCTCCATTCTGTTTTTGAACCCATTCTATGGATTTGGTTTATTTGTTGCTGTGTTTTCCTGTTCTAAAATTACTATTTGGTGCTGCTTGATATCTTGTTTCTTTGCTGACACTTTCATTGTTTTCAAGAATGAAATGAATATTTTCTTGCCATTGTTTGCTGGAGCACTTTTTAAACAGCTGCTTTAAAGTTTTTGTCAGATAATTTCAAAATCTGTGTCATCTTGGCAGTGGCACCTGTGGGTAGAGTTGACATTTTTCACATGCTTCATTACCGGAGTCATTTTGGGTTGTGTGAGACTGCAGGTTTTGTTTTCGTCCCGTAAAGAGCATTGATGTCTTCTTTTAGCTTGCTGTCCACCTGGTTAGGTTCAGCTCTTCAGTTTCTGCCCACATCCTCTGAACTGTTGTTCTAATTTCGGTTTAGTTTTCAGAAGCCTTTGCAGTGCAGTTTGGATCTGTCCTTGTGTGCTGTCCAGTGACCCATCTGGGTCTGGGCAGTGGTCTGTCTGTGAATTCAGTTCCTCAAGTGTTTGGTGCACAGAGTAGGATTAGATCCACGTTTACCCAGATTGGGTGTTAGTCCTGGAGCTAATAAACGACTTCGTTGCGTTGCTTCCCTGAACTCCTCTTTTCATTTGCTCTCCCTGCTACTTTTTGATTCCCTGTGGCTCCTCTTTTCCATCTTCCAGCCGCCGAGCTAGGGTTTTCCTGCCCCGCTGAGCCACACACTTCGGCGACTGCTTGTGCCGCATTCAGGGCCCTGTGGCTGGAAGGCGGCAGAGCAGAAGGAGGCGGGCTTTGTCCCCCGACCCTTGTGGAAGAAGCTCCACTCAGAGGAGAGAGTTTGGCTGGGTTCAGCTTGCATCACTGCAGTCTGACACTGCTGTAAACGGGGTTGCCTGGGGACAAGGGCACAGGAGAACGTAGAAAAGAATACAAGACTGGGTGTTTCCCCGTTCTCTGTGAGCAGACTTCTGTTCCCCACCGAGCTAGAACTAGAGAGCTTCCTCCGGAGCTTTCTCTGTGTCCCAGCGCCTGCTTCCAGCGCGTTCAGTTTAGAGGACACTGGAAGAGAAGGAGTGGAATTCCGGTTCCCCCTTGTCTCACATGCTACTGTTTACTTTTCAGAATCTTCACGTTGCCGTTGCATGCATTCCGTCCGGGTAGGAGAGACAGCGTGGAGTATGCTGAACTGTCTAGCCTGAGGCTGAAACATCTGTCTGTCTTTGACATTAGAAATGGCATATACTTGACTGTGTGGTTCCAGTTTCTTTTTTTCCAATCTCCTTTCTTTAGTAAACTAATCCAGAAAACATGGCTACTGCAATTAGGGAAGTTGGAGTTTGGAGACAGACCAGAACACTCCTACTGAAGAATTACCTAGTTAAATGCAGGACTAAAAAAAGTAGTGTTCAGGTAAGTTAAATGACCGTTATGTCTTATTGCAGTTTATTTTGCATTAATATGTTCCATCTTTAAAAGATGGTTTGTTTTGCTGGATACATTTTTATCATTTTATATTCTTAGGTTCCTTTAATTTGCTTGTAAAAACTTGTGTTGGCCTCAGAAAAATACCTAAATTATCCCATGTTTTCTGAATGTCAAAAATTTTAATAACGATGTCTAAATTTAGTTAATTTCTAATATCAGTGCTTGATTTTGAACCTTGAGGCATGCATTTCCCATTTCATGGAATGAAAAATAAATTCTGCAGATAACTTCACGGAACATTATTCCACAGTTTATTCCTTATGGCCGGCCATCTTTTTGGACTCTGGATTGAATTGCCCACAATTACTAAAATTATGTCACATATTTGTTCCCACAAGCATGCATTACTTTATTATTTATTTATGTAGCATACCTTACTTTGAAAGGTGAAAGAAAGTAAGAACTCTGGCTAACCAGTTAATAGTGATTTTAAAGGGTGGAATGGTATTGTTGATCTTCTCCAGCAGAACAATTAAACAGCAAGATGAAACAATAAAGAGTTCATCCCTGTTAAAGTTGACTACTGAAGATAATTGAGTATAATTTTAGTAGTAGAAACCTAGCTGTAATTAAAGCATGAGTTTTAATTCACACTTGAATAAAGACTTTTTTATGGTGATCCCTATTACAGATGTTTGGTAAGTTACTTTAAATAAAGTCATGTATGAGTAAATTTATTATTATATTTTATATTAGTAATGTAAGATGTTTAAATGTTAGCTTTTATGTCATTTAAATGTATTATGGTGACTTGAATTTTTAAATATTTTAGTAAAATTGAATGTAAAGGAAAAATTCATATGCTGTTGGGTTAGGTTCAGCACAGTATTTCTTTTAGGATAGAATTGCTTTTATTTTTTGTACTTAAGAAAGGAGACCCAAGTTCCTCATGTTTTTTGTTAGTATTAGTTATATTTATAGAAATCTTGATGATTTTTGCTGCCATTGTTACACTTTGTAATCATTTTGTTTGTTTCCTTTATTATAGGAAATTCTTTTTCCACTATTTTTTTTATTTTGGTTAATATTAATTAGCATGATGCATCCAAATAAGAAATATGAAGAAGTGCCTGACATGGAACTTAGCCCCATGGACAAATCTATCCTCTCTAACGTAATTCTTGGATTTACACCAGTGACTAATATTACAAGAGACATCATGCAGAAGGTTTCTACTGATCACCTTCCTAACGGTATTGTGAGCTTACATGTGTATTCTGTCGCTGGCAGGAAGCCTCTTCAGTATTTTACTGTTTGCTTTATTGAGTAAATACCATTCTTAACATTTAGATATATGTCCTTTCACCAAAACATAGTTTTATAGAAATACTAACATCATTTAGTTCTGCTGCCTTTTGATTCTTGTGAAACTTTAATGTGTAGTCTTGGTAATAGGAAGCATATTTTATGTTTTAATATTTTATATTTAATTCATAGACCATTTATAAAATAAGCATATTTGTATAGTATAAAAGATTTGAAGGAATATTTCGTTTTGATTCTGACTCACATAACTATTGAGAAACTAGAACTACATGGTAAAGACAGTAATGCTGATGCCAGGATGACTGATTTAATGAAATGCTGAATTGTAGAAAATAAGAAAATAACCTGTTATCTTCCATCATATAGGATTGTTAGTTGTAATTGACTTCTAGTGTGTGTCACACATTATTGGATAATGTGTCACTTAATGGAAGATGTTTATACAACCATGAGCCAAATAGTTTTTTCCCCAGTAGTTTCTTTTTGGTGTATTACTCTTTAATATTTTTATCTTCCTAGTATAGAATACATTTGTTGGTTTATCATATTAAGCATAAGCAGCATGCTAGCCATAAGAATTTAGCATGTCAGCTAAGAAGAACTCATCAGAAATGTTGAGAATGAAATTCATTGGTAATTCTGAGTAGGACAAAAGTATATACGCTAAAGAAATCCAAGTCAGTGTGTATTAACTTAGATGCCAGAATAGTAGAAATGTTTGTAGATTTTTTTTTAAGTTCTGTCTTTTTAATGGCAGAACTCTGAACATGAGATTGTACATACATACATGGTAACTTAACTAGTAGGATGTTGAATTAACACCCTCTTTCTTCAGATCAATCCTGGAGTTCCATGTACACCTTCAAGGTCTGGAAAATCATGAGAATTAACATTTAAGTAATACTTTATAATTTACAAAGCATTTTCATGTCTGTAACTACATTTGATATTAACAACCCCTTGTGATCAGCTAGGTACTGTGGGTGAGGATACTAAAGTTCAGGGAGTTAAATTGCTTACCTGTTCTCACACAGCTAATAAGTAGTAAAGTTAAGTACTGATCCTACGGTTTTTTTCCCATTTTATGACATGTTCTGAACCTCCTGTAGTGAAGACTGCTTGCTTGTAAATCAAACTTCAAGAAAATGTTTAAAAATGTAGATTATTAATGTGAAAAGAGCTGAATGATGATTACAGTATTTTTTCCATGTATCTTCTAAGAAAGGAACAAGCAGTTTGGGTTTAAGTGGCAAGTTTTAGTCAAAGAAGAGAGTGTCATAGTTACGAAAATACATATTTAGTTTCTGAGGAAGGATTATGGAATTTTCTTTATAAGAAGGAATATTTGAAAATAAAATATCCACTCATTTATCAAGGAGTTATTTGTATGGTTTTACTTTGACATAGATAAGTGGACTACATGTATTGCATATAAAGTAGATGATTTTATTATGTTAATAACTTATGTGTTACATGACACATACATAATTTATGTAATCAAATGACAGCTAAGAAATGGTGTCTGTAAAATTGCACTATTTTAATATTCATTTTTTCGGTTTTTTTTAGAAGAGCTGTATTCATTTTCTAAGAAGTTAGAGCATCACACAAGTGCTTATAAAATATTACATTCATCAAATATAATGTTAAATTTGGTGTATTGTATTACAATAAACTATTCAAATTTGTAAGCTAACTAAATTGTTATAATATTTTATAGTCATAATTACCGAAGAATATACAAGTGAAAAAGAATTGCTAGCAGCCAGTCTTTCTAAGTCCAGCAACTTTGTAGGTGTGGTTTTCAAAGACTTCATGTCCTATGAACTCCGTTTTTTTCCTGATATGATTCCAGTATCTTCTGTTTATATGGATTCAAGAGGTAAATGGCCCTAAATAATCAATGAAAATGAATTAAATTCCCATTTTTGCCGCTCTTAGCTCATATGCAAAATTTGATGGTGTCCGCCGTTGGCATTTTAAATAATAGTTATTCAGATAAGAAGACTGTCAACTGTAGCATAAAAATGTGTATATTTATCTATCTACATCTATATATATCATATGAAGTATAATTTGTATAATATCCACTTTAATTTTAATACATTTATATTGTTTACAGTAACAAAGCAAACTTTTATCTTGAATTATATGACATTCTAGGTCTGTCCTTTTCTCCATGTAATTGTTTTCATATGTGGTATGGCACATACCTTTAAAATCTCAAGGTCTTCCACCAATAAACTTTATTAGTTTTATGTTGGAAACATGGAAAACAGCCTCCAATGCCTAAACCTCTGAAAAGATAATTAGCAACCACAAACATTTATTGGCTAATATTAAAGTCACTGTTAAGTACTGTATTTGTGACTTGATTCCGCAAAGCCCTTGTAGAATTTTTCATTTTTTCTGTGCTGTTCACCTGGACTTGCCCTTGCATCTGGAAGATCTTTAAAGCTGATAAGTCATTGTAGAATGGCTTGCCTTAAAACAGAAAACTGATTTATTTTGAATAACTATGTTTACCATTAATTTCTTTCTTTCCATTTGTATTCATTTATGATTCAGTATCCTAACACATGTAACTCTTTAATTTCAAAAATTTGAAGTAAACAATAAGGAACGTGATAGATTTTGTTTGCCTTTGGAGGGCCATTGCTTATTTTCTTTGGTCCTGTAGAGACTGATTAATTATATTCCTTTGGTAACCCCATGTGTGCCGCCTTTAAAGAGAACACTTGTATGTTGCAGAATCTTACGTCTCACATTGTTTTCTCCACAGCTGGCTGTTCAGAATCATGTGAGGCTGTTCAGTACTGGTCCTCAGGGTTCACAGTTCTACAGGCCTCGATAGATACTGCCATTATACAGGTAAATGTGAAAAAAGGAAGAAAAATAGAGTTAAGTCGTATTTTACCGATCATCCCCTAAGTCTTTACCATAGGATTTCCTTTGACTGCTGTCAAATCTACAAAATACATAACTTAATACAACTCCTTTATGGCGAAAGATAAGGGAGAAGTCATATTTTCTGACTTCAGTTTTTTGAAACCCACCTTACTTGATGGTTTCTAAGCATGTGATTCAGCATCCTGTATACCAGTATTATCGTATCTATGCTGACTGTAGATAATATTTATGAAAGGTCTACATTTGCAGACTTTTTCCCTTGAATAAGATTAATTTAGTTTAAAGAAGGTATCTTTATCTTAATCACAGTGGTAGATTTTATTTCTTATTTAACAAACATTTATCACTTGTTTGCCAAACATTATTTCTAAGTTATGTACTAAGATCAACCCATTTAATCTTTATCACCCCTATGTTAAAGGGTGCTGTTATTGTCTGCATTTTATATGTGCACCTGAAGCACAGGACAGTTATAAGTGACTTCCCAAAACTCAGTTAATTAGTGGCAAAGCTAATTCATACTATCACTTTTGGGCTCCCAGTTCTGTATTTTACTACTGTACTGCCACCAAGATTGCATATAAGTGTTGCATTTACGCTCTAAACACATGCTTAGACCTGATCCAGTGTTTCACATTTTAGCAGAAATGAACAGGGGACCTTGAATAGGAGACCTGTCTCTGTCAGTTGTTCGACTGCTATGTAGTAAAATGACTACAAAAATAATGCTTTACTTGACTGCGTTGTTGTTAGAACCATATGAGACGATATATAGAGAATTGTCTTATAAACTCTCACAACATGGTATAAATGTATTGTAGATACAGTATTCAGTAACACAGAAGATTAAGGTAATGACCATGAAATATAGGGCATATCACATTGACAGTGTTAAAAAAGTACTGATTTGTGTTTTGGCCAAAGACCTTAGCTGTCCACAACCCAAACCATACTGGATGAACAGGTAGAGCAGATCTCATTTTAGCCATTCATTTGACTGTTAAGTAGAAGTGTATCGTGTGGCATAACTAGTTTTATTATTCTGTCTATATGCATGCTGCATATATAGATTTTAAAACAATAGAAGGACTTACTATCTAAAAGAACATTTTAAAAAGAGTCATTCTTTCATAGTACTAGTAATCATTCCTGAATTCCTCAATTTTATAAATGCATGTTTTTATTAAGATGCATATAATTGTCAGCTAAAGATGATAATATGCAGTTTTATTTTCTTTGACAAATTATTTAATAAAAATTTATATACTTCCCAACTTCAGACTTTAAACTTTATGACATGCTTCCAGAATGAGTAAAAGCAGTTTTCTATAGGTATCATGATGCTGGGGTCAATCACTTTATTTCTGGTGTGTAGCTCTTTGAGGATGGTATTTGTACGAGGTTATTGATTAAATTTGGGGGTATAACTGTCACAATATTTTAGGGGCTACTATCAGAACTAAATTAATTGCATGTATTTACATTTTCTAATTACAGTTGAAGACCAATGTTTCTTTTTGGAAGGAGCTGGAGCCAACTAAGGCTGTCCTTATGGGAGAAACTGCTGTTGTGGAAATAGATACCTTTCCCCGAGGAGTAATTTTAATATACCTAGTTATAGCATTTTCACCTTTTGGATACTTTTTGGCAATTCATATCGTAGCAGAAAAAGAGAAGAAGTTAAAAGAGTTTTTAAAGATAATGGGACTGCATGACACTGCCTTTTGGTATGTTATTAAAACTTTGTTATTCAGTGTGATTAATAATCGTACAAGTATACAAATCTTCAGAATTGTAGTTTTGTTGTTCACCTGACTTGATGAGATGCTGATCCTGTTTTCTCACAGTTATTGCCTTTGTCTTGGAGTTTGAGACCAATCAAAATGCTTCAGCAATTGATTGGCTTGTTTAATAAGGGAGGTGAGCTTTGGAAAGCTCATGTGGATATTATATATTTAAATATTATTTCATATTTTTGTTTGAATTGATGAGGCGTGCTCCCTGTATTTCAGTGTATATTTCAGTGTATAGAAAATAGGAGATTTTGGAAAGTTAGAAATTAACTGCCTGTTACAGTCCTCCTCAGGTATCATAGCATATACATGTTATTAAAATGTAATCAAAATGACAGAAGTTTGTGTATGTAGTATATGGGCTTTCTTTCCCCTGGAGAAAGTTATTTTTGTGAATTTTTTAAGATGATAATATGCAAATAATTTCTAGAGAAACAAATGAAAAAAGTTCACAAATGAGCACATTAGCATTTTTATACAATGATAATTTTATAGAGGCATGCATTTTTATAAATAATTCTAGGTGTATTTTTCTTACTTTTTCCACTATGTAATAACAACATTATTTTGACCTCATTTTGGGGGGGAAAGTTAATACTGTTGCATGTGAGCCGTTATTGTAGACCATTTTATTCCATTTAGCTCAATGCAACAGTTAAAACACTTTACGTAATGGGGTCATTCTGTATGACATAGCAATCTTTGCTCATTTTTTTTCTCCTGTCGTTTTACTAGTGATTGGTTTTTGAGATGCGTTGGTTATTAAAGTATTCTGTGAGGAAACAGTAGCTGGAAGAATGTAGGCAAATCAGTTTCTCAGTGCCTCAGTTTTGCCTCCGTAAAATAATGGTTTTAGTTTTGGTAGTTCGGATATCTTTTAGCCCTATTTTGGTGATTTTATGATAGCATACATTAAATTATCTGCTAACTTGAAAAATGAAAATAAAATGAAACTAAATACTGTGGTGATTTCACTGAGCTCTGATTTTGAGGATAAATTTTGAGTCCTGTAGTGAATCCATTGTTGATCTTCCTGATCTCACATTGTGTTCCTGTAGTAATTATGTTGTCGATTAGCAAGGTAACAACCTCTACTGTCTAAAGTACCAAAAGCCATCAGTTTGTTGCATGTACCATAAAGAAAATTGTCAGTCATTAAACTCTTTCGTATTTTAAGAAAATCAGAAGTATTGTGCATTGTTGAACTTTTGAGGGTTTTAGATTTAAATTAATCATGAATTGCTATAAATCTGTACAGTTTTTTTTTTGACTCTTGGAAAGATAGTCACCATTTTATCTCTGTGTCATATGATACTTTTACCGACAACTTGACAACCAATACTGTATTTTTAATTACGTATGAGAGCTTTAATTTTCAATAGATGAGCATACAAAGAAATGAAGAGATTGGCTTAATTTTAAGAATAAAATGGCTAAAATAAAGCTGAAGTTTTGTTTAAAATGTTTCTTTTTTTAAAAAATTGTTAAAGCCTATATCTTTAGCCGTAAATGTATCTGTGTTCCCATTGCAGGCTCTCTTGGGTCCTTCTGTATACAAGTTTGATTTTTCTCATGTCCCTTCTCATGGCAGTCATTGCAACAGCTTCTTCTTTATTCCCTCAAAGTAGCTGCTTTGTGATATTTCTACTTTTTTTCCTGTATGGCTTATCATCTGTAAGTACTCTCATTTGAAATGGAAATAAAGAACTGTCAAAATATTTGATTAGGGCTTCCCTGGTGGCGCAGTGGTTGAGAGTCCGCCTGCCGATGCAGGGGACGCGGGTTCGTGCCCCGGTCCGGGAGGATCCCACATGCCGCAGAGCGGCTGGGCCCGTGAGCCATGGCCGCTGAGCCTGCGCGTCTGGAGCCTGTGCTCCGCGACAGGAGAGGCCACAACAGTGAGAGGCATGTGTACCACAAAAAAAAAAAAAAAAATTGATTAATAAAGTCTTACTGTTTGGTTTACTTACAGTCGATCTCCCATGAAAGACAAGATTATTACTAGGCTACTGATACATGAGTTGTATCATTGTGCCTCCATATTTTTAGAAAAGTTACAGAATCTTCTCAAGTTTAAATTTAACTTGTTTTCATATGATGTATTCCACATACAGTTCCTCTGTGTCTGTCTTTCACTATCTTCATTTAATTGTGCTTATTATACACCATTAAGATTGTCCGGTACTAGACTTTTTATTCCTTTGTTTTTATGAGATCCTGACTGTTTCAAGTTAATTTATGTTACAGGATGATGTCGTGTAAAGATATATCTTTGTAAATGTAGCTCTTTGACAGTGTTGATTTCCATTCGGTAGTTTGGTTAAATGTTGGAAGTTCATGACAAGCTTTTGTTTTAAGTGGTCCCAGTTTCCATTCTGATTGGCTTATGTGCCCATGCTGTATCCGTTGTTAAGTATTTTGACTATCACCTCTGCTCTTTTTAAAAAACATTTATTTATTTATTTATTTTTGGCTGCATCAGGTCTCTATTGCTATGCGCAGGCTTTCTCTAGTCGTGGTGCACGGGCTCAGTAGCTGTGACTCATGGGCTCTGAAGCACAGGCTCAGTAGTTGTGGCACACAGGCTTAGCTGCTCCGTGGCATGTGGGATCTTCCTGGACCAGGGCTCGAACCCATGTCCCCTGCATTGGCAGGGGGACTGCTAACCACTGCGCCACCAGGGAAGTCCCATTCCTGCTCTTTAACATGATAATTTACAAATAACTGATATGCTCCTCTGTATAATTGCTTTGGTTTTTAACTGGCTCTGTTTCTTGTCAATACATGAAGTTGAAAAGATGGGCTCTGTGTAAAATCTTGTTGACATACTGTTTTGTTCATATTTGTCCGTATTTAACTGCAGAAACACACGATGGTTTATGGTTTCTACAGTGCTGAGGTGATCATGTTTGCCTATTACATAGATAAAATGCAGTTTTTAATATTTGTCGGTATAAATTTTTAATGTAGAGCACTATTTGTATGAAAATTAAATATCTCACCATGGCCTTTAGAAATTAATTGTATTTCAATGAATGTATTTTCTAATGAAAATAACTTGTTCTTTCACAAGGAAAATTTAATTTTGTTTTCATACCAGTGTATATGAACAGTGCTTTAACCTTAATATTTATATCTTACAGGTATTTTTTGCTTTAATGCTGACGCCTCTTTTTAAAAAATCAAAACATGTGGGAATAGTTGAATTTTTAGTCACTGTGGCTTTTGGATTTGTTGGCCTTTTGATAGTCCTCATGGAAAGTTTTCCCAAATCTTTAGTGTGGCTTTTAAGTCCCTTCTGTCAGTGTACTTTTTTGATTGGTATTGCACAGGTAGGTCATATCCATATCTTGCTTTCACTAAATATTTTCTTTTCTCTCCACTTCCATACAGCATATTATACTACCATGAATACTGCCCTTAGTTTGCAAAAAAAATTATTTAAAATTTTCAACATGAAAAAGGAATGATATTTGAATATTGGAGTACATTTTATATTGGTTTCATTTATATTTTCTCCATTTTTAAACTTTTTTTATTTATATGACCTGTTTATAAATAAGTTCTCCACTTTTCACTTTAGTGTATCTCAATAATCGATTTCACTGCAGTAACTCAGTTTGTTAGAAGTCATTGGTTTATGCGTCAGGTAATCTAGATTGCTCTGTAGCCTGGTTTTACTGCTCCTTATTGTAAATTTATCTCACATGTGCGCCTGGGAGAAAATTGTGTGTGAAGCAGAACAAATTTTTCTTGACTGTAGTAGTGAAAGTAGTACCTTGTGGATTTTATAGGTCCAGCATTCATGAGATTATCTTTACCTAAATAGTATTTAGATTTATAAATTTGATTTTTTTTAGTCTTTACGGGGCACTCAGGTTCTAAAGGGGAAAATTCTTATAAGAAACTGTTTTATGTATTAGAACACAAATTTGGTTGATGTGTACAGAAAAAACGTAATTACTTAATACAAGAGATTATTCATGTTGGCTGGATAGACTTCTGATTTGTGAGACTTTGCTTGTTTATGAATATTAAGTTAAACGAATTTTAATTATTTGAGACCTAAGAGCTGTTATTACATGTTTTGAGAGTCCACTGAGTCCCCTTAGGAAGGTAGAATTATAGATTCATAGGTTTTTGTTGAGTGGGAGGGACTTTGAATGTCATTGAATTCACCTTCATTTCACAGATGAGGAGACTGAAATCCAGAACAGCATAATTAAAGTTTATTTACTGAATGGCAGGGCTGAGACCTAAGCGAGGCCTCAGTCTCTATTGCTTCCCTTCTGCTCTATCACATTTATCTACTATGAATAATTTAATAGCTGTGTTAATTAATTATAGTACCTTCTCCCTTTTCAGTGTTGAAAGGTGCTGACCATAAGTTTATCCTCTAATACTTAATTTGTCTGACTTCTCTGTGGACCATAACCCTTTTGTTTGCATTAGTTTTTATTTCATTTGATAATCATAGCATTAGAATTATTGTATATGCCCCAAGAATGGATGTGTACTAATTTTAGAAGCACAGCATTGAAAACCTGGTTAAAGGGGTTGCTGTAATAAACTCATGGTTTGGTCAAGTTTATTGTTTTCTTTATAAATTCATGTTACTAATTTGGTAGACTGTTTAATCTGTTAAAAGGCCCAGTTTACTGACTCTGGATATTATGAGAAACTGTAAATAGTGTTAGCTATTTTATAAAATGATAAAGTATTTTATCATTTTTATATAATAAAGTTGGTGTTTCTGTTTTTCAGGTCATGCATTTAGAAGATTTTAATGAAGGTGCTTTATTTTCTAACTTGACTGAAGGGCCATACCCTCTAATTATTACTGTTATCATGCTGGCCCTTAACAGCATATTCTATGTCCTTCTGGCTGTCTATCTTGATCAAGTCATTCCAGGTATGCAGGTAGTTATTGGATTTTACGGTAAAGATATTTAGGTTTCTTTGCCCACATAAGGTTAACTTAATTAAAAATTTTCTTTTCTAACTAAGTCATATTCACTGTTACAGCTTTTAATTTAATTTTAAATAAGTATATTTTGTACTTAACTGCTAGTGAATGTAAGGAGATTGTAGGTGAAAACAGATCAGTTTGTTTTGAAAGCCTTATGTCCCTAATTGAACTTCTGAACTCAGTCCTTCCCCAGTGCATCTTTTCGGCTAAAGTGTTTTGTTATGTTACCCTATAAGGTCCGACACCACGGAGTAATCTGGTGACTCCTCCCATTCCCCACATCCCTTATCCTGCACCTATAGCAAACTTGTGCAGATTCAAAATATTACTAAATAACCAACACCCCCTTTCCCTTTCCCCCTGAGTTCCTCATTCATTTTGTCTGTGTGCTAGACCTGCAGTCTTATATGGAAAGACACGTGTGGCTTTTCAAACTTGAATTACTTAGAACTAAATAAACTAACAGTTCCTTCTCAGTAGCGCAAGCCACATGCCAAGTGCTCAGTAGCCACGCCTGGCTGTTAGTCACCACCCTGCAGAGCACAGATGAGGACGTTCCTGTCGTTGCGGGAAGGCACCGTGGGCTTTGCTAGTCTAGACCGTTGAGGCAGCTTCCATCTAACTGCCTGCCTCACGTCTGTCTAAGAACCTCACCATTCCCTCTAATCAAGCTAATCACCTGCTCAGACACCTTGCTGGGTGGGCACAGCCTGGTGAATCAAGTAGAAACTTGTTATATGTTAATTTCCTCCACACTGCTTTTATGTATTTAGTCACTTCTTAGCCACTGTCCCCCTCTGTATTGTATTTTACGTCCATCCACACGGTCCTGTTTATCTATTTAAACACATCTGCAGTGTATCCATTATATTATTTTTAGCTACCCATAACAGAGAGCCTCTTTAATTGTCTTAAACAAGAAGGAAATCAAGCGTTTTATTTTAAAGTCCAAAGATAGGATGGACTCCAGGTCAGTTGGACTTGCTCAGCTGTGTCATCAGGGACCCACTTGCTCTGTGTTCTTGCCTCTCTGTCTCAGTCTGGCAGGTTTACTCTCCTCCTGGCTGCACGGGGGTTGTGCTTCTTTGTTCCCGTCCAGAGCGGGAGGGAGAGGGGGAGGGAGAGGGCGCCTTCCCCCAGTAAACCCTCTGCTCCTGTCTGGTTGGCACCTGCTTGTGGCTGGAGTGGTAGCAGTCACCAGAGCCTGCCAGGGGCTCATTAGGTCCACTGGGATCTCTCTGTAGTTGGGGTCAGATCCCTTTGAAACATGCGGTCATCTAGAGGAGGAGTGGATGTTAGAAAGGACGGGGAGTGTCGGTTCCTTGGGGTGAAAGGGAGAAAATACATACATGCTGTGTGGGCAGTCAGATCTAAGTCTCCTGTGTCGGTCCTGGTGGCTGTGTTATTCTCCTAGTTCTAAAACGTCTTCTTTATGAACAATATCAACTTTTCTGGATACTGTCTGTTTTCAAAGACTAAGATGATACTCATTCAAGCCTTCAGACCATCCAGCTGTAAACTTTTCCTCTTCTGAACTCATTAGCACTGTGCGTGGCATGCCTCATGCTGTATGTTGTGTCTTAGCCGTTTAGTATGTACATGTAGTCATAATGATGTAAGTTTCTGTAGGGCAGAAAATTACTTTGCTTACATTTACGTTCCCTAGACTCTCAGCAACTCTGAAACTATTTATGGACAAGAGTTATTTGTCAGTAGAACTTTTATTTTTCACACACTATTGATTTAGTATTTTATGTCTAAACTTTAGATCTAGATTGTCTTAGGTTTCACAGACTGCCTTTATGATTTAATAACTAGTTTTCAGAAAAAATTTGTTAGGATAACTCCGTTTTTTGTTTTGTTTTCAGGAGAATTTGGTTTACGGAGATCATCGTTTTATTTTTTGAAGCCATCATATTGGTCAAAGAGCAGAAGAAATTATAAGGAGTTATCAGAGGGCAATGTTAGCAGGAATATTAGTTGTAGTGAAATTGTTGAGCCTGTTTCTTCAGAATTTAAAGGAAAAGAAGCCATAAGGTATGATTTAATCTTTGGCAGTTTAGGTCTAAGAACTGCTCATGGAACATGCCACATTCAAATCCTATCTTTTAAATAATGCATGTAAGTATGGTGTCTTTGGAGATTTGGTGCACATTTCATGATTTTTTTTAAAAACTATTAAGGGCTAATTCTCTTTTAAGTTTTTATTTTCTTTGCAGCCATTTAGAATAAGGTTGCTGCTAGGTTTGAAATTTTATGTTTGAATAGAAATTTTTAAAAGTAATAAAACCTAGTATTTATAAAATTAAGCTATTTTAAAGTTTCCTCATTATATAGATTAAAACGGAATAAACATTAACTTTCTATTTTTATTCAGGCTATATTGTCTGAGATATACACCACACTAAATTGTGCTGTTAATTTCATAGACCCTTAGAAATTGTGACATAATTAACTTTTCATATCAACTTAATTTCTGAGAATGAAAGAAATTCATTACTGTTCCTTGCTAGTTCAGTCAAAACCAAATTAAAAAAATAATGAGACCGAGGAAAGAAATAAAAGTGAAAGAAATAGTGGAGTATAATTTGTTTTTTAAATTTAAGAAAAATGTATAAAAGCAAGGGAGAGTTAGATATTTAAGATGCAGTCAGTGGGCTGGCGGTCTGCCTTCTGAAGAGTAAAATTTAAACTGGTGAACAGACCATTCATTCCTTCAAAAATTATGTAAAACATTTAAAGTGGAAGGAGAGAATCACTTCACATTTATAGACAAGTGCTGATGTGAAATACCACTCGGTTTTTAATCTCCCTTAGCTGATAAACAAGTATTAATTAATTACAAACAGAAAAGAATCAAATGTGAAATAAGAAATCTATAAATTGCTTGAGTCAAATGTTTCAGTTTCTTTTTATAAGTTGGTTTATCATGAAAAATGAACGAATAACACTTAAAATGGAGAGGAATACTACGCGTTTCTCCTGTAGTTTCTTTAAAATACTTTTATTATTATTGTCAGATTTCCTTGGTTTATTGTTTTAGTAGGAAGATACCTTATTATTATTCCCATTAAATATGACAGCTTTGATTAAAAATATTATACATAGAAACACATACTTATAGATTACTTTAAATACTTATAAAGTAGAAAATGGTGTTTTTCAGAATCAGTGGTATTCAGAAGACATACAGAAAGAAAGGTGAAAATGTGGAGGCTTTGAGAAGTAAGTAGCTTTCCTAGTGTTCAGTCCATAGTATTAAAGTACAAATGGAAAAACAACGTACGTAGTTTGTGGGAAATTTAAACTCTTTACCACAATTTTCTCTCTTTTCTTTAGGGATACTTCCATTTATTTATGTGATTAATGGTCATAATAAAACAACATCAAAGCAGTAAAAGGAAAAAGTAATATCTATCAAGATGAAAAATATTCAACTCTTTGAACAAACCTGTGTCCTTTTTCATTTTATTATTAACATGTGTATACGTGTTAGTTCCTTTTTTTTTTTTTCTTTTGTCTTTGTCGTGCGGAGCTGTCCGGACAGTTGTGGCGTGTTTAGCAGTGTGTCCGTCAGGGTTCCGCAGAGTCGTTAGAATATATATACACACAAACAGAGAGTGAGAGCACTGTGGGGAGGGGCGGGCGGGAAGCGGGGAGATGATTTTTGAGGAATTGGTTCACACGACTGTGGGGCTTGACGAGTCTGAAATCTGTAGGGTGGGCTGGTAGGCTGGACACTCAGGCCGGAGTTGAAGCTGCGTCTGGCCTGCAGGTCTTGGCATGCTGTCAGCCTGAGATCACCTTCGTCAGATCAAGGGTTATAGTTATTTGAAGCTGGGTTTTCAGCCCCCTGTCTGCTGTCTCCTTTCAAGCACTGACACATCCATCCGGTGATATTCATTCTACTTTACTCCTGTTTAAATTGAACTTTTAAAGCATTTACTTAGCCTTTTCCAAGCTATTGGTTAATTTCTAGTTTTTTGCCAGTAGATTGGACATGCCTCTAAATACCCTTGGGAACAAATTTTTGTTTGTCCTTTTATTTTAATTCCCTTGGAAGTTCCCCACAGGGAGTACACAGAAATCCCCCCTGCCATGTTTTGTGCCCCCTCTAAATCCGTTAGTGTAATTAAAAAAAGAAAACCTTATTTTGTATCATTTTTCTTATCGTTCACACAAAGAATTATTATTGTGTTATAATATTAAATATTATGTTGTTAAATATGCTGGTGACTTTAAATCTGTCTTTAAATGTATTGACTTCTTTCAAGGTTGCTCAAGTATTGTGTATTATCTTACATGGCTCAACAGCAATAAAAATCACATTTGAGACTTCTCCTTTTTCCCTGAACTAGGTTTATCCTTTGACATATATGAGGGTCAGATTACTGCGTTACTTGGCCACAGTGGGACAGGAAAGAGCACGCTGATGAATATTCTTTGTGGCCTGTGCCCTCCTTCGGATGGTGAGTTTTTTGACTTGAAGAGAAAAATCCCTTACTTTGTTTTATTAGGGTTATTAACTAAGGTACCATGGTAATTGTTTATCCTTGTGATACGTACCGATTGATTTTTGTCACCGATTTGGGATCAACTTCTGTGTCTGTAAATATATTTTTCTTTTTCTTTTGATTACACACATTTGTTTTTTTCTTCAATAGAAAATAAAAGTGATCCAGTCATATTTAATAAAGAGGATCTAATTTTGTACCTATTTTATCAGATATTTTACTTGTGTTTTTGTTTACTGTTCCTTTTCAAGGAAGGATAAATCAGTAATTAATTAGAAATTAAATGAGGCCCATAGACATTTTGGTTGAGAAAGTAAAGACTTCTAAGTATCCAGCAGTAGTTCAAAAGGAAAGAATGACGAGTGTCAGTACAATCTCCTAAAATAGATTTGTAAGAGCGATTCCCCAAACGTATAATTGTTCCGTGGGACTGCCCTGTGGGTGAGAATTCAGTACAGCAGCTCCATTTTTCCACAGTAACCAGAGTGGCAGAACAATAAATATTCTAATTTCAGAAAGGGCCAAACTTGCGTGTATTGATCCTGCATCTTTTTACATGTAGTTTCAATTCTAAAATTAGTTTGATTTTGTTGCTTATCTCTGTGTCAGTCTGAGGGTAATTATAATAATACCTTTCACTCATATAAGGATTTATTATTTTTGTTACGATTCTCCATACATTAGCACATTGGTTTAATAGTTCTTAAGTAAAAGGGGATATATTAGTATTCAGTTTATAGGAGAAAAAAGCTTGAATTTAGATTAAGTGATTTTCTCAAGGCCACACAGCTGGTTAGGGGTAAATTTTAAGTTCTTTGTTCTCTTTACTGTTGCATAATGCCTGGAAATGAGGGAAAATTGTTCCTGGAATATTATTTAATGCACCAATAGATAATTTTGTTTAGTATTAAACTTATGGTTCTTTGCTCTTTCCACTCTGTAATATGCCCTGAAAATGAAGGAAAATGAGATTGAAATATACGTGGCAGCAAATCA
Source organism: Kogia breviceps (assembly GCF_026419965.1). Taxonomy (NCBI): domain Eukaryota; kingdom Metazoa; phylum Chordata; class Mammalia; order Artiodactyla; family Physeteridae; genus Kogia; species Kogia breviceps. Next base: position 55,702,996 of record NC_081328.1, read on the forward strand.
CCAGTATGATGGTGATTTCCACAAGTATGGAAATGAGGGTGCATGTGTCCTCCAAATTTATATTGACTCTTATTTTATGCCTGTTACATACAAATAACTAAATTATTAGTGTATACTAAAACATATATACTTTTTGATACTTAATATATTTAATGTAAATACATATATTTTGCTTTTAGGGTTTGCATCTGTATATGGACACAGAGTCTCAGAAATAGATGAAATGTTTGAAGCAAGAAAAATGATTGGCATTTGTCCACAGTTAGATATACACTTTGATGTTTTGACAGTAGAAGAAAATTTATCCATTTTGGCTTCAATCAAAGGAGTACCAGCCAATAATGTAATACAAGAAGTACGTTATTTATATAGAAATCTTTACTTTTGTTTGCTGTAAATTAGTAACCTTGTGCAATAACTTCTGTAATAAAAATATGCTTGAAAATCTAAATGTAAAACCTGTTCTGAGCCAGTAAACAGAAAGTCATTACAAAGAATTAGAACTTGGAGCAAAAGTTTTAGCACATAGAAAATAGTCCTTATTTCATCTGGAGGATTCTAGTCTCTCAATATAGATGTTTCTTTCTTTTCTTTTCACCTCCACCCCCTTCCCCTGCCACACAGACACACACGGAGCCTTTGCACTGATCCCTTCCCACCGCCCAGGGGTCACAAAAGTACATCAGACCTTCCCATCAGGAATCCTTTTAGCTGTTATTTCAAAATTATACATGGATATGTGTCAAAATTAAGTTCTGGACTAAAAGAACATTTTAAAAGTTGATATTAAAATTGGAACACTTAAAAACTAATATTGATAATTATGTAAATGATGTGATTTAAAAAACGTTTATTGACACTTTGCTTTCATAGGTGCAGAAGGTTTTACTGGATTTAGACATGCAGGCTATCAAAGATAATCAGGCTAAAAAGTTAAGTGGTGGTCAGAAAAGAAAACTGTCTATAGGAATCGCTGTTCTTGGGAATCCAAAGGTAAGCAGATGTTAGTGTCATTGATGAGATAATTTTAAATTATGTTGAATAAAAAAGTGGTTGTAGAAAGATATACATACACACATTGTATAAATTTTAAACATACGTAAAATACTATACGTTATTATGGATGTAATTATAGTAATAAGGTTTCAAAACTGAAGTCAGAAAGCTATACAGCATCTTTAATTTAGTGTTCATCTGTCGGAAGGGGAATGGATAGGACTGACTTTCTTTGTATCTGCAGTGTTTTATTTCTCTGAAAGAAGATCTGAAGTAAAATAACATTTGTTAAAGTTCAGTGGTGGCTGTAAAAGTATTGTTATATGTATTATTCTCTTCAGTTTTCTATACATTTGTAATGGTTATAGTAAAAATTTTAAAATAAGAACAAAATCAAATGAATAGTTCTGTTTTTCACTGTTCTGTTGATTTGATTTTTTTGTCTGTTTTGTGCTCCTCTCTGTCTGGCAGAAACAGAGAACCAGCTGGTCACTGCTTTGCACAGTGCTAGAAAGCTGCCAGGTGCACACCTGTGGCCAGAAGCCCCCTGGGTCCCCACCACCCTGCCACACACCCTGCTGCTGTAGCTTGGGGAGGGCTGTGGTTCAGGCTTTGTGTTAATTTGTCTTCCTCCCAATCCCCACCACCATATTTTCAAAATTAAAAATAGTCTGAAAATAAATTTCTTTCCCTGAACTAATACAGAACATAATTCTCTAACGAGCAGTTGTTACATCTACAAAATTTAATTGTTCAGGTAAAAGCGAAATACTCGGTGTTTTTTGTTTTTAGTTTGTCTATCTGATTGTTACTATACTTATGTCTTATACATTACAGACATTAGTATTTTAAAATTAAACCAAAGAAGGTATTCATATGCCAAACCGATAGTTTTTTAAACTTATGCTAACTCACATATTAGTGGAAAACTCAGACCTAATACCTTTCTGATTGGATAGAGTAACTTTAAGTGGGGAAGGTTTGCGGGGTCTGCGTGAATTTTATATATTTTAGTTTTCCTGAGGATTCCCTGCCTTGCCCACATCCCTTTGCACATAGGTACTGTTGCTGGATGAACCAACAGCTGGAATGGACCCTTGTTCGCGTCATATTGTTTGGAATCTTCTTAAATGCAGAAGAGCTAATCGGGTGACAGTGTTTAGTACTCATTTCATGGATGAAGCTGACATTCTTGCTGGTGAGATTTTTTACTTTATTTTTAAAGGTTCAGGTCATGGGGCCAAATGGGAGATTAGACATAGAAATGCTAAATTCTGAGGAATAAATAAAGAAGCTGTGCGTTCTTCACAAAAAAAGGCATTACAGTTTTTTAAACTTCCATGTTTTTGTGTTTTGTTGGGGGGTCCCCCTGACCACCCGAGGTCCAATAATCTGCCTCGAAAGCTCACAGGACTCAGCACAGCCACACCCCTGGGTGTGAGTTATTACAGTGAAATGGAAGGGGGGTATAGGGCAGAGTCAGCAAAGGGCAAAGGCACATGAGACAAAGTCCGGTAGAAACAGGCAAGCTTCCAAGAGTCCCATCCGCACGGAGTCAGCCAGGGTGCGCTCCATCTATCCAGCAGCGAGTTGCTCTCTCACCCAGGGTTGTTCTTTTTTGTTCTTGGAGCTGGCCGTGTGGCACCCTCTGCCTCACACGGGCCACCTGCCGGCCGCCCAGCAGGAAGCAGGCGTCAGCCATGACCTGCATTGCCTGTGCAGCACAGGTGCGGGGGGGTGGGGGGGGGTGTCTCCAGACACGGGTCAGGAGCCAGCCTCGTAAGAGGCCTTCCTAAGCTTAACGGCCTCAGGCCAGTGCTAAACACATTCACATACAGAGGAATCCAGGTTGAAACCAGCACATGACTTTAGTAGCTGTGACAAGGTCCAAGGCTCTGAGGTTCCCGAGCAACCTCTTTCTGTTCATGATACAACCTAATAAATTGGGCATGTCATTCATTTTCTCAGTGGTATCTTTGTTTTAAAAAAACCTAACGTTTTGTTTCTGTTGCTTTCTTGTCGTTTTTACATTTGGCTATTAAGGAAGTTGTGAAAGCGCTTCTGTTACTAACCTTATAGGAAGAGTCCGAGACATTTGGAGCATATTAGGAAAGTAGACTGTAGACTTACACTGCCTGGGTGGAACCCCTGGCTTTGTCACTTAATAGCCACGTGAAACGTGAGCAGACTGTACATGTTCTTATTGCCTTCCTGTTCTCATCGAAAAAGCCAGTGATGATAATCTATACCTTCCTCATAAGGCTGTTGTGATAATTTAAGGAGCTCATACGCTGGTGTCTCACAGGATAATCCAGAAAGTATAAATGCCTATTATTAATGCTGTTACTAACTCTGAAATTGAAACGCAAATCTCTTTTTGCAGATAGGAAAGCTGTCATATCACAAGGAATGTTAAAATGTGTTGGTTCTTCAATTTTTCTCAAAAGTAAATGGGGGATTGGCTACCGCCTGAGGTATCATTCATTCTTTATTGACTTGTTCCTTATTATATTCTTGACCTATTGTTATACTATGTTTAAGGTTAGCCATGATGTGCTTTGGCCTTTTTTTTAATGGCACTAACTTTAACTTAAAGCATTCAGAATTTACTTTTGGCTGTTGACTGAGTAATCATAAAAAATTATGGTTTTTGGTTTTCTCTAGCATGTACATTGACAGATACTGTGCCACGGAATCTCTTTCTTCCCTGGTTAAACAACATATACCTGCAGCTACTTTATTACAACAGAGTGACCAGCAGCTTGTGTATAGCTTGCCTTTCAAGGACATGGACAAATTTTCAGGTATTCCTTACTTTCAGTTTCTTGACTGCTGGACCAGGTTCTTGTGCTGGGGATGAGTTTTCTTAATTTACTTGGTTTATTTTTCTATATAATATCTACGCGCTTGCAGGTCGCCAGAGTTAATATCCCGTTTCTGTTTTATTTTGCTTTTGAAAATCAGAAATGCTGTAAGCTAACATTTTTTTATAAACGGCATGCAAGAAACTCCAACTAGTGTGTTATCTTACGTAAATAATTGTTTGTTTTATTGTCAAGAAAGAAAGAAATTGTTCCCTTTTTTGGTTCTGGGAATAAGAATATACATATACACAACATATGTACATGCATACACACACAAATGTGTGTACACACACACGCACAGTTGTTTGTATAAGTCCTAAGCTCTTTTCCAGTTTCATGATTTCATAATGAATTGCCTTATTATATGGTAAACCCTTGAATTATTTTATTTGTGACATTTAGTTTTCTGCTTTTTGATGAGGAATTCAAACTCAGTGTCCTTTATCTGTTGACAGATGACTTAATAAACAAAAGGATATTTCTTACTGTTGAAGATATGTTCTGCAGAATTTCCATAGCATTCCTATAGTTAGATAGAAATTTTCTATGCGGTTTTCTATGGTTTCCTTTGGAGAATAAGGAATCATTAATTAACTGAATCGAAGTACACGTGTCAGTGTAATGTACTCTGCCCATCATTCTGTCTATAAAGTATTTCTTCGTTTTAATTTATATTATGATGCACGTCTAATAGATATATATCTCCCTAAACAAACATTCCTTGGGGTCCTTAGCAATTTCTAAGAATGTTGAAGGGGTCCTGAGACCAAACACTTTGAGAACACTGTGCCAGCACAGTAAATTCAGTCACATGCTATTTTAAAATGACATTTTAGAATAATAATTCATGACAGTGTGCTTAATGACACAGTGCTCTTTCATTTTTCTCCTTTAGGTTTATTTGCTGCTCTAGACACTCATTCAGATTTGGGTGTTATTTCTTATGGTGTTTCCATGACGACTTTGGAAGATGTATTCTTAAAGCTAGAAGTTGAAGCGGAAATTGACCAAGCAGGTAAAAGCAAAACTAACGGCACATTTTAGGCAATGAGCCAGACAGATACTGATCAAGACAAATAATTGTAGAAGCATGTGGAATTTATATTTTGGGAAAGAAAGGGTAGAAATAAACAGGTAAATAGATATTTACAGAGAGTGATAGGAGTTACGAAGGGATCAGTGGGGCGGTCTCAGGAGGCAGATAGCTTAGATGGCATCTCGGGGGGACTGGGTTGGGATGATAGTTAAAGTGAGGCCTGAACGGCAAGAAAAGTGAGATTTCATTGCAGAGCCTTCCAGATAAAGGGACTCGCTTCCGCAGAGGTATTGGTTGAGGGATGGGTTGGATGTTTCTGATGACAAAGAAAGGCCACCGTGGAGAGCCAAGGAGAGGGTAGCACGTAGTGAGCTCAGAACTGGAGGCCAGGGGCCACGTCATATTTAGTCTTTAACATGTTTAGTCTGGAAAAACGTTTTGTTTGTTTTCTTAGTGTGATATGAAGCTACCAGAGAGTTTGAAAGCAAAGGGATAACGTGATCTGATTTGCATTTTAAAAAACTGCATTCCGGTTGTTGGGTGATAAGTGGATTTAAGGGAAGTTTGGAAGCAGGAAGAGCAGTTAGGAAGCTGTTGCAGTTCATCTTAGTTTGAACTAGGATGGTTGTGAAAATAGGGAAACATGAACAGCTCGGGGTTCTCCTAGAGGCGCTCGTGGTGACTTGCTGATGATGGGTTAGCGCTTGGGGTCGAGGAAAGGGAGGGGTTGAGAATAGTGTCCAAGCTTCGGGCTTGAGAGCTGGAAATGGAATTGCCCTTTCCTGAGAAAGGGGGAGCAGAGGTGTGTGGAAAGAAGGACTCCAGGTGTGAATTTTGGTTATACTGTTGAGAGGTTTAGTAGACATCCCAGTGGAGATGATGCCTGTGGGCTGTTTGATTCACACACTTGGAGCTAATGGAGGGCGTTGGGCTCAAGATACAAACGCTGGATCTGCCTGTGTACCGATGGCCCTGTGGGACTGGATGAGGTGCTTCAGTGGCGAGCGTGGACGCAGTGGAGGGAAGCCCCGAGGGTGAGCAGTGAAGGGCCAGGGAGGGCTGACCGGGAAGGCACCAGCAGCGCTCTTTCTGTCTTCACGAAAGGAGATGTGGGATCTGGGGCAGCGTGGTGTTTGAGGGAAGAGCAAGAGGGCAGTGCTCTGCTGACTGCTGTGAAGAGGGAGATGGCGGCAGAAAGGGGGGCTTTGGTAGCTTAGAAGATGGGGAGTGTGGAAGGGTGGGAGCCGGTCATGACCTTGACGCGAGTGATTTCAGTGGTGCGGTCGAGATCCGTGCGGTTTAAGCTGAGAATGGGTTGAAGGGTAACGAGACTGGTGTGGTGCCGGGTCCTGAGAGTGAAGGAGAAGGGATGTTTCTCTCAAACGTGGAGGAAGAAAGGCGAGTTTACAATGAGGACATAGGGGAGGATTGCAGCTAGAGGAGGAAAGTTCACGTGAAAATGTTGGATCAGTTGGAGCGATAGCAAGATCTTAAATTTGGGCATCCATCAGTTTGATGAAACTGAGTAGAGATAAAGGTATGGGAACGGAAGAAATAACGGGAGCTAGAGGTCAGGATGTAGAATGCGTGAACAGTGACTATGTCTAATATTGAGGATGGTGGAGAGAACTAGATGGAGAAGATGCTTGTTGTGTGTGGCGCTCAGTACTTTGAGGCATACGAAGTAGATTCTAGAAACGTCTGGGAAGTGGGGATAAAAATGAGAAGGGTGAGCTCTGCTCAGGTATTATTCACTTTTCTCTACAGTACCTTTAAACCCGTCATGCAAAATAAATTTACCTCTAACATCAGCTTGTTTTCAGTTTGGTCGATTTTAATTGTTTTATTTTTTAAAGATTAGTATATATCAAATTCTGTAGAAGGCCATTTGGAGCTCACTGAGTACCATGATTGTGATATGCAGTATTTCAGGACCCGCTTTTAGTTTGATTAGTCGCTGTGTCAGGGGAAGACAGGGACTGGACTTGTCCATCTACTGAGTCGTCCGTTCAGACTGTTGAGTTGGTGAGATGCCAGGACAGCCAGGTTGTCCTTAAATATTATTTTATACATTATTCTGCTCCACTCTTAAAATTTTTAATGTTTACTCATTTCTTAAACTTAGCCTAAGTCCTTCTTCATACTGAAACCAGTTTTCGTCCCTTTTTATTATTTTTCATCTCTTTTAAGTTGAATCACTGTTGTGAAAATAACATATCTTGATTTCTATCCCCATCCAGTAGTTCTGTCAGGTTTTGGTCTAATGGAATCAATCATATAGCGTGTTTCTTTTGCTTGTATTTATTCTGGTTTCTTTTACTTAATGTAATGTTTGTAAGATCAAGCTACTATGGTTATACAATAGTTTGTTCACGTTCGTTGTTTTATATTATTCTATTACAGGAATATTTCATGACTTATTTATTCTTTCACCTGTTGATAGACATTTGGGTTCTTTCCAGCATGTGGCTATTGGATAGGGTACTAGCGAAGGATATTCTTGTACATGCGTTTCAGTGAGCCTCTGTACATAATTCTGTTGGATTTATCCCTGAGAGAGAATGTTCTGGGTCATACGCCATGCACATGTTCAGTTTTGATGATATGGCCAAAGTATATGACTGTCCCCTTTGTCCTGTATCACTGCCAGGTGTGTGCTGCTTTGAAATTTACATGCTTCAGAAAGGTTTTCATCTTTTTAAGGAATACAACATAAGTTTCTATCGTTTTGTTTTGGCAAACAGATTATAGTATATTTACTCAGCAGCCACGGGAGGAAGAATTGCATTCAAAACCCTTTGGTGAAATGGAGCAGAGCTTGCTTATCATCTCTGAAACCAGGGCTTCTCTGGGGAGCACCATGAGTGTTTGGAAGCAGCAGGTGTTTAAAATCGCAAAGGTTCATTTCCTCACCTTGAAACGTGAAAGCAAATCAGTGAGATCAGTGTAAGTATAATCGCTCTTCCGTCCGATGAGTTGTTTTCTTAAGAATACAAACTAGAGGGCTTCCCTGGTGGCGCAGTGGTTGAGAATCCGCCTGCCGATGCAGGGACGCGGGTTCGTGGCCCGGTCCGGGAGGATCCCACATGCCGCGGAGCGGCTGGGCCCGTGGGCCGTGGCCGCTGCGCCTGCGCGTCCGGAGCCTGTGCTCCGCAATGGGAGAGGCCACGGCAGTGAGAGGCCCGCGTACCACCAAAAAAAAAAAAAAAGAATACAAACTAGATTTACCATCTTAGTCTTTAAAATGTAGACATGGAAATAATCTGTGTAGTTTTGAAAGATTAAAATGGTAATTTCACAGTGTCAGAGAAAAAAATTACACCTCTAGTAGTTTCATTGGACATCATTAGAGTGTTAACTCTTTTTTAAAACTAGCATTTTTTTGTCTCATCTATAAAATGAGGGAGTGACAAATAATTTTCTCTAATTGTGTAATTTTTGAATTACTCTAATTGTATTTAAATTTCATTTTGCATTTATATTTTTCACAATTGTTTTGCCTCTATTACTAATATTTATGACCATTTTTTGGGTAAACAGCAGGAATAAGTTTTATCCTTATTTATCAGGTGAAGACACGGAAATATAAAAAGGGGCTTATAGCTGGCAGAACTGGGATCCGAATGACGTCTTTTCCACTTAGCCGTGTCTCTGTCAGTCAGGTTCCCATGGGCTGCTAGACGTTGAATTATTTAGAAGTAATGTTAAGTACTTTTATACACCATGCTGTCTTGTTAGATCCAAAATGGCGGTAGAAATAAAACTTAATAATCAAGAATAAGAGTTTTGTTATATGTTTGAAATATGCTGAATTCATTTGCTTTTTGCCCAGGCTTATTCAATATCAAAGAAATGTCAATCACGTATCCGATTTATTCCTGTGTCAGCATTAGTGAGAGAAAAACCTTTGTTTAAATCAGCATGTGTCCGTTTATTTAATTGAATACTACTCTCATAAAATACTCCCTGAAAAACAGTAAACGGATCTCGGCTCCGGCTGCCGTAACAAAATAACAAAGACTTGGTGGCTTGAACAGCAGAAGTTTATTTTCCCACAGTTCCCGAGACTGGGAGTGAGGTCAGGGTCCACATGGTCGGGTTCTGTTGAGGACTTTTCCTGGCTTGCAGCTGCACCCGCCCCCCCTCGCTGTGTGTGCACACAGGGAAAGAGCCAGAGAGCAAGCTCTCTGGTGCCTCTTCTTCTGAGGGCACCAATCCCGTCATGAGGCCCTGCCCTCGGGACCCCATCTGACGCTGAGGACCTCCCGGAGGACTCATCTTCAGCTGCCATCACTTTGGGGGTTAGGGCTTCTGCGTATAAGTTTGGGAGGAGGGTGACGGACCTTCAGCCTACTACAAGAAGTGTTCCATGGTCAAATCTGTACTGACCATGAATGTAGAAAGTATTGTAACTTACATTTCCTCTCTTAAAGATCTGTTCATTAACATATAAAAACACGTGAGCCGTTCTATGGTAAAGAAATTTCAACTTTGTTTAACTTGGAGTTTCCAAATATTTTTTAATCATGAATTTTGTTTTTAACCTAAAACACCCATTAACTTATTATGGAACTGGAGTTCATGCAGTATGCTTCTGGCAGCGCTGATATAGGTCTACTTACAACAATTTAAGAATGACTTAAAATTATAGGGTTTCTGAAAATTATAAAATGCTGATGTCTGATAACCTAAGCTCTCTCTACCCACTGTTGTGACACCTGTCACACACACTGCAGAGATACTTTGCAGGCTGAGACGAAAAGTTACCTGTCTCTCAGGTGGAAGGGCGTTTTGAGTGGGTAGTAGAATTATGTGCTGGGCCAGCTGCACACGATGGTCCTTGTAACTCACTGTAGAGGAGAAATGGAAATTGATGTGGTTAGGATGACATTTCAAAGATACCAGTCATCCTAAGTTTTCACTGTATTTTTATTTTCTTCACTGTATCTAAATTATTTTTGTATCATACATTTTCTTAAATATTTGGAGAGTACATAGGATAGAGGTAGGGCAGGGAATAGTTCCTTCAAGAGAATAGAGATATAGATGTGACATAATGTCTTTTTTTTTTTTTTAAGTTATAACTACAGGTTTACATGCCCTATAAAAATTTCAGGGTGGCTCTGATCTAAAATATACTTTTATAACTTTTAATTTTATCATTGAATATTGGCTTTCTTTCCAATATTGTCATGAGACCATTTTGGAGAGTAGAATTTCTACTCCCAAGTGTGAATTTTTCAAGTTTTTTTTTTCCTTTTCTTTTCTTTTTTTTTTTTTTTTTTCTTTTTTAAATGAGTACCTTTTAACTGTCATGTGGAGGAAGATTGTTTTGTAGATTTACATATTAATGTGCCTTGAACTGTGTATTTTTTTTCCTTTCAGATTGCTTCTGCTTTTGATTTTTTTCACAGTTCAGATTTTTATGTTTTTGGTGCATCACTCTTTTAAAAATGCTGCTGTTCCTGTCAAACTTGTTCCAGACTTATACTTCCTAAAACCTGGAGATAAACCTGATAAATACAGAACAAGTCTGCTTCTTCAAAATTCTACCGGTGAGAGTATGTGCAGGTTTGTGAATGTGTGTTGGTGGGGTCTGGGGTGAGGGGTAGATATAGGTCAGAGATTTGGGTTTTAGAAATATATATATGGTAAAGGCGTGGTCTGTGTGCATGAACCTAAATTAAGTAAAACTCCTCACTGATGCTGAGTAATATATTACAGAAATGAAATTTTGGTTTAAGTGTAGATGACAGTTTTTAAAATATTCTGATTTATACTGTATATAATCATAAATTTTCCTTTTTTAAGAGTAGCAACATTATTCTCAGAGCAGCATGTTTCATCTCAAAGTTTATGATGCGCAAAATAAACTTCAGAAGTTGAAGAACCCTCTTAAGAAAGAGTTACGGCATGTAATGTTTATGCAGTTATATATCTAAATAGAAGTGTTCAAACAACTTTTAAGGACTATCTGAAAAACTAGAACTAAGGACAATTGTCTTAGAAATCTCTATGATCAAATACATTAAATTTGTAATGGATATTTTTGGACTTGCTACTGATTCTTTTTATTACATAATTACATCAAATATGAAAGAAATTTTAAAACATACGGCTTTGCACAAACCTCAGAATAAATTTTTAAAAAGCTGATATCGGACTTTGATTTTCAAAATATTAAAACCTAATTCAGAATTTGACATGAATTAGATGTTTCTACACCGTCTCCCATCTGTGTGGATAATTTATAGTCCTAAGGTTCTTGAAGAGGAAAGTGAGCTAACTCTGTAGTTTACAGTAAAACAGAAGCAGCTTCATTTGCTTATCTTGCTGAAATATGTTGGAAAGTTGCATTTCGTATACCCTTTCTACACGCACAAGTTCTTTGGAGTTTAACATTTCCCAACACTTCACCTGTATTCTAGTATCTTTCCTTTTTGATTCACTGTTAACTGAAAAGCTTTGCCGGGTGTTAAAATAATAGTCATAGTTGGGGACAGTTACAGATGGCCGTTACAATCATCACTCTTCAATTCTGGCTCTCTGTTTGTGATGTAACCTTTATTCTTTTGGAGGAAGAAGGTATTTAGTGATAGAAAACACTCTTGAATAGAAAATGTTATGTTTCTCAATTTATTGCTCCCACTAGAATTCTTTTTTTGGTTTTAATATACATTTCACATTGCTGAAGGATAGCGCTACATGGAGCCTTACACTCTGATATTGTGACTTTTTGTGTGTGTCTGGGGAATTGTACATTATCTCAAGTATTTCTGCTTGGTGTTCACTCAAACTGATCTGCAGAAATTATAGTATTTTCGAAGTTTTGTCCCATCTGTTAATTTTAAGTATTTCTAGTATTTCTTTCTATCTATCTATCTATCTATCTATCTATCTATCTATCTCACATTTTCCTAGACCTTGTTGTTGGTCCTAAAGGCACATTTCCCTTAGGGTTCACTGGTCTCTGTGTGTATGTATTGGGTGGTATCTTATCCTCCTGGCAAAGCTTTCTGTTACCACAAGTGATACAGTTCCTTCAGTTATAATAGAGCCCTCTTCTCGAGAGGACAGAGCCTCTTTGGCATCTGGAAATGAGAGGTCAGTTAAGGCACTAGGTTGGGAGTAGATGTCTTATCACTAAAAGCACCCTTGTCTCTGACACTCAGGTTTGTTGCTGAGTCTGAGCCACCGGCCATGCTGCTCAGTTACTGCTAGTGTTTTCCTTTGTTTGGTTTTGACTTCTCTCAAAGCCACACTTGTCCGTCCTTGAATACCGGCTCTTGTGATGATGGGCAGAGAGCTGTTTCCACTCATCAGGGATGCGGGTCTAGATTTAGACCTCGGACAGGATTCAGAGTCTCCCCCTTGGCTCCAGGCTATTTAGAGAATATAGATGGAGACCTGGTTATCTGTTGTACTATTTTAAAGTAGTAACGCGGTTGACATTTATACAGTTCGTCTGTTCAAAGCATGCAGCAGTCCTCCAGGGAGTGACCCTACCTAACTCCACACCCTGGCTCCTGCCTCTCTGAGCGTGGCACGTCACCTTGCTGCATAAAATTGCCAGATCGATTTTTATTTACTCTCACCGTCTAACCAGATCTCACATATCATAGGCAAACTCTGAAGGCAAGTAGTATCAGTATCAGCGGCAGCAGCTGAAGTTGGCGCGGTCGCTGTGGGTCAGGCTCTGTTCTGAGGTCTGCGTGTCTGGACCTGGGTTTGAAGTCGTGCTGACTGGCCCCAGAGCCAACGTTCTTAATCATGTCTTAGCTAATGGAGAGAAAATACTTCTTCAAAAAGAGAGCTCTAAATGTTACTAAAAGCCTGTGTCTGTTTCTCATTTAAACTGATTCTTTGTTACTTGCTTATCTTCTAATACCAGACTCAGATATCAGTGATCTTCTTCGCTTTTTCACCAACCAGAGCATAATGGTGACAATGTTTAACGACAGCGACTACGTGTCTGCCGCTCCGCACAGCGCCGCTTTAAACGTGATGCAGTCAGAAAAGGTAAGCGGAGTGTGTGGGATTAAGCTGTTTCCTCTAAAATCAGCGGTTTGCTGATTTGACCTTATTAGTTGGAAATTAAAATTTACTTTTGGAAATAGCTGGCTGTGTTTACTTAGGATATATTTTATGCCCTGATGGAGGACCAATAAATAAAGCTCTGAAGAATTTAATTATTTTTATGTTATTTTTTTGTTTACAATATCAAAATATCTAGATTCCAAACCCGGTTATTTTTATCTATCATTGAGTATTATCTCTATGATTTGTTGAACCGGTTTTCCGTACAGTTAGTGAGAGTTAACTTAGCTGGTGAGAAGAACTTGGTATGTAGCAATCATATATTCATTTGTATTTACGTGTACTGTGTAATAACTCTATTGTTTTGAATTGTAGGACTATGTTTTTACTGCTGTTTTCAACAGTACTATGGTCTATTCTTTACCTGTATTGATGAATATCATTAGCAACTACTATCTTTATCGTTCAAATGTGACTGAAAGCATCCGGGTCTGGAATACCCCGTTCGTTCAAGTAAGCAAACTTAAAAATATTTATGCGTGTGTGCATAAAATAGCTATTAAAAGCCAAGTGATAATAACAGATGAAATCTGTAGAAGTTCATCTTGTGACATCTGCTAGTCTTAAAACTTGAGCTGGGGATGCTTCACATCCTGGGTTTAGGAGTCTCTAATATGAGTTCGCTTCATGGTCAAGGAGGTTCTGTCTTGATACTGATATTTTTGTAAAGCATGAGTAGTTTTTATATTAGAGAAGAAAAATTTAGATAATTAAAAATGAATATTGTTCATCTGAAATCTAGATGCTGGGTATTGAACCTTGAGAAGTCACCCAGTCATTTTTCCTCTAGGCCAGACAGTTGGATTATAGGCATGAAAAGCCACTTAAGTCTCCAGGAAAATAGTCAACATTTTTCTCTGAATGCTAGTATTGTTTTTCCTATGTTGAAAAATAAACGGACAAATATCTTTCGGTAATAGCATTTTCTGCTTTCTGTTGCCATACTGTTTTTCAGAAGCTTTACTGAGATGTACTTCTAACACCATCTGATTCACCCATATGAATGTACAATTCAGTGGGTTTTATTATGTTCATAGAGTTTTGCGACTGTGTTAAAAAACGTGACATACTCTGTCACTCTTGCTTTTGTGAGGCATCGTATTTCTTACATTTTGGGGGTAAAGCGGTACATAGTAGTAGTATCAATCACCAATTTTGAGAATTTAGGCAGAAGAGAGATTTTGGCTTCGTTTCGGTGGAATGGAGATATTGATTCCAGCTTTGAGCCTGTGGAGGGATTGTTTATCCTGGTGGCATTTGAAGGTATGAATCTGGAGAGATTTCTGGGCAGGAAATAAATATTTGTGAGTCAGCAGTGCGTAAGTGGTATAGAAATCATCATGGAAGTTGTAGATCATCCCTTGTGATTTTTGTTGCTGTTGTTGTGAAATATTTCAACGCTACAGAAAATAAACAACTGTGTATCTAGTACCCACATATTTCAAATGAGTATCTTGTTTTTTCTTGTTTGTTAAAACGTCAAAGACACAGGTGAAACCTCCAGCGCGTCCCTCCCCATCTTGTCCTCTTTCCTCCTTCTTTCCTCCACAGTTCAAAATGTTTAATTCCCGTGCACGTCTTTATGATGTTACCACATTTGTGTGTATCTGTAACTATTACAAAAGACCTTGCTTCTTAACATTTTCCATCAAACACTGACAATACAACCATACCGTTGTTTAAAACCAGAGGGAAAGAGTGAGACTTTTTAAAGTTCCCTATTCACAGGTATGATCTTGTTCACGTTCCACATTTTTTCCCCTTTGATGATGAGATTCTGTGTAATTGAATCCAACTATCATCTCATTAATCTCCACTTCTTGTGCTACTTAGCGTACACATTTGTTGGTCCTGTCTGGGTCTTCCACTGTAAGGTACCAGGTTTGGGACAAATTCTACAATGTCATATGGCATGAATTAAGGAACTGGCTTTATTGCTAGAAACTCAGGAGGCCGGGGCTGACAGAATGCAGCCTCTTTCCACATCATCCCGTGGCATTGAGAGTGGTTCTGGGTAGTTTGCCTTTGGGGCACCAGCTGTTTACGAGGTTGTCTGGAAACGTTTGCTGTCCGCACCTGGATCCACAGGCCTATCAGGGTTACAGTCCCCCCTGCTGGGAACCAGACGCTCCTGGTTCCATGGGAAGCTGAGCTTGGGGAAACCTCTTCCCAGCGGAGAGAAGGGGGGTTCCTAGATCCCAGCTGGCTCGTAGCCCAGTCCGGGCACCGGGGAAGGCGCCAAGGTCATTCTGAGAGAGTCACGTTCATTGCGTAGAACCACTGGTAGACAGGTTAACTGCGCTTCACACACTGTATTATTTTTAACTAAATGGTGAACCTGAATTAATATGCTGTATTATTCTGTGTACTTCCCTGAGAAAATGGAAGGACAATCATTTGCTCAGGATCCTATAGCTATTTCATGTGTCACATTGGTACTATAGCCCACTCTGTTAACTCTGCCACCTGTTGCTTCATGTCGACTGTTGTCTAGGGTGGGTATCCTAACATGTTTCTTCGGAGGCTTTAATAGTCTTTTAGAGAGTAGTAACATGATATAAAGTGATTCTCAGTTCTATTTCTTATTCTGTGGTTGTCTTTCAGGGAATTACAGACATAGTTTTAAAAATTGAGCTGTATTTTCAAGCAGCTTTACTTGGGGTTATTGTTACCGCGATGCCACCTTACTTTGCCATGGAGAATGCAGAGAATCATAAGGTAATGACTCAGTTAAAAAATTACAGTGCAGTTGACGAATAAGAAATCTTAGACAAAAAATTAACCTAACTTGTGTGAGTGCAAGACCTCTGTGCAATTATTATTTCAAGAAGAAGTAAGTGGAGTATAAACACATTTATTCCGGCAATAGTAATAACCCTCACTTATCATTTGAGTGCTCGTCATGTGCTTTAAAAGTTTTATTGCTGGGTCGTATTCCATGGCATGGATCCGGATTGTTTCCAGTTTTAACTATTATGAATTAAGATGCTATGGACATTTGCTCCAGGTTTTTGTGTGAATGTAAGTTTTCATTTCTCTGGGATATATGCCTGAGAGTATACTTGCTGTGTCGTATGGTGATTGCATGTTTAGTTTTATAAGAAATTGTTGAGCTGTTTTTCAGGGTGGATGAACCATTTTGCATTCCTACCAGCAGTGTGTGAATGACAAAAGCATGGATTATCCAAAATCGTTGCATTTGATGTGGTCTGTGTTTTTATACTTATATTGAAATTTATATTTTCCTTCTTCTAATTCATTGAACACGAAAGTTGTCCATTTTTAAAATCATTTCTCTTCTTTGTCTTAACTAATATTTATAGCCCACTCTTCTCTTACCTCCTCTATGGCTAGCTCTTTCTTATAACACATTTAATTATTATGAACAGATGTTTCATAGATGACAAAAATCAACTGAATAAGATTGTTAGGTGTTTGGATTTATGAAAGATTCTTAAAATTTCAAATTAAATAACGAGAGGGTTAGGAAAACAATGATCATTTAAGTTTACTGTTTGTATACTTGCAAATGCTATTCCTTGTGGTAATAGGAAACAGCTAACATTTTTTATACACAGGAGTGTGTAAAAGGCCTTCAAATGCATCACCAGTACTTAAGCTGAAAGCCCTGTGTAAATCAGCAGGTACTTGGCCATTTATTAGTGCTTTCATGAAAGGTCAATATTTAAAAGTGAGAATCCTTTTCTTAAACCTATTTTTCTGTCTATTTCCACAGAATTTCAAAAGCAGCTGTGTTTTGGCTGCTTACTGTTTGCACAGCTATAACCCCCATGACACCTTTTACTTTATTTTAGTTTTGTGTTTCTTAGCAGCACTGCTGTATCCTGATGCTGAAAAATTTTGTTGAAATGTTTACACCTCAGAAATAATGAGCCAGATTACAGGCTAGATGGAATTTATATTTAGCTGTAGGAGGGCTTTTATTACCTATTGACAGAATGTGACCATTCTTGTTGATGTAAAATTAAGAGTTCTACAATCATTTGCTAGAGTCTTTTGTTTGCAAGATGTTTAAAATTACAATCAATTTTTGCTTTTTTTTTTTTTAGATCAAAGCTTACACTCAACTTAAACTTTCGGGTCTTCTGCCTTCTGCATACTGGATTGGACAGGCTCTTGTTGACGTCCCCTTATTCACTGTGGTTCTTACTTTGATGTTAGGCAGTTTATTTTCGTTTCATCATGGATTATATTTTTATGCTGTCAAGTTCCTTTCTGTGGTAAGTTAACATCAGTTGTATTCATGCTATTTATAAATAAAATGTTATTTTAAAAAGCGAGATCTTTATAAATGTGATAATTGTCTGATTGAGTAATTGTGACGTTCCAGAAACCAGAACCGACATCTATTTAATTTTTGTATACGATACCTGTAATCAACGCAGTTTATATTGCCCTAAGTGATTTTTAAAAATAGTAACTTTACCATTATGAAATAATTCCTTGAAACTGAGGTGGTCTTTCATGTAGACTGCCTACTTGTATGTAATCAGGAATACTTAAACAGTCCTTCCTTTAAATGTCTTCTTTGTCTCTGTGCCTGAAAATAATTTCACAAACAAGAAGCTCTTTTATTCTATAATTTAAAGTATGGCTTAAAATACTAAGGAAGAGTGTGATTTGCACTCCTATTCGTATGTCGATGACTGACATTAGATCCTTTCCTATGAATTATATTAGAAAAAAGTGAAAACAGAGCTTGGTAGCTTGGGGCTTGTGAAAGTCAACTTAGGAGCTTTGCCAGAGGCCATCCTGACTTTACAGATTAATTTCCACCTTATAACTTAATAAATGTTTTTCTTAAAAATTTACGAAGTGCATTAAGTGCTGTACAGTAAAATGGAAGCTAATAGTTGATGGAGATTGATAAAGCCGTAACCAGCTATGCTTGCTTTTCATAATAAAATGGTTAGAGACAGTATTTTACTTGGCATAAAAAAAGAGCTACAAACAGTATTTAGTTTAAATGGCTTATTCAAGATAGTGTTAGCAGTTAAAAACATGAGTTTTATTGATTTAGGAGCAACTCCTCAAGGAACTACAATTTCCATTTTTTTTGGAGTGATTTGTTGAGCAATAAAACTTGAAGAGTAATTATTCCCTAATGATTTAATGTGACTGGTATTTTACATCGTATGTACGGTTAGCTACTCATATTTTTAAATAAAAATACACATTTCTGTCTTCCAGGTTTTTTGCCTTATTGGTTATGTTCCGTCAGTTATTCTGTTTACCTATATTACTTCTTTCACTTTTAAAAAAATTGTAAATACCAGAGAATTTTGGTCATTTATCTATTCTGTGGTAAGTCACATTTTATATTATTTTGTCTCAGCTTTTCCTAGCACCTTATTTGAAAGTCATGAACTCTTTTGATGATTATACTGAAAGGGTTACTGTGTCTTTTCTAAGTGCAGAACTTAGCTAGCTAGCACCATCTGTTAGTGTGTATATTCCTCTTCAGCCCCATCCACTCCGTGAAGGGATGATATTTTGTTGCATTTAACAACTAGCATGACAAGGATGCCAGCTACAAAAAACTGGTATCAGCGCTCTGACACTTTCTGGCTAAGTATCTGCTGTGGTTCCAGGTTTTATTCGAAGATTAAAGACATAGTTAATGCTGAGGCACCCAGTAAGTTTGTTTGAAATTGCTATACATCTTTTCACTTGTTTTCTCATTTTTTTCTTTAGACAGCATTGGCTTGCATTGCAGTCACCGAAATAACTTTTTTTATGGGATATACAGTTACAGTTATTCTTCATTATGCCTTGTGCATAGCCATTCCAATCTATCCGCTTCTAGGTTGCCTGATTTGTTTCATAAAGGTAGGTCTGTTAGGTGTTCTAATATTTTTTGAAAAGGGTAAATAATTACTGCCTAATCTTTGGGATCTTAGCTCTTGTACTGAAGTAGTAAAAAAAAAAAAAAATCAGGTTGGCTGCTAGTACTTGATTTAAATATTATTAATGTAGCAGTAAATGTAAAATTACTGTGGAATCTTTTCAAGCATGTTTCTAAACTGCAGGTTCTCAAAGGAGAAGGACTGTGTTCATTACATGGTCTTTCATGCCCAAAACAATGTACATAAATTAGGAGTATGATCTGACTGCAGTCCATCTGTGTTGGACTAGGGAGTTTGGGGGGAGTGTTTTGGGGGAGTTTTTCAAGTGTATTGTACTTTACAGGGATGAGGAAAAGTAAAGTTTGGGCGATTTTTTTTTCAAGAAAAAAATAGAGGAACAAATTAATTTTATTAAGCCTGGTTAACTGAAAACAATTTCTGTGGTTAGAAAAAAATTAAGTGATGAATTATTAATTTAGGACGATTGCTGATTAATTCTACTGATATACCTCCTTACCTCTCTCCCCTCCCTTTTTTTGTCTTAAGTTTATACTTTAATTTATACCTGCTCTGATAGGCATATTTTGGGGTGAGGACGATTTTAATCTAACTACAAAACATGACTATAAATATTAACAGCTAGCTAATTTATAGAGAAGATGTGTTTGCTGTTAAATACATTTTTTTCGTTTTAATCTGAACGTTTCTACACATCACAGCTAAAAGAAAATTGGTTCCTCTACGCACAGCGCTTCCGACACCAAGCATGTGGGTTTTCCCTGACATTCAGCAGTTCTGACACTGACCAGAGTTAGCGCAGACCCCACGGGTTCAGGGATCAGTCCCGCAGGCGGCCCCCCGCTTCAGATTCTACTCACGGGTCGTGAGTCCCCAGGCCACCCACGTTCTGTCTGACTTGGACCCCTTGTCGGGGGTCAGTACTTTGCTCTAGAACTGGCTGGCAGGGTCCAGAAGGGTCCCAAGGGCAGAGCTCCCGTCCCTGTGCAGTTTAGAGTGAGTCTGCCTCCCAGTGTGAGGATGCTGTCTGAGCCCCGTGTTAGAGGCTTTGTGGAGGTCCCATGACTTGGGCAAGATGAGCTAATCGGTCTCCACGCTCTTCTCCCCTCCCTGGTGGTGGCACCTGGGGCCGGAAGTTCCAGCTCTCTAGTCTGGCTGGTCCTCTGTCAGTCAGCCTGATCCTCCTCTGAGAGTCCCCTCATTAGCATAGACTCAGCTGAGGTTGAGAGGGGCTTGTTTTATATGATGAGAGACACTCCTATCCCCTCTGTCACTCAGGAAATTCCAAGGGTTTTAGAAGTTCTGTGCCAGGAACTGTGGTCAAAGACCACATTTCATTATATCACAGTATCACAGCCACATATAAGTTTTCAAAACTTTTTGTCTTAGATTTCTTGGAAGAATATTCAAAAAAAAGAGGACACCTACAACCCATGGGATAGTCTTTTGGTGGCTGTTATATCGGTAAGAAATAACTGTGTTAGCATGTTACCTTATGAGTGGTTTGGTCGTATGGTTTTAACTCTCTTTTTAGTTTTTATCCCGCTGCATAAAAATGAAGGTGCATAAGAAGTCAAGTGTGTTAGTTAATGCTAGCTAATGTGCATTTCACTTACTGAATACATCCACTTTAATGTACTTGTTTTTTTCACGTCGTTAATTCTATTTAATGATAATTCTGGCTTCCATAGAAGCAAAAACTAAGCTTCTTTAAAATTATAATTTATGAAGCTGACAACAGATGAACTTTACAGAGGTAGAAAAGTATGTGAAGGATCATTTTACTAAAAATCAACATTGGATTGTATTAACATTTCTTCTTTTTTTTTCTAACATCTTTATTGGAGTATAACTGTTTTACAATGGTGTGTTAGTTTCTGCTTTACAACAAAGTGAATCAGCTATATGTATACATATATCCCCATATCTCTTCCCTCTTGGATCTCCCTCCGACCCTCCCTATCCCACCCCTCTAGGTGGTCACAAAGCACTGAGCTGATCTCCCTGTGCTATGTGGCTGCTTCCCACTAGCTATCTATTTTACATTTGGTAGTGTATATATGTCCATCCATTAACATTTATTCTTAACTCATTGCATGACATGCAAAAAAAATTGTGATCAAGTTTTTCAGTGATGGTAAGGAACCTGATGTATGTGGTTTGGGTTCTGTTGGTACCTGGGGGAAAAAAATATCAAACCCAAAATGATTCAGTCACGAGCTGTAACCTGTTTTTCTTTTAGCCTTACCTGCAGTGTGTGCTGTGGATTTTCCTCTTACAGTACTGCGAGAAAAAATATGGAGGCAGATCATTAAGAAAGGATCCCTTTTTCAGGTCAGTTTTTTAACTTTCAGGTTTAATTTTTTTTAATTTTCATTTTTTTTTTTTTTAGTATATTGACAGAGTTGTGCAGCCATCACCGTAATCTGATGGCAGGTCATTTGCATCGCCCCCAAAAAGAAACCGTGTGTCCTCTGGTCATGTCCTTCCCCTGCTCAGCTGGCCCCCAGCCCTGTGTAACCACTGATCTACCTTCTGTCTCCATAGGTCTGCGTATTTTACACATTCATTTAAATGGAATGATGCAAGATGGAGTCTTTTCTTGTCTGGCTTCTTTTACTTGGGCATAATGCTCTGGAAGTTCATCCATGTTGTAACGTGTAGCAGTACCTAATTACCTTTTTGTTTGTTCGTTTTTGCTGGGTAATATTACATTGTATGGATATACCACATTCGATCTGTTTATCGGCTGTTGCCACTCTTTGGCTATTGTGAGTCACGCTACGATGCACATTTGGGTGCGAGTATTTGTGTGGACGTATATTTTCATTTCTCTGGGGAGGATACCTAGGAGTGGAATTGATGGGTCATTGTGGCAGCTTTATGTTTAACCTTTTCAAGAACTTCCAGACTGTTTGCCACAGTGACTGCACCGTTTTACTCCTAGGAACGGATGAGGGTTCTGTTTTCTTCACGTTGTTGCCCATACGTGTTAGTGACTTTTTGATTTTAGCTATTCTCGTGGGTGCACGTTAGTGTCTCGTGGTGGTTTTTATTTGCACTTCCCTGATGATTCAGGATGTGGAGTGTCTTCACGTGCTTATCGTTCATTTTTATATCTACTTCAGAGACATGTCAATCTCAATCCTTTGCCATTTAAAAAATTGGGTTGTCTTTATATTATTGAATTTTGAGTTTTTTAAAATATATTCTGGTTGCAAATCTCTTATCAGATATATTTTAAAATATTTTCTCCAAGTCTGTGCATTTTTTTTCAAAGGATGTTTTAAATTTGAAGAAGAGTTATTTCTTGAAATGTGACCATTGATACTAAATTGGTTCTGAGTTTCTTTTTTATATTTCTCACATATTTGTTTACTTGCTGAATATTCACACTCTGGAGAAAACTGGAAAGTATTGGAAAATGTGTAGTGGTTATTCACTAGCCACTGGACCCGCCCCTCATCCATTGAGGCAGAGTGCCTGGCTCTCCTTCTGCGTCTTTGCCTTTATTCCTGCTCTCGTTTTGGGGGAGATTTCAGCATCCACACAGATAACACTTCCAAAACCGTAACCCCTCAGTTTTTGATTTTCTCCAAGTCAGTGACTTTTGTCTCTGTTCCACTTCACCCTCTGTTTACATCAGAGCCATTGATGATGCTACATACTCATCCCATAGAAACTCAGCTCTGTTTGGCAACCCTTAGCCTTTACCTACTCAGTGCTTTCCTATCTTTTTCTTTTTTCTTTTTTTAAAAAATATTTACTCATTTATTTTTTGGCTGAGTTGGTGGCGGTGCATGGGCTTCTCATTGTGGTGGCTGCTCTTTGTTGCGGAGCACAGGCTCTAGGCACACAGGCTGCAGTAGTTGTGGCTCGCGGGCTCTAGAGCGCAGGCTCAGTAATTGTGGCGCACGGGCTTAGTTGCTCCACGGCCTGTGGGATCTTCCCGGACCAGGGCTCAAACCCATGTCCCCTGCATTGGCAGGCGGATACTTAACCAATGTGCCACCAGGGAAGTCACCTCCTATCTTTTTCTTTTCTGTAGTTCTCGCAGGCCTTCTTTGTATCCCTCAGATTCTCAAAGTCACCTCAGCTCACCTCACTTCTTACTTCTCAGTGGATGATCTTGCCATCTGTCTCAGGAAACAGAAACACCTGATTATAAATTATAAAATGTGTACACACTTGTCCACATCTTTCATCACTTGTGCTTTTTCCCAGCCCCAGAGGAAGGTGTCCCCCCCCACTTGTTATCCAAGTCTTCCTGCATTCTTTCTGCTTAAGGATGTTGCTCAGTCAGCTCTCTCTTTCTGTGTCTTTCCCTTTTGGATCTTATTAGGGAGTATTTCCCTTTGGGAGAGGGTCGCCTTCCTCCCATATAAAACAAAGTACTCATCAATCGCATTGAAACCTGAGTCCTCTCTAGCTCTTATCCCCTCTCTTTCCTTTTTTTGATCGTACATATATTTTTTTATTTTTTAACATTTTTATTGGAGTATAATTGCTTAACAATGGTGTGTTAGTTAACTGCTTTATAACAAAGTGAATCAGTTATACATATACATATATCCCCATATCTCTTCCCTCTTGCGTCTCCCTCCCTCCCTCCCTCCCTATCCCACCCTTCTAACTGGTCACAAAGCACTGAGCTGATCTCCCTGTGCTATGCGGCTGATTCCCACTAGCTATCTGTTTTACATTTGGTATTGTATATATGTCCATGCCACTCTCTCACTTTGTCCCAGCTCACCCTTCCCCCTCCCTGTGTCCTCAAGTCCATTCTCTACGTCTTTATTCCAGTCTTGCCCCTAAGTTCTTCATGCCCATTTTTTTTTTTGGATTCCATATATATGTGTTAGCATACAGTATTTGTTTTTCTCTTCTAACTTACTTCACTCTGTATGACAGACTCCAGGTCCATCCACCTCACGACAAATAACTCAATTTTGTTTCTTTTTATGGCTGAGTAATATTCCTTTGTATATATGTGCCACATCTTCTTTATCCATTCATCTGTCGATGGACACTTAGGTTGCTTCCATATCCTGGCTATTGTAAACAGAGCTGCAATGAACATTGTGGTACATGACTCTCTTTGAATTATGGTTTTCTCAGGGTATATGCCCAGTAGTGAGATTGCTGGGTCATGTGATAGTTCTATTTTTAGTTTTTTAAGGGACCTCCATACTGTTCTCCATAGTGGCTGTATCAATTTACATTCCCACCAACAGTGCAAGAGGGTTCCCTTTTCTCCACACCCTCTCCGGCGTTTGTTGTTTGTAGATTTTTTTGATGATGGCCATTCTGACCGGTGTGAGATTATATCGCATTGTAGTTTTGATTTGCACATTTCTCTGATGATTAATGATGTTGAGCATTCTTTTTATGTGTTTGTTGGCAATCTGTATATCTTCTTTGGAAAAATGTCTGTTTAGGTCTTCTGCCCATTTTTGGATTGGGTTGTTTGTTTTTTTGATATTGAGCTGCATGAGCTGCTTGTAAATTTTGGAGATTAATCCTTTGTCTGTTGCTTCATTTGCAAATAATTTCTCCCATTCTGAGGGTTGTCTTTTCGTCTTGTTTATGGTTTCCTTTGCTCTGCAAATGCTTTTAAGTTTCATTAGGTCTCATTTGTTTATTTTTGTTTTTATTTCCATTTCTCTAGGAGGTGGGTCAAAAAGGATCTTGCTGTGATTTATGTCAAAGAGTGTTCTGCCTATGTTTTCCTCTAAGAGTTTGATAGTGTCTGGCCTTACATTTAGGTCTTTAATCCATTTTGAGTTTATTTTTGTGTATGATGTTAGGGAGTGTTATCTAATTTCATTCTTTTACATGTAGCTGTCCAGTTTTCCCAGCACCACTTATTGAAGAGGCTTTCTTTTCTCCATTGTATATGGGCAGAACACCCCCAAACTCATTCTGCAAGGCCACCATCACCCTGATACCAAAACCAGACAAAGATGTCACAAAAAAAGAAAACTACAGACCAATATCACTGATGAACATAGATGCAAAAATCCTCAACAAAATACTAGCAAACAGAATCCAACAGCGCATTAAAAGGATCATACACCATGATCAAGTGGGATTTATCCCAGGAATGCAAGGATTTTTCAATATATGCAAATCAATCAATGTGATATACCATATTAACAAATTGAAGGAGAAAAACCACCTGATCATCTCAATAGATGCAGAGAAAGCTTTCGACAAAATTCAACACCCATTTATGATAAAAACCCTCCAGAAAGTAGGCATAGAGGGAACTTACCTCAACATGATAAAGGCCATATATGACAAACCCACAGAACGTCATCCTCAATGGTGAAGAACTGAAACCATTTCCACTAAGATCAGGAACAAGACAAGGTTGCCCACTCTCACCACTCTTATTCAACATAGTTTTGGAAGTTTTAGCCACAGCAATCAGAGAAGAAAAAGAAATAACAGGAATCCAAATCGGAAAAGAAGAAGTTAAGCTGTCACTCTTTGCAGGTGACATGATACTATATGTAGAGAATCCTAAAGATGCTACCAGAAAACTACTAGAGCTAATCAGTGAATTTGGTAAAGTTGCAGGATACAAAATTCATGCACAGAGATCTCTGGCATTCTTATACACTAATGATGAAAAATCTGAGAGTGAAATTAAGAAAACACTCCCGTTTACCATTGTAACAAAAAGAATAAAATACCTAGGAATAAACCCACCTAAGGAGACAACAGACCTGTATGCAGAAAATTATAAGACACTGATGAAAGAAATTAAAGATGTTACAGACAGATGGAGAGATATACCATGTTCTTGGATTGGAAGAATCAACATTGTGAAAATGACTGTACTACCCAAAGCAATCTACAGATTCAATGCAATCCCTATCAAACTACCACTGGCATTTTTCACAGAACTAGAACAAAAAATGTCACAATTTGTATGGACACACAAAAGACCCCGAATAGCCAAAGCAATCTTGAGAAAGAAAAACACAGCTGGAGGAATCAGTCTCCCGGACTTCAGACTATACTACAAAGCTACAGTAATCAAGACAGTATGGTACTGGCACAAAAACAGAAATATAGATCAGTGGAACAGGATAGAAAGCCCAGAGATAAACCCACACACATATGGTTGGTCACCTTATCTTTGATAAAGGAAGCAAGAATATACAATGGAGAAAAGACAGTCTCTTTCATTTTATAGCCAGAAAGCTTCCACCTCCAGTTTGTCACCTCCTTTCTCATGTCCCATTTACTCCCTAACTCCTGCCATCTGGCTCCTGCCCTCACCTCTTGACTGCTGCTGTTTGTGGTAAAGTAACTAACGGCTCCTCTGTCTGGTAAAGTAGGCTCACCCTCTTTAACTGATCTACAGCTTTAACTGTGACTGACTGACTTCCCTTAAACTTTTCTCCTCTTTCTTTCTTTTTTTCTTCCCCATAATGTCAACTTCTATTTGCCTCTTTACCTCTCTTAATAGTACTTCCGAATTTCCTTTGGAAGCACTCTTTCCTCTGCCCACCTTTATGGTGTTGCTACGGATGCTGACTTCAGCCTCTCTGTCCACGCTGCCTGGGTCATCTCATGTACACCCAAGACGTAAATTCTTTGAGAGCAGGGTCTGTTGTTTTTTTTAAAATCTTTTTTATCTTTCTATGAACTAGTGCTTGACACATACTGGTTATAAATAATTGTTGAATAAGTGAATGAATTTGGATAATATCATCCAAATGATGTCAGTGAGTGAAAAATAGCTCTGTAATTTCTACCTTTAAGAGATAACTGATCTCCGACAACAGATCTCATGTTGCTATATTTTTTTCAGTCTTTTCTCTATGTAGTGCTTCAATTTCTTACCATTTTAATTATTTGAAAATCTATTTATACTTTCAGGACCCTTACAACAAAGTCCAAAAGTAGGAAGTGTCCGGAACCACCAATCAATGAGGATGAAGATGAAGATGTTAGAGCTGAAAGGGTGAAGGTCAAAGAATTGCTGAGCTGCCAGCACCACGAGGAGGTAACTCAGTCGCTCTTGCTGAGCCACATGTGGTGAGCAGTGAGCAGCTCCTCTGCACACGGTTAGCCTCGAAAATTGTCCCCTTATATGAATCGATCGCCAAGAAGTCTGTCTTTGAAAAAATATGTTTGTCTACTTTCTTTTGAACAAGCCATTATTCCTGTCATAAATGGATAGTTATCTATGCAGTACCCCTTATTAGCAAATATAGTTCTTACGATATGGCCATGGGCTGTGTATGGCCTGTCATTGAACGATGAATATCTGAGTTATAACTCTTTTTTTAAATCCTATTTCCCTTATTAGAAGCCAGCCATTATGGTCAACAATTTGCATAAAGAATATGAAGACAAGAAAGATTTTCTTCTTACAAGAAAAATAAAGAAAGTGGCAAATAAATATGTGTCCTTCTGTGTGAAAAAAGGCTGGTATTTAATTATTTTTTCTTGAATAACTTTTCTGGAAGAGTACTTTTCATTTTTTAGTTTGATTTACATATGACAATTTTTCTTTTAATTCCTTTAGGAGAGATCTTGGGACTATTGGGTCCAAATGGTGCAGGCAAAAGTACAATTATTAATATTCTGGTTGGTGATATAGAACCAACTTCAGGCCAGGTATGGTATAATGGTGTGGGATATATTGAATATGATTTATATTTTTAATTAAAATAAATTTCTTAGTGACAAATGGGATTTTGATGTTCAAATTTCATGTTTTTAGTATTAACTTTTTAGGATAGCTTGATCAAATTATGATCTTTTTGGTTATCTGTGAGAATAATGTACATAGTCAAATTTGCACGCACACATGCAGAACACACACGTGTACAGTATTTCTGCTTTTATGCCGATTACAGGCATGGGTGATTTGTCCACTGACTTAATAGAAGCCCGTTGTATTAACTTCAGGAAATAGAGGAGCTAATCTTGACCTTGCCGTCAGCTGGCCTTTGATTACAGGAACCTGTTTCCTTCACACCAGCCATGTTGGCTCATTGCTTTGCTGGAAAATGCCAGGCGCACTTTACTCTTTTCACCTTAGGTATTCCTTATGTTGGCTATTCCTTTCCCCATAGAAAACCAGATGATCAAATTCACTTGTTCCCTTGGCTCAAAAATCACCTTTCTGTGGGGCCCCCTGATCCTCCCGGTTAAAAGGGACCTTGCCTCTTCCCACCCAACCCCGCGTCCCTGGCCACCTTTTCTGGCCATGTCACTCATCTCTGATGCAGCCATGTGTGTTGTTTCTTCGTCAGAAATGGGTGAGAATCTGACCTGCTGTGACCCTGACTTTAGGAAGTCAGGAGTTTGGAAGAAGTTTGAATTAACCCACTTGCCACTTCCTTTATGATGTAAGTTAAGCAAAAATAGTCATTACACTTGGTTTATATTTCTGCAGGTATTTCTAAGAGACTATTCTTCAGACCCTGCTGGAGATGATGACTCCGTAAAGTGCATGGGCTACTGTCCTCAGATAAACCCACTGTGGCCAGAGATTACACTACAGGAGCATTTTGAAATTTATGGAGCTGTGAGAGGGATAAGTGCCGGTGACATGCAAGAGCTCACAACTCGGTAAAATAACTGTCTTTAGAGCCCTGTTGTTACCTGGAGAAGGATTTACATGCCACGGCTCTAAAATTTCAAAACAGGCATTTCCGTGGATCATAATTTTGATAGAAGAAGATCACTGATTTTTCATATATTCCTTTACCAAATTATGGCAGCCATGAAAATGAAACATTTTTATTTATAAATACAGAATGAATGTACCTATAAATGTCATGAAACCTATTTTAAAGTGAACCTTTTAATCAAGATATTAATTTATTTAAAATGAGCTTCAACAGAGTAATTGTTCTAGGAAGAAAGCAGTGTCCGTGATCACTTTACATTTGTACTTATGTGCTTCATGGTACACTCATTTTGTATTGTGTATTTTGCAGAATAACAAATGTGCTTGATTTAAAAGAACATCTCCAGAAAACGGTAAAGAAACTACCTGCAGGAATCAAGAGAAAGGTACTTCTATTAAACGACAAGTGTGTGTATAGTCTGGTGCCTGGTAGAGCTTCTTATTTTTTTCTTTTCTTTTCTCACATTCTATTTTTTATTTTTTTAACATCTTTATTGGAGTATAACTGCTTTACAGTGGTGTTAGTTTCTGCTTTATAGCAGAGTGAATCAGTTATACATATACACATGTTCCCATATCTCCTCCCTCTTGCATCTCCCTCCCTCCCACCCTCCCTATCCCACCCCTCTAGGTGGTCACAAAGCACAGAGCTGATCTCCCTGTGCTATGCAGCTGCTTCCCACTAGCTATCCACCCTACGTTTGGTCGTGTATATATGTCCATGCCACTCTCTCACTTCGTCACAGCTTCCCCTTCCCCCTCCCCGTGTCCTCAAGTCCATTCTCTACGTCTGCATCTGTATTCCTGTCCTGCCCCTACATTCTTCAGAGCCTTTTTTTTTTTTTTTGATTCTGTGTATATGTGTTAGCATACAGTATTTGTTTTTCTCTTTCTGGCTTACTTCACTCTGTATGACAGACTCTAGGTCCACCTGATAGAGTTCTTATAGCCTCCCCACGCTCCATTTTCTTTCCGTCCAGCTGTGTTTTGCTCTGAGTATGCTGGGGAACCCTCCCGTTACTCTGCTAGACGAACCATCCACAGGTATGGACCCTAAAGCCAAACAGCACATGTGGTAAGTATGACGTCAGGGACGCTTGAGACCCATTGTGCTGTAGCATCATCACGGGTGGTTTTGTGTTAGTTACATACACGTATGGATTAAAAATCCTGCACAAAAGGAAAAATCGTAATTAAAAATTGCTCAAGATCCCCTTAAACTTTTTAAACCTGATCATATTTTTCATCAGCTGTTAACAGTATATTATGTATGCCAGGACAAAAATGAGAGTACTGTTGTCTGAATAGTTTTTTAAAGGTTTTTTTTCCTGTATAAAGTAACATATGTAAGTAAACATCTCATAACAGTATTGTCCTAAATGTCCATTGGAACTCTCTTTCTAGGCACTCATAGTTGTTTGACCAACTCTTTGAGCCTAGATTTCCATGTCTATAAAATGTGAGGTTTGGTTCAGACACATGTTAAGGTTTCCCTATGATTCTGTGGCTATTTTTGTTATAACATGAAAAGCCATCAGTTTCTCTAATTGGTTGGTTAGCATACTTTAACCCATAGAAACGCTTGAAGTCGTGAACTTTCTTTCCATTTGACAAGCTTTCAAAAATAAGGTAAAATGAGTTGGGATAGAAGAATCACAGTTGGGCAGAATATACTAATTTATAGCAATGATATTTGGTAAATTTAAATTAACCAAGTAGTTGGATTTTTAAAACTCAGGTATTTTTATGAACGTTCAGGTGCCACCTTCTCTTCTTTTCGTTTTATTTATATTTTGTAGGAGCGCAATTAGAGCTGCGTTTAACAACAAAACGCGGGCAGCTATCCTGGCTACTCATTGCATGGAGGAGGTGGAGGCTGTCTGTGACCGAGTGGCTATCCTGGTGTCTGGGCAGCTAAGGTGGCTGTTTGCCGTGGAGGGGGTAGGGGCGCAGGGCGGGGCATGCGTCTGGATTTTGAACAGCGTCATTTCAGAAACTTATAATAATACACATTAGCTTAAATGTTAAAAAATGCTCCCTTATTTTATCAGCTTTCTGTAGAATCACTTGGAAATATGTTAACTTTTTTCCAAAAATTGGCCAGCCACTCTGCATTTGGAATTGACTTAATTATTCAACAACTGAGAGTGTTATTTTCAGGCATGATATTTGCTATTTTTAAAAGTTGGTAGGCATTGTATGGGATTGTAACCCAGCATATAAAATAAATATACGAGTTCATACTCATATAGGTAAGCGATGGAGTAAGTAAATAAATGTGAGAGTAGAGACACATCTCTTTACAGAAAGATGCCAGATTGTATAGTATCTCCCAAGTATCGCCTGGACTTAGCCAGTCTGTAGTCTAAAGTATGGGAAGGAGTGGATAGTAACTTTACAGCAGAGAAATGGGACAAATACCACCCTAACCAGTCAGGGCCACGTGGTCATCACATGCCCCCTGAGACGCGATGAGAAAGTACTTCAGCTCTGTGTTCTTTGCTCCAAGAACCCACACCCCAGTCTAATCATGAGAAAAACATCAGACTACCCCAAACTGAGGGACATTTTACAAAAACAATTCTCAAAACTGTCCAAGTCATGACCAAGACCAAGAAGGATAGAATAAGAAAGTGTCCCCGAGCAGTGGAGACTGAGGAGGTGTGACCACACAGCACAGTGGGATCCTGGGTGGACCCTAGGACAGAAGGAGGACATTAGTGGAGAAACCGGCGAAGTCCAAGTAAAGGCAGTAAACTCAGTAATAACATACCAGTGCCGGTTTCTTAATTTTGACAAATGTGTCATGGTAATACAAGATGACAGTATTAGGGAAACTGAAATTGGGGGAGGGGTATATGAAGACTCTGTATTATCTCTTATATTTGCAACTTTTATATAAATTGACAAGTATTCCAATGTAGGAATTTTATTTAAATCATTCTTAAGTGAGAAATTATCTTCAAAACTCTCAGGTTATCTTGTATCTGTACTTCTTTTAAAAATTACTATAGATGTATTGGGACAGTCCAACATCTAAAGAGTAAATTTGGAAAAGGATACTTTTTGGAAATCAAATTAAAGGACTGGATAGAAAACCAAGAAGTAGACCGTCTTCAAAGAGAAATTCAGCATATTTTCCCAAATGCAAGCCGTCAGGAAAGGTAAAAGATTTTAAAAATTTAGTTACATTTCTTTGTACAGCAATAATCGTAAAAATTGGTTATTGTATTAAGGATTAATGAAAAAATGTACTATAACCAACATTGGACTAATGTAGTTTGATGAATGGAGTTTTATGAAGCTGACTTATTTTTAATGTTAGATCTTTCAACATGTAATAGTATTTAAAGTTTTTAAAGTTCTTATCCAGGAGTAATGAGAGTTATTTTATTGTGCATGGAAATATTTTAAGATTTCAAATAATTTTTATCTAAAGTATCAAATAAGTATCAAAATAAGTTATTGGAGTTTTATTTTGAACTTTCAAAATGTTGAACTTTAGCTTCAGATTGCATAGTAGTTATTTTGAATTTCCCTGTATTTTATCTTTGCTTTCAGTTTTTCTTCTATTTTGGCTTATAAAATTCCTAAGGAAGATGTTCAGTCCCTTTCACAATCTTTTTCTAAGCTGGAAGAAGGTAAGTAATATTTGAAAAACATTGTGAGGTAGCTTTCGAATTATTAAAGAATTTTATTAAAAAGTTTAGAAGTTGGGACTCAAGTTTACTGTAGAAACTATGGTAAGTAAGAAGATGACCTTTTACTAATTTAATCTAAACTGTAGGTAAATACTCACATGCTAGGGATTTTGTAGATTAACTACTTTATTGTAGCATAAACCTTTCACTCTGTACATCACCGCGGTTTTTCACGTTGCATCTCTGAGAAAGTTCATCTTAATTAGCCCTCACTAGTTCAGTCCAGAAGTGGGAGCACTGCATTTCGTGAATCCTTACTTCGTATTAGACCAGAGAGGTAGCAATGGAAGCAAGACTCCAGTGGCAGGCAGAGAAGGGAGAGGAGAATTCATAGTGCAAGAGGGTAGGCGTTCCTAAATCTAAACTTTAAAGAAGTTTATTGGATCTTGGCATTTAAAAAATAAATGTTAGGTGGGATAAAGATACCTCACCAGCAGAAAGAGGCAGTCTCCTGGATGGGGCACGTATTCATGTACAGGTTATTTTACGGCATTTTTAAACTATGAAACTTCCTGGTGCTTTCTTTTTAAAAGAAAAAAAAAAGTGTTACTCCATTAAATATACTTTTTTTGGTTTTATGGCTGCGCCTCGCGGCTTGTGGGATCTTAGTTCCCCGACCAGGGATTGAACCCGTGCCCTCCACAGTGAGAGCACAGAATCCTAACCACTGGACCACCAGGGAATTCCCTCCTAGTGTTTTCTTTATGATTAAAGAGAACATCTGAAGTAATTAGGGAGAATTAAAGGAATGAATCGAAAACCAGAAATTTGATATTGGGACAGAATGCAAACAGACCTAAAATAAATATAGAAAAGCGTATGGACACATGACCAATAATATCCAGTATCTAGTGTAAGAAGTCCAGAATGGACTGTACTGGAACTTGGGGATGGGAGAGAGAGAGCAGGGGCAAAAGAAACATGAGAAGAGGGGTAAAATGAGGAGGAAGAACAAAGGTGGGGAAAGAGGGGCTGCTTGGAAAAGGTGGATAAGGCAAGTCTGTCCCATGAAATATGTTGTGCGTAGGGCCATGGAGAATTGGGCAGCTGAGAGAGAAAGGAAGCAGATAGAGGCAAGTGACCTGTATTGGCAGCTTTAAATTGAAATGCGTTGATTATAGAGATTAAAACAACAACAACAACAAAAAACAGATTGTTAGCCACTCAGTAGTTATTGCCATTTTATTACTTAAAAATATTAATAAGTGAAATATTATTCTTATATTTTAACAGCTAAACATACTTTTGCCATTGAAGAATACAGCTTTTCTCAAGCAACATTGGAACAGGTACTACAAACTTAAATTTTAAAAGTTCTTCTATAGAAGAAAGTGTCCAGTATCTAATTGTTTAGGTATCTATCGGACAGGGAAGGAGATTGTGAGCCGGAGACCAATCGCTATAGAATATTCCTAAACTTTGTAAATTTTAAACAACTTGAGGTTCTCCATCTGCTTATTTTGAATAGCTTAGTATTTTTTCTTCAGTTTGAAGAAAATGAGTCATGATGGGTGGTATTTCATATTAGTGCATCTGAAATTACATTGCTTAAATATTTAAAAATTTTTTATGACACTACTTTAATATATTAATCAAAAAACAAATAATCTATTAATCCTCTAAAGTAACAGTCATCTTTTTGTGGGATTAGTGGAGATTATTCTGTTTAAATAATATTAATGGCAGTATATCTCTTGATACTTGAATGGCTAATGTAATTAGGTATATAGCCTTATGGCATTGCTGATTTACTTAAAATTTTTGTAAGATAATTGCACAACAGAATATTGTATTCATTTATTTATTTTCATTTAGGTTTTTGTAGAACTCACTAAAGAACAAGAGGAAGAAGATAACACTTGTGGTACTTCGAACAGCACACTTAGGTGGGAAAGGACACAGGAAGACAGAGTAGTATTTTGAATTTGTGTAGTTCAGTCTGCTTACTGCATTTCTTTCTTTTTCTCTTTATTTATTTTTTATTTCATTTATTTTTAATTTTTTTTATTTTTTTGTGGTACGCGGGCCTCACACCGTCGCGGCCTCTCCCGTTGCGGAGCACAGGCTCCGGACGCGCAGGCTCAGCGGCCACAGCTCACAGGCCCAGCCGCTCCGTGGCATGTCTTTTTCACTTTATTTTAACTTTGGTTTAAACATTAATTGCTTGAACGGTAATTGGAGAACCATGAAAGCACATGGGATTTTCCTGACTTCATTAACTGAAATGCTGTTGGTTGTGTGTTTTGCTTTTCTTCAAATAAAACTTGTGTATAATGCATTGAAACTGCACATTTGTATCTGAAGTATACTGCACTGTAGTCTGTATGTGAAGTTGAATATGTACTTTTTCGCTTTTCAGAAACAGTGCTTGTGATTTTATGATTTGAGAAATAGTGATAGAATCATTTTATTTTGAACAGTTATCTTTTAAGTTTATACCATCTTGTTACATAAGTATGTAATACCCCAATCTAAATAAAAAACGAATACATAAATAACACATAGAACAGAGACATAAAGCAAAAGTTTGCTTCTCCTTTTTAATTTCTAAGAGAAACTGAATGGAAGTTGGCGTCCTAAAAACCTGAGCACTGGACAGTCTCAGTGCCCATAGAGGTCTGCAGGAAGTGACATTCACTGGATGGCTCTCATCAGCCAGAATAACTGAAACGAGACCTTGTTCTGTTAGGTGATGTTAGACATAAGTAACTCAGGTACAGTGCTCTTGTTACAGTTCTTTTGCTTATGGGAAAATTCAGAGGTGTTTCCATTATTGTGGAAGACTGTGTAGACTCTTATTATGTAATCGTCTGATTCTTTGACTCTTTGTGGCTAGAATGACAGACATCTATAGAGCTACAAGAATTAAGCCATACCTTCTCCTCCACCCCTCATGGAAGATAGACATTTTTTTGTCATCTTCCTTCCAAAGGACACATTTTCTTTTATTCTAGAAATAAACTGTATTATTTGAATCTCTCTCTCCTTTATAGAGTTTAAACTATATCACCATGTAGATTTATTTAGTTACTCATCTCAGATTTACTTTGGAACGTGATACAATGTAAATAAGCTTTTGGGCCTTAAATTAAGGATAAGTAAACTATACATAATTCTCTTTAATAAGGAACCAGAATTTCACTCTCTGACAGAGTTGAAGTAAGATTATGGTTAAGATAGTCTTAGAAATATTTCCTTGTAGATCCCACGTGTGGACTATAGGTATAATATAATATAAATCCTACGAGTGGACATTATATTTCAGCCAGATGAGTGAAAGTTATTAACTTTGTGAAAACAAATGTGTTAGGGGTATGTTTATTGCTTTATTTTATTTTATTTTTAACATCTTTATTGGAGTATAACTGCTTTACAATGGTGTGTTAGTTTCTGCTTTACATATATATATGTTCCCATATCTCTTCCCTCTTGCGTCTCCCTCCCTCCCACCCTCCCTATCCCACCCCTCTAGGTGGTCACAGAGCACAGAGCTGATCTCCCTGTGCTATGCAGCTGCTTCCCACTAGCTATCTATTTTACGTTTGGTGGTGTATATATGTCCACGCCACTCTCTCACTTCATCACAGCTTACCCATCCCCCTCCCCATATCCTCAAGTCCATGCTCTAGTCGGTCTGTGTTTTATTCCCGTCCTACCACTAATCTCTTCATGACATTTTTTTTGTTCTTAGATTCCACATATATGTGTTAGCATACAGTATTTGTTTTTCTCCTTCTGACTTACTTCACTCTGTATGACAGACTCCTGGTCTATCCACCTCATTACAAATAACTCAATTTCGTTTCTTTTTATGGCTGAGTAATATTCCACTGTATATATGTGCCACATCTTCTTTATCCATTCATCTGTTGATGGACACCTAGGTTGCTTCCATGTCCTGGCTATTGTAAATAGAGCTGCAATGAACATTTTGGTACATGACTCTTTTCGAATTATGGTTTTCTCAGGGTATATGCCCAGTGGTGGGATTGCTGGGTCGTACGGTAGTTCTATTTGTAGTTTTTTGAGGAACCTCCGTACCGTTCTCCATAGTGGCTGTATCAATTTACATTCCCACCAGCAGTGCAAGAGGGTTCCCTTTTCTCCACACCCTCTCCAGCGTTTATTGTTTCTAGAGTTTTTGGTGATGGCCAATCTGACCAGTGTGAGATGATATCTCATTGTAGTTTTGATTTGCATTTCTCTAATGATTAATGATGTTGAGCATTCTTTCATGTGTTTGTTGGCAATCTGTATATCTTCTCTGGAGAAATGTCTGTTTAGGTCTTCTGCCCTGTTTATTGCTTTATGAAGAGTCTTAAAGAACAGCAGCCACAGCAGAAAGATTTGGTACTGAGCTACTTACTCTAAAGATCCAAACCCTTTAATGAAGCTATTAACTAACGTAGGTGAAACTTAAGTTTTCACTGTCCCGTGTAATATGACAGCTGTGCTTCTAGGCTCTAGCAGCTGATGTGCAATAGTGCACCTTTCTCAGCCTCGGTACAAGGTACACGACTGATACCTTCCTCTGTTGCTCTGGCCACATTGCCAGCAGTGCAGGTACGCTACCTGCCGCCTCAGAGGTCTGTCTTCTAACCAATCTAAATGAGCTGTTTTACAGCCTCTGTTCGGATTCCACAACCTGCAGCGAAGTTACTTCCCCTCGTAGGATTCAGTTGGCCTAGTATGTTTAGTCTTTTATTATCAAGGCACTTGCCTCATGATAACCTTTTGGTTCTTCACCTGAGAATCTCGCTTTTCCATCTTTAGTAAAAGTTGTAACTTTTAAACTATAGTACTACACGATGAAGACAAGTCAGGAAACCTTGGAAAGAAAATATTTACCTTTGTAGATAAATTAGTAAATAGCATGTATTTTCTAAGCAAGTCATTGCTAACTTAGTGCCATAAAGAGAGATCTTTTTTTTTTTTTTTTTTTTTTTTTTTTTTTTTTTTTTTTTTGCGGTATGCGGGCCTCTCACTGTTGTGGCCTCTCCCGTTGCGGAGCACAGGCTCCGGACGCGCAGGCCCAGCGGCCACGGCTCACGGGCTCAGCCGCTCCGCGGCATGTGGGATCCTCCCGGACCAGGGCACGAACCCGTGTCCCCTGCATCGGCAGGCGGATTCCCAACCACTGCGCCACCAGGGAAGCCCGAGAGATCTTTTAGTGTCTAATATTCATGTAAATACCCAGGGTTTCTCTTTGGGGGGGTGTTTTTGTAGCTCTGCTGACCAGTCGTAATCATGTTTCCTATCTATTAAGTTCATTAAGTTACTTTACTATTATTGTGCTCTTGTAAGCATTTTTTTTTAAAAAGGACCTTTTTTTAAAGTTTTTACATACTTAGAGTGAATATATATTTTGGTCATGAATTAAATTATTTTAATTTAAATTAAAATGTAGGAGTGTTTTGTTCCCATTTTTCACAGTAAGAGAATTTTTTCTATTCAGAAGTATAATTTAACTACTACTTAGGAAAACAAGGGTAAGTGGGGTTGGAAGAAAAGGACACAGCAGGTCAGATATGAAATTTATCTTTGTTGACATTGTACAGTTCAAAATGTCTTAAATTATAATCTCAAAACGTTTTTTCTGTACCAATACAAATAAATATATATATTAGGAAAAATTAGAAAAAGCCGCATCACCTGCCTTATATTTTCCACCCACAGTCAGATCTTACAAGTGAACACCCAGACTTCACGGGGCGACCGCGGTTCAGGGCTGATAATGCGGACATCTGTCTGCAGAGTTAGGAGCGAGGCCTGAAAACACAGTGACGAGCGTCCTTTACATTTCCCTTTGTGAGCTCTTAATCTTTCTTCCGGTTTGTTCTCAGTAAAAGGCTGTGGGTTTTCTTTTTTTTTTTTTTTTTTTTGCGGTATGCGGGCCTCTCACTGTTGTGGCCTCTCCCGTTGCGGAGCACAGGCTCCGGACGCACAGGCTCAGCGGCCATGGCTCACAGGCTTAGTTGCTCCGCGGCATGTGGGATCTTCCCGGACCAGGGCACGAACCCGTGTCTCCTGCATCCGCAGGCGGATTCTCAACCACTGCGCCACCAGGGAAGCCCAAGGTTTTCTTTTAAGCCTTTTGTTTCCTTTAAATTGGCCCAAACTATCTAAAACCAATATTTTTATCATTAACATGTTTTTAGAGTAATTTTATTCAACAGACATCTTACTGATCACAAGTTTCGAGTAGTGGGTTCTTTGGATAGAACGATAACTATCCATTTTGGCCATTAAGATCTTACAGTCTAGTAGGAAGAGGTTAGATACTTATGTACTTTAATATGACAGATGCTTTGCTAGTGGTAATAACACTATTTTATTGGGGCACAGTTCTATTTAGGGTAAGTGTTGTCATGCTTTTATTCTGTTGGTCACACAACATTTTCTTCTAAATGTGCTCTGAATTTGAGGAAAAATCATGCTGTATTTTTATGTAACATAAATACACATTAATTTTTTTAAAATAGAAATGCTTACCCCTCATGTATTTTTAATATTCCTAACATTGATTTTTCATTTTCTTTCCTGAAAGAACATGTTACATAAAATGAAAGAATCTATTCTCAGGTGAATAATTTTTATATCAGCTATTCTTATAAGGTGAAAGTTTACTTATTTTTCATTCACAATGTGTTATATGTAAGTAATTATGCTGCCATTTAAGAAAAATAAATATGATTATGTTATTAGTAATAAGCTTTAAGAACTGAAAACTTAAGACAACCCTTCATTTTGTATGAAATGGATTCTTTGTTATTTAGGGTCGATAAACGAATAATGAGTGTCTCATATTAAAAATGAAGAAAAAACCTGGCACTAGAATTGTTAGTAATTTATTTTCAGTATCTGTCGGGTTTTTACAAGAATGTTCAAGGAGGAACATTGACAGTTACTTGCGTTTTAATTCACATTCATATTTTAATCTTAAACTAGATATTCTTGTAGATCTTTTTATCTCAAATCTATTTTGTGAAAATATAAAGCAATCATTTTTACTTACATTTTATTACATTTAACATTAAATTATTCCCAAGTATTTAATACATATTTATCATTTTCCTTAGAATGTTTGAATAAATTGATTCTCTTAACATTTAGGTAAGATTTTAAATTTAATGAACCAATTTTTCTCAAGTACCTAAAGCAGCTCTTGCAAAGCTAATTCATCAGATTAAGCAAATTAATAATTTTAAGCACCTTAAACATAGCATACACAAAACTACATACTTAGAAAACTTGCTACCACACTTGCATAAATACAGAATTCCAAAAAAAAATTCAGTAATTTAAAGTAATTCTTTTTTTTTATTGGAGTATAATTGCTTTACTATGATGTGTTAGTTTCTGCTGTACAACCATATGAATCAGCTATATGTATACATATACCCCCTCCCTGTGGGACCTCCCTCCCCCTCCCCCCTTCCCACCCCTCTAGGTCAGCACAGAGCACCGAGCTGAGCTCCCTGCGCTCTACAGCAGCTTCCCACTAGCGATCTGTTTTACACATGGTCGTGTATATATGTCCATCCCAATCTCCCAGTTCATCCCATGTCTACACACAGACCTTCCCAGGGTCACAACGGTTGCCAATAAAAGGGCCATCGCAGGTCATCGAAGTTCACCTCTTGATAACTTGAGACTAAGAGGTGGGTGATGCTGGTGAGGTTGCCCGGCTACAGACTGGACCTGCTCAAGGACGTCATTTCAGTACATGCTCACATAAGCATAAAACCTGGACCTACCCTCAAAGCGTAAGCTGGCAACTGTTCAGGTGACTGCTTTTTTACGTTCAAGCTTTGACTTTTTGAGCTTCTGGCTGTGACTTTTAACAGTTTCAGGTTTTTGCAATCCAGCTGGTCCACTCGGATTGAGGTAGAAGACACATCTTTTAAATTCTGATTTTTAAAATATAGATGTTGTATCAGAGTTTGATAGAATCCGTCTGCAAGCTTATTCTGAAGGTCTTTGTGTGCATATTGGAAGGCTTCTCAGTGCTGTTTTGAGTTAATGTTGGATTATCTTTTGGTTATTTTGTGACCTATCTTCTTCTTACATGTCAAGTTATTTATCTGCTCCTCTTAAGGCATTTCTTAATGAGGTTCCCAATTTGGGACTGTTCGTTTTGGGGTGGGGATCACTATTTACAAGCCTTCATTATGAATATTAGAAATGTGTGGCCGAGATAAACATAACTGTCTATACAGAGCCACACGTCTGTATATCTTTGCTTACATCTTGAAGTTCAACGTAAGAACCTTAAAAAAAATCCTACTGGCTCTATTTGACTTACAGTCATTTAAATCAACACGTAACATTGTTACTGCAAGATGCAAACCCCAGGATCTCGTCTTGGGCTTCCTGGATGTTCTCGTGCAGTAGAAGATAGAAAGCCTATCCAGCAGACTACTGAGCAAATAAAATGGAGGACTGAATTGTATTAAAAAGCCACTGCAAGTTTCTCGGTCATTTTAGTGTAATTGGAAGTCAAAAGAAATTAGAATGACAGCTTACACTTTAAATTCAGAGCTGGAGGAGAATGAATCTCACACTGGAAATGTGGCAATGCCAGGGAGTTTTTTATTCAGAAACGTTTTATCTCAAACTTCATAATTAAGGTCCAGTCTGCCCCCCCCGCACCCACCACCACCGCTGCAGAGATGGTTAGACGCACAGTTTCCAATCCTGCCAGGTGTGAAAGCAGCACAGTACAGGCTGCAAGTGCCTCGTGAAGACACGGCAAAATGGGAAGCCTCTGGCCACCAGATGGCAGCAGAGGGCTGTTCTGCAGGGGCCCCGTCCCCATCCAGAAAGGGGTGGGTGGAGGCAGCGCAAGCCGTGGCCCAAGGAGAGCCCAAGTCGGAGCCAGCAAGTCAGCCTGGGAAGCCGGAGCCTAAACTCCACGGAGCAGAAAGGTCATCCTTGTGCTAGTTCATTTGGGAGACAGGAGACAGCGGCGTTCAGAATGTCAGAGCAAAGAGCAAGTGATGAGCGAGCCAGAGAAGTCCCCGCAGGACAGCCAGAGGTTAGAAAGGACTGGAGTTGTGTGTAGCAAGAGCTTGAGGCTGGGTTTTAAATCATCAGTGTTAAATCGCTCCTTTGGTCCCTTTGAGGAGCCACAAAAAGTAAACCTTTCAGGGACTCTTGAAAAGACAGGCAAGGAATCCTCTGTTATCTCTCATCCCGGAAGTCGATGTTATTGATAACCAGGATGATGGGGGGGGATGGGCAGAGATGGTAACACAAAACCTCCAGGAAATAAGTTCTCAGGGTGTCACTGGCGATAAAGATATAATCACAGTCTGATTTTTATTGCTCCCCCTTATTTTGCTTCAAATAGTAAAACTAGTGATACCCACACATTTGAGAAAACTCAGTTTATCTTTTTCCCGTATAAATGAGGACTTAAGAATGTCCATGATAATTTTCAGGCGGGAGAACGCATCAAGATGAGTCAAAAGTGTCATTTTATTGGAATATTTTAAAAGCAGACTCGATGTATAACAACTAAGATTTAGAAAGAGTAATTGCTGACATTTATCAAGGACTCACTCTGTGCAGGGCATTGTTCCATTGTTCTATGCACTTCTATAGGCTCATGATTCCCTCCCAAACGCATCAGAATCAGCTGGGGATTTGTTAAACGTGTGAATTCTCAGATCCTCCGCAGATCTACGGAATCAGAAACCCCAGGAGTGGGATCCAGCCACACCTGTTTTAACAAACCGTCCGGGTGATTCTGATGCGGCTCCAGTCCGAGAACCGCTGGTGTTGACTATCACATTTAATCCTTACATCAACCCCGAGAACGAAGGACGTTTATTTTCACCCCCCACTTTACAGCTGGAAACTCAGGCCAGAGAAGTTAAGTGATTTACCCAGTGACCCTGAGTTCCTAAGTGGCTGAGCTGGGATTTGAACCCAGGCAGTGTGACTTCAGGGCTTATATTCTCCACCCCTTCCTTCCATAAAGTGACACTTAGCCCTGTCATGGCATCTGGCTTCTGTCTTGCGATACTTGCAGAATACTGAATTCACTAGTGGGAGCCCCATGCGTGATAGGCAGACCTCTCAGGGGTGTCCATGCACTCCCACACACAGGTGGGGTGCACGTCGCCAAAGGTGGCCAGTGGTGGCTGAAGCCCCACCATTTGTCTTGACTTCCTGCCAAGTCAGCTGAAGATGATCAGTCAGCAGTGGTCGGCTGTGAAACGCACAGTAAAATGAGACTCAGCATTAGCTAAAGCGGCGATTTTCACACTTGAATGTATCCAAATTGCCTGCTTTGAGAAGATGCTGATTCAAGCGAAACCAGAGGGGTCTGGACGAAAAGTGGTGAAAGGCCTGAAGAAGGAAACCGTTCTCTGCAGTTTTTAGCAACTTCCCCTGGGAGGCTCCTGCAAATTAACTCTACCTGACTTAGATGCCGTTCGGTCACTTCCATAAGCCACATTTGTGAAGAATCCATAATCAGAAGATTCTTTTACCGTGGTAAAGAAGTCTTACATCACTCTGAGGTGTTTGAGCGCCTGGGGTATAGTGAACGGCCCCCAGGCTGGACTGAAATTCAGTCACAAGCTTTGTAGTGGGTCAGTCTGTCAATGATTAAATTCATTTTCTTTTGTTCTTAAATTCCTACATTGGGCCAGACACTAGGTTAGGAGCTGGGGAAACGGAGGTTCTTGACTTTACAGGGTTTAGAGTGTTTGGGGGAGTTACACAGAAGTAACTGGTGTATTCCTTATCCATTTTTGCATAACAAATCATCCCAAAATGTAGCATCTTAAAACAATGTACATCAACTCACAGTTTCTCTAGGTCAGAAATGTGAGCATAGCTTAGCTGTGTGCTTTTAAAATTAATGAGCAAACAGGGAGAAAAAAAGGCAATTTGGAGGAAGCGGAGACTGTAGAGGGAAATACCAACAACGAAAGATACAATTAATACAGCATCGTGAACAGAAACAGGATATTATCAAAGAGTCAGAGGGTGAGACTACATCAGGAACAATCGGATTTATCCCAGGAATTCAACTTCAGAGAATGGTGAGAACTGCTAGACAACAGAAATCTTAAAACTGTCAATCTACGCAGATTAACGGATGGTTTAGAAAATTCCGAAGTTTTCCGATCAGAATAAACAAGAGAGCTCCGCAGAGTTCAAAACTAACGTGCAGGTCTTCCCTGGTGGCGCAGTGGTTGAGAGTCCGCCTGCCGATGCAGGAGACACGGGTTCGTGCCCTGGTCCGGGAAGATCCCACATGCCGCGGAGCGACTAAGCCCGTGAGCCATGGCCGCTGGGCCTGTGCGTCCGGAGCCTGTGCTCCGCAGCGGGAGAGGCCACAGCAGTGAGAGGCCCGCATACAGCCAAAAAAAAAAAAAAAACTAACGTGCAAAATGAACCCTGCTCCTCCAGGCAAGCAACAACTAATTAGAAAATGTTAAAAAATAGATCCTATCACGTTAGTAACGGAAACTCTGTGCTACGCAGGAATGCATCTTGCAAAAGACACGGAAGACTTTGAGGGCAAAACATGTGACTTTTCTTGAAAGACGTAAAAGTGACCCAAATACACGAGTTTCATCACGTTGCGGGGAGGGCGGGACTCACGGTGATACAGAAGTGAATTCTCTTAACTTCAGCTGTGAGGGCAAACAGCCGCTAGGGTGGGGGGAGGTCACGGGGAGGACGTGACCTCTGGTTGACCCGCGAGCCGCCCCGCCCCCACCCTAGAGGGTTCCTTCTCCACGCAGGCCCCGCCCGGCGGGACTCCCAAGGGTGCGGCCCTGCGAGGGAACAGAACATGCGCGGTGTGTCGTTGAAGCCGTGAGGACGCGACTGAGGCCCCTGCCCAGGCCTGGAAGACTCTGGCGGCGGAGGCCCCGCCCCTTGCCCCTTGCCCCTTGCCCCTTGCCCCTTGCCCCTTGCCCCTTCCCCGCCCCGCGCGTGCCCGCCCCGCGCTCTGGTGAGTCTCGAATATTCCAGACCCTCTACCAGCAAAAGGTTACGACTCCTCCCCAGAGGCTCAGCGGCTGGCTGGCGCGTTTCAGCAATCAAGTGCTTTCAGCTG
This sequence comes from Kogia breviceps, assembly GCF_026419965.1. NCBI lineage: Eukaryota > Metazoa > Chordata > Mammalia > Artiodactyla > Physeteridae > Kogia > Kogia breviceps. The sequence continues at coordinate 55,747,315 of NC_081328.1, forward strand.
AGATTGGGCCTCTGACTCGGGGGAGGGCGGACGCGCCGATCTCGTCTCCGGACGTTTCCGTGAAGCCAAGACGGAGGGTGCTGAGCCACCCCTCCCCCGGGGGCTTGGGTTTGCAGGGGAGACGGGAGATGCACCTGCCGGGAGCAAAGGGTCAGACAGAGGGAGGAAGAAGGCTAAGGAGACGATTGAGAAAAGAGAGCTGGGAAAGGGGGCCTCCTGCACGGTTGGTGGGCAGGCCGACGGGTGCAGCCGCTGTGGAGACCAGCGTGGAGGCTCTTAGAAACTAAAGACAGGGCTTCCCTGGTGGCGCAGTGGTTGAGAGTCCGCCTGCCGATGCAGGGGACGCGGGTTCGTGCCCCGGTCCGGGAAGATCCCACGTGCCGCGGAGCGGCTGGATCCGTGAGCCATGGCCTCTGGGCCTGCGCGTCCGGAGCCTGTGCCCCGGGAGAGGCCACGACAGTGAGAGGCCCGCATACCGCAAAAAAAAAAAAAAAAAAAAAAAAGAAAAAAGAAACTAAAGACAGAGCCGCCGTGCGATCGTGCAGTGCCACTCCCGGGCGTACCTCTGGAGAAGACTCTCATTCGAAAAGACGCGTGCACCCCAGTGTTCACGGCGGGCGGTGCTGTTCGCAGTAGCCAAGACGTGGAAGCCGCCTAGGTGTCCATCGACAGAGGACCGGATCAAGAAGCTGTGGCGCATACATGCGGCGGAATACTGCTCAGCCGTCGAGAAGAATGAAATACTGCCATTTGCAGCAAGGTGGGTGGACCTAGAGAATATTATACTTAGTGCAGTAAGTCAGAGAAAGACAAATATTATATGATGTCACTTACATGTGGAATCTAAAAATTAATACAAATGAGTCTATATACAAAACAGAAACAGACTCACAGGCGTAGAAAACATGATTACCGAAGGGAGAAGGCGGGGGTTGGGGGGTGGGGGAGGGATAAATTAGGAGTATGAGCTGTTTGTTTGTTTGTTTGTTTGGATGAGTGGTTTGTGGGATCTTCGTTCCCCAACCAGGATCGAACCCAGGCCCTCGGCAAGTGCCAAGTCCTAACCACTGGACCGCCAGGGAATTCCCAGCAGTATGGGATTAACAGATACACATTACTATTTGTAAAATAGATAAGCAACGAGAAGAATTTACTGTAGAGCACAGGGAACTATATTCAATATCTTGTAATAACCTATAATGGAAAAGAATCAGAAAATATATATATATAAAACGGAATCACTTTGCTGTACATCTGAAACTGACACAATATTGTAAATCAACCAAAAAAAGAAATATAAAAAAATTAGATATCTGAGACGTGTACTGAGGGGGCTGGGTTAACGTCACGTAGCATGGTCATCTGTAAATCCAAGTTCGGAGGATGTAAGCATTGTGACCCTGTAGCAGTGCTGCACCGTCATCAATGCACAGAGGCCTGGAACAGAAAAGGTTGGCTCCTGTTATAAACGTGCAACAGAGGCCTGCGGATTTTTTGTCACCTGTCCAAGGCACATGGCCGGTGAGCGACAGCTTGGAATATAGGCCTCAGAGTCCTAGACCTGTAACCGCTTCACTGCACCATATTGGAGATTACAATCCTTAAAGTTAGGGAAATAGAAAAATTATCCTTTTCATTTAGTTACTAAGAAAGTGTGTGTGTATTATGATATAGTTTTAGTTGTTTTTTCCACCCATTAAAATAAATATTGTCAACAATGTCTGGGATTGGAGCTAGGTTAAATATTTGGTGTTTTCCTGTTCATGGACTTTAACTTCAAGCAACGAGTGGAAAAACAAGAAGAGAAATGTGACTCACAACAGGGAGGCAATGCAGTTAAAGTCAAAGAAAACATTTATTTCCATATCCTTAATGAAAACGGTGATCACCTGAATAGTCTCCGAGTGCTTCACCCTCTCTGTCCTTCACTTTCATGAGTGGTTATTAACTTGTGTACATATCCCTAGAAATGTATTGATTACAGTTAAAATCGTGTAAGGAGATTTTCAGGGTTGATAAACAGGGGTTATTTAAATTCTGAGAATGTCCAGCATTTGTAGCTAAAAAAAAAAAAAATTCTGCCCACCTAGTCTAAACTATTAAGCTATTTAAATGAATGTTAGATATCGTTGTTTTTATTAACATAATTTTCACAGTGGTAGTTAAGAGTGAGTGGGTTTGCAGTCCAGACACTGTTCTGGACTCACATATTGGCTCTGCCTTTATTTGAGCATCTGCAAATTACTTCGACTTTCAGTCTCACATTTCGAATCTGTAAACTGTGTACAAATATAGTACCAACTTCACAGCTTTGCTTTGAGGGTAAATAAAATAATTCATTTTAAACCCGTAGCATACCTTCTAGCACACAGGAATCAGCCAGTACAAAGAACCACTTAACTGAAGTGCAGTGAAGTCTTCCGTAAAGTTTTCTCGTGTAAATTACTCTGATTTCTGAGCTTCTCACTTTCTTTCTCTGTTCAACGTCCTTTCTTTTGAACCTGCTCTTTCTTTTCATGGCTGTTGAATTTTTAATCTTTCAAAGTTAATATAGACTTACTCAGAACTGGGGGTTTTGTTTCTCCCTTTTTGAATCTGATCACTTTTTTGCATACGCCAGAAAGGTAGAGTAATAGACAAATACCACGTGACACACACTTAGGGACCAATCCACAGCTGCATCCTTCCTGTGGCACGATTGGACTAGAAAAAAGACCTGGGAAAAAAACAACTTATCGAGTAAAGGATGTGTTTGGCAGGCTTTTTACACACAGACCATGGCCTGTTTTCAGAAGCCAAACTGAATGAAAACAGCTTTAAAAGAGGCAAACGTTTGTGAAAAAGTCCTTGAAGGATTCTCAACTGTTCTTCTGGACAAAAAGAAACCAGTGAATCAAAGGTGCTTCTCAGTTCCTCACTCCTGTTTTCCTGACAGTAAGTCAAACTTGTTGTTTTTACCTTTTACTCTGTATAAGGTAATTAAGGCACAAAGGACATAGCCAGTGCCAGGCATCTTGACTGACATTGTTAAATTATATTGTTCTAATATTTCTAAATTATTCTGTATTTTATATTGTAGACCTAATGAGTGATTTAATTTTTTAAACTCAGTAAAATAGTATTTTAGCGTGATAGTAAAATGGAAGATAGACTCAGAAGTGTGTGGCGAGCATTGCCCTCTGAGGAAGGCGCCATTAAGACCCTCATAAGCCTCAGGGCCCGACTGTACTCTCCTTGGTCTGCATCCTGGACTTTATGGTATGAACGTAAAAAAGGAGATGGCCTTTGGCCAAAGCGCTCCAGGGACCTGCTCAGTTACTGGGAGTCCCCGGTTGTTCCCTAAAAGCTAGGAAAAGCAACCCTGGAGGGGAAATTGGTGCCTTTGAGGGAGAAGCCGAGAAGCCAATCAACCAGCTGATGCCGATAAGGCGTGATTAAGCCGAGAAGCCAATTAACCAGCTGATGCCCATAAGATGGTGACTAAGCAAATTCCCTGCTTTAGGGGTATATATACGGCTACGCTTTGTTATTAAGCTTGCCTTGCAACCGTCAGTTGCTTGTGCCCTTCTGATCCCGTACCTTGGTGCGTTCAGTTCCCTACCCCCTCTCGTCGATTGTTGCTGCACTTTGAGGACCCGCCGCGGCTGGCGGCAGAAGTGTGTGTAAATATAATTAATATTGTTGAGTGTCAGATTTACACTTCTCAGATTGGCCGTCTGAGAATTTGCAAAGTTTAACTTCTTGGGAATGTGTATGCGTTAGGAAAAGTTGCTTCTCCCTGTGGTTTCTTTTTTCATGAAGATGGGTGTTTTTCCTTAGACACTTTCTCACATTAGAATTTAGAGATGATTTTGGTATTTGGTAGCTTTACCTTTTCTTTTTATCAAAAAAAAGGAAATCCAGCAAGTTCTCTCAACATTGTAATTTGTATATAACATCAACATTTATTCGAATGCATTTAAGTCACCAGAGCCGTGATACCAAATGATCATCTCCGGAATTTTAAATTGAAAACACAGAAGGATCCTTGTTACCCATCATGATTCTACACATATCATATACTCCAATCATACTAGCTAACCAATGTTTCTGGTTTTCATCTGTATGTATCTGATATACTTACTTCTTAAAGTGAGACCCATGAGTTTAAAGAGGAGAAATGAGCTCTTTGGGCTTCTAAGAATGACTGTAAAGTGATTCAGCTTTCCTTTACTCAGTGGTTTCCTAGATGTCATCAAATAAGCACGCAAAAGCAACCCTTTCAAAGTGCAGACTGCTGCTTGTGGGCAAATCTCTGACGAACAGAAAACTGGAGATGGTTTTATTTGTTATACCTTTTTAAAAAAAAATCTAAGTCAAGGGCAAAGTGTGCTTGGGATTCTAAACATTACTAACATCTTATTCTCTGATTTACTTTATTTATTTAAAAATTTTTACTGGAGTATAGTTGCTTTATGATGTTGTGTTAGTTATTTACTCTATCTAGGTCGTTGTAATGTCAAGATGTGGCAGAAAACTTTACTTTTGAGAGAAGACACACCATAGCCCTCATCTAGCTCATAACCAAAGCCTGGAGAGAAAGGCCCACAGGCAGGATTTTTTTTTTTTTTTTTTTTTACGGTACGCGGGCCTCTCACTGTTGTGGCCTCTCCCGTTGTGGAGCACAGGCTCCGGACGCGCAGGCGCAGCGGCCATGACTCACGGGCCCAGCCGCTCCGCGGCACGTGGGATCCTCCCGGACCGGGACACGAACCCGCGTCCCCCGCATTGGCAGTCGGACTCTCAACCACTGCGCCACCAGGGAAGCCCTCACAGGTAACTTTTTTTTCTTTTTTTTTTTTTTTTTTTACGGTACGCGGGCCTCTCACTGTTGTGGCCTCTCCCGTCGCGGAGCACAGGCTCCAGACGCGCAGGCGCAGCGGCCATGGCTCACGGGCCCAGCCGCTCCGCGACACGTGGGATCTTCCCGGACCGGGGCTCGAACCCGTGTCCCCCGCATCGGCAGGCGGACTCTCAACTACTGTGCCACCAGGGAAGCCCGAGGTTTTGTTTTTGTTTTTTGCGGTACGCGGGCCTCTCACTGCCGTGGCCTCTCCCGCTGCGGAGCACAGGCTCCGGACGCGCAGGCCCAGCGGCCATGGCTCACGGGCTTAGTTGCTCCGCGGCACGTGGGATCCTCCCGGACCAGGGCACGAACCCGTGTCTCCTGCATCAGCAGGCGGACTCTCAACCACTGCGCCACCAGGGAAGCCCAACACAGGCAGGATATTTTACATTCATTAATATTTTATACTCTTTAAAAACTAGTGAATGTGTGTTACTGTAGTGTCAAATAAGGCATTCAACGAGGGCATCCGGGAGTATGTTTTCAAAGTGTTCAGAAGCTTTTTTTGGTAACTGGATTTTTTTTTTTTTTTTTTTTTTTGCTCTTTTTCTTGCCTGGTTGTTGCTGTGTGATATTTACTGTCTCTTCTCTCGATGAACAGGACAAAATGATTTAAAAAGAGAGGCGCGTGTGTCAACAAACTCAGGCCCTTCTGTCTAAGAATTTTCTTAAAAGATAGAGAATGAAAAAAGAGAGCTTATTGGTATGGTTCACAATCTATATTTTACCATATTTAGTGAATGAAAATCCATCATTTCACATGATGCCATTTTTATTGCTTTTTGATGTTCACGCATTCTATGGGCTAGTTGATTTGGGGTTGTAAACATAATATTTTGCAAATGTTGCAGAATAAGATAATATTTATATCAAAAGGTAAAATTAACTAATGGGCTCATATGTCAGTTCCTGAGAAACAAAGTAACATTTTATTGAATAGAGCTGGCCATTCTCCAAATAAGTAATCCACTTGAATCTGTGGAGTGATTCAGATTTACCCTGGGCAAACTTCAGTAGTAAGTAAGAAAAAAAGAAATGTTAAAAAGGCAGGCAAGATGAAATAGATTTTAATGGTTGAATCATAGCACTCTGCTGGGGACATTTTGATGCGATTCTGTCAATCGGTCGGGCTGGGGGGAAAAATGATGAGCAACAGTTAGGGAGGGAACTTTGGGGGGATTCGTTCTGGAGACTTTTACAGACGTGAGTAGTGGTTTCCGGACCCAGATCACCGACTGCCAGCATCTTCGCGCTCCCTTCAGTTTCTAGCACGAGGACATGCACATCAGGACAAAGAGGTTTGCTGTGTGTTCCCATGAGGTCTATCTGGGGCCACCTTGGCCACAAAGAGGCTGTGTTCTGTTGAAAAATAGCCAATAACATTTCTTTTTTCTATTAAAAAAATTTCTTTTTATTTTTTTAAAAAGTTTTTCTAAAATTTTATACTGAAGTCTAGTTGATTTACAGTGTTGTGTCAGTTTCAGGTGTACAGCAAAGTGATTCAGTTATACGTAGACATATATCTATTCTTTTTCAGATTCTTTTCCCATTTAGGTTGCCAATAACATTTGGATGGGAGCTAGCAGAGTTCACGTCATCCTTAGCTCCTAAAGCAATTCAATTCTAATATTTTAGTGGCTATGTTGATAAAGGGTACACTTACAGTGATCACCCAACGTAACCTTTAAAAAAGCTTATTAATAATGTTTAAAATCTCAAAAGGCAGAAATGCTGGTCCAGTGAATTCACATCGTATCCTGTTCACCCACCTGCTAACATCCTGCCATGTTGGCTTCCTCTCCCCATCTCCCTTCAACTCCCCTCTTAAAATATGTGACACTGGACTGCTAAAGGCTTCAGCTGGCATCTACAGAAATTAAGGGCATATTCTCCTTCATGACCGCTAATACACTTTATAAAGTTAGCCATAATTGCATAGCATCATTGAATTCCGTGTCCAAATTCAATTTCCTAAAATTGCCCCCAAATGTCTCTTAAAGTTGGTTTGTTCAAGCCAGGCACCAACCAGACCAAAACTCTTCTCTTGTTGAAATACCCACGTTCTGTATTTACCTGAGTTCTTCTGCATTCTGTGGTTTAACTCATTCCTTTCCCATCTATGTTTCTTTTTTTATTTTTTTAATTTATTTTTTATTAAAACAATTATTTTTTATTGAAGTATAGTTTATTTACAACCACCTACATTTCTTGCAAACAGAATTTAGATCAGAAAATTGGATTTTGACTTCAGGTTAAATAAACCCTTTGGACAAGAATATCTCCTATGGGATGCTATGTAATTATATTACATCAATATGAGGGCATATAATCAGCAGTGGTTCTACTATTAGGGGGTGCTGTATTTCTAGGTTAAGATCAATAGACATTTTTGATATTATCTCAGAGTTGTATCTTTTTTGAAATGGTGTTTGCTTTAAAGGATAGATAGTAACTGGGAAAGGAAGAAAGTTGGAGGGTGAAATGACACCACACGCTCGATGACAATACTTTCTGTCTTAAAGTGTGTTTGACTGTGTCTCGCTGTTCTGGACCACATGGTACCTTGGCTCATTTTCTTCTTTTGTGTGCTGGAGGAGTGGACCGTATAGCGTTGCTTCTCGGGCTCTCTTTGTGCTTCTTTTCGGCGCTCTTTGGAGCTGCTCATTTTCAGGAACAGCCTCTTCAAGTCCTGGCACGTGTGGATAAGTTTAGTGACTTTGATCTGGTGGTGGTGGCCTACACGGAGGATAATGGGTAGGATGGCTCTGGCTTCCTTTATGAAAGGCGTGTTGTTCAGTGACCCCCGTTTCACTCTCATGCAACGTAGTCGTGTTTAAAGTGAAGTCTGTTGTGCAGATTGAGTTTCTTTACGCAGCCTGTGGGTTAGTGGTTTGCAACTGGTGCAGGATCCTCATTTCATATGTGGTGGAGGGGTTGCTGTGGACGCCTCTCGAAGGGAAACAGATTTAACGGGGGGCTTTGTAAAGAGCATCCGCACCTTCCACCCTCCCGTCCTGTAAATCTGTGGTGTTGTGCGTCATTATTATCGTGCGTATGTTGCATGCTCCGAAAAGTAAAACAAGGTTGGACCCTATGCTAGATGACCGCACACTTTACCCCTGGGCCCTTTGCACCGGTCTTTTTCCCTTCACCGCAGCTTCTGGAGCTCTGACTTCTGCACGCCTCGCGTACCCACGCTGGGTACGGGCTCTCCTGCCTGGACCTGGTGCGCCGTGCCTTCTCCGTGTGGTCCCTGACCTCATCTCTTTGTAACTGCGGAAGCAGTTACACGAACCTCGGGGACTTGCTGCACGCAGCAAGCCGTCCGCTACTTCCAGCCCTAAGTCTCGGGGCTCATCGGATTCTCTCCTTTTCTTATAGAAACACCCAACGCCAGCTTCCAGGCCAGCTCGGCCTGGTCACAGCGCCTCTTTCACCGTCTCGGTCTGTATTCTTCTAACTCCTGCTGTTCTGACCTTGACAGGATTTGTATAACCTCTAGAGAAAAATCGGTGAAATTTGCATTGTCCTCATAAAAGTTTCACGGCCTCACTCTATGTTGGGAAGGAGGAATAGTTTTGAAAGATGCAGCCACCCTATGAAAATGAGTATCTTTTTCTTCTTCATGTAGACATCACCCTGCATGAGATTTAAACACTGAGCTAAAAGGAATAGACGTGTTAGGACATAAAACATGCAAATATAAAAAAGTATTAAAAAGGAGGCCATAAATTGGACTCCGTAAATTATTAGCGGACATAAGAACCACCTGTTGGGCGGATTTGCTTCTGCAGATTGTAAACTCATTCATTATAAATGTTGTATGAGCTTCATTCTTAAGGTAGTGTCCTTGACTCCAAAAAATCTCTGTGGGTTCTAACTTTACTTCTGATTTTTGTACTCTGGTTCTTTGCATGCAATTTGTTTCTACTGGCATACTATTTTCACATGATAGAAATCAGTTTCTAATCTTGGCAGGGAAAAACCCCACCAAATTCTCAAGTATTTTTATTGGTTATTTAAAATACTTTTTCTTTCTAATTTTAAAATTATTTTAATTACCAAAGTAATAGCCAGCCTAAAAAAGTTAAGCAATATAAACTTGTATGAAGCAAAAAATGAGAGCTTTTGCCTTTTTCCTGGCCACCATTTCCTTCCCTATAAATTTGTGGCTTCAACTTGTTGACCAGCAGACTTTTCCTGTAAAGGACCAGATAGCAAATATTCTAGGCTCTGGGGGCCAGACAGTCTCTGTTGCAGATACTCAGCTCTGCTGTTGTAATGTGAAAGCAGCCATAAACCAATGTGCGTGACTGGTTCCAATAAAACTTTATTTGCAAACACGGTGGTGGAGGAGGTTTGTTCTACTGTAGTCCCAAGTAGCTGACTGTTTACTTTGATGCCCCATAAGCAATTCAAACTAGTATGTTCCAAACAGAATGTGGGTGTTCTTCTCTAAATGTGACTGAGTCTTTAACATTTTTTTCTCTATCTCAGTGAATGCCAAAGCCATGCACTTAACTGGGGAATTATCAGAGATCACTTCCTCTGCTTCACCCATCACATCCCATCTCTCATCCAGCCTTGTTAACTAAGCTCAGATCTACGTACTTCTCTTCAACTCTGCCACTAGCACTTGTCCAAGATATTAGCATCTCTTGCCTGAACTGTGAGAGTAGTTTATTCCTCCAGGCTCATCTATCTAGCTATCTAACACACCATATTTAAAAAAATTTTTAAAACATTTAAAATTAATTTTTTATTGGAGTATAGTTACTTTACAATGTTGTGTTACTTTCTGCTATACAGCAAAGTGAATCAGTTATATGTATACACATATCTCCTCTTTTTTGGATTTCCTTCCCATTTAGGGAAACACTGAGCACTGAGTAGAGTTCCCTGTGCTATACAGCAGGTTCTCATTAGTTATCTATTTTATATATAGTAGTGGATATATGTCAATCCCAAGCTCCCAATTTGTCCCACCTCTCCTTCCCCCCTTGGTAACCATAAGTTTGTTCTCTACATCTGTGACTCTATTTCTGCTTTGCAAATAAGTTCATCTGTACCATTTTTCTAGATTCCACATGTAAGCAGTATTATATGATATTTGTTTTTCTCTTTCTGACTTACTTCACTGTGTATGACTATCTCTAGGTCCATCCACATCTCTGCAAATGTCACCATTTCATTCCTTTTTATGAATCTCACCATATTTTTAAAAAGCTGATAGAAATATGTAAATGCTTCTATATGAAAATAGAAAGAAACAAAATATGGTTTTCTTGTGTATTTTTTCTATAGTTAACATAATGCATTTGTTTGTTAACAACCCAATTTAGGTCACAACAAATCGTTCTGTGATGGAAGAGTTGACATCAGTTATTGGAATAAATATGAGGACACCCCCTTTCATTTCTAAGGAAGAAACTACAAATGAATGGTTTATTTTTATTTGTGTAGTTTATTTCTCCCCTTTTGTATACATCATTAAACATCACAAAGGAATGAAAAATATTTAAGATGACAGTGATGGGTCTCCCAGAGTCGGCCTTCTGGTAAGTTACCTGTGTATTACACATTAATACATTGGAAACTCATTAGGTTATAAAGAAATGAGATGCATTCACGAGTTGTTTTTGCATGCGTTCAATTTAATGACCTCACTTGTTTAAGATTTTATTTCATTTTAATTAATTAATTTATTAGTTTATTTTGGCTGCACCGTGTGGCATGTGGGATCTTAGTTCCCTTACCAGGGATCGAACCTGTGCCCCCTGCATTTGGAGGCATGGAGTTTTAACCACTGGGCTACCAGGGAAGTCCCTGTATTAGATTTTAATAGCAGTAGAAAATAAGTAAGGATTGTGCTTATGCTTCCCTGAGTTGAAGAAAAAAAAAATGTGATGCATGTATCAGTTAGCAGCAGAAAGTTTTCCTGATACAGAACTGTCCAAGGTAGCAGGGTTTGCCCTGGCTAGAGATTTTTAAAATTCAGTTAATATTGCATTAGTTACTGGGGAGGGTGTTTGCGGAAATATGCTCTTTACCCTCTTTCTCTTCAAAGACAAGAAATAGAGATTTTAAAAATAAGCAATATGCATAAACTGTGTGGCTTTGACAATTTAACTTCCAAGAGAACCCCATTACCAGATGCAGGCATCCTAGGTATTAAGGTAAAACTGATATATTTCTTTCTTTTGTGTGTGTGTATATATATATATATATATATATTATTATTATTTTTTTTTTTTGGCTGCTTTGGGTCTTTGTTGCTACGCGCGGGCTTTCTCTAGTTGCGGCAAGCGGGGCTACTCTTCGTTGCGGAGCGCGGGCTTCTCTTGTTGCAGAGCACGGGCTCTAGGTGCGCGGGCTCAGTAGTTGTGGTGCAGCACGGGCTTAGTTTCTCCGTGGCGTGTGGGATCTTCCCAGACCAGGGCTTGAACCCGTGTCCGCTGCATTGGCAGGCGGATTCTTAACCACTGCGTCACCAGGGAAGTCCCGTGATATATTTCTTATAAAATTCTTATATGTTTTACCTTCTTCCACATTTTTCCTGATCAGGCATAAATTTTGCTGTAATATATTTAACCCAGAGAATGCAGAACTCCCAAAGAATCTTGAGAGTAATTTCTTGTATAAAACATTGTGAATAGATCATGAAAATTATTTATAGTAATCCCTTTCCAACAGTACATTTCTCTTATATGAAATTCTAGTACTTTCAGTTCTATGAACCTTAACAATTGAGAGAATTTGGTTTGAATATACATGAATTAAGATTAGCTCCCATTGGGGCTAATTTTTTTTTTTAAAGAGGGTGGAATAGGGAAAAAAATGATAAAACAAGGGTTAAAAAGAAATTTTTTGCTCCATTTTTCCCTGTATTAGTTTTTAAGATAATTAACTATTTCCCTAAAATCCTTGATAGATGAACAAGTTTTAAACATTAGGTTTCAATCCACTGTAATTATTCTTATTGAAACTCCAGTTGTTCCATCTTTGGCCAAAGGGAGCTACTTCAGGTTGGTTTCTGAGTTTGTTTGTTTTGTTTTATTTTGATAGGTTCCTTGCTATTTTGTGTGACAAGATGCCCCAGTTTCTTATAGTTGGAAAATATTTCAAGACCATCGTGTAAATGAAATATTCTTTGCTGTGAGATTGGTCATTGTTTCTAGACTTCTCAGCAGACAGACAGAGACTAACTGTGTATTCTAAATTTTATATATAGAATAACACACACACATTAAAAGATGTCTTATGAATTCATACTGACACAGTTCAAACATAGTACTATAGGGTTTTTACTTAACCTCCTCCATATTAGAACTGTATCTTTTTTTACATGCACTGAGAATTCTGGTTCTCCAGGAGAAATACAGAGAATATTAAAATTAAAGTATCCCTAATTATTCATTTGTTTTATCCAGAAATATACATACAACAGTCTCACAACACTAATAGTATTACTTCAATATAATAACAAAAAAACCCTGTGATCCTTTAAGTTTACTGTTAATGCACAGGAAAATGCTGTTTACTTGTGATAGTAATAACAACTTATATTTCTGTACTACCCAAGAGTTTGTAAAAGGCTTCCAAATGCATTGTCTGTATAAAGTTTCACACTTACGCTGAAGTATGAGTGTATATAAATCCAGAGGGAACTTTTCAGTTTATCAGTGTTTTCATGGAAGGTCAGTTTTTAAAAGTGAGAGTAATGTCCTGTTTAAAACACCTCTTTCCATCTATTTCCACAGATTGCCAGAAACAACCAGCCTTGACTACTGTGATACAGGATCACTGCTGTACACCTGTAACCCCCATGACACCTTGTGCTTTATTATAGTTTTGTGCTTCTTAGCAGCACTGCTGTATTCTGATTCTTAAAAACATATGCTGAGTGGCAAATGTCCAAAGCCCTATAAGGATAAAAAAAAATGAAAATGGGCTTTACTTAAAACCAGAGAGATTTCAGTTAAATGTTCAGAACAATTATATAAGGAAGTTTAGTAAAAGGGAGTTTAAAGGTGAGATTATTATTTTTCCCTTGACATTTATATAGTCACTTGACTAAAAGAACCAAATTATATGTAATTATATTATTTTTAAAATCCATTCTGTATTTGTAAAAGTAATGATAATAATTGCTAGGCTGAAATCTTCATGTGCATTATTTCCTTGAATCCTTGAAACAACCATAGGAGATAGCTATCACAATTAACCCCATTTTACAGATGAGGTGAGAAAAGATAAGAAACTTGCTCCTCATCACATAGCTAGAATGTACGTAGCCACAATTTTATAGTAAATTTGACTCCTGTCTATTGGTTTTCAGAATGTGTACGCTGAAATATTTTGCAATATATACTCTGAACTATTGTGCGACATTCTGAATTAATCCTTTGTTTCTACCATAGGTTCTCCTGGGCATTGATGTATGCTGGCTTCATCTTCATCGTGTCCATTTTTATGGCTCTGCTTGTAACATTTATCCAAATTGTAGTCATTACTGGCTTCATGGTGATATTCACACTTTTTATCCTGTGTGGCCTGTCTTTGGTGAGTTGTCAAAACATGTATCTCTCATCCTGTTTCAGGTCTCAGATATATGAGCAAAAAATAGTATTTCTTCAGGATATTGGTAGTCTAGAGCTACTTGTTTTGTATTCTGGTTTCTGTATGTTTTGAGAAAGTTTTTGTCTATGTGAGAAATGGATGAATATTGCTATTCAAGATTCTCAAAGGAAAAAATATACCAACTGAAACTTTTCTCTCTTCTTCAGATAAGCCTGGCTTTCCTCCTGAGCATGTTGATAAAGAAACCGATCCTCACTGGTTTGGCTGGGTTTCTCGTCACCGTATTGTGGGGATGTCTGGGATTCACTGCCATGTACAGACAACTCCCGTTTCGGTTGGGATAGGCTTTAGGTCTTTTTAGCCCTTTTGCCTTCACTGCTGGAATGGCTCAGGTAAGAACACAACCATCTCATGTCTTTATTTATTAGAGTTTCAAAATTATTGAAAGTTTGGTATTTCATCAAGCTGAGTGATCAATCACCCTGTATTTTAAGAAATTCTGCTATTGAAAAGCTAAATAAAAAAATCTTATCAGAGTAATACACAAAACAGATCATTTGTAAAATCTTACAAAACTTAACCTGGGAAAAATAATTGCTCATGATCTGACCGCTCAGAAGTATCTGGTTTACATCCCCCATTTAAAGAAGCGGTGAAGGGTGAAGGGTGTGAGTGGTGAGTATATGTTCCTTGGGGCTCAATAGAAGTTTCTATTCCCCTCTTCCTTCTTTGTTTTCTTCTCTTATTTCTATGACTACAGTAAGTACAATACCATTTAACAAGATGTTAATTGTATCCTGGAGCTGAGGCATATGAGGATTTATACGTTTACAAAGTAAATAATGTTACATTCCCTTCTTTTATTGTTGCTGCCTATCTGTACCCCGTAGTACAAAATCTTTTAAATGTTTATGTCAGACCCTAATTGTAATCATGTCTTTCAGTTGTAAAGATAGTTTGATGCTTCCTAAAGAGGAAATCCTCCCAATATTGTTGTATTGATATATAACGTGAAAATTGAAAATAGGAATATCTTTCTAGGAAAATGGATTACTCATAGAAAATATTTAAAATATTAAATATGACTGAGCAAATTATATCTCTGGATTTTTTTCTTCTAGAGCTCAATATTTATGCTCATCATCCTGGCATTAATTCATTCTAAAAATACCACTTTAATTATGTGTGTAATTTTAATACCTTCGTACACTTCAATTTCACTTCTTACATATATGATAGAGGTAAGTAATATTACTTACTTTATTACTGGCCTTGACCATGTAGCCCGTTAATAAAATCTTTGCCTGATACTGGAACCAGGTACATTTTATAAAATTTAGAAAGTATTCAATTGCTGGTAAATTCTGAAAATAAGACTTTAAAACAGTATAAAGTTGAAAGTTGCAAATCCACTGAGCCCAGTGTTCATACCCGGAGGGAAGCAGGTGAATCCACTTAGAAATGCAACAGGAAGCCCAGCCTTGGTTTATGAGTTCCAAAGTGAAATTGTAAGAAAGGACTATCGTTTTCCCACTATTACAAAACACTCTCTTCTTACCGTGAGGTAGAAGTTTCCCATTTCAATTTTGATAAATACCTGACATTATTATTGTGCTTAAGTCTACCTTTTCCTAAAACAGAGGACTGCACAGAAGATGCGATATACTGCACTCTTTGACTGCTACCACTAGTGTCAGTGAATTGCTTTTGGGGTGTGTGCTTGGTAAGGAAAGGAAAGCATAATGCTAGTACGCACTTCTGGGAGAATCCAAGCGCTACTGAGAATGTGGGGGAAGTGTTAACAAATCTCGCCTACTTCACATTTCTATACTTAAGTCACTTCCACTAAAAAGGAACTTGTAAACCCTACTACACAGAATCAAAAACAGAAAGTGTTGGAGATTTTATAACCAAGGGAGGGTGTCAGCTCACAACAGGCTTCAGTGTCGCAGAACAAGTCTTATCCCATTTCACGGAATGTTCTCTAGTGTCCCATGGACCATCAAGTACGATATAGGCATAGTTAATGTAAAAATGTTATATTCATAATGCAAAGAAACTTTCATATAACCCTTGTTTTTCTTCAACAGTTGTCCTCTATGTATAAGGGAAACTCCAAAAGTCAGGACAATGGAAAAAGTGTAATTGATGAAATCATTCTCCTAACAATCTCAATAGTAAGAAAATATTCCTACCTGAATATATAGGATTTATAACCATGATCACATGGTTATAAATAAATAAATCACATGGTTATAAAGCATATATATATGCTTGCTCTTATTCAAAGAATGGGAAATTTAAATATCCCCCAAATACTTGCTCTTACAGTATTCTACAATCAAATGTAACGGTTGTAAAACCTGAAGGTATATTTCTATATAGAGTAATTGACAGTTTAATATATACCAGAAATTCTAAAGACTAGATTGCTATTATTATCACTATTACTATACGTTGCTGATATATGTATCCCAAGACAATTTGAGGTGTTTTATAAGAAATACCAAAGGTGCTGTGTGACCAAAAATCTTTTAAATATGGATTAAATAAATAAGCTAATTTGAATAATGAAGCATAAAGAGAAAAAAGTGGAATTTTACGCTGGGAAAAGATGCTGAAACAAAATATAAATATTATTTCAGTGCATTTTAGTAAATGAGGCAGAAGGGGGGTACACACTGGGTTACAGACTTGTTTTCTCTTAATGGCAAAAAAGTTTAATAGGGAGAAGATTTCCGAAATTTTTATAAATTCATACATTTATAAAATTATATACATTTTCACACAAGTGTTGGTGTATTGAATATGTGTTCTTCCTATTTTAATATATGCAAAGACGTTCCATATGTCGTCATTTTTTTACTGACCATTAAGAAATGCTGAAGTTATATACAGTTGTTTGATTGGGACGTGTATTCATTAAAATGTAAAAACTCTGGCTAACACAACAGACAACCCCCTTGCTGTTCATGATCGTGTGATTTACATTGTTCTATCTTCCAGATCATTTATTCTTTCTCTGTGTCATTTAGTTGGCTGTTCATTGCTTCTAGATTTGCTTTTTGTCTCAGAAACTGAATTATCTATTTTCTGATTGCTTCATCCTTATAGTTTCTAGTTCCTGGTTACAGAGGTTTCTGTTTCTATAGAGGATCTTTCTTAATTCATTTAGCATTTTTTTAAAATTTTTGAACATATGAGTTTAATTACCTGCTAGACCATCCAGATGGAAATTTGTGGTAAATGGGTGGAAACAAAGGAGAGGCATAAACTTAGGAGAGGCAGGCATCTTCAGACAAGTTTAGGTTTAGACATACACTAGATGGACTGTTTTTTAACATTTAAAATAAAACTTTTACCACAATAAATAAAACAATGTATTAAAACTCACTTCCACAGTTGGCCAAATTATTTTTTTAATCATGATTTAATTTTTTTTTCACCTTTCTTTAACTGTCAAGTTTTCTTTGGCAAATTTATTCAAAACACTAAATTTTCATTTTAGAACCTAGTTTATACCTATATAACAGAGGCCCTAAATTGATCCAGGTTCACCAGGATACGTTTCTCTAAAGCCCTAATGGTTTACATCTTCCCTTTAGAATGTATAAATATCTTTTAATTACATTGTCATCCACAAAGACATTCTGGAGAAAAAATTATGAATTAAACACCTATAAATTCTTCTTCATTTCTGTTACAGTGTAGCAATTTACCATCTAACCCATAGTGGTCTATCAGCTGAGTAAGGCTTAGTTTCTTGTTCTCCTCGGACATAGCTGACTGCAACTCATAAAGCAACAGCTGGCTACAGCTTCTCCACTTCTTTATTAACATCTGTAACTGAGACCGGTCATTCTTTGATCTATACATTTTGACTAGTTTTAGCCTCCGAAGAAGGTCGTCTTTCTCCTGAATCTGCTTCACCAATTTTGCTTTTTCTTTGTTTAATCCGTGTTTGGGAAGATTCTCATTCATAAAGTCATTCCGGAGATCACTGCATGACTCAGAATCAAGTGATTTAGATGCACATGCATCGATATTCTTGAAGGTATTTTTCAAATATGTACTTTCTTCGAATTCACTGTCTATGTGTTTAAAATTTTCTTGAAATTCCAAACAGTTTTCTTCTGTTGAAGGTGCTGGTTTCTCTGAAAAGGTCTGATCGTTTTCTTCACGCTCTACTTGAATTCGTTTTACCACTCCATAACAAGAATTAAATGAAGATCTCGTTTTCCTTAATCGTTCCCTGCGGGTTGCACTCATAGGTTGTTTTCTTGAACTGCTTGTACGGGGAGACGGTGGCTTGGCACCAGCCTGTGGAGTGCTAGCTAACCCCACAGCTGCATCTGATGGACTTTCCATCTTGAAATCTTGCTTTACTTTCCTGTCTGCACAATCTTCGATTAAGCAGCGAAGAGCCCCTCCCTCCGCCATCCCCTGAGGGCGCAGAGAACCAACACAGCTGCTGCCGGCAGCCCGGAGTCTCAGCGGCCCATTTAGCATTTTTATTACCACCTTTTGGAACCCAGGGTCTGGCCGACTGGGGAGCTCGTCTCATCGTGTGTTCTTTCAGGGCATTTCTCTTGCTCTTTTGATGGGGAGGAGCTCCTCTGCCCTTCTCCGTCTCTGAATTTAGGGGAAACCCTTGCCTGTTGCGGTCCTGAAGGGCTCTTTTGCCGTGGGTGCGTCCGGCGTCTCTGGTGCGAGGGCTGTTTTCGCTTTGGACACGAGCCACGTCTTCCTCGGGGTGTCCTGGCCTCTGCCACCTTCGCAGGGGGTGTGCCTGGAGTCAGGGGCTCTGCTTGTGCAGGACGTGAGGCGGGACCTCCTCTCTGCTCGGTGGCTCTTGCCACCCTGTCAGGGGCGGGGCCTGCCCCCCGGCTGCGGCGGCTGCAGCCCTGAGGGTGGTGGCCTCAGTGGGGCTCCGCTCCCCTTCGGTGCGCCCCCTGCCCCAGAGCCGGGCTCGGCGCCGCAGGCGAGGCTCCCGCGCTCGCCGAGGGCTGGTGTGGCGCCGCGTGCGCTGCCCAGATGCGGCCCGAGGCTACGTCCGCCGCCCCGCCCCGCCCCGCCCCCCGGTCTCGGGCAAGGCCGGGCCGTGGAGCGGCTGGGGTCCGGGCGTCCCAGGGCTGGGGCTGCCGGAGCCGCGCCTCGCCTCCCGGGGCGCGCCTGCCCGCGGAGTGCGCGCTCCCGCGCCGCTCGGGCGCCCGGCTGTCCCGCTCCGGCAGCCGCGGGGCGTTCCGAGGGCCCGGCTGGCCCAGCTGGGCTGTGAGTGGGGCGACGGGGGCCGCGGGGCTGGCTCGGTCGGAGTGAGGGCGGCAGGGAGGCGGCGGCTGCCGGCGCGGAGCTCCCTCGGCCCTGGCTGTGGGTGGGCCTGCGCGCGGCCCTCCTCATGCGTGGAGTCAGGCGTCCCGGCCCCGCGTCTGTGCCTGCGGTTCCCCCAGCAGCCGAGGGGCTTGTCTCCTCTGCGGAGGACCCCAGGCCCCCGGCCTGTGGCGCGACCCGCTCGCTCCCCCGGGCCGGGCCCCGGTGCGAACCCTCTCTGCTTATCACGCCCTCCTCCGGGGGCGGGGGTGCCGACCTCGCGCCTGTCCTCGGTCCTGCTCAGCTGTGTGGACGTCTTCCCTGTGCTGCTCAGGCTGTGCACGAGCTCCTCTCCACTTTCCAGGTGCTTTTCCATGGGCGTGGCTCCCCAGGCAGAGGTGTGTGTGATGTGTTTGTGGGGCAGGGGAGCTCCACACCTCATACGCTCTGCCGCTGTGAACTCACTTTTTCTGAACGAGTCTGGCTAAAGGTTTCTTAATTTCATCTAGAACTGGCTCTTACTCTCATTGATCTTTTTCCATTTTTAGCAGTCTCTATTTCATTTATTTCTACCCAGATCTTTATGATTTGTCTCCTTCTACTAATTTTGGGTTTTGTTTGTTCTTTCTCTAGCTCCTTTTGGTGTACGACTAAGTTTTTTATGTGAGAGTTTTCTTGTTTCCTTAGGTAAGCTTATATCCCTATAAACTTACCTCCTAGAACTGGTTTTGCAGTGTCCCATAGGTTTTGTGTTTTTGTTTTTATGTTGTTGATTTTTTCCAGGTATTTTTTTCATTTTCTCTTTGATTTCTTCAGTAACTCATTGGTTGTTTAGGAGTATTTTGTTTAGCCTCCGCATGTTTGTGCTTCTTGCAGTTTTTTTCTTATAGTTGATTTCTAGTCTCATAGAGTTGTGGCTGGAAAAGATGCTTGATATGATTTTCTTAAATTTACCAAGGCTTGTTTTCTGGCCTGACATGAACTCTGTTCTGAGAATGTTCCATGTGCACTTGAAAAGAATGTATTCTGCTGCTTTGGGATGGAATTTTTTTACACATATCTATTAAGTCCATCTGGTCTAATATGTCATTTAAGACCAGTGCTTCCTTATTGATTTTCTGCCTGGATGATCTGTCCATTGATATGTGTGACATTAAATTTCCCTACTATTCTTTTTATTTTTAAAAAAAAAATTAATTTATTTTTGGCTGCGTTGGGTCTTCATTGCTGCGCATGGGCTTTCCCTAGTTGCAGCGAGCGGGGTCTACTCTTTGTTGCAGTGCACAGGTGTCTCACTGTGGTGGCTTCTCTTGTTGCGGAGCACAGGCTCTAGGCACGCGGGCTTCAGTAGTTGTAGCACTCGGGCTCAGTAGTTGTGGCTTGCAGGCTTTAGAACTCAGGCTCAGTAGTTGTGGTGCATGGGCTTAGTTGCTCCGCGGCATGTGGGGACCAGGGCTAGAACCCGTGTCCCCTGCATCGGCAGGCGGTTTCTTAACACTGCGCCACCAGGGAAGCCCCCCCCCTACTATTATTGTATTACTGTCAATTTCTCCTTTTATGTCTGATTTTATGTCTGATAATATTTACTTTATGTATTGAGATGCTCCTATGTTGGGTGCATATGTATTTACCATTGTTATATCTTCTTATTGGATCAGTCCGTTTATCATGATGTAATGTCCTTCTTTGTCTCCTATTACAGTCTTCTGTAATACACTGATAAGTCTGTATTTGAGAGAATTTAGAGAGCTGGTTGACCGATGGGATAAAAGGTTTTAAAGGGAATAAATGGTCAAAGAGTATTTCATGGGACTTGGCTACTTGAGTGGGTTATTACTGTCAAGGGGAATCCTGTAGGTAATAAATTAATCATTTATATTCCCTGAAAGCAAAGAATAATGATTTAATAGTTGAAGCAACATTCTCTTGGTAGCTGCTGTACAGATAGAATTTCATTTTAATGTTATTTGATTTTCTCTCTAGAATCTCTCCAAGAAAAAGTGAAAATTATCCAAATCCAGAAGAGCCAGAAGAAGGTGAAGATGTTCAAACTGAACAAGTGAAGATTGCAAGTGCACACTCACTACTTCCAACCTGGATGAGGTGAAAACAAGTGACTCAGCCCCTGATGAAATAATGGGATAGTCAGCTTGTCCTGTAGAGTGGATAAACTGTTGGTTTTTAGCATTAAAATTTGCTTTCGTTTCTGTAATACTTCCATGTGTAGGTCATTTTCAAATCATTGTCTTTTGGAGTACTTATCCTGTCATCACTCCTTTAATTTTCTCTTCTTCCATTACTTTGTGGGTGTTAGTCCTCATTCATCAGTACAATTCAAGAATTCTGATATTTTTTTAATCAACTTTTAACAAAATCCCACATCTTTTTCAAGAGTTTTGATTTCATTTTACAATATATTGAAATTGTAATGTCAACAACTCTAAATAGCATATGAAAAAGAGCGAGTGAATTTACCCTGTATGAAAATCAATAACAAATGGGCTGGACACGGAATTAATGCAAAAGGCAAGGTTAGCATAACAAAAAGGGAATATATTTGGTTAGGAATTACTTTTATTTTTTATTTTTATTTATTTATTTATTTTTTTTCTCGGTATGCGGGCCTCTCACTGTTGTGGCCTCTCCCGTTGCGGAGCACAGGCTCCGGACGCACAGGCTCAGCGGCCATGGCTCACGGGCTTAGTTGCTCCGCGGCACGTGGGATCTTCCCGGACCAGGGCACAAACCCGTGTCTCCTGCATCGGCAGGCGGATTCTCAACCACTGCGCCACCAGGGAAGCCCAGGAATTACTTTTAGAAGGAGTTGACAAAGAAGTCCTCGTTCATAAACATACATTTGGGTGTTTTATTTGAAACAAGAGGCTGAATTACTATTAGCACAAAATCTGGTTAAATTCATAGCCTAGGAAATGGAAGGTAAAACATGAGTGCACAAAATATGTGACATTTAACAGGAAAATCATGCTTTCTCATGTTTTTCAGAAACCAGTGGTAATGGCAAGCTGTTTACACAAGCAATACAAAGAGAAAAAGAAAAGTTGCTTTTTTTCGGTAACGTTTCCTCTATTAGAATGTTCTTTATTCTCTTTACTTAGGACTATGAAGGAAATAATTTTCCATTCTTTGAGTCTGTTCATATATCTTGGTTAACATGTGATTAGAAAACCACATGACATGTCAGCAGAGAAACGTTTTTACTTCCAAATTCTGTCTCAAATCAAATGGCAAGAAAAGCAACCAATTTTGGATCCAGAAGACCAGATTCTTCTGGTGTAAACCCAAAGTCTTTCCATTAATGTTGTAATTTAGAAAATGATGAAGGTGCAGTTTGAAATGTTATTTTGTTTCAAAACATTCCTGAGCTAAGTGATTTTAGGTCAGTTGGCCTCTATAATACAAATAGTGATGGGGAACCTTTCCCCACCTGAAGCCTTGGGCTTGCTGGGACACAATGGAGCTGGGAAAAGTGCATCTATTAAAATGATAACTGGAGACACAAAGCCAACCGCGGGAGTGGTACGTGGCATGGGAGGGGGCCAAGCTCATGGCCAGGGGAGATGTCCTCTTAAATATCAGTGTTCCGATCAGTCAATCAAATGATTTTCTTTTATTGAAGTATAGTTGATTTACAATGTTGTGCTGGTCTCTGCTGTACAGCAGTGACTCGGTTTTACACATATAGACGTTCTTTTTAAAATATTCTTCTCCATGATGGTTTATCCCAGGAGATTGGATATAGTTCCCTGTGCTATAGAGTAGGACCTTGTTGTTTATCCATTCTAAATGTAATAGTTTGCATCTACCAACCCCAACCTCCCAGTCCACCCCTCTCCATGCCCTGCTACCCCTTGGCAACTGCATGTCTGTCCTCTATGTCTATGAGTCTGTTTCTATTTTGTAGATAAGTTCATTTGTAACCTTTTTGTAGATTCCACATATAAGCAATATCATATGATATTTGTCTTTCTCTGTCTGACTGCACTCAGTATGAGAATCTCTAGGTCCATCCATGTTGCTGCAGATAGCATTATTTCGTTCTTTTTATGGCTGAGTAATATTCCTTTGTATAAATATACCACACCTTCTTTATCCATTCATCTGTTGATGGACACTTAGGTTGCTTCCATGTCCTGGCTATTGTAAATAGTGCTGCAGTGAACATTGGGGTGCATGTGTCTTTTTGAATTAGAGTTTTCTCCAGATGTACATGCAGGAGTGGTATTGCTGGATGATATGGTAGTTCTATTTTTAGTTTTCTGAGGAACCTCCAAACTGTTCTCCACAGTGGCTGTACCAACTTGCATCCCCACAAACAGTGCAGGAGGGTTCCCTTTTCTCCACACCCTCTCCAGCATCAAATGATGAAAGAATTTATAAAATATCTCTTGCTTGCTCAAAAAGGATCGCAGCTGAATGGCCATTTTTTTTTTTTTTTTTTGTGGTACGCGGGCCTCTCACTGTTGTGGCCTCTCCCGTTGCGGAGCACAGGCCACAGGCTCCGGACGCGCAGGCTCAGCAGCCATGGCTCACAGGCCCAGCCGCTCTGCGGCATGTGGGATCTTCCTGGACCGGGGCACGAACCCGTATCCCCTGCATCGGCAGGCGGATTCTCAACCACTGCGCCACCAGGGAAGCCCTGAATGGCCATTTTTATCTCCTTCAGAAGGAGGAGGAGGATTGGAGTGAAAGCCAGATGTGACTCTGACATTCAGTGTTCGATGTAGGTGGTTTTAAATGGCAGGAGAACACCTCGGAAGCAACAGGAAGATGATGTCATCAGATGCTTGGAGTCCTGTCCCCAGGAGAACTCCTTGTGGCCCCATCTTACAGTCAAAGAACACCTGGAGTTGTATTCGGTAGTGAACGTACTGGGTGAGGAGGATGCTGCCCTTAGTATTTCAAGGTACAGAGAGAAGCCTCCTTCACACTCTTTGTAGCTGGAGGAAGGGAGGAATATAGAACTTGCTCATTAAATATGGAGAGGAGCTGATGAACAATGTCTTTACTTTTTATGCAAATAAAGTGGTTGAAAACCTGAATAAGAGCCAAATCATAAGATTTATTATTTGGGACAATGTGAATGGAACTTACTGTACTCTTTACAGATTGAAAATGCTAGGGTTACCTACAGTGTCTTAGGTAGGGCCATCTCGGTGTTTCCTGCAGGTTGGTGGACGCACTGAAGCTGCAGGACTAGCTGAAGCTCCCCGCAAGGCCTTTCCGAGGGAGCGAAGAGAAAGGTAGGGCGGAGCTTGGGGTCCTCTACGCACCCCCAGGTCGGTGGCAGACGCGGCTCCTCTCGTTGCAGCTGTGCTTCGCGCTGAGCGTCCTGGGGAACCCAGCGGTGGTGCCTCAGGATGAGCCGTCCACACGGATGGACCCCGAGGGGCAGCTGCACGTGTGAGGGGCGTCATGCGAAGTGTCCGAGTCAGCAGTGTAAGTCTGCAGTGATTACTCCTTTAGTTTTTTTTTTTTTTTTTTTTTTTTTTTTTAGTGGTAACAGGCCTCTCTCTCCCGTTGCGGAGCACAGGCTCCGGACACACAGGCTCAGCGACCATGGCTCACGGGCCCAGCCGCTCCGTGGCATGTGGGATCTTCCTGGACCGGGACACGAACCCATGTCCCCTGCATCGGCAGGCGGATTCTCAACCACTGCGCCACCAGGGAAGCCCACTCATTTAGTTTTCACTCTTGCTCCGTTAACCTTTGACGCCCACACCCTCTATTACTTGATTCAGTGAAACTTGATACAGTCTTCAGAATTCCTCAGGGGAGGAAAAATAGACGTTTTAAGAATCACGTGGACTCTTGACTGTATTCGATTGAATTTTCTTTCTCTTGCTGCTCTTCCCTGCCTCATTCTTCTTCTGTTTTATTTTTCAGTTATTGAAAATCCTACAGTGTGGTGTTTCTCTGTACTTCAACTATTTTTTTAACAAACACTATTTTACTCAATTTTCAGGTGTCTACTTTTCATTCCGTGAAGCCTATTGATGTGGTGGTATAATTACGTAATGTGGTACAATTTCTCTTCTTTCTCTCTAGAGCAGAGGTTTCTTTCTTCTTGTAACCAAATCGAACATTCTCTGTGTAGGCTTCATGTTCATTCCCATTCATCTGTTTTTCCCTAATTACTTTCAAACTACCCCTTACTTCATCCTTAGGCTGGCGATTCAGGCCATTGTTAAACACACCGAGAGGGGCGTGACCTCCTGACCACCCAACACACTGCCGAGGCTGAGGCCATGTGTGACCGCGTGGCCGTCGTGGTATCCGGAAGGCTGAGGTGGGTGCCCGTCCAGAGCCAGCGCTCGACCCCCAGGTTCCTGTAGAGAGAGTGTCTGTTCCCTGTGAACAGACAGCTGATGCTTCTTAGCTCCTTGATCTATGATCAGACACCTTACTCTGCATCTGCAGTTGAGGGAGAAATGAAGAGACACATATTTTATTCTTTCAGCTCTTCTTTCTCTTCCCTGGACTAGTTGTATTGGTTCCATTCAACATCTGAAAAGCAAGTTTGGTAAAGATTATTTACTAGAAGTAAAAATAAAGGAACTCACCTAGGTGGGGCCTCTCCACACAGAGATTCTGAAGCTTTTTCCACAGGCTGCTCGGCAGGAAAGGTGAGGGATTCTTTTGGCTTGGGTGACAAGGTATAAGGACTTTCCAGCACACGGGGCCTAGTCTTACACTGGTCCGGACAGGAAGAAAGCCTCAGCTGCTTGTTTATTACGAAACAAGTTGTTTGGGGGTCACTAGGAAGTACAGAGGAAAGACAGCAATTGAAAAGTTATGTTCAGTGAGTGTTTCATACTGAGAATAGATGGATGGAGTGTGTGTGTGTGTGTAAATGGTGGAATGAGAGAGTTAGGAAGTACAAACAAATATAACCATCAATTTAATGGTGTTTCAAATAGACAATGAAAATTCTGTATCAGCCTATAGCAGTTTATCAAATATAAAATTGCACCAAGAGTCAAACAGCCTCGCATGCTTTAGAAAGATTGACTCTATCCTAAATTAATTGATTATAAATCATTTGATCCTCCCAATGGTTCCTTTAAAGTTGTATGAGGTCAGCCATGAGTTACAAGTAAGGATAACCAAATCCACGTGAATAGCAGAATAAGGTTGAATTTAATTGAAAGATGTTTTTTTTGTTTTTTGTTTTTTGTTTTGCAGTAAGCGGGCCTCTCACTGTTGTGGCCTCTCCCGTTGCGGAGCACAGGCTCCGGACGCGCAGGCGCAGCGGCCATGGCTCACAGGCCCAGCTGCTCCGCGGCATGTGGGATCTTCCCGGACCGGGGCACGAACCCGTGTCCCCTGCATCGGCAGGCGGATTCTCAACCACTGCGCCACCAGGGAAGCCCAAGAATTTTTTTAATAGGAGAGAGTTCAACAGGTTTTAATTCTTGTATAAGAGATTGAAAATTAAATGCAGAGAAAATAATTTGATAAAAAGGTCCCAGGGAGCACGGAAAGATTGGCTTTTGAGAGTAAGAACTGTAACACGAAAGATACCACAGGCTGAGTAAGAAAGATTATCAGAGCTATTTTTAAGAATTTATCTTGAACATTAAATTTGGGACAACAAGATTTTTGTTGTAATCAAACTTTTATGACTAAAGACATATTTTGGATCAAATTCATGCTTTATCAAATTTAAACTATTTACCTTTTAATTTAAAGGAAACTTCTATTTATTTGGCTGTGCTGGGTCTTAGTTGCAGCATGCAGGATCTTCGTAGTGACATTCGGGATCTTCAGTTGTAGCATGCGAACTCTTAGTTGCAGCATGTGGGATCTAGTTCCCTGACCAGGGATCGAACTCGGGCCCCCTGCATCGGTAGCGTGGAGTCTTAGCCACTGGACCACCAGGGAAGTCCCTAAAGGAAACTTTTTGAAAAATTCTTCGGTTATTTTAGCTGTCAGGTTCTTTCCAATATCGTAACATTAAAGCACAGTAACCTTCACTCGCTTCTCCTCCCAGGTATTCCTCCATGATGGCATATAAATTACCTGTGGAGGATGTTCACCCTCTATCTCAGGCGTTTTCCAAATTAGAGGCAGGTAAGTTTAGACATATTAAGACTTCACGTACGGTGCATATTTTCACGTGGAATACATATTAGATAACTTCAAGGAGAAAACATATCATCAATCAAACCTTGGAAAATTTCCACTGGAATAGTCTTAAAAATTTTGAAGGGAATGTATTGGTGCCCCTTGACTTGGCTTTCCTCCAACTGATTTTCCCTCTGCTAATGAGGAAACCCAGCTGCAAATAAGTCAAACTATTCTGTCCTGCTTCCATTGCCATTGCATACTGTTGGAGCATAATTATCAGCGTGATAGCCCAAAGAACACCGAGGTGAGCTTCTGGCATCTCCATGTTTGTCAGTCAGAGGCTCAAGGAGCAAGGCTGTGGCCCATGGATGGACTCAATCTGTCAATACTCCTTTTTACCCCATTGATCCATTTGTTTACATTAGTGCTGGAACTACATGAAAAATACAGAGATGAGAAGTCAGGATTGATGAGGGGTTTCTGAACTAGTTCCAGAGACATTGACTAGAGTGCACACTAGATACTTATGAGGTCTTGACCTGTAAGAAGCATGGGATTCATTAAAAGGGGACCAGCATGGAGTATACTCCATGGTTTTATAAATGTAGACTAAAGCAATACCCAACAATTGATCTGGAGTCCAAAACATACATGTGCAGAGAATCAAAAGGATATAACTACTGAAATATAGGACACAAGGTACTCCTTAATGAGAAAGTTTACAGGTAATTTATACATGAGTGCATTGCTATCTTTTGATTATCCGTATCAGCACTCTAATTTATCTCAAGAAAATTTAATTACTTAATTACCTCATGGATTTGAAGTTGCTGTTTTTGTTGCCTGCTTTGAAAATACTTTTGGTGAAAAATTTGTGAGCCACTAATGTCGGCCCCATTAAATGCAGTGAAAGAGACCTTTGACCTGGAAGAATAAAGCCTCTCTCAGGCTACCTTGGAACAGGTGAGTTTTTAAACCAGAGAGCATCAATCCAGGTAAACTTTGTGTGAATCTCTGGGTGCAACCATCTTTCAGAAACACCTTGACATTTTCGTTTCCTTATTTATTGTCTCCTACTTAGGTATTCTTAGAACTCTCCAAAGAGCAGGAGCTGGGAAAGTTAATGATGAAGTTGATACAAGAGTTAGATGGAAACTTCTCCTGCAGGAAAAGCCTTAAAACCCTGAATCTCCTAATATTAGATTTTAGGTCTTACTACATTCTTAGTTTCCATAATTCTAGAATAATCTTTCGTTATTACTGCAATTAACAAAACATTCAATAGTTTAAACATCCAATAGTGATTAAGGTTTTAAGTGGTATTTTTAAATTTTAGAATGGAGGCAAGAGGCAAAGGTAGGAAAAGGTAGCAGACAAAATTAACATAACCAGACATTATATTAATCACTAATATAGGCCTATTTTGTGCTTAACATTCATTCAAAAATAGCATAATGTTAGACAAGTTTTTTGTTATTATCAGTAGGACTGACCACCGAGCACATTTTACAAATAAAACACCATAGGCTTTTTTAAACCTACACTTTAAGTATATCATCTTTTTAAAGCATGATTTGCTTAAAGAGCGACTTAATGTGACGTGGACTGTCGGAAGGTCTTATAAGCTGGTCGATGAGATTGCACAGTATATGGCCTTTAGGTGTCATTAGTATGTATTCTGATGATAAGATAAATATTTGCTAATTTCAGAATATATGGAAATTATACGGATGAAGATAACAGTAATCTGTAGTAAAACACCACAGTAAATATTTTGGCTGACCTATATTCAACGTGCTTTTTGTGAGTACTTTTTCAAAGTTGACGTCAGTGAGCACAGTAGTTTTTTTTATTTTTTCACTTAATAGTTCATGAACATAGCCTTTCTGTGTTCTGTAACGGCTCCATGGCATTCCTCTGATGTACTACCGTGGTTTTTGCTTAACCTTTTTACTGTTGCCTGACATTTGGTTACATGCACATTTATCTCTTATAAATAAAGCGGTGATGAGCTTCTGCTGTATCTTCTTTGTTATAGTCTTAGGGTAGGTAGCTCGGATATCAACTACTGGCTCGCTGCTCTATGAAATTTTGCTAACTTTGTTCTCTGACCCATAGAAAAATCCAGTGTCCATCCTGAGCTTCTCAATCCCCCCGGGAACTTTTCATCTCAGGCTCGTTCTTGACTCTGACTTTGCTCATCAGCTGAACTCCGTTATCTGCTCTGTGGTCAGTTCCTTTACCTCCACCTTGGCATTGATTTAAAGGTAAGACTTGGCCCCTTACCTTGATTCTTACAAATGCCTCTTTCCACAGGTATCAGGGAGAGGGTTTGTTTCATAGTTGTGATGGATTATCACAAGCAGTCAAAAAGAGGAGCTCAGTGAAAAGTAACACCTTCCACTTGTCTTTTAAAATATTTTATTATTCATTTTTAAATTTGTTTATTTTTGGCTATGTTGGGTCTTTGCTGCTGTGCGTGGACTTTCTCTAGTTGCGGCGAGCAGGGGCTACTCTTCGTTGAGGTGCCGGCTTCTCATTGCGGTGGCTTCTCTTGTTGCAGAGCACGGGCTCTAGGCACACGGGCTTCAGTAGTTGTGGCTCGCGGGCTCTAGAGCACAGGCTCAGTAGTTGTGGCACACAGGCTTAGTTGCTCCGCGGCATGTGGGATCTTCCCGGACCAGGGCTGGAACCCGTGCCCCCTGCATTGGCAGGCGGATTCTTAACCACTCCTCTACCAGGGAAGTCCCAACACCTTCCACTTTAAAAACACAAGTCCTCCTAACTTGTAAGAATGCTTAAAATGTGCATAAAAATTTAACTTATATTTCAAGCCAAATATTATTTCCTATACATTATATGTTTTCTCATGGATAGAATAGATCCTTGAACATACAAAGAGCAAAGACATTGTCCTTAGTAGCCCTTGAAATACGGGACAAAGTCATATACCGACAACATCAATGAACAGAAATGAAAATAAAACATTTAGCATTTACAATTAACTCCACGTTAACACAAATCAATGTGGCAGAGGTGGGTGGGAGGACGCTAGGGGGAGGGTTTGCTTCATACTTGTGGTGGATACCTGGTTAAAATGCGGAGCTCAGTGAAAAGTAACGCCTTCCACTTTCCACAAATGTTCTCATTCCTGCCAAACAGGAAGTGGCCAAGAAAGGTGCAGCAGGTTTTGTGATTTCTTCTGATGCAGCTATTGGCTGCCGGATAAAAGTACTTCCTTTAACAGATTTCTTTAGCTGCTTTGAGTAGGGCACCCTGGACTTTAACTTTGTAAATTTCCTACTGCTATAGATGAAAAGCATGTAACTCTGCTCGGTTTCTTTCCTTACACCCTTAAAACTGTCACTTTGCAGCTTTTGCCCATGGCTGCAAAGAAGTCATGGTATGACTATCAAGAAGACGCAGTTTTGGAATAGGTAGAACATGTCAGTGCTTTCAGCCATTGTGTCTTAACTAATCACAAAATCTCCTCATCCTTGGTGATTTCATATTTCACAAATCTCTATTCCTGGTAGTATTTTCTGGGCTCCCAGGCTGTCTCCAGTTGCAAGGAATAGGCTCACACATGTTAACTCAGGGAAGGAGGGGCTTGTTGTAATCCCAGGTGTATCAGAGAGTAAGAACAGGACTGAAAGAGCCAGCTTGAAGGTCCTTGTAGATTCAAGATGCACCAGGAATGTCCATGACCCCAGACATTGTGAAACCTCACTGGTGTCCTCGACCCAGGCCGTGCTTGTGGCAGGCTTACTTCTTCTCGCAGTTAACTGGCTACAGCACGCATTGCTCAGTACGTCTTTTCTCAGCCTCCTCCTCCTGCTTGCTTAAAGTTTTTGTTTACTTCGAGTATTAACTTACCCCATGGCCTCCTTTGTCCCTCCCGCCTCCTTGCCTCTCTGCGGGCATCTTTAATCTTCCTCTGCATTTCCCAGTTCAAATCCCAGAGAGCCAGAGTTTGTGACTGCCTTTTCCTCTGTTTGAACTGAGATTTTTACAACGAACAACATATAGGCTAAACACGCTGTGGTCTTGGGCCCATGATATAAGTGACGGTCAGCCTTCCCTTAAGAGCAACCCTGGCCTCATCCGTCAGGAGGGCAGGTTCCCCTGAGGCAGCTATGCAGCTGGGAAGCACCATGCCTGTCATATTCAGTAAAACCCATGTGGAGTTTAAATCCTGCATAGAGTTTTAACCTTTCACACAGACCTTCCTCCCATTGCAAATGGATGAAATTCCGGGTAAAATAAGACAAAGCCACTTTAATACCATGAGAGCAAAAAGCTTCAGCTTGTGTTGCAGTGGCCCGGTGTCGTGTTGTACCGGGATGCCAACCACCAAGGGTGAGGCTGGGAATTGTGTGCCCGCGTGAGGAGCCGTGGCGTAGCGTTGAGGACTTAGAGCAACGATCGCCGCATGAGAGCCGCTTCTACGGAAGGGGCTGCCCAGGCTGGGGCAGCGGGTGTGAGAGGCGGCGCGTACCGCCTGGAGGAGCCGTTCCAGACACCGGCTGTAAAAAAGAGAAGTCTGAGCTGTGCTTAAGCAGCAGGGCAAGAATTTATACTATCCACCTGGTCCGGGAATGCCAACTGAAAAAGTCAGCCTATATCATCAGAAAGGCAAGAGGTAACAAGTTTTGGCGAGGGTGTGGAGAGAAGAGAACACTTGGGCACTGCTGGTGGGAGTGTGAATTGGTGCAGCCACTGTGGAAAACAGTATGGAGGTTCTTTAAAAAGTTAAAAACAGAATAATCACATGATCCGGCAACCCTCCTAGGGGGTATATATCCAAAGGAACTGAAAACAGGATATTGAAGAGATATCTGCCCTTCCGTGTTTATTGCAGCATTATTCACGATAGCCAAGATGTGGAAACCACCTAAGTGCCCTTGGGCAAATGAATGGATAAAAAAGGTCACGCGCGTGCACACACACACACTCACACAGGAATATTTTTCAACCATGAAAAAGCAGGAAATCCTGCCATTTGTGACAACATAGATGGACCTTGAGGGCATTATCCTCCGTGAAATAAGTCAGAGAGAGACAGACAAAAGCTGCATGATCTCACTTAAATGTGGAGTCGAGAAAAGCTGAACTCAGAAACAGAGTAGAGTGGTGGTTTCCAGGGGGTGGGAGAAATGTGGAGATACTGGCCAAAGGGTATAAACTTCAAGTTATAGGATGAATAGTTCTGGGGATCTAACATACAGCACAATGATCACAGTTAACAGTACTGTGTTATATACTTGAAAGTTGCTAGGAGAGTAGATCCTAAATCTTCTCACCGCAGAGAAGAAATGGTTACGTGACGTGATGGAGGTGTCAGCTAACACACAGTAATCATTTTGCCATATAGGAGTGTATCAGATCAACACTTTGTATACCTTAAACTTAAAATAAAGCTGGGAAAAAAGTCAGCCTAAAAGTGATCTGTGGAGCACCTAGGAGGAACAGGAGCTCAGGCAAACACCAAGATCTTTGCAAAATGTGGTTTGTTCCCGATGTGGCAGGAGAGCCAACTGATGCAGAAGCCACCCTGAAAGGAGTGAGAAGCAGCAGTGAGATGCCGGGCTGGAAGCAGGGCCCAAGGGCAGTTCCTGATGCCCGAATGCCTGCAACATGTGGGCGTTTGAAGCACAGCAGTGCACGATGCAGATGGAATGAATACAGAAGCCAGTGCCTCAGAAGACCTAGCGGGATGGCTCTGGATTGGATTAAAAATACTCATGGTTACAAATAAAATCAATGGGCATTTATTGCCCAGAAATTCTCAATGTCTCAATCTATTTGATTTTTAAAAATTGTTGTAAATATACATATAACATGATTTTCTTGAGATAGCCTACACACAGGTGTTGCCTGAATAGGGACACTTACATGAAATATCTAGAATAGGCAAATTCATGGAGGTGGAAAGAACAATAGAGGCCGTAATGGGCTGGGGGAGGGGAGAATGGGGAGTGATTGCTTAATAGTCACAGATTTCCTGTTCAGGAAAATGAAAAAGTTTTGGGACCAGACAGCCATGATGGTTTGCACAATGTTGGGAATGTAATTAAAGTCACTGAATTGTATACTTAAAAATAGTTACAATGGCAAATATAGTCCTTTTGATTTTCAAAAATATAATTTAAGGGCTTCCCTGGTGGCGCAGTGGTTGAGAATCCGCCTGCCGATGCAGGGGACACGGGTTCGTGCCCCGGTCCGGGAAGATCCCACGTGCCGCGGAGCGGCTGGGCCCGTGAGCCGTGGCCGCTGAGCCTGCGCGTCCGGAGCCTGTGCTCCGCAATGGGAGAGGCCACAACAGTGAGAGGCCCGCGTACCGCAAAAAAAAAAAAAAAAAAAAAAAAAAAATAATAATAATAATAATAATAATTTAAAATCTGACATAATGCATGACTGCTGTAAAAAATCGTACAAAGTAAACCGGTCTAAAGTGTGAAAATTCTCTTGCTTAGCTAATACATTTTTCTATCCTATACATGCAGGATAATAGCATATCTACTGTTTCGTAATTGTCTTATTTAACAGCATACTGTGAACATCACACCTTACCAGTTGATTATATATCTATGTCATTTTTTGTGATGCTTGTGTATTATTTCAGTGTTTGGATGTACCCAAAGTTTTTTAGTTGAAAGTTGATTGAAAGATATATAGGTTCTTTCTAAACATCCCTTTTGTAAACAATACTGCAACTAGGAATGTTGCACCTCGGTCTCTGGCAATTCTCTACCTAATCACTTGGAGTACATTCCTAGAATGCCTGGGTCAAAGGTTCTGTACATGCCTAGGCTTTCAACACAGGAATCTCCAAGGAGTTTTCCGGTACACTGCAGCCAGGTCCCTGACTCTACATGAAAGTCAGCTCCTCTAAAGCAGGAATCTCCCAAGAAAGGAAGGAATTAGAGACCGTTGGACATCAGTTCAAGTCAAGTGCCCATTTCCAGAGTACCCTTACTCTATTTACTAAAATGAAAAAGACAAAAAAGATGACAGAAATATACATCTATAATGGGACTACAAAAGGTCCCAGACTCTCATTATAACCCCCAAATAATTTTGTTAGCAACCCAAACATCATTTACTGAACTAAAAGGAAGGTACCAGGAGTCGGCACACATATACTCCTCCGATGGATGAGCAAGGTGATCAGTAAAAAGTGAAGCGGGATTTGCAAGCCCCTGTTCCGTTCTCCCTCCTCGGGGGGTGGGGGGGGGGTCCTGGAAGCACGATCAAGCTAAAGGAAAGTCGCATCTAGCACTGAAGAGATGGCAGAGGTTAGTCTGAGGAAGAAAATGTTCGTTCTACCAGGAACCACCATATTGTTGTATTTTTCCCTCCTCAGAGCCGGCTTGAGGGTCACACGGAGAGAGAAAAAAAAAAAAACACTAGGAAGGACTTTGGATACTCAGCTAAAGCCATCCCCAGGCTGTGGTTGCAATTGAAGTGAAGTGCAATTTAATTCTGTTTTGAGGAATCTTGTATTTACTCATTTTAGAGAGAGAAAGGGGGTGGGGGGCGAGAAGGCAAAGAGAGGGGTTAGCTTACCAACCTCCGAAAAAAGGAAGAAAGGAAAAATGTTTTTTTAAAAACTAACATTGGCTTTTGCTACTAGACTTTCTGAGAGGCGTAAAGGATGACCTCAGATCTGAAACAATTATGCTCCCATATTAATGATAAGATTGGCAATATTTTTTTTTAAAAAACTGTCATTAAGAAACTGTGGCCAGGAACCTGCCTTAAAGACTATATGAAATAATATGGAGATGAGATCATTGTAGCAAATGAACTTCTAAATAAATTAGAATTGGAAATTCAGTATGAAAAACGAACAATTCCCTCAAGGACCACTATGAATCTCTTTGAAGAAGATTATAAAGATGTGGAACATCTGAAAGAAGAGAGTCCTCCCTGTTTGCCTCAAGTAAGAGTAACCTAAAGCTTTATTAGGGACATGATCTTGACACAGAAGAACCAAAATCAAAGAATCTACACTCACAAAGAAGTTCCCCAAAGAACACAGGCGTACTGTGAATACTTAAACAACACCATTTATAACTTCAGCAGTGGTATTCCTGCAGGTGTGAAATCTCGCTTTTCCTATTATCAAGTTAATGCTGTTGGTAAAAAAATCAACAAGGCAGTAGTTAGTAAATATAAGAGCCTACATCAACCAACAAAGTCTATGAGTTCTGTGGCCAGAAATCTCTATCACAGATTTACTGATAAAGAAAGGATACCAAAGGTCATTATTTTATAGTGGAAGCTGACATACAGGACTTCACAGCTTTGAAAATTGACAAGAGGTTTCATCTGATAGTGAATATTTTATGACACTGAAAGAGGCTATTAGAGATCTGAAGGGGGCAGAGAGGACTTACCTATTATGTTACAACCTAAAGCCCTTGTGAGCTTTTGAACTGATCAGCAATAGAGTTTAGAGGCTGTTCCTATAATTTGCTTTTTAATACAATTTTTAAGATTTTTTTTCCTGTTTCTTATAAAAATAAAATACTTTCTGAGGAAGCAGATATATTTTAAAATTTACTTCATTTCACCATATTATTTAACCACTTACCCTGTGAGCCTCTGTGCTAGGCACATAATGCAGCTAAAAATGTTCATGTCTAGTTTTTGTGCTTAGTGGGCAATGCCGCAGACTTCAATAAGATGAGTACAGTGGTAGTACTGGAAGAAAAAGATCAAAAAGTTAAGGTCAAGGATACCCAGGCACTTTGGAATTAAATGTCATTAGTGTCTGACTTCCATCAATGACATCTCAGTCCGCAGGCCAGGCCTAGAAGCTGGACCTGGAAGCAGCTTATGCATCTGATTATTCTGCTTTTCCATACGTCATTAGGGAAGAACTTACCTGAACTGCATTCAGTATAAACCAGACTGTAAACTTCAACCTATAAAGCATTGTAATGAAAGCACTAGGTTTCTCTTCTGCGCCTGGGGACAC
The DNA here is from genome assembly GCF_026419965.1 of Kogia breviceps. NCBI lineage: Eukaryota > Metazoa > Chordata > Mammalia > Artiodactyla > Physeteridae > Kogia > Kogia breviceps. Next base: position 55,783,161 of record NC_081328.1, read on the forward strand.
TGGTCTGTCTACGGTCTACGTATGTTACATCAGTGGCTTGGCAGGCCTTATCCCTGCAGCAGAGAAAGTGTCTCACCAGATGACACCATCATGGAGATGACCACGTAGTACATTACGAACGCTGCAAAAAAAAAAAGAAAAAGGAAGAAAGAAGAAACGTTACATTGACCTAATCAGTTGCCAAGAGTGTCCACAACAACTGACCATCATGCTGGGCGATCTAGACCTCTGTGATGCGGGCCATTAATGGAAAACATTGTTGCCCAGACGAGGAGAATTCAACTATAGAAAGACTGCACCTTAGTAGAGTAATCAGCAAGGTGCTTTAAAAAAGGAACACGGTTAACTCCAGAAACAGGAAATTCCTAAGAAGTACTACGATTTAGAATTCTGTATGAGTCACATTTGGAAGTGCTTGCCAGGCTCAAACAGTTTCCCCTTTTCTGGGGACAGCTTTATCTCTTTTTGGCAGACTCCCAGGGTGGGCCTCTAACAGCTGCACCTACATCATGTGCCTCCAAATTAAGGATAACAACAGATTGGAGCCAGAGCAGTGCCAAACCCAGACGAGCTCGTTTGCGCTCTGTCCCAGAGGTCTGAGTGAGCACTGACGTGCTGGCAGCTGGGGCAGCTCTACAGAGACATCTACAAACCCCTGGTGCTGACATTTTGTCCTAGGGCAATGCTGGTATAATCCTGATATCTAATGCTGGTCATTCTGGCCGCAGATGGATGTCTGTATATGTTCTGCATAAAGCAGATAAGCAAAATATAGAAGCTTGTAAGAGAAAAACATGCAAAAGGAGAAGAAATAGACGGCTAAAGTTCCTGCTGCAGCTAAAATTCCAGGAAACTTGTGGCTAGCTCTGATGTGCTGCTAAACTGCTAAGTTCTAGTGTACTTGAAAGTTTCATTATTTAGAAGGTGAATCATGACCACATCTTTTGTTTTACCTCATTAAAGCTTGCATATAACCTTGGACAGCCAAGCCACCCAAAGTTCACCATCTTTCCAGACACACTGTACCATGGAATTGAAAGCGTAATATAGGAGCCAGTGGACCAAATCAAGTTGGCAAGAAAAAAGAGGTTATCTACCATCTCCACTTAGGGGTCCTCAGCCAGGAGCCCCTCCATCATGTGTACATTCAATGCTCGATCCTCTCACCCTTCGTTGTAAGTGCCTGGGAAGACCCCAACTTTCGTTAAACCTGTATTAGGGAGATCAACACTGGTAGAAGACACACATGAACAAAATGAACGGAAAGTCTCACTTTACATGAGTGAACACTGGCTTCAAGTGGAGCCATGGTTTTCTGCCTGCCAACTCCACTATGTCCCCATAATGTATTCACTCTATCATTGGATTGGATAACTAATTAAATGACAGTCAAGTATATTGCTTCTCACGCTTGAACACCTCATTCTTTTTTTCACTCTCAGGAGAAAACATTGCTTTCCACTTGACTGTGAAATTGAAGCAATTAAAAGAGAATGTCTTCATAAGCTTTCACAACCTCAGCAACCAACCAGGTTTCACTGGACCCATAGACTGACTTTCTTCCCACTAATGTGAATTTCATTCCCGTTAGTGTGAATGAATAACATTCTTCTCTCTAAGGCCAAAATCCACACCTGTGCTCCTAATTCTACCACCATCCCCCCACCCCCCTCAAGAATACTCTCTGTCAAACGCCTGCCCTCCCACAAGGGCTGCTTTTTAGGTGAAATGGGAGATTTCTAGTGACAAATAGATGAAGACAGTGATCCAGGTAACTTTGAGCCCCTTACAACAAACTCTGAGGAAAACAGTGGCATAATACACATGTGAAAACCCTAATATTATCCATTCCCATGCCAAGTCCATCTGTGTTCTCAACTAGCAATTAAAGCTCTACAAAATCATAGAAATCTCTATGATTCATCAGCAGAGACTGAAGAAACGTGTAGGATGACAGGAAGTTCTGCTTCCTCTTCCACAAAATTGTTTACAGTAAATGAATACCTGGTTTTGGCAACTTATCTGTCAAACCCTCTGACACTCAGCTTTTTCTGAGTTCAATTTATTTTTAAAAAACTATGATTTTATTTTAAACTACAGTATCTCCTTTAGTATTCTTTCAGCCTACTGCACAGGATAAATGAGCTATAAAGATATCTTATTTCATGCACATTTAGCTGGGTATAGAATTTGAGGTTAACAGTTCATTTTCTCTCAGCTCTTTGAGGGTATTATTCTATTGTTTTATGACATCTTTTGGCTGTTGATCCTGGGTTGATAATCTGTCTTTTTCTATTTTATTATTTTTTAATATTTCCCCTTCTCCTCTTTCTTTCTATCCCATGTTTTGAAAGCTTACTGCAACATAGTTGTTGGATTTTTGTTTGTTTTTAACTCTGCACAGGATACATTGATTTTCTAATCTGAGAACTCATGTCTTCAATTCCTCAAAAATCTCATACATTTTATCTTTGAACAATTCCTCTTATTTATTCCCTTTATTTTCCTTATTATAAAATGCCTATTAGATGTGCTGGACACCCTCATTCTGTCTTTCATGTCTTTTAATCTCTCTCCAATATTTTTCCATCTCGTCCTGTCTTTGCACTAAATTTCATATGATTTCTTCAGAGGTATTTCTGGTTTATTAATTTTCTGTTTAGCTGTTTCTAATCTGCTATAAAACTTATCTGTAAGTTTTTAATCTTAACTGTTATTAATCACTGTGTCTTTAAATAATAATGGGTTATTTTCCTATTAGTCTTCCTTTTCATTGTCTCCTATTTTAACTAACCTATATTACTTCTTTAACCTTTTAGTTATATATTTTATAGTCTCTATCATAATTTTTATTATCAGTACTTGAGATTGCTAATAGTCCCTTTTTTTTTTTTTTTTTTGGTCTGCTGATTCTCTTTCATGGTGGATTTTGATGGTGAGTTTAGCTTCCAGGAGGAATATGTACTTTTACCTCTCTTGCTTTGTGCCCTGAATTCTGGATATGTTTCTATAGAATTATTCGTGTCTTCTCTGTGGGGCTCCAGGATAATAGGAGGAGGAGGAAGAGAAAGAATATCAGCAATAACAAGTAACATTTTTTGAGCTTTTATGATTTTCTAGGCATTCTTCTTTTTTTAAAATTTTATTTTTTAGATTCTACATACAAGTGATAACGTACAGTATTTGTCTTTCTCTGTTTGACTTATTTCACAAAGCATAATATCCTCAGGTCCATCCATGTTGTTGCAGATGGCAAAATTTCATTCGTTTTTATGGCTGAGTAATATTCCATTGAATATATATATACCACATCTTCTATATCTATTTATCTGTTGATGGACACTTAGATTGCTTCCATGTCTTAGCTATTGTAAATAATGCTGCTACGAACACTGGGGTGCATGTATCTTTTCGAATTAGTGTTTTTGTTTTCTTCAAACGTATACCCAGGAGTAGAATTGTTGGATCAGGCCTTGTTCTATAAACTTTACTTATACTAATGAATTTAATCCCCCCCAAAACTATATATATATTTGTATGTAATATAAACTATATATATAATATGAACTATGTGTAATATTAACTATATATTATTAGCTATATTACTATCTGTATACATTTTTAACTATATATACACACACATACATACTGTATACACACACACACACACACACACACACACACACACACACACACACACACACACACACACACAGTGTTATCTCCATTTTTATGGATGAGAAAACCTGAGGGGGGGAGGTTGTTAAATAGATTATGCACAAGGTCACACAGCTATGGCAGGGCCAGAATTCAAACCCGAGCTTGGCTCCAGAGTATGTAACACTAACTGCTATGATATTGTTCTCAGACACATTGCTGTGCAGGGACAGTAAGCTCAGATCTCTTTCCTGTACCTGACCATGTGCGACATATACTCAGGATTCTCATTTTCTATGGAGGAAACTTGGTTTTTTTAACCCAGAGATTGGACAAAGAATACATATCCTTACTTTTCCTTTGGGTAGTAGGTGAGGTTTTTCTAGTTTCTCCTTCTAGCACCGAACAGTCCTGGGAAGCTTCTGGATTCATGCAGAGATATGAAGCCCAGCTTTACAACCTGTCAAGGACCGAGTCCTGGTCATGGGGTATTGAAATACCTCTTTGGACTATTGTGTTTCTGACATAGCATTCATAGTTCTGGCTTTAATTTCTCTTTTCAATTTTAGCCTCTGGCAATGTTTCTTCATTTCTCTCTGTTTCTTCCATTGATTCTTCCATTTTTTCCTTTATTTTTTCTTCTTCCTTTTTAAAGTTGGTTTACATCTGGACATCTGTGTTAGATGTATTTTACTCACTATGTCAATGTGCTTCTAGCTGGAGGGCAGGCATTTCCTTACCATATTTGGTCATATTTGTGGGGAAATCCTTGGGTTTAAGTAAGGAAAATAGCCCCACAAATAAAAATAAATCAGAGTAAAGGAGTCAAGAAAGAGGAATAGAAAGAATATACAAGAAACAGTTACAAGAAGTGAAACTAGTAAAATATATTTAACTAATTTTTTTTTTTTTTAATTTTTTTTTTTTTTTTTTGTGGTACGTGGGCCTCTCACTGTTGTGGCCTCTCCCATTGTGGAGCGCAGGCTCCGGACGCACAGGCTCAGCGGCCATGGCTCACGGGCCCAGCCGCTCTGCGGCATGTGGGATCTTCCCGGACCGGGGCACGAACCCGTGTCCCCTGCATCGGCAGGCGGATTCTCAACCACTGCGCCACCAGGGAAGCCCTTAACTAATTATTGATATTGTAGTTGTGAATCTTAATGCAATTGTAAGAAAGGCAAAGTGAAAATGATTCCTAAAATAGAGTCTATAGGGTCTAAAACAAGTGTAACAACAAAGTTAATAAAAACCTGAACTATATTTCAGGTGATTTAAAAGAAACTTAGAATCTTTGTTTGGGCCATTGACCTTTTATTGATGTAAAATTTTAACAGTGTTTTTGACTGTCCATCCCATCCCCCTTCCAAGAGGCATTTAGAACATCTTTTTACTTTGTTTTTGCCAGTTTTTAATGTAAAAGACATGTACTATTTCACTGTTAACTATTTTTAAAAACAGAACTAATTACCAAGGAGAGAAATGCCTATACAGAATACCATGACTTTAAATGTTTGTTTTAAAATTATACCTCTTTTCTCCAGAACATCTGTCAGCTTTATGATTATTAACATCTGTGGACTGGGAGCCATGTCAAATATTTGAGATTTCCCAATTCATGGACTTTGATTTCTTGTTTTGCGATTTACTTTGGCAGGTCAAGAAGTTTGTAACTCTTTACAGAGATAGACGGTGCAATGGGAATTGAAATACATTTCAGTTTTTTCCTAGTCTTCACGTTTAAAAATTGACCTGAATCTTTTCTTATTTTTTTTTAGTCCTTAGCGATCTGCTTGCTTTTATTTTGTTCAGATGCCTTATGAAATTCTACATCCATGATGAACGGAGCAGGAGAAAGGAATTTGTGCGTAATTCTTCACTTGTCCAATGTAGTTGTTTCTCCAAGGCAGGCTATGGGTTGCTTAACTTTTTTAGACAAAACAAAACAAAAAACTCAGCTCCATTGCATTCTGGGGTGTGCCTAAGTTAGTCAGATATGTCAATGGCAGTTGTGTTTAGGCATTAGTAGTGAAAAAAAAAAAAAACAGCTGAAGATTTTTCTCATACAAATTTAACTACTTTGTTTGGTTAGTTACTCATTTATTGCCCTTCACCCCATCTTAGTCTCATCATGTCTGAAGAGCTAATTCCATTTTCCTTGTTTACTATTTCCCCCCTGATCCCTTGAGTTGAAAGGCCGAGTGAACAAACACAGGGTTTGTTTTATTCCTAACCAACCCCGGAACAGTCATTTCCCTGCAGAATAATTGGCTTAGGGAAGAAAAGACAGAAAACAGAACAAGTTCATCATGTGCGGATTGCTCTGGCTACACCCCTTCTCAGAAACGAGCCTGGGTAAGAACTGTTGGGAGTAAGCATTCATTTAAAGAATATACGGAGAAGTGGTAATAAAGAACTTTAAGTTGTTGCCGTAGACGAAGGGAAGTGTGCTTTCACAGTGTTTCCAGCGCGCTGTTTTCTCTCATTATCCTGACAGTAAGTAAAGCTCTGTTTTGTTGTGCCATATGCCAAATCAATCTGTTTTTCAGATGTTTCCAAATACTTAGGTGTTTTGTATTGAAGACCTGAAGACAAAATGTTTCTATTTTTTCCTAACCAACTTTTATTGTGTAGATACAACAGTAGAATATAGGAAAATAGTAAAATTTGCTTCTGTACTAGCTGAGGGAGAATTGTCTGAATATTTGGATATGCAAATCTAAAAGAATTTAATTTTGAGATTATGAAAACTGAAAAAAATGTTCTCTGTTCATTTGCAAACATTTGGGCAAAATTACTTTCCTGTGTGATCTTCCTTCCTTTCTCTTTCCTTCTTTCTTTCTTTCTTCTTTTTTCTCTCTCTCTCTCTCTCTTTCTTTCTCTCTCTCTTTCTTTCTTTCTCTCTTTCTTTCTCTCTTTCTTTCCTTACTTTGTAGTTTGTTTCCTCCACTATTCAGGGACTTCTGAATTCAGAAAATTGACATAAATTGTTTTATTCTTCCTGTGTATCAGAATCAAGTTTCAAGTCCTTTGAGTCTGGATTGTTATCTGATGGCTTAACTCGTGATAAAAGTTTTTCAATTCAATCTGGAAGGTAAATCCGAAAAGAAAGTACTTCCTTGGGATTGTTTCTAATGGATATAATTAATTATTTAGATGAGTTTAATTAATCAGAATTTTTATGTTAATTTGATTAGCTCTGGGATGTCTATTCAGATGTAAAGAACACAAAATTATTATTATTCAGATGAGATACAATTCAACTGCTCTGTTTATATAGTTGAGTTTCTGGTATAAAATGTCAAAAATGGGAAGTATCTTACAGGTTCTGAATCAAAGTATCTTTTCCATTGTAATTGTAATTGTTGTAAAATTGTGATAATAGTTCACTCTACTTCCCTGTCATTACTCTTCTTCCAAATAGTTTACAGTGAGTATATTTGATGTCAAATTTTACAGTCATGATTATTGAAATAATATTTTAAATCCTTTTTTTTTTTTTTTTTTTTTGCAGTTCTTAAAGTTAGGAAATATTTTCCCCAAAAATATGATCAAGGTTTTTCTTTTCTTTTTTTTTTTTTTTTTTTTTGTGTTACGCGGTTGTGGCCTCTCCCGTTGCGGAGCACAGGCTCCGGACGCGCAGGCGCAGCGGCCATGGCTCACGGGCCCAGCCGCTCCGCGGCACGTGGGATCCTCCCGGACAGGGGCACGAACCCGTATGCCCTGCATCGGCAGGCGGACTCTCAACCACTGTGCCACCAGGGAAGCCCCAAGGTTTTTCTCATTACACTTATTTTTCTAGTTGATACTCCACCATGTTTACTTTCTCTTTGTTTAATGAACAGGCTAAATGCATATGAAACAAAAAAGTGTGTACCAGCAAACTCAAGCACTTCTGTGCAAGAATCTTCTTAAGAAATGGAGGATGAAAAGACAGAGCTTATTGGTATGTCTGACCATTTACCTCTTTCCGAAGTGAGCATTATGCTTTTATTTCATTGCCTCATGATTCTCTTATTCTATATTTTAAGTAACAGACTGCATCTATTTTATTTTATGTTTTTTAAGGAGCTGTAAAGATGTACATTTTCTTTATTGAATGAAAGACTCTTTAAATTCCGTAGTGCTTTACAATTTTCAAAAGTTTCCCACACATGATTTCATATAATCCTATAATAACCCTTTTTTTCTCCTACCCCTATATTGTCCCTCCCCCTTTCCCTCTCCCCACTGGAAACCAGCAGTTTGTTCTCTATATCTGTGCAGACTGCATCTATTGACTTTGAATTTGTCTCTAGTTACACTTGTCGAACTGAGAGACTCACAGCAGTCTCTGAAAAGTAATGTAGAATTAGAAAGACCAACTATTACTCATGTTGTTTTCAAAAGGAGAATAACTGAAAATCTAATTGTATGGTAAGTTATAGCAACTGTTAAAGCTGCTGTCATGGATAATAAATTTAGAGTCAAGAAATATTAAAAATAGTGTCTAGCAGAAATAGAGGAATTTATTGTAAATTGGGTGGACCTATTTTCAAGGCCATGAATTTTCTACACAGAGATTATTTCCAAGAATTATGACCAAGTAACACCCCTGTTTGTCAGCGTGCATTAAAGCCCCAAATTTCAATGCTTAACACAGCAAAGGTTTATTTTTCACTCTTTTCACAGCCTAAATAAGGGTGGCAGTGAAAGCGATGCGGGTTGGGTAGGTTGAGGAGTCTTCGCACAGTCCCTGGGAGACCCAGGCTCCTTTGTCGTGCGAGTCTGCCGGCGCCCTAGACTTTGCAGACATTCACTGGATCCTCCGCGGCCAGTCAGATCAGGAAGCGGAAGGACTGAGACAGAGAGAATAGGGAAGGTTGTGCAGGGTTCCATGAGCCGTGCCTGGAAACCGTGCAGATCATCTCGGCCCACGTTCCACTGGGGAGAACTCAAGCATCTGGTCCCACTTCATCGCCGGAGGCTGGGGATGTGGCCCAGCATTGCGCCAAGCAGGGGGAGGTGACTGACACTGATGGACCACTAGACGGTCTCTTGCACTTTGTCCCTCCTCATTCTCTTTGACTTCCAATACAAGGATATGGCAGTTGACAGAAATGTTTCTCTTTGCCATCGTGAGTCCTACCTGGGACACTGTGTGTCTTAGAGCCCAGGCTCTCCCGCCGTGCACAGAAGAGTGGCCGTCCTGTTAGGCAGCCTGTGAGGCTGGCTTCTGCGGTAGCTCGTGGCTTAACGCAAAAGTCTTGTTCTAGTGTTGGAGAATGATATATGTGACAACTAGCTCGATACAGACCTTTGATTGGGTTCCCTTTGCTCTGAAGAGTGAGAGCAAAGAGAGGCCAACTATATGGTGAAACTGGAATTTGTCTTCCATTGTCCTCTGGTGTTGACTGAGCTCCTTAAGGGAATACAATCTCAATGTGTTCTCTTTTTTTGTTATTTTTTTTATATAGGAATGGGGGTTCCCAATACTTTTAGGATTTTATATGGGCATATTTTCATACTTAAAAGAAAATGTGCATTTTCCTGAAATGCCTCCTCAGGATCTGGGAAGGGTAGATAAATTTAACAGCTCTTCTATGGATGTTGTGTACACACCGATCTCCAACATTACCCAGCAGATAATGAATAAGACGGCATGTGCTCCCTTTTTGAAAGGTAGGTATGCTGATGGCAAAAAAGTATTACGATTTTATCTTTTTGAAAAAGTGTGTGCCTTTTTAATTTGAAGTCACAGTTATCCATTATGCAAATGATCTAGGTATCAGTATAGCACACAAATTTGGTCAGTTTTTTCTTTCTCTCATAGCAATTAGCCTTTTAAAGCCTTTCAGCTTGATGAGGGTCCACTTTAGGTAGGCCTACATTTCTACTGGGATTTAAATAAAACAATAGATTTGTAATTGCAGATGTTCAGAATAATACCTAGGAGGCATAGGCTATTGGGCAGCGTGGGTGTTTTAACATGGAAATATAATGATTAAGATTTATACTTGAGGAAAAAACAAATAAATGTAAGACATTAGGTCATGGTTATATGCTAATTTCAGAACTATGAAAATTAAGGATGGATAATCTAAAGATTTTCTGTCTGCATATGGTATAATTTGTAAGCATCTTTAAAGGTCTTCATTCTAAATGAGGTTTCTGTGTAACTGGTAGAAGCAGAATGTGCCTTTCACTCACGGGCAAGTTGGGTGCAGTCTGGTTAGCTGCTCTTTAACCCTCGATTTCTAACAGGTACAATTGCTGGCTGTTACAAACAGAGTCACTTTGTGGTCTTGGTTCCTGTATAAAGCAAAGACCATATGAAGTGCCTTTGCTTTTAGTAAATCTAAAATCTGAAGTCCTCTGACCACGTAATAACTGCTACGGTTACCTCTGTTTCTGTATCCCAATTCCCTTATGCGTACTACCTCGGCAAATAGTTTTATATACCTAAAACTTGCTCTGATACCTGTCATTATTAAAAGAAAACATTTAATTCTCATGCATGTCTCCTGATTCTAGAATCTAAAACGACAAAAAATTTCCCTTTTTGCCTTTTGGGATAAGTTTAATTTAAAGGGAAAATGATTTTAGTTAACTCCACTGGAAAATATGTGATGACAAAGTTGGATATCACAGTCTATTCTGGTGAAATTCTAACAATCCTCTGTGTCTGTTTTTCACCATGCAATTCACAGGAAGAAGAGTCACTGGGGCACCGGATCAAAAATACATGGATAAAATACTTCTAGACAATTTCCCATACACCGTGGGAGTCATCTTTAATGACACTTTTTCTTATAAGTTAAAATTTTATCAGGGATATTATATTCCAATTTTGAAGGAAGAGCTTTTCACAGGTGACTTTCCATGTAAAATATCACTATGGCATTTTTCATGTTTTTAACACATGGAGTAGGATGGGATGGGCAACAAAGATACTTTTGATGGCACAAGAAAAAATACACAAAACACATTTTATTGCTGAGCTTATTCCAAAGTCAATCATATCTTCCCCCTCTAGGAAGGCTCTCAAAAAACCATTGAGTCATCCAACAGTTACATAGTGAATTCCCAAGTGCATGTTGGAAAGGATGCAGAGGTGACCCAAACTGATAGGTCCCAGACTCAGGTGAGAGTCCAGGTTAGCAGGAAAGGCAGCCAGTGAACAATTAATGACCAGCGCAAGAAAAGGTACTTGGGGGACTCAGACCAGGGGTTCCTAAGAAACTGTGCGACTAGAGAAGTTCTGCCTGGAGAAGTGATGGTTACAGGAACACCAGAGGAAATGGCATGTGTGGGGTGTGGAGGACATTGCATTCCAGATAGAAGAGGAGGCTGCGGGGGCCCGGGGCTGGGAGAGAGCGTCTGTTAGTTGGTATGGGAGAGCAGCAGTCCTGTATAGCTGGACAGGGCACACAAAAAGGAACGGGATGGGAGAAGGAGGCCGAAGTTACTCGAGGGCTAGACCCTGTGCCGTCTTAAAAACCTAAGGCAATGGAGAGCCATCAAGGTACTTTAATCAGGGCAGAGACATGATTAGATTTCCAAGCCTAAGGGAGTGCTCTAGGATTTAGCCCAGAGAACGGATTGCAGAGCATGCAGTGAAACATACTAGTGGACTGATGGTGGCTTAGACCAGAATGGAGATGTTTTTAAATTGTGGTGGCCAGGAAAGACCTCTGTGATGAGTTAACTTTTGAAAAGAGATCAGGATGGAGGGAAGGAGTGAGCCATGGATCTGTCTGGAGGGAGAGCATTTGAACACAAAAGAAGTTCTCATACTGCTGTGTGTTTGGCGTTCTCAGGCACAGCAAGGAGTCCGGGATGGTTCAAGCAGAGGGTTTGCTTTCGTCTTCTTTTTATTTTCTAAGACTTTCTGTGCGTACCATGTTTTCCATGAATCAAATTGCCATATTAGAGACTTCATTTGCTCCTTTTATCTATGTGGTGAAGTCTCCTCTAGATCGTTCTTTCTTGGATTCTCGTTTCTTATTTTCCAATTGCCTTCATCTCTTAATGTTGGTTCTGCTTTTTTCTTTGTGCTTATAGCTCACTGTTGGGGTGCAGATAATGAGTTTTCCTGTTCACTGGCTAAATACTGGAGCAGAGGGTTCGTGACTTTACAGACTGCTATCAATGCTGCTATTATACAAGTAAGAAGAGTTCTAATAACTAATGTGAATGTATTCCAGAGACGTCAAGGTTTTGGTCAAAGATGATGTCTACTCACATTTTCATGGGTTTATATATGAAGCAGGCATCCAAATGGTGAAATTGAATTTTAGGCAAAGGAGCACATTACTTTTTTTTTAACCTTAAATTTTCAAGTAGTTATAGAATGGCAGGAAGTTTCAACAACAATGTACAGGGAGGCCCATGTGCTGTTCATCTAGTTTCTCCTGAAAGTAACATCTTGCATAACCACAGAACAGTATTAAAACCAGGAAATGTACATTGGTACAATCCCCATAACTTATTCAGATTTCACCAGTTTCTATACTTTAAGTAATGATTTTGTTCATTTGAACCCTTCTTTAGATCACGACAAATCACTATGTGATGGAGGAGTTGATGTCAGTTACTGCTATAAATATGAAGACATTACCCTTTATTTTTAAAGAGAACCTTCAAAATGAGATGTTTATTTTTTACTGCTTGCTTTACTTCTCCCCATTTATATATTTTTTATCACTCAATGTTACAAAAGAGAGAAAAAAGTATAAGGATTTGATGAAAGTGATGGGTCTACAAGATTCAGCATTCTGGTGAGTGACTGACTCAAGTAGTTCAAATGAGTAAACAGAGAAATTCAGAAGCAGTGAAAATGTGTTACTGTTTCAGAACACCATGATTTCAACTTGATACATTGCCTACTTTGCTGTTGGCATTGTTCCGACTTTTCAGTTTAGTCTTTGTTAAGTTTTGCTCTGCAAGATTGCGATTATAATTTGCCGGGCACTTTTTCTGTGCCATAAGCATGTTAAGCCAATGCTATGATAGAGGTACCAGTAAGATCACAGAGAATGAAAAAGAGCTGCCCGTTGTCAAATGGATGGTGTGTGCAGGGACTCAAACCCAGGAGCCCTAATTTTTTAAAATTTTTTATTGGAGTAGAGTTGATTTACAGTGCTGTGTTAGTTTCGGGTGTGCAGCAAAGTGAATCAGTTATACAGATACACGTACCCACTCTTTTTTAGATTCTTTTCCCGTATAGGTCATTACAGAGTACTGAGTAGAGATCCCTGTGCTCTACAGTAGGTCCTTATTTGTTACCTATTTTATATATAGTAGTGTGGATATGTCAACCCCAGTCTCACAGGTTATCCTCCACCCCCCGCCCCGCTTTTCCCCCTGGTAACCATAGTTTGTTTTCTACGTCTGTGACTTTATTTCTGTTTTGTAAATAAGTTCATTTGTACAGTTTTTCTAGATTCCACATATAAGCGATATCGTATGATATTTGTCTTTCTCTGTCTGACTTACTTCACTCAGTATGACAATCTCTGGGTCTATCCATGTTACTGCAAATGGCATTATTTCTTTTTTATGGCTGAGTAATATTCCATTGTAAATACGTACCACATCTTCTTTATCCGTTCCTCTGTCGATGGACATTTAGGTTGCTTCCATGACCTGGCTATTGTAAATAGAGCTGCAATGAACATTGGGGTGCATGTGTCTTTTTGAATTATGGTTTTCTCAGGGGATATGCCCAGTAGTGGGATTGCTGGGTCATATGGTAGTTCTATTTTTAGTTCTTTAAGGAACCTCCGTACCTCTCTCCATAGTGGCTGTATCAATTTACATTCCCACCAACAGTGCAAGAGGGTTCCCTTTTCTCCACACCCTCTCCAGCATTTGTTGTTTGTAGATTGTTTGGTGATGGCCGTTCTGACTCTGGTGTGAGGTGATACCTCATTGCAGTTTTCATTTGCATTTCTCTAATAATTAGTGATGCGGAACATATTTTCATGTGCCCAGGTGCCCTAATGTCAACTCTCCTGCTTGGTCTACCCTTAGTTATCACTTGATTTCTCTACACTTCCTCTTGTTGAAGAAAGTATGATCCTATAATGGCTAGCTTCTGTTCCGAGATTGGGTAACTTGGGGTATATTTTTTGGAGCAACTAAATACCATATGTTGGAGTTGAGATAACCTATAAAAGTGCCCAGCACATAGGCTGGCATATAAGAAGCACTTAATAAGAGCATTTGCTTCATATATTGATATATTTATATCATATCTTGCTCCATTTTACAAATGATTTAAAGTGATTTAAAAATATATATTTCATCATATTTATCATGTATGTATGTATCTATGCATGTATTTGTATTATAAAAAAATAAATAATTGATGAGTAGAAACAAAGATTTAGCAAAATAATAAATAGGTAATATTAACAGATAAATATGCAAATCATACAAGTTCTAAGCTTCTAAGAGGCCAAGGCAGAGAATTCTGCAATACCATCAGTCACAAAATTCATACTGTCTAGGAAAAGAAAAAATGAAAAATAATCTGTTCGCTTTCCCCTAAAAGAAACCTAGCATTTTTCCAATGTTGAATCCTGGGAGATATTTCTTGTATACTCTCCATATCAAGAAAATACTCTTTATGGATGTGGTACTATCTGGAATGGATGAGGGACTATTTATTTAACAATCCTTTGCAAGGTACATGTTCCCTGAAATAAAATTAAGGTCTAGGAAATTTAAAATTTTCTATGAAGTATATTTTATTAACAGAGAGAGTTTTCATTCTAATATAACTGAACTGTGAAATAGAAAAAGAGGAAACTGGGTCTTGAAATGAAAAAAGAGAGGAGAGGAGTGTTTTTGCGGTGGAAGCTTGGGAAATACAAAGGAATGGATGGAATTTGTTAGGAGGGAAGAGAGAGAGGAACTATGGAGAAATGACCATCTTTCAGCCCAGGGCTTTTGCCCCGTGGGACAGCGTCCCTGCAGCCACCTTAGAATAGGTAGGCACAAGCCAACTCTAGATTAAAATCAGAAAGTACTGGTTATTTAGATGTGGTTTCATTCTCAGGATAAATGCTTCTTAATATGCATGTAACCTAAAATTTAGCAAAATGAATAGATGTCCTTAAAACTGAGAAGGAAAAATTTCTGAAACATTTTTATTAAGTACAGAGTGTCTACTAGAAATGAGTTTTACAGCACACCACCCCTGATTTTGTTTTGTTTTGTTTTTTACTAATGCCATAAATGTGAAATGTAGTCAATATTTATTCTATAAATGTGATGTCTGAAATTGTTTTATCCTGAAGATTTTCATAGATTTATTAACATCCCCTCAACTCCCTGCAATAAGTTCCTTTTTCTAGGTAATGTTTTAATTTCCTTCATTTGTAGTTCCCTTACCCTGTGGTTTTTCAGTTCCTACCTATGGCAGTTCCCTTCTTGACTCAGGAAGTGAATTCTGCAGACTGCGGTGTGCTTTTCCAAGAACGCTGATGTTCTAACACAGTCTGAATCCTTGTAATGACAAGAAATTTTAAAAGGAAGTCAAATGAGCAATAATTAAACATGTTCTATTGGAACATATTAATGCAAGTTCCTGGTTTGATACTTCTGCTGTTTTATCCAGCAGTTGAATTATTATTAAGCAATTTTATGTAGAAGAAAGAGCTCTGGGCTGAATGAAAGCCTACAGCTGCTATCTTAGCTTTGTTATTGGCTTACGTTGTTGACCTTGAGTATGCCCATTAACTAGGAATACGAACTGCAGTTTACTCATCTGGAAAATGAGAAGCTTGGACTAAAACATCCTGTAGGCCTCTTAGATTGACTGCTATTTCTAATAACTACTTCATAAAAATGTGAACACCAGCACATTTAAAGCAAAACAGTGTGAACATTTAAGGGTGTGCCATAAGCTATATTGGTTTAAATAAAGAAGTCATGAATAGGAATAGCAAGACTGGAATGGGCTTAGTACAGTTATGAAATTTCAATTTTCTGCAGCTAGGGAGGGTGGAGGTGCTGCTGGCTGAGATCGTCAAGAATGGTCAAGTTATCATCTGCCCCCAGTACATCCGTGGTTACTTGATTGATCAGAAGCTGTTAAGTTTCCTTCCAATTTTATAATTAGAACACTTTGGTAATATATAATAAAACTGAAGGTACAAAAATGCTAATCTCATTTATTTCAGCAATTTCACGTTAAAGAAATTGTTTTGTGCACTTTCCCCAAAAAGGCAAATACAAGAATATTTTTAGCAACATTGCATTAGAAATAAAAATTGGAAACAACCTAAATGTCCACGGGCAGGAGAACATTGAGGTATATTTATACAATGAAATGTTATACTACAGTGTATAGTATTGTACATGTTGTGGATAAAGGCAAGTTGCAGGAGAATACAGACAAGATGATACTGTTTATGCATATTCATATTATTTTTATAATACTTGAATACAGAGCTGATACCTAGCCATGGCACCGGCACAGCCATTGTAATATTAGTAATATTTTAGTTATTAATCTAGGTGGCAGGTACAATGGTAATCATTGTATTATTGTTTAGATATTTTTATATGTTTTAAGTATATCATAATAAAGTTAAAACAACTGAAATAATATTTGTCTTTATTTAGGCTCTCCTGGGGTTTAATCTATGCTGGTTTCATCTTCATTACTTCTATAATCATTACAATTATCATAATATCTACCCAAATTATAGTCATGACGGGCTTCGTGGTTATATTTACCCTCTTTTTCTTATATGGCTTATCTTTGGTAAGTTCATACATTTATTACCATTTTCTCTGCTTTAGGTCTTAGTTATATGTAGCAAAAACTAATGTCTCAGCAGGCAACTATATAGCAGCTTCTTTCATGTGTGTGCGTGTTTGAGAAAGTCTTTATGAGTCTGAGAAAATGATGTAACCTAAATAAAATTGGACCTATTTTTTGCATCAAGGTCTGAATTAATGAAATTATGCATCTAAAAATTATTTTGACTATAAAACTATCTAGGACTTTTCTAGATTAATAAGGATGCTCTTAACAGCTGGACCCATCTTTTTAACCAGTGGTTCCCCATCATGTGGTAGTTTTTCACACCTCTTTGCCCTCTTCACCCTGCTCTGACTTCCCACGTAACCCCCTCTTCCTTCTCTGAACAAGAGCCTCTAATTTCTCCCACCCTCCAGGGTGTTTTCTGCAGAGCGTATGTAGATGCTCTTTGTTAATATATTAATTTAGTTTCTGTCCATCTTTCCAAGTCTGTATTTCTAAACTTTCCTCAGCTCTTCCTGCAGCTTTCCTCACTCTTTCCTTGGCAACAGAAACCCAGCATTTGAGTAGGGCAAATAAGGATTCTCTTTACAAAGAGGTTGAGAGAAGGACTGCGCATAATTATACCTTAATATTGTTCATCACTGTCTCCGTGATAAATATTTATGTTGTGATAGGAAGATCCTTATTTTAAGGTGCTACCAACCACTGTCAGTCTTATGGAATGTCTTCTCTGTCTTTCAGATAGCCTTGGCATTCCTGATGACTGTGCTGCTAAAGAAAACTATCCTCACCAGTTCGGTTGTGTTTGTCCTCACTCTCTTTTGGGGGGGTGTGGGATTCACTGCATTTTATAGACAACTTCCGTCACCTTTGGAATGGATTTTCAGTATTTGTAGCCCCTTTGCCTTCACTGCTGGAATTAACCAGGTGAGATCATAGTTAATTGGTTTATTATTGAATTTTCAAAAGAACTAGCCCCTTCATGATCTTCATAATCAATACTTTCAGATTAAGAGCTTTTATTCTGAACAACTCTACTCTAGAGCTAAATTTGAAAATGTTATTATTACACTGCAGAAAAATTGTCATCTCACGAGGAAACTTGAAGAAAAAATTCTTCCAGATAATTCTTCCAGATTTTCCTTTCTCAGATGTATTTTCACTTTGAAGTACTTTCTTCTAGTGTTTTTTCCTATATGCAAATATTTACCTTTCTTCTCTTATCACATAATGAAAGCATTCTGCTAGTTTGTTAAGAATTGTTGTATAAACCTCTTTTTGAAACCTCAAATATGAAAAACTTTCAAGACATAAATTTACAGTTTAATAAATAATTTAAGTGAATCAAAGTACTCATGAACTAGGTCAAGAAATAGAATGTGGACAAAACCCCAGAAGCATTTCTAAACACTCCTTCCTCCTAAATGGTAAAAGGTTTATGATAATCACCACCTTGCTTTTCATTATCATCTAAGTATGTGTTCCTAAAGACAACTTTTTAGTTTTGCCTATTTTTAACCTTATATAGGTGATATTGTACAAAGTGATTTTTGAAGATCTGGCTTTTTTCACTCAACATTATGTTTTTACATGTCATATACAATTTGCGTGTAGCTGTAGTATGGTTTTTATAGTATTCTATTGTGTGAATATACTATTTTCTTTTGATGGACAAAAATATTTTCCAGCTTCTGGAAAATATTTTTGTTATTAATAACTTGCCAATTATTAATAACTTGCCAATAAATTCTTGCACATATTTCCTAGTAAATATGGGTATTCAATTCTGTTTGGTATATGTTTGGGAGTTGAACAGTGTATGTATATCTAGTGCTAGAGTATGAATCTCTTAATCTTCATAGTTACTATCAAATATTTTTCCAGAGTGATTGCAGTTCTTTACTTTTGCACCAACAGTGTTTCAGAGTTTCATTTGCTCCAAATCTTCACCAACATTTGGTATTGTTAGTCTTTCAAATTTTAGCCATTCTGGCACATAAGTAATGATGTATCATTGTGGTGTTAATTTGCATTTTCCTGATTATTGATGAAGTTGCGTGAACTGCAGTATTTCTTTTGTCACAACTGAACCAATCATGTTATGACCCATCCATCTATCTTTGCACTGATAACCACATTGTCTCAATTGTTTTGCTTTATAATATGTCTTGATATCTGGTGGTAACGATTTTACTTTCTTTTCTTTTTAAAAGAAAATCTTATTTCTTTTTCAAGAGTGTCTTCTATACTAGGTTCTTAGAAATGATGAAAATTTTAGAATTAACTTAACAAGTTTTTTATATATATATATATATATATATATACGCGCACACACACACACACACACACATACACACAGTAGATGTGCTCAGAGCTGTTGAGATTTAGGTGCAGTTGAATTTTTCAATCACTTTGGGGAAACTGACACTTGTTTTTGGTCATGAACACATTTTATCTTCACATTCATTTCTCCTTAGTAACTGTTCCAGTTTTCTGTATAGATTCTTACACATTTTTGTTTGATTTATTCCAAAGGTTGTTTTTTGATACTTCTGATGCCATTATAGATAGCGCCTATGTTTAAATTCTTACTTTTAAATGTTTGTTGCTAATGTAGAGAGATGCAATTGATTTCTGTACATTGGCATTATGTCCACTATCATTGCTATATTCTTTTTTTTTAACATCTTTATTGGAGTATAATTGCTTTACAATGGTGTGTTAGTTTCTGCTTTATAACGTAATTCTTTTGTTAAATCTAGTATTTTTCTAGGTTTTATCTTGGGATTTCCTTATGTATAATCATGATGTCTACAAATAATGATGGTTTATTTTGTCCTTATGACATTTATTTATTTTTCTTGCCTAACTGCACAGGTTGGGACCTTTAGTATATACAACATTGAATAGAAATGCAGGGGGGAAGAAAGATTTCAACATTTCACAGTTAAGCATGGTTTTTGGTGTTGGTCTTCCTACACTGAATTCACCAGATTAAAGAAGACCTCTTATTGTCTTAGTTTGTAAAGAGACTTTATTATAAGTGGGCACTGAATTTTATCAGTTGCTTTTTCTGCAGTTATTAATTACATTATTTCTGCTTAAGTCTGTTTTATTTTGAATTACATTGATTGATCTTCAAATGTTGATCCAGCCTTACCTTCCTACAATAAACTCAACTTTGTCGTGAAATGCTAACAATCTTAACACAAACTGAGAAGTTGTAGAGTATCTAGGGTGAGGAACTGGGCTTGGGATCTAGACTTCCTGTTTTCTGAGTCCAGCTTTATTACTCTTCACTATGTGATTTTGACCTCATCTGGCTAAGCTACCCAACTTCTCTGTGCCTTAGTTTCATCATATGTAAAATGCAGATGAGAAATAATAAGTCCTATCTTATATGATTATAATGAAGATTAAATGGTATAATATAAAAAACACCTAGAAGAGTGCCTAGAACATGGTAGCTATTATTACATGGCAAAATTATAAATACAAATCTTTATTTATAGTTATAACTAGAAAAATTATCATCCTAATAAGAAACTTCAAAGAATTCTTCATATTCTTTCTAAAATGTATATTTCTTTGTTGCATGGAGTAGATAGTTTGCAATACTGTGATGACTTTATGAAAAAAGCAAAGGTATTATAAATTAAGTTCCTGTTACTAAAACACTGTATTTTTAAAGATCGGTATTTCCTTCTAATATTCCTTTGATTACTGTAAAATAGAAATAGTTTCACTAATAGCTTCTTTATGAGGGCTTCTTGAAAAAGCTACTTAATAAAATGATAATTCTTGCTGCTACACTGAATTATTTTTATTTAATTTAAATATTTATTGTTATTCTGTTTGAATCTTAGATTATCCACCTGGATTATAATATGAATGGTGTAATTTTTCCTGACACTTCAGGAGACTCATATATAATGATAGCAACTTTTTCCATATTGGCTTTTGATGCTCTTTTGTACTTGGTGTTGGCGTTATACTTTGACAAAATCTTACCCTGTAAGTAATAATGGATTTTTCTCTGACATCCTCAGATATTGAGCACATTGAAGATTTTTTTGTTAAGGTTATGTAAATATATTTTAAGAAATGAAGAATGACAGATATTTCCCA
Organism: Kogia breviceps; assembly: GCF_026419965.1. Taxonomy (NCBI): domain Eukaryota; kingdom Metazoa; phylum Chordata; class Mammalia; order Artiodactyla; family Physeteridae; genus Kogia; species Kogia breviceps. The sequence continues at coordinate 55,803,703 of NC_081328.1, forward strand.
TCACAGGCTGAATGAGTTCTTTATTTCTACTTTTTAGTTTTAATGGTCTGAAGGAACTGTTGTATAAAAATATTCTTCTGAAAGTGATATAGTGGTATACTGTAGTGATAATTTCAATGCATATTATAATTATGTAGTGTTAAATAATGTTACTCTTTTCAAGGATCCCGGAGAGTGTTTTCAAAGAATGATATTTAGGATTTGTATCAGGACGAGTGGAAATAAATTAGTTCTTAAGATGGTTTTGGTTAGCTTAGGGCCATTGTACGGTGAAATTGCTTCCTAGTAAGTATTTGTTCCTCTTACAAGAAGAAGGGTAAATGGTAAAGTAAGCGCAGCTGGACAGGACCTAAGGTAGGAAACAATCAGTGTTTTCCTCACTCCCCTCTGTTTACGGGAGGGCCATTTGTGCATCATTTAAGGAGATAACAAATGAAAATTACAGAGGATGATTTCATTGTTCTTTAAATTTTCCATATATTGCTCATATTTACAGAAGTATATTACCCAGTTAGATTTTCTTTATCTTGAAAACAAGTAAAAATTTCACATAAGCCTAGAATTCCTGCACACATACTAGAATCAGAATGCTTTTTCCTTGCAAAATCTTATTTATGTATCATATTTTTTATGTTCCTTCCACTTTGACTGTAGTTAAGTTTGTCGTATACATTCCTATGTATTTATTTGTATGTATTTCTGTCTTTTTATCACTTCTGGTTAATATCTGAAGACCCTTAATAATAAATACTATTTCATTTTTTAAAATCTAGAGCATGACCATATATTCATCCTGAACAAATTAACTTCCCCATGTACTTTTTATTCATATACCATATAGATTTCAGTATTATGTTCAATCATATTGTTGGGTCAAGTGATTTCTTAAGTTCACAAACATGTTTAAAATTATTTTTATGGGCCATATTAAGGCTTTTCCCGGCCAATGTTTGATTTAATCATTATTCTAAACACCTTTTAGAACACATTTTATTCAAACCTTTGATTTGTACTTCATCAAAAGTTCTGTTATATTGTTTAACTTTTGTAATAATTCTAATTTTCATTGTTTTCTTCACTCTCAAGCCTTCTTCTCAATGATAGGAAGTTAGAAAACAAAGAATTTCTTTACGATGCTTAAACATCCAAGACATTCTGTACTGTTCTGAATAAGGCTTCCTTGCTCATTGTTTCCATGTTACTGAACAGACATTTTATTGCCTCTTGATTAATTAGATGGCAGTGAGCACCGTTACTCTCCATTATTTTTCCTGAAGTCATCATCTTGTTTCCAGCACCAAAGGACTGATAGTAAGGTCAATGAGAAAGAAGTAGATCCTGAGTTCCCGGACTCTGATGATTCTTTTGAACGAGTAGCTCCAGAATTCCAAGGAAAAGAAGCCATCAGGTAATCACACATATACTAATATACGGGTGCAAGGTGAATGGATTTTTCAAAAGTTTAATTGAAATCTAGTTAATTTACAATGTTCTGTTAATTTCTGCTGTACAGCAAAGTGATTCACCTCTACACATATATACCTTCTTTTTCACGCTCCTTTCCGTTCTGGTTAATCCCAGGACAGAGAACATAGTTCCCTATTATTGCATCACCTCCGTCTCGTCTCCTCCCTGTTCCTGTCTCTTGTCCCCCACCTCTGTTTAATTGCTGCTCTTTTCTTTCTCTGAATCCCATTCCTTCATAGTTTTGTCTGGCTTATGTGGTCTAATGGAAGAAGTAAGAAATTTGGAATCAACATTTCTTAGATCTTAATACCACACTCCCCTCTCATTTGATGTGGAATCTTGTAGAAATGGTTAGTTTCTCTGAGTCTCTGTGTCCTTTACGAAACAAGGGTAACATCTACTTTATAGGGTTGTTTGTAACGGACTTACATGAGGAGCTTTTCACATATCTCTGCTCTCAGACCCTACCTCCAGGGATTCTAATTCAGGGACAGTGGGCTTGAACCCAAGTATCTGTGGATTTTAAAGAGCCCCGTAGATTTTCCTAATGTGCACTGAAGGTAAAGAATGAGAGAGTTTTAAACATTAAGCATTTGTTTAGCAGATATTCACACAGTGCTTACCCTGTACTGGACACGCATTTAGTTCTCACAAAAAGCTTTTAGGCAGGCACTTCTGTTTTGCCCATTTTATGAATGAGAGAAGTGACACACTGAGAGGTTGACTCTTGCCCAGTGTCACACACTTACTTGTAACAGAGGAGCTGAGGTTGGAATCCCGTCAGGCTCCAGAGGCTGTACTCTCAGGCTCTGGCTATGGAGGCGATGTCTGGAGGCAAAGGAAGATGGAAAAAAGGGAACTTTGGCTGGGAAGTGAAGTATTTCTAAGAGCGTATGGTTGAACCTGCGTACGGAAGCTTTATCCTTCTAATCCTGACCCTGTTGTTTGTTAAGTGTTCTGAGGGGCTGCAGCGCCTCGCAATCCAGGCTTCATAGAAAGCGTCCATCCCGAAGAGAAAAGCCAAGTGAGGGACAGTCCCCCCAGACTCAGCGCCATCAGTCCCGCCCCACCAGTAGAGAACACTAAATGCAAAATCATATTACTATCCAAATGAGAATGACTTTCAGATTCAGTCTCCTAAGAGAGCCTTAAGGTTTGTTTACATAGATCAGAAAATGCTTGTTCTTCCACTCCTGTGAAGGAGAGAGAAGCGAAACGTCCTCACCCTTTTACCCCGCAACCCGGACCAATCTATGTGGTGCTGATTCTTGACACCCTGTCTCTTTGCTGGATTCTTTGCTAACATGGCGGTCTGGGGCAGGAAGGGAAAGTCGTCTGATCCACACCTGTTCATTCAAGCTTTTGGCTCCGTTGTGCGGCTCCCCACCCCAGATCCGCACCAAAGCAGCAAAGCCGGCTTCGGGGTCCCACGGGGTAGCTCTTCCGTGACAAATGCTGCATCTTCGGTCACTGCTGAGGCAGGTTCTGGGGCTGCAAGACGGCCTGCAATCGACCTTCCCAATCCACAAGTCTTATCACTTCTTTCTTCACAGAGACCTTTTCTTAGGAAAATCATTGCCCTTCCCCTCTGCTAGACAAGTGTCAGGTCTTCTGCAATCTATCCCAACACGTGCATTTGATTTTGCACAGATATAGAAGGTACTAAGATACTGATTCCCCTTTTTCCCAGGCGTCCCTGCTTTATCTACTAAAGACTTCTTCCTCTTTCCTGAGTAGCCCTTCAGCTCTGTGTATCTGGAAGTGTGGAGGAAAGCTTGCAGAGTTCTAACCAGACTCAAGATCTTCATTCTGTAAAAAAAAAAATATCTATTTTTCATTCATAACCACAGCCCCCTCCCAGTCCTTCTTCTCTGGGGGCATTTGTTTGCACATCTGTCCCTTTCTGTAACTACACCATTCATGCAACATTCCCAGAACATAGGCAGGATGTCTGCTCCAAACATAAATGGCTACGGTCATCTCTGAAATCCAAAAACAGCCAGCCGCTCCCAGATAGAAGTTTATTATTTAAAATAAAATATTAAAGCCTCACTTCAATGGCATCCCACTACACAAAGAAGGGCAGAAGTAAACTACCCTGTCGGATTTAGCAGTTTTGAAGCCTTTTTCTTTTAAATCTGCAGACTCTTTGCTGTAATCCTGCCCGTCGCCTGCATCCTGGTTGAATAACTGTCCCTACCTTTATTCTGATTCAGGCTCAGGAAAGAGGGTGACTAATTCCCTTTAACCTCGAAGATGCATCGTACTTGATCTTATATGGTTGTGACATCTCTAATCTGTCTGAGCCTGGCTCCTGCTTCATTCTGTATCAGTTTCTTTTGAAATTCCCATGTGCATTCAACTTTGGTAATCATTGATTTAGAGGTGTGTGTGTGTGTGTGTGTGTGTGTGTGTGTGTGTGTGTGTGTGTGTGTGTGTGTATGTTTGGATGAAGCAATCCAGCAAACCTTTAGATGTGTGAGCCTAAAGCCCAGGAAGAAGGATGGTGTCAGTGTTAGGTTGGTGTTGAAACCGTGAGAACCAATGAAATAAGCCATCGACAGAGTCTAGAAGGAGAAGACCCATAACATACACAGCGAACCCTGTGGAACAGCAAGGTGATGTCTGGTGAAAGAAGAATACAAGGAAACAGAGAAGGAACTTTTAGAAAAATAGGAAGAAAAAAATTAAAGTTGAACGTTACCTTGAAAGTTGACACTTTCAACAAGGAAAATTAGGAGTCCTCAATAGCGAGCCCTACTCCAGTAAGTAAGGATGGAAAAGTATTTCTTGCATTTGGCTGTCAGGAGGACACGAATGTTTTCAGTAGGAAGAGGTTGCCTCCTACCGAAGCAACCAGGGGAGTGGGGTCAGAAGCCAGTGTGACCAAGGAGGAAGTGACGTGTGAGGGAGAGGAGATGGCAAGTTTACATTTTAGCTTGAAAAATTGTCTTAAGGGGCAGGGGGTAGATTTGATTGTATCTAAAGCAGAGTTCAAAGCCAAAGAGAAGCTCTCAGGAAGGAAACTATGGAAAATGCAGGTGACAGAGAGTCTGATTAATGACCAAGATTGAAGGGGATGGGAGATGATGTTTAAAGAGCGCAGATAAATGAGCGCCTCTTGCACAGGGGAAGAAACACCAAATGTTCTAAGACTCGGGGAAGAAAATGAGAGTAATTACAGAGCACTCTACTTTTCCAAGCGAAACACTAGTAATTTAATTGTAACTTTCTAGAGGGACTCTTTTTTTCTCCCTCAGGGAAAGCGTTTAATTAGAAATGAGTCTTGGTCTTTCTAAGTAGACTGTTGTATGTCATCCCTTATTTCACATAATGTTGGCTGCATCTCTCTCACTCGGGGTTTTCACGAGCTGTACTATTCTTACTTTCCTGTTGGCTAAGTAAGTGCCCATTTTGTTATTTCAGAATCAGAAATGTTAAAAAAGAATATAAAGAAAAATCTGGAAAAGTGGAAGTATTGAAAGGTAAAGAAAAACATTTCATTGACTTCTTTATTACAAAAAATGGAGAAAATTCAATGTGAAAAATTAGAGAATATGGATAAGCAAAACAGAAAAAAATACAATCTAACCCCACCACCTGGAAATTAACCATGATTAAGAACTGGATGTAAAATCCTTCCAGATGTTTTATGGATCTATTAATCTACAAAAATGGAATCATACAGTGAAAAATGCCTCTTCATTTTTAAAGAAGAATTTGCTATAAGCAAATTTTATTGTATTTGCACTATGAGGAACGAATGTCTAGACTTAAAATGGATACTTTTTTTTTTATACTTGCCAGGGAATTTACATAGTTTACGTGTACTGGTGAGATTAACACAAAGACGTGTAACACCTTTGACCATGAATTAAATTTCACAAGTCAGTATCCTATGACAAATATAGTTTATAATTTCTAGTGAACCAACATATTTGAAACTGAGTATTCTCACAAATGTAGTTTTTTAATTTAAAAACATTTTAAGCAAGCATCAGAGTTAGTGGTTATATTTCATAGAGGACAGCTTGCTCTTATGAATAATGGTTTTTAGGAGGAATGTAAAGTATTTTTAGAAGAGACATAAACCTTAAAATTTAAAAAAGGAAGAGCCATAGACCCTCTCAAAGGTTGAGAATTCTTTGGTCCATTTTGCTTACATTGCAATTACTTTCTAACAAGTGCAGATCCCTTAACTCATTTTTACTATTCCTTTGAGATTACGTCTTTCCTTTGAGAATTTAATGTACTTGTGTAAGCAAGTTGTTTTTTTGGGTTTATTCCTAGTTAATAAAATTTTATTATTATTCATACTCCCTTCTGCATCTTTTAAAAATGTCTCCTTATATTATGTATTTAAGATGGATAAGCGGAAAGACTCCCATATGTACTTCTTTCTGACAGTTTAAATTTAAGTTTATTCTTATCAAATACCATCTAGCTCTGTGGTTTCATTCTTTAAATTTTAGCCAAAGATACGTTAAATATTTTTAAATATATCATTTCAATTTCCAGAGCATGTTATGAACTACTTTTGCCCTCATCAGTATGTCTAAATAGTTTCAACTTCTGCAGGATTTCTTATATTTTTAAAAGTAGCAGAACCTTAAAAACTTTAAAAACATTGAGCATTGGTAGATGTGAAAACATGTGAAACAACCAGCTGGAGTTACTCTTTGGAAAGTAAGGACGGGAGCTGCCCCCTCACCCCGTGAAGCTGGTGCCTGTGGCCACTTGGAACATTCTTGAAAATGTGCCTTTGAGTCCCTTGTCTGCAGCCTGTTAGCTAAACCGGGCTAAATAGCACTCCATTGTATGGACCCCGTGATTTAGTTAACTAACACGCTGGTATAGGAAATTCCATTTGTTTCCAATTTTTTCACTCATAAAAAGCGCTGTAATGCACCTTCTTGCTCAGTCTTTGTAAAGATCATGAATTATTTGCTGAATAAAAATTTCTAGAAGCAGAATTATTCAAATGGGGCCATATTCCTAAGATTCTTGGTTCATATATCAAATTATTTCCTTCCAAGGTTATAAAAATTCATACTCCCATAAGCAGTAATTAACAACAACAGTAAGAATAGCAACAAACGTTTACTGTTTATTGAGTACTTAGTGTATGCTGGGAACTATGCTAAATGACATACATGGACTTTTTTTCCTTTTTTCCCTTTAATCCTATGAGATCCATAGTGTCTCTCCCACTTTGCATATGAGGAAACTGAGGCTAATATTTCTTTTTTCAGTTAATACATGTCATTTCCAAATAGCTAGTGTCACTTTTCTCTTATCCTTGAAAACATTTTTGTTTCCCGTTTAAAAACAATAAACATAAAAGTTGTTAATGTAACTTGGTTAGTTGTCCCAATATTTTTTATTAACTAACTCATCTTTTAGATGAATTTGAAAGGTGGTTTCATTAATCTTTATTTCTTATCTTTACTTTGGTTCCTTTTAGGGTTCTATTCTTGTTCTATTGGTCAGTGTACCCTGGACCAGTAATATATTATTTTAATTATTATATTTGCTCCACTGCTATGACTGTTACTAATATTTTAATTATCATGGTTTTCCAATATATTTTAATATCTTGTAGCCAAGACTGATTTCACGCTGGTCTTTAAATTTTCTTAATTATTTGAGTTTATTCTTCCAGTGATCTTTAGAATCTTTTAGTCCAATTGTAAATGAGGGTTTTAATGGATTGGATTACAACAGGAAGAATTTTCCCTTTACTTATAATTATTTTTACTAGCACACTTAATAGGTGAGTAAACCAAATCTTATAGAATTTCATTTATCTAAGATCATCCAGATAGAAAATAGATGAGCTGAAATTTCAGCCCAGTCAGTAATTTCAATATCATTGGAAAGTAGGTCACTTAATTTAATTGAAAGGAGTTGATCGTTTAGATATAATGTATTATAAGATTCTTAAGAATTTCATCTTACTCTGTTCAACAACTTTCCATAACAAAGTTTGATTTTTCACTTGGTGAAAAAGACAAATGAACAAAAAATAATACCTCAAAGGATTCTTAGCTAAATGATTTTTCTGTTGACATGTAAATGCAAAAACCATTTATAACAAAAGAATAGAAAAATGGGCTCAGGGAGAAATATAAATTTTTGGTGAATATATTTTAGAAGGTAATTAATGCCATGGAAAATGTTTATGATTTAATATTTGAAAAGGCAGGCTAGGAAAAAATAGAGTATGATCAAAGTTTATAAATATATATTTACATATTCATATATGCAAATGTAAGGATGTAAGTTTATTACAATGCTAATATTTGGAATTATCCTTGATTTTATCTTCTAAAGTGATTGTATTTATTTCTCAAATATTCTACAGTAAGCATGTTTTTTAGAACCAGGAAAATATCAAATATTATATATTTTAAACTATTGAAATGCTTCAGAATACACAATTAAAGTAAATTGTCTTATTCTGTTTTTAGAAACAGCCCTGTCTATTGCGCTCTTGTTTATAATGTTAATATTTTATTCTAAAAACAGGCTTGTTCTTTGACATATACGAAGGTCAAATCACAGCAATTCTGGGTCACAGTGGAGCTGGCAAATCTTTGTTGCTAAACATCCTTAATGGATTGTCTGTTCCAACAGAAGGTGGGCAAAAAGATATTTCCCAAAGGCAAGATGTCTGGTAATAGGATGAGGTCATATGTATGCCTTTCTCATTTTAAGGTTTAAATTTAACTGCTTAAGAGGAAATAATGTTTGTTTATCTAAAGCTGTTTATCAGAACTGTAAGGTTTTATATGTATTTTGTATTTCCCAAATTTTCGTGAAAATCATTATCTTTACTCCATTGCTGTGTGATACTCCAGGGAAATATACACTGTTCTGAGCATCTATTTATGTTAAGACTAATTAGTAGTTGTTAATAAACTATAAAGTCATTATTTTAGATATTTCTGAATATAGGCCAATATATCCCTGAATAAGATCTCTAAACATTAATAAATCGTGTTATCTTGCCAATGTTAACTTATTTTTAACTTCCATTCTTAGGATCAGTTACCATCTATAATAAAAATCTCTCTGAAATGCAAGACTTGGAGGAAATCCAGAAGATAACCGGTGTTTGTCCTCAATTCAATGTTCAGTTTGACGCGCTCACTGTGAAGGAAAACCTCAGGCTGTTTGCTAAAATAAAAGGGATTTCGCCACAGGAAGTGGAACAAGAGGTAGACGGGTGTGCTCGGGGTTCACTGAACCGCCAACCATTTGCCAAGTTAAATCAGTGATTTACTGCCCTGTTATGAATAAAATTTAGGCAATGAGGTCCTTTAAAATGTACATACTGGGGCTTCCCTGGTGGCGCAGTGGTTGAGAATCCGCCTGCCGATGCAGGGGATACGGGTTCGTGCCCCGGTCCGGGAAGATCCCACATGCCGCGGAGCAGCTGGGCCCGTGAGCCATGGCCGCTGGGCCTGCGCGTCCGGAGCCTGTGCTCCGCAACGGGAGAGGCCACGACAGTGAGAGGCCCGCATACCGCAAAAAAGAAAAAAAAAAAAAAAAAATGTACATACTGCTTTAACAGATGGTTAAAATTGCATAATATGCATCATCTTGGACTCTGAGCTTTGTATCTTTCTGGTCTAGGTACAAAGAATTTTATTGGAGTTGGACATGCAGCACATTCAGAATAACATTGCTACACATTTAAGTGAAGGTCAGAAAAGAAAGCTGACCATTGGGATTGCCATTTTAGGAGACCCTCAAGTGAGTGCGATAATACATATGGAGGAACGCAGACTGAGTATCAGGGAAAGTCCAGCTCTTCTTTGTGTGTGTGTGTGTGTGGGGGGGGGGGTGATAAAAACATTTTATTTTATACACAGGTGATGAAATTACATGCCCATTTATTATTATTATTATTATTGAAATCCGATTGACCTACAACACTGTGTGAGTTCTAGGTGCACAACATACTGATTCACTATTTTTGTGCGTTACGAAAGGTCACCGTGATAAATCTAGTGACTGTCATTGTCCAGAGTAATTACAATATTACTGACGATACTCCCCAAGCTGTACATTTCATCCCCGTGACTCATTTATTTTGTAACTGGAGGTTTGTCCCTCTTAATCTCCCTCACCTGTTTCTCTCACCCTCCCACCCCCTCCCTTCTGGCAACCACTGGTTTGTTCTCTGCATCTGAGTCTGTTTCCATTTTGTTCTGTTTGTTCATTTGTTTTCTTTTCTAGATTCCACATATAAATGAGATCATATGGTATTTGTCTTTCTCTGTCTTATTTCACTTAGCATAATACCCTCCAGGTCTATCCCTGTTGTCACAAATGGCACGAGTTCATTCTTTTTATGGCGGAGTGATAGTCCACTGTATACATGTGCCACATCTTCTTTATCCATTCCTCTGTTGATGGACGCTTCGGTGGCTTCCGTGTCCTGGCTGTTGTAGACAGTGCTGCTGTGATCATAGGGGTGCATATGCATCTTTCTGAATTAGTGTTTTGGGGGTTTTCTTGGAAGAATATCCAGAAGTAAAATTGCTGGATTGTGTGGTAGTTCTATTTTTAATTTAAGTTTTTGAGGAGCCTCCACACTGTTCTCCACGGCGGCTGCACCGATTTACATTCCCACCAACGGTGCACGAGGGCTCCCTTTTCTCCACACCCTCGCCGACACCTGCTATTGGTTGTCTTTTGGGTAAGAGCCCTTCTGACAAGTGTGAGGTGACATCTCATTGTGGCTCTGATGTGCATTTCCCTGATGATTAGTGATGTTGAGCATCTGTTCATGTGTCTGTTGGCCATAAGTATGTCTTCTTTTAAAAATGTCTATTCAGATTCCTTGACCATTTTGTAATCCGATTTTTTTTTGATGTTGAGTCGTGTGAGTTCTTTGTTTATTTCGGATATTAACTCATCGGTCATATCATTTGCAAATATCTCCTCCCATTCAGTAGGCAGCCTTTGGTTTTGTTGATAGTCCCCTTCCCTGTGCAAAAGCTTTTTAGTTTGAGGCAGTCCCATTTGTTTATTTTTGCTTTTGTTTCCCTTGCGTGAGGAGACATAGCCAAAAAATATTGCTAAGACTAATGTCAAAGAAGTGAAGCTCTTCTTTTACCACTAAAAGTAGTAGAGTTTTCATTATAGTATAGCAAGAGGGAGCCTACTGTGTTTAACCATGAGTGTAAGTATATTGGATAGACATGGATAGTTATTATTTTGCTTGGTTTTGATTGCTTCCCACACTCTAGTGTGGAAGCAATTACCATGGAAGAGAGGCATAGTTTATGTATCTTCATCATCTGTAGGTTTTGCTATTAGATGAGCCAACTGTGGGATTGGATCCCTTCTCAAGGCATCGAGTGTGGAGCTTCCTCAAGGAGCGCAAAGCAGACCGCGTGACCCTCTTGAGTACCAATTTCATGGATGAAGCCGACATCCTGGCTGGTAATTGTTGGTTTTATCTCAGTATGACAATGAAGAATTTGCAAAGTATTTATTCCCAGGGCAAAACCCCTGCTCTCGTTACCTTGGTGTGTCTACACTGCATAGGAATCCGGGGGGTGACAGGCATCTAGTCCCACTGTAGAATTCCTCACCAGCAGGACATATGTTGGACTGTGAGTGCTAATAAAAAACTGATGTTTTTTCACATCAGCTTTTGATTAATTTCAACAACATCCCAATCTTCTTTCACGTATATTTGGTTGAAAAATATCCACTCGTCCTTTAGCATCCAGAGTAGAAAATATGTCCATGGAATTTATGGTGGTGTTGTTTTTTTTTTTTTTCCAAGTATTGGAGGGCACGGAAGTGGACTGGGATGCATAAGCTCATTAAAAGAAATTTTTTTTTAAATTTTTTGACCACACCACATGGCATGTGGGATGTTAGTTCCCCATCTAAGGGTTGAACCCATGCCCCCTGCAGTGGAAGCATGGAGTCTTAACCACTGGACAACCGGGGAAGTCTCGCATAAGCGCATTGTAAATGCATCCATTTTAATGCATGTTTTAAATGTTTGAATGCCCATTAGATGGACTTATGTCCCCATAGGACACGTCTCCTTTGGAAATCTGAGCTCTGGCGCCTCCTCCATATTTTCTAGAGAGGGAAGCAATGACCCCTCTCGTCTTTTCTCTCTCGCCTCTTTCTGCTCAGAGAGAAAAGTGATCCTGTCCGGCGGGAGAGTGAAGTGCATAGGCTCCTCTGTCTTTCTGAAGAGAAGATGGGGTCTTGGATATCACTTAAGGTAAAGCCTTCAGGGACAGATGGGGTACATTGCTGTATCTTCAATCCTGGTGTATCATAAAGGTAGAGCATCTGAGGGAGAACTGGCCCTCTGCTTCATCCCTGCTCAGCCGGATTGATCTGTGTTTCCCAGCGCTGTTCCTGCACCTTCACTAACTCTAGGGATCGGCCAGATTTCAAACAGAGAAGCACGGGCTGACTGATGGCAGCAGGGCTGCTTCATGGCCCACTTTCCAGGCAGCCGCCCCACGCCCCCTGCACCTCAACCTTCTACCCACCCTCCGTCTCTTCAGCTGGTCCAGGCAACCCTGCAGTGGATTTTCATCCTTTCAGAGGGCACAAAGTCAAACACCTTCAGAAGCTACTATCAACAGGAAGTAAATCTGGTGGCAAAGAGTGAAGAGGACTGTGTCTAACAAGAAAGTGTGTCCAGGGGCTTCCCTGGCGGCGCAGTGGTTAAGAATCCACCTGCCAATGCAGGGGACACGGGTTCGAGCCCTGGCCCGCGAAGATCCCACATGCCACAGAGCAGCTAAGCCCGTGCGCCACAGCTACTGAGCCTGCGCTCTGGAGCCCACGAGCCACAACTACTGAGCCCGCGTGCCTCAACTACTGAAGCCCTTGCGCCTAGAGCCCGTGCGCGGCAACAAGAGAAGCCACCGCAATGAGAAGCCCGCGCACCGCAACGAAGAGTAGTCCCCGCTTGCCGCAACTAGAGAAAGCCCGCGCGCAGCAACGAAGACCCAACGCAGCCAAAAGTAAAAATAAATAAAATTTTAAAAAAGAAAAAGGAAGTGTGTCCAGGCTAAAAGAATTTTATGAAAATACCTCGATGGCCACACAAAACATGCATGAAGGGCAGATTTCCCAATTAGACACTAATTTTCTGATATCTACACAGTCTGGTGTAATAATTATTTACCCTGAGAAATGTCTTCTGCCTAATGTTCTCAACTCCCTCTGTTTACCTTCATACTTGATATATAGCTTTAATTACGTTACATATTTACTTGTGTATCTGTAGTTGTTTTGAGCTGATATACCTTCTCTATATAGATCCTAAGATTTTTCAAACCGATGACATTATTATTATTTACTCATTTTGTTTATTCCCTAAAGCCGAGTAAAGTAATACACAAAGGCTAGAAATCCAATAAAAACTCTATTTTTGTGGTAGCAGTAGAGAAAATACAAATGAATTGTCTTTCCTTTTATGTATTAGTTTGTACAGAAATGAAACATGTGATCCAGAAAAAATAACATCCCTCATTAATCATCACATCCCGGATGCCAGACTAAAAACAGAAAGCAAAGAAAAGCTTGTGTATACTTTGCCTCTGGAAAGGACAAATAAGTTTCCAGGTAATTTAAATATGAATACAATGGAATGATATTTGGGAAAGTGTTCATGTTATTGTTACAGTTTTCATTGTTTAATGGATTTGGATCTTGTTTTGGGGTTGGGTTTTTTAAAAAGCTGAACTTGAGATGAGGGGTTTAGTGCAGCTAATCTGTTTGGTAATTGACGCCTAGAAGCATCAGTGGGGAAAGGGGACATGAGATGGGGGAGGGGAGGAAGCCAGGAAAGTTCGTGTTATCATCATCGGGCAGGCTATTGCGATAGGCAGCTGAGGTGTGAAACCACTGAGAGAAATAAATCAATAAGTCAGAAGGGCTTAGAGCTGTCACCGGGGGGGTGGGGGGGGGGTGAGAAAGCTGGGGTATTTATTCACCACTCCTTCCCCGTCATTGGTGGAGAGATGCTTCCAGGAGCATTAATGTTCTGACCCTTCTGGCTTGTGCTCCTTGTGAACTTAGCAGAGCCCAGAAAAATGCCTTCAGGCAGGTGTTCTCTTTCTCTCTCTCTCTCTTTTTGTTACTGAAGTTTAGTTGATTTACAGTGTTGTGTTAATTTCTGCTGTACAGCAAGGTGATTCAGTTACACATATATATACATTCTTTTTAATATACTCTTTTCCATTCTGGTTTATCACACGGTATTGAATATAGTTCCCTGTGCTCTACATAGTAGGTAGGACCTTGTTGTTTCTCCATTCTATATATGACAGCTTACATCTGCCAACCCCAACCTCCCACTCCATCCCTCCCCCTCCCCCCCCTCCCCCTTGGCAACCCCCAGTCTGTTCTCTGTGTCTGTGAGTCTGTTTCTGTTTCGTAAGTAGGTTCATTTGTGTCATAGTTTAGATTCCACAGATAAGTGATATCATATGGTGTTTGTCTTCCTCTTTCTGACTGACTTTGCTTAGTATGATCATCTCTAGTTACCTCCATGTTGCTGCAAATGGCATTACTTCATTCTTTTTTTATGGCTGAGTATTAGTCCACTGTATACATGTACCACATCTTCTTTATCCATTCCTCTGTCGATGGATATTTAGGCTGCTTCCATGTCTTGCCCGTTGGGAATAGTGCTGCTGTGAACATTGGGGTGCATGTGTCTTTTTGAATTAGAGTTTTGTCTGGATATATCAGGCAGGTGTTCTTAATAAGCAGATTTGCTGTGTACAGGTGAGTGCAGAAAAGACGGGGGTGGGGCATTGAGGCATCTGCTACACATGCCCTTTTTTATTTTAGTTTAATTTTGTATGTAATTATTTTGCAGAGAAAAACATAACTTATATATGCTACAAAGTATTAGCCACGTGCTCCCAGTCTGCTGGGTAGCACTGCACACCTAGGATTTGTTCATAATTCATTCTAATCACCACCAGTCTTCATACACTGCTTACCATGAGTCAGGTGCTGTTCTGATGGTTTCCTATATACATATATCATTTATCCCTCACAGCTGTTCTGTGAGGTTGATGCTATAATTTTCCCTGTCTTACAAATGAGGAAATGAATCTCAGTCTTTTCTGATTTAAACAGCTTTCTTTTTGTTAAAGCATTTAGTTTATTAAAGGTTTAACTCCCTACAGGCCTGATTAAACAGGCTCATTTGGATGACTCAGTCTCTTTAGGCGAATACTCAGGAATTCAGATTTAGTCCCAATGTGCAAATACGGCAGCTCTCTACGTCCTTGTGGTAGCAGGGAAGATGGTGCCCTCAGGTCCGTGGGCTGTATGATGCTCTTCCTTTCCTGGACTAATGTCTGATGAGGTGCAACTAGCTGACCTGCTTTTTCAGTTGGGTAAGGGGACTAGTGAGGTATATGCTGATACCACCACTAGAATGTGCCACTTAGCCAGATTCCAGCCCATGGCAGCCTTGTATGCACACCCCAGGCCTCTGCCAGTCCAATGATGTACTTACGTCCTGGAAGACATAAGGGGACTCCCGGGTCCCCCGCATGCCATGTGCAGGCCACGGGGAAATGCAGTGCCTCTCCAACCTCAGGGCTCCTCTAGTTCGTCTCAGTAATGCTGCTGGCCTGTCACCCACCCATTGTAGAAAGTGGTAGGTGAGAGGCTTCTCAACAAAGCTTGCATCCTCATCCAAGTACCCACCATGAAAGAGATGCACAGTGTTTATCAGGGACTCATTATATAAAAGGCACTGCTCAACGTGCAAGGGGTTAAATAAGACATATGTGTATCCCTACCCTCAAGGAGCCTGCAGGCCTTTGGGTGAGGAGAAGTGGACATACACAGTAAACCAGACTATTACAGTTGTATCATAAAGTAATAAACATACGGGTTTGGGGGCTTCCCCGGCGGCGCAGTGGTTGGGAGTCCGCCTGCCGATGCAGGGGACGCGGGTTCGAGCCCCGGTCCGGGAGGATCCCACGTGCCGCGGAGCGGCTGGGCCCGTGAGCCGTGGCCGCTGAGCCTGTGCTCCGTGGTGGGAGAGGCCACGACAGTGAGAGGGCCGCATACCACAAAAAAAAAACACCCCCCAAAACATATGGGTTTGACTGGTGTCAGGCTGGGGTTTACATAGAGTGGGGTCGCCGACAACCACAAGAAGGACGTGGTCAGAGCACTCCAAGCAGAGGGGAAAGCGGTGTCTGGACTGCGGTGAGCGGGGGGAGGGAGGGGCTGGCGGGGACGGGGACCGTCACAAGGATAGAGACTTGCTCACATGGAGCTGTGGGGGCTGCGATGTGGTCTGTGAATTTTATTCTAAATGCATCGAGAAACCACTGAATGTCATTAAACGGGGCATTGATGTGATGTGACTTATAATTTCATTCTCTGGATATAAAAGAGCACACAGGGTAGAAAGGAACAAGAGTGGACCCTGGGAGACCAGTCATGGGGCCATATCAGAGCTAAAGGTGATTAGTTAACCGTGGTGCCAGCTGAAAGATGAATGGAAGTGGTTGGATTTGAAATATATTTGGAGATAAAGCCGAAGAATCTGGCTGATGGCCAGTCTGAGTAGCACAAGAAGTGAGAAATCAAGCGGGACTTTTGGCTTAAATCGCTGGGTGGAAAGCGTGTCATTTAGTGTAAAACGAGGACGGGTACAGTTGGGTAGGATGGAGAAAAGGGAATTAATGTTCTATTGGGGAAATGTTTACTTTGAGATGCTTTTAGACTCCCAAGTGGAGATGTCAAACGGCCAAGTATATAGTTGGATTACAAGCTACTGGAAATCAGAGGACAAAATCAGACAATTGAATTTGGGAATCATTGGCATATAGATGGATTTAATGCAAAGGGATTGGGTTAGTGAGAAGGTTATGTAGGACTGAACCCTCCGGAGAAAGTAGAGAAAGAGTCAGAGGGTGGTGGAAATCAGGAGCCCCCGAGGAACCTGAAGGGAAAACAGGAGGATGTGTTCTTATCAACTCAGGGGAGAAAATGTGTCTAGAATAAGGGGCTAGTCATCAGGTTTGAATGTCACTGAGTTAAAAAAAAGAAAAAAAAAAAGAGACAGACAGACATACCAAGTTAAAAGAATAAAAACAAACAACCCCCCCAAACCTATTCATTGAATTAAGAAATCTGGAATCGCTGATGACCTTGAAAAGAGTAGCTTCTGTGGAGGGGGTTAGGGTAGCGTTTGGGTTTGTGCAGGTTAAGTGTGAATGGGGTGCGACTAATGAAAGAGAACAAAAGAGATCTTTGGAGCAATGAGTGTGTGTGTGTGTGTGTGTGTGTGTGTTGGGGGGAAGGAGTAGATCTGTTTTGTTTTGTTTTTGTTTTGGCTGTTGCTTTTCTTTTTAA
This sequence comes from Kogia breviceps, assembly GCF_026419965.1. NCBI lineage: Eukaryota > Metazoa > Chordata > Mammalia > Artiodactyla > Physeteridae > Kogia > Kogia breviceps. The sequence goes on from NC_081328.1 coordinate 55,820,563, forward strand.
AAAATTTATTTATATTTCATTTATTCATTTTTGGCTGCGTTGGGTCTTCGTTGCTGTGAGCGGGCTTTCTCTAGTTGCAGCGGGCGGAGGCTCAGTAGTTGTGGCACACGGGCTTATTAGTTGCTCCGTGGCATGTGGGATCTTCCCGGATCAGGGATCGAACCCGTGTCCCCTGCACTGGCGGGCGGATTCTTAACCACTGCGCCACCAGGGACGTCCCTGCTGTTTCTTGTCTTTGTTCAGTGAGTGATCTTACAGCATTTTTGCCTCTGGTTTGGGATGACCCAGTTCATGTAGGAGAAGTTGATAATGCAGGAGAGAAAAAGAAGAGACTATTTGGGGAAGTCCTTAAGATGCCCAAAGGGATGGAATTCAGGACACAAGTCAGAGGCGGGCTTCGGTGGGAGCAGCTGCAAGTCGCACAGAGGGAAACCAGGAATAGAGGTGGACATCTGCATTGATTTGTGGTGTGAGAAAAGGATGCTCTTTCTGACTGCGCTCATCTTTCCTCGAGGAGGTTTGCAGGCAGTTCATGAGCTGTGGACAGAAGATGGAGTGCAGAGGGTTTGAGGACAGAGGGAGAAGCCTGACATGTTCATTTCCGAGAGGGAGAACATTCTAGTGAAATTTTGCTTTTGCTTTTACTGTGATATTCCAAAGACATAAACGTTTCGCACAATACTCTGCATCACCTTCTAGATAAGTATTTACTTACTAGGTTTAGTTGTCGATGTGATACTTCTAATGTATCTCTTCTCCTCTGTTGCCTCAGACCTTCTCAGTGATCTCGATAAGGGTTCTGGCCTGGGCGTGATGAGCTACGAGGTTTCCACGTCAACTCTGAATGAAGTCTTCATGAAACTGGAAGGAACATCAACTGCTGAGCAAGGTAAATCCATGCGTATACTTCATGGAAGATCAATTTCCAAATGCTCATGTATCAACTTAGTATTTATAATGTCTTATGCATGATTCACACTAAGGAATGTGACAACTTCCAAATCTGACTCTGCCGTTTGGGAAAAGCTGTCACTGTTTCTTAACATCGTTATGAGGACTGAACACAGATGCCTGCTTGCAGTATCCCAGATTTCCCTTTGGAAATGATTTGCTTCCTATTTCAGCAGCTCTCTCCTACCCCCAGATGCTCACTGCTTCTTGGACACTTTGAGTATGTCAAAGCCTCTCAATCAGGGTCATAAAGTCTGAGCAGATGTTTCTTACAAAAATCACCCTTAGCTTGTTCATATACAGATTTCCATTAAGGTCTTAATGAGGAAAAGGGTTAAATAATCTCCTAAGGTGTATTTTATTTTATTTCATTTCATTTTATTGTATTTTTACTGAGTCTTTTTTTTTTTTTTTTTTTTTTACCACATCGTGCGGCATGTGGGATCTTAGTTCCCCAACCAGGGATCGAACCTGCACCCCCTGCAGTGGAAGTGCAGAGACTTAACCACTGCAGCGCCAGGGAAGTCCCTCCTAAGGTGTATTTTATTTAATGGGCGATAATAATAAGAACTGTCATCTTGCAGCCTCTGTGCCAGACACTTTGATCGATGTGTGGCTATATTGCAATTACCTTCTTATAATAACCTTTATAACAAATGCCATTGGCATGCTTTTAGGTATAAGAAAATTGGACAAACCACAGTTAAGTGATTTTCCCCAAATCATGCTGCTTGTAAGGCATATATTTGGGAATCAGGTACAGATCTGATGGTTTCAGAGCTGATAATCTTTCACATGTACTTCTAAACTATTGATAGCTCAACAGTAGATATTCAGGCATCCATGATTGGCTGTTCCTATGGAGAAGATTTCTTGAAATCCCTCAGAATATTTTCACTTATGGGACCTTCTCTGCCTTCTCAAAGACTGGGCATAGTGAGATCCTCCTTCCCTGAATTCCACTTTTGGTATGAATTCAGCATATTTTCCCCACTGAGTTTATTGAATGTGGACATCCATACACGTAATTCCTTTCTTATGTTCTTTGCTTTGTAACCATGAACATTCTAAAACAGTTTATAATATTGCTAAAAAGAGAAAAATGTGATGCCCATGGTGGCATTAATAATGTGTGTGTATTGTATGTGTTTGCAAATTTTGAACAAGCAGAGATGATGGGGGACACAGGACGCCTACCTGAAATGGATTCACCTTGCTCTTCTCTCCCTGAGATGCACACGGCTGTGAGTGCCATGGGCCTCTGGAGACTGCAGTTCTGTGCAATGGCGCGGCTCCGTTTCTTAAAGTTAAAACATGGGAAGAAAGCATTTTTGACCCTGTGAGTATCAGGGCACGTGGTTTGTTAGATAGCGAGTAACAAGAGAGGGTTAAACCAGGAGAAAAGTAAAAACTAGAATACAATGGAATATTACTCAGCCATAAAAAAAAATGAAATAATGACATTTGCAACAACATGGATGGCCCTAGAGATTGTCATACTGGGTGAAGTAAGTCAGACACAGAAAGACAAATATATGATATCGCTATATATGGAACCTTAAAAAGTGGTACAAATGAACTTATTTACAAAACAGAAGTAGAATCACAGATGTAGAAAACAATCTTATGGTTACCAAGGGGGGAAAGAGGCAGGAGGGATAAATTGGGAGACTGGGATTGACATATACACGCTACTGTATATAAACTAGATAACTAATAAGGACCTAGTGCACAGCACAGGGAACTCTACTCAACACTCTGTAATGACCTGTATGGGAAGAGAATTTAAAAAGAAAAAAAGAAAAGAAAATTGTTATCTTGGATCTAAAAAAATACACAAAAACAAACAACAACAAAAAACTAGAACACGATACCCAACCAACATTCCTGCCAGAGCTGGATAGATGTAGCATTTGATTTTACCAAAGGTGGGAATACCTGTGTTAGGTCTGTTTAATTCTCACAGTTTGCTAGCCTTGTGTTTTACTGCAGTGCCTTTTAGTTCTGTGTGGCAGGGACAGGTGTAACTTTCAAGATGTTAGCGTCTGTTATTGATGGCACTCAGCAGGTACTTGTGAGATGTCTGGCTGAATAAATAACATGGTTATAGATTCACATGGTAAATTTTCTTTATTGGTAGATTATTTGTATTTGGAATTGCAATGTTCCCTCTGATTGTGGAAAGCATACTCTATGCTGTATTAAATCAAAAGACTGATTGGGACTTTAAACCCGAACCGTATTTCCTCTCTCCTGGACAATTTCCCCAAGACCCTCGCACCAGCTTACTGATTATCAACAACACAGGTAAACAAAAAACAAAGTTTAAATCCAGAAATAAGTTATTTTTATTGTTAAATAGCACATGTAGAGTGGGGGGAAGCAAATTGTAAGGGAATAAAATGTGTACGTAAACCTCACTTATAGAGAACAACTATGAGGAATGGTGCACGTTGGCTGTGACTTCGGAGATGGTGGGACAAGACAGAGGAGGCTGAGTCACTGTATAACCTTCCTCCCGATCAGCCTGTCTGCCCGACTATCTAAGCTCTTACATGAGAGGGAAATAGATTTCTGTATTTACGGAACCACTCGATTTTTACATCTCTTCGTTACAGCAGCCTAACCTATGCTATAAATGTTATACACACTGATTGATATGTAAAGACGGCATTTTTATACCCTATGCCCCTCCAACAAGATCTATAAGACCATTTGGAACCCGTGACCTTGTTATCCTAAATGATGGGCAGTTGGTTTTGTCTAATTGCTTATTTCACTGTAAAGAAGAAGCTTTTATGTTTCTCCCTAAGATGTTAAAAAATAGATTCAGAGTACGAGTCCTCTCTTGATGACGTCCCCCGTGCGTCCCAGTTTTTATATCAATTCATGACTCGGAGGTCTAGGTGTCTCCTCTTTAAACCAAGGTGGTCTTTTCGTTTCTGTTTCTCATTCTTGTTGTTTTCCATTTGGGTTTCAGAAAGCAATTTTATTCACTCTGCTACCTTAAAACTGAAAGTCTTGCTAATTGGATATTGGATTTCCAAGGTCTAGAACTGTTCCTTTACATTTCAGTTTGTTGTTGTCTCATGTATGTGTTTTCCTCTCCAGTTACTCTGAGCTCCATGTATTTGTGTTAACCTACTCTTGTTTTTCTTTGCTGTGCTCAGCTCTCAGCTATCTTGTGATCTAAGTGTGGGGCTTCTGTGCCATCTTGTTCCTCTTTTCTCAGAGTCTGATGATTATTGGTTAGATGTTCCTCTTTAATTGGAGCATCCCTGTTGGCCTAGGTGAACGTGGGTCACCTCGAAGGTGTCCTACTCAAGTGACTGCGGAGATGCAGTGGAATGCGTGCGTGCCCCAGGATGCATGGAAAGCTTCTTTTGTGTGTGTGCGTCCCTTTCCCACCTGGCGAGGATCCTGTCATCCAGGGCTTGGCCCTCTTTTTCCGATCCTATTATGAATTCCCATTTCAAAGTTCAAATGAGCAAAGAAACATGAGTGCTCCTTTTTCCTTTCTCACTCCATCCTGTCCTGTCCTCCCTCCTCCAGACACCCCTGACTGTCTGGAGTTGCTTTAGGTCTTGCCCTAAAGTAACTTACGCAGACAGTGTCTCTTAGAAAGTAATTCGCGGCAGCCGCTGCCTATTCTGTGTGAGACGCGAGGCGGGGTCGCCTTGTTCAGGCGGGGTTAACCGGTCAGTGAGCCTGATCATGGCTTCAGAGCCCAATTTGCCCCGCGAATTTGTCCACCCTGGCTTTAGATATCCTGGAAATTGGTTGTACCTCTGTAGCTGTTGGCTCCTGGGCGCTCTGGGCTGCACGGTTTTCTCAGCTCTTATTTCCGTCACACAATCCCATCTGCTTTCTTCTTTAGGGGTGTATCGAACGCTTTGATCGGATAGTGGCACTCATTTCCCACCTGCAGAGGAAAAATGTATTTATGTCAAAATATGTAAATTTGTAAAGTATGTGTACCTAGTATACATACACATACGTATATTTGCTTTTCTGTTATTTTGGAGAATAAGGGAGAGGGGGAGTTTATTACTGACCGTTTTAGGATGGTTAATCTATAAAGTTCTTCTCATACAGTTATTCTATTTTCACAAATTAATGAGTTCAAATGTATTTTTTAACCAAAAGTCAGAAAATAGAGTTATCGTGTTTTAATGGTCACATGTTAGCATGCATTAAATAGAATTATAAAGCTAACTCATCACAACATAAGATTTGATAAACAGAAGATAGTATAATGGGTTCTCTTTCATGGGTGAATATTATTATTTTGATGCCCAAAGACACATGCCTTTACATGATATTCTATAAATATTGATTTTAAATTGTGTATGTGGTTTATTTTTTTCAATTGTCACATATGTTCTTGCTTTATATGATGACCTTCTGTTATTGATTTCATACTAGAATCAAATATTGAAGACTTTATACAGTCACTGAAGCATCAAAATATACTTTTGGAAGTAGATGACTTTGAAAATAGAAATGGCACTGATGACCCATCTTACAATGGAGCAATCATAGTTTCGGGTAAAAAAAGGGTATGCTTGCTACTTGTTTTTGCTTTTATGAAAAAAATTAAAGTGCTACATTTTAACTGTTTTAAAAACTGCAGAAAGTCAATCCAGCTAGTATACAAGGACTTGACTTAACATTTGGGGTTATTGAATAAACTGTGAAGTTTAAGTAAAACATTTTTATCTTAAATTTTGAATTAGATGATGTTTTTTACATTTGAAAGTACCTAAATGTCATTTCATTATTCAGACTCAATAAAATATTAGACCTTAAAAGTACCAACCCATATAATTATGAATTTAAGAAATCCTATTTAACTACCCAAGTGATATTTTTATATATTGAGAAAATACATTAAATACCATAATAGCCAGATGAAATCTCTGAGATAAAATTGTTCTCAGTTTATTATTTAATATGTTTCAATTTGGGTAAAAGAGTATAAGCAGTAGAGATCCTTTCACAGGAATAAAACTATTGAAAGTACATCCCAATCTTGAGTAAAATTCCGAGTCTTACTTAAATTCCAATGCAAATAGCACAGGGAGATCACCTCTGTGCTTTGTGACCACCTAGAGGGGTGGGATAGGGAGGGTGGGAGAGAGGGTGATGCAAGAGGGAAGAGATATAGGAACATATGTATATGTATACCTGATTCACTTTGTTGTAAAGGAAAAACTAACACACTATTGTTAAACAATTATACTCCAATAAAGATGTTTAAAAAAAAAAAAATTCCAATGCAAAGCTGGGGGCCAAATTAAATGAAGCTACCTGTTTATTTCTTGCTACAAGGGAAATAAAAACAGAAACAAAAGGCTTTGAAGATGTATCACTGAATTCAGTTCTACCTAAATTAGGCACATCATAAAAAACGTAATCTCTTTGCTCCAACTCTAGGAAACTACGTTGCTTGACATTTGCTTTACTTGTTACTTATCTGTGGTATGTCTTGCATGAACTCTTGGTAATAATGAACAATATTGAGCCTCTTGATCAATGCATGAACATTTTTGTAAACATGAAGATCATAAATATTTTCTTAGAAAGTGTGAAAACGCTTCACTGGCAGTGTAACCGTGAATATTTTATTAACCCCATGCTTATCTCCTACCCAGAAAATCAGGATTCCTTTGCTTCCTCACTGTAAGCTTCGTGTCTTCTTTTCAGGGCCACTTTTTTTTTTTTTTTTTTTTTTTTCGGTATGCGGGCCTCTCACTGCTGTGGCCTTTCCCGTTGCAGAGCACAGGCTCCGGACGCGCAGGCTCAGCGGCCATGGCTCACGGGCCCAGCCGCTCCATGGCACGTGGGATCTTCCCAGACCAGGGCACGAACCCGTGTCCCCTGCATCGGCAGGCGGATTCTCAACCACTGCGCCACCAGGGAAGCCCCAGGGCCACTTTTAAATCCTGTTAGATGAAATTTACTCATAAGCAAAATGACGAGTTAGTAATACTAATAAAATTAATAATACTAATAACTCCTAATATCAAATTATAAATAAATAATAAATTACTCATAAAATTATAAAATTAGTAATTTTATAATAATTTTAAACTATAATAACTTTATACTGTAATATAATTTTATACTATAATCTATTAGTATAATTAGTATAATAATTAGTAATTTGAAAATTACTAATAAATTAGTAATCCTAATAAAAATTCATATTGCCAGCAGTGCTATCCACTGTGCTAGAGCCTAATATACATTATCTCATTTAAACTGTTTTACAACCCATTTATTCTCCCCTTTCACAGAAGAGGAAGCTGTAGCTCAGAAAGGCCAGTTAACTTAAAGATGGCCACACAGCTAGAATGTGGCATTGTTAAGCTCTTAAACACAAAATCTTTTTCTTTGTTCTTTAATGATTTAGGATTAACATGATTTTATCTGTCTTTGTTTTATTTGAAGGATTATGGATTTTCAGTTGTATGCAATACCAAGAGACTGCACTGTTTTCCTACTCTTATGAATATTGTCAGCAATGGGTTACTTCGAATGCTTAATCATACACAGTGTATTCGGACTGAGAGAAGCTCATTTCCTTTTGTAAGTATTGGATTTACTCATTTTCCCTCTTTAGCTGTTAAATATTCATAATGGATTGTTAATCCTAAACGTTATTTTGTCCTAACTTTTCAGACAGACTATACCTAACAAAATATGATTTTTTTCTTAAGTTATTATTAGAGAATTTGCATGGGGGAATATTGTTCAATATTCTGTCATAGTCTCCTGGGAATCATCCTAAAAAATACATACTCGATTGCAGAAGTGTATTGGAGAGAGTGGGGGGGGGAGAGAGAGAGAGAGAGAGAGTGTGTGTGTGTGTGTGCGTGCGTGCGTGCGTGCGCGCACGCGTGTGTGTGTGTGTGTACAGGGAATTGGAAATCAGGAGCACTTGTGACCCAGCTTTAGAATCTTATAAATCCAATGTAATTTGTTGGTGGACCCTTCACTGACTGAAATGAAGGAGAATTTGCCAGTTCTTGGGCTCTCTGCCATCTGATTAATTCCTTTACTTACCCACCCTTGCTCTGCATTGCGAGGGTGCCTGGTACCCACGGGCTAGTTCTCCGGATTCCTTGTCAGTGGCTGTAGACCCTGATTGACGCCCAAGAGGAATCTCTCGAAGCTGACTCCAAACTGTTCCAAACCAGAAAGTTGGAAGAGCAGGAAACCCAATTAGAAATGGCGCCGTCAGAAACGGAAGCCCACGTTGTGACAAAGAGGTTGAATCCACTGTGGGACTTGCCTGCCTTAGTGGTGCTGGGAGGACATGCGAGCGGGTGGACGGGACAGGCTTGAGCTGCAGCCAGCACTGGCCACGAGCGCGGGGACGGTGCCTGAAAGGGGCGCTTCCGAAAGTGGGACCAGCTGGCAGTAGAAAGAGGTAGATGTTACCCCCTCTTGGTCCTTTAGTTTCCTCATTTTATTGCTTGTCTGTTCAGGATCAAAATGGACCGAGGCCCCACGGTCATTCTCTTAGGCACCCACAGAGGCACACGCCTTTCTTCTTTCAGCCATTCTTATAAAGACAGCGATGCATTTTCCCATCGGGTGAAAAATTAGAATTTGTAGATGTAGCCTCCAAAGCCTTAAGTAAAGTTTGAGAATTGTTTTGAGACAGGCTACTGTACTGGTCTCCTGTAACTAAATGCAAGAGGCAGCTCTGTACCCCACCTGAGCATAAACCCAGCCGCAGACAGACATGGATTTGGGGGTAGTGACGTGAGGTTCATCTCTCTGAGGACGGGCTCGGTGTGATGAGTTCTCCTTTCAAGCCTGTGCTTCAGAAGCATCCACTCAGCTGCCGGTATCTGCACATCTTCATCACTAGGTTTGCTGAGAAAGACGTGTTGCTCAGGGTTGAATGATCTACTTCTCTTGGATCACAATTCCTGAATTATCATCTTTATAACTGTGAGCAAAAAAACCCGCATAACATGAAACTTACCATCTAGTCGTTTTTGAGGGTGCACTTCAGAAGTGTTAAGCGTATTCACGTTATTGTGAATCAGATCTCCAGAACTTTGCCATCTTGCAGAATTAACACTCTGTACCCATTAAACAAGAAATCCCCACTGGCCCCTCCTCACGGCCCCTGGCAGCCACCATTCTACTTGCTGTTCCTGTGGATTGGACTCCACACAAGTAGGACCACATACTGGCCTTCGTCTTTTTGTGACTGGCTTATTTCCCGTGTCCCTTACGTCCTCACAGTTCATCCATGTTGTGGCGTGTGACAAGATTTCCTTCCTTTTAAGGGTTAATAATACCTCATTGCACGTGTGCACCACATGTTGTTTATCCATGTTTCTGTCCATGGACATGTGGTCGCTCCCACCTCTTGGTTTTTGTGGATGGTTACTGCTGTGAACACACGTGTGTGCGGGTATCTCTCTGAGACCCTGCTTTCAGTTCTTTTTGATAGACACCCTGAAAGGGGTCCTGAGTTATTTTTCACTTCTCTTTTTTCCTAGGAGTTGAAGCCTCACGTTAAATGATCAGAGTCTATTTTCCCTCCCACCTCCATGTGCAGAGGTTGATAAATTCGATGTACACTTTTATTTTCTACTTTGTCCTTTAATTTTTTTTGAAGTATAGTTGGTTTACAGTGTTGTGCCAATCTGTTGTTAGATGTTCATTTTTGATTTTTCAGTATTTCAAAAAGCACATACTTTTATGATGATCAGTATTTCATTTTTTTATATTTGTTTATTTTTAAAATTTATTTACTTTTCGCTGAGTTGGGTCTTCATTGCTGCACACGGGCTTCCCCTAGTTGCGGGGAGCAGCGGCTGCTCTTTGTTGCGGTGCGCGGGCTTCTAACTGCAGTGGCTTCTCCCTGCGGACCACGGGCTCTAGGCACACGGGCTTCAGTAGTTGCAGCAGGTGGCTTCAGTAGTTGTGGCACGAGGGCCCAGTAGTTGTGGCTCGTGGGCTCTAGAGCACAGGCTCAGTAGTTGTGGCGCACGGGCTTAGTTGCTCCGCGGCATGTGGGATCTTCCCGGACCAGGGCTGGAACCCGTGTTCCCTGCATTGGCAGGTGGATTCTTAACCACTGCGCCACCAGGGAAGTCCCTTTCTTCATTTTAAAAAATATTCACTGGTTTAAAGTACTTTAATGTATTGGACATCTTTAATTAATTAATTACTTTTGTTGTTTATTGATTTATAACATTATATAAGTCTTATGAGTATGGCATTATATTTTCACCTCTGTATACCCGACAAAGTAAAGAGTACCTCTTATACTTGCAGAATTATGCACTGTTCTGGAATGGGTTGCCAGAAGGGTCCTTTTTCTTATTTTTCGTCGTGTGCAGCATTTCTCCTTACATCGCCATGAACAGTGTCAGCGATTACAAAGTAAGAAACGGGAGAAAAAAGACGAGAAACTCGGGGACTTCAGTAGTTGTATTTTAAATGCTATGTGTTTTCTCACCGGAAAGCCTTTTAGCATATGTTCAAATTAAATAATGTAGTTAAACATTATTTCTATCAAGTCAGCAATTTTACTTCTAAAAACACACAGTACTTTTTTACTTCAAAATGACAGGAAAAGTGCAGTAATCTGGCAGGGACTCAAATTAATCTAAACCTTCAGAGGGGAGTATTACAAAACTTTCAACTACATTATTTCCTAGCTACGAGGAAGAATCATCTATGTCGTAACTGAGGACCACAGTTAAGACTCGAAGCCACTTTCTACCGTGGAGAGTACAGTTGTTTGGTTGTATTTGTATTGGGTCACGCTCATTATGCAGGCAGAACAGTTACATCGAATTTAGATAAGTCATCTCTTACAATTCTGAGTCATTAACTCTCCCAGAGCATATCTGGATAATGCAGAACTTGCTGTTCCTCAGATTACAAAATACCATTTCTTTTGAAGGAGACTCACGCCTTGATCGTTAGGTCTACTGCTCTATTCGTTCTTCATGAGTTGAAGTGGTTTTGTGACTCAAATCTATCAAATAAAATAATACTCAGTTTCAAAATGCCCACCTTGATGGAATTGGCTCTTTAGACCTCAGCTTCCTAAACAACGTGCACAGAATTAAAATTATTAACATTTAAAAATATTAGATTTTTAAAAATAGGTTTTAAAATATTATATTAAAATTTTTTAAGTATTTGAATATTAGATCATATTTATCTTTACAAATCTTCCAATGTGTTTGCTTTGGATTTGGATTTCAACTGAATCTATGTATACGCTGTGCTTTTCCATTAGAAGAGAACTAAGTCCCAGCTGTGGATTTCAGGACTCTTCCCTTCTGCTTACTGGTGTGGTCAGGCCCTGGTGGACGTTAACCTCTACAATTTCATTCTCCTTTCAATGTATTCAATTTTCTACGCAGCAAACATGGTGCACATTCGTCTCGCAAGTCGAGCTGTACTTGCTTTGGTGAGTAGTACATGACACAGACAGTGTCTTTATACGGGAACTCATCATAAATTTTAATATTGTTTCGATTTCATATAAGCATGAGGTTTTCATTTTTATTTTGTCATACACCCAACAAGAACCATGCAAAGTGCATGTGTAGTGAGAAAAATAAAAATTTTTGTAACCTTGCCCTTAGTTTAGATTTCATTTTTTGACTTTGATATTTATTTGTATTATCTTCAGGCTGTCATTACACTTGGTTACGCAGTTTCTCTTGTCTTCCTGACATACGTGATATCATTTATTTTTCGGAAGAGGAGAAAAAATAGTGGCCTTTGGTCATTTTGCTTCTATATGGTAAGTATTTACACAGAGTTCTTTTTTAAACTTTTAATGTTACATTAAATATAGTCATGTTTACCTTGAGCGATGGGGAAAATTAATACCTTAAAATGACACCCTAGAAAGCGGAGGGGATGTAACATGTTACTGAGTCAAAGATGTTCCCGGAGAATTCACGTACAACCTTGACTAGAGTTGATAGAGAACCTTACAGAGGACCTGATGCTCAAGACGCTGTCATTGAGTTACTGGATCCTTCAGAACATAGGGCTTCCTGGCAACACTAGAACCCAGATCGGCTTTATAGCATTTGACAGTACAATCCATTTCTACAGTCTTCAAGAAGGTCTCTCTTAAACTCAGACTCTAATAATTTCAGAGATCAAAGAGCTTTGTATACCTGTGCCAGAGGAAGTATTTGTAAATATAAATGAAAGATTACTGAAAGTCCAAGATTACTCAAAACTTGGATGGAAATGTTTACCAAGACTCTGGAGATGCCTAATCTCAGCATTTCTGGTGCTTTTTAGCTGAAATCCCCAGCTGGTGGTTAAATGTCTGTCTTGTAAACACAACTCCCAACTCTTGGGAGTGGGAGTCCTGAAATCATGAGAGGAACCCACCCAAAGCCTATCTGCTAAGAAAATAGGTATGACATCATCCATTGACTTCTATAAGAAATTAGCCTTGGACTGTTCTGGTCAGCAGTTAGCTGTTGACTTATCCCTTCTCAGTGGACAGTATTCTGATTTGGTGTCTCTACATTGTATCTCTCGGTATTCAGCAGGTAGTGCTTATAGAGGTACCTTACTTGGAAGACTGGCTTTGAGGCCATCATGAAGATTTGGTGCAGCCAAAGTCTTTGCATTCGTGCTTTGCATTGGGAATTCTTTTTGTTCAGTCAACAGACTTAATGCTTTTGCCTAATGTAAACCCAGATTCTGGGTAAGCAGAACAGATATCAGTCTAATAGTTGATTTCTTTTCAGTCCATACTCTTGTATACGTCCAGAAAAGGTAGACGAAGAATTCGTGTCCACACTTTGTGTATTCTAGTAGTTTCAACTCTGAACAAAGTCTCTTTTGGAGCTGATGTTGAGGCAGTGTCAGTGTTATTGGCCAGTACGGCCGTTGACAGGTCTGTTACTGTCAGGATGAGTGAGGGAAGAAATATCCTAGTGAGTGACCTCAGAGACACTCTTTGAGTGTATTGGTTGGTCTTCAGTGCTAAGTCATCAGCAGCCTGGAGTCACGGTTCCTTTTTCTCTACTCTTTGTTTGGGCTCTCCTTAAACAGAAACCACTCCAGACTGAGATAAATGGGTGTCTAGATTAATGCCTTTTTGCTACGTGTCAGGCAAGAAGTCGGCCCCTGGTTGACCATACGCTCACCATTCATCCTGGTTTGTACAGATGTGACAGTTTCTCAGATGAGGGCACACTCAACATCACCAGTAGAACCGCACCTTCCTTACCCCTTTACCCTTCAGCTTTCAGTGGAGAAGCAGAGTAGGGGTGGAGCTTCTCTTATGAATGCAGAGGCTCTGGAGGGACGCTTGGCTTTTGGAAAAAATGGGAAAAAATTTTCTCCGCCAGGTTTCAAAGTGCATCACCTCCAGCAGAATATGACAGACCTTCCAGAACTTGATACACCAGAGTCTGCCAGTGCAGTAGCTTTCATCTCTTGGCTTAGAGAGCAGAGACCATTTTTTCCCTAATTCTTTACATAATAAGAGATGAAAGACTAATGAGGGCAAAGTTCCTTCAATACATGGTAGGAGGCAGAATCAAATCTGCATTATCTTATGGTGAATTCCTCTTGCATAATTCCTCAGCTTCCGGTAAATAAATGAACAAGTGAAGAAATTTGACTTTGTTATTTCTAGGAAAGTCATGATAATACAGACATCTTTCCTATATTAGGTTTGTGGATTAAGATCTTCTTACTGTGATATGAGCAAGCTTTAGCAAATAAAGGACCATGGCAGAGGAGTGAACATTTGACTCTCAAAAACCCTCTCTTTCAAATCGAAATACATCTACAGATGATCGGATACCTTTTTTCCTTTGCTGCTAATTATTTTTGAATTATTACGGATTAAAATAAGGCAAAGCAGTATTGCAAAACCAAAGTAAATTTTGTAACATAAAAATTTCTTTGTTCAAAATGTAAAAAACAGGGCTTCCCTGGTGGCGCAGTGGTTGAGAATCCGCCTGCCGATGCAGGAGACACGGGTTCGTGCCCTGGTCCGGGAAGATCCCACATGCCGCGGAGCAACTAAGCCCGTGAGCTATGGCCGCTAGGCCTGCGCGTCCGGAGCCTGTGCTCCGCAACGGGAGAGGCCACAACAGTGAGAGGCCCGCATACCACAAAAAAAAAAAAAAATGTAAAAAACACACCATAGTATTACAGTATAATACTTATTTATATTTTATTATTTTCCCTTTTCCTGTCTCATCTTTGTCTACTCCAGCATACTTGTCCATTTCATTTTTATAGCATTGAAAAGAAGCTACAGGGCTTCCCTGGTGGCGCAGTGGTTGAGAGTCCGCCTGCTGATGCAGGGGACACGGGTTCGTGCCCCGGTCTGGGAAGATCCCACGTGTCGCAGAGCGGCTGGGCCTGTGAGCCATGGCCACTGAGCCTGCGCCTCCGGAGCCTGTGCTCCGCAGCGGGAGAGGCCGCGACAGTGAGAGGCCCGCGTACCGCAAAAAAAAAAAAAAAAAAAAAAAGAAAAGAAAAGAAGCTACATAGTCATGGAATATTGAAGTGTCAGATTTGAAGAAAAGTCAAGATTTTCTGGTATAATTCACCTCATTTGATGGAGGGAAAAAAATTAAGAAACCTGTTTAAAGTCACACAAAAATTAGTGACAGACTCAGGAATAAAACTGAGGTCCAGGAAGTCTATTTGGTCATTTTAGCTTTCACCTTAATCTCTAGATTTTTCATCTAAGGATTTTCTGTTGAAAGCTGAAGGTCGTGTATATTCTCATTAACCAAAGCTCCTCCCTTCCCTTCTCCCTTTGAAAGGGGTATATCTGCATATGGAAAAATTCTCATGCGTTTGATGAGAACACCTACATTGTAAATAGTTTCTCAGATATCAACGGGCTGAGTATGTGTGACTGACGTGTAATACATTTCACCTTGTAGGCTGCAGTCTTCACGTTTGGCATGATTATAATGAATCAGTTCGACTTCCGTGTCTTGATGGTTTGCATGATATTAGTTCCCTCAATGACCTTGGGTGGATTTATAGGTTTTTTGGAAGAGGTAAGAAATGTTACCATGTCATTAATTTTTAACGTGCAGCCTATTAAAGCTCTTTGCCTAAATCTATAAAGACAGAAAGGAGGCTAGTGTTCTCCTGGGGCTGAGGTGGGAATGGGGGGGCGGTGTCTCTTTGGGGTGATAGAAATGTTCTTAAGTTGAATTGTGGTGACGCTCTCAAAACTCTGTAAATTTACTAAAAAGCCTTGAATCGTACACTTAAAATGAGTGAATTTTATGGCATGAAAATTTAACCTCAACAGTGCTATTTAAAAAGCCTTTTTTTTTGCCTTTGCAGAGAGTCCACAAATACCAAATAAAATATCAAGACCCAAACTATGACCTGAATGCAGCTGATCTGCTAGTGTGCCTAATAGTAAGGAGGTTTTTCTGTCTCATCGCCTACTTTTTGGGTAGTTATATCATTTACTGTAATAACTCCTTGATCTCGGCGGAAGTGAGCCAACTTTGAAAGTGTTTTTAAGAAAGTCAGATAAAGCAATTACATTCAGACACGATTCTCAGTCCTCGTTATTTTTATATGCCTGAATGGACTGCGTAAGTCCGGAATTCAGTATAAAATTAGTTTTTCATGTTTATTTATCCTGTCTACTGCCCCCTCCAAATTTGAGAGAGCTTGTAAAAAAACACATGCACTATAACTTAAATTCTTTGCATTAGAGGTAAAAAAGCAAGTCGAAAAAAGAACGAAAGGGAAAAATGATTCTACTAGTATGTTCAGGCTGAAGGAAACTACTGTCTTTGCATATGTGTCAGTACTTTTCTAGGCATAGAGCAAAAGTAGAAGCCCTTGCCCTCGTGGGGCTGAAATTCTGGAGGAAGGAGCCGCCGGGTAATAAACTGAATAAGTAACACGTGCTGGGTAAGATGGGTGCTCAGGAAAGGATGAACTTTGAAAATAAAGACCTGAAAGAGGCCAGGAAGCAAGCTGCAGGGATATCACGGGAGGGGCGCTCCCGCATTCCCATAGGAGGGGGGGAGGGTGACCCTGGCTTGTTTCGGGGTCAGCCAGGAGGCCAGTGTGGCTGGGGCAGCGTAACCACGGGGGAGAGTGGTACGAGAGGAGGTCACAGACGTAGCAGAGACAAGAGCGGGGCGGACAGAGGAGTTGCACAGAGATTCTGGGTCACGTTAAGGACCCTGAGTTTACTCTTCATAAGCAAGGAGCCATCGGAGGGTTTCAAGTGAAGCGATGTGCTGTGACATGCTTTAGAGGAACAGCTGTAGTTACTGTGTGGAGAGTATATGTCTGGGGCAAGGGAAGAGGAGGGAGACCCAGTAACAAGGGGCTGTAATGTCAACATGGAGCCATCACAAGACCTGGGCCGGGACGGAAGCAGCACCAGGAGGGCTGAGGAGCCCTTGGGTTCCGGATAATTTTGAAAGTAGGAGCAGATAACATTTGCTCACAGACTGGACGTAGGCTGTGTAAGAAGAACGAAGGCAGGTTCCGCCAAGCTGGATTGTTACTGTATAACTGGAATCCTCCCCTGATTTTTAAGAATGATTCACATCTATTTTAGCCAAAGACTGAAAGACCACAAATTTGATTCGAAAGTTGCAATAATATTTGTGAACTTATGCCTAAATGTAAGTGTTTCTCTGCTCCTAGCCTTACTTCCAGGCTTTGCTTTTCATTTTTGTTCTACGATGCTTGGAAATGAAGTGTGGAAAGAAAATCATGCAAAAGGATCCTGTTTTCAGGTTGGCATAAAACTTACTTTCATTTTCATATTCCTAGATAGGGACTCTGCACCGCTGACCTCAAATTACTGATTTATAGTGACAATGTAAACAGCATGATGATTTTCATGATGGTCAGTGGATTTCTGGCTGAACTGCCAGGAAACAGGAAACCCAGGCCGAGCTCTGCCACTAATGAGCTGAAGGGAGCTTTCAGCGTCTCAAAAATCTAATGAGCACTCAAATACCCCGCCTCCCATTCAAGAGGGCTGCACATGCTTGGCCAGAGGAGGTGGGGTGGAGTCGGTTTAGCAGCATAGCTCAGAGTGCTTCCCCACTGCAGGGAACCCGGGTAAGAGGCAAATACTGGGTGTGAGTAACGTGGGCTCAAAGTCTACAGAGAAGATGTGGGTGACCGGATTTTTAAGGAAGCAGCAGGACTTGCTGACAAATTTGAAAGGGTCAAAGATGCTTCTTAGGAGAGTGGCAACGACACTGAGAAAGGGACTTGGCTGCTGGGATGGACCTTCTTGGCCAAGGCAGAAGCCATGTTCATAGAGCCATCATCGTGACCAGTTTGTTGAAAGCAAGGTCCATGGTGAAATCACCGAGAAGCTGATTTTTGATGCATCTTTGACACCTAGAAAAATCACGTTGTGCATTTCATTTTCTCTGCAGAATTTCCCCTAAAAGTAGAGACGGTCGTCCAAATCCAGAAGAACCTGTAGATGAAGATGAAGACGTTCAGGCAGAAAGAATAAGAACGGCAACTGCCCTAACCGTTTCCACAGAGGAGGTAGAAAAGCAAGCGACAGAGTGGATGTTAGCGGAGCGCTTCGGGGGCAGTCAAGAATAGCGGTTGATATGCTGGGTTTCATTTCGAAAGTTTGCAGTTTGGTGCATCCAAGTAATTCTTAAACATGCAGGTGCCTCTTTTGAGGGTCCTGGATACTCAGAGATCACAAATCACAGTGGTTTTATTTTTCTGAGAAAAATGGGCTTGGATGTGTAGAGCTATAATTTCAAAACCAAAAATCTCATGAGTTGAAGAATTTATGTGACATTTGTTATAAAATGCCAGGTAGAGACTAAGATTTTAAGGATTAGCCTTCGATTCGATTCTGATGTGGTGGTGTTTCCATGAGCTTAGAGACTTCTGCTCGGGGCAGGCAAGGAGCCGGCATGAACCTGTGCTGTTTACTCAGTCCATTTAGAAGCGAGAAATGTTGTCGGCATCCATGAGTGCATGTTCCATTTGAAACAAGCAATGTGGGTTACAGGCAACTGAAAATGTGGTTTGGTTCGTGACATAGGGCAGGAAAGGTTCCAGCAGGGGGAACACAGAAACATAAGTCTCTGGAGTTTAAGAGGAAAATCACACTGTTGTCTGTTCCAGAAACCAGTCATAATTGCTAGCTGTCTACACAAAGAATATGCAGGCCAGAAGAAAAGGTGCTTTTCAAGGAGGAAGAAGAAAATAGCAGCAAGAAATGTCTCCTTCTGTGTTAAAAAAGGTTTGGAAGAGT
Source organism: Kogia breviceps (assembly GCF_026419965.1). Taxonomy (NCBI): domain Eukaryota; kingdom Metazoa; phylum Chordata; class Mammalia; order Artiodactyla; family Physeteridae; genus Kogia; species Kogia breviceps. The sequence goes on from NC_081328.1 coordinate 55,838,795, forward strand.
CACTTTTTGAATTTGCCATTATTGTGAGAAAGGCCCACTGAACATCTAGGTTACAGGCAGTGTTGTACTTGCTGAAGCATTCATTCATTCATTGAACGTATATTTTTTGAGGGTGCCAGGGGCTCTTTTAGCATCTGGAAATATAATTATGAAACAGACAGGCAAGTTCCTGACCTCATGGATTTTACATCCTCAGAGGGGTCGATAAACAAAAATGACTTATCAAGAGAAGTTTCAGATGTCCTGCCGGCAAGTTCTGTGTGGAGCATTCAAGTATGTGAAATGACGGGGGTGACTTGGGCTGCACCCACGTAGGGTTAGGGGCGACGTTTCTTGAGCAGAGACATTTAAGCAAGATCTAGGTGATAACGAGGTGCCAGCTATGTGAGCGTGAAGAGGGAAGAGAACCTCGGCAAGGGCAGGGACTCGGACACAGGCGCGCCTTTGGAGTGCTTAGGGCACAAGCGGAGGTCAGTGGGTGCCTCCGCGAGCAGAGGGGGTGCAGTCAAAGACGTGAGCGGGGCCCGAAGAGGTGCAGCTTTGTGAAGAGCAGCAGCGTTTAGATTTTATACCAAGTCAGTGGAATATGCCGCCAGAGGGGTTTTAGAGGCTTTTTGCCACCATTTAATTGGTACTTTGAAAAATATTACACCCTGGTTATTGTTTGTTCACGAATTTGGGTGGTGGACGGGTCAAGAGGCTTTCATACCAGTTCAGGTGAAAGATGATAGTGGCACAGACACAGTGGTGGAATTTGGGATGGAGACAATGTCCCCGACTTCCCAAGTTTAGGAATGTATTTAGGTACTCGGCACATCAGCCATCTGCTATAAAAAAATATCTGGGCACGTTTTTTCACTGAAAACGTAATCTGAAAAAAAAAAAAAAAGACCTATGTATTGATAGCAAATATCAATCACTAAGCTTTTTTCAAAGATGTTTTTTATAATTATAGGGGTTAAAGAACATGTTTTGGTGACATGGATTACATATACGTTATAAATTCCAAAGTGGTACTGAGGGACGCACATGTATCTCAGAAACTTGTTGAAGGAACAGGTTTATGTTATTCTTTTGCTTCCAATGTTGATAATGGGTGATTCTCTTTCAGGTGAAATTTTGGGATTGATAGGACCTAACGGCGCTGGTAAAAGCTCATCGATTAGAATGATATCTGGGGTCCTGAAGCCAACAGCTGGAGAGGTAGTGAAAATGCAGAAATGGTTTCCATTCCCAAAACAGACATGTTATAATATATATAGGTTATAACCCTGGTAAGACTGTACTTTTAGTAGTTTAAAATTTTTTATAATAAATATATGAAGTGATTTCTGTAATATTTCTTTGATGCTCAAAAAATTGGGGTGTTTAATAGCTACAAGTCAGTTTCTTGAGTAATCGAGTGATTGGAGAAAAGCTTGCACGTTTCTAAAACCAGTTCACTTTCTTAGGTGGAACTGACTGGATATGGTTCGGCTGTGGATCATCAGGGGGACGGCAGCGTCCGGTTCCTGGGATACTGTCCCCAGGAGAACGTGCTATGGCCCATCCTGACAGCGCGCGAACATCTGGAGGTGTTCGCTGCGGTGAAAGGGCTGCGTAAAGCGGACGCCAACGCCGCCATCTCACGGTACTGTGCGGTCACGCGGTTCCTCTGGGCCGAGATGCAGGGAGGCTGTACCATCACGAGTAAAGAGTGGAGAGTAGGAATGACGTCTGCACCTTTCAGGGAACATCAGGGGTAGAGCAGGAATGGAGGACAGGGTCTTGTTTCCTGCGTCCATGAGTGAATAATCATGAATAATCATCTATTTCAGTTAGAATTTTAGTTTCAAAATTTTTTTATGAGATGAAAATCTTTCATCTTCAAAATAAACTTTTTTCTTTGCTCATCAGTTTTGAGAATAACAGTGCCAAGGAGGGAACTCCAGTGCTGTAACCCTTGCATGTGATTTGCCTTTCCCCAAATACTCTTGATCTCATAGTCTCTTCCTGTTTTCCATCAGACTGGTGGACGCCTTCCAACTGCACGAGCAGCTGAATGTTCCAGTGCAGAAATTAACAGCAGGAGCCACTAGAAAGGTCTGTGTGGTGCACGGGGTTCCTCTGAGAGCTGATGGGCTGGGGGCAGCAAATAGCGGTGTTTCTCTGCATTTCAGCTGTGTTTCGTGCTGAGCGTCCTGGGAGACCCCCCTGTCCTGCTTCTGGATGAGCCGTCTGCTGGCTTGGACCCCAGGGAGCAGCGGCACATGTGGTGAGAAGTTATCACCCTCAGAGCCAGCAGGACAGACCGCATGTACTAGCGGTATTTCAAACTGACCTTGGAAAAGCGAATCCACTGGTTCCTGAGTGGAAACAATCCATCCATATCATTAGGAAAACAAATATTTAACAGGAAGATTCTCTAACAGTGCATGCATTATACCCATGTGGTAGTCACATGGAAAAAAAAACCTCTCGGTATTTTGTTGAAGTTTTAGGTCTTGCAATTTGGAATTTATTTTAACTTTGCCAATTATTGAGATGTCTGTAACAGTTGCCTTAGAAGCTATTAACTTGCTGATATATTTTCCTCATTGCCTTTTTTTCCGGCTTTCACCAAATCTGTCAAATTTGTTGATCCAGGTTTTCTTAGTTTTTAAATTCTTTTTACTTTCCTCTGTAGGACTTTCTACATGGAATTATAAAATTCTCCAGTCCACTTTCATATTTGTGACTGTCCAGTATTTTCCCAACTTTTTTTAAAATCAAATTTTATTTATTTACTTAATCCTTTTGGCTGTGCTGCACGGCATGCGGGATCTTAGTTCCCCGACCAGGGATTGAACCCGTGCCCCCTGCAGTGGAGGCACGGAGCCCTAGCCACTGGACCACCAGGGAAGTCCCTCTCAACTTTTTAAAAGAACTTTGTTATAGAAATGTTATACAAATGTATAGAGAATTATTTATGAATCTGTTAAACCAAGAGTTACTTGTATAAGGCCAATCTTCCTTCATCTTTACCCTCTGCCACTTCTTTTCCCTACTCTCCAGTTATTTTGAAGCAAATACCAGGCAGTGTATCCTTCACGTATAAACAGTTCAGTTAGTTTCTCCAAAAGAAATGGAGTTATTTTTAACTTAACCAGAATACCATTAGCACACCTAAAAATATTTTAAAACTTTTATCAAAACCTTCTCAGTGTTTACATTTCCCTGTTTCTTTTTTAATTAGGATTTAAATATGATCCATAAATTTTATCTATAAAATTTCGCTTCTCTTTTTTCCTACACATTTTTTTTAAAAATGGTGTTAATATTGGGGCTCATTCAGGCAGACGATCCAGACAGCCATTAAAAACACGGAGAGGGGCGCCCTCCTGACCACCCATTACCTGGCCGAGGCCGAGGCCGTGTGTGACCGTGTGGCCATGATGGTGTCCGGAAGGCTGAGGTGGGTGTCTTTCCAGAGCCTGCACTTGACTTTCAGAACGAGATTGGCTATGAAAACGGCAAAAATCACTGTCATCAGATGGAGCTCTTCCTTTCCTCTACCTCAGGGACCCCCTCTCCCTACATCTGAAATTTAAGAATAACATGAAACAATTTCAGGGGCAAGATTTTTTCCAGCATGTTTTCCTTTTTGCTCATAGATGCATCGGTTCCATCCAACACCTGAAAAACAAACTCGGCAAGGAGTACATTCTTGAACTAAGAGTGAAGGAAACGTCTCAAGTGCCGTTGGTCCACACCGAGGTTCTGAAGCTTTTCCCGCACGCTGCACAGCAGGAGAGGTGAAAGGAGCTTTTGATTGTGGATGAATGTGTTGGCTTTTCCCATCAGTGTTTTTGTTTTCCTGCTCTGTGAGAAGTTCAGGGCTACTTGACTTCACGATCAAGTGAGGGACCTCAAAAATGGATTTAAGTCTTCCAGATTATGATATTTGGGAGCTACCCAGAAAGCTGTGCCCCCTAGGGAGACTTGGGGACACCCAACCTGGGCCTCCTCGGCCATCCAAGCCTGGTCCCCAGCTCTGCAGGGGGACTTGGGAAAAACGGGGGAAGGGATTTCTGATGACTTGGAGCTACACAAGACTGCAGCGGGGCCCATGACACCTTCCTTAGGCTTCTCTAAAAGATGTAAATTGTTACAATTTTAAAGATGCAACTGTTTAGGATGAACCATCCTCATCGGGAACAAACAGCAATTGAGACCATCAAAGAGTGTCCCTTTCATGGAGTTTTCATGCCTCAAAATGTAGACTAGAAAGGCATATGTGTGTGAGCACATAGGAATATGGATGTTGTTTTTTCAAGGGGACGGCAGGGGAGCAGGAACTGAGTTTGAAATTCCTTGGAGGGATAAGCACAGCAAAAAAGCAGGGCATAACAGTGGCTGTGGCACAGCTGTTATGTGCCATAACAGTGGCACAGTTCAGATGTAATGGAATTATCTAAGGGATACGCCAGGGCACGTAATTCAGTCCTATTCCCAGACCCTCAGGGTCACAAATCCAAGAAGCGGCTTTGGTGAATAGATGGAAAGGTCATGAGAGGGGGCGCTGGGCTGAAGAGGGCCCGACCGGGAGGTCTGGCAGCTTTAGGGCTGCTGGGGAGCATGTGGCCTGAGGTCGTACGGCCAGGAGTAGCCCAAGGAGACATGGCAAAAATCAGGTCCAGCTCGTCCTCTCCTTTGAGGCGTCAGCTACAAATTGGCCCTGGCCATCCGCCTCTACAAGGGTTAAATCGTGAACTGCTGCAGCTGCTGACTTTCAAAACCCCCTGAAAGGAATTCAGGGTGGAGATCAGGAATGAGGTGCTCTGTGCTCTGGGAAGAACTGGCAGAACAGGTCTTGAGATGGATATTTTCAGAAGATTTTATGAGCCCAATTCTTGTATCTCCTCCTATCTAGAAAAGCACTAAAATCCTTCATGGTGACGTCTGCTCCTCGTGACTAGCAGAAACCTGCAAAAAAATATGTGCTTGATTGCATGGACTCCCCTTCACCAAAATCACATACGTACTGACCTTCCCCCCTACCTCTCGGGAGCAGGTTCTCAGAGCTCTCTGAAATGCTGTCTCCTGGGCTAGAGTCCATTTTTAAGTCAGCAGATGTCAGGAAAGTTTTGTTTAAAGGGATTTGAATCCCTACACTGTTATGACTCTCAGTCTCAACTTTGTATCTTTCCTTCACTTTCTGGTGACAAGGATGAAATATTAAATTGGGGTTCGTTCCAGCCTAATTTGAACTAACCAAAGGGATTCGTTCAGAATATCCGTGTTCCACAAGAAAAAGGTTTGCATAGACTGAGCATAAAAGTAATTATACTGGATCATTTCCAACCACCAAAGCCACTGTAAGAAGTGTCCATTGATAAATTATTTTACCTGTTTCGGATTGAAGCCATACATTAATTTGCATTAATTTTATTTTAAAAAGGAAATTGCTGTTAATATCAACATTTATTTTGATGGTCATTTTTTTCCCTTGAAACTCAAGGTCAAGTGTGACGTTTTTCTATTTCTAGGTATTCCTCCTTCTTGGCCTATAAACTGCCCATGGAGGATGTTCACCCTCTATCTCAGGCCTTTCACAAATTAGAAGCAGGTAAGAATGACCGTTTTTAAATAAAACTTTTGAAGAATTCATCCAAAATTAGATAATATTTTTGGATTTAACTTTATTTTTTTCATTTTTAATTGAGGTACAGTTTATTTACAATATTATATTAGTTTTAGGTGTACAACATAATGATTCAAAATTTTTATAAAGTCATTATAAAATGTTGGCTATATTTCCTGTTCTGTACGATATATCCCTGCAGCTTATTTATTTTATATAGTAGTTTGTACCTCTAATCCCCTACCTTTATCATGCCTCCACCCCCCTTCCCTCTCCCGACCGGTAACCACTAGATTGTTCTCTAGACCTGTGAGTCTATTTGTGAAATGTTTCGTTATATTCATTTGTTGTATTTTTAAAATTCCATACATAAGTGATAACATACAGTATTTGTCTTTGAATTACTTTACTAAGAATAATGCCCTCCAGGTCCATCCATGTTGTTGCAAATGGCAAAATTTCTTTCCTTTTCTTTTTTTTTCCTGTGGCTGAGTAGTATTCCATTCTGTATAGATACGTGCCACACCTTCTTTATCCATTCATCTGCAGATGGACACTTAGGTTGCTTCCATATCTTGGCTACTTTAAATTATGCTGTTATGAACACTGGGGTGCATGGATCTTTTCAAATTGCTGTTTTTGTTTTCTTTGGATATATGCCCAGGAGTAGGATTGCTGGATCATATGGTAGCCCTAGTTTTAGTTTTTTGAGGAGCCTCCATACTGTTCTCCATAGTGGCTGCACCAATTTACATTCCCACCAACAGTGCAAGAGGGTTCCTTTTTCTCCACACCCTCTCCAGCATTTGTTATTTGGGGTCTTTTTGATGATACCCATTCTGACAAGTGTGAGGTGATATTGATGATTAGTGATGTTGAGTATCTTTTCATATGCCTGTGACCATCTGTATGTCTACTTTGGAAAATGTCTATTCAAGTCTTCTGCCTATTTTTTAATCAAGCTGTTTGTTTGGGTTTTTTTGGTTTTATATAAGCTGTTTATATATTTTAGATTTTAACCCCTTTTCAGTCATATCAAGAAGACCCCAAATAGCCAAAGCAATCTTAAGAAAAACGGAGCTAGAGGAATCAGGCTCCCTGACTTCAGACTATACTACAAGGCCAAAGTAATCAAGACAGTATGGTACTGGCACAAAACCAGAAATATAGATCAATGGAACAGGATAGAAAACCCAGAGATAAACCCACGCACCTATGGTCACCTAATCTATGACAAAGGAGGCAAGGATATACAATGGAGAAAAGACAGTCTCTTCAATAAGTGGTGCTGAGAAAACTGGACAGCTACCATGTAAAAGAATGAAATTAGAACACTCCTTAACACCATACAAAAATAAACTCAAAATGGATTAAAGACCTAAATGTAAGACCAGACACTATAAAACTCTTAGAGGAAAATATAGGAAAAACACTCTTTGACATAAATCACAGCAAGATCTTTTTTGACCCACCTCCTAGAGTAATGAAGATAAAAACAAAAATAAACAAATGGGACCTATGAAACTTAAAAGCTTTTGCACAGCAAAGAAAACCATAAATGAAATGAAAAGACAGCCCTCAGAATGGGAGAAAATATTTGCAAACGAAGCAACTGACAAGGGATTAATCTCCCAAATATACAAACAGCTCATGCAGCTCAATATCAAAAAAACAAACAACGCAATCAAAAAAAAAAAGGATGGAAGACCTAAATAGACATTTCTCCAAAGAAGACATACAGATGGCCAAGAGGTACATGAAAAGATGCTCAGTATCACTAATTATTAGAGAAATGCTGATCAAAATTACAATGACAGGCTTCCCTGGTGGTGCAGTGGTTAAGAATCCTCCTGCCAATGCAGGGGACATGGGTTCGAGCCCTGGTCCAGGAAGATCCCACATGCCGCGGAGCAACTAAGCCCATGTGCCACAACTACTGAGCCTGCACTCTAGAGCCCACGAGCCACAGCTACTGAGCCTGCATGCCACAACTACAGAAGCCCATGAGCCCATTCTCCACAACAAGAGAAACCACTGCAATGAGAAGTCCATGCACCGCAACAAAGAGTAGCCCCTGCTCGCCGCAACTAGAGAAAGCCCACGTGCAGCAATGAAGACCCAATGCAGCCAAAATAATATAATTAATAAATAATTTTTTTTAAGTTTAAAAAAAAACCTACAAGGAAATATCACCTCACACCAGTCAGAATTGCCAGCATCAAAAAATCTACAAACATGGGCTTCTCTGGTGGCGCAGTGGTTGAGAATCCGCCTGCCAATGCAGGAGACACGGGTTCGTGCCCTGGTCCGGGAAGATCCCACATGCCGCGGAGCGGCTAGGCCTGTGAGCCATGGCCGCTGGGCCTGCGCGTCCGGAGCCTGTGCTCCGCAACGGGAGAGGCCATAGCAGTGAGAGGCCCGCATACCGCAAAAAAGAAAAAAAAATCTACAAACAATAAATGCTGGAGAGGGTGTGTGGAGGAAAGGGAACCCTCTTACACTGTTGGTGGGAATGTAAATGGATACAGCCACTATGGAGAGCAGTACAGAGGTTCCTTAAAGAACTAAAAATAGAGTTACCGTATGACCCAGCAATCCCAATACTGGGCATATACCGTGAGAAAACCATAATTCAAAAAGACATGCACCCCAATGTTCATTGAAGCACTGTTTGCAATAGCCAGGACACAGAAGCAACCTAAATTTCCATAGATGGATGAACGCATAAAGAAGGTGTGGTACGTATATACAATGGAATATTACTCAGTATATACAATGGAATATTACTCAGTATATACAATGGAATATTACTCAGCCTTAAAAAGGAACGAAATAGGGTCATTTGTAGAGACATGGATGGACTTAGAGACTGTCATACAGAGTGAAGTAAGTCAGAAAGAGAAAAACAAATATCGTATATTAATGCATATATGTGGAATCTAGAAAAATGGTACAAATAAACCTATTTGCAGGACAGGAATAGAGATGCATGCATGTAGACACGGAGGGGGGGAGGGGGTATGAATTGGGAGATTGGGAATGACATATATACACTGCTGTGTGTAAAATAGTTAGCTAGTGGGAACCTGCTGTATAGCACAGGGAGGTCAGCTCACTGCTCTGTGGTGACCTAGGTGGGAAGGATTGTGGGGGGGGGGTCCAAGGGGTAGGGGATGTATGTATATGTACAGCTGATTCACTTCGTTGTACAGCAGAAACTAATACAACATTGTAAAGCAACTATACCCCAATAAAAAAACAATAAATAATTATATCAACAAAAAATATGTATTTATATCGATGCTGTGACTTTTCACTACTACATTCTTTCACTAAGCATCTGTTCATTCGGCTCTATATTCCATTCATATCAGTTATTGGCAGTTTTGTTTCGGATGACTTTGAAAAGATGGTTGGTAATAAATGCATTGTAAGCATCTACTGCTAGTCTCTCTTTTTCAGTGAAACATAACTTTAACCTGGAAGGATACAGCCTCTCTCAGTGCACCTTGGAACAGGTGAGTCAACCTGTATGGCTTAGTATCATCCCTGTAAATTTCACACGAAAGTAGCATGCATGCTTTCTGTTTATTTAGAAGAGACAATCAACAGCTTGCTAATTCTTTGTGCTCCTTCTCTGGCTCCTGTTTAGGTGTCCTTAGAGCTTTCCAAGGAGCAGGAGCTGGGAAATTTTGATGAAGAGGTTGATACAACCATGAGATGGAAACTCCTTCCTCAGTCAGAAGACCCTTGAAACCTCAAGCCTAATCATTCTTTGTTGATGTCTTACAAGCTTATATCATATGTAATAATTAGCGTGTATAATTTAAAAATTATTAACATCAATATTAGGTATATTTTGTATATTTAGTCAATAAATGAATAAATTTTAAAAATTATTCTTCCCCTTTAACTTTTGGATGGTAGAAGATCTATGATAAAGGCAATACAAAGCATTAGTAAAGATACCTGAAGAGCCACGCATAGGGTGTTGTGAAAATAAAGCCACACATTTGGAAGTTTTTTTTTTTTTTTTTTTTTTTTTTTGCGGTGCACGGGCCTTTCGCTGTCGCGGTCTCTCCCGCCATGGAGCGCAGGCCCCGGACGCACAGGCCCAGTGGCCATGGCTCACGGGCCCAGCCGCTCCGCGGCACGTGGGATCTTCCCGGACCAGGGCACGAACCCGCGTCCCCTGCATCGGCAGGCAGACTCTCAACCACTGCGCCACCAGGGAAGCCCATATCATCAATTTTTTTTTGTCAACTCTATTTTATGAGAGGAGAGATGATGGCAAAGAGTATGGTTAAAATTTTGGGGTTGGGCTTCCCTGGTGGCGCAGTGGTTGGGAGTCCACCTGACGATGCAGGGGACACAGGTTCGTGCCCTGGTCCGGGAAGATCCCTTTAAAAAAAAAAAAATTGGGGGGTTTTCCTTCAAGATTTATCACAGGGACAAATTTGTCCAGTGGTCTATGAGCCAGAAAACAAAAGAGAAATACACAATCTTCTGCTGTGTTTCTAATTACAAATGAAAGCCTTTTGTTGACAACACTTATGGAAATAACAACACAAAATTAGCCACGTACTATTATTTAAATGCCGTGGCATATGGGAAAAGCATTTTTGCTTTGCTTCTTATTCTCATTTGCATTCTGAGTGTTTCAACTGCCATAGATTTAAGTTCTACAAAGATGAAGCACTAGACGTTTTATTAAGTCTCTTTCTCTCTGCTCTTACCTTTTCTTCACCCTCTTGTCTACCCTTTCTTCTTCTAACTCTGTCTGTACATTGTGAAACACCCCGGCTGGCTAGGCTTCCTGTTCTCTCTTTCCTCTGGCCCTCATTGTAGGCCATTCCTGACCCATCTCTTCCTAATGTTATTCGATGCCCACCCCCAACATGACTCAAGCAGCCGCTCTGACTCTTGGAGTGATATTAACATATTTGTTTTGAAATGAGGGAGAAAGGATAGGAAAAAAAAGTGGCAGAAGCTGTTGACTTTCCTATAAATGTTTCCATAAAACATTTAGTATTTTCTTCGATGCCTCATCTGAGTCTCAAAAATATCAATCACGGATAACAAACGAAATTCCTTACTTATTGTATGAGGACTAGTTCAAGATCCTGCCCAGCAATGGCACATGAATCCACTTTCTTTGTACCTGGTCCCTGGGATCTCTGTGTTGAGCTTAGAATTCAGTACTTGGCACATTTCTTCCAGCCTGGACATTTTAGGTCGATGTTTGGTATTGCTTGCTGATTTCCTGCAGCTGTTGGTAACATTTTTAGACTTTAGAGATAAATCGTCAAAAGGTAGGGCTTCCTCTCACCTCTGAATTACCCACTTTGCAGTGCAGAGTCCAGGCGCCCACGTGCTATCGTTGCATAAGCTGACGTCTCTGGCACATTTCGAGCCCTAGAAAATGTCACACGGGCAGTGGGAAACGTACCTCTGGCGGGGGTCACTCCAGGAAAGCTGCCAGGGTGGGTGATCAACCAGCCAGGACTGCCCCAAACCGGGTGTTCCCAGGACTTAGGACTTCACGTGTTTTTTTTTTTTTTTTTTTTTTTTGCGGTATGCGGGCCTCTCACTGTTGTGGCCTCTCCCGTTGCGGAGCACAGGCTCCGGATGCGCAGGCCTAGCAGCCATGCCTCACGGGCTTAGTTGCTCCGCGGCATGTGGGATCTTCCCGGACCGGGGCACGAACCCGTGTCTCCTGCATCGGCAGGCGGATTCTCAACCACTGTGCCACCAGGGAAGCCCGGACTTCACGTTTTGAAAGTGGAAAAGCCCCAGGCACACCAGGACAAATCTGTGCTGACTCAGTCAACGGGGAGTGTCCCAGTCTGTACCCCGGGTGGGACACAACTGCCCCGTTTCCGGTCATGTGTCATCCTTGTCAAACATATTTCCATCTCCGCATATGAGCTCTGCTGGTCATCTACCCTCTCCTTCCGCAGGCGTTAAAATCCTCCGACCCGAACACAGGTCTGAACTAGGATGCTGACTGGGATGGGCGGGGAAGACCGTCTACTTAAACAGCTGCCGTGTAGACCTCATTCGCTCAACTGTGGGCGAAGCATCTCTTGCCAACACTGTTGGCCCTCGTTGCCGTCTGAGAGGCAGGCTTTGCAACGCTGGCTGTCGACCCTGTTGTTCAGCTCCCAAGCACAGGAGGCATGACTTGCAATCCCAGTCGCAGCCTCGAGCTGCCGGTAACCCCCCTCCTGAAGGCAAGCTTTGGGGAGCCAAGACGGCGCCAGCCCAGCTTCCTTCCCGGTGTCCCAGCACGTGACCCACAGAAACGGCATATTTGACAGAAAAGGGATGGCCGTGCAGCCGCCCCCCCACTGCTCATCTTTGCTGAAGATTCTCTCTCGAGGACCCTCTCATTCTCGGCTTTAATGAGGGGAGGGGACAGCAGAAGCTCCTCCCCACAAACCCTACATTTCTCACCTGGCCAATGACAGCATCCTTCCTCTCTCAGCTCGGTGGTGGGGCTGGTTCTGCTATCTGTTTGGACTCTTGGCAGCAGTTTAGGGTATTTATGGGTCCATTTTTTGATCTGTTTGCTTGTGCCGAGTTCCAGCCAGGCCTCCACAGCTGACACTTTCGCTCCAAGAATTGCTGATGCCCACGTTGGAACATTCCATGAACGACTAGACACGCAGCTTGAGAGGATGAAACCTGACTTCCTGGGCACCATCGTGGCTACTGGAAGAGGGTGCTCCTCCCATTACCTGCAAATCTGTGTCTCCCCAACCCGATATCCGGCTTCATATGTCCTCTGCTTATTGCTTTCTGATGACGTCTGTCTTCCTCCCCTACACCCTCCCTTCCGGCTGAAGACCTTCCCCTTTGGGAGCCGCCTGCCCACTCGTCCGGACTGTACGACCATCTTTTGGCCTTATTCTGCTATAGGGTGGCATTTTCACGGTGACGTAGGAGCGTGACAGTATGACTGTCTCCAGCGCAGGACTTGCTGCTTCACACCCGGGCCGCCCCTTCTCCCTCCTCCTCCTCTCCTCATTCTCCACGATCCGTGCTGAAGGAGGCGTCCCTGACTCCTTGGGGGGGGTTCAGCCCCGTCCTCTGGGCTCCTGCTGCACTTGACACACCGGGAGGACAGTTGAGCTTCTCAGTTTCTCCCTGTCCCTCTCGGTTGACTATCCGATTTCTGCAAACGCCAGAGTCTCTCACTCCATGGACGTGGAGGGAACGTGGAACCAAATGGTCCTCATTTAAAAGAAAGGGGTTTGCTGTGTACGTTAGATTTGTCATCGAGAAAGTCCGTTTTAGGAAAAGCGTAAGGAAGAAACACGACTGATGCACAGGGGACGGTCCTGTTCTGTTCTTTGAAGCCTTAGTGAGGAGGGTGAGTCATTGCGTTGCACATTTTGCAAATAAGGCAACTAAAGGTCAAAGAGGGAAGGTCGTTAGCTCATGAGTGCGTGAGCTTGAGATGAAGAGGGCTGGCTGGCTCCAAAGGCTGGAAGGCTGGATCTTTCGACTACGTGTTTTGAAAAAATAAAGGGGAGGGAAGGAAGGAAGGAAGGAAGGAAGGAAGGGGAAAGGAGGGAGGGGAGGGGAGGAAGGGGAAGAAAGGAAGGAAAGGAAAAGAAAGAAAAGCAAAAGCAAGAAAAAGCAAAGTCTATATGCCTGTATATTTTGCCCTGGCTTGGCTGATATAAGAATCCAAAAAAAAATGTGGACTGGGCAAGGACCGTCACCCGCTGGCCACACGCACTCTGCAGGAGATGCTGGTAGATCTCCATCCCCAGGCAGGGCTGTGGAGGTATCCTCCTCACACACTGACATTCATGACCCGGGATGCATGGGAGCCATGAGACGGGTACCAGTGTCCCCTCTAGACACCTGCACATACTTCCAACCACAGAGACGAAGCTTAACCCAGCCCAGCCTGCCCACTTACTCCTTCAGATGACTGTCAAGGTCCACAGGACGGTGCTCACAAGCCGAGGTGGCCTTCACCTTCTCCAGCTTCCGTCCGGCTTGGTTTCCTGCCATCTGGGCACGGGCAGCTGCTGAAACGTTGGCGGGGACCTCTGCGCTTTTCCAGGGCGCTGCAGGGGAGCCGACGCGGGGCTGGGCCGCCCCCCGAGTCCTGCACAGATGAGGCTCAGCCGGCAGACAGTTCGTGGCTGATTGGAACACTTCCTCTTCTGTAACTGTTTGGTTGGTAAATAATGGGGTTTCTGGTCACCAGTATTTGCTTACACAAGGCCAAACATCGTCCTCTGTCAAGGGCAGAAAAAAGAAGAGAGCACTTTATAAACTAGAGAGTAAGGTGAATACCTAAGGAATTAGTGCGTAAGAGGTCAGGCTGTGACTTCCGATTTCAGACTCCCCGACCCGCGCATTTCCTCCCTGGGCAACTGGGTCAAGTTCCCGGTGGGCCAGCCTCAGTTTCCTCGTGCATCACAGATGATGAATGAGTCCCTGCCTTCTAACTCAGTCACAGCGATTCAGTGAGCTACGGGCCGGAAGTCCTGTTGTTAAGCATGTACTTTGGCCCCCAGTAAGCATCTCCAGAAGCCGCCTTCACTACCCACTGGGGGGACGATTCATGGCAATTCAGACACTTGAAGCTTTTACCCTGGAAACATCGTTACCACGGACACACTGCAAAGACGCTACCGCTCACCAACTGCCGCGGGTCTATTTTTTCGTTGTCAGGTGCTTTTTTTTTTTTTTTTGCGGTATGTGGGCCTCTCACTGTTGTGGCCTCTCACGTTGCGGAGCACAGGCTCCGGACGCGCAGGCGCAGCGGCCATGGCTCACGGGCTTAGTTGCTCCGCGGCACGTGGGATCTTCCCGGACCAGGGCACGAACCCGTGTCTCCTGCATCGGCAGGCGGATTCTCAACCACTGCGCCACCAGGGAAGCCCATTGTCAGGTGCTTTTAATTAGTTTTGATTTCATTTAATAACTATTAGAGTTAAATGGAGGAAAATAGAGTCCGAAAAAGGGAGGAAAGCATTTCAAGCTGTATTTAATCAGGTGGACAAATTATAAACATTAAACTTGGCTGCATGCGGCTTGAGAGCAGTGAATTGTAGCACAGGATCTAAAATTCCAAAGATAAAAGAAACTTATATGAAGATTACCTGACTACCTGTGACTAATGTATTTTTTTTAAATGACAATTGGGGTCAAAGATCTAATCTGATCTGCATAGAATAGATCTTGGGCTTTGTTTTTCAGACAGCCTGGAAAGGGGATTTTGGTACTACGAGTGCTCCAGGGGGAACGAAATGCTGGTTGGTAACACAGAAATTCAGATTCGCTTCCTCTCGGTGATAGTATGGGTCTCTGTTTACATTTTTATCTATGAGTATATCCTATTCCTAAATAATGTGCTCCATGCTCAGAGCATGCTTTTTCTTCAGTACCTCACTTCTTGGAAGAGGGTTAGGGGGTGAATGTGCGTTTTAGCCCAAAGTGCTATCATGTTTAGCCTTCACTGGAGAAGAACGGAACTGTTATTCCTGCTGCTTTACGTCCCAAAGGGCAGGGGTCGCGACCTCTGGCCTCCATGTTGGCATCCAGGACCAGAGGCTGTCTTACAGCACCTCGAATAAAGATAATGAATAACTTGAAAAAGAACAGATACGTGTATATGTATAACTGAATCACTTTGCTGTACACCTGAAACTTACACGACACTGTAAATCAACTATAGTCCAATATAAAATTTTAAAATTATTTAAAAAGATAATGAACACTTATTCCACAGCAGTGGTTTCCTGAAGCTGCAATTCTGGGTTTTCTACCAGGAACCCAGAACTGTAATCAGAATACATGCCACTCCGACATTTGTTGTCTTTCAACCCCTTGCAGTGAACAAACAAGTGAGGGATAAATAGGGTGGGAAAAAAGTTTCTGCGCCAAAGGGACAAGTTTTCAGAGTGACAGGGGCTTCCTTTGCTTTATCTGAAAACCATCTCTGGCCCCTCATTCTATTACGTCCTTTGCATCCAGTATTTCAGGCCAGAGTGAGCTCACGGGCTGCTCACAAGAGGCTGGCCACAGGTGTCCTGGACACTGTCCTACAGCGAGGCGTTTGCTCGAGTGCCACCGGACACGGGCACACGAGGCCACACAAACACAGCCTCGGCTCTCTCCACACCAAGGGAACAAGCAGTCCCTTCTCGGAGGAGGTTACATCCTTAGGACTGGCATTTGGTGACAGACGGGCAGTCTTCATTACATGGAAACCCAACTCCTGTCACCCCGAGGGGTTACCCAGCATTCCATTCCGGACTGTCGACACGGGCCAGGACAATCCACGCTTGTTTCATACGAAACACAGTGACTCCGAGCAACAAATAACCCCTTAACCTAATTCAAAGGGTCTGTTGTCTGTGTGGGACTTTTTGGCCCAAACCTCAGGGTCAAGGGGGCTTCACATTTTAAATGTTCTCCAATGGCAGTTCTTTTGCCAAGAGAGATAAAGGGAGCGTGTCACAAATATTGATCCTAGTTCAACCTTTGGACACTTAATATTGAATCTAAAAGTGGAGAGATGGTTCCAAAAAGGAGGCACCTCGTGAAAGTGCTACAGAACCTGGCTTTTCATTAGGGGGTAAAAAAAAATAATAATAATAAAAGTGTATCCATTGCCAAGTAGGAATAAAAACTCTCCATGCTTCTCATTTTAATCTTGGAATCACCTTTGTGGAAAGCATGGAATTTTTAGCATTTCACGGGGTCCGGTATGTCTCATATTTCTGAGCCTATGGCATACAGGAAAAAAAGAGAGACACTTTCTAGAGGAAATTGGACCTCCCTGAAACTGTCCCTGAACTGACCCTGTCATCACATTATCCATTTTCAGACCCAGAACTCAATGTTGCAAGATCCCTGGAAGCAAAATTCCATTAACCAAGTGCTGTTACAGCCAAAATCTCCTTCTGTCTAAAAGATGTCTCCACCTTAGTCAATGCCCCCCGCCAAAGGGACATAATCTGAAGCCTCAGAATTTTATACAGAAAAGCTATATGGTCATTTAAGAGTCTCTTGGGGTTTGTTAGAATGCGGTTCTCTCCATAACAGTTGGCATTCAAATCACGGCTCCAGCTACACATAATCGCAACTGGAATTAAGTAGTCAGTTTCCTGATTTGGAAGTTGTATAATTGCCAAGACTTTACTGGGCCTTTTCCAACATGAAAGTATAAGACAAGAGGATATTCACATGCAAAAGAATGAAACTGAACCCCTACCTCATACCATATGCAAACATTAACTCAAAATGGATCCAAAAAGTAAATGTAGGAGTGAAAACTATAAAACTCTTTAAAAGGAACATAGACGCACTTCTTGGTGACCTCGAATTAGGCAACAGTTTCTTAGATATTACACCAAAACACAAGCAAACAAGGAAAAATGGATAAATTGGACTTCAAAATTTAAAATATTTCTGTGTCAAAAGACACTATCAAGAAAGGAAAAAGATAACCCACAGAGTAGGCGAAAAATTTTGCAAATCAAACATGGCCAGGATCAGTACACAAAACATATATTTAAAAAATCTGGCAGGGCTTCCCTGGTGGCGCAGTGGTTGAGAGTCCACCTGCCGATTCAGGGGACGCGGGTTCGTGCCCCAGTCCGGGAAGATCCCACGTGCCACGGAGCAGCTAGGCCCGTGAGCCATGGCCGCTGAGCCTGCACATCCGGAGCCTGTGCTCTGCAACGGGAGAGACCACAGCAGTGAGAGGCCCAAAAAAAATCTTGTAATCAACCTAAAAAGATAAATAACTCAATTTAAAGATAGGAAAAGATTTGAATAGACATTTCTCTAAACAAGATAAACAGATGGCCTATAAGCACATAAAAAGATGCTCAACATTATTAGGTATTAGGGAAATGCAAATCAAAACCACAACGAGATACCACTTTATACCCACTAGGACGTCTGCAATTAAAAAGGAAAAAAAAAAGAGGAAAGAAAAACACAAAATAACAAGTGTTGGTGATGATGTGGAGATACTGGAACCCTCATACATTCCTGGTCAGAAAGCAAAATGGTTTAGTGTCGTGGGAGTTCGTTATTTCCTCAAAAATGTTACACACAGAGCTACCATAGGACCCAGTAATTCCACTTCCAGGAGTAGAGATTTGAAAATGTATGTTCAGAAGGGGAGCGAGAAGATGGCAGAAGAGTAAGACGCGGGGATCACCTTCCTCCTCACAGAGACATCAGAACTACATCTACACGTGGAACAGCTCCTACAGAACACCCACCGAACGCTGGCAGAAGACCTCAGACCTCCCAAAAGGCAAGAAAGTCCCCACGTACCTGGGTAGGGCAAAAGAAAAGAGAATAAACAGAAACAAAGAATAGGGACTGGACCTGCACCAGTGGGAGGGAGCCGTGAAGGAGGAAAGGTTTCCACACACTAGAAGCCCCTTCGCGGGCGGAGACTGCGGGTGGCGGAGGGGGAACCTCCGGAGCCGCGGAGGAGAGCTCGGCCACAGGGTGCGGAGGACAAAGCAGAGAGATTCCCACAGAGGATCGGTGCCGACCTGCACTCACCAGCCCGAGAGGCTCGTCTGCTCCCCCGCCGCGGCGGGCGGGGCTGGGAGCTGAGGCTCGGGCGGATCCCACGGAAAGGTCTGGAGCTGGCAGAGTGAAAACAGCCTGAAGGGGTTAGTGCGCCACGGCTGGCCGGGAGGGAGTCCGGGAAGAGTCTGGAGCTGCCAAAGAGGCAAGAGACTTTTTCTGGCCCCTTTGTTTCCTTGTGCACGAGGAGAGGGGATTAAGTGGGCCGCCTAAAAGAGCTTCAGGGACAGGCGTGGAGCTACTGAAGAGACAAGAGACTTTTTCTTGCCTCTTCGCTTCCTGGGGCGCGAGGAGAGGGAATTAAGGGCACCGCGTAAAGGAGCTCCAGAAATGGGCGCGAGCTGCGGCTGTCGGTGCGGACAACAGAGACGAGTGTGGGACGCTAGGGTTGCTACTGTCGCCACCAAGAGGCCTGTGTGCGAGCGCAGGTCACTCTCCACACCGGCCCTCCCGGGAGCCCGTGCAGCCCGTCACTGCCGGGGTCCCGGGATCCAGACCAGCTTCCCCGGGAGAAAGCGCGGTGCGCGTCAGGCCGGTGCAGCGTCACGCCACCCTCTGCCGCCGCGGACTCGCCCCACATCCGTGCGCCCCCCCCCCGCCCCCGCCTGAGTGAGCCAGAGACCACGAATCAGCTGCCCCGTTAACGCTGCTCCTTTGACCCCGCCCTCTCTGAGCGAAGGGCAGACGCCCTCGGACGACCTTCGCGCAGAGGCGGGGCCAGGTGCAGGGCTGAGCCCCAGGAGCTGTGCGAACAAAGAGAGGGGGAGGTCCCTCCCAGCAGCCTCAGAAACAGCGGGTTAAAGCTCCACAGTCAGCTTGAAGTGCCCTGCATCTGTGGAAAACCTGAATAGACAGCGAAATACCCCAGGTTGAGGAGGTGGACTTTGGGAGCAAGATATACTATTATTTTCCCCTTTTTTCTTTTTGTGAGTATGTATGTGGGTGCTGCTGTGTGAGATTTTTGTCTGTGTAGCTTTGTTTTCACCATTTGTCCTGGGGTTAGACCGACCCTTTTTTTTTTTTTTGGTCTTTTTTTTTTTTATAATAGAAATTTTTCTTCTTAATAATTATTTTGTTATTTTAATACTGTATTTTACCCTACTTTATTTTGTCTTCTCCCCTTTCTTTCTTCCTTTCTTCCCTCCTTTCTTTCCTATTTCCCTCCTTCCTTCCTCCCTCCCTTCCTTTCTTCCTCCCTCCCTTCCTTTCTTTATTCCCTCCTTCCTCCCTCCCTTCCTTCCTTCCTTCCCTCCCTTCCTCCTTTCTTCCTTCCTTTCTTGCCTTTCTATTTTTTTCTCCCTTTTGTTTTGAGCTGTGTGGATTAAAGGCTCTTGGCACTCCAGCCAGGTGTCAAGGCTGTGTCTCTGAGGTGGGAGAACTAACCTCAGGACACTGGTCCACAAGAGACCTCTCAGCTCCACGTAATATCAAACGGCGAAAATCTCCCAGAGATCTCCATCTCAACACCAAGACCCAGCTTCACTCAAGGACCAGCAACGAACAGTGCTGGACACCCTATACCCAACAAAGAGCGAGACAGGTCTACAGCCCCATCCATTAGCAGAGAGGCTGCCTAGAATCACAGTAAGGCTACCGACATCCCCATACACGCCCCCAGACGTGGACCTGCCCACCAGGGAGACGGGATCCAGCCTCATCCACCAGAACAGGGGCACTGGTCCCCCCAACCAGGAAACCTGCTCAACCCACTGAACCAACCTCAGCCACTGGGGACAGCCACCAAAAATAGATAGAAATACGAACCTGTAGCCTGCAAAAGGGAGACCCCAAACACAGTAAGATAAGCAAATGAGAAGACAGAAAAACACACAGCAGATGAAGGAACAAGATAAAAACACACCAGACCTAACAAATGAAGAGGTAATAGCCAATCTACCTGAAAGAGAATTTAGAATAATGATGGTGAAGATGATGCAAAATCTTGGAAATAGAATAGACAAATTGCAAGAAACAGTTAACAAGGACCTAGAAGAAATAAAGAGGAAGCAAGTAACGATGAGCAACACAATAAATGAAATGAAAAATACTCTAGATGGGATCAATAGCAGAATAACTGAGGCAGAAGGACGGATAAGTGACCTGGAAGATAAAATAGTGGAAATAACTACTGCAGAGCAGAATAAAGAAAAAAGAATGAAAAGAACTGAGGACAGTCTCAGAGATCTCTGGGACAACATTAAACGCACAACATTCGAATCATAGGGGTCCCAGAAGAAGAAGAGAAAAAGAAAGGGACTGAGAAAATATTTGAAGAGATTATAGTTGAAAACTTCCCTAATATAGGAAAAGAAATAGTCAATCAAGTCCAGGAAGCACAGAGAGTCCCATACAGGATAAACCCAAGAATAAACACGCCGAGACACATAATAATCAAACTGTCAAAAATTAAATACAAAGAAAACATATTAAAAGCAGCAAAGGGGCTTCCCTGGTGGCGCAGTGATTGAGAATCCGCCTGCCGATGCAGGGGACACGGGTTCGTGCCCCGGTCCGGGAAGATCCCACATGCCGCGGAGCGGCTGGACCCGTGAGCCATGGCCGCTGAGCCTGCGCGTCTGGAGCCTGTGCTCCGCAACGGGAGAGGCCACAACAGTGAGAGGCCCGCGTACCGGGAAAAAAAAAAAAAAAAAAAAAAAAGGCAGCAAGGGGAAAACAACAAATAACACACAAGGGAATCCCCATAAGGCTAACATCTGATCTTTCAGCAGAAACTCTACAAGCCAGAAGGGAGTGGCAGGACATATTTAAAGTGATGAAGGAAAAAAACCTACAACCAAGATGACTCTACCCAGCAAGGATCTCATTCAGATTTGATGGAGAAATTAAAACCTTTACAGACAAGCAAAAGCTGAGAGAGTTCAGCACCACCAAACCAGCTTTACAACAAATGCTAAAGGAACTTCTCTAAGCAAGAAACATAAGAGAAGGAAAAGACCTACAAGAACAACCCGAAACAATTAAGTAAATGGTAATAGGAACGCACATATCAATAATTACCTTAAATGTAAATGGATTAAATGCTCCCACCAAAAGACACAGACTGGCTGAATGGATACAAAAACAGGACCCATATATATGCTGTCTACAAGAGACCCACTTCAGACCTAGGGACACTTACAGGCTGAAAGTGAGGGGATGGAAAAAGATATTCCATGCAAATGGAAATCAGAAGAAAGCTGGAGTAGCAATTCTCATATCAGACAAAATAGACTTTAAAATAAAAACTATTACAAGAGACAAAGAAGGACACTACATAATGATCAAGGGATCGATCCATGAAGAAGATATAACAATTGTAAATATTTATGCACTCAACATAGGCGCACCTCAATACATAAGGCAAATACTAACAGCCATAAAAGGGGAAATCGACAGTAACACAATCATAGTAGGGGACTTTAACACCCCACTGTCACCAATGGACAGATCATCCAAAATGAAAATAAATAAGGAAACACAAGCTTTAAATGATACATTATACAAGATGGATTTACTTGATATTTATAGGACATTCCATCCAAAAACAACAGAATACACATTTTTCTCAAGTGCCCATGGAACATTCTCCAGGATAGATCATATCTTGGGTCACAAATCCAGCCTTGGCAAATTTAAGAAAATTGAAATCGTATCAAGTATCTTTTCTGACCACAACGCTATGAGACTAGATATCAATGACAGGAAAAGATCTGTAAAAAATACAAACACATGGAGGCTAAACAATACACTACTTAATAACGAAGTGATCACTGAAGAGATCAAAGAGGAAATCAAAAAGTACTTAGAAACAAATGACAATGGAGACACGAGGACCCAAAACCTATGGGATACAGCAAAAGCAGTTCTAAGAGGGAAGTTTATAGCAATACAATCATACCTTAAGAAACAGGAAGCATCTCGAATAAACAACTTAACTTTGCACCTAAAGCAATTAGAGAACGAAGAACAAAAAAAACCCCAAATTTAGCAGAAGGAAAGAAATCATAAAGATCAAATCAGAAATAAATGAAAAAGAAATGAAGGAAACAATAGCAAAGATCAATAAAAGTAAAAGCTGGTTCTTTGAGAAGATAAATAAAATTGATAAACCATTAGCCAGACTCATCAAGAAAAAAAGGGAGAAGACTCAAATCAATAGAATTAGAAATGAAAAAGGAGATTAACAACTGACTCTGCAGAAATACAAAAGATTATTAGAGATTACTACAAGCAACTCTATGCCAATAAAATGGACAACCTGGAAGAAATGGACAAATTCTTAGAAATGCACAACCTGCCAAGACTGAACCAGGAAGAAATAGAAAATATGAACAGACCAATCACAAGCACTGAAATTGAAACTGTGATTAAAAATCTTCCAACAAACAAAAGCCCAGGACCAGATGGCTTCACAGGCGAATTCTATTAAACATTTAGAGAAGAGCTAACACCTATCCTTCTCAAACTCTTCCAAAAGATAGCAGAGGGAGGAACACTCCCAAACTCATTCTATGAGGCCACCATCACCCTGATACCAAAACCAGACAAAGACGTCACAAAGAAAGAAAACTATAGGCCAATATCACTGATGAACATAGATGCAAAAATCCTCAACAAAATACTAACAAACAGAATCCAACAGCACATTAAAAGGATCATACACCATGATTAAGTGGGGTTTATTCCAGGAATGCAAGGATTCTTCAGTATACGCAAATCAATCAACGTGATACACCATATCAACAAACTGAAGGAGAAAAACCATATGATCATCTCAATAGATGCAGAGAAAGCTTTTGACAAAATTCAACACCCATTTATGATAAAAACCCTGCAGAAAGTAGGCATAGAGGGAACTTTCCTCAATATAATAAAGGCAATATATGACAAACCCACAGCCAGCATTGTTCTCAATGGTGAAAAACTGAAACCATTTCCACTAAGATCAGGAACAAGACAAGGTTGCCCACTCTCACCACTCTTATTCAACCTAGTTTTGGAAGTTCTAGCCACAGCAATTAGAGAAAATAAAGAAATAAAAGGAATCCAAATAGGAAAAGAAGAAGTAAAGCTGTCACTGTTTGCAGATGACATGATACTATACATAGAGAATACTAAGGATGCTACCAGAAAACTACTAGAACTAATCAATGAATTTGGTAAAGTAGCAGGATACAAAATTAATGCACAGAAATCTCTGGCATTCTTATACACTAATGATGAAAAATCTGAGAATGAAATTAAGAAAACACTCCCATTTACCACTGCAACAAAAAGAATAAAATATCTAGGAATAAACCTACCTAAGGAGACAAAAGACTTGTATGCAGAAAACTATAAGACACTGATGAAAGAAATTAAAGATGATACAAATAGGTGGAGAAATATACCATGCTCTTGGATTGGAAGAATCAACATTGTGAAAATGACTCTATTACCCAAAGCAATCTACAGATTCAATGCAATCCCTATCAAATTACCACTGGCATTTTTTACAGAACTAGAACAAAGAATTTCACAATTTGTATGGAAACACAAAAGACCCCGAATAGCCAAAGCAATCTTGAGAACGAAAAATGGAGCTGGAGGAATTAGGCTCCCTGACTTCAGACCCTACTACAAGGCTACAGTAATCAAGACAGTATGGTACTGGCACAAAAACAGAAATATAGATCAATGGAACAGGATAGAAAGCCCAGAGATAAACCCACACACATATGGTCACCTTATCTTTGATAAAGGAGGGAAGGAAACACAGTGGAGAAAAGACAGCCTCTTCAATAAGAGGTGCTGGGAAAACTGGACAGCTACCTGTAGAAGTATGAAATTAGAACACTCCCTAACACCATACACAAAAATAAACTCAAAATGGGTTAAAGACCTAAATGTAAGGCCAGACACTATCAAACTCTTAGAGGAAAACATAGGCAGAACACTCTATGACACCAATCACAGCAAGATCCTTTTTGACCCATCTCCTAGAGAAATGGAAATAAAAACAAAAATAAACAAATGGGATCTAATGAAACTTAAAAGCTTTTGCACAGCAAAGGATACCATAAACAAGACCAAAAGACAACCCTCAGAATGGGAGAAACTATTTGCAAATGAAGCAACTGACAAAGGATTAATATCCAAAATTTATAAGCAACTCATGCAGCTCAATAACAAAAAAACAAACAACCCAATCCAAAAATGGGCAGAAGAACTAAATAGACATTTCTCCAAAGAAGATATACAGATCACCAACAAACACATGAAAGAATGCTCAACATCATTAATCATTAGAGAAATGCAAATCAAAACTACAATGAGATATCATCTCACACCGGCCAGATTGGCCATCATCAAAAACTCTAGAAACAATAAATGCTGGAGAGGGTGTGGAAAAAAGGGAACCCTCTTGCACTGTTGGTGGGAATGTAAATTGATACAGCCACTATGGAGAACAGTATGGAGGTTCCTTAAAAAACTACAAATAGAACTACCATATGACCCAGCAATCCTACTACTGGGCATATACCCTGAGAAAACCATAATTCAAAAAGAGTCATGTACCAAAATGTTCATTGCAGCTCTATTTACAATAGCCAGGACATGGAAGCAACCTAAGTGTCCATCAACAGATGAATGGATAAGGAAGATGTGGCACATATATACAATGGAATATTACTCAGCCATAAAAAGAAATGAAACTGAGTTATTTGTAATGAGGTGGATAGACCTGGAATCTGTCATACAGAGTGAAGTAAGTCAGAAGGATAAAAACAAATACCGTATGCTAACACATATATATGGAATCTGAAAAAAAAAAATGTCATGAAGAGATTAGTGGTAGGATGGGAATAAAACACAGACCTACTAGAGCATGGACTTGAGGATATGGGGAGGGGGAAGGGTAAGCTGTGACGATGTGAGAGAGTGGCAGGGACATATACACACTACCAAATGTAAATTAGATAGCTAGTGGGAAGCTGCAGCATAGCACAGGGAGATCAGCTCTGTGCTTTGTGACCACCTAGAGGGGTGGGATAGGGAGGGTGGGAGGGAGGGTGACAAAAGAGGGAAGAGTTATGGGAACATATGTATATGTATACCTGATTCACTTTGTTGTAAAGGAGAAACTAACACACTATTGTAAAACAGTTATACTCAAATAAAGATGTTAAATAAATAAATAAATAAAATAAAATTCACTCTTTGGCTTTTGAAAAAAAAAGAAAAGAAAAAAAAGAAAATGTATGTTCAAACAAAACCTCGAACACAAATGGGCATAACAGCATTATTTATAATAGCCAAAAAGTGCGAAAAAGCAAACGTCCATCAACTGGATAAACAAAATGTGGCATATCTATAAAATGGAATATTTTTCAGCCATAAAAAGGAATGAAGTATTGATACATGCTATAACACGGATGATTCTTGAACACATTATGCTAAGTGAAAGAATCCAAATACAAAGGCTACAAATTGTATGATTCCATTTGTAAGACATGTTCAGAATAGGCAAAGCCCCTAGAGGCAGAAAGTAGACTAGTGGTCGCCGGGGAAAGCTGGGGGAAGAGACGAAGGTAGACTTAAAAGTGACGGCTAACAGGTGCAGGGTTTCCTTTGGCGGTGATGGAAATATTCTGGAATTACACAGTGATAATGGTACATTCTGAATTTACCAAAACCCACTGAAATGTGCACTTAAAAATGGTGAATGTGGTGTTACATGAATTATATCTTAATTCTTTTAATTGCAAAAAAATTTTAAAAACACGTAGAACAGTAGTGATCAATAAATCTCCAAATCAGGGGTCACCAACTGAAATGGCCCATAAATAGACAGCAGCAGAATGCACCAGAAAGTCCAGAACCAGACCAGGGAAAGAGGAGAATTTTTTACAGGATATGATGCCGTTTCAGGTCAGTAAGGAAAATACAGATTATTCAATAATTAATGTTGGGGCAAAGTTTAGCCATCTGGAAAAAAATAACAATAAGGTTAATTCATGCCCCATATCTTATACCAAAATCAGTTACATTAAAGATTTCAATGTAAATAACAAATGACAAAATTTCTTAAAAACAGAGTATTCCATAAATGACTACATCTATTTTTATTTTTTTACAAACAATATTGTGTTTCGGTATGTTTTTAATTTTTATTTATTTATTTTTACATTTTTTGGCCACGTGGCACGCAGGATCTTAGCTCCCCGACCAGGGATCAAACCCGTGCCCCCTGCAGTGGAAGCGCGGAGTCTTAACCACTGGACCGCCAGGGAAGTCCCTACCTCTATTTTGTAATTCTAGGATCAATTCACACTATCACATATCTTTTTAATTCTGACTCAATATTTACTATTATTGTTATTGTTAAATAAACATTTCGTTTTCTTAGTAACACAGGTTCTGATGCTGACGCGCGATCGAGTGTTTTTCAGTATCGTGGCAGTTAAAGAACAAACAAAAAACAATGACAAACCACAGTGTTGCTTAGAAGCAAATGCTCAGCTGAATATATACCATCGTGCCTTCCAGTTGTTTGGGTTTCAGCAAATCTGTTTCTGCTCTAATGAAGTGGCTGCCACCTGGGAGGGATTTTGTCCCTTGGGGAACCTTCGGAAATGTCTGGAAATATTTTTTCTTATCACCACGTGGGGAAGGGCGGTGCTGCTGGCAACTGGTATATAGAGGCCAGTGACACCCCTAAACAGAACAGCCACCACGCCCAAGAATTAGCCAGGTCAAAACAGCAATACATCCACTGTGGAGAAACGCTGGTCTAATGATAGGATGGCACTTAATGTTCTCGACAGGAAACCTGTTTCCAGGGAGCTCAGACCCCAGGCATTAGAACTCGGGGGGCCACTAACTCTTTCTTTGGTGCGTCCTCTCTCTGATTTATTGAGAACCTGTTTTGTGTTAGTTCCTGTGCTAAAGTGTAATATTTAATTTAATCTTCACAATTACCCTCTCCTGTAGACCGCCCTATTGCATGAGTTTGCTGTTGTGTATTCATAAAGAGGACATCCAAGCTTGGGAAGCCCAGGTGACTTCCCAGAGGTCCCTGGCTAAGAGCGTCGGAGGTGGGACCAGAAGCAAAGCGGTCCGGTCCCAGGGTCCACGTCATAACCTCCGCGCTTGACCATCTCATAAGTCCCGAGTGTGCTCCGTGGGTCGGACTGCATGTCACTGTCTCCCAGGGCAAAAGATCAGGCAAGATCCTGGTCAAGTAACTGATGCCCTTTAGCAAAGACTCAGGGAGCAGGCTGCCCAATTTTGAGGGGGGCACCTGGAAGCTCCTCTCTACTAAGTGGAGTGTTAATTTCGAGATTAGACTCAGCCCAGTAGCGTTCCTGGCACAGAGCCCCCGACTGTGGCTTAGCAGCAGGGAGACCTGGGTCCAGCACTGTGTGAATGCTCAAGAAAAAACCTTTCGTATCAGCAGACGGGCAGCTCTGGGCTCTGGTCCTGGGGGGGTCAGGGACTGAGTCTGTGGTCTCGGGACTAGGACACGGTAGGCAGGGGTGAAGACCTGGGAAACTGAGAGCTCCGCCCTAAATAGACTAAGTCTCCCAAAGTGCCCTGCCCCAGCTGCCTCTTATTCCTGTAAGACAGATCACAGGGTGAGAAGATCCTGCCTGGTGGGACCCCTCAAGGGAGAAGCGGAGTAAAACAATAGACTTCACCACAGCAAAGGTGATGCAGACTGGAACGGAAACTCCACTTTTCCTTTGGCATGACTCTGGGCCAGGTGTGTGAGTTTAAAATGTCATGAGTTTGGGGAGCGTGGGGCCCCCGGGGCTTGGAGCTTGGGTGGTCACAGCCCCACCTTCTGCAGAGGGACCAAAGCAGAGCTTCTGGGGTGGAAGGAACCTTTCCCTCAGCTCAGGTGGCTTTCCCCAAAGAGGTAGCTTCCTTGACTATGTTGGCCAAACCCCCTGAAGCTACATAGGAGCCACTGCCTTAATGATCGCCCATGGCCTCACATCCTCTATGCTATTCTGTCTAGCAAACTCAAACTGCGAGCGGATCCACAGCCGAACTATAATCCCGGCCCGGGGCCTACAGATCTTTCTCCCACTGATAGCAACTTGATGACCGCTAGCAAGTCTAACAAACGTCGCCCTACCCCCCACCATCAACTTGATTGGAGAACCATTCGTAGTTATATCAACATTCTCGTGATCAAACCCCACCATCATCCTAATGGGTACAAACATCCTAATCACTGCCCTATACTCTCTGTACATACTAATCACTACACAACGCGGCAAACACACCCACCACATCAATAATCTCACCCCATCCTTCACACGAGAACACGCCTTGATAGCCCTACACATCATCCCCCTCCTACTCCTGTCACTCAACCCTAAAATCATTCTAGGCCCTCTCTATTGTAAGCATAGTTTAAAAAAAAAACACTAGCTTGTGGAGCCAGCGGCAGAAGATGAAAACTTCTTACTTACCGAGAAAGTGCCGCAAGAGCTGCTAACTCATGCCCCCATGCCTGATAGCATGGCTTTCTCAAACTTTTAAAGGATAGTAGTTATCCATTGGCCTTAGGAGCCAAAAACTTGGTGCAACTCCAAATAAAAGTAATAAACCTATTCACCTCCTTTGCCCTGCTCACACGACTAGTCCTAACCGCCCCCATCATACTATCCAACACAAATTTCTACAAAAATAACAAATACCAACTTTATGTAAAAAATATCGTCCTCAGCGCCTTCACCATCAGTCCAATCCCAATAACAATATACCTCCACACTAATCAAGAAGCACTTATCTCAAACTGACACTGAATTACCATCCAAACCTTCAAACTAACACTCAGCTTTAAAATAACTACTTCTCACTCGTGTTCATGCCTGTAGCACTATTCATCACTTGATCCATCATAGAGTTCTCAATATGGTACATGCACTCCGACCCCAACATCAACCAATTCTTCAAGTACCTACTTCTCTTCCTCATCACCATACTAATCCTTGTCACAGCCAACAATCTCTTCCAACTCTTCATCGGATGAGAAGGAGTGGGAATCGTATCCTTCCTACTCATTGGGTGGTGGTTTGGGCGAACAGATGCAAACACAGCCGCCCTCCGAGCAATCCTATACAACCGCATCGGGGACATTGGATTTCTCGCATCAATAGCATGATTCCTTTCCAACACAAACACATGAGACTTACAACAAATCTTTGCACTTAACCAAAACACCCCAAACTTCCCCCTTATAGGACTAGTACTGGCCGCAGCTGGAAAATCAGCTCAATTCGGACTTCACCTGTGACTTCCCTCAGCAATAGAAGGCCCCACTCCAGTTTCAGCCCTACTCCACTCAAGCACAATAGTCGTAGCAGGTGTTTTCCTACTTGGCCGCTTCTACCCCCAATAGAAAACAACAAACCCGCCCAAACATTAGCCCTCTCCCTGGGCGCCCTCACCACCTTATTTACAGCTATGTGCGCCCTTACCCAAACTGACATCAAAAAAATTGCCTTCTCCACCTCCAGCCAGCTCGGCTTAATAATAGTAACAATTGGCCTCAATCAACCCTACCTAGCATTCCTACACATTTGCACGCATGCTTTTTTCAAGGCCATGTTATTCCTATGTTCCGGCTCCGTCATCCACAACCTAAACAACGAACAAGACATTCGAAAGATAGGAGGACTATTCAAGGCCCTCCCCTTCACCACAACTGCCCTCACTGTTGGCTGTCTCGCACTAACAGGAACACCATTTCTCACCGGATTTTACTCCAAAGACCCTGTCATTGAAGCTGCCACTTCCTCTTATACCAACGCCTGAGCCCTACTATTAACACTAATTGCCACCTCCCTCACAGCTGTCTACAGCACCCGCATCATCTCCTTCGCACTCCTAGGACAACCCCGCTTCCCCCCTCACGCTTCCATCAATGAAAATAACCCCCTATTAATCAACCCTATCAAACGCTTATTACTTGGAAGCCTTTTCGCCGGTTTCATTCTATCCAACAGTATCCCCCCTATAACCACTCCCCTAACAACCACGCCCCTACACCTAAAACTAACCGCCCGTGCAGTAACAATCCTAGGCTTCATTATCGCACTCGCAATCAACCTCACCGTGCAAAACTTAAAACGCACCCACCCCTCAAACTACACCAAATTCTCCACCCTACTGGGATACTTCCCCACAACCCTACATCGCCTGCTCCCCGCCCTAAACCTAACAATAGCCCCAAAACTAGCAACCTCTTCACTAGATATGACTTGACTAGAAACAATCCTACCTAAAACCACAGCCCTTATCCAACTAAAAGCCTCCACACTAACTTCAAACCAACAGGGCCTTATTAAAACATATTTTTTATCCTTCCTTGCCACTATTACTCTTTCCATATTCCTACTTAATTATCTACCCCGAGTAATCTCCATAACAACAACCACACCAACAAACAACGACCAACCCGTAATAACCACTAACCAAACCCCATAACTATACAACGCAGCAACCCCTGTAGCCTCCCCACTAAAAACCCCAGAACCTCCCGTATCATAACCTACCCAATCCCCCAATCCGTCAAGCCCGAATACGACCTCCACCTCTTCACCCTCCAATACATAAAATATCACTAAAAATTCCACCACTAATCCCAAAAGAAACGCCCCTAACACAACCTTATTAGAAACTCAGACCTCGGGATACTGATCAGCAGCTATAGCTGTAGTATAACCAAATACAACCCACATTCCCCCCAAATAAATCAGAAATACCATCAAACCTAAAAATGAACCACCAAAACTTAAAATAATCCCGCACCACACACCACCCCCCACAATTAACCCTAAACCCCCATAAATAGGCGAAGGCTTTGAAGAAACCCCTACAAAGCTAACCACAAATATAACACTCAAGACAAAGACAATGTGTGCTATCATCATTCTCACATGGACTTAAACCACGACCAGTGACATGAAAAATCATCGTTGTTATTCAACTACAAGAACAGTAATGACCAACATCCGAAAAACACACCCACTAGTAAAAATCATCAACAACGCATCTGTCGACCTCCCCACTCCATCAAACATCTCCTCATGATGAAACTTCGGCTCCCTGCTCGGCCTATGCCATGGCTGGGCGAGAACTCCATGAATGTGCTTTAGATATCTAAGGCACTAAAAATCTTCAGAGAGTGGGCAAGGCTTATATTGACCTTTATGATTATTGTTGTAATAGAGAATCCTGAGGCCTCATTTAATATCTGCATCTCAGACACAGATTACAAGAAGGAAAGAGACATGTTTAGCCTCTTTCGTTTTTGCTGAAGAATTTTGCAAATAGCATGTCTAAGAATGAAGAAGTCAAGATTGGAAACCAATGTATGCACAGCAAAGAAACCATAAACAAAATGAACAGACACCCTATATAATGGGAGAAAATATTTGCAAATGATGCCACCGACAAGGGAATAATTTCCAAAATATACAAACAGCTCATACAGCTCAGTATCAAAAGGTAAACAACCCAAACAAAAAATGGGCAGAAGAGCTAAATAGACATTTCTCCAAAGAAGACATACAGATCATCAATAGGCACATGGAAAGATGCTCAACATCATTAATTATTAGAGAAACGCAAATCAAAACTACGAGGTACCACCTCAAGCCAGATGGAACAGCCATCATTGAAAAGTCTATAAATAACAAATGCTGGAGAGGGTGCTGAGAAAAGGGAACCCTTGTGCACTGTTGGTGGAAACGTAAATTGGTGCAGCCACTACAGGAAACTGTATGGAGCTTCCTCAAAAAACTAAAAACAGAGTTGCCATATGATCCAGCAATCCCACTCCTAGGCGTATATCCAGAAAAGATGAAAACTCTAATTTGAAAAGATACATACACCCCAATGTTCACAGAAGCACTATTTACAATAGCCAAGATAGGGAAGCAACCGAAGTGTCCATCAGTGGATGAATGGATGAAGAAGGTGTGATACATACACACAATGGAATATTACTCAGCCGTAAAAAAGAACGAAATAATGCCGTTTGCAGAAACATGGATGGACCGAGAGATTGTCACACTGCGTGAAGTAAGTCAGAAAGACAAAGACAAATACCATATGCTATCACTTACATGTAGAATCTTTTAAAAAATGATACAAATGAACTTATTTACAAAACAGAAACAGGCTCACAGACTTAGAAAACAAACTTATGCGGGCTTCCCTGGTGGCGCAGTGGTTGAGAATCCGCCTGCCAATGCAGGGGACACGGGTTCGTGCCCCGGTCCGGGAGGATCCCACGTGCCGCGGAGCGGCTGGGCCCGTGAGCCGTGGCCGCTGCGCCTGCGCGTCCGGAGCCTGTGAGCCTGTGCTCCGCAACGAGAGAGGCCGCAGCAGTGAGAGGCCCGCATACCGCAAAAAAAAAAAAAAGTTATCTGTGAGGGCTTCCCTGGTGGCGCAGTGGTTGAGAGTCCATCTGCCGATGCAGGGGACACGGGTTCGGGACGCGGGTTCGTGGCCCGGTCCGGGAAGATCCCACGTGCCGCAGAGCGGCTGGGCCCGTGAGCCATGGCCGCTGCGCCTGCGCGTCCGGAGCGGCTGGGCCCGTGAGCCATGGCCGCTGTGCCTGCGCGTCTGGAGCCTGTGCTCCGCAACGGGAGAGGCCACAACAGTGAGAGGCCCGCGTACCGCAAAAAAAAAAAAAAAAAAAAAAAGTTACCTGTGAGGGCTTCTCTGGTGGCGCAGTGGTTGAGAGTCCGCCTGCCGATGCGGGGGACGCGGGTTCCTGCCCCGGTCCGGGAGGATCCCACGTGCCGCGGAGCGGCTGAGCCCGTGAGCCGCGGCCGCCGCGCCTGAGCGTCCGGAGCGGCTGGGCCCGTGAGCCGTGGCCGCTGCGCCTGCGCGTCCGGAGCGGCTGGGCCCGTGAGCCGTGGCCGCTGCGCCTGCGCGTTCGGAGCCTGTGCTCCGCAACGGGAGAGACCGCAACAGTGAGAGGCCCGCGTACCGCAAAAAAAAAAAAAAAAAAAAAGTTACCCGTGAGGGCTTCTTTGGTGGCGCAGTGGTTGAGAGTCCGCCTGCCGATGCGGGGGACGCGGGTTCCTGCCCCGGTCCGGGAGGATCCCACGTGCCGCGGAGCGGCTGGGCCCGTGAGCCGCGTCCGGAGCGGCTGGGCCCGTGAGCCGTGGCCGCTGCGCCTGCGCGTCCGGAGCGGCTGGGCCCGTGAGCCGTGGCCGCTGCGCCTGCGCGTTCGGAGCCTGTGCTCCGCAACGGGAGAGGCCGCAACAGTGAGAGGCCCGCGTACCGCAAAAAAAAAAAAAAAAGAAAAGAAAAGAAAACAAACTTATGGTTACCATAGGGGAAGGAGCGGGGAGGGATAAATTAGGAGTTTGGGCTTAAGCTACACACACTACAATGTATAAAATAGATCATCAACAAGGACCTACTGTATAGCACAGGGAACTACAGTCAATATCTTGTAATCACCTATAATGGAAAAGAATCTGAAAAAGAATATGTATATATAACTGAATCACTTTGCTGTACACCTGAAACTAACATAACTTTGTAAATCAACTATACTTCAATTAAAAAAAAATTAAAAGCAAAAAAGATTGGAAAACAATGGGTTAAACAATGTTATATTGGCTTCTTGACAGTACATTATAAATCTCTCAGAAGGGCATATAACAGACAAGTCTTTTGTGGAGAATCTAATTTGATAAAGTTCCATGGAACACCTTTGTAGGAAACATTAGTTAAGTTGAAAAGAATTTCACCTACTTTAAACGACTTCTATTGAAAAGAATACCATCATCATCAGTATCAATTTCTCTTAAAGTCTTTACGTTTTAGGCTCCTTTCAGCCTAAAGTGGACAAACTCCTCTAGGGACTGATTACCTTCAATCATGATAAAAAAAAACTTTCCCTGGTGTAATTAAATCACTTAAAGCCACACTTTCTTCTTCATTGGTAGAAACAGAGTAAAACACGTCAACACTTTCCTGTATTTGAAACAGGCTCTACAGCCTTTTCCACCCACATGATTTTTCCAGCAAACAAACACATAGCTTTCATGCATCTAACTAAGGTAAGGAGAAACCCAACTAATTCACTGCATGGGTAATAAAAGTAATATGTTGAGACTGTACACATGTCACTGATATAAGTAGATGAAACAATAGAAAAAGTGCCAAGATTAGGATCAAGGAAAGTAGTGTAATTTGAAGAGAGAAGAATTTGCTGAGCTTATAAATAGGACTTTAAACTAAAGTGCATTATCTGAGCACATGGTAGACTCTTAATAAACAAAGAAGGAATGACCAACTGTGTACATTAAGGAATAAACTGCCGGGGAGACTTGCATTCCACACAAGTCGGCAATAGGACTTCTCTAAAAGGCATATATGTTGGAGTTTCTTGGTAATGGTAGCAGCAACATTTTGAGCAGGACAGAGAAATTTTCCATGCACTTTTTCATTTGTTTGTGCTCAACCATCCAGTAAAGGAGGAAAAGAAGGCATAATTATTCCCATGTGGTTGATTCATTATTTTACCAATTAAACAGCTACCCGGTGCCGGGACCTGAGCAAGCCCTAGGGGTTCAGTGGTTGAACAGAGCAGCCCTGGCCTC
This sequence comes from Kogia breviceps, assembly GCF_026419965.1. NCBI lineage: Eukaryota > Metazoa > Chordata > Mammalia > Artiodactyla > Physeteridae > Kogia > Kogia breviceps. The sequence continues at coordinate 55,873,607 of NC_081328.1, forward strand.
TGTCCTCACAGAGCGCTGTCTAATGCGGACGGCAGACGTCCAGCAAACGAGGAATAGTGACGCCTCAGAACGGTTACGACAGGTACAAAAGGGGCCCACAAATCAGGAGACCGAATCCCAAAGGGATTAAATGGTTTAATGGGTCAAATGATAGCTGGTTTGGTTGTGGGACTGTAACCCAGAACCCATATCCTCTTGCCCTGGACAGAACCCTAGGCTGGTCAAGGAAAGCAATCACACCCACTGTTCTCTAGCCGGGTCGCACCACTGTGGACACCCTTTTTAAAGAGGAACTTTGACAAAAGATGACCTTGAGAGAGAGTCAACAGCATAGAGGTCGCAAGCCATGTCTTTTAGGGAACAGTTAGAACACTGGGTCTCTTGAGCCTTAAGAAACTCCAGGACATGCTCTTAGCACTCAAATATTTGAAGAGTTCTCATGTGGAAGAGTGAGGAGATGAAGTGTGCACAAGATAGTCCGAGGCGCCCTGTAAGGCGCACGTGTCTGTCGACATTCAAGGAAGACGCTCAGGTGGCAGAGGGGGGAAGACAGGACCCCTGAGGGGTCACTACGTGACTCTGAGAGACGCAAGAGCATGATCGTTCGGAGTATGGACTCGTTTAGGCAGACTCGGTTGTGAGTTAAGTCCCCTGCCATGAACGCCTCCACTTACTAGCTTTGTTTCCTTGGACAAGTTACGTAATCTTTCTGGGTGTCAGCTCCCTTCCCTGCAACGGGAGATGCTAACGGCATCTGTCTCAGGTGCTAGCTGTAGGGTTCAGTAAGGTAAGCCGTATATACCACCTGTTTCATTCAGTGCCTGGCACATGAAGCCATGGGTAAAATAGCAATTAAATAAATGAATATTCATTTAATAAGTGGACTGTGAGTGAGAAGAGTACTCAATAAGCAGTCCTAGGAGTAGTAGTCATGGCAACAGCCCAACTAAGACAAGAACCTCACCAGTGGGTCCAAGGGTGAACCAGAAACATGAGAGAATGTACTGTCCACCTTCGTGAGGTCTGCAAATAGACAGAGTTTCTACTGTCTACTAAGGAGATCGATTGCTGTGCTGGGTAAAGCTTGGACAAAATGTTCTCAAAACTCCTCTCCAATTCTTAAATTCCACGAGAATAAGAATTGTCAAATGGTCTGTTTGTAGAAGCCAGGAAGTTTCTATTCCTTCAGGGCAGCAAGAAAGGTCATGGAACTGGAATCGGGAAGCTCTCCTAAAAGAGGAACGAAAAGTTTCTTCTCCCCATCTGTACCCCAAGTTGCCCTTTACAACATAAAAATGCTTTGTTTCTGTACCTTTCTCTAAAAGAACATGGGAAATTGTCTTCAAAATTCCCAGAATGTACATACCAGATTTCTTTTGTCTGCTTTTTCCCCCCAAGCCCTCCCAAAGGAACATCCAAGGACAGCAAGAATCTTCAGGATTTGAACTGTGGCCTTTTACAATATTTGGTCTTCTTCCAGTTCTGCTTTGGACCTTTGACCTCAATGTGAACAACAGACACGCCCTCTGCTTCTACTGAAATGAGGAAATAGGCTTTCGGATTGCGCCATCGTCTGGTCAAATGTGGACACCAACTTGGCAGATGCCTTACTTGCTGTCAGCGTGGCACCGAGTCCGTGCCATCAGGGCAGCGGGATAGGAAACGTCCATCTCCCCAGAATTTAAACGGGGCCTCTTGGGAGGGGGCAGCTTGAACTACATTCACATTAAACCGTGGGGCAGTTTGAAAAGTTCAATGTTTATTTCTTTGGAAGCACCTCTTTCCACTGAAGAGCAATTACTCATCATGCTGTCATGTAGCTTTACCCTCGGGAAAGGGGGCTCGAATCGGGGCCTTTCTAAGATGCCCTTATAGCTGCCAGAGTCATCAGACGTCTAAGCCACTTGGTTTTTAGCGGTCTGGACACACTTAAAACTACTTCTGTGACCCTGATGAACAGAGATGGAGAGAAAGGGAGAGAGAAAACCAGGGTTTCAAATCCCCCATCCGTTTATTATGACCGAAGGCTCACCGAGGCTACATGTGAAGGAGTCACTGGAGAGAAACCTCATTGTTTATCAACACAGGCTTTGGGTCCAAGCGCCTGCGTGGACCGCTTTCTACATATAGGCCCCTAGGACTCCATTTGTGCCTCTGCCCTGAGCCCAAAAGACAGAACGTGGAACGGCCTCCCTGACTCACATCTTTTGTTTTAATAAATGTATTTATTTTATTTATTTAGTTTTGGTTGCGCTGGGTCTTCGTTGCTACGCGCGGGCTTTCTCTAGTTGCGGCGAGCGGGGTCTACTCTTCATTGCGGTGCGCGGGCTTCTCACTGCGGTGGCTTCTCTTGTTGCGGAGCACGGGCTCTAGGAGCGCAGGCTCAGTAGTCGTGGCTCACGGGCTCTAGAGCACGGGCTCAGTGGTTGTGGCGCATGGGCCACATGGCCGCTGAGCCTGGGCGTCCAGAGCCTGTGCTCCGCAATGGGAGAGGCCACAGCGGTGAGACGCCCGCGTACCGCAAAACAAACAAACAAACAAACAAAAACCATGGCTCACGGGCCCAGCCGCTCCGTGGCACGTGGGATCTTCCCGGACCGGGGCACGAACCCGCGTCCCCTGCATCAGCAGACGGACTCTCAACCACTGCACCACCAGGGAACCCTTGAGCTGTTTTTTTCAGGAATAGATAATACCAGGAGAACTTGGTCTTAAGGTACAGACTGAAGTAATACAACCTTTCCCAAAGTATGTTCCTTGGGACACCAGTCCTTCAAGACGCCTGGCAAAAAAGGTGTCTGTACTCCAACGTTTGGGAAATACTGTTTTGTATTTGCCTTCTAGGAGAGGTAACATGCATTCGAGCTTATGAAGGATCTGAGTCACTTGGAAGTAAATTAAGATTTTAGCAGATTCAATTTGCTTCACATCAAAAGTTTCAAACTTCATGGGCCAAAGAGTATTTACGTAGAGGACCATCTAACAAGGAACCCTCGGGAACTAGCATTCTAAAGAACACAACACAGAAAACATCGCTCATAAAGCAGCAGGTTTGTGAGGGGTTTGTTGCTGTCGATGATAATTTCCCAGAACCAGGAGAGATGGGCCTTAACCCGGACCCAGTGCGTGGTTGCTATGCAACAACGTAAACAACTCCACGAAGTGAGAGCAGAGAGGGGAGACTGAATCAGTAGGTCCTTGAGTTGCCGAGGACCCATCGTTACCGTCCTACTAAGCTTTGCCCATAATCAGTATCTGAGTTCCGGGAAATGAGAGCACAATTGTAGTGATGACAACAACAAAATCAGCTTTTCCCCACAAACCATTTAGGAAGTGAATCAACCCACTGGTATCGGAAGAGCTGGATTCTCACCTGAGTATTGTTAATATTCTGTCTCCACTAAACCTGGTAGAATTCTTGCTGTATTTGATCACTCTTCCCCCCAGAGTTGGATCTTTATTTCTTCTCTGTACAGTGAGAAAGCGTGGGCTGGGGTGGCTTTGAAAGGCTCTTTCAGCCTTAAAAATTCGTAGCTCAAACAGTAGAAAAGAAATTCTTCATGTTCTCCTGTTTGATGCCTTCCTAGAACTTTAAATTTGAAAATAACTTCTTTGTATGTTTTCCATACTAAACATAACTACCTTAAATATTTCTCGGTCACCGTTGTGGGATATTGTGCTTCCCGGTTTGGAAGAGAGCAAAAGGGGGAATTGTGTGCCGTGATCGTCTGGGGATTTGCAGATGGGTTTCTCTGGCTGAATTCTGTGGAGGGTTAAGCAGATCTTGGAGAAATGCAATTTGCTTTGCCCTCAAGAGGAGTAAATTATAAACTAGCTTCGTCTTCCACAGAGAATTCTTCTGCAAGGATTTGGTTCCCTTTATTTTGCTACTTTAAGAAAAAAAAAAAAAAAGAAAAAAAAAAGAAAGAAAGAAAAAGAAAAAAAGGGATAAGCGCCATGCCCCAGAAAACTACTCTCTCCTCCTTTTGGGTTTTTTAAGCACTTACAATTCCACTGAAAGTCATTACAGACCCTTGCAGAGACTGACTTGTCATATGCTATTGGGAGAGGAGATACCATCCCCTCTCTCCTGAGCAGCTCAATCTAAAGTGTCGTCTAGGGACTTCCCTGGTGGTCCAGTGGGTAAGACTCCAGCTCCCAATGCAGGGGGCCCGGGTTCGATCCCCGGTCAGGGAACTAGATCCCTCATGCCGCAGCTAAGAGTTCGCATGTGTGGTAAAACTAAGACCCGGGGCAACCAAATAATTAATTAATTAACTAATTAACTATTAAAGTGTCGTCTACCAGATGCAAGTGCCCATTTCCATACGAGTCAGAGAGAAATTTCACTTCAGGTTTCACGCAAGGACGCTGGACGTGGCCTTGCCGATCCGTTTCCACCCTCTGCCATGGGAAAATCTATCTGCAATCGAGGAGACGTCCATGGTTGCTTCTGTCCATGCTGAGCCAAAGGGCAGGGGATTTCTGGTCATAAACTGCTACTAGCCTGCAGTGTGACAAAGTCAGAAATTTGAGGGGTGGAGTTGAAAAGGCCAAGTTGAAATTCAATGACCTTATCTTGGACTCCCTGCAAAGAAGACCCATTGCCACCTGCAACTCAGTAAGCTTTGTCATGCTGTGTATTTAAGGTACTTTTAGACTTTCCCAAAGAAGTTTCTGCCAGTTTGATCGCGTCCCCACCTGTGTCCAGGAACTTGGGCAACTCCAAATATCTTAAAGTGTAGATACGCTCATTTAACCTATGATAACTTTACTAGCCCTTTTCTTCATTTAGCTATGACTACAGTGAAAAGAGAAGTCTCAGAGGACTCAGACCCAGGGTGTTTGGAGTGCTTAGAAGTACTGCTGGCTTTTCTCTTTAGGATTCTGGAAAAAAAAAAAAAAACAAAACAAAAAAAAACCACCCAGGATCTGAAAGTTGAAGGGGTGCTCTGGAATAACTTTCCCCCAAGTAAATTTTCCACTTTATTCCCCCTAAAATGTCTACTCTCCAAGAGCTCCAAAAGGCTCCGTCTCAGCTACCAGCCTCTAAGTACTGGGACCACCAGAGTTCCTTCTCAAGAAGGTCTTCTCCTTCAGCCTTGAAATCTAACCCTTTGCTCGCTTCAGGTATGAGGCAGGCATCCCACAGAGGGTGAGAGAATTCTCATCCAGCAACGGGCCAGCACACTTCCTTACCTGAAATGGAGATCGTGGTCGTTGCTTGGCCTTATGAGGATTTGAATTCCCAACTCTCACTATGAACATCACCCTGCAGCTTCCTACAGGCTTACTCTGTTTTCTCACCACACCCCTGCTCTCACACCGTCTCCATGTTTCCTTAATGTGCCACCCTCAACTCTAGCCCAGGGAAGCTAAAGAAAGGAATTCTGGCAACACTCAAGTGTATCACCGATGGTTTCTCCTTTCCAGCGGACCTTTGTCGTCAAAACAGAACCCTAAGGTTTTCGTAGTTTCTGCCCTCCTTAGATGTAGCTACTTTGCCTAATTAACGCGTGTGAAATGTTGAAAACATTTTAGGCAAGGAGAAATACTGGGGGCAAATGAAAATCCGAGTTTAACAGACTCACAGACACAGAGAGCAGACTCGTGGTTGCCAAGCAGAAGGGAGTGGGGAGGGATGGATGGGGAGTTTGGGGGTTAGTAGATGCAAACTATTATATAGAGAATGGAGAAACAACAGGGTCCTACTGTGTAGCACAGGGAACTCTATTCAACATCCTGTGATAAACCATAATGGAAAAGAATATAAAAAAGAGTGTATATATATGTATAACTGAATCACTTTGTTGTCCAGCAGAAAGTAACACAGCATATTATAAATCAACTGAACTTCAATAAAATTCTTTAAAAAGAAGAATGACTTCAAATGCCAAGGGTCCACCCTTGTGATTCCCAGGATCCTGGAGTCAGACTCCATTCACCCCAGCTCTGCCACTTCCTAGCTGGGTGACCTTGGACAAGTCACTTAACCTCTCTGTGTTTCATTGTCCTCAACTGTAACATAAGCATAATATTAATACCTTCCTCAAAGAGTCGATGTGAGAATTAAGTTCATATGATACTTAAAACAGTATCTGACACGTACTAAATGCTCTCTAAAGTTAACTGTTATCAAAAGTTTCATCATCAAAAAAAAAAGTTTCACCATCTGTATCATCATTATCATCACTTCTTGCTCAAAATTTCTTTAGATCTTTTAGTACCTCAGTATATTTGCTGAAAATATATCTATTATATTGTGTGCGGTTTCCTTTAAATATTTTATGTTTTTGTCCTATCTCTCATAGCAAATGTTGTATCTGTTTTTCTATAACCTACAGAAGTTCAAGCAGAATAAGCCAGGCTAAGACAGAATCTACTAAGAGAACCATTTTCTTGGTTTCTCCCACTATGGGCAGCAGAATCTTGACTCAAATGGGGCTATAAACTCTTTTATTGAGCTGACATTTCTCAGCACATATTTCGTGCTGCGAACTGTGCTAAAGATCCTACTTATACCTTCTTACTCAATGACTACAATAACCTTATGAGTTATTATACTTATACCCATTTCATAGATAAGAAAACTGAGCCTTAGGGAAGTAGGCCGCAGTTAGACAAAGAAGCATCACTGACAATTAAGGCACCTATGTAAGTTCCCTTGCAGTTATAGGCACGAATAGTACCATTGACGCTGACTGGCCATCCTTGAGTTCTCCCGTGAACTCCTGAGCCTCCTCATTAGTGACTAGTGAGACCCCTTACCCAAGAACCTCTGTTCTAGAATCTTCTTTTCCTTATGTTGCCTCTCCTTATGGTCATTCCCTTGGTAATTTTATCTAAGCTCATAGTTTTAAATGTCATCGATATACTGACATCTCCCCCATTTTTATCTCTAAATCAGGGCTTTTCTCCCAAACTCCAGACATACATAGCAAACTGCCTTCTCAAGATCTCAAAATCACATGTAAAAAGCTAAACTTCTGAGTTTGCTCCCTCAAACTTGCTCCAAACACACTCTTGCCCATTTCCACTAAAGGAAGCTCCATCCTTCAGGATCTTTGTCTCAAGATCCTCGGAGCCGTACTCAGCTCTGCTTTTTCTCTCATCCCCCATATTCAGTGTTTCAGAGACGCAGGTGGCTTCGCCTCCGAGATGCATCTAGAATCTGAGCACTTTCCCCCACTTCTGCATCATCGTCCTGGTCCGAGACACCACCATCTCTTACTGGAGCTCTTGTGGTCCTGACTGGTCTCCATGATTCCATCCTCTCCCCCTCCCCCCAACCAGTTCTCATCTCGTCACAAGTTCCAGGTCAGATCCTGCTGCCCCCCCCCTTCGACGGCTCCCCATCTCCCTCTGGGTAAAAGCCAAAGTTCCCCTTACAATGGTCTATAAACCCTATACAGTCAGCCTCTAATACCTCCTTGGCCTTAAACCCTACAAATTTCTCCCCACCCCTAATCACTCAGTTCCTCCATTCCAGCCTCCCTGATGTCACATCAGACACTGTCTTATACCTCAGGGCCTTTGCACACACTGTTCTCTGTGCCTGGAAAACTCTTGCCCTGAAGGTCTCACGGTTTGTCATCTCACCTCCTCAGGTCTTTGCCCAAATGCCATCTTCTTAAAGACTCCTGCCCTGTCCACCCTATCGAGCATTGCAACCTCAACCTTCCCCCCTGACCTCATCACCTTGTCATATAATTTTCTTACTTATAATGCTCTGTTGGCATTTTATTATTATAATATATTATTATTATTATATAATAACTGTTGGCCTCCTCCTGCTATAACGTAAGTTCCACGAGGGCAGGGATGTTTCTCTTTTCTATTAGCTAATAAGTCCTCCACACAAAGAACAGAACCTGACACGAGGCAGGTGCAGGGGCTCACTTAAGACTGAATGAATATACATTCATTCTACTAATGAATACATTAGTAGAGCTGAGATTCAATCCGGGCCTTCTGAATTCTTACGAAGGCACTACGGTCCCTTCAACCGGAGGAGAGCTGCACAGCCCCTCTGATGCAAGCTTAGGCTAAAAATGAATATCCAGTAGCTAACATTCCCGGGTACCACCATCACCCACCCACTGACTTGTCTTTGCTGAGAACATCACAACTTACTGATCTCTCGCCCAGCCTGTCCGGGTTCACATCAGGGTAGACTATTCCGTACAGAATGCAAATAGGCAAACGTGTTTGCTTCACGGTAACACGAGCACAGTCAGAGGCTGGAGAGAAGGCAAGAGGCCAGACAGGGACAAGCCACCGGGACAGGCCAGCTTGCTAGCGGCCCCGCGGAAGAGCGCTTCACGCGTGGGTGTGGCTTGACTCAGCCGGTTCTCTGCTGTCGAGAACTGGCTCAGGGATCTCGTCAGCTTTTGTATTGGGGGTAAATCCAGGTCGCAAGAGCGGACGTCATTAACCAGGCGCCCCTACCTGACGATGGCAATCAAAATGGCTATTTCGAATTTCAGGTCTCCAGGGAGTGCTGAGACTTCCAAGGGCCTCGTGGGCTCCATCTCGGAACCGCTTTCAAGCAGGGGCTGCAGTACTGACGCAGCGCTCAGGGCGGCGCTCTCGTTCTACTCCCAAGAGCCACGCTTCCCCGCGGCAGGCCACGCCTCCCGACCGCCCCGTGACTCGGCGCCGGGAGGTTCCGCTACACGCCCAGTGCACGCAAGCTTGCCGTCACCACCAACACAAAAAATTACTTTGGGATGAACCCTGTCTTGGGAGCCCCCTGTCTTTGGTAGGATTCAGGGGTCTCCAAGCGGATAGCCACTTGGGCACTCCCATAAGACCCCGAGGCTGGTAGAAAAGGACGGCGCCATATTGGTTGAAGGCTGGCGGGGCCATTTTGTCTTGTTTCTGGCTGCAACGGGGGACAGGCCACCCGCTCATTATTCTAGGTTTTCTTTCTTTTCCCCTTTTCAGGGCTGTCGTTTCGGGAGGCAAGCCACCACAGCCCCAGGGCGCGGCAGGCGTGCCTCCCTGCGTGTCGTGTCCCTGCACACAGGGCGGGACTCGCCCTGACCCCGGGACGTCAGCTGCCCGCAGTTCTGGCAGAACAGACGCCGTGCCTGCCGGCAAAGCCCTCAGTTAAGGCTGCCATTAGCCCCTGTACTTGACCACAGGGCTCGAAACATTTTAACAGCACGGGCTTGTTTAATCCTTGTAATCTTTCATAAGTCTGTAATGCCCTTGTTTTTCAAATCTCTGCTTTGTGTATGGGGAAACAACCAGATAGGCCGAGTGACCCTGCAAAGGTCATCCAGGGATTCAGAATTAGAATCATGGACCCTTGACCTTCCATCAGGGGTGCTGACTTTTCTGAATCTCTGCCACAAAGAACCTCTTTCTCCCCCCGACCCCATCCTCATCCCCATGTACCTCGCCAATAATCCCATCCTTGGATACAAGGCATTGGTTTGGTTCTTTTCTAGAGTACACACATTCACACAAGTACAGAAATCCGCGCCCGTTTCTGCAGCCTTAAGCCACGTGCCCATGATATGCTGTTACTTGTATAACCCAGAAGTAAGGAGAAGTGGCCCCTACATTTTACGTTGAAACCTGACTTTTGAAATATACACACAGTCTCCCTCTTAGAGATAGGCGATTCAGGATGGCAGATGAAAAGCCCTGAGAAATCATGCAGAAAAGAAATGGCTTAACTCATTTAACCACATATTTTCCAAACTTCCTTAAACATAGATGATTTTTCTCCACAGTACCCCTCTGTTGACCTCATTGCGAGTATATTCCTTGAAATACCCTTTTGGAAATGCTGTATAAAATTATAATCTCTTTGTAGCCTAGGGGTGGGTGTGTAGGCAATGCCCTCCACTTTGCTATGCTGGGGAATTCCAGAGTTCACAGACTTAGTCTTCTTAGAGACAGTGAGATTTTTGTGGTATCCAACAGTATCCTGATGGTTGACAAAAGCCAAGTACCATGGCAGTTTTCCAAGCTTGAGATTATGGAGCAGAAAGTAGATCAAATGCCACTCTCTCCTCCTTCGGATGGGCCCCATCCCATCCCTACCAAAGCACCAGACATCTCCACTCAAGGCCACCTCCTGCTGTCCCACTGTTGGCGTCACTGGGGACCTTCCCCTTCCAGCCCTTCGGAAGTGTGCCCTTTAGTCCCTGGAAAGCTTGATGACCAGGAGAGTCCTAACACACCACCCAGCTCTTCATCTCTCTCCAAAACAAAGCCATAACCCCGAGGCAGTAATTCTTTTTTCTACAATGATAAAAGCTTCCACTTTCTTCTGGGAATGTACTTCTCATGCCTTTCATTTGTCCAGAAGAGCGGGTAGCTTTGCCCCGTAACTGAAGTTCCTACACCACCCCTGGGAGCCTTTCATAGTCAGAGGAGCTAAGAAAAAAGCACATACTCAGTCTGAAGTCTTGGGGGACAAAGACCTTTACAGCAATGACCCTATGTGCCGCCATTTGTTGTTGAATGTAATGTTCGCTTTCCAACTCTGTAGAAGTGTCCTGGATCATCTCAGAAAAATATACTGACTCAGAAGGAATTAAAATGCTGGGCTATACGGTGATCACCCCATGCCAGGCCATTCTTTCTAGCTTCTTCCTGAGCTTTGGGGCCAATGACAAGAATGGTCTTCACTTTGTGACTCTTGCAGACATTTGGTATCAGGATAGTCATTTTAGTTCTTCTTTAAACAATTACAAGCCCTAAACTTAGAAGGGCAAGGGAACCTGATAGAATCAGCCCTTTTCTGTGGATCAGATGTATTCTTTTAAGAACCAACCAATCCCCAAAACTCACACACCCACCCCACGGGAAAAAAAAAAAAAAAAAAAGCCATATCACTGACAGGACTAGTGACTTCTACGTCTAGAGACATTCAGGATAACTGCCTGAGTGTGACACCTACATTAACCAGATTAATTCCCTCAGTATTGCATTGGTGGCTGGCAATGCTGTTCCTTTATGTATTTAAGTCAAGCCTTGCAAAGGGTACATTCCTGTTTTAACAAGTATTTTTAAGCTGCGGTTATACATCATCACCCAAACTCATACCAGGCACCGTGTCAGGTGTTTGTGACCAAAGAAAGTTGATAATTTATGGCAAATGGATGGACAGAGGGGCAATGTTTCTAACTTCAACATCTTGCCAGGAAGGACGGAAGGACGGAAGGAAGGAGGATTTTTTTGTTCGTTTTTTAAAACATCTTTATTGGCTTCTAATTGCTTCACAATGGTGTGCTAGTTGCTGCTGTATAACAAAGTGAATCAGTCTGATCATATACTCTTTCAGCCAGCCCGAAACACCCTTCTACTGCAAAGGCAATCCAAGAAATGCAGAGATTATGGGTTTTTTTTTTCTTCTCTTCAAGGTTGCTAAAACTTGACTTTACCCAGATATAGTTTTTGTTGTTGTTTTTTGCTTTGTGTGTGGGGGGTTTTTTTTTTTAAGAAATGAAGAGTCCAAAAACTTACTATATGCCCTTGTGTAACCTGCTAAACCCCACTAAAACCTTGGCATTGTCACAGTTTTTTTTTTTTTTTTTGTGGTATGCGGGCCTCACTGTTGTGGCCTCTCCCGTTGCGGAGCACAGGCTCCGGACGCGCAGGCTCAGCGGCCACGGCTCACGGGCCCAGCCGCTCCGCGGCACGTGGGATCCTCCTGGACCGGGGCACGAACCCGTGTCCCCTGCATCGGCAGGCGGACTCTCAACCGCTGCGCCACCAGGGAAGCCCTTGTCACAGTTTTAATTGAGGATGATCACTGCACCCTCTCAAAGAGTTTTTGAGAGGATGTGATGAGAAAATCCATGTAAGGTGCTTAGTACAGTGCCTAGAACACAGCAAAAACTTGATCAATGATAAACGATTATGGAGGTTTCTTTAAAAAAATCTTTATCAGTTCGTTGTGATTCTTTGATCCCGTACCCTTCGCTGTCTTCAAAACGTCCTATTGGCTTGATTTCATTTTCAGACCTTTTTACTTCTCTTTAAGGGCATTTGGGTATAGAACACGGTTAAAACTGGAACCAGGATCTCTTGTGCCCTGGAGCCATGTTCCAATTAACTGTCGGGCTGTACTGGTGTTAGGAGGGTGAACCAGGGTGAGGAGCAATGAACCTGGAAATCCTGGCACTAGCTCTGTCCAGGGTTTGCTGCTGTTTGTATAGATATAGCTGTGTGTCTCCAGGTGAGGCACTAAGGCACCGCACCCTAAAAAATGGAGTTGCAGGGTTTCTCTGTTGAGGGAAAACAGCCAAAAGAAAACATCTTACTCTCTCTTCACAGCGGAAAGAACACCAGGCATAGTCCATGGACAGCCAGAGCCGGTGAAAGCAAAGCCCTCTCACTGCATCCCTGGAATAGCTGAGAATCTGCCCTTGAATTTCACAGATGGTGATTCCCAGAATGTGTGTGCAATGTCCCTGGAGAAGGGCTGCTGGGTGACTGACCAAGCTGTCCAGGGCCATCAGCCCCTCCCAGAGCAGCTCAGCTCTCCCCTTGGAGAGTGACGCGCAGTAACACGAGGATATGTGGGGGGACAACTGGCCTTTTAAAGGTACCCAGGATGGATGAGATCTTACCCTTCCAATAGTTCTTTTGTAGTTCTTGTCTTTTGGTCAATGTCATGATTACCCTGGAGGCTGGCAGAGAAGTGAGGGATCTGGTTCTCTTGCACGTTCTGGATGGGGAAGTGGCTTCACAGTAAGAGACTGGAGATGCAGACAAAGCTCAGAAAGCGGCTGTGCTTTTTTATGCCCTGGGGTGGGAGGAGGAGGATGTGAGGAGTAGTTGCTACTTTCTGCTGACAGCTTGTATTGCAGGAGTATTTTGGGTGCATTGTCTCATTGAATCCTATGACAAGTTAGAGACCGGCTAGGATCACTTCCATTTTGTGGGTCAGGAAACCAAGACCGAAAGAGGTTTGATAATTTGCTCATGTTTACACAGCTGGTAGAACTGGGTCTTTTTTTTTTTTTTCTAATACACTTTTATTGGAGTATAATTGCTTCACAATGTTGTGTACATTTCTGTTGTACAACAAAGTGAATCAGCTATACATATACATATATCCCCATATCTCCTCCCTCTTGCGTCTCCCTCCCACCCTCCCTATCCCACCCCTCTAGGTGGTCACAAAGCACAGAGCTGATCTCCCCGTGCTATGCGGCTGCTTCCCACTAGCTATCTATTTTACATTTGGTCGTGTATATATGTCCATGCCACTCTCTCACTTCGTCCCAGCTGACCCTTCCCCCTCCCCGTGTCCTCAAGTCCATTCTCTACGTCTCCCTCATTATTCCTGCCCTGCCACGAGGTTCATGACAACCATTTTGTTTAGATTCCATATATATGTGTTAGCATACAGTATTTGTTTTTCTTTTTCTGACTTACTTCGCTTTGTATGACAGACTCTAGGTCCATCCACCTCACTACAAATAACTCAGTTTCGTTTCTTTTTATGGCTGAGTAATATTCCATCGTATATATGTGCCACATCTTCTTTATCCACTCATCTGCTGATGGGAACTTAGCTTGCTTCCATGTCCTGGCTATCGTAGATAGTGCTGCAGTGAACACTGGGGTACGTGACTCTTTTTGAATTAAGGTTTTTCTCAGGGTATATGCCCAGTAGTGGGATTGCTGGGTCATATGGTAGGTGTTTCTGGCTGAACCATTTTCCTTTGCAACCAACTATTTCTGAAGCCTGGATTGATGTAATCAACCAATTCTGAAAGTCAGCACATCGTCTACATGGTTTTACAGTGATTCCTCTTCCTACCTCCCAGGCTGGTACAATCTTCTGCCAGAACAGTGGAGGAACAGGGGGTCTGAAGAGCCACAGAACAGAAAAACTCAGCCACCTTCCCTTCCTCCTAAATGGACTTAAGCCACCCTCACGACGTGACCTTGTTTTCTTATTTGAAGTGTGGACACAGTTCCTTCCTGGCAACCAGAGCCCTCAAAGTCTTGCTGATTCCAAAATAGAGTCATGTTATCATCACAGGTTACATTCACACAGGCCCCTCCTCAAGCTAAACCCTCTACACTTGCACTCCTCTGCTGAAGATCACTTACTGGGCTTAAGAGGTAAGTATCCCTGAGGTTACGTACCGCGTGGGCAAACGAAAACGATGATGGAGAACATACTAGTGTCACAGGAAAGAATCTGCCACGTCCTCCCTCAGAAAATAGAAACACACTGTTGAATGAGATCGCTCAGTTAATGAACTTGGCAATTAAGAAAAAATAAATCCTAGAGGCTACTTAGAGATGCAGCCTTTAAACTCACTGACTAGTGAGATGCAGCCTGTAGGGGCTCAGTTTTGACAGCAAAGAGGCCTGGGTTCTAGTTCCAGATGTGCCACCCACTGAGAGGGTGTCAATAGGAGTTACTCAGCAATCCTAACCTTTGACACCGCACGGCTGTAGAGAAGAATAAAGTCCCATGGAACATGTTGGGTGAATGTGGCATTTCGCTTTCATTGTTGTAATTATTGGTTTGAACCGTCATGACTTCCCTTGTTATCAGGTGTACACATCGCTCTCTCTCAACTGATGGTCTCACTTTGTATTTCGCTAAATAGAAACACGCAAACTAGTGCTAGTTCATCTTTCCAGTTGTCCCCCACCAGGTCCGCCTAACACTATCCTTGTCACCTCAGACCCTCTCTGATCAGTAACTAGAATGGGTCCTCCAAGTCCTAAGTCAGATCACATTCTCTCCCGCTTGAATCCAACAGAGGACCCCCTTCACTCTTAGTGTAAAAGCCAGGCTCCTCTTGACCTACAAGGGTCCCCGGGATCTCCCCCAGCTCCGACCCTTTCTCCTCCAGCTGTCTCTCTCTTGTTCACCATGTTCCAATTCTGCTGACCTTTGGCTGTTCCTTGGACATACCAGCTTACCAGCCATACATGCTTGCACTTTTCCCAAATCTCTGCTTGGGTGGCTACTTCTCATCAGGTATCACCTACCTAAAACATATTCCCCATTTCTCTGTCCTACTGGCCCGATTTATTCTTTTTTTTTTTTTTTTTTGTGCGGTACGCGGGCCTCTCACTGCTGTGGCCTCTCCCGTTGCGCAGCACAGGCTCCGGACGCGCAGGCTCAGCGGCCATGGCTCACGGGCCCAGCCGCTCCGCGGCACGTGGGATCTTCCCGGACCGGGGCACGAACCCGCGTCCCCTGCATCGGCAGGCGGATTCTCAACCACTGCGCCACCAGGGAAGCCCCCGATTTATTCTTAAAGCTCTTATCACTATCTGCAAGTATAGGATTTCTTCATTCACTTACTTTTTTATTGTCTCCCCCAAGAGTCTACAGTAATGGCTTCTTGAAGGCGCTCCATGAATGTTTGTGGAGATGGATGGATAGATGGCTGATAAAAAAGCCTAGTTAGTTGTCTGTGTGTGTGTTCATTTACTTACTACTCTGGAAAATTGATACCTTCACTCTACATTAGGGTGGCTAATTAAAAGTGGTACCACTGGTTTTCAGCACAGGAACTTGTAACAGAGTTTACTGACTGTCCATCAGCAGAGAAAATAAACATTTCCTCCCTTGTGGAGTTAAGTACCAAAAACAATTAGAACGAGGGAATATCTGTACTAGAGGCAAGTAGAGCCAGAAGTAAAAAGATGTCACTTCTGAATGGAACAAACTAGAACCAGAGCTAGTGGGACAAAGGAACAAGGGAAGCAGCCGTTAAGCTAGAAAAGAAGATCACAATGTCTGTTGGAGAAGAGATGTCATCTTCCACCATGGTCCAAACTGAATTCCCTATCTTGTTCCGTCTTTCCCAGCTTAGTGGATATTCTCACCGTGCACCCACTCACCTGTGCCTACAACCTGGGTGTCAGCCTAAGAGTCCTTCCTCAAATGTTTCTTGGATTCAACTCATCTCCAGGTCAAGTCAGTTTGATTCGCCTTCTTGTCTGAGCTCACAAGCCCCCACCTTCTAACCCACCCTCCTAATTGCTTCTCAAGGGATCTTCCTAAACAGCAAATCTGCTTATATTATTTCCAGGCTTAACATGTCTTTCACAGATACAGTCCAAATTCTATAAAAAGGTTTTTAAGAGCCCTTCTACATACGTTCCCAGCTGTAACATTCACCTCACTATCTCCCTCCTCCCACATCCTAAACCAGATACGCATATGCAATCTCCCTCCTCTCACACGGCCCCTCCGATATTCAGAGTGCCCGGCCTTCCCTAATTACTTGAGTCCTCTAAACACATGTTGGCCTTTCTTTCTGATCCTTTCTTTGCACAATCGGCTCTCTCCACGTATCTTACAGGGCTCGGTTCAAACACCTCTACGTTCGGAGAAATGGTGAAGTTGTCCTCGATCTGTAAGCAGACTTCGTAGTTTCTCTCTGCATTACATTCATAAACCCCATCACATGGCATTTTAACTCTTCGTTTGCGTGTCTGTCTCCCTGGCTACACTGAGCGTTCTTTGAGGGCACGGCTTGCGTTTTATTTGTCTTCCTATTCCCCAGAACCTAGGGAGTACTCGATATATACTTATTAAATGATACAGACAAAGATAAGATAAAAATCCTTTATTGATGTGCACCTCCTACAACTGCCAGAGCCAGGCAGCTGCCTTCCGTCACACAATGACAACCTGAGCGTAAGGCTCTTTCCCAAACCATTAGGGCTGATCCACACGTCCCTTGGCCATCCCATTACAAGGATCGTCATTGAAGTGGATCAACGCACTACTATATATTTAATGTTCAGGGTGTCGTGGGTACGTAAGCCTCTTAGAAGTGACTGAAGGATCTTCAGATTAAAAAAATTAAAATAAAAAAATGTAAAATGAAATGAAGAAGAACATAAAAGGAACTTAAGTGCAGGAGCTCCTAGCCCAGGGACAGAGATCTCCATCAGCGCAACGGTGACTGACACGAGCGAGATGCTTTAACATTGACACAGTCCAGAACCCCATGGAAATGATGGCGTTTCTTGTTTTAAAAATTAATTTGTATTGGCGTAGAGTTGATTTACAATGTTGTGTTAGATTCTACTGTACAGCACAGTAAGTCAGTTATACATATACATATACATGTATCCACTCTTTTTTAGATTCTTTTCCCATATATTGAGTATTGAGTAGTGTTCCCTGTGCTCTACAGCAGGTCCTTATTAGTCATCTAGTTTACATATAGTCGTGTACAGTAGTGTGAGATCAGTGGTACAGGATAGAAAGCCCAGAGACAAACCCACACACCTATGGTCACCTGATTCATGACAAAGGAGGCAAGAACATACAGCGGAGAAAAGATAGCGTCTTCAATAAGTGGTTCTGGGAGAACTGGACAGCTACATGTAAAAGAATGAAATTAGAACACTCCCTAACACCATACACAAAAGTAATCTCCAAATGGATTAAAGACCTAAATGTAAGACCAGACACTTTAAAACATGGAGGAACACATAAGAAAAACATCCTTTGACATAAACCACAGCAAGATGCTTTCTGACCACCTCCTAGAGTAATGGAAATGAAAACGAAAATAAACAAATGGGACCTAATTAAACTTTAAAGCTTTTGCACAGCAAAGGAAACCATAAAGAGGACGAAAAGACAACCGTCATAATAGGAGAAAATGTTTGCAAATGAAACAACAGACATACGATTAATCTCCAAAATATACAAACAGCTCATGGAGCTCTATATAGAAAAACCAAACAATTCAATTAAAAGATGGGGGGAAGACCTAAATAGACATTTCACCAAGGAAGACATACATATGGCCAAGAGGCTCATGAAAAGATGCTCAACATCACTAATTATTAGAGAAATGCTGATCAAAACTACAGTGAGATATCATCTCACACCGGTCAGATTGGCCATTATCAAAAAATCTAGAAACAATAAATGCTGGAGAGGGTGTGGAGAAAAGGGAACCCTCTTGCACTGTTGGTGGGAATGTAAATTGATACAGCCACTATGGAGAACAGTGTGGAGGTTCCTTAAAGAACTAAAAATAGAATTACCATATGATCAAGCAATCGCACTACTGGGCGTATACCCTGAGAAAACGATAATTCAAAAATAGTCATGTACCCCAGTGTTCACTGCAGCACTATTTACAATAGCCACAACATGGAAGCAACCTAAGTGTCCATCAACAGATGAATGGATAAAGAAGATGTGGCACGTATATACAATGGAATATTACTCAGCCATAAAAAGAAACGAAATTGAGTTATTTGTAGTGAGGTGGATGAACCTAGAGTCTGTCATACAGAGTGAAGTAAGTCAGATAGAGAAAAACAAATACCGTATGCTAACACATATATATGAATCTAAAAATAAAGAAGAAAATAGTTCTGAAGAACGTAGGGGCAGGACAGAAATAAAGATGCAGACGTAGAGAATGGACTTGAAGACATGGGGAGGGGGAAAGGTGAGCTGGGACAAAGTGAGAGAGTGGCATGGACATATATACACTACCAAATGTAAAATAGATAGCTAGTGGGAAGCAGCCGCATAGAACAGGGAGATCAGCTCGGTGCTTTGTGACCACCTAGAGGGGTGGGATAGGGAGGCTGGGAGGGAGATGCAAGAGGGAGGGGATATGGGGACATGTGTATGCATATGGCTGATTCACTTTGTTGTGCAACAGAAACTAACACAGTATTGTGAAGCAATTATGCTCCAATAAAGATCTATAAAAAAAAATAAAAGCTTGTTTTAAGCAACCCACATTTTGGAAATTTGTCATGGCAGACCCAGAAAACTAACACAATTGTGGTTTTGTCATTTTCTATGTAAAGCTATTAATATCTTGGTTAGATCTATCCCTAGATTATTATTTTGTTTTGAGTGCTAGCAAAAAAATATCATTTTTTAGATTTTATTTTCTAATTGTCTGTTGATACTAGGTGGAAATACAGTTGATTTTACAAACTAACTTTGTATCTAACAACCTTGCTAAATTTACTTATTAGCTAGAACTGTTTACTGGCAGATTCTTTTGAATTTTCTACATACCTGTAAATTGCGTGTGTGTATATGTATATATGTCTTCTAAAAATAATGATGGTTTTATTCATTTTTTTTACCAACTTTCATGGGGTTTTTTCATTGTTTTATTGCACTGACCTCCAACAGAGTATGGAATAGAGGCAGTAATAGGAAGCATCCTTGGTTCATTCCTGATCTCAGGGGAAAACTTTCAATAATTTACCGTTAAGTACGATGCTTGCTATAAATTCTTTGTACATAACCTTTATTAGATTAAAGCAGTTTCTTTGCTTCCTAGGTTGTAAGGAGTTCTCATCACGAATTAGGTATTGAATTTTATCAAATGTTTATTCTGCATCAATTCATACGACTCTATGTTTTTCATTCTTTATTCTGTTAACATGGTGAATTATATTATTTGATGACCAAATGTTAAAACAAATTTGTATTCCTGGATGTAAATGTGCATGATAAGTTATCCTTCAGCATCCCTGGATTTGATTTGCTACTATTTTGTTTAAACTGTTTACCCGTATTTGCAAAAACAAAATGGCCTATAATTTTCCTTTCTTGTGTTGTCTTAGTCAACTTTGAGTATCATGGTTTCATAAAACGAAAGCTGATGAATCATCTCAGTTTTTAAAAAAAATCTAACGTGTTTCCTCTGATATTTTTCTGGAAGAGGTTATGTCGAATGGGTGTTATTTCTTCTTTAGAACTTCGGTACTAACCTCCAGCAAGATCATCTAATTGAAGACCTCTTTTTGTGGAATTTTTAAATTACAAATTTAATTTACTTAAGAGGTACAGAGCTATTCAAACTATTTAATATTTTGTGATACTTGGTGCCTTTTGAGGAATTGGTCCATTTCACCTAAGTTGTCGAATTTATGTGTGTAGAGTTGTTTATAGTATTTTCTTACTTTTTTTTTTTTGATGTCTTCAGAGTCTGTATTGATATCTCCTGTTTAATTTCTGGTATTGGTAATTGGTGGTTTTTAATTCTCTCTCTGTTTTTCTCTGAAAACCTTGATAGAGATTTGTCAATTACATTGATTTTTCCAAAGAATCACACTTTTGTTTCATTTATTTTTACCTATTTTTGAATCATGTTTTTTTCAACCACTCTGCTGATCTCTTTATGGAAGGTCTGTTGGTGACAAATTCTCTGAATCTTCCTTCATCTGAAAATGTCTTGCTTTTTCTTTCCTTCCTGAAGGATATTTTCCCTTGATGCAGAATAGTGAGTTTACAGCTCTTTTCTTTCAGCACATGAAAACTATTATGCCATTTCCTTCTGGCTTCCATGGTTTCCAATAAGAAATTATAGTTAAGGTGTTAAGCTGTCTTCAAGATTTTTGTCTTTGTCTTTAGTTTTCTGGAGTTTGGTTGTTATGGGTCTTGGCATAGAGTTCTTTGGTGTGGATTTCTCTGGGTGGTGAGCTGGATTCGGCCACAGGACATAGCTTTTGGCAATTCCCACCTAGACGATTGATACTACATGAAAATTCAGGCCCAATATTGCCGGATTTTCTGATTTTACAAGAAAAACTAGAAATATGGAGTGTTTTAAAATTTGAAATCACCTGGTTTTTCAAGTCTCTCAATAAATTCTAATTTGTTTTCAACACAGTGCTGGATAAGAAAAGAAAACAAAAAGAGAAACAATCTTCCCAGCCCCATAGACCTCGGGACATATTTGTTATTTTAAATGTGGTTCTCTTTAAAATAGTTAAGCACTTTCTTTATTTCATTTAATGCTCTTCGCCATGACTTTAACTTTGTCTGGCACCAAGATGAAGAGTCATACTTTGTTTCAACTTAGATTTCCCTGCCATGCCTTTTCCCATTGTGAGTCACTTTGTTTTAAGCGTGTCTCTTTTCTCAGCTTATAGTTGGGCTTGGCTTTGCAATCCCGTCATATTTTGGAAACGACGATACTTAGCCCACTTACAGTTACTGACATACTAATCTTAATTTGCTTCCTCTGTGATGAACGTCTGGGCTTTTACACATGCCTTCTGAGGGCAGAGATGCAACTACAGAAGAGACACTCCAGCAAAGACTTAGAGAAGCATGTGGTAAAGATGAGTACATCGATAGCGTTTCATATGTTTAATCCTCCTTGGGATGGATAACTTTTGATATACTCACTACTTAAAAGATCATCGTCACTTCATTTACAGTTACAAAGATTTGCTTGAGAGAAAAGCTTTGAAGAAAAAAAGCTATGCTTCCCTTTCTGCCTTCTCTTTGCAGTGCTCAAAGGAGCATAAAGCCAGTTAGGCTGGTGGAGTTTTATACTTCCAAGATGCCAGCCGACACCCCCTCCTTCCACAGCCGCCAGCTGTCCAACAGCCGGCCCTAATTTCAAGAAGTGGAGGGGCTTCCCTGGTGGCACAGTGGTTAAGAATCTGCCTGCCAATGCAGGGGACACGGGTTCAAGCCCCGGTCCAGGAAGATCCCACAGGCCGCGGAGCAACAAAGCCCGTGTGCCACAACTACTGAGCCTGCGCTCTAGAGCCCACGAGCCACAACTACTGAGCCCGAGTGCCACAACTACTGAAGCCCGTGCACCACAACTACGGAACCCCACATGCCTAGAGCCCATCTCCACAAAAAGAGGAGCCACTGCAGTGAGAAGCCCGCACACCGTAGTGAAGAGCAGCCCCCCTCGCCGCAACTAGAGAGAGCCCGCGCGCAGCAACAAGAGTCAGCACAGCCAAAAATAAATTTTAAAAATTTAAAATATATATATATATACATATATATATATATATATATATATAAGAAGTGGAGAGAGCTCAGGCCTGTGACACGGAGGACTCAGTCTGCTGCCCAAAGCAATTGGAAAAACCTGCTCTGGTTTTGCAATCCTGCAACTGGAGCTGCCAAAGATCAGAAAGGAAGCATGAGAAAATTCCCTCCTTATCACAGGCCTCTGCTTCTCGGTTCTAAACAGGGAAGATGAATGCGGGAGACGTGGGACATACCCGGGTCGGAGTTCCTCTCCTAGACCTTGAACCCTGAATTCACGTCCTTCCTCCCTGTGCTTTCCAAAGCCCACGTTTAGACTGAGAGAGGCAGGAATAAAGGGGGCAGCAGCTGCCAGGAAATGTTGAGAAGGAACAGAACAGCAGAGCATCTCTTTGACAGGCTGTTGATGGGATAACGGACTCCTCAGCTGCACTTCCAGGCGCCTGGGATGGAAACGGCACCTCCCCTTCCATTGAAACGGAAGAGCTCAGAGGGAAGGACCCAGGGCTGTGATTTCTCAGCCTTGAAGGCCAGCTGTTCTCGGACAGCACCGCACAGTGAGGCAGCCACAGCCCAGTGACTTGGATCTCCAGCAGGTCCCCTATTAGACTCTTCACAGACAGGAAGCCAGGGATTCCAGTTTCAGTTTTTCAAAAGCCCTTCCCTGGACCCTAAGAAGCGAATGATGAGCAGAGTAGGAGGCTGGGAGTCAGACGTAGATTTGAATACACTGTGTCTCTGCCACTGAGCATCTATGAGACCTGGAACTGTGCTCCTAAGAACGAAATGAGATACGCACAGAATACCTATTACACCGCTGTATGAGTCAGTGTTCTCCAGAGACACAGAGAGAGAGACAGACAGTCTGATTTATTTAAAGCAACTGCATGCACTTATGGAGGCCTGGCAAGTCCAAAATCTGATGGGGGAGGGCAGCAGGCTAGAGAGGGACTCGGGAAAGAGTTGCAGTTCAAGTCCAAAGGCAGTCTGCTGGCAGAAATCCCCCTTCTCCAGGGGCTTCCCTGGTGGCGCAGTGTTAAGAATCCGCCTGCCAGTGCAGGGGACACGGGTTCGAGCCCTGGTCCGGGAAGATCCCACATGCCGCGGAGCAACAAAGCCCGTGCGCCACAACTACTGAGCCTGCGCTCTAGAGCCCGCGAGCCCACGGGCTTTTGTTCTCATAAGGTCTTCAGCTGATTAGATGATGCCCACCCACAGCATGCAGAGCAATCTGCTGTATTCAACGCCCACCAGTTTACATGCAAATCTCACCCCCAAAAACACCCTTGCAGGAACATCCAGAATAAGGTTTGATGAAATATCTTGGCACCATAGCCCAGCCAAGTTGATACATAAAATTAACCATCACACACTAGAGATCCAATAAACACAGTTCCCTCCCCCTCATTTCCCTGATTCCTGAGCCGTTAACTCCTGTTTCTCCCACCTCTCTTATCCTTTTTCTCTGCCCTGGGCCCTTTGGTCCCTGCTGAGTGAAGATCCTTTCCCAGAATGCTTGTCATGGAATCTTCTGCGTGTGTTTCCCATTACCACCTGCCACCCTCCAGATAATCCTCTGTCCTTCACCGCCAGCCTAGGCGCCCAGCAAATATTGACTCACACTTCAGGCCACCCATCTCACATCACCCGCAGCCCCTCCCTCCATGGCGTTTGTCTCCTTAAAAGGAAATTAGGGTGAATGCAAGAAAGAATAATCATGAGCAAGAAACAGCAAAGACTGAATTTAACATCTTCTTGACAGTCCCCCTTTTCAAATATCTCTGAGTTCCATTTCTCTTCTGTTTGGCTTCCTGGTCCTTACTACTGAGAAAACTGAACAAACAACCCTCCCTCCTGGTCTCTTTTCCCCTGCTCCTCCCCCTGTTTTGGCCAAGTCAGTGGAGCTTCTTTTGCAAAGCTCTTCAGGCATTTTTTAAAAACAGCTGTGGAGTGAATGGAGATCTGCTCTATGCCGTAAGTGGCCCATTGACCAACTAACAAAAAAAAAAAAAAAAAAAAAGGATTTGGTCAAAGGAAAAAATGTTTCTCAAAACTAGAAAACGTGCAGAGATTTGTATGTGCAGATTAATAGATCTCTAAGAGATAAATATGATGGCCATATTTATAACTTGTAGAACTGGAGAAGCATCCCTTCTTGAAAGCACGATTATACAGAGCCCTCCATTGGGAAGGTCCTAAAGACAATGAAGGCCTGAGAAGCACAGACGCACACAATGGAGCTTGAGAACATTTAGAAAACACCTTGGGCTTCCCTGGTGGCGCAGTGGTTGAGAGTCCGCCTGCCGATGCAGGAGACACGGGTTCGTGCCCTGGTCCGGGAGGATCCCACATGCCGCGGAGCAGCTAGGCCCGTGAGCCATGGCCGTTGAGCCTGTGCGTCCGGAGCCTGTGCTCCGCAGCGGGAGGGGCCACAGCAGTGAGAGGCCCGCATACCGCAAAAAAAAAAAAAAAAAAACACCTTAAAATACCAAGCGATGCATAAATGAAAGAATGCAGAGAAGCACACCAGCTTGGGTCACAACACCCTGAAAGAGGACAGAGGCAGCCCCCCTCTTCTCCAGATACCCGATTCCTACCCAAACTGACATTGCCGGGTCAAATTCTTCCTCGGCTCTTAAAGACTTCCCAGAGGCACCCAGCCTGCACGCCATCACCTCCTTCTCCAAACTCTTAGAGAAACGTGTTGTCATCAGCTTCGTGTGGCCCTGGGCTGTGCGACCCAGTGAACGGGCACAACTTTGCTTCCCTGTGGATTTTCACTCCTCCACACTCGTGTGTCTGTGTCTATCACTGGATGCCACGTCCTTGAGGGCTGTGTACACGACTTACTGCTCAGAGAACACAACACAGCGACTGAAACCGCTCCGCTAATACGAGTTGACTCGTTAAGATGTGTCATATTTCACCCACATCATCAGCAGACAACCGCAGACCACCCACTTTGTCACTCAGCCAAGATCATAATAAAAATCATCACATTAGCAGCTGGCAGCGACTGAGTGCTTATTCTGCACAAAGTTATATTTTAACCCATTTCATGCTTAGCACTTAATGCATTTAATGTTTAGAAACAACTCCATGACATAAGCACTTTTAGTATCCCCATTTTGCAGGTGGAGAAACTGAGGCACAGTGAACCCAGGTCTATAGCCAATAAGCACCAGAGCCAGTTTTTGAATCCAGATTAATCAGCTCCAGAGTCAGGACCCTTCACTGCTATGTTATATTTAGAAATAATGTCTTCAGGAACTCTTCCAGAACTATTCTATGCACCTGGCACATAGAAATACACAAGTCAATGTGCATATTTGGATAACTTGGTTCTGCATTATATACAGAATGAGCTCTGAACACCTCCATCTTCCATCCGGAGCTTTCAGTATTTTTCCCAACTTAGTGTGGAGCCCTCCCAGCATCTTTCCTCCCACACCGGACAACTCATAGGAGCCTGTACACTTTCAACGCTTTCCTCCTTTTGCAACTCTGCCCAGATCTTTTCACTGCTGGGTGACCCGTGCACCCCACAGTTCTCGGTCCAAGTTGTGCCTACCTTTCAAGACCCAGCTTAGATCTGTCCTAGCCAACAACTTGACCCAGTCTTTCTTTCCTCATCAGAATGCATTTCCCTCTCCCCGTAAAAGATGGTATCTGTGACCACGTCACCATGAATGATGTGCATCCAGAGATGCTTCCTTGCACTGGCGAGAAAGGCATGGGGTCCGAGCCGGTAAGCTGGCTGACACACATACGCCGCCCCCAGCTTCCTTACGTTTCAGCTGAAATGAAGCAACCACTTCTCGCACGGGCCCGCGGGGGTGTGTGAGGCACGCGCATCAGGAGGGGAAAAAACGTTGAAAACTACGTTTCACACTTATAAATAATGCTAGAAACATGATGAGGGGGTATCATGAAAATAACTCTGAATCCACTCAAACTTATTTTTATTTATTTATTTTTAGGTCTTTAGCGCTTCACTTTATTTATTTACGTTTGGCTGTGCTGGGTCTTCGTTGCTGCGTGTGGGCTTTCTCTAGTTGCAGTGAGCGGGGGCTACTTTCTTCGTTGAGGTGCGCGGTCTTCTCCTTGCGGTGGCTTCTCTTGTTGCGGAGCAAGGGCTCGAGGTGCGTGGGCTTCAGTAGTTGTGGCTCTCAGTCTCAGTAGTTGTGGCGCACGGGCTTAGTTGCTCCACGGCACGTGGGATCTTCCCGGACCAGGGCTCGAACCCGTGTCCCATGCATCGGCAGGCAGATTCTTAACCACTGCGCCAGCAGGAAAGTCCCAAACTTATTTTTAAAAAATAAGTCATCCTCACTCAGTATTTTATTAGTAGTAACAAATTACTGATGACACATTTCATGACTAATGGTACCCAACAGAGAGTGTTAACAGCTAGGCTGGAAATGCTGCTCTCATGCCTCCTCTGACTTGAAAGGCTCCAGAAGACCCAGGCTGCATCTCAGCCACTTTAAGAGCCTAGCTCTGTGTTCCGAGCATAGGGGGAACTTATTACCCGTGAATGGCATTGACCTGGACTGCTTCGTCCAGACGTGATGGAAGGTTTGGTCAGGCCGGCTCCCAGAGCAAAAGGCAGGACACACAGGGAAACTAGTGGGTGAAGAAGCATTTCCGCACCCCCTTGGGGCACGAGGACACTCAGGATAACAGGCGCTGGAAGAGAGGCCCATCCCCAGCCTTCAAAGAGGGCGTACAGGATGCAAGACCAACAAATATGTAATCAGCATAAACACGAAGAGAAAAATACAGTAATTCCAAGAGTATGTTGACGGGGGAGAATTAATGGGTTAAGATGGGAGAAATGAACCACAAGATCACTGGTGAGAGCAGACACTGGCTGTTGTGTGTCTGATTCAGCCAGTCATGAGGACCCGGAGAAGAAAGCCCCAGAAAGCAGTCTGGATCAGAGTCCCAGTGCACGTTCTCCACAGGGTGGGGTGAGGGGATTGGGGGGGCCGTTGCTGTGATCTCAAGAGTCCTGCTGCAGGCTTCCCAGAGCTCATTTTGGAGGGTGGGGCTGTCAGAATCCCCCCGTCCGCTCTGCAAGGGTAACCTACCGCCTCTGGGCACTCAGATTAGTGTCTTCCTCTGTGGTTCTTTCCAGAACATTCGTGGGGTTGCTGACTATTCTGGGAAAGGGGGACGGCTCCACACAAAATATGTCTTCGCTCTGGATGACTCTCCTCTTGATCTCCTCGCTACCCCCAGGTTTGGTGGTGAAGTCACGGTGTGGACAACGGGGACCCAGCCGGCCTGTTGCTACTTAGAAAGTCCGTGTATGTCCCTCTCAGCGACACTAAATGACCAAGGAAGGTTAGGGGTGCCACCCTGTCTTCCCTCCAAGTTACAGTAGCCGGCGATTAGGTGAAAAAGGAAACTCTCTGCAAATAGGCTGTCTTCATCATAGTCCTTTATATTCACTCTTTTTACATACATCTCTGGAAATGCCATTTTATATGAAAGATATTCTGATTAAATTCTCCCTGGAGTGTCATCTGAATGGACTGGGTAAATGGGTGGGCTTCTCCTCCTGTATCTGACAATCCCAAGAATTCTCAGATGACACAACTTGGCCGTGTTTCAGTGAGGCCCAAAAACCTTGAAAATCTGTCCTTAAAGAATGAAATCATTCCATGGAGCAGCTTGGCAAAGAGTTGCCCCTCTATCTGCCTGGAAAAAACATAATTAACAAGCTAATAGAAAAATCCAGCATGTATATTATTCCCTAAGGATCTAGGATTGCTGTTTTACAAATAATTTCATGAGCTGAATTTTTTTTTTGGCATTTATTTGGAAGTTCGTATTATCAGTATCGTGCTACATCTGTTTTTATGAACATCAGTGCTATAGACTTTGCATCCTCCCACCCCAAATTCACATTTTATAGCCTAATGCCCAGTGTGACCGTATTTGGAGGTGGGGCCTTTGGGAGGCAATTAGGTCATGAGGGTGGAGCTGCCATGAATGGGATTAGTGCCCTTATAACAGAGACCCCAGAGAACTTTCCTGCTCCTTCCAACATGAGAGGACACGGCAAAAAGACAGCAGTCCACGAACCAGGAGACAGACCCTCACCAGGCACTAAATCTGCCGGTGCCTTGACTTTGGACCTCCAGCCTCCAGAACTGTGAGAAACCCATTTATGGGATTCTGTTACAGCAGCCCAAATGGACCAGGGTAATCAGCCTTTCCCACCAGAGGTTCACTACTTTTTGGTCAGTGGTCCAAAAGTCTCAAACTGTCCCCAGACTCCAGTTTCTCCCAATTCTAGAAAGGAGATTATAACTATAGTTTCCCACACAGAATTGTGGAAGAGGTCAAATGGGACCAACGTGCAAAATAATGGCAGTAAATCTGCAGGAGGATTCAAGATTCCAGAGCTTGGGTGGGTAGTCTAAGAGAATCCAGTTTAGTACCTATGCTCCGAATGCACTCATATGTGTAAAGCTCTTAGAACAGTTTCTGGAACGTCACATCCGTAGCAGCTTTTACTCCATCTCTGTGGAGTAAGAGGCCCAATAACAGTCTGCAAAGTATTTCTCAGGCCCCACCTCTGCCCCCAGGGACTTCTGACCTCCTTCAGAGCCCTTCCAGAAAGGTCTGGGGTCACAAGAGAGGGTCTCCCATTGCGCCCCTACTTAGTACTTGCTCCTTGGGCCTCCTGCAAACAGAACCGCCCAGCAACCCTCCAGACCTCCAAAATGTCCTTAAACACAACGGTGCATATGGTATCATTTGCCAAATTATGACTTGGCTGAATTATAGAAGCTCTCCCATGGGAAACAGCACTGGCACTTAGAGCCAAGCTTTTAGAGTCAGCCTGACCCAGAATCAAACCCAGGCAAAGCCACTTACTAACTCTGTGACCCTGAGTAAGTTGTTTGACTTTTTTGAGCCTCACGTTCCTTGTAAATAATAGTACCTATTCAGAACCCGAAAGATTTTTATTTTACCAAACACGTATACCTAATTTACTAAGTGCTTATCCAATATGAACTTATTTAATTCTCTGAACAAGCCTACGATGCAGGTGCTATGATTATCCTCATCTTATAGATAAGGCCACTTAGGCACAAATAACTTGCTGAAGGTCACACGGCAAGTGTGACAGCACTACGAGAAGCAAGATTCGAACCCTGGCCTTCTAGCTACTGAATCCTTGTTCTTAAGCACCACCCTCCTACCTGATGTTAATAGTCAAACAACTGTTTTTCATATTTTTGTGCAGAGGAAAATTTTCAAATACACAAAAGCAAAGAGGATCCCTTGTCCTCTCAGCCTAAACAATCATCAACATTCCACTGTTCTAAACAAAGACGTTGTTAATTTTATTCTCCTTAAGTTGCAATAATAAATATTTTTGTCATTCTGTTTGATCTTGCCTAAATCAATGGTTACATTTTGGTAATTTCCTTTGGTTTCCTTGCACAATCGTAACATTAAGACATCTGGTCCCTATGTTTATAAAGTACATCTACAGTACTATTTTTGTACGTTACTTTGTATAGCTTACTGAGTGCTTTTACTTGATTATTTCATTGACTTTTCCAGCAACCTTTGAAGACAGGCAGTGAGATTTCTGTGATTCCCCTTTTAAAAATGGTCAAATGAAGCCCAGAGAAAAAATATTTGCCCAAGTTCACACAATCTGATTTTTAAAGTTTTCAGTGATTTGTTCTCTGGACATCAATATAGAGTGGGCTCTGGAATTCAGCAGCATTCAATTAGTACAATGTATGATGTAAAAATTGTACCATAAATATGTGTAGATAATGCGTGTGATCAAATGTATATGCATGTAGTCCACATACACGCATGTTTGTGTGTGTGAGATCCAATGCCATGACTATCCCACTGAACATACTTTCCCTTCTCCCCTTCTAGAAGGATCATTCAGAAGAAAAAGCCCCCCGATTACTCAGTGGTTGCCTGCAAGGCTTCCAAATCTCCCCAAACGTTTTCAGCATTAAGACATTCACCAAAGGCCCTGGATGCTTCGATTTTCCCCCCAAATTGTTGACTTCTCTGGTTCTCAGCCGCCCCATCACACGGAGGCCGTTCCAGTTTTATCGATGACATACTTCACCTCTTTGGAAGATCCAAGCAAAACCTCTGTTATTTTATGTGAACGCCTGTTTCCTTTTGAGGGCTATGTTGGAGATTTTATGATACACTTTTATAAAAAGAACTATTTGGGTATGATCACTAAAAAAAAAAGAATGTGCCACAAAAATGGCCCCCTACAAAGCCTTTTCTAGGTAAAATAAACACATTCCTTGTTTACCAATAGAGTTTATTAAGAGCATCATAGATAATTCATGTTTAGTTCCAAACTATTAGACTTCAACAGGGAAGGAAAGTTTGTCTTTTGCGACTGGTAACATCATCTAAACCACGTTTCCGTCCTCATGTGTCTGCATTTAAACTCATCTATGGTTTCAGCAGAAACCATAAAGTGACTTCTAGAGAAGAAATTCAAGAAAAGTGGTTCTTTTCACGTGTCCCACTACGTAATGAAATGCCCCGACTTTGGACTCGGTGGCACAATGCCCAGGGCAGGCTTGGCATGGGATGTATTTTTGTTGAATAATCAATGAATGAATGAGATCATCTAAGCATCTGGTGAAGTATATGAGTTATTACATTTTCAAGACCTTTTTTATGACTCTTTTCCATACACATGTGAAGTAATTTCAATGAGAGCTAACAGGTTTTGCAAGTAGTAATACCTTGGAAACATGTTTTAATGAATAAAGAATAATAACATTGAATGAAGAGATTGATCATCTTATACAAATAGATATTTTTTTCAGTAGAAAAGATTTGCTATTGTAGTTGGTCTCTTTCATTCCCTCTCTTTTCTCTCTCTTTTTAAAAACAGTGAAGGTAAGCATCAGCTTTTCTCCATCTACATCATTATAGCTTCTGAGCTGATGAATTTTATAAAGTTGTCTTGGGTCTAATCTTTTTTTTTTTTTTTTTTTTTGCGGTACGTGGGCCTCTCACGGCTGTGGTCTCTCCCGTTGCGGAGCACAGGCTCTGGTCGCGCAGGCTCAGCGGCCACGGCTCACGGGCCCAGCCGCTCCGCGGCACGTGGGATCCTCCTGGACCGGGGCATGAACCAGTGTCCCCTGCATCGGCAGGCGGACTCGCAACCACTGCGCCACCACAGAAGCCCCTGGGTCTAATCTTAATACTTTACATTTAAATTGGAATCCGTTTTCATACTGAGGTGCAAAGAACAAAGTGAGCCCCCACCGTGTGGGACCGGCCCCCGGGCAGGGCGACGAACGAATACCTGAACCCGTACAGATCCAGCTCTCAGCTGCTTCTCCAGTGGGGTAATTGCTGTCCCTTAACCCTCTTCTCGGGGGGCCTCTTTGAGTCTCTTTTAGCTGACAGTGCCCCGTGGAAAAGCGGTCATTCCTCCATCATCCCACACCCTTCTACCCACTCCTCCTGAAGGAAGGCTGCAGTTTAACTAAGTCCTGATTCCAGGTCTCTCCAATGACGGCGTATCTTCGGGAGACAAAGGAGACACCACGGCCTCAAGGCACCAGCGTGCATGGCTTAGGGTGGCTCCCACGGTGGCCTCTGTAGCTGGAATGGTGAATTTGGAATCCAGAACCAGAATTCTAGGTCCATTTACATCATTCACTGAAATCTTCCTCTTCTGTATTTAAAAAAAAAAAAAAATCTTCAAACCTCACAGTTTTAATGACCTCAAATATCGCCCAGTCTGACCCAAAGGGAATCACCACTTTCCAGCACAACAGGCTTAGGTTTCTCGAAATCTCCTGCTAGCCTCTCGGTGTTCCGGCGTCTGGCCCGTGAATACACTCCTTTCGGAACCCTTTTCAGATCCTGCACCCCAGAATTTATGGCTCTGACTGCTCTCTCTCTTCCGCCTCTCCCACGCCCTGTATGTGGAGACATGTACTTGTTTACATCACGTTCTCTCCCTCCTCTAAGTTCCCTGAAGGCAGGAGCTGTCTTACTTATCTTTTTAAGTATCTCAGTGCTTTGCCCAGTTCCTGGTTCTCAATAAATACTTATTCCACTGCTTGGAGCCTCAATGCCCTGCATCACACGGACACATCCTGACTTAGCAGCTTCTCTCTGAAATATCTGAAAGGAAAATATTCTTTTTTTAATTTTTTGGCTGCGTTGGGTCTTCGTTGCTGCGCGCGGGTTTCTCACTTCGGTGGCTTCTCCTGTTGCGGAGCACGGGTTCTAGGCGCCCGGGCTTCAGTAGTTGTGGCGTGAGGGCTCCAGAGCACAGGCTCAGTAGTTGTGGCGCACGGGCTTAGTTGCTCCGCGGCATGTGGGACCGTCCCGGACCAGGGCTCGAACCCGTGTCCCCTGCATTGGCAGGCGGATTCTTAACCACTGCGTCACCAGGGAAGTCCCAATATTTGGGTTCTTGATGGGACGTTTTCTTCCCTCTCTCGTGATTTCTGATTCTGATTCCAGAGACAACCAGCATCAGCACCATAGCCTCAAAATATGACATTGAACCACATAAAATTTTCAATATTCGATTGACCCACAAAAGTGGTAATTTCACAGAGAGTAAAAAGTCAATAGAATTGTGAAATACTGAATTTCTTAAATTATGATTTTAACATTCGTCTGTTACTAAGTGATCAAAAATTAATAATGATGTTGAACAGCATGATTAAGACATTGTATAAAATTCACAAAAACTATAAATGGAGTATAACTTTTAAAAATTGTGAATCACTATTTAGTACTCCTGTAACTTATATAGTATTGTACAGCAACTGTACTTCAATTTTTTTTTTTTTTTTTTTTTTTTTTTTTGCGGTACGCGGGCCTCTCACTGCTGTGGCCTCTGCCATTGCGGAGCACAGGCTCCAGACGCGCAGGCTCAGCGGCCACGGCTCACGGGCCCAGCCGCTCCGCGGCACGTGGGATCCTCCCGGACCGGGGCACGAACCCGCGTCCCCTGCATCGGCAGGCGGACTCTCAACCACTGCGCCACCAGGGAAGCCCTGTACTTCAATTTTTAAAAACTTTAAGTCACAAGCTAGAAGACAGTAGAGCTAAGAACTCAACCCAAGCCTCTCTGACCCCCAAATTAAGCTTTTTCTACCAAAACTAGAAGACCTTCTCCTGCACAACGCTGAGATCCTAGGCTCACAAACCAGAAACCCACTGGGAAAAGCTTTTCTTCCGAGTCAGCTACCTGTGATAACCTGTTGAGGCATTCTGCAGTGCAGGCTGGTCAACAACCATCCAAACACTAGGCTTCCTAAAAGCGCCACGGACACCTTCAGAACAAACTGGAAAAGCGAGAAGCACAGCAAAGCACAGCGGAGGGCTGCCTGTACTCGGAAGAGGGCGGAGGCTGGAGGAAAAACCGAGTCTGCTGAAAATTAATAGGAAGGCAGAGACTCAGCTGAAGAAATGTTAAAGACGTGCCTCCGTTCCTCCTCGCCTTTTTTTTTTCAATACCTGATGTACAGAGAAAATGTCATTTTTAAAGAGTAGCTTAAAAAATGGGTTCCCCTTGCTGGAACTGAAAGGATAACATTAAATAAGTAGATTGTATCACTCCCCAGGCATGCTTTCCAAGCCCTAAGTATTAATACTTGCTTCTCTGCAAGTATTAACTCACCTCCTCCTTTCTGGATGTTTCGGCCATCCCTCTCGGCGCAAACAGCTCTCGGAGTCTCTGGCCCCCACACCTCATCCAGTACTTTTACTCCAATACAGGAATGAAGTCCAACCAGACTCTGCAAAGGAGAAAATCCGCGGTTACGCATTTCCATACGCGATGCTGGTCACTAGATTCATTGCCGACCCTTGAATCGTCTCTGATTTCCCCGTCTCAAAGCTCCACCACACGTTCTTCCAAATGTTTCCATTGTTACTTCTGAAGTTATAACGATCAATTATAAAGGTTGTCCTTTCAGGAGACTTATAGCTAAGAGACTTTTTCTACACAGAGCTTAGTAACAACTGCGCACTCAATGTGTTTGGAACGGATTGCGGTGTCCCACCTTCCCACGAAACAGCCCTGCCCTTGGCTCTCTCTCCTCTTTGTAAATAGCACCCTCAACTGCCCTGTTGCTCAGGTCAAAACACCACCAGATCTCCTGAGTTCTGGAGTCTTCCTCCCCACCCCCCACCCCCCAGCTCTGGCTGATGCGTCAGCAGGTCCTGTCAAGTCTACCCTCCAGAGCCTCTGGATCCCACCCTTGGACCTCCTTCTCCAAGGCTGCCACGCCCAAGCGTGCTGCGTCCCCGCTACCTGGGCTGATACGAGCCCCTCCCACCCGGCCCCTCCGCGGCGTCCCTCCCCTCTCCAACCTGTCCTTCCCAGTTTCACCCACCCAATCCTCGTAAGAGGCAAATCCAAGCCTGGCATTTTCTCCTGCCGTTCTGTGGCTTCTAGAATAAAATCCAAAACCCTGAGCGTTCCCCAGGAGGCCCTGCCTGCCCTGGCCCTGCTCCAGCCTCGTTCCTGCCCACTTGTCCTTTCTCCGTCTATTCCAACCACCCTGGCTTGTTTTCTCTTCCTCAAATGGTGCAGACCCTTGACCGTCTCAAGGCCTTTGCACAGCTGTTTCCTCTGCCTGGGACACTTACCTCCCAGTTTCTATCTGAATGGCTTGTCCTGACCCTTTGGGCCTCAGATCCAAATCCTCTTTTGCCCAAAGAGCCAGACCACCCAATTCAGAAGGGTGGTCCTTGACAATTACACTCTCTCCGTCCCTTGTTTATGTCCCTTCTAGCACTTTCACAAAGGACAATTACCTTATGTATTGAGTCACTGACGCTCTTGTCTCCCCTCTACCCCTAATACCTAGCATAGAGTCTGGGGCATCACAGGGAACGAAAAACGAGTGCTGAACAGATAGCGCCCCGGGCACCGTCCTACAGCTGTGCCACGAAGCACACGCCAGAGTCACAGTGAGAGAAGCCCTGTCACTGCCTGTGTGTGAAAGCAAACAGCCAGTTCAACTTATTTTAAAATATGCTTTCAGTTAACATCACAGAAGACATTTTCTAACCGATTACAATGAGCTGGGGAGCGAGATGCAAAGAAAATAAACACATTTAATTTAAACCAGATGGGAAGTGGTCCGTTCCCCCACGGGTGACTTGATGCAGGCCCCCTTAGAAGGTCTCCTCTTCTCTCCAACATTTTATGAGCATAATTTTTACATGCCAGAATATGCTCTGGGGTGGGGGGGGCATCCCCACCCCTCAGCAGTCCCTCGATGGCCCAATTCAGCTTGACAAGGAAAGGCTTAATTGAGTCCTGTGGGCCACACTCAGTTGCATATCTGCCTGGGTCCTATAAATGGTACCGCGCAGCTACAACTTTATAAACAAGCATTCCTGGCTGAGGGGAACCCTCCTCCATCCTGGAATAGGGCACTAGAGACACATACAATAGCATATTTATTGAGTGTAGATTTCCTTAATGTGCCAAGATATGCCTTGGGTGATCGGTTCAAATGTTACAACTTGCTAGCAAAGTTGGAGGTTTCTAATGATCAGACACAGAGCAGATGTTCTTCTCGGTTCAAGAATGTTGTTTTTCTTAAAAAACTGCCCAGCTACTCACAACTGTGCGGCACACAGACTGCTGAAGTTGCATCTTTGGAGAGCAAAGAACCACCGTAAGTGAAGAGAGGCTTCAGAAACCACAACTTCAGAAACCAAGTTCAAACTCATCAGAGAAAAACCATGCAGTTTTTTTTTTTTATAGGGTATGGAGAAAATTCCAGGTTCCTGTCCAAGCTCAGTGAGGACAGTTCCATACGTGGTGTTAACGCAAGGCTCCCAGAGGGACGCTGTTATTTCTATATCCTTAACGTTCTCTTCTAATTATCACCTCCAGGAGCCTGGGTTTCAGATTAAGTTTGTCTGGCTTTCAGGGAAGAACTTAAGCTCAGCAGAGATGTTACCACTTAGTGCTTCTTCAGATGTGCTAACCACGAAATGCAAAGGCAAAATCACATCCTGTTTTCTGAGCCCTTAGTGCAGCTGGACACTCTTGACAAATCCCAGAGACAACGTTGGCACAAACACGACCTTGACTTTCCGCTCCTGACTGACCCCGGGTACCACTGTGGATCTGCAGTGGAATATCATGCCCGCGACTCTCCCTTCCACGTAGTTAATATTTTTAATCTACTGTCTTTTATTCCCCTCTACCTATACCCAATACTTTGTCCTCTACCCATCCACCCTTCCATTCATTAATGTGAACTGAGCGACTACCTCTTGCCAGATACAGTGCCACATGCTCGGAGACACTGGTGAACAGACAGAGACTAGGACCTCGTGGAACACAGAATCTAACAGTGGAGACACACATGAAGACAGACCATTGACTGCACTCTTGGTCATTACTAGAATGGAGATGCTTGAAAGGGGCTGGGGACCAGAGGGAGGGCAGGTCTACATCGATGGCCGGGGCAATTCGTGGACCACGCGGAAGAAGTGGCCATGAGGAGTCCCCTGTAGGGTGGGAGGACCAAGGAGGGAAAGTGTTACATTCCCAGCAGAGTGAGAAACACACGCTGAGTCACAGCAGCCTGGAGGCCCTGGGATGGTTCAGCACTCGGGGCAGCGGGGAGGGGTGAAGGTCAAAGCAGGAAGGACCCCGTGGATCTTGCCAAGAGGGATGACTTGGAGGTTTGAGAGTCACTGAGGAACTGTGTTCAATACTCCCCCCAAGTACTCTCTTTTTAGTTGATATAATGGGACATGGGGAAAACCGAAAGAGAGAACACAGTTTGACGTGCAGTCTATTAATCCTACCCCATAAAAATGAAATGCTAGACCTGAGCTGTAGCCTGACCTCCTGTAAGAACTATTTTCTTTCATTCATTCATTCATATGCATGCACACACACACACACACACACACACACACACACACACACACACATACGCACACATATATACCTGTTCTCCAATCGTCCTGCTACCTGGGGCATAACTTTCACCCGTCTCTCATTCTACTATATGCAAGAATAAGCTGACGGCATCAATTCGTTTACTTTCCAGATTACATAACCTTTTTAAAGATTTGTTTGATGGGGACCATTTTTAAAATCTTTGTTGAATTTGTTACCATATTGCTTCTGTTTTATGTTTTTTGGTTTTGGGGCCGGGAGGCATCCTAGCTCCCCGACCGGGGATCGAAGCCGCGCCCGCCCCCTGCATGGGCAGGTGAAGCCTTAACCACTGAACTGCCGGGGAGGGTCCCGTACATAATTTGTCATGAAGTTAAGTGTTCTGTTCACCTCCTTCCTCTTAACAGCCACATGTCAGGCCGCTCATTTGGGGGCAGTTGAACCCCTCAGGAGCGTCGCAGCTGCTGGTGGGGTTTATGTGCAGAGCTCTCCGTGGGGGCAGGAAGGAGAGAAGAGGAAGGTCTGCCTGAAGGCCAGACCTCGCCTTACACTCAGGTGCTGCAGAAGGGGCAAGGGGCCCAGACCACGGGCGACAAAACGAAGGAAACAGGGGGCGACGGGGCTGCCCAGGAAGGCCCTTCTCCTGGCAAAACAGAACCACGGAAAGGTGCCAAGGGTGAGGCCAGCTCCGGGCTGCAGACCTGGCCCATCCTGGCGCATCTACAGGCATCCTTCCGTTTGGGGAAATGGGGCCCTTGGCCTGGAGGCTTCTGGGGCAAGGGCGGAGCTGATGTGATGGGACACAGTGAACAGGGCGGAAAATTAGGTTGTAAAACGCAAGTCTGCAGAGCTACTACTCTTCGTGACTTAACGTCTGGCTCCAAAACTCTCATTGCCATGCTTAGGTAATATCCGGGGTTGGACCGAAGACGGCTGCTCCCAGTGAAACCGAAGGCCACGCAGGCCCACGAGCTCAATAGCCACAGACTGTGTCCTGAGGCCCAGAGGGTCAGCCTCACCTTTTCAGGGAGAGAATCTGACTCCGGCCAAGGACGCAGGATCCCTCACCCCATTGGTGGCCTTTACTTCTGCGGAGCTGGGCTCTTCCACAGGGGCTCAGTCTCTAAGCCCACAAAGCACATACCTGAGCCCCGGGCACACCCCGTCAGATAGGGAGCGGCCGCCAGCCAACGCGGTGTCTCTTCAAGAACGAGGAACAGTCACCTCGTACCAACGGTAGATGTCGGAGTCGAGGTCGCGGTGACCGGCCGGCAGCACAGGATGGCGACGAGCTGACCGGAACAGGTCCCCTTCCTTCTCCTTTCGTGACGTCTCTCTCTGTCCCCTCTCCTCTGCCTCACCTCTCACCCAAGGACCGACTTTTCTCTGCCTGCAGCTCTCAAAGCCCGGATGTACCAACGCAGGCTTAGCACAGGGAGGAGCCCACTCTCTGCGCCCAGAGCCGGGCAAGTCATCTTCTCACGTCCACCTCCTCTAGCCAAAGAAATCACACCTTTGGTAAAGACATCCACATAACATTTCTGCTCTGAGTGTGCCTCACTGATAGAGGAGAGGAAAACAAGGGTGTCGTTGTTTTTTGTTTTTTTTTTTAGTACGCGGGCCTCTCACCTCTGTGGCCTCTCCCATTGCGGAGCGCAGGCTCCGGACGCGCAGGCGCAGCGGCCACGGCTCACGGGCCCAGTCGCTCCGGACGCGCAGGCGCAGCGGCCATGGCTCATGGGCCCAGCCGCTCCGCGGCACGTGGGATCTTCCCGGACCGGGGCACGAACCCGCGTCCCCCGCATCGGCAGGCGGACTCTCAACCGCTGCGCCACCGGGGAAGCCGAAGGGTGTATTTTTTTTTTTTTTTTTTTTTTTTTTTTTGCGGTATGCGGGCCTCTCACTGTTGTGGCCTCTCCAGTTGCGGAGCACAGGCTCCGGACGCGCAGGCCTAGCGGCCATGGCTCACGGGCTTAGTTGCTCCGCGGCATGTGGGATCTTCCCGGACCAGGGCACGAACCCGTGTCTCCTGCATCGGCAGGCGGATTCTCAACCACTGCGCCACCAGGGAAGCCCCATGAAGGGTGTATTTTTTAAGGTGCAAAGTTATTTTTCGGCTTCACTGACTAACTGGAATATGCCACCCTTTCTGATCATATTCACACGGAGCGCCATCAGTTACTCCAAGCGCTAAACCACGTGACAGATTCCAGTGGCCGGAGCAGGGGGTACATAAGTTCTCTTAATTACCCCCAGAGCCCTGTTCACACAGAATCAGAAAGGGTTCTTAGTTAGGCAGACACTTGCTCACATTTTGCAAATCACTTTCTATTCCCTAAGTCTTCTTGGTTTCAGTCACATAGAGGCCAGTGAAAACTGTGAAGACATGAAGCAGGTAAGGCAGAACTCAGGAGAGAAGAGGAAAGGCAGCAAAAGTAGAAGGAGAGAAAGAGGAGATTCTTTATCTCGAAGCAAAGCAAGTGCAAATGCCAGCAGAGTTCAGAATGAGCTGTGTCAACTTCAAAGGCACCAGAGACAGACGTCTGGCCTTCTCCCGTCTCCCAGCCCAGACCCCTTTCGAGGTTCTGCACATGAGCCCATAGCTTTCCCAGACACCTCCACACTGCTGTGTCGATTTTCTCCTCCTCTTCCAACCTGCCGAATTTATATTCCCCTCCAGCTCTGCTTAGAGATCAAAGCCTCCTTTGCTTTTTCACCTTAGTTTCGTGCAACAACCACATGTACAAAGTCAGCTAAGGGACAAGGACTTTAGGGGAGCGTGTAGGGTACAAAAGGGGAGTCGTTCTTTCAGTCACTGAATATTTTTTGAGCGCCCATATTCTGTTCCAGGCACTGTCGCAGGTGCTGAAACTACCTGGGTGAATAAAACCAATAAAGCTCATCCGAAACACTAACGCAGAGTATGAGTTTACGGACCCTGTTCCATTTTCCAACTCATCTCCAGCCTCACAGAGCAGTGTGGGAAGAGGGTGGATTTGAACACCACTCCCATCCACTGATGGTCCCAGCTGGGCCAAATACAGGACCTCAGGAGAAGATCGGGGCTTGGTCCCTAAGCGAGCTGTGCTTTGGAAGCTCTGGAAACTATCGTGGGAGCCTACAGTTCAGAATCCACGGTCTGCTCCCATGTGAGCCTGTCTGTTTCTTATTTTCCTCCCACTTGAAAGTGATTAGGATTTTCTTCCATTTTTGGGGGGGGGGTTACCCACTTCTGACCCTGAAAGGCTCAGGAAATTGCAAAGCAAGTTTTCCAACAGATGTTTTTTCAGCATCAGGCACTCCTACACAGCTGCTAATTTGCCCTCCCTACATCTTGCAAGCCTGACTCATAGGAAAGAAGAGAGACCTGGATCCGGATGGCCCTGCTTGCCTGTGGAATGCCTAGCTCCAAAGCCAGGTTGGTTTTCACTGCCTGGTTAGGCGCCCCTAAACCAGTGGGGATTCTGCCAGGCAAGAGATCCTGGCAGGAAATACCCAAAGACAGAAGATGTAAAGATCCACGGTGGAGTGGTGGGGAGAGAGGCCGAGGAATGTTTAAAAAGAAACGGGCTTGCTTGGAAATGTGCGGTTTCCACAGCAATTTCTGGAATCTCGGTGCAGAGAACAGCAGGGGTGACTGTATCTGAAGAATCTGCAGCCGCTACCCAACCGGAAAGTCACGTGTTGTACGAAATCTTGAACCCCAGCCCTGCGTATAACCCGTCTCTGCTCGAGGGTATCTGGGGAGACTGGGAAGGTTGCAGCTCAAAGGGAGAGTTTGCTTCAATTCGTCAGAGTCACGGAAACATCCTTCAGACCAATAGTGCACGTTCTGCCCAAGCACGCTCGAGGCTAGAGGGCTTTTAGCGGAGCACGATTTGGTTTTCTCGGAAAAGAACAGACGATTGGACGAGAAAGGAGGGCAGAGGGAGCAAAAGCTCGGAGAGGATGAAGGGCCCACCCCTTACCTGCTGTCTGATCTTGGTGCCATAGTTTTCCTTGTGGGCAAAATGGAGCTCATCGTACTCAGATCCTCAAAGAATCACCAAGTTTGGAGCCATCTTAAAGGTCATAGTCTGACCACTAAGAGCCTGACGCATAGTAGGGGCTGAATAACTCCTGGACTCATCGCTGAAGACACGGAGGAAAGGAAACAGCGTGTGAACGTGTGCCGGGATCCCATACCACGTCCCTGCAAACGGCGGTTCCATCTACGCGCCAGTGTCACCAGTGACGAGAGCATCTACTGAGATGGGCCGCGCTGTCTTTGGTGGCTGTGGCTGTTAGCATTATGTCCAAACCTGCCTGCCTGTAGCTGCCTTCATCGGCTCTGATTCCACCCGCTGGGGCTGCTCAGATGAGTCTCTGCTTCCTCTTCTACGCGGCAGCCTTCAGATATTTGAAAGCAACTGCCGCGACCCCCGCTGGATTAATTCTCCTGCAGTCTAATTACACCCACCTCTTCCAGTCATGCCCCGAAGAACGAAGAGAGTTTCAGGGTTTTCGTCTTCCGCACCATCCTCGTCCCTGTCCTCTGAGTGAGCTACACTTTGTCCAGGTGGCCTTGAGCTGAATTCGAGGATTCAGCTGTGATACGACCAGGAAGAGAAAAGTGGGTCCAGCTCCTGTGTCTACTGATGCAGGGGGTGGCCTGGCTGGCATGTATGCTGGCTACGCTCCACTCATCTTACCCCAGACCTGCATATATTTTTTAGACAGACACTCAGATAAGGGGGCTCAGGGGCAGAGAGCAACTCCTTCCTGGGTCTTCTCTGCCTCAGACAAATTAGACACATCAGGCCCAACGGGTGACTTGCTATCCTGGTTAAATCTGTTTAGGCCGCGCTATTCCGCATCGCACGCCATGATTCAAACTCGCCATGAGTCAGTACTGAGGAAGAGGGGCATCCCCGTCCTTCCCCTCTTCCTAATTGCATCAGTATTAAGCGATCCTTAAATGATAATAAAGACGTCGAATTCTTCTGTGCACATGTTAACACTGGTCACTTTGCCAAGTATATTCTCCAGTACCTAGGGATAAACCTCATGAAGTGGGTGTGTATATCAGACGGAATGGCATTTGACCTGAAGAAATGAAAAGAAAACTTTCCACCAACGCAAAGAAGAGTGTATTTTCCCCAAATGACAAGATGTCCAGAGGAAGGCCGGGAGGGCTAGTCGGTGGCCCCATGATAGCGTCAGAGACCCAAGCCGTTCATCACTTTCTGCTTCTCCTCACCCTCCCGAGATGGCTCTCTCCTATGCTGGCTTTAAAAGTCAAAGGAGGGCTTTCCTGGTGGCGCAGTGGTTGAGAATCTGCCCGCTAATGCAGGGGACGCGGGTTCGAGCCCTGGTCCAGGACGGTCCCACATGCCGCGGAGCAACTGGGCCCGTGAGCCGCAACTACTGAGCCTGCGCGTCTGGAGCCTGTGCTCCGCAAAGAGAGAGGCCCGCGCACCGCGATGAAGAGTGGCCCCCGCTCGCCGCGACTAGAGAAAGCCCTCGCACGGAAACGAATACCCAACGCGGCCAAATATTAATTAATTAATTTTTTAAAAAATCCAGTGTACCTGAAGGTCGGTGACCCGAGGTTTAGGGGAAGAGCTGAAGGCAGATGGCCGCAGCGGTGTTCAGGAACGTGGCCATTTCCAGAGGAGGAAGAAGTCAGGGGAAAGGGGGCATTTTTGTAATAAAGGAAGATGGTTCTGGTTCCTATCCTTCTTCCTCACTTGTTACCTTCTGGGCCCAGGTCAACTCAAGTGGGACTATTCCAAAATGCATTTCCCTGAAAGGATTACTGTTATATCTTCGTGGTACTTTCTAGAGATACATTCTTACCATTCAAAAATTTGACTCACTTGGGAAGTATAAATCACGTGGGGAGCTTGATGACAATGTAGAGCCCCAGGCTTGCAGCATACAAGGGGGTCTTGGGTGGGGCCTTGGAACTTCCTTTCTTACCAAATTCTCTATCCCCCACATTGATGCATCATTATTCAGCTGGGCTTCCCAACGCTGTTCGCTTCCTGGGCGCCCCCTAAGGCTGAAGGGGGCCCGTATGTCAGGCCACCTGTAACCCATTCACAGCTCCACAGCATACGCTGGAACCCGGCTCAGAAACTTTCACTCGTTGGTAGTTCTCACTCTTTTCTGAACTTCACAGTCACCTGGGTAATTAGCCACGCTACTCCCCAGGCCTCCCCCAGACCAATGAAATCAGAAGCTCTGGGGGTGGGTTCCAGGCATGAGCACGTTTTTAAGCTCCACCGGTAGGGTGACCAGTTCATCCCAGTTCTCCCAGGACGGACTTACTTTTCCTAGGACTTTCCATCT
Organism: Kogia breviceps; assembly: GCF_026419965.1. NCBI lineage: Eukaryota > Metazoa > Chordata > Mammalia > Artiodactyla > Physeteridae > Kogia > Kogia breviceps. The sequence goes on from NC_081328.1 coordinate 55,916,623, forward strand.
TTAGGCACTGAAAGTCCTGGGTTTAAAACTGAATGTCTCAAGTCCCTGGAACTCGTGCAAAACAGATGGTTGGTGACCCTGTCCACACACGATTCCGACGCGAAGCCGTGTTTGAGGACAGCTGCTCCCTGAACCTCCTGGAACCCAGCCCGGTTCCTCGTGTCACAGCTCACTGCCGTCCATCTCTCTGTTCACTGCCCGGCATCCCCTACGCAGGGGCCCCGTGCCCAGAGCCCAGCCCTCTGGAGCATCCAAGAATGGAATTTCGACCCTACCCTCAAGGAGCTTTTACTCTGCTAGGCAAACTGAGCCACGTGCTACAAACTCAGACATAATGGAATAAGCATAACAGCAGCAGCACAAATTGAGAGACCCAGAAGGAGATGAGGGTTATCCAAATTGGAAATGCTTTCTGCTAGATCCAGCCCCCTGAGGTCTTGCTGAAGGACGACGTCTCCAGATAGGGATGCCCTCTCAACGCACAGGGCCACGTGGGAAGAGCAAATCTCCCAGGAACTGGAAACAGTGGGATCTTTGCATGGAGCTCTTACGATGGGGCAGGTATAGTGCTAAAGACTTCTCAAAGCCTTACGCCTCGTGTTAACATCACCCTCATTTTATTGACGAGGAAATGAAAGATGAGACATGTTAAGGGACTTGCCCAAGACTGCAATTAGTCAGTGGTAGAGCCTGAACATGAGCCTGTTGTGCTGGAGCAGGCACCCCCGACCTCCGTGCTCTATTTCTTTTTTTTTCCTCAAATTGAAGTATGTATATACAATGGAATGCCGCTCAGCCATAAGAAAGAATAAAATAATGCCAATTGCAGCAACATGGATGCAACTAGAGATTATCATACTAAGTGAAGTAAGTCAGAAAGAGAAAGACAAATACCATATGATATCACTTATATATGGAATCTAAATATGAGACAAATGAACATATCTGTGAAAGAGAAACAGACTCACAGACATAGAGAACAGACTTGCCAAGGGGGAGGTTGGGAGAGGGATGGACTGGGAGTTTGGGGTTAGTAGATGCAAACTATTACATTTAGAATGGAGGAACAAGAAGGTCCTACTGCATAGCGCAGGGAACTCTATTTCACTGCCGATAGGAGATGCAAAGACTGGTTTTCCCCAAAGACCTGCCCGTAAGTCCGCACATGCAGAGACTGGGCGTTTCGTGCTCCACCGAAGGGAATCTTCTGGATTTATCCTTGTCTTCTACAGAGCTAGGCTTGGGAAAGGACACCAACGACCATGAGAAAGAGAAACCATCAAAAAGCCACATGAAAACCCCTTTATTCCTCCCAATGGTCAAAGCAACGAAATCCAATGACGTGAAATAACCAAAAGTGCAAAACTGCATTCTGGTCTCTCGCTGCAAGGCTTCAGGTCATAGGACTCGAGGATGCTGAGATGTTCTCTCACCTGACCTGAATTCCACCAACACATCTCCACGTGAACATTTGGGGAAAGGTGAAACCCTCAGAAACTGCAGTGCCCGATGAGAACTGGGTCCTCCATGAGTACACTTCTCTCAGAAGTCTGAAGATGCAGGGGAGGGGATGGTTACAGTTCAGTGAATCGAGGGCTACACTCTTTCCATCCTTCTGGTCTACCACCACCAGCGTGTTGCATGGTGACCTCGGGCTTAGCTCTTCACGGTCACAAAACAGTTGGCACTGCACCAAACACCACATCCTCACAGGAGCACATCAAACACTGGAAGGCTGACGTTTCTCCCCACGTTACACACGCGCACACACACACACACATCCAGAAGGAGAACCTCTCCCAGGAACCACTCAGCAGATTTCCCAGCGATTCTCCTTGGCTAGAATGTGGTTTGCCTCTACCATAACCACAAGGGGAGCCACAGGAAGATCAGTACTGGGTATTCACGTCGGGGGTGGGGGGGCAGGGGGAGTTCTACCACGTAGAAAAACGGCTGGTAGGAAGCAATGTCTGCCTCCGTGGGACACTCTCTGGTTTGCAGCTCAAACCATTAGAGTGAGAAATTTTCATTTATGCTGAGTGAAAACCTATCTCCTTATAATTTCTCAGCATCCATCCTAAGGTTGCTGCTCCAACTTACATAGCTTTCATTTTTTTTATTTTAAAAGTATTATATGCTTATAATAAAAATTACTCAAAGTATAAGCAAGAAAATAACGATTACCCAAATCACACCACTGAAAGACAACTAGGAACTTTTGTGCATCCGGGAACTTTTAGACTGCTTTTTAATCTTTTGTTTTTATTGCTCTTTGGGCCTGATCGTTTTCCGTAGTTTTGATGGCGTTGTTTTCTGCCACCGTGGCCCAACACCGCTCAGAGGGTCACCGGGCCCACTTGTGGGTCCCCTCCCAGGGGGCTGTAGGTTACCAAAGTCATGGCACATGTATTACAGCTCTGTCCCCAGGCAGGTGGTCTACCCTTTCCCTGCTTTGAACTTTTGAACATACTAAACAACCTGCCGCCCCCCCGCCCCGCAAAACAAAAACAAGACCTAGTCCTTCTTTATTTTTAATCCTCAACCTTTTTCACTGATTCACGGAGGGCCTGATTTTTTAACATCAGCCTGTTTATTTCTGAGCCATAGGAAAGGCACAGACACCATGGTCCCCTCCTTTCTGGCACACGTCCTCTTTCGATCTAGGGGAGACAGCTCCCTTTGCAGCTATGCTGATTAATTCAATGGTCTACTTGCTTTTCATCTTATTGCCATGATTCACGATGGAGAATTTTATATTTTAGTGTTTCCCATCTCTCTTAAACCAGGGATTCCCACGCTACAGTTCTTGGACCAAACCTGACCCTCCTGGTTTAAGTACATAAAGTTTTACGAGAATGCAGACACACCCTCTCGTTTGCACATTTTCAACTGCGGCATTGGGGCTACAACAGCAGAGTTGACTAGTTAGTTACAACAGAGACTCCGTGGCCCAAAAAGCTGAAAATATTCACTATCTGGCCCTTTACAGAGAAGGCTGCCTGCTTTTTCTTAAGCCAAATTCCCCTTTACGATTTCTGACTAAGGAATTCTACCTATCTCCACTTTATAAAATTTTCCCTGAAGTCAAAACTCTATGACTATGTCCATCGACCAGCAAAGGAAGTCAGGAAGGTATCCAGGCCCCTTCCTAGAAGGACCTGGGGCGGACATCTGTCCCCGTCCTACTCTACCTGCCCACAGGCTAATTTGCCATCTGAAATAAGAAACCATCCAGCATATCTCGTGCAAGACCTGGCAGTTTGTGGATAAGCTTCCATCCTTCTCTCCTTTTACTCTAACCATAAGCCACCCCTTCCCACCTACTTCTATTTTCCGGTGGAGGATTTCCTGCAGAAAGGCCGGCTCCGCATGGGCGCCAGTGAGGGCTTAAGCTCAGCGCTACCCCACCTGGGCATTGTGTTTTCTTTTATGCAAGGTGTCGACTTCCACCCAGACCCAAGTAGAGGTCAAGCTCCAGACAATTACGATGGAAGACAGGAAAGCTTGAGACGCCCGGAGGAGACTTCCCACACTTAGACCACGTGCCCAGGCGTCAAGAGGAAGAGCTACCAGTGAAATTCACAGCTGACAATAAATCTGATTTACAAACATTTTGCAGAAACCCATTCATACACAAAGCAAGATCTACACAGACAAAGCTCTTCTGCTCTAGGACTTGAGCAAGGCAGGACTCATTGGTGAGGATAATAATAACGACATCAGCCAGCATATCCTGAGTAATTACCGCGTTCCGGGCACTGCATTAAAAGCTTTTGTGGATTTACCTCACTTAATCCACACTGTTGCTCCACCAAATCAATCCACTATTATTAAGGATGAGACAACTGGCGTTTCAAGAGATTACAACGTTATCGGCACGTACCTACTCCCTCGCTCGTTCAGACGCACCTTCCCAGGCTCGCCCCAGGCGCAAGAGCCTGATTAGCAAAATCACTTATATTCCACGCTCGTTCAGAGCCGCGGCGCCTGTGCTTACCCCCTTCCGCCCTGCGGCTGACTTGTCCTCCGCTCCTTTCTGAGCTCTCTCGAGAAAATAAGCCGTGCGTGCATGACAGGTGTCCATGGACTCATCTGTCCCCGACTGCAGACAGCGTCCTTCCGTTTGGGCTGCTGTTTCCGGAGCGGATGCATCCAAGAGAGGACACCCATCTCCTTGCAGCCGAGGGGGAGACAGCGCCCGTGGCAGGAACCTGGAAGGGAGGCGCTGGGCTCTGCAGGTGTACCAGCTCCGGGGGGGGGGGCGGGGGGAGGCGGTCAGGAGGAGAGGAGGGGAGCAGCTGAGGCCTCCTGGCACCGCGAGCAGCTTGCAGCTGGTTCAGGGAGAGCTTTGCCGCTTCGGACGGGACGGGCTTGGGCGTGATGCCCATGGCATATGGTGAGGGGTCCGGTTCCCGGCGGAAAACCTCCGTGTGATTCTTCAGGCCTGGCCGTCGGCAGTTGCAAGGCTGTCCCTGCCAGGCCTCGGGGGAAAGCTGTCCTCCCCACACCAGGCCGGGTGGCAGCCATGCAGGCTCTGACTGGAGTCGCAGACAAGGCCTCAGGCCCTTTTGGCCTGCTGTGCTTCTCACACACTCATGCCTCAGTGTCTGTGGGAGCTTTGGGTCCGGGATCCCCCGAGGATACCCAAATCTTCGGATGCCCACCTCCCTTATACAAAATGGTCTAGTCCCTGCTTGTACCCCACACACATCCTCCTATACACTTTAAAGCATCTCTAGATTAATCATAACACCCAATATAACGTCAACACTATGTAAACAGTTGCCAGTGGAGAGAGGGGCGGGTGCAAATTCAAGTTTTGCTTCTTGGAACTTTCTGGAATTTTTTTCAACAGTTGGTTGAATCCAAGGATGAGGAATCCACAGATACGGCGGGCCGGCTGTGTTTGCATTCCTAGCCCTGGCACCTTTTTTCCTAGGTGTCTTTAGCTGAGGCCTCGGGCAGACGGAGGCCTTCTTCAGGAGCCCGGCCTCCTTACAGGGGGGCAGGAGGAGGGGGAACCTTGCAGACCCTCTTCCCAGCCCTGACCCAGCACACAGCACTCTTCCACCCCCCGCCTTGTCTGCCCCACTCCGTCCCCGCCACCAGCCTCGGGTCCCCCAGCCGTGACACGACCCCTTACTGGCCCTCACTGTTCCAGGGTCGGGGTGGGGAACGGAACAGGAAAGTCAGCATTTTCTCTGCTTTCAGACTTTCGGTGGTGCCGTCGCAGTGAGTGTTCGAAGGCTTCACTCTTCCATTTTCGGCGTGTGTCCAAAATGGGCTACTCGGCGACCTGGCGGCTCAGCACCCTCTCTCCAGCTCGCTGAGCTCCCGACAGACACGCCCTGGGGTCCTCACGAGTGAGGAGGAGATCACGGCAGGCCCGTCTCACGCCAGGGGTCCCGCCTCGAAGGTGTGGAGCGCGTGATGAGCTCACGACAGTAGCTGCAGGGCTTTTTCCTTACCTCTTCCAAGGCTTGATTCTAAGTCTCACATCCAGACCTCTGTGCACGTGTGTGTGGGTGTCATGAGTTCAGGAAGATTCGCGCGAGGCTCTCTATCACCATCCGGGGAACTCCACCTTTCTCTCTGATGCGTACTTTTCCCCTGAAAGTAAAGAAATTCTCCTCCTGCCGGGAAAGGCAGAGGGCCCCCTCTCGCCGCCAGGTGGGCCAGCCTCTACCCGCAGCCCTTGGGATGCGCGAAGGCCGGGCCCCCGCCCGGTGGAGGAGAGCGCAGGCAGCTGTGCCTGTGTGTAACGAGGAAGAGAGGCTGAAGCCCAGAGAAACGGGGTTGGTTCCATTTTTACGGAGTTTCGGGGGTGCCTTTCATTTGATGCTCTAGAAATGGATTTTCTTACTGTGTGTTAAACTCCTCCATCGGCTTTGCCGCTGTGACTGTGGCTATGTCACTGGATAGAGACAAGGGTCCTCGGAAGCCCTCCCAGATGCCCCAAGGTGGCAGGCAGGACAGGAGACCTGCGATGCTGATGGGTCTGGGCTGGGAGAGACTCGTCCTGGCGGGATTCCGGGGGAATCAAAGACGACTTTGCTGAGGAAGTGATGTTTCCACTGGGATGGGGGTGAGTCAACCAGAGAGCAGGCTTCTGCCAGGCACGAGGGACAGCCCGTAGCAAGTCCCAGCGGCGGGCGAGCAGAGGGCGGTCTCAGGAAACCGAACGGGCCCACGTGGCTGGAGTGGGATACCGTGTAGGGAGAAGGGAGGGCGGGGGGGCCTCAGACGCCAGGGCAAAGACCTCGAGCCTCACCCCCAGAACAGCAGGGAGCCACTGATGGATTTCAGCGTGGGAGAGCCACGCGGCCTTGCCCGTCAGAAGGCTGACCCTAGTTAGCATGAGCAGGGAGTGTCAGAGTATCAGAGACGAGAGATTCTAGTTAGGAATCTAATGCCACAGTCCAGGCGAGACAAGTGACGGCCTGGCCCAAGAGGGGGGCCAGAGACACAGTTTGGGGGTGCCCTGGAGAAACCTGATGTTTGAGCAGATGTCAGAAGCATGGGATCCAAAGGTTTCCCAAAGAGCTTCTGGGTTTCTGGGGGAGCAACTGGGTGGGTGGTGGGACCACTTGCTGGGATAGGGCCAGCCATCCAGGCTCACCTGGGGACCCACACACCCCACTGTCTCCAGACAAAACCGAACCCCCAGTCCCAAGACACAGATCTAGCAACAAACTGCTGAAACAGAGCTCCTACAAAAATAGCAAATAACAAGCTCCTACTATATAGTACAGGGAACTAAAGTCCATATCTTGTGATAACCTAGAATGGAAAAGAATCTGCAAAAGAATAGGTATACATGTATATCTATACACATATATAGATATAACTGAATCACCTTGCTGTACACTTGAAACTATCACACATTGTCAGTTAACTCTACTTCAATTAAAAAAGTGAACCGAAAGACAAAAACAAAAAATAGCAAATAGCCTGTCCATTTATGATTTTGTTATATCAGGGAATTTCAAACAAGGCTAACTCTTTAGAAGCACGCCTGGGTCTCACATTATCTGCATCCCTGAGAAACCAAACAAAGCAAAAAAAAAAAAAAAAAAAAAAGAAAAACAAAATCAAAAGACTTGCTCACAGTTTTGTTTTATCTTTTTCCTATGACGGGAACTAAATGTTGCCATATGCTCAGAAAACGTCCAACATTTGCATGTTGGTTTTTTTTTTCTTATTTGGTTTTATCTGGTCAACTCACAGAGCCTTCAGCTATGAAACCCTATAATCTGCACTTCGTGACTAGCCATATAATTGAGCAATTGCAGTCATGGCTGAGGGCTGCTGTGTGGACAGTAGTAGCCTCTGGGTTTTTTTCCAAATTTTTTTCTGAATGCTGGGAAAGGGAACACGTGAGTGGAATCTCAGGGCCCCTGGTCCTGGAATCTGCAGACTTTCTTCCAGGAGTAATGAAGGTGAAGAAACAGAGCCTTGGAAAGCACAGTGAATCCAGCTTGGGAGCATTTCCCGGAGTGATCTTCTGTGTTTGTTTGTTTTTTAATTAGAATCTTGGGAAAAGCTAAATCTGCCCAGAGCCTACTTGAGTGCTTAAAAGCGTCTTTTTAGAGCTCCGTGCCACAGACACCACCGCTTGCAGAGTGCCATCCATGCCGCAGGGCATCAACACCAGCCCACTGTTTGATATCTCGGCAAGAGTTGGAGAGTAACATCCTCCACTTTTCAAGCGTGCCAGCAGGCTGGCTGTGAGTTAGCTTGTTTTACATCAGGCTGTACGTAACTTACAGTGACAGATCTTGAATCCAAGCCCATGTGATGCTCAAGAAGATCAAGTCTCCCATTGTACCCTAAACCTGTTGACCTGTGAGTCAAGTGCAGAGACGTCCCACAGCACGGCACCGTCTGTGCTTTCGTCCCTCTTCCCGGGGTTCCAGAATTGTCTGGGTGTCTCTAAGTCCAACATGTCCCAAACTCCAAACAAACATCACACCCCCTCCAAAGTCTTTATTCCTTCCTCCTATATTCCCCGTCTCACTTAATAAAGCTGCCGTCTACTGTTATTAGAAAAGGAAATCTTGGGGAAGTCTTAATATCTCTCTCCCTCCTGTGTGTGTGTGTGTGTGTGTGTGTCTGTGTGTGTGTGAGACCCACTTCTCTTCCCTTCTAAGCATCTTTCGAATTAACTACATCCCTCATCTCCATCCTCTCTCCACTATCTTAGCTTTAACCCTCTCCATCTCTTCCCTACATTCACAAGCGCCCCATAACAATTCTCCTCGTCAGAACTATTTTTCTGAAACACAAGTGTGATGGTGGGTCCCCACTCCTCAAATTGCTCCCCGTTTTGCCTCTAAGCAGTAGGACCCAGAATCCTTGGCGAGTCACACAGGGCCCTTCCTCATCTGCTCCAGCCTCATCTCCTGCTTCTTTGATTCCGCGCCCTCACACGCACACCCCTCCGTGCGCACCGACCCCTCTGCACCACTGGACATCCCGGATGCGCCCGCTCTTCTCCATGTTTACAAAGACTCGTCCTTCTGCCGTGACTGTCCTTCCTCTCCTTCTCTTCTGGGGGCTCCAGCATCTCCTTAGGGCTCAGCTGGAAAGTCACTCACATTCTCTGCGAAGCCTCCTCCCAACTCGCAGGCAGGATCCGTGCCCCTATTTTGCTCGGCTGTTACAATCTTTATCGCAATGAGTCGTGGTTATCCGTCGTCTGTCTTGAGGACTCTGATTTCCCAAAGAGCAGCAGTGATGTATTAACCGCCCCCGTATCCTCCCACGCCCAGCCCCATGCCGGGTACTCAAGGGCTACTCATTCAGTGTCGGGCAAAGAAGAGGATGAATGAGAAAAGGAAAAACATGGCCCCCAGGCTTTGGAAAATCAGGTGTGGTTTTGCACTAAGAGGACGGCTGTTGCCAGGCACTGGAGAAGATGCTGATAAGAGCACAAGGAGACTCAGAGGTCAATGTGCCCGTGACCGAGGGGGTGCACGGGGGGTGTTTGAAAAGCTCCAAGCGCTACAACTGAACGTCAGCAGGCTCCCCTGCAGCTGGCCGGCAGCTTCCTTAAGCAGCACCGTGTGTTTTGTGTAACTGAGGCAGTTCTACCCACCTAGCAAATCAGAGTCTGAAAATGGCCACGTTACGGCAATCTTGCAAGGAAGCAGGAGGAAGGCTTTGCTGGGAGGCCTTGCCCTGCCAGGCTGGGCAAGTCGTTTCCCAGGTCTCATTTTATTTCAGCATGAATAACCTGGACCTGGCCTTTCACTCTCCACTCTGATGAAAGTTTTTAAGCAGTAGATATTCTCTCTCCACTCAGCAGATTGCAGTCTGCTTGGAAAAGCCAGCATATATACCTGGAATTATTAGAAGCCACAAGACCGTATCAGATCAGTGGAAGACTGTATAAAATCAGTTGGGAGTAAAGAGGCGCCTAGAGAATGGACGGATGGATGGATGGATGGATAGATGGTTGGGTGGGTACATGGATGGATGGGTAGATGGATGGACAACTGAATATCCTCTGGACCAAGAGAACTGCTTTAAGTCAATCAGATACGTGAGAAAATTTTACTGCGTCAAAGGTGCCAGTCTTTCAACACTGCAAGTAACACAATGATTTAGCCCAATTTAAAATAGTCGATATTACTTTAAGGACTGACACTGATGACTGTGAGATGTGAGAAGTTTTGGAAAGTTGCAGATATTGACATTTTTTGGGTCCCCAAATGACACGGACTTTGCCTGCAGAAAATGCTAGTCCTGGCAGGAAGTCCCAGCAGCTCCTCACCACTTAGGAATGAAAATAAGCAACAAACAGGAAACCACATTTATTTTTTTACTGCAAGTCAGCCAAACTCCCACACCTGTGCTTTGCATTTCCTCTGTTGGGTGTCACAGCAAGAAAATGACACTCGCCTGCTCCCTTTCTCCCGAGAAGCTGTCTTCCCATCGCCCTGCTGGGTTCAGAGAGTGTGAGAGAATGCAGGGGAGCACAGCTGGGGACGGCACAGGGGAAAACGCTCCATCCTCCAGCCAGGGTCCCTCAAGAGAGTCGTTTTGCAGCTCTCCCTCCCAGGGAAGCGTGCAGCTCCTTAGCCATGGCTGTGCTTCTGAGTACAAGGTAGCATTTGATAAACCGGCCCCTCCCACCGACAACATGAAAATTATTCTGTAATGAAATGATTTGGAAGAAAACAATCGACCCTGACAGCCATGGGCTGTGCTCCGTGTGCTTCTTGCTCACCAGGACAGGGAAAAGTTGCCTTCGAACGATTATCTTGCCCACGATTCCTTCAGTCAACGTACTTTATCCCAGGAAGGCTGTTCCTGAGAGCGACTGAAACGTGAGTACCTTTTCTAAGCTAGCCTGCTCTTTCAACGCCACTTCAATTACTGTTATCACGCCTCGTCTTCCATAATGGTGCACTTGGGGAGGCCAAGATGTCTCAGAGGCGCAGGCGTCTCATGAGGCCCTTCATCCGGGAGATATAATTTGACCCGTCGGCTGTGCAGCAGTCAGTCGCCAGCTCAGCTGGGCCTTGTCCCCACGTGCACTGAACTTCTCTTGCCCTCTTAAGAGGCCTTCTGCTTGGCTCTGTTTTCTCGTGGCCTGGGCACCCGAGGTGTCTTTCTGCTTTGCTCAGTCTTCACAGAGCAATAGCATCGTATTTGAACCCTAGCAGACCAACTGGAGAAACATCCTTCCTCATATTCACAGGAGTAAAACATCAGCAGCAGGTTGTTCAGCTGAGAACAGAGTTGCTTTCTTTTTTTAGTCTTAATTTTTTTATTGAAGTAGAGTCGATTTACAATGTTGTATTTGTTTCTGGGGTACGGCAAAGTGAATCAGGTATACATACACATACACGTATGTATATTCCTTTCATTGTGGCTTATTACAGGATATTGAATATAGTTCCCCACGCTATACAGCAGGACCTCGTTGTTTTCCTATTTTATATATAGTAGTTTGTATCTGCTAATCCCAAACTCCTCATTTATCACGCCCGCCTCTTCCCCTTTGGTAACCGTAAGTTTGTTCTCTATGTCTGTGAGTCTTTTTCTGCTGCATCAGTAAGTTCACTTGTGTCATTGTTTTTAGATTCCACACAGAATCTATCACATGGTAAATGGATATCATATGATATTTGTTTTTCTCTGTCTGACTTACTGCACTTAGTATGATCATCTCTAGGTCCATCCATGTTGCTGCAAATGGCATTATTTCATTCTTTTTTATGGCTGAGTAGTATTCCATTGTATATATGTACCACATCTTCTTTATCCATTCCTCTGTCGACGGACATTTAGGTTGCTTCCATGTCTTGGCTATTGTGAAATAGTGCTGCTGTGAACATAGGGGTGCGTGCATCTTTTCCAATTAGAGTTTTGTCCGGATATATGCCCAGGAGTGGGATTGCTGGATCATATGGCAGCTCTATGTCTAGTTTTTCAAGGAACCTCTTAACTGTCCTCCATAGTGGCTGCATCAACTTACATTCCCACCAACAGTGTAGGAGGGTTCCCTTGTCTCAGCACCCTCTCCAGAATTTGTTATTTGTAGACTTTTTAATGATGGCCATTCTGACTGGTGTGAGATGGTACGTCATTACAGCTCCAATTTGCGTTTCTCTAGTAATTCATGACATGGGGCATCTTTTCCTGTGCCTACTGGCCATCTGTATGTCTTCTTCGGACACATGTCTATTTAGGCCCTCTGCCCTTAGAACAGAGTCGCTTTCAAATGTAGTTGCTCTCTACCTCACACCCATTAGGATGGCTACTACTTAAAAGAAAAAAAAACCAGAAGATAACAAATGTTGGCAAAGATGTGGAGAAACTGGAACCTTTGTGCACTTTTAGTGGGAAGGTAAAAGGGTACAGCGACTGTGAGAAATAGTATGGCAGTTCCTCAAAGAATTAAAAATAGAATTACCATATCATTCAGCAATTCCACTTCTGGGTATATACCCCCAAAGAATTGAAAGCAGGGTCTTAGACGTTTGTACACCCATTTTCATAGCAGCATTATTCACCATAGCTAAAATGGGGAAGTGACCAAGTGTCCATCAGTGGATGGATGGATAAGCAAAATGCAGTCTATAAATACAGTGGAATATTATTTAGTCTTAAAAAAGCAAGAAATTCTGACATATGCTATAAGATGGACGAACCTTGAGGAAATTACGTTAATGAAATAAGCCAGTCAAAAAAACACAAATACTATATGATTTCACTTACACGATGTACCCAGATTAGTCAAAATCAGAGACAGAAAGTAACCGGTGGTAGCCGGGGGCTGGCGGGGGGTGGAACGGGGAGTCAGTGTTTAATGGCTTTAGGGTTGCAGCTTTTCAAGATGGAGATAATTCTGAAGACGGATGGTAGCGATGGTTACACAACAGGGTCAATGTATTAAATACTACTGAGCCGTACGCGTAAAATGGTCAGTGCAGTAGATGTTGTGTGTATTTTATCACACTTAAACATTTTTTAAATTCTTTATACAATGTGTGCCTGAGTTTTTGCACATGTTGAAAAATTTGGGCCATTCTGACATTTTCCCAGGTACAAAAGAGTCTGAAAACTCTTCTAAGAGTTTCAGGAAAGCAAACTGCCATTGCTTTCCGCGTAGCAAGGATCTTGTCCTGACCTTAAGCTGTGTTTCCCTGAGGACTCAGGTAGGAGCAGGAATCGCTAGAGGCCTCTAAGGTTGATCAGATAAAGATGCCTCAGTCATTGGGAAACAGGAGGCCACTTTTGGCCCTGCAGGGGGATCTGTCACTCAGAACCACCCCTCGAGGACTTAGGACTGAGTCCCGGGGAGAAAAGGGGCTACGAGTAAAATGATGGAAGTATTATGGGATCGTGGGGGCGGGACAGTGATGGCCTGGAACCGAGACCCGGCAACACAAAATGCGAAGAGGCGGGGGGCCCCCGAGCAGCTCTGGCCCCTCACAGCCACCCCCCAATTAGCAGCGCCCAGGGCTCCCGCGCTGACAGTCTGAGAGCCCACAGCCAACTGGGAAGCAGGAAGAAGCACTGGCAGCTCCGGACCAAAGTCGGTGCCCTCGGTGGAGATGCCAGTATTTTTAATCACGGGCCCCTCCCACGGCAGTGCTGTGGCCAAGTCCTTGGGTATAGCTCCACGGGCCGAAAACGTCATCAAAGGAGCCAAGGCCGAAGGAAAAGAACGTGGCAGAGGCCAGATGAAGCGCAGAGATTTACTAATGAGCACATATGAGGACACCCTGAGGACACCCGGGAGCAAGGCACATCCAAAGTCAGGATCCGTTATTACTATTACGAATGTGAACCCATTCTGACCCCTAGGCAGGCTGGAGATACCGTGAGTTGCATTAAGATTCCTAAATATATTTGTTAAGTGAAAAATTCTCACCAGGCTATGTGTATAGACGGGCATGTGGACATTTGGAGTACGAACTACTCGTCCTAGGATAGGAGCCCTAGGACACAACGCCGAGGTGGAGATACCTGTGGCTAAGGCTCGCTGGTCAGTGCTCTTAGGAACCGTACTTGTAAAGGAGCGAGGGACACGGGACGGGGAGGGGGAGGTTTGAGCTTTGAGGCAGTTGCAGATGCAGCCTCAGTCCCCCACCCCGTGGGGAGTCCTGAAGCAGAGCTGGTCCTTCTTTCTAGAAAGCTGAGTCTTTGGATTTCTGCATCAACCAGTCATTGGACGGGGCTGCCCCGCGGTAGGACGTGCTTCGACTAAGGATGCTCTGTTCAGTGAGGGGGGCGCTGGGGGCTCAATGCGAGCCAGGCAACACTCGGGACGTCTGTAGGAACAGCCTCTGGTCCTGAAGTGGGATCTCAGGGCATATTTCATCATCCACTACACTCCATTTCACGTAACTTCTTTTTACTGCCGTGCACCCCTAATCCTGAGTTATTCTGAGAAGCAGAACACAAAGACCCAGCTGAGCCTTCCAGCCTCCCTCCCCCAAACTCACTTGGACTAGAAGAGGGAAATAACGGGGTAGAGGAGGGGATATTAAGCAGAGACCTAAGTTGTCTAGTTGGAGACACGGGTAAATAATTACAGTAGGGTAATGAGAGGTTATGACTCTCGCAGCACAGAAGGGTGCAGGGGAGGGGAATCCAGCACCAACATCAGGCAGGCCTGGAGCTGGGAGGTCAGGAAAATGCGGGCTGAGCGTGTGCCGAAGAGGAGAGCTGGAGGGCTACTCACAGGCAGAAAGGACAGAGTTGCAAAGACGTCAGCTCACACCGTTTATGAGTCCTCTACCTGCAAATTAGTGGGATGCTGTGGGCTGTCGTGGGGTGAAACAGCACAGTAAACATGTTTGAGTTCTCATGGTCTCTGTTGTTGTTTATTACATCGTTCAGACTTCCCTCCAGCAGCCTCCCCACCCAGCCCTGCCTTTCAACGTCAATTTTTTCTTTTTTGTCCATCGAAACTCCCATTCCAGGAGTGTTGCTGCCTGTAACTAGGTGTGGAGTTGATGGCCAGGTTACAGCAATCAATAAAATCAAATAAATAAAATAAATAAATAAATAAATAAAATAAAATAAAATCAAAGCTGTACCAGTTCACAGCAAGCACACTGTTTACAGCAGCCAGGCCATGGAGGCAACCTAAGTGTCCATCGACAGACGAATGGATAGAGAAGATGTGGTACATATATACGATGGAATATTACTCAGCCATTAAAAGGCATGAAATCATGCCATTTGCAGGAACATGGATACACCTAGAGATGATCATGCTAAGTGAGGTAAGTCAGAAAGAGAAGGACAAATACCATACGATAGCTCTTATTTGTGGAATCTAAAAAAAATGATACAAATGAACTTATTTATAAAACAGACTCATAGACGTGGAAAACAAACTTACGGTTATAGAAGGGGAAAGGTGGGGAGGAGGGAGAAATTAGGAGGAGGTTGGTATTAACATATACACACTGCTAGATATAAAATAGATAACTAAAACGCTTCCCTGGTGGCACAGTGGTTAAGAATCCGCCTGCCAATGCAGGGGACACGGGTTCGAGCCCTGGTCCGGGAAGATCCCACACGCCGTGGAGCAACTAAGCCCGTGCGCCACAACGACTGAGCCTGCGCTCTAGAACCCGTGAGCCACAACTACTGAGCCTGCATGCCACAACTACTGAAGCCCACGCGCCTAGAGTCCGTGCTCCGCAACAAGAGAAGCCACCGCAATGAGAAGCCCGCGCACCACAACGAAGAGTAACCCCCGCTCGCCGCAACTAGAGAATGAAAACCCAAGGCAGCCAAAAATAAATTAATTAATTAATTTTAAAAGATAGATGACTAATAAGGACCTGCCGTAGAGCACAGGGAACTCTACTCAATACTCCGTAATGACCTATATGGAAAAGAATCTGAAAAAGAGTGGATACGTGTATATATATATATATATACGTATAACTGAATCACTTTACTGTACAGCGGAAACTAACACAACTTTGTAAATCAACTCTACTCCAATAAAAGTTTTTTAACAATAAAATAAAATACATCATAATTGCTCTGAAAAATAAATAAATGGAAGGGCAGCTTGCAATGAATCTCCGTGGGGTCCTCTCTGGGTCTGGAATTCACTCTTTGAAAAGGCAACCAGGGACTCCAGACTCCGGAACTACCCGCGTGTCCCCCGGGGGCCACAGCACAGGAGGGTGTCAGGATGTCCAGGGCCCCGCTGCCACGTAGAAAGACGGCGACCTGCTGCAGACACTGGGACAGAGGCAGGCCAACCCGGGCGTCACTGCAACCCACCACCTGGCTAGTTTGTCTCCCACCTGGATCCACTCTCAGGTCTGACTTCTCGAGCTTCCGTTTAAGACGGAGAATTTGGCACCTGCAAAGTGAACCCCCGGAGCCTTCAGGAAGGTCTGCCAGCTGTTCTTTGCAGTCTGTCAAAGTCATACCACCTCTAACCCCTTCCCTCTGGCCCGTCTTTATCTCTTCCCATCCCCCCTGAAGTTGCACACGCCACATCTTCAGAAGCTAAGTAACAGATCCGTCCACTGTGATGACTGAATAAGAAATGAAGCCGTTTGCCTTGAAGGGAGGGACATCAGTGTGGAACGGGTTTAGTAACGGTGAAGCCCAAAAGCGGGGACGCGTGAGCGGAAGGTCTGTGCTTCCTTCGTTTCATCACCTCCCATTCTTACCACTGTCCTGAGATTAAAATACACAAACATTTGTTTAGTCGAGATGACGTTCGCCCAAAACCCAAATCTCTCACCTCCTGGTCCCCTAGACACTGACCGCGTATCCAAACCAAAGGAAATGCAGGATGAGAAGACAAAGACAAGGCAGGGTTTGGACCTTCACGGCCATTTCCGCTCGCCAGACGGGTCTGTCCTTAATTTCACTGTCCTACTAATTGGTAGGTCTCGGCTGTTATGGACTTGCTGGCATTCGGGCCCGGTCTGGTCTTGATTTAAGAGAAGGAAATAAGCCACAAATCTTTGTGGACAAAGATAATTGCCATGGGCCATGCATTTCCCAACCAGAGCCTTTTCCTCATTTGCCACTGGACTCACGAGGACTCCATCTCGCCAGCCCCGGCCACAGTTACTCCCCCAGAGTGGGCGTCCGGGTCCCTGCCCTCTTGGCTTTTAATGTAGCCATCGGCTAGTCTTTGGATGTCTCCTCTTCCACCCTCTGCTACCCATCTCCCGAGGCTTAAGAGAAGTTTCCTTGAGAGCAACAACTCTTTGTACTTGTCCATTTGCAGTCCAACTGTTCGATTCATAAATTGATGAATGAAATGGTCTATTATCTCTTCGTCTACGTATGTTGTGAACTGGCCTAAGGGTCATGCATAACTTGCAAGCCGTTGAGGGAGATCACGGCAGCTGCTAAAGAGGTTTAGGGCGGGGAAGGTTTAGCTATTCCCTTATAACCTTCCTGCCGGGGCGTAAGGAGAGAAAATCTCAGACCAAAGTCTTCCAACCACACGGACATTTACTCAACAAACGTTTCTTGGCAAGCAGACACTAAACAGTTCATGCAATCAGTTCTGCAGACTCAGATGGAGCCCCAACTCTCTGTCTCTTGGGAGCTTTGCACAGTTCCTTTATTAGAAAGGTTTGGTCAAGACAGACACAGCAACTCCAGAAGCAGGATTCAATTCTCTCAGTTGGATTCAGGCCACTGGAAATGTTCCAGGGTCACAAGCTGAACACAAGACTACTCACTCTAAGAGGACCGGCTACAGGCTTGCAAGATTTTCATACCCTGGGGAAGGAAGGTACAGGTGTCTCCAAAACACTTGAGCCAACACCCCAAACCTAAATACTTGCTTTTCTCCAATGAAAGCTGATTTCTAACGATCATCGTGCTAGTTAACAAGGTACTAGTTTCACCAACTAAAGTAATTCTAATATCAGTCTGTTTCCCAGCAATGTCTGCTGTTTTCAGCCACCAGCCTGTAGTATTTGCTACAGGGGCCCCAGGAAAACAATACAACATCAAAGGGGAGACACTGAGCTGTTGGCTGGCTTCACGGACCTAGAGCTCAGAAGACTAGTACGCCGGCTGCAAGCTGACAACAACTGGGTCACGAGAGGAAAAGGATGAGCTGCCGGAGGCAAGCAGGCCGAGCGGGAGGGGAGAGTGCAGGACAGAGCAACCCCCCGGGTCAGAGGAAGAGCGGCCTGCGAAGCGCAAGGGCTCTGGAAAAGTAACAAGAGAGGAACGCACGGCCCTCGGTGTGTTCGACAGAGCCCCAGGAGGGAGTCGACTTTCGGAGAACTTGCAAGGCGGAAATGAGAAACTGCAAGAGGATGAATTTTCGACACTGGTGAAATCAGGGTCGGGGCTGTGACTGAGAAGATCAACAAAACAAATGAAGAGAAGAAGATCAGGGCCCGGGTGTGATGGGGGGAGAGCAACAAGAGGATGCAGAGGATGCAGAGAGTGCGGGGGCAAAAGGGTGCTGCAAGTGACACACTGAGAAGACGGGCTGACAATCGCACAGCAGAGAAGCACCCTCTCAGGATGTGTGCCACCGCAGCAGGCCCACTTCGAGGTACACGCTCATGAAGAACCAACCAGAGCAAGCCTGGGGCCTCCAGAAGAGTCATTCTTTTGCCAGTGCAGACCTTAAACTCACAGGGGTGAATGATGCCCTAGAATTAAAACTACGTGCGGACTTGCAGGAAAGTCCCCTCACTCGGATCTCCCCTCACTTCTTTTCAAAATAGAATTCCTTTGACTTGACTGAATCTAATTCACCAGTCATTTGTATTAACAAGCCCACACAGACTTGGGAGTTTTGCTTTATTCTATGACAGCATATAAAATGCTAATGAACACAGTCTCCTAGCTACTTTGGGAAAAAAAATAGAAAAGGAAAAATGCTGTTGCAAACAATCCTCCTTGAATTTTGACGCTGCTCCTACAACTTTCCCTCCGGTAGCCAAAAGTAATTGCACTCAGTTGGGGCAAAGAAATCTTTGTTTTCTCATTATAGAACAGATGTTTTACAGAAGCCATTAGCCCTATGCCACCCGTAAAAAATAATCTAACAAACTGATCTTTGATTTAGAAAATAGCTGTGTGATTCTGCCAGAAAAAAAAAAAAAATCTTATTAGGAAAAAAAATGAGTTGGCATTTATATGGACCAGATGTATTTCAGAGCAGCTTCCCTTGATTTCTCAGGATTCTGAGAGTCCAGGAATTGGGGACAAGTGCCTGTCACTGCTGGTTCCGTGGAAGTAGGTAAGGGGGGTGGAGGTTAGGGGGAGGGGGTACAACACACTTTATTTTGGCAGAAGAGGTATTTCATGAACATGCTTCTGTTGGCTCTCAGGACCGAGGTCAATCTCAAGTACTATCTGCTCTGTAAAGGTAACTTTCAGCAGGATCATTGTGACCCATCATTCACGTAATATTCAACTTTACGGAGCATCTGCAGACTCAGGCAGGTACCACTGCCCTGCTCAAGAACTTTCAGTGTCCCCCTATTGCCTACTAAACTAGGCATTAGCGCTTCTCCTGGAAGCTGGAGACCCGCCGTGGATGCTCCTAAAATCCTTCTCCAGCCCCAGTTTCCTCTCCTCTGTGCTCCCACCAAGCTAGACCCCTCAACTTTTCACCATCCCTCTCAGCTTTCCCACCCATCCCAGCTGGACCTTCCCGGCTGGAGGTGGGTCCCATTGTATGCAAGGAATGTGTTTCTTCAATTCACACATCTTAGGACCAATTAACCTGCAGCAACACATATAAAGTTTGGAGTATATATTCTCTGACCAGCCAAAGCTACAAGCAAATGTGTTCTTACAGATGTGTAGCCGTCAGTTTTTCCAAATCTATAAACTATTTTAGGACTTTTGTTAGCCACAAATATATTTTATAAAGCATCCATTTGAGACCGTATATTTCTAATATTACCCTTTTCTTTTAAACCTTTGTGGGAATTACCATGTATGTTATCCAGTAGCCTCCTTTCTTTGCTTGTTTCCTTATCCACAAATAGAGAGCCACCTTTTCATTGTTAACAGTTGTTTAGCATTTCAGGGAACGAACACACCACAATTTATTTAACTTTTTTTTTTGCGGTCTTGCCAAATCGTTTCTTCAGGTGTAGCCTGGAACTGTTAACTCTGTGTGATCTGGAAGGGAATCGTGGGCCAAATTCCATTGACAGACTTCCATTCATCCACTCTTGCAACAAATATTTACTGAGCACGGGCTATGAATAAAGCCTTGTTTAAGTACCGGAGACACAGCGGTGAAGATGGCAGAGGCACCGACTTTGCCTGCATGGAGCATCCATTTCAGTGGGAAAAGACATAAATGTGTAGACACGTAAGTATATAAAGAAGCAAGGTAATTTTAGATGGAATTCAGTGCTTTGGAGGAAATAAATGGGGTTTTGTGATAAAGAGCAACCGGTAGGTGGGAGAAAAGTGGTGAGTCCTTCAGGGTCAATCAGAGAAGAGGACCCGGTACAGATTCTATACCACGAGATTTATCCCGAGAAACCGGCTTACACGGTGGTGGGCCCTGGCTACGCAAGTCCAAAATCCGTAGGACAGCCTGCTGGGAAGAGCAGGCTGGCACTTTGGACGTGGACTTAAAGGGCTAAAAGCACAGGTGAGATTTCTTTTTCTTTATGGAGCCTCGGCCCTGCTTTTGAGGCCTTTCAAACGGTTGAGCGGGTTCCCCCAGATTATCTAGGAAAGTCTCCCTGTGTTCACACCAACTGATTATGGATGGGCTTCAATCACATCCACGAAACACCTTCACAGCAGTGCCCAGATCTGTGTTTGGCTCTAGAACTAAAGACTGTAGCCTAGCTAAACTGACACCTCAAAAAGACCATCACAGTGTCCCGGGTGGGATGGTCCCAAAGAGGGACATTTGGACAAAAACTTGCAGCAAGAGAGAAGCCGAGCGGGAGAAACAATTACCTAGGCCCTGACACCGGAAAGATCACAGTGGGTTTAAAGTACTGCCAGGAGGCCACTGTGCCCGGACTGTTACAAGCCAGGAGGAAGAAAGAGCAAAGTTAAATGGAGGCTATACCCAATTACGTGGGCCTTTTAGGGCACCGAAAAGTGTGTGCGTTTTATTCTGTAACTCAAATAGCAAGTCATAAAAAGTTGTAACCAGCAGAGTGATCCAAATTCACACCATTTTAAAGAGATTACAAGAGAATACCGTGACAGTCCAGTGGTTAGGACTCTGAGCTCTCACTGTCGAAGGCCTGGGTTCGATCCCCGGCCGGGGAACTAAGATCCCACAAGGCGCGAGGCACGGCCCAAAGGAAGAAAACGAAACAAGAAAGAAATGTGAAGCCGTTTAAAAAAATAAACTAACAACTACAAAATAAATAAAAATAAAAAGATAGCCAGTCTCTGTGTAGGGAAGTCAGTTAGAAGGGGGTGCAGGTGAGAGTGGATTGTGGCACCACTGGCCTGCTGGAGGTGAGACGCAGGAAAGCACAGAGGCTTGGGAAATGCTTTGGAGGAACCCCACGACAGACACCGCTACTTAACTATCAGCATCCACACTCCCCTTTTCACTTACGAGTCTCGCTTTTGTTCGAGGCAGGAATACTGTAATGCTTATTCTCCTCAGCTATGTCTACTGCTGGGGTTGTCCAGGGACCTGTAAAGGATTCTAGGAGAGCTTTTCTTTAGGACAGACTCAACTGGCTTGATTTTTGCCCTTCTACCTTCTTCCTGCCTAAATAAGAATGCAGTTTTAGGTACGGATGCTATCTGGCAATGATGGATACAAAAGCCACACTCCTGGGGGTGTGCATCTCTGCGTCTATCTGTACGGAGACACGGGTGCTTATCTGCATATACATTAGCATTGAGAAATGGAACCCTTTATAAATGAACTAATTTGTTGAGTCTGGACTTGAGTTATCAGAGGTAAAAGGTCTAAGAAGTCTCTTCTCTTGCCTTGACAAACAGAGCACCCGTTTGTCTTTTCCTAGTGAGACCCAATTAGGCCTTGATGTAGAGATGGCAGGTTGAAATATTATGATTCCTTCCATCATATTCATAATTGATGCATTTGCATCTCTAAGGAACCAGATCAGAATAAACAAACTCCTGGCATTTTCTCAAATTTTGATCTCTGTCATTATCTCTTAATAATTTCCAGAAGAGGCGGTGGAAAAAGAAGCAATGGTTCAGCTGGGGTCAGCTTCCAAGCGACTGACTGATGTTAGTACTGGAATCTTTCTTCAGTGACATCTTCAGAAGAGAGAGGAGTGTGGAGGCATAATCATAATCCCCACGTATCCTGAAAGGATGCAAGACACTCAACAGAGATGCTTACAATCTAGTGCTTTTGGATTTCTTTCTTTTTTTGGCTTTGCTGGTTACTTTTTTTTTTTTTTTGTGGTACGCAGGCCTTCCACTGTTGTGGCCTCTCCCGTCGCAGAACACAGGCTCTGGTCGCGCAGGCTCAGCGGCCACAGCTCACGGGCCCAGCCGCTCCGCGGCATGTGGGATCCTCCCGGACCGGGGCACGAACCCGTGTCCCCTGCATATGCAGGCGGACCCCCAACCACTGCGCCACCAAGGAAGCCCTGCTGGTTACTTTCGTTAGGAAGATACCTCCATCTTGTTTCACTGAAGTAAATGTCAAAGTGGCCTTTGGAATAATAGGACCCAAGAGTTTATTTGTAGCATCTCTTGTTAGGAAACTAGAAGAGTGATCCTACAGAATCATTTGCTGCACCAGATGTTTTGTTCTCACAGCTCTGGTTGCCCAATTGTCATCTTATTTACAAACGAGAGATTAGCCTGCAGAAAGAGCAAAGGCGTAGCTTTGTAAAGGTGCAGATTCTAGGGCTAAACCTCAAACCAATAAACTTCAGGGGTGGGACCTGGGAAACCGTATTCGATCCTGATAACCTATGACTCTTCCCCACTCCTAAGATTCCAGCATATTGTGATTTCTCCTGGAAGCAAACAACAAGGCTGAAAGAATAATCCAGAGGCAAAGTGTGTTGAAAGTGGGTAAATTCAGAGCTGGGGAATATGCAGGAGAGAAAGCTACCAGGCTCGCCACCATTTATTGGGGAAATCAAGCCTATTCACAAGGTCAAATGTTCCAGTAATAACACAAAGTACCACACCAACAGAAGAAAGAAAACCAGCCGTAAATGATTTGGTGACAGTTATATATTAGAATTAATTATTTTCAGCCCAGAAACAAAAGCATGACTGTGTGGGCATATAGTATAGGATGTAGCATTTTCCAGGTGGAGGGGAAAAGAAACACTATTTAATAATTGTGTTGAGATTTTCCATTTTGCAAAAGGAGTTAGATCCCTCCCTCATACACAAAAGTGAATTCCAGATGGATTAAATACCCAAAGATAAACCACAAGCTACAAAAGAATTAGAAAAACTAGACAATCTTTTTATAGTTTTAAGGCTAAGAAAGCCTTCCTAAGCAAGACATAAAACTGAGGTCTAATTGAAAAGATTTGACAACGCAAAAATGGAAAATCTGCACTACAAAAGATACCATAAACAGAGTTAAAATCAAACAAACCAGGGCTTCCCTGGTGGCGCAGTGGTTGAGAGTCCGCCTGCCGATGCAGGGGACGCGGGTTCGTGCCCCGGTCCGGGAGGATCCCACGTGCCGCGGAGCGGCTGGGCCCGTGAGCCGTGGCCGCTGTGCCTGCGCGTCCGGAGCCTGTGCTCCGCAATGGGAGAGGCCACAGCAGTGAGAGGCCCGCGTACCGCAAAAAAAAAAAAAAAAAAAAATCAAACAAACCAATAATGGCCTGAAAGAAAACATGCTCAGCAAATAAAATATAAAGAAATAATATCCAGAATGTAGAGTTATTGCAAATCAACGAGAAATGGGCAAACAGCACAACAGAAGACCAGCAAACAAATGAAACCAGGTGAACGGTAAGAACAGACAACAGGAAAGGAACCCAAATCATGAGCAAACATGAAAAAAATGCTAAACCTCATTGAAACTCTAGTGGGAAAAATTTATTACAGCAAATACTTTTATGATATTGATAACATCCACTGTTAGCAAAAAGGCAAGGTCAAAGACACTGTCATACACTGTTAGTATGACTGTAAACGCACAAATATTAATTCATTAATGCCCATGTCCCTGGAATCAGAAATTCCATTTCTAAGAGTGTATCCTCAGAAAATACCAGTGCCAGTACTACAAAGATGCATGGAGAAAACAAAAAAGTTCACTTCAAACCAAAAAGATGTGGCATATATACATATAGACACACACACACACAATGGAATACTACTCAGTCATCAAAAAGGACAAAACTTTGCTGTTTGCAGCAATATGGATGGACTTGGAGGGCATTATGCTAAGTGAAATAAGTCAGACAGAGAAAGACAAATACCGTATGATACCACTTATATGTGGAAGCTAATAAACACAACAAACTAGTGAATATAACAAAAAAGAAGCAGACCCACAGATACAGAGAACAAACTGGTGGGTACCAGTGGCAGTGATGGGCGTTGGGGGGAGCCGCAGTACAGGGGTGCGGGAGTGAGAGGTACAGACCACTGGGCGTAAGAGAGGCTCAAGGATGTACGTACAACACGGGGGCCACAACCAATATTTTGTAATAACCGTAAACGGAGTGTAACCTTTTAAAATTGTACAAAAATTTAAAATTAAAAAATTTAAATTAAAAAATAAATTGAACATTAGAAACACCTGCAAATAGAATTCTTGATCAAGGGGTAGGAAGATTTTTAAGTTCTCTATGTTTTGTGGGTTTTTTGTAAATTTACTTATTTATTTTTGGCTGCACTGGGTCTTCGTTGCTGCGCACGGGCTTTCTCTAGTTGCGGTGAGCGGGGGCTACTCTTCATTGCGGTGCGCGGGCTTCTCATTGCGGTGGCTTCTCTTGTTGCGGAGCACAGGCTCTAGGCGCACGGGCTTCAGTAGTTGTGGCGCACGGGCTTAGTTGCTCCGCGGCGTGTGGGATCTTCCCGGACCAGGGCTTGAACCCGTGTCCCCTGCATTGGCGGGCGGATTCTTAACCACTGCACCACCAGGGGCACCAAGTTCTCTATTTTTAAGAGGCATACTTCAAAATACTCTGTACATTTTCTACACAGGACTCAGGATAAAAATAATTAAACGGCCCTGTAATCATTTGTTCAGCAATATTATAGTTCTGTCGCTGTAAGCTACCCGAGGGCAGAGACCATGCCCGGCCTGTGCCTGACGGTCATTATGGAATGAGCGAAACTTTCCAAGCCTCCATCCAACACCAGATTCTAATGAAATAAACAACTTCAGCTATTCATGAGAGTGTGAAAGTCCTAAAGGGACCCCACTTGGTCTAAGGAAGATGGCATGAAACTAGGAACTGGAGGACTTAAGTCAAGTCACCTTACACAAGCTACTTCACCTCCCTGATCTCCAATTAACATGTTTGCAGAAGAAGGATAATAACTGTCCTTCTGAAGGGTTCCTGTGAGGATTCATGAAGTAACCTAGGAGCTCGAGCTCAATGTAGATCTGGAGTTTTATCAAGACTGAGGAATTTGTGCAATAAAATGAAAATTGAAAGATACTTATGACAGGTAATTGCTTCCTTCAGGAAATGGTTTCTTCAGGGAGTAGTTTCTTAGAAATACTGATGATTTACCCCATCCCGGCATCCGTGTATCAGCAGAGCCAAGAGTAAGCAGAATGGACAACTCATCCCGAGCTCTCAGGAAACAGGGTTACGCACTTCAGGACAAGAAACAAACGCTTGTTGTTTTGTTTCAGTCTCAAACTGGGGTTTTGACATACATCTAATCTTCACACCACCTCCTGAGCTTGTGTGGTGGTTACTTGGAAGAGGATAGGTCCAGTACCCGATGACATGTCATCGTGTCCCTTTGCAAAGTCGTGAACCCCTGGAATCCATTCTGTACACGGTGACCTCAGCCCCTGGTCATAGATGATTAGCCTAGAAAGGGGTGGCTGTCCTGGCTGGTCCAATCAGAGTATCTCTTCTAGAAACTTGCAAAAGGTCAGCCTCTCTGTTGACCAGAGCTGTTAACTTTAACCCTGAAATGGTATGGCAACCTTTCTCTTTACAGTTATTAAAAGTGGGATTTTTGCACTCCACTGACTAACCTCAGAGAATTTATCAGTAGAGGTAAGACTGAAATCACAACCTGTTATGTATCTTTGGCTTTGATCTCTCTCTCTCTCTCTCTCCCTCCCTCTCTCCCTCCTTCTCTCTCTCTGGTCAATTGCTTATAATCATGCACAGGCCCTGGGGTGGGGTAGGGAAATTCACAAAACATTAGTACTTGTCACGTAGTTTCCCGCCCCCCCCCAACCATGGTGCAAGTTTAAAAAACAGTAACAATCTGGGCTTCCCTGGTGGCGCAGTGGTTGAGAATCCGCCTGCCGATGCAGGAGACACGGGTTCGTGCCCTGGTCCAGGAAGATCCCACATGCCGCGGAGCAACTGAGCCCGTGAGCCATGGCCGCTGGGTCTGCGCGTCCGGAGCCTGTGCTCCGCAACGGGAGAGGCCACAACAGTGAGAGGCCCGCATACCGCAAAAAAAAAAAAAAAAAAAAAAAAAACAGTAACAATAGTAGGCTTTCTCATCCACAGCCCCGCTCTCCTCCAGCTGTTGAAATTTTATAAGCCAACAAGACAAGCCTGTGGCCGGATAAAACAGCACAGAGAAAACAGACGAAGCGCTTCCTCGGCCACAGCTCACTTGGATGCATCGGAGAACGTGGTGTGGCTTTTCCTGTGCCCCGAGGCAGGCTTTCTGCGGCCACTAATACATGCAGCAGAGGCCGTGATACCCAGCTCTGCAACTCAATACGAGAAACAACTTTGAAGAAGACCTGTGTCACCGGTATGGAAGGGCCCCAAACGAGCATTTTAAAATAATGACTTCCACAGCCAAGTTTATACAGATACCCTCCCAAACTCCCCCTCCCCCCATAAGTACTTTACAAGCTGGTCTGGAGGGTGGGATGGGAGAATGAAAAAATCGGCAAGGGAAAAGTAGAAAAGAAAGAAGAAATTCTTGTTCTGGGATTTCCAGTGGCTTTCCTGCTCCTGGTTCCTTTTTTTTTTTTTTTTTGGTAAGTTACATGAGCTAGATACAGAAGCAGCCTGAAGATAAATTGCTTGTCTTGGGTGAGGTTCCAATGTTTGTAACACAACAGGTCTACATTTTACTGATAGATGTTACTATCCCCCTTTCTCAGTGAGGAACCTGAGGGTTAAGGAAGGCAAGTGAGTTGGCCAAGGGCCAACGGTGCTCGCCTGGGGTTTATCTAACTCCTAAGCCTAGGGTCTTTCCATTGAGCCGATGAGGACAGGATGTGTCCCAGCCCATAGCAGCCTGAATTATCCGGGTGCACTGACTTGTTGATTTCCTTCTTGGCTCTAGGCAACAAGTTATCTAATGAGAGAATCTCTTTCATTCCTTGTTCCGATGCTTCCTATTCCCCTGGTCAGGAGTAGAATTCCATTCCCACCCACAGCCCTTGAAATCTCTAGGTCGTAGCAGGTCAGGGAGAGAGGAATCTGGGAAGGAAAGCTTCGTGTACCTCTCCTCTCAGACTCGAAGCTGGAAAAAGGGTGGCTACTGTTTGTTTACCCTTGTATTAGTTGACTCTGTGCTCTTAAGAATTAAAAGGCACGAGGTAAATTTAAGCCCTTCCAAAGGTCAGCTCAGTCAATCTTCCGTCCCACCTTGCCTTACACACAGGTATTTCTGAAGGAAGTGGGTGGGCCCTACAGTGGAACAGAATTGACGCCTTTGAATTTTCTTTATTTTGGTAAAAATTAGAGGGACAGGACCATGTACCACCCAGAATCCTACCATCCTAGCAGTACCAGTGTTAAGGGATTTGGTACATCTTTCCCATACTTTTTCTTATGCATCTGTTTCAAATAAAGTCGTTATGAAGGGGTCCGATTTTGTAACATGTTCTTTTTTAATAAGCATTTTCCCTGTTGCTGCATGTTCTTTACAACCCTCAATTGAAGGATAGACAAATTTTAAAGCTATAGCACAATTAAGATGGGCATTTACAGGGGGTTCTCTGCAGGGAACTGAATCACTGTAAAATAAACTTGACTTCAATTTTTAAAAAATTAAAAAGGTCAATAAGCATGAGGGATGTAATACCCAACAGGATGTCTGTCTGTAGCTACCACCGCTGTATGATATATCGGAGCGTTGTTGAGGTCCTAAGAGTTTTCATCACAAGGAGAAAATTTACTTTCCTTTTTCTTTGCTTCTTTCTTTTCTTTTCATTGTCTCTACATGAGATGATAGATGTTAGCTAAGCCTGTGGTGATTTCATATATTTCACCATATGTGTAAATCAAACCATCATGCTTCACGCCTTAAATTTATCCAGTGATGTATGTCAATTATTTCTCACTAAAACTGGGGAAATATATATACAGTTAGTGAGTTTTGAAAAACACACACATCTGTGTAACCACCACCACAGTTAAGATGTGGAACTCTGTCTTCGTTCCAAAAAGTCCTCCTTCTCTACCTTCCACCCCAGGCAGCCACGGAACTGTCACTCCAGACTGCTTTTGTCTGCTGTAGAATTTCATAGAGACCATTTACTTGATTTCCTTCCACGCATCATGTTTTTGAGATACAGCCATGCTGACGCAGGTATAAAGTAGTTTTTGCTTCTTTTTATTGCTTTATATCCACCGAATGGATTTATCACAATTTCTTTATCCATTCACTATCTGGTGAACGTCTGGGCTGCTTCCAGGGTTTTTTTTTTGTTGTCGTTGTTATAAATAAAACTGCAATAAACATTTCTGTATAATTCTTTTTTGTGGATGTATGTTTTCATTTCTTTTACGTACACACCTAGGAGTGAAATTTCTGGATCATCTGGTAAGTGTATAAACTTTATGAGAAACTGTCAGACTTTTTCCTAAAGTGTTTTCTACAACTTGACGTTCCCAGCAGTAATGAAGTCGGTTCTCATTTCCCCCACATCCTCACGGGCGCTGCTGTTGTCAGCCTTTTTAATTTGAAATGGGTGGAGGCAGGACCAAAATTCCAAACTCTTTCTCTGGAAAGAGGTAAAGTATCATACTAACTGTGACACACAGCCATGCAATTTGTGTCTTACCAGATGATACTGGTTAATTTCTGTGATGTTTGTTTTGGTGGAGAGCACGCTAGAAAGAAAAAAGCAAAGGGGGAGGTAAGGAGGGGGGGAATATTAAAGAAGTGAAGGAGAGTGTGTAGGTGGGAAGCGGGGCTCCATGGAGACGTCCCGAAAGGATTAGCTGCGTGACATAACAGCAGCCAACCTGAGTTGGAACTCAGAGGTTGGCAGATGTCTGTCATTCCCAAGCTTAGGTTCCTGGATAGAAGGAGTCCATAAAATTGGAGCAGGAGCCCAGAAATCACACTCGTGGCAGCAGACGGAGACTCCTGCATAGGTATGAACTCTCCGATGACAAGACTCAGCTTAGAGCTCTGAATTTTATCAGTCCTTCCTCATGGGCTTGTGAACACCTGTCTAGAGTTTTGCAACTTGTGAATATCCAGCCTCAATTACTGAAATGAACTGTGTGTTTAGGGTGAAAATACCCTTTCCTTTGCCAACTCCAAAGCATGTGTCTCGCTTCTTGGACATGACCAGTCACGACGTCAACAGGTACAGCCTAACCGTCTTCCCACCGCAAGCATCTGCGAATATGTTACAAGAGGCCATGCTTCAAATCTTGTATATTAAAACCAGGGTCTTAGGTTTGCTAAATCAACATGCCCCAAATAAAATATGTTAGAGCCATAATTCCCATGGTGAAAGAAACAATGGCTAGTGTACATCAGAGGCTTTGCCTGCTTTCAGACTCATGCGCGGCTAAATAAAGGTCTTTGTGCCTCGTGGGTTTTTCCATCTTCATAAACAAGGACCAAACAATGGACCTCCTTGATGCTAACCAAAAAGGGGAAATTTTCAGAAAACCAACCCTATCTGTATGATGATTATCATAAATTAACATTTACTCTGTGTTTGCCAAAGGCCAGGCATTCATTGCACTAAGCTCTTCACATGCATTTGAGTGACTCATTCAAACATTTAAACGGCCCTATCCCATACAGTCGTCCCTTGACATCCCCGGGTGATGGGTCCCAGGAGCCCCTGCCGACACCCAAATTTGCGGATGCTCAAGTCCCTCTATAAAATTCTGTCCTAAGCGAGTACAGTCGACCAGATCCGCGGGGTTTTGCATCCGAGGATTCAACGAACCGCAGATCGTAATTTCGCGATTGGAAACCCTCCATGGGTTGAATCTGCGGATATGAAACCCGCGGATACGGAGGGCAGGTGCTGTTCTCCTCTTATCCCCGTTTTAAAAACTGGCGAGGTGGAGTAGCTCGCCCAAGGTCAACAATGTGAAAAGCGCCAGAACCAGGGATCGAGCACATGCTTTCTCACTCCAAAGCTGATGTCCTTAACTACCACCCAGTTACAGCACACAGTGAAATGAACCTGCCACCAGTACTATCTCAATGAATGGAACTGAGTTAATTAGTTTATCTCGCCTTGCTGCAAACGCACATAGGTTGGGCCATTAGCGTAAGCCACGTTTTCCAAAGCGTAACCCAGCAAAGTTTCCGGGAGGGTTCTCTTATTCCCCTTCCTTCTCCAGCTCCGGAGCTCCCACCTCTCCAGACGCCACACGTTTTTAGCAGACATCGGGTGAAGCTTAAGAAAGAAGGCCAAACATGAAAAGTAGCTTCTAGGAGAATTATAGAATCACTAAAATGCCTACAGGGTGGAAAAAATCAAAACACACTTAGATCTACACAAATTACACGGCAGTTCACCTGGGGCATTAGATTTTGTAGCAAGGTAATAGATTTCAAATACTATTAACTTTTGTTCTCTCCTTTTGGGCCCTTCTTCCATTTTTAACAACCAAGATATTTCATGCTTATTGGTTCCGGGGATGATGTAAAGAAGGAAAGCAAAGGGAAACAATAATGCTTTTTCCAGACTCTGTAATGTTTTAAAAGCCCAGGGTGTTAGGGCCCTGGAAAGGACTCTCCGCTTAGACAAAATCTTTCTTGGAAAACATCCTGAGTAAGAGTAAAGCCAGGTAGGAACCATGCAACAGGAACAAGGAAGTCCCTATGGGTACATGCTTGGGCCAATGAAGGAAGACCAAGTTGCGTGGCAGTTGTCTCATTGTAACCTCATTAAAGAGCAGATAAGCCCCTGGGACATTTGGTTCCCCCAAATTTAAATACAATGCTAGAGCAGAAAAAGGAAAAAAAAAACCAAAACAAAACACAATTAACCCGAGATTTAATGTTTTCCACTCTGGTGAAATAAGGGTTTGAAATAGAAGTTAGATTGAATTTCAAAAATACATTGTAAGTTGTTTTTCTTGTACTTCTGGGCTAACATTCACACCTCTTCAATTTATACAACTGAATGCAAAGCAGGCTCCTGTCTCAAAGGGTATCTCAGGGAAGGATGGAAAGGAAGCCTTCACAGGCCACAAGTTTGGGAAATTTCTGGACAGCAAAAGGGACGGGCCATGCTTTACTGCCAAGTCATCTCATATTAAAGGACAATTTGTTTTTTTATAGACATCCCAGAGCAGGGACGTCAAACAATTTCGAAACACTTCTTCTTAGGGAAAGGGCCAAAATGTTACATAAAGTTAAACACCAATGTGCAGCCCAAGGCCCAAGACGACTAGTGAACCTCTCCAAATGTACTAGGAACCCTGTTTCCCTGGAAGGGGCAGCCTCCACCTTTGTGCTCTGTGGACTTGATGCCACTGTTTGCTTTTCTCTTTGAGAGGAGCTAGACGGGCTACATTTTTAGCCAACAAATAAAGGAAGGGAGAAATCCACAGAAAAACAGGTGCTGCCTCTGTTCCCCTCTGATTGCCAAATATCCTGAGTGTGGATCCAATTTCATGCACACTTTTAACTCAATTGCTGCTTTACAGACAGGACAGGTACAGAAATGACAAGAGGTGCTTCCTGCAGTCACAAAGGATTCTGGGTCTTTATATGCAAAGTGTGGTCCAAGGATCCACAGGAATACCATCACCTGGGAGCTTGTTACAAATGGCTCTCGGGCCCCCCACCCAACAGTGGAGCACAGAGGACTTTTAGGGCCGTGAAAATACTCTGTATGACATTATCATGACAGGTAAACGTCATCATACAATTGTCCAAACTCGTAGAATATAACAACACCAAGAGTGAACCCAAAGGTAAACGACGGATTTCAGGCGATAAGTTAATGTAAGTTCATCCGTCGTAACACACGTCCGGCTCTGGTGAGGGCCGTGGATCACCGGGAGGTTGTCGGTGGGGAGGGGGCAGGGGGTATATGGGACATCTCTGTGCCTTCCTCTCAATTTTGTCTTAAACTTAAACTTCCCTAAAAAATATATAAAGTCATTTTTTTAAAAATGAGACCTCCCCAACTGCTCCAGCTCACGGTGGGAGCTGTGTGAAACCCTATAATAAGCACAGAGAGGAGTACAGGCCTGGAGGGAGTCTGCCTAAGATGGAACCCTGCCCTCTTTATTATCAGCTCTAGAGCCTTAAGCAAAGCGCTCTCTGGGCCTCAGTCTCCTAATCTGTAAAATGGGGACAATGGTGATAATAATGGAATTTAGCTTCCAGGACTGTCGAAAGGATTAGATGGAACAAAATACATTAAAAACATTTAGAACGATACCTGGCACAGTGAGCTCTCAATAAACGTCAGCTTTTCGTGTTTGTAAGAGGAGGTGTTTTGTGTGTTGATACCTAACAAAGGAGCTGAGACCATGTTGGAGATTTCTTCCCTGCTCTTCCTTTTCAGCCGCAGAAGACACAGGAAACGGTTTTAACTGCTTCTGTCGGGTCCACGCTAAATGGTGGGCAGTGTAGTCAACTCTAGGAAAGAATGGCTTACATCACTGTTTCTCAAACTAGTCATTCTAGAAACATCTTCATTTTTTGGAACCATTTCCATATACAACCCTTATACATTATTTTTACATAAATCAATTTACAATGAATTTGGTTTTTTTAGAAGCCACAGCCTAGGCAATAAATAAGACCTATGAAATCAGTAGTTTGATGTGCTACGTTGTATTTTTTTTCTAATCCATGTGAAAGGGAAACCATAACTCTGGAAACAAAAACATTCACACATGCATAAAAGTGTGACTGAGAACTTGAGAAAGTCTCTTCATTCCTACGTGAGCATTTTGTTAGCTCCCAGCGGCAGTTCTAAATGTTTTGACGTTAAATCTCTCCACCCAAGTGACTCGTTCAAAACTTTCTGGCTTCCAGTTCGTCCAGCTCAGCCGGGGACCAGAATCACCAGTCGATTTGCCCAAGATTTACACGGCCGGTGCAGGGCGGAATAGACCACAGCTTTTCGGAAATACAGAAGGGATGAGCCTCCTTCTTTGCCCCAACAGCACTGAGACAGCAGCTGTGTCTCCAGCCCTATTCCTAGCCTCCCCACTTGGTGACTTCGCGTCTCATTCCTGTGATTGTTTAGAACGCCTTCCTTTCACATCAGGATGAATGGTGCGTTCATGCTGCAGAGCTAGAAGTAATTATTTCTAAATGTCATGGCTTTCATTTTGCAGTTTTCCAACATCCGAGGGGCCCAATTTCTTCCAGAGTCACTCATCAAAGTTTTTTTCACAGAACCAACGCAATGGCTTTTGCTGTTCCTGCCATCCCGCTTTGTCACAAAGCATATTTCAAAGGCTGAGTCTCCTGGGCCTCAGATTCCATTCTTCTTAAACACGTAAAAAAAAAAAAAAAAAAAGCTACTACAAAAGGAATGTGTGAGCAAACTCCCATGAGTGACAGCCTCCAGCTCAATTATTTCTTTTCCACATTTTTTCCTCTCTGAATTGCCTAGCAGTATTCTAGTGATTCTCGACAACATTAATTAAGGTATGAGGAAGGAGGACAAATTAGTAGTGTCTCTCTGCTCTGCTTTAAAACAAGCGTGATCACATCCTTGGACATTGTTACCATCAACATTCAGTTCAATTCAGTAACTATTTTTTGAGGGTTCCAGGCAAGCCACAAGTGCTAAGTGCTTCCCAGTGACAAGACTTCGATGTGACATCCTGCAGTCGTCACAAAAGAGGGATGTATCTTTTCCACCCAACAAAAAAAATGTTTTCAGCTTGTGTTTATCTAAATCATGCATTCTCGGTGGGAGGAAAATCGGTTCTTAGAGGTGAAAATACCTTGGCCGTGAGAACGGTGCGTGGCCCTCCAAAGCTCAACTATACCCCACAAAATCTTATTCCCAGAAGTTAATTTCTCTCATCAGAGACACATTTAATTTTAATTAATTGAAGTATTTAATTGCATTTAATAGTTTAATTTTTTTCTTAGGGGCAGTGATAATGGGGTGAAAAAAGGTCGAGAAACACTGAAAATGAAATGAAACTGTACTTCAAATGTACTTCTCCTTTGACCTAGAAATTCTGCTTCTCTTACCCTGCTAGAGAAAAGCTTCCCCAAAGAAGCACGTATACAAAGTTGCTGACAGCACCATCTTTTTTAATAGTGAAAAAACCTAAATGTCCATTAGTTGAAATGGTTAAGTAAACCAAGGCACATCTGTATTATGAGAGACTATGTACCTGTTAAAAAGAGTAAGGTAAGTCTAGATACAGAGAGCGAACCATGTCATATTACTGGGTAGAAAAAGCAATCTGCAGAATACATATGCGTGATCGCATTTATATTAGAACAAAAACACAAATCTACGTGGTTTTATATGCACATGTTATATATGTAAATACAAAAGAAAGCGAATGGTAGGATAACACACAAAAGTAATAAACCCAAGTTACCTCTGGGGAGAGGAATGCATGTGATGGTTGAGGGGTGGTGGAAGAGGTCCATGGACTGTTTGTTTATCTCTTGCTTTGTGCTTTGTTTTTGCATTTTTTCACAAGAAAGAGTCGTGAACAACTTGTAGAAATAAGAATAATAATAAATATTTACACAAAAGTAAACCCTACCTCAACCACCTGCCTACTGCCCTGAAGAAAAAGTTAGTCACTTTATTTCTAATAAAACTGGAAGTCAAAAAGCCTGCAAGCTCCAGTTGGGTTAAAGTTGTATCTGTTTAAAAAATCAAATTATAGAAAAAAATGACAAAAAGATATGCCAAGGCTTTGAAAAAAAAAAAAAAGTTTACCAAGGTTTGAATAGAAGAAATCAAAAAGTAAAGAGATCGATTTTACTACATAAAAATGAAACAACAGTGAGCATTATTTCTCCAGGGTGGCTTGGAAACATGTATCAAAGTGTAAACCAGCACCTTTTAACGGGCCGTCACAATTCTAGGAATTACACAAGGATGTTTATCGCTGCCTGCTTTATTATGCAGTAGAGAAAGATCAGAAATCACTTAAAAGTCCATTACTAGAGGATTGATTAAGCAAAATATGGCAGATACGTACAAAGAAACACTCTGCATTCATTCCCAATGATGGTCTATTATTTACTGACATGGAAAGAAATTTCCAAGACATTACTGTATATTTTTAAGTTGCATCCACCAGGGAGATTTAATGTTGATTTGCAGATACAATACAAATAAGGCTTTCACTAACTGGCCAGAGAGGAAAATTCTAATTGTTAAAAAAAAAAAAAAATGGGGCTTCCCTGGTGGCGCAGTGGTTGAGAATCCGCCTGCCGATGCAGGGGACACGGGTTCGTGCCCTGGTCCGGGAAGATCCCACATGCCGCGGAGCAACTAAGCCCGTGAGCCATGGCCGCTGAGCCTGTGCGTCCGGAGCCTGTGCTCCGCAACGGGAGAGGCCACAACAGTGAGAGGCCCGCATACCGCAAAAAAAAAAAAAAAAAAAAAAAAAAAAAAAAAAAAAAAAAAAAAAAAATGTATGATGGTCAATCAAAGAAATTTGGTGGCCCTCTTTCAGGTGTAATGATGACCCACTTGCAAGGTCAAACAGACAGATATATTATTCCCATCTATCAAGTTATCAAATATAAAACATACATATAATGTAAAAAACAATTAAGAAATAATATACACATAGGAAAGGACAAAATCTTCAATGTAACAGTCTATGAATTTTGACCCCGATGTGCATACACACACAGTGAAACAAGACTTTACTGTATTTTAAAAAGTAGGTTATAGAAAAACACAAAGAGGACAATCTGATTTACATACATAAATATTTACAGCTGTTCTGGCTCCTGGCAAGAGGACTTGGGGTTCGTCCCCATGTGTACCCGCTCTCAGGACTGCTCCAGTGTCTTCAGTGACACAGTAGCTGGTTTCCCTCAGAGTGAGTGACCTTAGAGTAGGACGGATGCCACAATGTTTGAATGACCAAGCCTCGGGAGCCATGCTCGGTCCCTTCTGTGATATCCTCTTATCCACACATGTCAGTCCCATTCAATGTGGAAGGCATGAAACATACATAAGGGCATGAAAACCCGGAGGCAGGAAACACCGGGAAGCCTTTTGAAGGCTGGCTACCACCAGTATATAGTTTTTAAAGTTTTTGTAAATCTTACGGAGGCAAAATGGGACAAAAATAAGTCCATAAAGGCTATGGCACTGTGCCAAGAGAGCTACGCGCATTCCTGTTGTACGTCAAACCTAGATGTCAATACTGCTATTCTCTATGCCGCCAAAAAGGAGATAAAACGCTCTGATAAAGTTATGGCGTGAAGCTTTCTTATCACTTGGAATTTTTACTGTCTACTTATTGAGAGAGCTGCTTTAGACATATGGTTAGTGATCGTTTATCATAGATCCCTTCTATGTGTGTCTTAATGAGAAAGAAAATATAAGACATTTAAAACGTTGAGTCTGAATGTTCTAAACCGTTTTTCAATCTGAGTCATCAAAGTCCACATTTTTCCACGCAAAATACAGGCGACCAATGATTCTCCTCCGGGATTTTCTTCTAACACTGGCACCTGTTCTGCAGCTTTTGATGTTGGTGCTTTTCTTGATCATATACTACAGCCAATCACAACAACCTCTCATTGTTTGACATTTTTCTTCCATCTAGTCTGTGGAACGTCACAATTTCTCCTCTGCCTTCAATCACATAGCTTAGCAAGGGATGAAAAAAAATCCTTCTGTGTGTATTTCCAAAATAAATAAATAAATAACGCAGCTTTATCTGCTCATCGATATCGAATGAGTCGATAGCGACTCACTTTATCGAATCCCTCCCTTAGGGTCTCATGACACTGTCGTTGTTTTGCAAGAAAAAACATGGAACTGTGGTCATTTCTCCACTCATGAACACTTGCTTCACAAACATCCAGTTTATGTGCCACGTGTCTGGCAATAACTGTAAGACGCATCCTTGACTTCAGAGATGTTAAACTACGAACAATACACATCCTAGAACTGATGACATACAGGGTCCTATTTGAACCTCCCAACGGCCCTGTGAAATAGTTAATGTTTTCACAGATGAATATGCAGAAATGTAACTAGAGAAAAGAGCTTGTCCAAGGTCACACAATCAGTGAGACAGAACAGATGCTCAACTCCAGGACCTTCTGATGCTACAACCCGAGCACGTGACCTCCGCACTCTGCCACTTCACACGTCAGCAGACTCATCTTTGTCCCTAGCATCATGGTCGGCTCTGTCATGGTCCTCACCACTGTCGCAGTGAGACAGGCTGGGACCTGGGGCCCTTTGCTGCAGTGCCCGCACCTGGACACATGTCGCCTCAAGCAACAAAATACAAAGAAACTATGAGGGACTAAAATTGACTGCGTGCATATGCCCAGTTGGGGCAAATTGTGGACGACAAGATACAAAAAGGCCCAGAGAACCCAACTGCCACTTCCAGAGAGCCGGGAGCAAAAGCAGGGTGCTGCGCCAGGCCCCCTGCACTCAACACCGCCGGGGGAGCGGCGGGCAAAACACCCGAGCCACCACTCCTGCCCGACCCCCGGATGCACCCCTACCCTCACCCCGTGTAAGGAGCCAGCTGCCCCCCGCCTCAGCGAGCGACCAAGGGCACCTGTTACTTGTTCTCGGTCCCCCGGCTGCAGCAGGGGCCCCAGTGAAGCCTGGCCTGGGTTTCTTGTCTGGCCTCTAGTCGATTTGTATTGATTAAGGAGGCCAAGAAGCCCGGTCAGTAACGAGAGTAATCACCAGCACCGCCGTCAACAACACAGCTAATATTTACTGAGCGTGTATTTACCCTGTGCTGGGCTCTGTGCTAAGGTTTACATGGTTTGCCTCATAACTACCCAACAGAGAGGGTCTTTTTATAACCTCATTCCACAAGCATTGATAGTAAGATTCAACAGGATCAAGTAACTTGTTCAAAATTATTCATCTGGGGCTTCCCTGGTGGCGCAGCGGTTGAGAGTCCGCCTGCCGATGCAGGGGACAGGGGTTCATGCCCCGGTCCGGGAGGATCCCACATGCCATGGAGCGGCTGGGCCCGTGAGCCACAACTACTGAGCCTGTGTGCCACAACTACTGAAGCCCATGCACCTACAGTCCATGCTCCGCAACAAGAGAAGCCACCTCAATGAGAAGCCTGCACACCGCAATGAAGAGTAGCCCCTGGGCTTCCCCGGTGGCGCAGTGGTTGAGAGTCCGCCTGCCGAGGCAGGGGACGCGGGTTCATGCCCCGGTCCGGGAAGATCCCACATGCCGCGGAGTGGCCGGGCCCGTGAGCCGTGGCTGCTGAGCCTGCGCGTCCGGAGCCTGTGCTCCTCAAAGGGAGAGGCCACAACAGTGAGAGGCCCGCGTACCGCAAAAAAAAAAAAAAAAAAAAAAAAATTATTCATCTGACACCCGAATTCAAACTCTGGCCATCTGACTATAGATACCACACTCTTAACTACTACAGGATTAAGTACAGGACACAGCAAACTGTAGGCACTCGATCAATGACATGTCTACTGTGCCTATCCCAGGGACTGGTATCCAGGAAATAAACAATTACAACAACAACAATAATAGCAGCTAGCATTTACCGAGCAATTATGACATGCCAGGCATTATGCCAAGGGCTTCATACAGTTTCTTTCTTTTAGTCTTCATATGAGCCCTAGGAGGGAGGCACTGTTTTACCCTCATTTTACAGGTGAGGAAATTGAGAACTGGAGAAATTAAGAATGTGTCCAAGGTTAGACAACCAGTTAGTAACCCAGCACTAAATCAAGCCCAAGAAGGCTGATTCTAAAGTCCACGTTCTCAAGTACTACACCATCTTGCCTCCTACAAAGAGCATTATGAGCGAATTTGTTTCCACTGACTCACTCCACAGATATTTCCAGGGCTATGTGTTGTGCCGAGGGCAATGGATACAGTAAAGAATAAGAGAAAGATCGACTCTGCCTTCATGGAAATTACAGCCTGGATGAAACACCAATAAAAATGAGAACTGTGAAGACCGAATAGAGAGATGGTGATGGAACACTCACATTTACACCTGAACCCTTCCCAAGACTCTGCTAAGAAGATAATGAGATTATAATGATGGTAACTAAAATTTATCATGATGTGTCAGGCGTTGATATGAATGTTTTACAGGTATTATAATGTTAAACTGTAACAGGAAAGAACAAATCTGACTCCATATTGGATCTGTTTCTTTTACTTTAACCTTTGTACTCTATTGCTTTTGCTATAAGTTAATCACTAGACGAATGTTGCTTATAGCCTGAAATATACAGGGTAGCCCATTCTCAAGGCTCTGACCTTTATAGGTCTAACCTTTCCCATTCATTCATAGAGAAAAAGTTGCAGAACAGAGAATAACATTTGTCTTGTTGGAGGTTTACAGGAACATCATGACCCGACCTATGGGGACAGATACAAGAACAAAGGATTCTGACACCAACAAGTCTGCACCAACCAACCACACCCCCTCCCCTTTTAGTACGAAAGAAGCCTGAATTCTAACTCAGGGAAGAGGATTCTTTGGGACACTAGTCCACCAGCTTCTCGGTCTGCTGGCTTTCCAAATAAAGTCACTATTCCTTGCCCCAATAACTAGTTTTTCGATTTATTGTCCTTTCATGCGGCAAACAGTATGAGCTTGGACTTGGTTAAAAACAACAACAAAAAGACCCACAACCTTATAACAACCTGTTTTACAGATGAAAAAAATCTAAGGCTTGGAGCAGTCAAGGAATTTGTCCAAAGCCATACAATTAGTTTGTGGCAAAGCAAGTGTAAGAATCCTGAGCTTGTGCTTTAATGCAGCTCTTTACACAGTAAAGGAACAGAAATATAAATGCTCAAGGACAGAGACTTCAGGAGAAGGGATATCCTTGAATGGATCAATAGAATCTTAAAGAATGGAAAGCAGGGCAGGAGGAGTAGCTTGTTTAGCCGGGCAGAGAACACCACGAATAAAAGCAGAGGACTGAGAAAAGAACTGCTTCTCCCCACTGCTAGACTTCAAAGAGACACATAAATTGGGGATGTCTGATGTCACAGAGTGTGGGAGGGGGTCAGAAGAAGTCACCCTAGAGTATGCGGTGCAAGTCCACATTCACCACCATCAACACCTCCACCTACTCCTGGGCAGGCAAGGATCCCGCAAGCCGGCGTCAGCAGGGAAACGCACCCACTTCCGGCGCCTCCTTCTGAATGGAGGTGTGACTCACTCTTGGCCTCTCCCAAACTGTCACCTGCTCCTGTCTCAGGGCAAGAACGGTTAATCTGGGAAGATCTGGCCACGCTTAGTTCGGCGCCCGCCCCCCCCTTTCTTCCCGGGGGAGAGTCTGTCCAGGAGACAGCACGTTTTCTTCTGCTTTTCCCTGATATAAGTCTCCCCGTGAGAGGAGGCCTGTCTGGGTCCAGCACTGCCCATGAGTGGCTATATAAGTCTACAAATTCTAGGGTCCAGGTCACAGGCCCACTTGGCTTTCACTCTAGGCCACATCTCAACCCGAGCTTTTAATAGTTTAATAAAAGTGGTGTTTTGATCTCCCATCTGCCTTTAGGTTTTTGTCTTATTTCTCAATTTTCTCAGAACTTTGGTTAATTAAGAAAAACAGAGAAAGAAACAAAGAGACAGAGAGAGACAAAGGAAGAAGGAAGGAAGGAAGGAGGGGAGGGAGGGAGGGAGGAAAGGAAAACAGAAAACGCAGGATTTTAAAAAAATGTTAAATAACATCCTTGGAGAGAGATATGAGGAGAAGAATGGCTCCATAAAACAAGAATTTATTAATCAGAGAGCACAGAGGAGTTCTCGAAAAGTAAAGAGAAAGCTCTCAAAATAAAAATTTCTCTTGATGAACTTGAAGATAAAGTTCTTCCTCGTTTCTCTCCCAGAAAGAGAACAAATAGAGATAAGGAGATGCAAACTATTGGCTGGAGGGGAGAGAGACATGAAAGAAAGGATCAATCCAGAATGTCGAACAGCTCCAAACTGAAAGCAGTAGGTAGGAAAGATATATACACAAGGAGAAAGGAGCCTCAAGGGTGAGAGAGCATTCTAGGGGCCCAGCATCAGAAGCAAAAAGAGACCTACATCGAAGGCACGTCATCACAGAATTTTACAAGTCAGGCATAAAGAGCCACGAAAGGCATACCTCCAACAGTGCCCCCCGCGACAAGGCACTGTGAAAGCCACGCTTTGAGGTTAAGACAGCAAACTTTAGAAATCTTCACACCTTCAAACCCCTTGATTTTCTGCCACAGCTTTTTTTTTTTTTTTTTTTTTTTTTAGCAAGTCCTGACCCTGAATAAAGCCAACCATCCATTTTCTCTGTTCCTCTTCCCAAATGTCGCCAGAGGAAGTTCTAAAACTGTGCTGCTTGTGCTACAAACCCAGAACTCACAGCTTCCACTGGGCACGCCCTCTGGCTCATCACGTCCAGTGAACAACCTTCCCACATCCCCGCACGGCCGTGAGGAGACAGTCGGACGCGAGTGGACATTCACATTGTGTAGAGACGCTGCTCTCATATTGTAAAGTATATTACACACTATATAAAATATAAATAATGTATATAATTCTGTATTACAAGCTATATTATTACATAATATAT
This sequence comes from Kogia breviceps, assembly GCF_026419965.1. Lineage (NCBI taxonomy): Eukaryota > Metazoa > Chordata > Mammalia > Artiodactyla > Physeteridae > Kogia > Kogia breviceps. The sequence continues at coordinate 55,958,158 of NC_081328.1, forward strand.
AGTTTCTAAAATATTTTATATATAAAATATCATTACATATATTACCATATATACATACACATATGTATATATATAAATATACCATATATACACACACACATATGTATATATGTATATATATAAAAACTCAGAGCATGATAAGGGCTGTGAAATCCACATTTCTCCGTGAACGAGACCCTCACAAAACGTCACCCTGTTCACTACGTTCTTACAGGGACCCTTTTGCCTGGACTATTCCTACCCATTAATTAACGTTCATTAATGATAGTTAGCGTCTTGGTTCAAACCTCCTTTCACGCGGAGGCCTCCTTTGAGCCCCTACCCCAATGCACTGCGGTGCCCCGGGGCATGGCGGCAAATTCACAGGCAACACTCTGGGGTATTTTTTAATTTCAAGGGAAATCCTACAGTGGTAGACATCTGTTGGACACATAATTCCTAATTCAAGGTGTTTTGCAGTTTCAACATTAGATGACTGCCTTCTTGTTGATCAAATTTGAGCAAAGTTGGGATTAGGGCAGTCGGCGTGATCAAAAAGCAAGAACCACTGTGGGTAAGGACCTGAGAGTGGAGGGTCGGATCTGATGCCAGCATTTGAGAAGTTATCCCCAACAAGCACACATGTAACGTTAGAAAGTAATCATCTTTCACAACAAAATAAAAGAGTTTTCTCTCGATTTCTGTGTATTATTTTTCAAACTTCTACTAAATTGTTAGGACATAAAGCCTAAGTTTTTTGGACCTGATCACTTAACAAACAGAACTTGGGTATTTCTTTTGGCCTCGCGTGCTGCGCGAGAATTACTAAGGCACTACGGACTCTGTGAACCCAGAAAGTTTGGGAATCTCTGTCCTAGACCATTAGATCCACTATCATCTGTCTTTGTAGGGCTCTTTACTTCCCTTCACACAACAGTCACTGTACTTTTTTTTAATACATAAATTTATTGATTTTATTTATTTATTTTTGGCTGCATTGGGTCTTCATTGCCGCACGCGGGCTTCTCACTGCGGTGGCTTCTCTTGTTGCGGACCATGGGCTCTAGGTACATGGGCTTCAGTAGTTGCAGCACGCAGGCTCAGTAGTTGTGGCTTGAGGGCTCTAGAGCACAGGCTCAGTAGTTGTGGCGTGAGGGCTTCAGTAGTTGTGGCGTGCGGACTCAGTAGTTGTGGCTCGCGGGCTCTAGAGCGCAGGCTCAGTAGTTGTGGCGCACGGGCTTAGCTGCTCTGCGGCATGTGGGATCTTCCAGGACCAGGGATCGAACCGGTGTCCCCTGCGTTGGCAGGTGGATTCTTAACCACTGTGCCACCAGGGAAGTCCCAGTCATTGTACTTTGTTGCAAGTACTTGAGAAGCAAAGTACTTTGATCTGCCTGCTGCTAGTACAGACCACGCGTGCGCACATGCACACAGACACACATACCTCTATCTCCTTTCACATGCATGGGAGCCTCCTCCATTTGTTACTGGCATTTGAAAGAGCAAATTTGGAGAACAAACCAAATGAAGACGAATGAAACCGTGTCCGTGCACAGGGTCCCTTTCAGGTCCAGCAGGAGGGAAGACAGCAGAGGCAGAAACCAGGGCAGCTGTTGTAAAACTATAGACAGAAAAAGGGATATTTTGCCACCTCAGGAGACAAAGCATAGACAGAGCCCAGTCCAGGGTGGCACCCTCGCACTTGACATTGATGCTCCTCCAAGCACAGGTTTTTCAGGGAGTGGGAATGGAACAGAGGAACGGGCGCTGGAATGGGAGGGTCCAAGCAGGACAGACGCACTGCAGGACCCATCGTTGAGGGAGTGCCCTCAACATCTGGGAAATCATTTAAATGAGGGCTGAGAGCCTGTGACTCATAGATGGGAAGATTTTGGATCCACGGTAAGCTGTATGAAGACAAGGACAAAAATCTAACATCTTGACCCTCGTGTGTGTCTCTAATAGCTAAGACAGGGCTGACCCCAGGGTAAGCGATCGTTTGTTTGTTTTCGTCTGTGTGTGTTTCTTTGTTTACGTCTAACTCCCTGCTAAGAGAGCACACAAACCTTTCCAACCTATCAAACTCAAAATAGACAAAGCCAAACTCAACGTCTTCTCCTCATTTGCTCTTCCCTGTCTTGGAAGGTCCTTTAACTGTCCCGCGTTCTTCAATATCCCCAAACCAATCCTCCGCCGTGGTTTCCATCTCTGATCTCTCTCCTGAATTCTGCCTCAGTCAGGTCTTCATTGCCTCTTCCTTCAGCTTCTCCTCCATTCTAGCCCATCCTACACACTCCTTCCTAAACCCGAGACGGGAGGAGTATGTCTGACTCCGTGTGGATCTCTTTCTTTTCCTTCCACCTTTGTGCTCTGTTACCTGCGCTTAGTCATGCGGACTGCACCTTTTGCAAAACAATGTTGCCTATCGCCAGAAATATACAGGTAAACCCATTCTCAAGTCTCTGACCTTTAATAACACCTTTCCATTCACACAGAGTTAAAAAGTTGCAGAACAGAGAATAACATTTGTTTTGTTCAAGCTTGACAGGAACAGCGCCATCTGACCTATGTGGACAGATGCAAGAACAAAGGATTCCAGCACCAAGAAGTCTGCAGCAACCAGCCGCGCCCTTCCCTCACCTTGCCTTTAAAAAGGTTTTGCTGAAACCCTTTGGGGAGTTTGGGGCTTTGGGGGCAGGAGACACCCATCTCCCTGCATGGCCCTGCAATAAACCTTTCTCTGCTCCAAACTCCCATGTTTCAGTTTGTTTGGACTCACTGTGTGGCGGGCACACGAACTTACGTTCAATAACGGGTAACAAAACCCAACTGTCTGCTGTGCTACTCAGAAACTTTCCATGGCTCCTTAGCCCTGTCTAATGAAGACCAAATTCCTTAATGAAGATTGCGAAGGCCCCTTCTGGCCCCTTTCAGCTTCACTTTCTCCCATTTCCCTCACCCTGTACTGAACGCCCTACACTCTTGCATCTCTGTATTTCTACCCACTGCATCATGCTGTATCTTCTCTCTCATGCTGGATTATAAGTGCCTTGAACCCTAGGGCATGTGTTATTTGTCTTTATATCCCCCCCCGTGCCCCTGCACCCAATACAAGTGCCTTGTTTGGGGAGGGGTACTTAATACACAGTCTGCGGGAACAATATTTATTAGCGTGATAATCAGGACTCTCCCTTCCCCCCTAAATGACTCCACCCCAGAGAAGGAGAAAATGACTTATCTGACTCATGAGTTTGGCAAAAGGATCTGAGCTTGCTCAACTCAGCACCCAGCCCCCTCCATTCTCTCTTTGAGGAACCAGCCACCTATAGTTAACCTGAATTCTCGTTTCTTCTTGGCCACCCAGAAAGTTTGGGGCGGGATCATTCCAGAAAAGGAGGCCTCCAGTTTTGAGGAGGGATGCAAGTTTGATCCAGGGGCGGGTAAACAGACCTATTGGCCAGATTAACCCATGCCCTACAATATAATGCTTTGTGAGTAAGAAAGGTGATATTTTTATCTCCATCTAATTCTTTTTTTTTTTTTTTTTTGCGGTATGCGGGCCTCTCACTGTTGTGGCCTCTCCCGTTGCGGAGCACAGGCTCCGGACGCGCAGGCCTAGCGGCCATGGCTCACGGGCTTAGTTGCTCCGCGGCATGTGGGATCTTCCCGGACCAGGGCACGAACCCGTGTCTCCTGTATCGGCAGGCGGATTCTCAACCACTGCGCCACCAGGGAAGCCCTCCATCTAATTCTTATGTCCATTTTTCAACTCTTCCCAGTTAAGACAGCTTAGAGGGGTTTTATATTTTAGGTCCTCTCAAAACCTAGTGTCTCATACAGACAATGTGTATCCTATATGTAGCCTTGATTTAGCTGGCTTGAATTCTGTCCCAGAGACTTATTTTCAGCTTTCTCATCCTGAGTGAGATTGAACAAACAAAGCCTTACTTTATAAATAGTACAACAGCAACATGGCATCCTCAACCGAGGAAATTGAAACATTTGGGTTTTGAGAAACATCATTTGTTATTGCACAAACAGCGGGCGGTTGGGAAAAGCCAAAAGTGAATTTTCCATGTCAAATTCCTCTTCATCTATAAATCCGCCCCTTCCCAGGGAAATTTATAGGATTCTGGCTCCCGTTTCCTTTTGGTCATCAAATTTAATTTCCCAGGAGTTTTGTTTTTCCTTTCTTAAGTTTCTATTCTAAACTTGTAAAATTTTCCCCATTCTTGATGTTCCAGATCTTCTCCTGTCTCCTCAATCCGTCACTTCTAACCTATTCCTTCCCTCTACCTCCACTCTCCACTTTTATTCCTCTGTAAATTCTAGAAATGACCAGACCTCCTGCTAAGATCCATTTTGAGCCTTTGCGTTTCTTTTGTTAACATCTCAAAACATCCACCAACATTTTTCATCCTTCTCTCCATTCTTTGATCATATGCCTCTCCTCCTCCAAAGTAAGCTTTTCACTTCTACCCTCCATTGAACCCAGGAGACCCACTTTTCTCCATTCCTTTTACGTCCTTTCTGTCTCTTTTTCTCCCCTGGCTGCTTCCCACCTGCTTCCCACCTGCCTTTGAACATACCCAGATCCCTTCGTTTTGAAAACCCTCTCACTTTTCACTTCATTTGTTGCCCACCTCTGGCTGCCTTCCCGGCTCACCCCCCTCTCATTCACTGTCAAAGCTCTAAAAACCAATTATACCCCAATAAAGATGTTTAAAAAAAAAAAAACCCCAAAAGCTCTAAAAACATCATTACACAGCTTCTACCTGTATTTCCACATCACTGAATTGCTCCAGGACTCCACGACCTTCTGCTTCCAACCCAAGCATTCAATGGAAAGAACTGCTCTTAAAGTTCACCAACAATTTCTTCATTGTCACATTCTTCAGTCTTTACTCAGCCCTTGTTCCTCTTGACTTCTCTGATTCACTCAACACTGATGGCCACTTTCTACCCGACCAACACCACCGGCTTATTCATCTGTCTTTTTGTCTTAGTCTCATGTTCCTTCTCTCAAAGCTGTTCCAGTCCCGAGTCTTGGTAAACTCTACAGCAAGCGTCCATGGCTGCCGGGCTCACATGACCTGACTAATAGAACAAGGTGTTCAACTCAGTCATGGCAAAATGTTCCCGTTTGACAGCGAGTGGTGTAGCAATGGGCATGTGACCCATTTCTGATCCATGATAAAGGGAAGACCTCTTGGGGTCCAGGGAAACATTTTACTCCCTATGAGAGAGGCATACAAGGAGAAAAGCATTTCTTCCTGCCCATCCCCTTTTTCTTGGGGTGCCATCACATAAGAACATGAAGTATTGAGCCGTGCCATCTTGTCACCAAGAGAGAAGGTCAAGAGAAGAACACAGAAGCCAAGACTGTCCCCTGACATCAAGGAAATTCCAAGCCAATGCTGAACCTTCCCATATGCTTGAACAACAATAGGTCTAGAGGTAAGTAATCAACTGTTGACTGTATTTCTATTACTTGCACCCAAACACATTGAAGCATTCTTCCAAAACTCTACCTCATCCATTCTCACAGACTATATTGTGATATCTATGCTGACCTCACCAAAATCCTTATCTCCAAATGTCTCTCCCACCCCCAGACTCCCCGAGTCCTAGGTGTTTCCACCCGGGTTTCACGCCATCAGCTTAAAGCACCATGTTCAAATCCAAACTCATCAGTTTTCCGCTAAAGTCAGCCAGACTTTTGTCATCTTCATAAAGATTAAGAAACAATCTGAGCTTTATTAGAAGAAACATGAGTTTCAACCTTGCTAGAACTTCCCAGGGGGTATGGGGGGGCGGGAATTATGCAGACAGAATTTAAGATTTATGTCTTAATGAGGCTTATCTCTGTCCGGGTATGCTAGGTATTTCACAATGGATATGGGTATAAAGACATGGATGAGACACAGGGTACATAGCAGGAAATGGCCAAAGATAAAGCCAAAATGAGAGCAGTCATGAGACCACGAGAGACGCCTTCCTAAAGAGTTAGGCCTTAATAGTGTAGATTGTGTAAGATTTTAAGCTGTGGAGCAACATGACCGATTTACATTTTGCAGAACTCGCTTCAGCAACAGCATGAAGAACGGATCAGAAGATGAAAGCCTGAGATACCAGAGCTTTTGAGCCAGTTAACTGAGCCACGCGGCGGTTGCCAAGATCACTTCTTAGCTAAGGCAGCCCTGCCAACGACAGAGCAAAGCATGGTGCAAAATCCCCACCAACGCAGGACTCCAGAGCTCTCCACTGGGCTGGCAGAGACTATGAGAGCTGCATCTCAGTCAGATGGCCCCTTCTGCCCGCTAAATCTTGTGTACGCAGCCTCTGTCTCCCAGGGAACCCAACTGATGCAAAGGACATGTGTTCCATGCCTGTTATTCGATTTGCTGAAATAAGCATTTAATAGGCGTTAAAGTAAAGAGGTAAGAGGTTAGCGATTTCCTCAACTAACCAAAACTACCAAATACAAATATTCTTATTCAAAGCAATTCACTTTCTAATTCAATGTGCCCAGTCCTCCCTGGTAGTTTTTTTAAAATTAATTTTTATTGGAGTATAGTTGCTTACAATGGTGTGTGAGTTTCTGCTGTACAGCGAAGTGAATCAGCCATACGTATACATATATCCCCTTTCTTTTGGATTTCCTTCCCATTTAGGTCACCACAGTGCATTAAGTAGAGTTCCCTGTGCTCTACAGTAGGTTCTCATTAGCTGTCTATTTTATACATAGGATCAATAGTGTGTATGTGTCAATCCCAATCTCCCAATTCCTCCCACCACTCTCCCCTTCTCCCTTGGTATCCATACATTTGTTAACTATGTCTATGTCTCTATTCTCCCTGATTCTTTATCTCTGTTAACTCAGAATATAACCATATTCCGTCAATACTCTCTCCAAAATATCATCAATGTCTATTGTTTTACTTTCCTCTTAAGTTTTATCTTGCAACCAAATATTACGTAGGAAAAATAAACAAGGATGAATTAATAAATCACGTGTAAAAGAATTCATTCAAGCCCCTTTGTGTATGTTATTACTGATTATTTTCCAGACTCAGCTATCTTATGACATAAACCACAGTCATTCAACACATAACTCCATATGGCAAAAGCTCTGTATAGTAAGGTGAACTTACAAGGCACGTATTAAATCTGTTCCCAGAACATCATGGGCAGAAGCAATGCCAATAGAATTAAATGAAAAGATTCTTGTTTCTGAGAATCTAACAATTTATTTCACAAAGACAGAGGTTCATTTTCTCTTTCTTCCTTTTATACCAATCATCACTGATCCCAGATTAATCTTCCAAGAAAAGCACATATAGCTACAAATATGTTGGCATGTCTTTCTTACAAGAAAAGCAACAGGGACTTCCCTGCTGGCGCAGTGGTTAAGAATCTGCCTGCCAATTCAGGGGACACGGGTTCGAGCCCTGGTCCAGGAAGATCCCACATGCCGTGGAGCAACTAAGCCCTTGCACCACAACTACTGAGCCTGCGCTCTACAGCCCATGAGCCACAACTACTGAGTCCACGTGCTGCAACTACTGAAGCCCGCGCGCCTAGAGCCTGTGTTCTGCAACAAGAGAAGCCACCGCAATGAGAAGCCCGCGCACCGCAGTGAAGAGTAGCCCCCGCTCACCACAATTAGAGAAAGCCCACACTCAGCAACGAAGACCTAACGCAGCCAAAAATAAATAAAAAAGAAAAAAAAAGAAAAAGAAAAACAACATAGCAGATAAAAATCTGCTTTCCCAGATTCTGGAGAGTCAGTACTGTATTACTGGTATCCTATTGCAACGTTCTGATTTTTTCTTTCAGGGGTCAGCAAACTACCGCCCATGGACCTCATCTGGCCCACCACTTGTTTTTGTAAATAAAGTTTTACTGGAACACAGAGATGCTGTCTGTTTACGTATTGTCTCTGGCTGCTTTCCTACTACAATGACAGAGTTGAATCATAGCGACAAGGACCATCTAGCCTACAAAGCCTGAAATAATTACTATCTGGCTCTTACCAACAACAACAAAAATTGTCCTAATTAAAAAAGCATGACATTTTCTCATATTTCAGGTATTTAGTCATTCATCTTTTTCCATTCACAACATTTTAACTGACGTCTTAACATGTTAACCTCATTGTTAATGTGTCAATCTGAAATCAGCAATGATTTTTGAAGATCATAATGAATACTCTTCTTTTCTTTTGATTAATATGTGATTATTATTTTTTAATGAACCTAAGTTTTTGAAATCTCTAACCAAGAAGACATTTAGAATCTTGAGTATAGCACTCTATATTCGTCCATGTTTTAGGCTAGCTTTAAACTTCAAGCTTTAAAACAAAAAAAGATTAACCTCCACAAGAGACTGGAAATAAAACTATAGCTTTAAAAAAAAAATTAAAAGATAACTATGCCCTAACTGCCGTGTTTTCCTTTCTTTCCTTTTGGAAAGACTGCCTCTCTAAATAAAAGAAGATGTCAGCCTTTTAAAATGCCTTTTATCCCCGGATCTTTTGACGTCACAGACCTTCCTATTTTAATGGTGCAACATCTTCCTAGGAATTAATCAATGAATCATAGCCCGAGAATGAGATGGAAAAGGAGGAGGAGGAGGAGGTCTACACTGAAAGAAAGAGATGCAGGGAGATTCCAGACGTGATCTGCTGCTATAGGCGGTGAGGGCTGCACAGACCACACGTCTGCTCAACGCAGGTGCCCGGGAGGCTTAGCGTGTATGACTGGTTACCGACTGCCGTGTCCAGCGCCGAGCTGGGAGCTCTCTAGCTTTGCCCTACAGCATAAACGAACACAGGTCTCTGTGTGATGGGCTTGCCCCTCCTCCTGGGCTGCCTTATTTCCTCCCCCCGTTTCCTTCTCGAAGTGGGTACAGTTGTTCGGGGTTTTGTGAACTGTGAGGTTCAAGCATGTCTTCAAGAGATCGGCATTTCTCAACCTAGTTCCTCATTTGCCACATGCCAACTAGTCTTTTACTTTTTATTTCAAAAGTAATACAAAGATCTTTGCATAGAAATCATAAAAATACTGGTAAGCAAAAAAAAGACAAAGGAAAATTCGGATTATCCATAAATCCTACCACCCAAGGAAGCCACTGCAACGTGTTGCTACGTATTTGCTCGTTACATGTAGTGGGTCAAATGTGCTTGTCCACTTCCCCCAAAAGATATGTCAACTAGACCTGGAAATGTGACCTGATTTGGAAAAAGGTTCTCTGCAAATGTAATTACGTTAAGGATCTCAAAATGAGAGCGCCCTGGATTATCCGACAGGTGCTGAATCCAATGGCTTGCGTTCTCGTGAGGAGAGGAGAAAGTACGTGAAGACAGACGCAGAGGCTCGAGCGATGCTGCCACGGGCCAAGGAGTGCCTGTGACCTGAGCAGGGCCCTAGGGTCCTTTCATTTGCATCTCCTTGATTACTAGGAAGGTGGAGGAAAGACTGTGTGAGTATACGCTGTATTGGAAGGAGTTATATCCAACCAATAATATTGTCCCCTGGGAAGGGACTGAGGTTAAGGAGAGGGAGGTGGAAGGGGACCGTCCACTTATTACTCTAAACTCTTATATGTTGTCCGAATACTATCCACAGAGAAGACGTTCATGGATTACTGCTATAATTAAGCATATATCCACCATGGCAACAGCGTGCAGTGCCGCCTCTCTCTAGCTGGTACTGGTCAGAGTGGGTACCTTCGTTAGCAGAGCTGAGCAAAGTGCCTTATCTAGACCTGGGACCTCACGCTCCAGCCCTCATCTCTCTAAGGCTGCATCTCGAACACCGAAAGGAAATGAGGGCCCAGCATAAGTGCTTGGTCACAGCAGCTCTACTTCCTGTATTTTGGGGGACGGGACGTCGTTAGAGCACGTGTGAAACCATGGGCTGGACCCTAAGTTCAGACGTCTAGTTCATGAGCTATGGTCACCATACCTCTTGGGGAGAACAAAAGGAGAATACAGAGACCAATATAGGGTCCAAGTGCCTTTTCCCAACCATGGGGTGAACACAGTTGGAGAGTTTGAAACGTGGGGCTCAGTCTCACCCAGAGAGAAGAGGACATGATTAGTTCAGCACAGGGATGGGCTACAGTCACCAACCTCCTTCCAAAATGGTTAGTCATCTTTCACATCTTTCATCCTTGCTTCCCAGTTAAAAACAAAAAAACTGGGACTTCCCTGGTGGCCCAGTGGTTAAGATCCCACCCTCCCACATGCCATGGGGCGTGGTCAAAAAAATAATTAATTAATTTTTAAAAATGTTTAAAAACCAAAAACCATGAAGAGTTAAGATGATGGAATTGTACTTATCACAACGGAGAATTGTATAATTCTCTGTCTGATGGGGCTAAGATATGATAATACTGTGTTACAAATATTTGAAATCCTCCTTTCAGGGAGGAAAGTTTCTTTAATTACCCAGATGTTTAGAAAGGTACACTAATCATCAAAAACCCCAGTAAGGTAATTTTCACTTCTCTACCCCCTCAAAAGACATTGACTGAAGGCAGGTTAATTTTCAAAGCTTTTTGGACGCATTTCTATTTATTTCAGCTGTGTTGATGTTCTGTGGCTGAACTTTGAGCTGGAACAAGATATTTGTTTGTGTTACATTTGTCTAATGTTTGTCTCACCCACTAGCTGTGAATTCGCATAATGGGTTAGGAACAGTGAAAAATGCTTGAAGACCTGGCTTTCTAAAGACCCCCAGAATCCCAACTCCCCACCTTCTGAAAATAGCTATGCTATCAAAGTAGCAAAAAGTGAACCAGAGAAAACACATCTTTTGTTGTTTGGTGGAATTATAAAACTCACATAACACGCACACGTGTGCCACTTAGAAGAATTACATGATTTGGAAGCAGCTACACTTAAGTTTATGGATGTCTTCCAATTCAAAATAGAATTTAATATTATGCAGCTGATTTAAGTCAAGATGGTTCTCACACATATTCTTTGCCCTCTATCATGTATCTCCTTTTTAAACAAACGGTTCAAGTTTCTTGACTGTGGATTTTTATTAACCTGCTTAATCTGAATATCAAAGCCCAACTCTTTAGCTCAACTGTCTCTTTAAGAAGACTGAATACCCCAGGATATGAGACACAAGGAAAATCAAGTTTTTAAGGAAATATTGTAGTGTACAGACAAGCGTAGAGAATAATATGACTAACATCCATATACTCACCCCCCAACTTTGTCAAATTTAAACATTTTGTGATATATACCTCAGATCTCTTTTTCTAAGAAATAAATCATAACCAACACTATTGAAGACCCATGTACACTCTCCCACAATCCCACTCTTCTCACTTCAATCCCATATATAACCACTATGCTGAATCTGGTAATCATCCTTCTCATAAAGGTTTTCATAATTCCACTAAATCTATATTTATCCATAAATAATTTTGAGAATTGCTTTGCCAGTTTTGAAGTTTATTAAATAGCATCCTACTACTATACACACACACACACACACACACCTGTATATCGTATATAATTATTCCCGCCCTTTCTCTACCTGAAGATGTATCTATGTTCAGAAAATACAGTTCCTTCATTTTAACTGCTGTTTCCCATTGTACGGCCACAGCACAATTTATTGACTTCTTCTCCTGTGGATAGACACTTAGATTTTTTGCACTTCTTTGCTCTTATAAGGCAGGCTGCAGGGAAAGTTCTTTTGGATAGATGTATGCATCTTCTGTTTTTTATTTTCTTTTGTGTTTAATGTATAGATAAGGGAATACTATGCCCAATAAAATTCACCTTTTCAGGAAAGGTACAGCTCTGAGAGTTTTCAGGCAGGTACACACTGGTGTGGCCACCCCCACAACGGAGATTCAGAGCAGGTCCATCACCCCAAACAACTCGAAGAGGCTCCTCCTTTGTAATCACACCTTTGTCACTGCCCCGATGCCTGGTAACCGCTGGTCCATCCTCTGTCACCACAGTTTTTCCAGTTCCAGGATATCATACTAATGTGGCTGCTTCCTTTCAGCACCAGGCCTTTGAGATGCACCCATGCTGTAGCGCACATCAAGACTTTGTTCCTTATTATCGCTAAGTAGTATTCCATTGTATGAATGTACAACACTTTATCTATTTTGCCCATCGAAGGACATTTGCATGACTTCCGAACTTTGGCAATTATTAATAAAGCTGCTCTAAGCCTTCAGACAGGTTTTTGTGCACACAGAAGTCTTCGATTCGTCTGGGTAAATACCCAGCTGTGGGATTACTGGGTCTAATGGTAAGGTTGTGTTTATCTTTCCAAATTCTTGGAAATTTACAGGCATCTTTCTGTAATTGATTTCTAGTGTAATTCTATTATGACCAGAGAACATAATTTGTATGATTTTGATTCTTTTAAATTTTTTAAGGTTTGTTTTATAACCCGGGATATAGTCTATCTTGGCGTGTGTCGTGTACACTTAAAAATGACCTGTATTACGTTGCTGTTGAGCGTGGCGGATACTGTACATGTCGATTAGATCCAGTTGGCTGAAGCACTGTTCAGTTCTACTACGTCCTTGTCTCGCAGAGAAGACAAAAATGGGTTTCTAGCTGTAATTGTTGGATTTGTCCATTTCTTCCTCTGGCTTTATTCGTTTTACTTCATGTTGTTAAAGACATACATGTTAACATACATCTTGTTAAAATATGCACATTAAGGATTATTATGCCTTCTTGGTGAACCGAGGTTTTCTTAGTGGTCACTTTAGGGATTACAATCTATGAATGTAACATTTCTCAGCCTACTTAGCATTAATATTACCACTTCAAGGGGAGTATAGAACCCTTACCGGCTTTATAGGTTACTTTACCCTCCTTTTATGTGTAGTGGTCGTTAAGTCTGTAGATGTTGTAACTCCATCAGACATGCTTTCAACTATCATACATATTTTTTTTAATTTATGAGGAGAAAAAGAATCTATTATATTTTCCCAGATATTTAGCATTTCTGTTGCTCTTCCTTCACTCCTAACGTTCCAGGTTTCCCTTTGGTAGAATTTGTCTTCCATCTGAAAAACTGGTTTGGCATATTTCTATTAGAGCAAGCCTGCTGGCAATGAATTCTCTTCGTTTTTTTAATTCGTATTTCATCACCATCCATGAAGGATAATAATTCTAAGAGGGGATTTTAAAATTGTCTAACTTAAAGCACTCATTTTACATATGAGGGAAATGAAGCCCAGGGGCATTAGATAATTTGCCCTCGTGTCACCCAGCTGGTTATTGCCTGAGCCAGGATCGAGGTTCCTGCTTCCTGACTCCCAGCTCAGCGCTCTTACGTTGCCTCAATTATTTACTTTACACTGGAAATAAAGTTGTGCAAAAAGAGCTGGGTTATTGCATGCGCTAAGTACAAGAAAAAACTGTACAATTATCATTTTTTAGAACTGAGAAGGACCTCAGAGATGACGCACACCTGTGCTTTGTGTTTCAGATGGGGAAACCGAGGCCCAGGGAAGGTCATTCAGCAAAGCCGTGACTTTTTATAGCAAGATCACACTTGTAAAGAGCAGGCACTGGGTTGCTTGTTTATTTGTTTGTTTGTGTTCCCTAGTAGTGGTGACGGATTGTGCTGGACCAAACTAACTTATACCCCTACTCTCCCTCTCTCAACTTTACGACACAAGTCAGGACGCCCGCCCTGGGAGATGCAGCCCAGACGGACCATTAGGAATCAGATCTATAACTCTGTTCTCATCAGCACTGTCCTCTCAACCAAGGATTCCCAAACTTCAGCGTGTATCAGAATTGGACCTCAGTGTGTGCAGAACCGTATGAGCTGGTAAGAATCAGCTTATTGAAACTGCACATTCCTGGTCCCACTTCCGAAGACCCCGATTCACTAGATCTCGGGAGTGACCCTGGAATTTACGTTTTTACAAACAGCCCAGGTAATTCAGATCCACAGGCTGCACTTTGAGAAATCTCTGGCCTGTGTTGAGGCGTTATGTTTTGGTCATGAATAGAAAACTCTGGACTTTCTAGCTCAGAATAAGAGAAGAGTGAGTCCAACACCAAATCAGTATCAGTTTTCTGAATCCTGCTCCGTTCTGGATCTGCCATTGACAGATCCTCTCTCACTGGTTGCTGAGACGGCAGGTAAAGGTAACATTGTCCTCATACACATCTATACAGTAACAAAATCTCTTAGGGACACAGATGTCTGCAGTTAGCATAGTTATTTCATTATATGACTCTTACCTATAGCTCTTTCAATAGGTCCATCAAGATTCCTAAGGTTTAGATATTCTAACTAAATATAATATTTAACATATTCTGGGGTCAGATCTTAGAAGTCCCGATTTTTAAAATTTTATTCTTATTTTTAGTTTGGACGCGCCGCACGGCATATGGGATCTTAGTTCCCCGACCAGGGATCCAACCCGGGCCCCCTGCAGTGGAAGCGTGGAGTCTTACCCACTGGGCCGCCAGGGAAGTCCCAAAAGTCCAGATTTTTTTAATACTCTTTTTCAAACCACCTCCCGGATACTTGAGCACACACAGACCCACATATACGAGCATCATTTATTCCACAGGTGTTTGTTCATTTCAGCCCCATGCCTTGGACGTGAGAGTTCCTATGAAAGCAGGAAAAGGAGGGGGAACATGTCGGCCCCGTACTCGTGGAGTTCGCGCCTGGTGTAGAAAACCAACAACACAAACAAGAAACAACTAGTCGTGTTTTAAGTAACATACGAACATGTGCACAACAGAAATGAGTGCAGCCTTCACAGATTGAAGAGCTCTTGTGTTTAAACGCTGACTGTTGTTTTCATGATTTAATTCCCGGAAACAGAGGGCTTGACATTTAGCTAGACGGAAAGGAAACACAAGTGCCCTTGCGTTCGCTCCTCCTGACACCCGCGGCAGCTCAGATGCCCTCATCTGCTCAGGGGCCTCTGTCTTAATTGTCCCCTGGATACAGACAGATCTGGTTTCTCTAATAACCATAAGAGATGCTTGAAGGGAGGAACCACGTCTTGTATTTCTTCTTCATCTCCTACAGGGTCCCCAAGTTGTTATGTTATTGTAACCAATAGTTCAGCCCCTCCAGGATACCCGGCTCTGTGTGAGAGGCTACAGCTGCAGGGGTATAGCCTGAGATCCGTGCCTCCAATGATTTCCCTTTATTCCTTCTGAAAAAACTTCTTAAGCGTTTCCCAAGTGATAAACCCTGTCCTCAGAGCCTCCAGTCCTTAGGTAACCATCTCCTTCTACACTTTAGGAGGTCATGCTTCAGCGAGGAATGCGGACGTGCACTGGATTCGATTGCAAGGGCTGCTGTAACTAAGGGCCCCAAGCTGCATGGCTGAGACAACAGAAGGATACTGTCTCAGAGTTCTGGAGGCCAGAGTCGAAGATCAAGGAATTGGCAGGGTTGGTCTCCCCTGAGGGCCATGAAGGCAGATCTGTCCCATGCCCCTTACCTAACTGCTGGTGGTTTGCTAGCCATCCTTGGCCTTCCCTGGCTTGTGGAAGCAGCACCCTGATCTCTGACTTCATCCTCACGCGGAATTCTCCTTATGTGCACACGCCTCTGGGTCCAAAGCCCCCATTTTTATAAGGACACCAGTCATAGCCTCTACTCCAGTATGACCTCGTCTTAACTAATAGCATCTGCAACGGCTCTACTTCCAAATAAGGCCACCTCCTGAGGTATTGAGAGTTAGGGTTTAAACATATAAATTGGGGGGAGGGTACAAAATTCAAACCATAAAGCAAACAAACCACTAAACTCAACATGAGGGACACAGATGAGGCTGGTGAGGAAGGCAGGGCCCAAAACGTGGAGGGTCAGAGCCAGAGCCAAAGGGAAAGGCTCATTTCTGGGAGAGAGAAGGAGAGATTTAGACAAACCCTGAGGACAGGGACCTCGGCCTGTAGGGTTTCCACTCTCGCACCCCAACCTTATTCACACTTCATATCTGACTTCCACACACGGTTTTCCTTTGTAGGGCAGGGAAAACCCGTCGAGACAGCCCCTACCTGCGTCAGGAATACTGTTGCCTGAATTGAGCTCATACAAAAGACTACTGAGCGAGCAGGCCCCCACGGGTGCGCAAGAAATGAAGTCATAAGACGCGTGATGGCTTCATGCCCACGTCCTCTGCCAGCCCAGAAACACAGCCTAGTTATTACGGATGCCACACCCACCCACGCCTGACTTCTTCACCCTCTGGCATGGATGCCTAATTAGACACATCCGAAGCTGCAAAGTTTCTTGGAAACTGGAGACCAGTTCGAAATTAACTGCAGAGAAAAAGAAGGTGGTTCAGAAAAACCCCCTAAAAATCCTGCCGGCATACCCAGCTGAGTGGAGCAGCTGGTACTAGTATCACCTCGGCACTGCTCCCTTGGACTAGGCATTTTAGGCCACCACGTCGTGTTCCGACGATGGTCCCTTTTTGGCATCTTCCTTTTCAGTACTTTTCTGTTTCTGTCACGCTCGCCATCTCGAACCTGTCCCGGTGTACGACAGGAGCCAAGCAGCAATCCTATTTCTGCAAACACATCTTTCACACTTAGCACGTGCTGTTCAAAGCACGTTACAGGCTTTCAGTGGCTCAAGCCGCACAGTCACCCTGTGGGGTAGCTTCTATTACCATGTTCCCTTACAAATGAGGGGGACGGAAAAGGCCGCAGGGATCTCCCGCCGAACCACAGGAGCAAGAACTCTGGTCTGAACCCACAAGTCCAAGTGTGTCCCAGGGTTCCTGACTCCAGCAGGGAAGGACGGGGTTAAAGTCCGGGGCCCCCAGACGCGGGAGGGAACCGCTGCTGCCTGGGCGGGCAGCTCAGGCGAAGATGCCTTTGGCTCCACATCCAGCAGGCGCGGGGGGCGGAGGGGGGGGGGGGTTCTGTGAGCACTTCGCCATCCCACCAGCTCATTAAACAGAGGAGCCCGAGTTCAGGCCCGGGCAACTGCCTCTGCCTCTTCCTCAACGGGAAAATGGAGTGGGGAAGTAGAAGTGACCTCACAGGATATCGGGAGAGAGTCTGATTCATGTGGGCGGACCCGCCTTCACACCCAGCTCACCGCAAAAGTTCGGAGTGGGGTCATGGGGGCGGGGGTGGACGCCCCCCTCCTTCGCTGCGAGACAGATTTCCTCTCGGTAGAGTGCAGGCGCGGTTGGCACCAAACTCCCTCCAAACAGGAAGTCGCCAAGATGCTAGGTGGAACCGGTGCCTTCTTTTTAAAGGTCAGACTTTTTCCTTGCCTAAGCGGCTGTTTCCCGAGCGCCTAGTACGTGCCAAGCACGTGCACACGACACGTAGTCCTTATGGATCAAGCGGGTGCCCCGCGGGCAGGTGCAAAGGGAGAAGAGACCACCCACGCACGCGCGCGCGCACACTCACCTGGCAAATCTTACAGGAGAAAGGCTTTCCGGCAGCTGCGTCTTGTTTCGAGGAAATCAACTTGAAAACCGAAGGCCTCGCGCGCACGCCGCGGGAGCCCCCTGCCCCGCACCCAGCGCCCGGCCTGAGCCCCGGGCGGAAGGCGCGCGCGCGGCGGGCCGGGTGACCAGGTGGACCGGCAGGGCCGGAAGAGGGCTCGGGGCTGCGGGCGGGCGGCGCCGGAGGCAGGTGCCAGCGGGAGTGGGCGGGGGCGAGAGCCGGCGTCGCCCTCCTCCGGGGGCCGGGCGCGCACACCAGCTCGGCCCGCGGAGCCGGGGGCACGGGAGGAGCCCGAGCGACCGCATCCTGCGGAGAGACGCCCCGGGCTCCGCAGCCGCCCTCCCCTCCTCCGCGAGGCGAGCGCCCCCGCGCCCCGAGCCTCCACCTGCCGCGGACCCCCGGGGACCGCTCCGCGCCCTTCACGCCGCCGGCGGGCCGCGCCCCCCACCGCCCCGCGGCGGGGCCATGCCGGGGCTGCGCCGGGACCGCCTGCGGACCCTGCTGCTGCTGGGCGCGCTGCTGGCCGCCGACCTCTACTTCCACCTCGGGCCCCGGGTACGGCGCCGGCTGCGGCCCCGGGAGCGCCCGCCCGGCTGCCCGTGCGCCCGCCGCGCCGCCCCCTCGGCCCCGCGGCCGGCCGCGCGCCACGTTCCCCCGGCCGCGCCGGACGGCGGCGGCCCGGGCTCCAAGCTGCGGGCCCTCTTCGCGCACCCGCTGTACAACGAGCCGGAGGAGCGGCCGCCGCGGGGGCCCGAGGACTCGCTCCTGGCCGGCCCCGAGGCGCTGCGCTATTACCGGAGGAAGGTGGCCCGCTGGAACAGGTGAGACCCCGCGCGCCGGCGCCCCGTCTCCGCGCGAGGAAGAGTGTCTGGCAGCAGCGCCAGCGGGAGGTGCTCCCACAGCCCCGCTCCCCGCGAGCCCCTTCTGTCCCCCGGGCCATCTCGCCCCGCTTTCTCCTGGTCCTGATGTGGAAAGCCGCTGCCGGACTCGGTTTTCCGGAGTGACGTTCCCCAGCGGAGCAACTCGAGAGAGAGCTGCTTCGAATCCGGCACCTCCCTCTAGACCTGGGCGCCTTCCACGAACCGAGGCTACACCCGCCGCCCGGCTCTTCCCCTCTGCTTATTCCTCGGCCCGGGGTCAGAGATCACGAGAGGTCAGCCGGGCAGAGAGTCGGTGGTCAGTTTCCTGACATGGTCGCCACGCTGTGCTATTTACAACGTGGCTTGTCCCGGGAGTGTTTCAACCTGCGGGCTGTTTTACTATCGTGGGGATTTGGGCACGGGGGAGATAAAAAGCTGCCTGAGAAGTTTCTTTTAATCCAAGGCAAAATATAGAGGGGGAAAAATGCCAAACATATTCAGGCTGCTATTAAGAAGGATTTTGCGTGTGTGTGAAAGGACAGGGTGGGAGGGTCCTTTGGAGAAGCCGCAATGGTCAGTTCTGAGATCCCCAGCTGATGACAGAAGGCCTTCATAGGAGTTAGGACTCTGTTCTGAAGTACACACTGGTCTACAGATCACTCAGTCCACTGTCGGACCACACCCGTCACTTTTCTTAATGCAAGAGATTTCCAGATGACATGTCTTTGCTGGCTTTACAGTCCCTCTGGAGGGTGGGTAGACATAAATGTCTATGGAAGCTCAGCGCTAGCCCAGTTTAACTGTTTGCTCGTTATTCTGTAGTGCTGAGACTGACCAGGGCTGGAGGGGGCCTTCAGAAAGCAAAAAGAAAAAAAATTGAGAGTTACTGCCTGAAGTCACTGTGGTGTGTTTCAGTTGCAACTGGCTGATGATTTTGTATTAAAAAGTGGTTCTCGATTCTCTGGCTAACTGGACGCAATACAAAGGCAGTTTGAGTTTGCTTCTCAGACACTGTCATTTTCGATATTACCTTTATTTCATCAATAACGTGCAGATCAGTGAGCTAGGAAGTTTTGCCCTTGGAAAATTCTCTCCACGTCCATTGAGGCTTTGAGGAGGGAACCGTGGGAGAACTTGCTTGCTTTTGTCAATGTCGATCAATGTTCACTTACATTTCTGTGGCCTTGAACTTCCCTACATTACTTTTGTCCTTAAGGAGAGTCGAAGGGAATATTTTGGCTGAAAAGCAAAAGTCTTTCTCACCAATCTGTCCTACAAACAATTTTGAGCTTGATTTCTGTGCCATTATATGTCAGAAAAACACATTTACTGACCAGGAGTGAACTTGGGCATTTAACAGAGGTTTGATGGGGACTGGTGACCTTGCTGTATTCCGCGCTAACAGAGTACTTTCGTGTGGTTGGTTGAACGTGACAGTTGTGATGCCTACTTATCACTACCTTTTAATACTTGAGATCTCAAGTGAGGTTTGTGGGCCGTAGCAGGAGGGGAGCTGCACTTAAAAGTGTTGAAACCGGACCCCAGAGGCAGAGAACCTTCACCCAAACTGCATTGTAAATGTCAAGGCAAGGATTTTAATACGTGTATATATCAGGGCTAAAAATGGAACCATTAGCCAGGGTGCATTGGAATTGCACTCAAAGTTCTATTGTGAGAGATAGCCACAAATTACCTTAAGTGAGACAGCCCCCTGACGATGTGGGGACACATAAAAAGTACCTGCTACAATGTGCAGGGCCAACCAACGCTCCAGATTTCAGTGCAGACAATTAGAACGAACAGCAAAGGGAAAAAAAAAAAAACAAAAAAACAGGGAGTGACCTTGCCTAATTGTTTCCCTCTTGCACAGACAAGCCCCTCTTGTTCGTAGCCACAACCCGGCCAGTACTGAAGAGCCAGGCCTTTCTAGACATATGTGGATGCCACCCTACCAGTAATTACTCAGCACCATTAACTGCTATCCAGAATAATTGTAGCAGTAAACCAATCTGCCTCACCGGGAGCGGCGCAGGTAATAAACTAGCCAAACCAGCATTTCCTCCCCAGTGGCCCAGAGGAGCCCATTAGTCTGAGCGAATGACTTTTTTATTTTGAAGCACCACACTAATAAGTACTGGTATGAGGCCAGAACGTACCTTTCTATAATTTGAGCTCGTCGCCGATAGGAGTTAAGACGCAACCCGCCTTTTCCTCTGCAGCACGTCTCTTTTTGGGTTCAGTGCCAGATGGAGCTTTTCCGCTGTTTGGACTGTTTCAGGTTCTCGATCGATCGGTACTTGTTCACGGGATGTCAACATGGAGTTGACGCGATGCGTGGGGTGTGCTATCCTCGCGCTGTCGCGGAGCTTTCTGCAGACCTCCTCCACGAGCTGCGCGCGCTTCCCTCCCGTCCTCTCTTTCTCCCCTGGCGGTGTAAGTAAGTGGGGCAGCAAATCCAAGTGAAAAATGCAACCGGGGCAAATGTCTCTGTCCGGCCGGTGGCCGCTGATCGCAGCGAGCGGTCCAGCACGTTTGGCACCTCTCTTGGCTGGAGGAGAGGAGAGCACACGGGGAGCCCGGGAAGTGGGGTCGTTCGTCACTATTTCGGACCTTAAGCCAACAAGCCAGACGAAGCCTTTTCCTTTCAAAGCCGTGGTGGAGGGCGGCGCTTACCTGGAGCCCGGGTTCATGCTGTCTTAGAGGCTGAGCTCTGGGTTCCTTCCCTGCCCAGCAGCCGCCCGAGCCAGACAGCATCTGTCCTTTGACATGTCAAAGCCGGTCAGCCTGGCTTGGCCGTCTGCCCTCGTATCTTTGGTCGGTTCCTCTGTAACCCTCTGGTCTGACAGTCAAGGTCAGACAGGGCCATGCCTGCCTGGCGTAAGAACTCCGGCAGCTACAGCACAGATGCACCTTCTCCACTCTCTGCTTTTGTTTCTTGACCTCATTCTCAGGTATCAAGGAGGTTATATTTTCCTGCACTTACCAAGTCAGCATTTCTCAAACACGTGTGTGTACCTGTCTTTCCCTCCATCGGATGCCCTTGTCTTCTGCCTTCACGCCTCCACCGCTTGTCTTAGCTGAAGAAGGCCTGGCCCTGAGTCTCCCTTTGAAAATCACAGCAAAGAGACAGCTTTGCAAAAATGACAGCTGTTTGAGGGAAGTAAATTGGCTCCGGTTTTTCTCGGAGAAGATCCAGAAGCTGAAGCAGTTGTAGGAGAGCAGCAGCGGCGAGCGGGGCCGGGGTGGGGCGGTGGAGGCCAGAAGAGACGGGCAGGAATTCAGCTGGACGGGAGAGTGGTCTGGTCTAGGAATTGCTGGAGAAAAAGCTTCTTTCCACCGTGGCATCCGGGGAATGGGAAATAAAATCTCTTTATTCTCGCCCCCTCCTTTTTATCTCTTTCCTGCTTATCTCATGCTGGCCCCAGATCGTTTGGGGTGCAGAGTTATTGAGAACAAGCAGTTCAGCTCACAGAGCAGATAAAAGCCTGGGGTCTCACTCAGGGATGCCGGCCATTTGTCATTCACCCAGAGTCAACAGGACCTGGGCCCCTTGTTCGATTCTTCCGCCAGTGATGCCAGGCTGAGAAAGGAAATGAGCCTCCTGGGATTTGAAGAGGGACCTCAGCCACCCACCTGTATGTGGTGCGCATAAGGAGTGGGAATCTGGACTTGGCATTTCTCTTTTCTCCCAATTAGAGCCTTGCTTGGCCGGTTGGGAAACGCTATGATTTCAGTGGCTTCTGAATCCCTGGATTTGTAGCTGGAGGAAACCTCTCCACTCCTCTCAGAGCCAAAAGCTCCAAACAGATGGTTTCAGAGAGAGCTCATCCAGAGGCCGTTTCCAGGTTCCTGCTCCCTCATTTCAAAGCTCAGTTCTCATGGCGGTCAGCACAGCAAAGACCTAAACCAGGGAGGGTACCAGAGTTCATCCAAGGAGGACGGCACTTCCGGTCTCCAGCTGCATCAGAATGAAGCCCGTCGGCCAAGAACTGGAAGACGCTCATCAGCTGTTCCGTTGGTCCCAACCTCTGACAGCCCCCTTTGACCCCAGCCAAATTCTCATCCATCTGGGAACTCCGCTTGGTAGTTCTTTGCATGCAGATCCTCCCACCTGAGACAGGCTTGGTAGGTGCCAGGTACTTGACATACACTTGCTGACTCGGGCCTCCCAATTTCCTGAGAAGTAGGTGCAAGATTCTAAGATGCGCCCCCTAGAGGCCAGGCCCTGGGTGTACACACACCTCATTATCCAGTCCAGTGCTAATCTAGGTACTGCAGTAAAGGGAATTTACAGATGTAATGAGAGTCCCAGACCGGTTGACCTTGGGATGGGGAGATTACCCAGGTATGCCGGACCTCATCACATGAGCCCTTTAAAAGCAGAGCTTTCTCTGACTGGTCAAAGAAGAGGAGGTCAGAGACTCCACGTATGGTAAGGGTTGGAAGTCCCATTGCTGACTTGGAGATGGAGGGGCCATGTGGCAGGAGAGATGAGTGACCCTCAGGGTCTAAGATGGGCCCCAGTCGACAGCCAGCCAGGAAGCAGGGACCTCAGTCCTACAGCCACGAGAAATGAATGCTGCCAAGCAACAGTGAGCACGGAAGCAGATCCTTCCCCAGAATCTCCAGACAAGCACTCTACCTAGCTGATGACTTCACTTCACCCTTGTAAAGCCTGTGCAGGGAACTCAGTCACGCTGCGCTGGCTTTCTGACCTATAGCTCGGGGAGCTAATCAGTGGGTATTGTTTAAAGCCACGAGGTTGGAAAACTAATTCAGCACTGTGTTTACTTCATTTTATGGAGGAAACTGGGGATGGGAAGGTGGTTATAACTTGCCTTCTTAAGTCAGGCAGCTAGCAAACCTCAGGCAGCCTTTGCACCCAGAGGGTCTGGCTCTAGAATCCATGCTCTCTGACCAGCAGCTCTCGCCCTCTGCATCCTTGGGCATCCACGGGTGCTCGCTTTTCCTCTCCTGGAAAGGCTTTTCCGACTACTTCCACCCGCTCCGGTCTCTCCCTGACTAGACTCATCCTCTCCATGTACCATCACGTTAATTGTTATGACCGTGCCGCTTCATGGCACCTGTCACATGAGCATGAATGGCCACTTGCTCCTGACATGAAAAGCCCCCAGCGTGCACACGGTTGCACGAATACATCTGTTTCATGGTTCCCCATAGGGGAGAGCCAGAGTAAATATCTGTGGGACAAATAACGGGGGACAGATGACCTCAGGATTTGGGGGCCATTAGTAAATGGCCTGTACCCCTATGGGAGAGGAGGAGCCTTGAACAAAAACAATCTTAACCATAAAATTATCCCACCTATAACCTGGCTCTTCCTCCCTATAAAAGTCAAAGGCAAAGCCAGCCTACTGAGACATCTTGGAATTTGGATCTGGGGTGCTCTCCCTGCTCTACAGTAACGTAAATAAAGTCAATTTCCAAAAAAAAAAAAAACAAAAACAAAAAAGAAGCCCTGAAGGAAAGTTGAAAAGGTGCCGTTTGCCAAGAAGAGAGAATTTCTTCAGCTTCCTGAACGTTCTGAGGAAGAGCAGCCAGGAAGTCATGCATTCAAGAAAAGTGGGAACCACAGAGGGACCCTGACTTAGCCAAAGCAGCCCCACTCACCCCTTGGTGGGTGCTGACCTGTGTCTTCCTTGTGATTATTCATTGCACTGGAGGGCGATGAGAACCTGTGGGTCCTGCTGAAGTTGGCTTTCGCGCGGCTAAAAGCCGAGTGAGGAGGATTCTAAACAGCTGCAGCTTTAGTGGGGCAGGGGTTCCTAGGAGTAACAGCATCTGAGTACCTGTTATTAGAGGCAGGCGCACACATACACGCCTAAGGAAAACCATAGTGCGGAGAAAGAAAAGGCCCACTTCTCGCTACGGCCTCTGCCACTTCGCAGGGTGTCCTGTGGTTGAAACGTCAAATCAAGACAGAACTGAGTCTGAGTGCCTTGGAGACGCCAACATCCAATACTGTCAATCCCTGGAGGAGGCTATAACCTTGGAAGCCAAGAACTGGAGACCGCCAGCATCATCGGGCTTTGAGCAAGAGGCAACGTTAAGAGCCAGAAAAGGGCCTCTCATCAGATCCTCTAGTAACAAACCAGGTAAATTTGGGAAGTCACGGGGGATAGAAAATAGCTCAGGACTATGGTTGCCAAGAAGCCAGGAACCTGTAATAAAATTCAGCAAAATGTGGAGAGTAGAGAGAAACCTGTAATAAAATTTCAGCAAAATGTGGAGAGTAGAGAGAAACTTGAGGAGTCGTTGGCACAGGGGCAGATGAACTGAGGCGCTGGACCATAAAAGACAAGATGGCCTGGGGAGAGATGGGAATTTAGACAGCTTGGGAGAGGTGGATGGGTTAGAGAAGAGCTCTGCTGGCAGAAGAAGACCAGAGCTGTTCAGCCCTGGGAAGTTCAAGTTCAGCTCTCAGAGAGCAAACTTGCCTTCAGCTGTCTGTACCTGGGTCAAGCTCTGAAGTTCGTCGGTAAGTACTTTTCGTGATGCTCACCAAAACGGAGCCTGTACGGAGGGACAGTTTGTCTCTCCTGGCCAATGCAGGCGTCCCGGTTTCATCAATTTCAATGGGCTTTCTATTTTTCTGATTCATTTTCTTCAGTGGCCGAAGAGTGACACATCCTGTAAGGAAAGTGTGTTTATCTGCACTCACAGCCCGGCTCGAGTTTTTTCACTCTGAGTTAAAGAATTCTGCACAACCAGCGGCTGCTTATTTGTGCCTTCTGAGCTCCTCTTGAGCACTCAGAGATGCTGGGGGAAGTTAGACCAACCGGCCACAATTCCATCATCAAGTCAAGCCCTGATTAACCACCCTTTCGTTGCAGGGGTTTTGTGTGGTGTGTGTGTGTGTGTGTGTGTGTGTGTGTGTGTGTGTGTGTGTGTGTGTGTGTGTGTGTGTGTGTGTGTGTTTTTAAACTGGGGTCATTGGATCCTACTGAGTTCAAGAGATGAGGTCTCTATTTCCCTTAAATTTTATGCATACTTTGCATTCAGTGCATATGTTTATTTTCTTAGGCAACAGTACATTGTATTTGCAAAGTGTTGACTACATTCATCAGAGTACTTTGATGTCAAATGACAGAAACCCAACTCCAACGTAAGCAGTTAAAGGAAATGTAGAGAATCAAGTAACCAAAATTCGGTGAAGTCAGCTACGCTTAGTTCTTCCTCTTGTTTTAATCCCCTCTTGTGGTTTCAAGCCCCCAAAACCCTGGGACCAGAGAGAGAAAAGGGCTTCTAAAATTTCCAAAAAGACAGACCCTGGGCAAAGCCACTGATTGGCCAGGCGTGGGGATACAACTGGGCTCTAGAGGGTTATGACTGGTCCAGTTCTGAGGAGAATGCCCAGGCTTCAACCAGTCACTGACGCCGGGGAGGTGGAGTCGTTGGAAACGCTCCCCTGAGCTCTCCATTCAAGCCACGTGGCTCAGTGTGGGAAGAGCAGTTCGCCCAAACCTGGCTGGGTGCCCAGACCTCAAGTGACCCAGAAGAACTTATGTGACCAGAGTGATGCTAGAAAGTTTCCCAACTTGTGCTTGCTGCAGTTTCTAACTCTTATAGCCACTGTTCTGGAGTTTAAATAAGACTTTTTAAAAACAAAGTCATTCGTAACAGATTCCTAATGTGCAGAACTTTTATACCAACCATTAAAATTACTGCAGGAAGATAGGAATCTTGATTTATTTGGGCTTTCTCTTAAACCAGCCGTGCTCTCTTCATGGGAGCCTAAAGAAGGAATTCATTGGACCCCATTAATGGGCTCGTGTCTCTTTTTCTCCCAAAACTCAACTGAGAACCAAGATGCCTTGAGTGTTAGTCCCAAGAGAAACTACCTCCTCCAGGCCTACGTTCCTCCTTTTGACATGAAGAGGGTGAGTCTGTGGTCCCCAAAGGCTTTGACAGCTGTTTTCCAAGCTCTGCACGTCTTCAACCAGGATTTCTTCTGAGTGAACATATGGGACAAGCATTTTCCCAGTGTGTTTCATGAACTTCCAGGGTTCCTGGAGGTGCTTCACAGGTTCTGCAAATGATTGATCGAATTTGCATTTTGAAAGTATATACTTTAAGGCGATTTTGACGTACTATGAGAAAATGCACACATGATTGTGTTATCCACACTGTCAGACACTGAGCCTGCCACGGGTAATTTATGTGGACAGATGACTTTCCTCCCTTCTTTGTTTCATTGAGGAGTGTCCTGACATTGCAAGGAGAGCTGTTAAAAACTGTCTCCTGTCCCAATGACTTCTGTGTGTTTATCAGGATTTTTTACACTCTGCTCCCAAAATAATATGCAGAAATTAAGTGGGTACTGAAATAAGACTATCCTGTCCTCCATTACCCCCCGATTTTGAGTGCTTGAGTTCATAATCCTATTATCCCTCTTGTTCTTATTAACTTTAAAAAATAATTTTACATATTTGACCATATAACTTCAATTTATACCAAAACGTTATGTTTGACCTATTTTATACACTGGGGATTCTGTGTAAGATTTCTTTTGAAAAGAAAGTTCCACTTCTAGAAAAAATGTGAAAACCACTGATTTGGCATATACAGAAATAGAGTAGATTTCTTTCATTTTTTTCTAAAACCGATGTGCCTACAACCCAAGCCTCCTGCTCCCCTCGTCCCCCAGCCCCAGCTATGATCACTCATTCTCTCTGATAACCAAGCCCCCACCAAG
Source organism: Kogia breviceps (assembly GCF_026419965.1). NCBI lineage: Eukaryota > Metazoa > Chordata > Mammalia > Artiodactyla > Physeteridae > Kogia > Kogia breviceps. The sequence continues at coordinate 55,985,162 of NC_081328.1, forward strand.
ACTTTGCCAACGCTTTTGGCCGCTCGAGCATAAAAGAGCCACTTTTAGGTCCTGTGTACTCTTTGCTTTTGTTTCCCTAACACATCACTCCAGTACTTAGGGACTTAAAACAAGAACCATGTACTTGACTCATGATTCTGCAGGTGAGTGATCTGGGCTGGGCTCTGCCAAGCAGTTCTTCTCGCCTCCGCTGGGCTCCCTCAGGCATCCGTGGTCTGCATCTGGGATGTGCTTCCTCCTGTGGAGTCCCGTGTCTGGGACCTGGGCGGAGATGATGATCTCGGCCCCACGCGGCCTCTCATCCCCCAGTCCAGCCAGTCGGTCTTGTTCACGTGGTAGCGGCAGGGTACCGGGAGAGAGCGGAAGTGTGCGTAGCCTCTCGAGGTCCTGGACAAAACCTGACGGATGTCACTTCTGCAACATTCGACTGGCCCCGGTAGATCCAAGGCCACCTGGGGAGATGCAGGTAGCATGGCCACGGAAGTGGAGGCGGTCTGCACAACTTAGTACTCTTGTAAGGAGCAGAGGCTTTTGAGGGTAGTCTTTTCTCCTGGTGAGTTGCTGGGTGGTGGACAGGCAGCTGTCAGGGGTAAGAGCCCTTCCTGTGTGTCAATGGGAAAAAATACTATAACCCTTCACAAATCTAGTGAAGCCGCTATGGACTGAATTGTGTCCCCACAATCGCACTGACTTAGGCTCGGCTCCACCTCAGTGCCCGGGGCAGGGTGCTGAAAGCCATGTCTGAAGCTTTCTCCCTCCTCCAGGTATGGTCCTTCCAGCCTCTAGTGGCCTCTCGGCCTCCCTGACTCCCAGACAAGATGGGCTCAATCCCCTCCTTGGGGCCACGTGTTTAGCTCTTCAATTATTCTCTTTTCTATTTTTGGATAGACTTTAAGCTCCACCTTCTTCTTCAGACCATCTTTAAGGTCAAAAGCTGAAAACTGGCTGTTTGTCTCTCTTTGCGTTCCTCCTGTAGTGACCCTAATCCTCCCCAAGGCCACAGATGCTCTGATTGAGTGGAATGAGTATATAGCAACCTCTCACAAGGATTTTAAAGCTCGTTTTATAAAGTTTTTAACACTTTCATATTAACCAACCTTTTGTATTAACCAACATGATATTTAGAACAATAACGAAGGTTTTTTTTTCCTTATGAGGTGTATTAAGAGCCTGTATTTTATAAACAAATTTTCGAAGGCCATTATCTGTCCATTTATCTATAAGGCATCCGTGAAAATAATTGTTAATATTGTTAACACAATGAATCTGCAGAGTCCTTTCTACTTCCCAAAGCTATTTCAACAGAGTCTATAATTAGTTCATTACTGAAAAAGATTGGGCTTCACAGCCAGTAAGAGGTTGACCGCCGTATCCCCGTGGAGAGATGTCCAGTCAATCCGTATTTTATTATAAAGCAGTATCCCCTGGCATTGCCCCAGGCTGGGAGGCGTCAGTGAGCTCCGTGTAGGACCCCTGATGAAAAATCTCAGCAAGAACCACAAACACTGCCTTGTCCTGAGACCCTCAAGAGGCCAGACCTCTCAGAGAACTCTCCACTGAAATGGACAAAAACGTCGTCAGTGCAACTCGGTGCCCTCAAAGCAACACAGGGAAAAGTGTGTGCTCCCTGTGTATGATATCAGTATGTTATTATAATATATAATGGTGAGAAGCTGAGATCTTCTCATGTAATTCGCTATTAAAAATTAAATACGCCATCCAGGATGGGTTTTCTGCGACAAACTTTTCTGCCTCAGTAACCTGGACCCCTTTCAGAGATCCCTTTATGAGCTGCACAGCAACAGCTGGATGCCTGAGACTTGCCACTTCTAGGAAGCTGGAAGTCAAGTCTTTAAGCCATCAGATCTCTTGGCGTTTGCTGAGCAGGGTCTAAAAAGAGAATTCAGTCACTGTATTTGTTTCCTAGGGCTACCATGACAGGTGGCCACTGTTTTAAGTCACTGTTGGTGGCTTGAAACAAGGTACATTTATTCTTTCACAATTCTGGAGGCTGCGATCTGAAATTGAGGTGTGGGCAGGGCAGCAGGCCTTCGGAGTCTGTGGGAGAATCCGTTCTGTGCCTCTTCCAACTTCTTTGGCTGCCAGCATCCCTCGGCTCGTGGCTGCATCACTCCCCAGCTCCGGCCTCCTTGTTCGCATAACCCCTCCTCTTCTCTCTCTGTCTCTCTCCTCTAAGGACACACGCCGTGGATTTAGGACTCACCTGGTAATCCAAGACAGTCTCATCTCAAGAGCCTTACTTACCTCTGCACACACTCTTTTTCCAAATAAGGTCTCTTTCGCGCGTTTTGGAGATCGGGTCACGGACGTATCTTTTGGTGGAGCACCGTGCAGCCCGCTGCAGTCGTGTCTCATCGTGACCGTAAAGGCCATGCAGGCGCCGTTTTATTTTTATTGTTTTAGAAAGGCTTTTATCGTTGACCTAAAAGATTTACATACAAAGAGTATTTTACCGTTTGCATTACAGATCTTGCTTTCTCTGCTAGAGCTTCTGATAGGCATGGAGGGGCAGCGCATTTAGGATGCAAAACGCTTGGCGGTGCCTGGAATGTACGTCGTCAGGGCTGTCATTCGGGACAGAGAAACAGATCTAGTAAATTAGCTGAACTTGGACATAGCAACAAAGGTTCTTTACGAAGGTCGCGGAGTCAAACGGGATCAGTGAGTGAACTCAAGCCACGGACCTCTGTCCAGAGCGGGGCCAAAGGGCTGGGAGCAGCCCGGACTCTCCTCGGACAATTCTTTTGGACCTGCTGTGACAGGTGAGCCAACGGGTAATCAGCGCATCAGATCTTGGCGAATCTGCCTGTTCCCCCAAAGCCTGTGCCTCTGCCTGCACTTCCCTCCTCTCTCCCCTGTCTAGCCTCTCCCTTCGCTGAGTTTAGGCTTTCCGAAAATAAAACCATTTTACAAGCCAGAGAAGGAGTGGGGAAGCCTGTCTAAATGTCTGCCTGGTCCTGGATCAGAAACACACCCTGAGACAGGGAAACACAGAGTCCGGCCCCTTCTTAGAATAGGGGTGGGTAAAATTCCATAAGAACAAAAACCACATTAATATCTCAATAAATTATCCTACCCCGTGGGTGACATGCTCGGGAGGAAAAGAGGCCAATTATCCGCTCCGTGTGTGAATCAGATGGAAAAATAACACCATGCAAATTAGCACCAGCGCATGGGCCAGGGACTTGAAAGAATTTAATCTGTGGGGAAGCCACAAGGAAATTGGCCTACAAACCGTGAAAATATGTGCCCCCGGCCCCTACAGTCAGATCCTTCTCTCCTTCGGATGCCCATGCCTGGTGACAGGCAGTAAAGCAAAGTTCAAACCCTTTTGAAAAGATGTATATTCCGGTCAACATTTGTTTGTTGAAGGACCCAGCGTGTGGATTTTTAGTCTCCTCCTTGTTCTTAGTCCACGCTGAGCACTGCCTTTAGACCTCAGTTTTGCTTTTGGCACTCGGGGAAATGGTGGAGGAGAGGGAGGATACACAGCCATCCAATTCCAATGTCAGTGTCATTTGCTAACTGTGTGTGTGTGTGTGTGTGTGTGTGTGTGTGAGAGAGAGAGAGAGAGAGAAACATATATTTGTCTCTTTTAGTTTGCACAGTTGGAAGAGGAAAGAACCAGAATTTAGTAGTGCATCCTTTGCAAGTAACACGTGTGTTGGTCTCTTATCCATATGCTTGTTAGGTCAGTATAAGCCTGACAACTGAACGACAGCTGACTCACATTTGTTTTGTTTTGTTTTTACGCAATTAAATAATACTTACATTTTTTTGCGGTGCAGAGGATCTCGGAGGAGTGTAGGAGACCCTGAGGAAGGCTTTGATGCTCTCTATGGAAAATATTAAATTGCGCAGAGACCAGAATCCATCGTAGCGATTTTCAGGTCATTATCAGAGGATTAAGTGCTTTCTGTGCTCGTGATTCTGTAACTCCAGCCAGGGGTTTCTCAACCTCAGCACTACTGACATTTGGGGCTGATGATTTTCTGTCGTGCTAGGCTCAACAGAAAATTAAATAAAAGAGGAGAATGCGTTAGAGGGTGTTTATCAGCGTCCGTCAGCGCCCCCCTCCACCAACTGTGATGCAAAAATGTCTCCAAATATTGCCATCCATGAGAACACAGGGAGTACAGCCAGTATTTTGTAATAACTGTAAATGGAAAGTAACCTTTAAAAATCGTATAGAATTAAAAGTAAGTAAATACATAAATAGGAAAAAAAAAAGGTCAGCAAGGTCTGAGCAAAACGGGCAAGTCTAACCACTTGGATAAGACCAAGAAAACAAAAGCAAACAAGATCACATTTGGGGTCATGAGGAGCGAGGTTCCTCACCAGCGATGCGGCCCCCTCTGGATGGAGCTCTGGCGGCATCACGTGCCTGTGGACCCCTCTCCCCGGGGACAAGCTGGGAGGCCGGAGGGAACCTGGGCTCCGCGCTGCTTCCCCGTGAGCAGCCGAGGGCGGGCCGGGGGCCCCAGTGTGGAAGGCACGTCGAGTGGGAATGCAGAACCTGACCTCAGAAGCCGCTGGCCAGGTCCACGCGGCTGCCCTGTGGTGGCACGCTGCAGCCAGGTGACCTTGAGCTGGCTCGCCCGTGCCGGCCTCCTTGTCTGTGAGAGAAGGCCAGCGGGGTGCCTGCCCCCTCGGGAGGGGGAGAGGGTCCTGAGCCGGCGGGCGTGGGGTGCTCACGGGAGGGGCGGGCACGGAGCCCCCTCGGTGTTGGCGTGGTGACTCCACGTGAGAGCAGAGCAGGGGACAGCCGTGGGGAGTGGGCCAGACAGCCGGCCAGCCGTCGCCACGGCCCTCGTGTTCTCCTGGGAGCTTGCTTCACTGGCCAGCCAGGTCCGTTTAAAGGGCTCGGCGGGCAGCCACGTTGCAGGACTTGGGATGGGAGAGGGAAGCAGTAGCCTCTCTCCAGCCTATTAGCACCCACTGCCCCCCACCCAGTGCGAGCTCCTGGGCCTGAGGGAGTCGGTTCCTTGGGGGGCAGCCCCGTGGACTTGTTCTCGGGAGCAGCGGTGCCCCAGGACCACTCCCTGCCCGGTGGTTCCCATCGGCTCCATCAGCTGTGGCCCCCGTGGCTGCTTGGATTCGTTTCCTAGAGCTGCCATCACAGGTCACCGCGCCCTGCGGGGCTTAACACAACCGAAGTCTATTCTCTTACATTTCTGGAGGGCAGAAGTCCAAATTCAAGGTGTAGGTGAGGCCATGCCCCCTCCAAAGGCTCCAGGGGAAAATTCATTGCTGGCTTCTTCCAGCCTCTGCTGACTGCGGGCCACTTCTCTGCAAGGTCGGCCTCTGGGGCCACGTGGTCTCCCGCTCTGCTCTGTATCCGCCGAGGGCCTGTCTGATGAGGATACTTGTGGTTACCTCCAGGGCCCACCCAGATAGCCAGCCTCATCACCCCATCTCCAGATCCAAACTGCATCACTTCTGCAAGCCCTTCTGGTCGTGTGAGGAAACATTCGCAGGTCCCAGGGTGAGGATGTGGATATCTCGGCCCAGCACTCAACCCACCGCAGGCATGCAGCATAGAGCAGAATTCGGGGGGCTGGGGAATGAAGCAGAGGCCACAGTAATCCTTCACGGCCCTCCTTCCCCACCCTGTACAGATGGAATCTTAGAAATCATAGTAATAACTCACTCGCCTATTAAGTAATTTAATCCTCACTAAAATCCCCCTAAGGTAGTACATTTATTATCCCTGCTTTTCAGAGGCGCCGAGAGGTCAAGGAACCAGCCCTAGGTCACACAGCCTTGCGTGGCAGAGCTGGACTCCGGACGAGGGACCCGCCTCTCCTACCCTCCCCGTCCCTCTGGATGCGCAGGCTCGGCACTAAGAGTGACTCTGACTTACAGATAGAGCAGCTTTGTCACCCGTCACCCACCCCTAAAAGCCAAGCCGCAGCCCATGGGCTCGGCGAAGCGGGCATTCCTTGAGGCTGAAGGACAGACTCCAGGGGGTGAATGCACTTCTGTCTTGGGAAGTGAGATGAGGAGGGGAGGAGGGACCGGGGACCCACTTTGGGGTCTTGACAGGTGGTGGCAGGTCCTTCTGGCTCACAGCCTCCGTGGACTTGCCCTGGCCTCAAGGGCACAGGGGTAAACAGAGAGGGAGGCGGGTGAACAGAAAGGGCTGCAGTGGGGGCTGTGCTCTTGGAGCCCGCGGGATGGAGCAGGCTCCCACGGGAGGGGATGCTACCGGGGGAGACGCCCGTCAGCATCCTGGGCCTGTTTGCGAAAAGCCATGGGGTTTTTTTTTCTTTTTTAATTGAAGTAGAGTTGATTTGCAATGTTGTGTTAATTTCTGCTGTACAGCAAAGTGACTGACTCAGTTACACACATGTATATTCTTTTTCATATTCTTTTCCATGATGGTTTATCCCAGGATTTTGATGGTGAGCCCACCAGTCTGCTGAGGTGTATCTGGGGAGGGTTGGCTGTTCCAGATAATTCTGCAGTGAGGACATGCAGCCTGCAGGGACCCAGTGGTCTCAGAAATAAAGTCCATTCGAGTAATAAACAGAAAAACCATTTCCAGAAGCCCACGGCCTCCTTGGCCTCCATCCCTTGTCCTCATTAGCTGTTGTGCCAATGTTCTCCTGTCACGTGTTGGCTAGGAGAAGCGAGGAGGTCCTTTACGTAAAGCCCTGAGTTCCCTAAAGTTATGTGCCTGCCCGCGATATTCGTATCAGGCATCCAGTCAAAAGCTCTGGGTCGTGAATTGCGTAACCGCCCATCTGAGGCAGCTCTACCGCGAAGCTGATAAAGCTTCAGCCCAGGGCCTCTCGCTTCCCCTGCGGGTGCAGGAAGCTGTCAGGGGGCTGAGTGGGGGCTGCTGACTAGGAAGAAGAGGCAGTTTCCACGTTAAGTATGAAATCTCAGGCAAGAGGGATCTAAATCCTCAGGGCGCTAGTGGCTTGTTGATACCTTTTCTCACTCCAGAGAAAGAGTCACCCACATGTCTAATAATTCTGTATTCACAGTTTTGTACTCTTTTTTTTCCTAGAAGTGGTCCCTCCAGATGTGTAAGCGTCAGGCCCCACTGAACCCAGCTCCCTCTTATTCACAGGAGAGATAGCACAGGACGACGGAAGACTTTCCCACACTTGCCACCCAAACGGGGCAACTCTGGGAAAATGTCCTTTTTCTAAGACCAATGTCAAGGCTAAGCATATTAATGAAACAGACCCGTGGATCAAACAGATGCACAGACTGAGGTCGGAAGCCGAGTCCCCTAGAGGCTCTCACTGTAACGCTTTCATAATTTTCTTCATGGCAGCGTGCTTTTGGAAATTCATCAGATGAGTAAGATAATACCTAAGTCAGCAAGGAACCTTCGGAGTTAGTTCCCGTCTAACAGAGATAGAACTCTAGTGCACTTCCTGTGCTCAAGCGATTCTTGCTCCCCCCGCCCCAAGTTTTGATACTAGTACTTTGGAGTCTGATGGAGTTTTTGCAGCAGGGAGACTTGTTCAGGCAGCTAAGAATCAGTTATTTATAGAACATTTCCTGCACGCAGAGCACTGTGTCAAATGCGAAGGAAGATGTGAAAATCTTAGGCAGGCTCCGGCCCTCGAGAAACGTAGAGCTTTTTTGGGAAGAAAACCCACGTGGCTCTGAAAGCTTCCACTGTCGCCCCAGCTCCTTCCCGACGCTACAGCACAACGACCACTCAACTGAGTTTCCAAAAGAGGGAATCTTGCCTGAGTGCCCGCAGCCCCTCCTCCCTCCGGCTGCTCAGGATCCTGGGAGTAGATGGTCTGGGCTCTGCGAACCTCCACAGATGATCTGTCCTAAGCCAGGTGACGGGGTTCTGGGAGCCCCATCGTACTTCTCCACCAGGCACGGCATCTCCCAGCCGTGCTGGGGATAAACAGCTCTAAAAAACAAGCAGGGGGTCAACCAGTTAGAAAATAATTAATGGATTATCACCAGACTCCTCCCCGGGGGACCTCAGTGTGAGCCCTTAAAGCAGAGAGCATCTCATCTCTCATCACAGCTTCATAACGAGAGAATGTAGCAAAATATAACTTCTCAGGCATGCGGCTGAAATAGCTCTGCTTTGCCAGGGCTTGGCGTCGTTGCTTTTGGCAGGGAACGCGTGTCCAAGTGCCAAAGAGAGACTAGTTATTTCAGCCGGAAAGGACAGAAATTAATTCCCAGGATCGGCTCAGTCTGCCCTGACTCAGGAGGACCAGGAAATTTACGAGATGCTACGGTTAGAAAGAAGGAAGGGACGGCAGGCAGGATTTCTGGAAACTTTAGCATTAGAGCAAACATACGCTATCCAGAAAGCATGCACATCAGCTGCTCTTGAGTAAGCCTGTGATTCCCATTAATTGATTTTCCAGAAAAATACAGAGGGTAGTTCTTACCGAGCTGTGCACCCACTGTGGGTGAGATACGGAGCACATTCATTGGTTCCTCAGACTTTATCGAGCACCTGTTGCGTACGGCAAGAACAACAGAAGAGATGGCAGGTGTACACGGATTTGCAGGAGAGAGAGAGAAAGCTCACATCCAGGTGCAGAATTGGAAAAGCTTCAAAGAGGACGTTCCTTGAGAGTTTGACCCTGGAACCTGGAGATGAAAATGTAGAAGTAGGCATTCCCATGGGAGAAACAGCACGAGGTGGGTTGGAAGGTCTGAGAGCATTAAACCTAGTGCTTAGGTAGGGAGGGAGGGAGTGAGGAGGGGGGAGACGAGATTGGGTCAGAGGGGCTCTTGGGGGGTACCAGAGTCAGGGCTTTGGACCAGATTTCACCGGCAGCGAGGACATGGTGAAGACTTTTGCAGGAGGGAGACGCGCGCTTGGAGCTCTGATTTCTAGATAACTTGGCCGAGATCGGAGCCTGGAGAGACGAGGAGGAAGACTTGAGTCCTGAACGTCAGTTAAGAGGCCACCGCAGGCTCCAGGCGAGGTGTGAGGGCTGAGGTGGCAGGGCAGCAGGAGGAAAGGGAACACTGTGGAGGTTGCAGAGGTGAAACTGCAGGTTTGAGGAGTGATTTGGAGGGGACAGGAGTCAGAGATATCTGCGCTTCACAGCCAGGTCACCTGAGCAGGGACTAGAGCTTGTTCCTAGAACTAACGGGGCCTCGACTGGCCCTCCTGGTCAGCCCCAGCCTCTCCGCTTTATGGACTGTCGGACAGTATTCTTGCGTATTTCTCTGCACGGTCTGGTGCCGAAATTATCCCCAGAGGGCCTGACCCCGCCCCATGAGGCAGCTAAATACAGTGGAGGCATCTACACCTTGAAACCAAGAGTGGGGAGGGAGCCTATCCTACCCCTTGTCTTTCCTCCAGACCGGAAATCGAGGAGCCGAGGAAGTTTTTCAGGCCTCAAGTCGCGTGCTCGGCGACTGGGAGCGTGGGGCCGGGGAGGGTGGCGCCCAAGCCTCTGAGAATCTTCCAGGTCCTTCCTGAACCCTCTGAGTCACAGCTGTCTCCCCTCCTTGCCAGATGTGTTCACAGCACCTGGCCCCTGGATACCACGCCCCAGGGGCTCTGCCCCGAAGACCCCAGGAGGGACCAGAGCCCGGGATGGCGCCCTCCACACGCTCTTGGAGCCTCACATCCCAGGAAGAGGCCCCAGGCCCTCACTTAGCTGGGCGGCAGCAGCTGAGGTGCCCAGCTGCAGGCTTCCCGCCCAGCCCCAGGCCAGACCTGCCTCAACAGTCAAAGGATGGAGACAGCATTTCTCTCTAACACCCCGAAGATAACTTGGCTACTGCTTCCTTAGCACAACACCTAGAGACCGCAGACAAGCCACAGTGGGATTCCCGGGTCCCTGGGATGACCCGTGACCTTGCAGACGCGCCAGGGCAGGCGAAGGGCGGTGTGTAGCGCAGCAGTAAGACGGAGGTCCTTCCCTTGCTTACAGGGTGTTCTGAGGATTTTGCTGTGGCTTGTGAAGCCGGTGGTTTCTAGTGACCCACTGAAAATGTGACGATCTGCCTGCTCTCTAGTCTTTATAAGCAGTAATAATAGTTTAAAATGGCAGCCATCCTTGGGCACCTGCTGAGTCAAAGGGTAAACTCATTATAAATTTTGAAATGGAAAGTTGCCCTCTGAAAAGATGGGCCAATTATACTTTCATCAATAATGCAAGAAAGCATTATACTCAATGCTACTCAGTAAGCCTGTTTAAACCCTTTTAAGGTTTCCATTTTTAAAGCATCTTATAGTTGTAAAATGCATGTAGGTAACTATACAAATTGGTCTACATAGGAAAACTCTTAAAAAGATCAATACAGGGGAACTAGCCCTACCAGCTATTAGTGTTTTATGACGTTTTTAAAAAGTTCAAACTGTCATACCAGAGCATGGCTAGACAGAACATGAAACAGGATGGAGAGCCCAGAAATAGACCCAAAAATATAAATGGAAATTTATTGTGTGAAAAAAGATGACATTTTTAATCAGTGAGATTTTAAAAAATGGACTGTTTAATAAATTATTTTTAGAGAACTGGCTAGCTATCTAGCGGGGAAAATGGTACATGCCATAGTAAATATTTTTTACATACCTTTTACTAAATATTTAAATGGAAAAAAATGAAACCAGAAAATACTAGAAGGAACCATGATTTGCTTTGATTTGGTTTTGTATTCCTGTCACTTCAAAGTCAGACTGGCTTTTCTAAGTATAATGTAGAAGTCAGAGCCTGAATAAAAGCAGTGGTCATTTCAGCCTTATAAAAATCAACATTTTTGCATGAAAAAGATCATCCCAAATAAAGTCCAAACATTGGGGTGAGGGAAATATTTGCAAATCATAGTAGGGAAAAAGAGCTGATTTTCTACATGTGCACAATCAGTAAGGAAAAGATGAACAACCCAGCACAAACATGGGCGAGGGAAAGAGAAGTGACTCTTGAAACACATGAAAAGATGCTCAGCTTCACCCCTAGCGAGATAGAGACGCACATTTAAAATACACGGAGATACCGTTTTTCACCTATTAGGTCGACGGAGATCAAAAAGTAACACTGTTGGCAAAGCTTCGTGAAAATAGTCTCAGACAGTGGTCACCCTTGGAGGAGGGCAGCTTGGTAATTTCTGTAACAATGACAAATGTATTAATACCTACCTTTGACCCGTCAGTTACGCTTCTAGAATTTCACTGTACAGACATCCGCACAAGGGAAACGTCACAGGTACAGGTTAGACTTCACATCATCACTTGTGGTAACAAAAGACTTCAAACAACCTAGATTTTTACCAATAAGGAATAAGGTGAATCCTGTGATTCCCAAACACTGGAATACTATGCAGCCTTACAAAGGAATAAGGAGCGTTCTGGGTGCTGAACTGGAACAGTTGCCAAAACCTAGTGACAAGGAACCTATAGGAACAAGCAAAGCAAGTTTCACGACAGTGTGGATTTTATGCTACAAAACCTGTAAGGGTAAAAGGGGAGAGAAACAAGGGGAAAAACTGGCCACATCAGTTACCTCTGGGGACGGAAGTCGGTGAACGGGCAGACAGGGATGGAAGGGAGAGTTTTGAAATTTAAAATTTTGAACCATGTAACTATTTCCTATTCAAAACAATTTTTATGGAAAACTCCAGTACTTCAGAGGGTAAGGAGCAGAGTGGATTTTACTTCTCACCTCAAGGTCGTGGGACTTGTAACCGAGGTTTTCTTTTTATGAATGAAAGCAACATCCCATCGATACTTTGTGCTTTAGTTTTTGGTATCTACTTTACTTCTTCCTTTAAAAGTAAGGCTACTTTAAGGACCAGGATTATCTTGGCTGACACTGTACATAACAACCCCTCCCCCCCATATATATAATATTTTTTTAATATAGTGATATTTACTTTTGCCACATTGAGCTGCGTTTTTAGAAACCTACTTTCCTTTTTTCCTTGGGTATAACAAACAGGTAAAAAGAGGCAGGTAATTTCTGTGTTCGCCATATCTTTTAAATTTTTATTTTATATTGGGGTATAGCCGATTAACAGTGCTGTGTTAGTTTCAGGGGTACAGCAGAGTGACTCAGTTATATAGATACATATATCCATTCCTTGTCAAATTCTTTTCCCATTTAGATCCTTATTACAGAGTATCGAGCAGAGTTCCCTGTGCTGTACAGTAGGTCCTTGCTGGTGATCTCTTTTACTGTTTTTATGTTTGCAAAGCACACAGCCATAATCAGAGCACAGGCCAGTGCGCTGCAGAACGGGCTCTCCTCTGGGGGCCAAAAAGCCCCGACCCGTCACGTTTGCCCGTTTCCGTGGTGTAAATTCTCCCACGACGGCAGATGTCAAGCTACGGGGTCCAGGCACCCCTGCTCGTTGTCCCCAAGGAACAAAGGGCACACAAACAACGTTTCTGATTTTTAAAAAAATAGACAACCCTACCTTAACCATTAAAAAAAAACCCCAAACAAACAAACAAACAAGCCAGCGGGAAGGACCCCGTGCTGCCCTTGTTTTGTGCTGTGCCCCGCCCCGGCCCAGGCTGTGACACTGGCCCCGGGAAGAGGGCAGAATCGCTAACCAGAGAGCGAGACGTCCCCACCCGACAGTAAATATGAAGGTTTTAAAGAGCGGATTGTCCTCCTGAGGAAGTTACACTCCATTTGCCACATTTGTTTTTCTGTTCGGAGGCTGGAGCCCCGACTGTTTGTTGGACTGTTGCTGTAGCTGGAAGCCATCAGCTTGCAGCTCCGCTTAAGAACAGTCCGCCTCCCCCCCAGCCCTGCTCCCAAATCCCAGAATCATTGTTTCTCTTTCTGCTGCTCGCGTTCAGGGTGACTAGCTCAGCTCAGGACTTCGCAGTCTTCCCACCAGACTCCCAAGAGAGTCGAGCAGTCCCAGAGTTTAAGCCTCAAAGTAGCCTTGGGAACTAGAGCCTGGCCCGGCTCTCTTTTAACATCAAAATAAATGTGAATAAAGTAAGGAAAAGCTGGCCAGTGGCCTGCGGACCTAGTAAACTGCTAGGACTGAAGCAGTTTAACATGAGACACTTCGGATAATTATGCCAATAGTTCAAGCCTCCCCTCCAGCCCCAGCTGGAAGGCTGCCTTGCCCAGAGCTTGCTGTCTTGGGGGGACGTCCCAGCCGTCTTTTCTCACCTCCTTTTGGAGAACAAAGATCTCCTACACTTCTAGTGAATTCTAAGCATACAGTACGGTGTGATTAACTAGAGTCGCCCTGTTGTATATTAGAACCCCAGGGGTTACTCATCCTGCACAACTGAAACTTTGCACCCTTTGACCAATAGCCCCCCATTTCCCCCTCCCTCCAGCCCCTGGCAACCACTGTTCTCCTCTCTGCTGCTATGAAATGTGACTTTTTCAGAGTCCACATAGAAGTGAGATCACTCAGCGTCTGTCTTCCTGTGTCTGGCTTATTTCACTCGGCTTAATGTCCTCCAGGTGCACTGATATTGTTGCAAAAGGCAGGATTTCCTTCTTTTTTTAAAGCTGAATAATCTTCCGTTGTGTGTATATACCACATTTTCTTTATCCATTCGTCCATTGACAGACATCTCGGTTCCGACTGCTACACCAGCCAGAGAAAACTCTCTGCTTTCAAGAGCCGTGGAATGACATTAGGCCCTGCTGGCTATAACCTCCTCATCCCCGGTCAGCTGTGCCACAGCAGAGAACAATCCTGGGAGTGACATGGGCCGTCGTGTTCACAGCTTCTAGCGATGAGGGCGCAGAACCCGGAAGGCCAGCTCTAGAATTCTGCCAACCACAGCATCTCTGTCTTCTCAGAGATATGTGGTGTGGTTTCTCCACATTATTTATTCATTATCTGGCTACCTTAATAGAAGGAAAACATCTTGAATGGGGGTGGTAATTATCCTCTTCTGCTCTGCACTGGACAATCTATGTCGATCTCTTGCATTTCATTCTGGGTGTCAGAAATAAGAGGAAAGTGGGGACGTCCCTGGTGGTCCAGGAGTTAAGAATCCGCCTTCCAATGCAGGGGACGCAGGTTCGATCCCTGGTCGGGGAACTAAAATCCCACATGCCGCTGGGCAACGACGCCCACATGCCGCAACTACTGAGACCGTGTCCTCGAGAGCCCACGTGTCACGACTAGAGAGAAGTCCGTGTGCCGCAACGAAAGATCCCGGTGCCAAAAGGAAGACCCGATGCAGCCAAATAAATAAATAAATATTTTTTAAAAGGAAAGAAAAGAAAGAAGAGGGAAAGAGACCCACATAGCCAGAATCACAAATGGATTCACACCGCGGCCTGGGAAGGTGGTGAAGGGAATGCAGAAACTCAACCTGAAGGTGGGAACTGAGGTCACGTGACATCCATCTTCAAATATTTACAAGGCTACAGTGTAAGGAAGGGATTTGTTCTGCATAAATCCAGGGGATAGAGCCAGGACTCCTTGATGGAAGCTCTAGAAAGACTTTGGCCTGGTATTGGACAATGCTTTCCAATAGAGCTGGCCTGATTGATTGGGCTACTCTGGATGTGGTGCATCTGCTTCACTGGAGCCGACCAAGTACAAAACAGGCAACTCCTGGATAGGAATGTGGTAAGTGGAATAAGACGTTGGGTTCCAGGGTCTTTCAGATCCCTTCCAAGCCCGAGCTCATGACCCGACACACTTGGCTTCTTTGGTCCAAGCCTTCCTTTTGAGTCTCCTCCGCCTGGTTTGCGTGTCCTTGTTCTCAACCATAATGTTGTGTCACAGTCGGGATCTCACCTTCACCAGATCTTTCTTTCCGGTTGGCTATTTTCAGAAGTATGGCTGGAATGATAGAAAATACGAAGCAACAGATTGGAAGAGAGGAAGAAAGGGTCGTCGCAGGAGGACGCCCCAGATCGAGCCGACGGAGCTGCTTCTCTAGGGAGGGTCGTGGCAGTAAGAGTCTGGAAGAAAGAACAACAGGGTGGGGGCCTGATCCAATAGGACCGGTGTCCTCGTAAGAAAAGGAGGGGACACCGGAGATGTGTCCTCAAGAGAGGAGACCGTGGCAGGAGACAAGAAAGAAGGTGGCCGTCTGCAAGCTAAGGAGAGAAGAGGCTGCAGGAAAAACCACACCTGGCGACACCCTGATCTTGACTTGAGCCTCCAGACCTGTGAGAGAATAAATTCCTGTTGTTTGAACCACCAGCCTGTGGGATTGTGTTTGTGTGGCCTGAGCTGACAGAGACAGTAGGTCAGGGATCTTCACCCATTTGCAATGTGGACGCGGTGCCTGAGACATACAAAAGCTTTGGCGATGCTCTGAGGTCTGAACAAAGAAAATGGATTGGCTCAGAAATGGAAAAAAAAAAAAACAAAAATCCAAAACAAAATGAATTAATATATAATTAAATGTCCACAGAACAATGAGCCAGTGTTGACTTGGTTATATGACTAGATACTATGTTCTTTGTTGCTGTTGTTTGTTTATTTTGATACTTTATTCGTAACAGATTCAGAATGATAAAACTTTCAAAAGGGATAGCAAAAGATATTGAATGAGGGGCGGATTCTAATATGTTTGACATGATATAAGGCGAAGATCTCCAAAAGTAGGGGCACCCAGAGGCCACCAGGACCCTGGAGCCAGGTACCAAGAAGGCTAGGACCAAGAACTGCCAGACATCCATCCTTCCACATCAGTTTATAAACCTGAGCCTCTTCCTCAAGACACATGACTTTCACCCAGGACAGCGTTATTATTTGACTGTATTCACACAGGGCGAGGTGAGTGCAGAACAAAACAAAACAAAACAAACAAAACTCCATTCCCTCCTGAGGGTCTGGACTCTTGGAGGTAAAGTCTGAGGTGACCAAGTGAAATTTTCTTGGAAAACTACTGGTTTTTATTAAAAATGATTGTTTCATTTTCCTCCCCATAACGTGTCTATATTTATTTTACTATGAAAGTAATTTTTAAAACTATGTACCAGTGAGAACATTCGACACGCCAAGAGTATCGGCCGTGTTTGTTTTGTTACGTACCCCATCACAGACCTCAGAGGTAAGGTATCACGGTTTGATAAATACGGATGTAGAGGGACACCCAAACCCTGCCCCATAATCCCAGCTAGCCCGTCCCGGTCGGCTTCACCTCGCCAGATGACACGTGCCGACTGGCCTTGCTTTCCAGTCAGAAGACCTCCATCTTTTCACTCAGCCATCTACTGTATCCATTCTTCCTCTCTAATCCTCAGATACACCTGTCCCGCGCCTGCCTCTCGTAATGCCCATGTTGTCCCCAACCCAGGAGCACACCCCGCATCTCCCCTTCAATCCAAACACCACCCACGCGGATCCAGCTGAAGCCCACTTTCTCCCATCAGAGTCTTCCTCTGACTACTTCACCATATAATCGTCCTTCCCTTCCCCCAAATGTTAAGGCGTTTTTGTCTGAACACACGTCCAGCAGTTGGTGACAACTGCATTACATTTTGCCCTGATGATTTCGTAGACGTACCGCTTATCTCCCAGACGGGGCTCTGAGCCTCTGCACGGCAGTGGCTTTGTGTTTCAGCGTTTTCTTTTTATCCTGGCAGAGAAGTTTCCTGAACAGGACCAACAGTACAAGGCCAATTAATTCTTCTTTCCTTATAGGACGTATTGATTACTCTCACTTGGCTTCCAGCTCTCCTGAACAATCCTGACCCTCACTCTTTGCTTTCTCATCAATTACCTCTCTCTCTCACCTCCTGACTCCTAAGGTCGGCAAATATTGGGAAGTATAGAACACAGACTTTTTCATGGGAAAGTGCCGGAAGAGGCCCAGGATCAGTGCCTGAGGTCCCAGATTATACGAGGCCCCTAATTTGACTCTTACCCGTCTGCGCTTTTCCTTCACAGTGTCCGTCAAGGTCTGTGCTTAGGTATCTGTGGACGTGTGTGTGGCACTGCGTAACTGTTTGCCCGTTTCGCTCACTGCATTGTAAACTCTCTGAGCGCAGGAAAGCCCTGCGGCCGCTTTGTCCGCCGTGGTGCCCTAAGCGCAGCCTCGAGCCTCATACGTATCAGGTGCTTCATACTCGTGCCAAATGAATGAAAGAACGGAGAGCCCAGACAAGGCGCGTCGGCAGGGCTCTGCGCTCTCGTTCCCCCGGCTGAAGGAAAACTCTTCCTGCTCTTTCAGGCGACACAAGATATACAAGGAGCAGCTGAATCTCACTTCCCTGGACCCCCCACTGCAGCTCCGCCTGGAGACCAGCTGGATCCAGTTCCACCTGGGGATCAGCCGCCACGGCCTGTACTCCCGGTCCAGTCCTGTTGTCAACCAACTTCTCCACGACATGAGGCACCTTCCCACCATCAGCGCTGGTGAGGGTCACGGGACCAGGCGGGATGGGCTGACTCTCGCCCAGAGAGGCTGGGAAACCAACCGGGCCAGGCGCCAGGGTGAAAGAGTAAAGGCTTGATTCTGACCCCCGAGAGAGAGAGAAGAAAAACAGGGACAGTGATCTTTCTCCCTTTGAAAGAGATCTTACCACCCTGATCTCACCACAACCCCATGAGGGAGGCACAGGAGGTGTTCCGTAGCTCACAGGAAGGCGATGGCCACTCCTGACCCGGTGCTCCTTTCGAATCTGGCGACTCCCTCTTGTACAGTGATCTCATGATGTAGACATTATCACTGCCGCTTTACAGACGGGAAAACTGAGCCTCGGAGAGTTTAAAAGTGACCTGGCCGAGGACCCAGTGGTGGCCTGCTGCCTGAGCCCTCGAGCACTATGCCGGCCTAAGGGACACACTGAGGGGTTTGCAGACACCAGCTGTTGCTGGAGCGTCCACGGAAGGGCTAGAGAGCGTGGGGCCTGGATGGAGCTGGCTGGGAGGCTGCGGCCCCAAATGGGGCACGGGGAGGTCCCCTGGTGAATGTGCAAGGGCCCCAGGCTGCCTTCCAGGCTCCCCCTCTGGTGTGTGAACCAGAGTCGAGGGTTCTCAGAGCCCTGCTCCTCCTTCGCAGACTACAGTCAGGACGAGAAAGCCTTGCTTGGAGCCTGCGACTGCACCCAGAGTAAGTGGCCCGGGCCCTGGCCGCGCCCCATCCCCGGCCCCGCCCCACCCACCACCCACCCTGGCCCCGGCCCCGCCCCTGGCCCCGGCCACACCACGCCCATGGCCTAGCCCCGCCCTGGCCCCCCACCTCCATCCCCCTCCCTCCCCTCACTGCCCTGTGAACCCCAGTGCCTGGCAGCAACGGGAAAGGCCCAGCTGTCCACTCCGTGGGGATCTGTCAGGGGCTGAGGAGCCTGAGTCCCCCTGCCTCATCTCCGAGAACCTACATTTCTCCCCACCTTCCCGCACAAAAGAAAAGGCCTTTAAGCGGAGTTCTTGGGTAGGACCCTGCTGGGCGGCATGTGGTCCTTGGCCCAGCATCTTCCGTACCATCCAGGAGCGTGTCAGAAATGCAGAATCTCAGTCCCTGCCCTGATTCTCTGAGTCAGAATCTGGATTTGCACAAAATCCCCAGGGCACTAGAGTGCATTTTCAGATTTAAGAAGCAATGGTGCAGGACGGTGGTTCTCAACCTGGCGGCAGAGTAGTCACCCAGGGAGCTTTAAAAATTGCTGCATCTTGGTCCCCACCCCAGGGGTTTTGATTCGATTGCCAGGGGGAAGCCCAGGCCCCAGCATTTTATATAAACACGATCCAGGGGATCCTCATGCAGCCCAGGTTGAGAGCCCCCGGGGTAAATGATGAGTAGACTCAAAAAGATAGGCATGAGATACAGCACGGTCCCTGCCAGGGCGCTGTGACTTGGGTACAGGTGTGCCTGGACACTGAGGTCCCACCAGTCACTGCCGGCCTCGAGGAGCCCCCTGCAGTGACCTCGATGAACTGAGCACACGTCAGAAATTTCTGTGTGTCACAACTTGTTAAAGACACAAGTTTGTAGGGCCTGGGGCTTCCGTTTCCTTTAGTCTCGCGCCTGCCACTTGCCATTTTTTCGAAGGCAAAGGAGAGGGAGGCATTATCCAGGCCCTCGCAGGGCTGACGGCAGGGCAGGGGCAGGGCCAGGCGACTGAGGTGCCCAGGACACACATCAGGAGGCGGTACCCACTGTCAGGATCATGCACGTGCACTTCAGGTGTCACCAAGCCCCATCACAGCCCAGGTGTCCAGTTTTACGTAGGAAGAGACATCAATAACCAAGTCTCATGCCATGTAACAGGTGGCATAATCAGAGTCTCTAAGGCACAGCTGAAGCAAAGGAAGGGGTCAGCTCTTCTTAGGAAAATGTCCTTTGGGATTTTCAGCAGGTGTCCCCCTGGGGAAACCTGCACTGTTTTGCCCTTTCCCTGTAACAGCAGAGAACGTTTTATCTTGAGTCGCTGGACACACTCTCCATGGCCTGACACGATGGGCTGTACCCTGCAGGCTCTGAGAGCAAATCCTACTCTTTAGGGCCTCAAGTAAGAAGGGCGAAGAGAAGAAATGGGCTGGGTTTATTGAATGAGGAAATGATCAGAGCCCGGAGCTTGGGCCCAGAAGCATCGTTTAACTCCTCCTTCTCCCCAAACAGTCGTGAAACCCAGTGGGGTCCACCTCAAACTGGTTCTGAGGTTCTCGGACTTCGGGAAGGCCATGTTCAAACCTATGAGGTAAGTGACTGCTTTCCTCACCCCCATAGGGAGCTCTGACCAAAAATGAATAAAAGTGGCCTCAAATCTTTAAGCCAAGCACGTACAGACTCGCTTTGGGGCCATCCGCACAAGCATGCAACTGTTTTGGTGATAACGATTCACAATAGTAAGAGCTGGGTCTTCGCTAGTGTTTCTGCTACACACTTGACATGCAATGTGCCTTTGATCATCAACCATCTTCTGAGTCGGGGACTGTTACAATGTCCACTTTATGGATGAAGACACTGAGGCCAGGAGAGGCCAGTTCGCCCCAACCTCCCAGCTGCAAGCAGTGGAAGCAGGATTCAAACCAGGCAGCTGGACTGCCAAGTGCACACTCGACCTCCAGAAATGAGCCTCGCTTTTTTCCAGGGCTGGGACCCTCAAAAAGGTTAGAGATATCTACACAATAGTACTTGTTTTGACTGAAAAACTAGACCATGGAGGAAGGCTACCCTGAAGCCGATCACACTATTTTTTTAAATTTTATGTATTTAATTTTTACACGGCAGGTTCTTATTAGTTATCTGTTTTATACATACGAGTGTGTACATGTCACTCCCAATCTCCCAGTTCATCCCACCACCATACCCCCCTCCCCGCTTTCCCCCTTGGTGTCCATACGTTTGTTCTCTACAGCCAATCAGACTTTTAAATTAATTTCTATTTTATTCGTGACAACAGCAAATACATGCCTTTAAAATTCTGTAGTGTGTCTGTGTGGGTGAAATAATATGTATGCAGTCTACGGACAGAGCTCGGTGTGCGTATGGGTTCCTGGCCCCCAAAGGGTCTGCAGCAGAGGTGTGAGATTCCTGAATCAGGAATGGTCCCCTGGACACGACACACGCAAGAGAAAATGGCCCAGGAGGGGTCCCGTTACCCAAGTCATGCTTTTTGCCAGAAGGCACGGTCTTCCGGTGGAATCCCATTCGCCTGACTTAGATTCCAAAACTTCCGTCAACGGAGAGGCATACTGAAGGCCCTGGAGGTGGGTCTGATGGTCGAATGAGCACTAAATAAAGAGTCTTAGCTCTGAGCCCTGCACTGCCCTAGCAAAAACCCTTATAAAGCACTAAGCACTTACATACTTAGGCATATAAAGTACGAAGGAGAGCTTTATAATGTATCAGCTGCACGTTGAATCACTTGGGAAGCCTTGAAAAACCCCGATGCCTGAATCCCCCCCCCTCAGGGGGTCCAGTAGGATTGGTCTGGGGCCCCCTCTAATCCCAAGGCAAGGACAGCCTTGAAAACCACTGCCACACAAGGAGAGCCTCCATTTTTCCATGTGAAAATCCAAAAATCTAGTTATTTGGTCAATTTAAATAAATAACAATGTGTTGGGAGATTGGAATTGACATATATACACTCATATGTATAAAATAGGTAACTAATAAGAACTTGCTGCATTAAAAAGAAATAAAACTCAAGAAACAGAGTGCTACAAAATAAATAAATAAATATATAACGATGTGCATGAAACGAGGGAATGTCTGCCTGTATTTAATTTACCGATGAGAAAAAAATCTCATCCTAAAAAAAAAAAAAATATATATATATATATATATATATATAATCATATAAAACAATACAGAGATGTGGAAATACTGCTTCCCCCCCTCCCCCGGTCTCACATGTCACTTGTCCAAAACTTTTGACTTTGGTCCTCAGCATCGCTGGAGTCGAGTTTGGGGTCAATGTTAAGTCCATGTTAAATTCTGCCCCTGTCACCACCAGCAGCCTGTTTTAACCAGTTCAGTCAGGTAATAAAAGCAGCATCTCAGCTGAATGAATCTGTCCCAAACAAAATAAAGAAATTGAGAGGGAGCCCTTGAACATGGAAAGACTCCCTTTTCTGAGGGACACTTTGGGCATGGGGGGGTCTCACCTTACATTCAAGCCTATAAAGTACTAAAAAGAACTGTTTTCCTTTTAAAAGAGAGCGACAGCTTTGCGCACACAGGGCAACCAGCCCAGGTCCAGAAGCAGAGGCCCAAGATTCTTGGGTACCACTCAGCTGAACACAGGGCCACCGTCATGTCTGGGCCATGGGAGACTTTTAAATGATCGTTACGGTTAGTCGTGCATGTTTAATGTATAGTCCTAACTGAGCATCAGTTAGAGAGGAAGCAGAAAGAACACTGATGTAGAAACATGAGTCGTTAAAGAGAAGCCTCAAAGTAATGATAAATCTGCAAATGCATCATTTATCGCCGGAGCCACGAATTGCATTCTCTGAGCAAAATTCATATGTGGCACATTAAGATGTCTGTAATTTTTAAAAACTGGAAGCTAACAGAAAGTGGATGAGCTCTGTTTGGGGGAGAAAAAACTACTCACACTTGTATTGTTTTATTTGCAAGAAAGCCTGTGAAGTAACAGCCTGAAATCTCTTCTCTGCCTTGTCAATTACGAACAAACCGCAAAACGTGCTCAACTGAACCAGCTGTTTCCCTGAGTATAATGCAAAAGCTTCCAACATTAGGTCACAAAAGCCATTCGATCTACGCTCACGCCATAACACAAAGTTTGATCTGCATTTTCTAAAATTTAGTCCCAAGCCAAAGTATCATTTAAAAGTGTATTTCGGGCTTCCCTGGTGGAGCAGTGGTTGAGAATCTGCCAGCCGATGCAGGGGACACGGGTTCGAGCCCTGGTCCGGGAGGATCCCACATGCCACGAAGCGGCTGGGCCTGTGAGCCATGGCCGCTGAGCCTGCATGTCTGGAGCCTGTGCTCCACAACGGGAGAGGCCACAATAGTGCGAGGCCCGCGTACCACAAAAAACAAAAACCAAAATGTATTTCTTGAAAAAGCATGCATTTTTTTTCTCCAAGTAATGTAAACAGCATTTGTCCATCTTTAAAAAAGGAAAATAGAAATTGATCTTTGGGTAATAAAAATTATGACCACAATGATTATATTTTTAATGTAATATAATTCAATAGATGCAATGAGAAATACATCTGTGCTTCTCAAGCTTTGGGAAGTACCGACGTAAAGGAGAAATGATTTTCAAATTTAAAATCATGCCTAAATATGCCGTACAAAAATGAAGAAATGGGGCTTCCCTGGTGGCGCGGTGGTTGAGAGTCCGCCTGCCGATGCGGGGAACACGGGTTCGTGCCCCGGTCCGGGAGGATCCCACGTGCCGCGGAGCGGCTGGGCCCGTGAGCCATGGCCGCTGAGCCTGCGCGTCCGGAACCTGTTTTCCACGGCGGGAGAGGCCACGACAGTGAGAGGCCCGCGTACAGCAAAACAAACAAACAAACAAAAAACCATGAAGAAATGATGGTTTAGAAAATTCTAAAGGGCATCCCAGAGATTGTGTATTCTTCTTTTTAATTTTTATTTTTCCTTTACCTTTTTTTTTTTTTTTTTTCCCTGGCCAGGGGTTAAACCTATGGGTCGCAGCCGTGAAAGTGCCGAGTCCTAAACACCGGACCGCCAGGGAATTCCCAGACTGTGTATTCTTACATACAGAATTCAGGCATGCAAACGAGCTCTGAGGACACATGGACAGTCCTGGCTGACCTGGACATTTGGCGATGCTATAAGCAGCCCTGGGTCAGGCCTGGGCCGGGCTCTAAGTCCTGGCTGACCTGGACACTCGGCGATGCTATAAGCAGCCCTGGGTCAGGCCTGGGCCGGGCTCTAAGTCCTGGCTGACCTGGACACTCGGCGATGCTATAAGCAGCCCTGGGTCAGGCCTGGGCCGGGCTCTAAGTGTGGCTGTGCCCACCCTGGGCAGCCCCTTGCCGTGGTTTCCAGGACTGGCTGGTGTTTGGGACGAAGCGCCCATCACTGTTTCCATTTCGGGCGCCGCGTACTTACAGCTCATTACACGACATGACGCTGACTTACATTTACATTGCTTTCACAGCCCTCGTGCGGCCCCGCACGGTGGATTCTAAAGTAATTTGAAGGTCATCCTTCTTCCAAGGATTATCAGCACTGAGGCCAGTCAACCGGGGGCCAGCAGCCGGGATGCCCTTCATATTACTGGGAGGCACCTAAACATACATGCCCAGCTGGCCCTTCATGACCAGGCAGGATGGTGCTTTTCAGGAATCTAGTAGGGATTCTTTAATGTATATAAGTACGTATCCTCTGCATTAGCCTCCCCTCAGCCTCTGGCAGGACCCGCTCTCACGAGCCAGGTGAGGTGCCCCTGACTAGACGGTCAATTCACAGACCCCGAACTGTTCGCTCTCCCGTGTCAGTCATGCTAAATTGCACCTGTAGGGCACCTCTCCTTTTATAAAGTTCTGTCTCGTACCCCACCTCTCTTAACCCTTGGCCCCCGGGTGTACACAGCCTCTGGTGTGGCAGCCAGTGCCCTGTCTTCTGCGTATCCGCGGAAGAATATGGATTTCTTCCCTCCAACCACTGGGCTTTGCAGAGAATCGGCGGCCGTCACCAGAGCTGCTCGAGAAGGAGGCTTGGCACCGCACCGGGGGGCCTCCAGGATGGTCCGCGTCCTACAAGAAGCTTAGCTCCTCCCGCCTGCCGGTCTCCCAGCCGAGGGAGCCACGGGCTGTTCCTGATGTGATGTCCCATCATCCGTGCGCCCCTGAAAAGCATAAAAGCGCGTCTTCCTTTCCGTCTGGTCATGTGTGTCAGCTCTTTGCTCGGGCTCCCAGCTGAGGTCTGAGTCCGGGGCGTTTTTCCTTCCTTCCAGACAGCTGCGAGATGAAGAGACACCCGAGGACTTCTTCTACTTCATTGATTTTCAGAGACACAACGCTGAGATTGCAGCTTTCCATCTGGACAGGTAGGGTCTGGCCCCCGGGAGGCGGCGCTGACTGTGGAGGCTAATCCCCAGAGGGCGCCCCAGGGAGACGCTGCCCCCCCACCAACTTCTTCCTGGCACTTCATCTTCTTCGTGGGTCCCAACACCTTCAAATCCAACACGACCCATCCAACCCCGTGGATCGAAAATCACAAGGCCTTTTTATTTATTTATTTATTTATTTATTTATTTTTGTCTGTTGGGCCTTTGTTGCTGCGCGCTGGCTTTCTCTAATTGCAGCGAGAGGGGGCCTCTCAATGTGGTGGCTTCTCTTGTTGTGGAGCACGGGCTCTAGGCGTGTGGGTTTCAGTAGTCGCAGCTCACGGGCTCAGTAGCTGTGGCTTGCGGGCTCTAAGGCACGCAGGCTCAGTAGTCGTGGCGCACGGGCTCAGTAGTCGCGGCTCACGGGCTCAGTAGCTGTGGCTCACGGGCTCTAAGGCACACAGGCTCAGTAGTTGTGGCGCACGGGCTCAGTAGTTGCGGCTCACGGGCTCAGTAGTTGTGGCTCGCGGGCTCTAATGCACGCAGGCTCAGTAGTTGTGGCGCACGGGCTTAGCTGCTCCGCGGCATGTGGGACCTTCCCAGAGCAGGGTTCGAACCCATGTCCCCTGCATTGGCAGGCGGATTCTTCACCACGGCGCCACCAGGGAAGCCCCACAAGGGCTTTTAATGTAATGAAAAGAGTCACTTAGTAAGAAAACTAACCCTGCCAGACTGCCCAAGCTACACCTGAACCTGACATTATGATTTGGCTCAAGTTTCCTGCCCTGAAAGTGGGGAGAATGTGCCCACGGCCATTTCCCCAAAGGGTCTCAAGATTACGATATTAAAAGGTGAGAGCACCTGCCTCAATTTCCTCGTTCCCTCTGATTGGCTGTCATTGCTACTCGAGGTGCGGTCTGGGGACCAGCAGCCTGGCCACCCCCGGGAGCTCTTCAGAAATGCAGACTCTCGGCCTCAGCCTGGACCCACTGACTCAGAGCTGCATCTGAACAAGATCGCGGGTGACTCATGTGCACATTGGAGCGTGAGAAGCGCTGAGCTAGGACACAGCTTGGAGGGTGGAAGCTTTGCCCAGGAGGCCTCATGGGATAAGAATTCCTTTCCCCCCGCTTCTCCCAGCCCCTTAGATGCAGGCTTGCCCTCAGCCCGGTCAGCTCTGCACTGAGGAGACCCCCGCCCTCGGCTGGGTGTGGTCAGAAGGCCGGTCCATTTCTTTTCGTTTTTCTTTTTCTTTTTGGATCCTGCCGCTTGCCTTGCGGGCAGGATCTTAGTTCCCCGACCAGGGATCGAACCCGTGCCCTCTGCAGTGTTAGCGCGGAGTCCTAACCACTGGACCGCCAGGGAATTCGCAGCAGGTCCATTTCTAATGGGCGATCATCCCCCAGGTCTGAACTGGGCTCCCCCTCTTTCAGGATTCTGGACTTCCGACGGGTACCACCGACCGTAGGGAGGCTAGTCAACGTCACCAAGGAAATCCTTGAGGTCACCAAGAACGAAATCCTGCAGAGTGTTTTCTTTATCTCTCCAGGTAGGCTTCTGGCCAAAGCAACGCTCTGGGTCTGAGAACGTGGGTGGCCAGTGTGGCCTGACCTCCTGCTGGTGGCCCCATCCCCTATCAGGTGGCTACATGCTGCCATCAGACACTCGCACCCTGGGCCACCCGGGCGCCACACAAGGTGACCTGGGGATGGGAGACGGCTGGACGAGAGACGCTCACCAGCCTGGGCCCTGAACTCTGATGCCGGCCGCCCCCAAATCAGATGCCACCCATCCGAACAAAGGCCGGGTTGGTCGCGTGGGCACGATGCAGCGAGGCTGGTCCCACACTGTCTCTGCTCTGAGACGTTGGAGAGCTGGTCCCCAGGATGCTCCGTTTAACAGCATCCACGAGCCCCTACATCGGGAAAAGGCGGTGTTTTCTTCTTCCCCCGCCCCGAGCCGCGGGTCCAGGGTTTCCCTTCCCTCCTCATGGATGTCCTGGGGCAGGAGGGTGGCGTGCGCCCTCCTCTTACTGATCTCCTTCTCCGCCTCCAGCCAGCAACGTGTGTTTCTTCGCCAAGTGCCCATACTTGTGCAAGACGGAGTACGCCGTGTGCGGCAACCCACACCTGCTGGAGGGCTCCCTGTCCGCCTTCCTGCCGTCCCTCAACTTGGCCCCCCGGCTGTCCATCCCCAGCCCCTGGATCCGCTCCTACTCGCTGGCGGGCAAAGAGGAGTGAGTGGGCCCCCGGACCAAGGACATTCTCGCCTGGCTTGGGGAGCCCTGACGCTGCCTCAGTCCTCCTCTGCCTCGTCTCACGCGGATCCTGGTGTCCGTTCTGTCCCTTTCCTTCATGCGTTTGGTTATAAAGAGCCCACTGCGTACCCAGCACTAGATGCTGGGGGAGACAGAAAGGACAGACCTGGGCTGCTGTCCCTTCAAGCAGCTCTGCTTACCGTCTGCCACCCCGCTGGCAGACGGTAGCCAGGTCGGGAGAACGCAGTGCCCGCCTGTTGTCCCGCAGAGATGCCCGCGGAGAGGCCCGGGAGGGACCGGGGGCACAGGGGCGGGGGAGGGCGCCTTGCCGTCCGTGCTTCTGCAGCCCAGGCCCTCTTCCCGCCTCAGGTGGGAAGTGAACCCTCTTTACTGCGACACGGTGAAGCAGGTCTACCCGCACAGCAGCAGCGGCCGTCTCCTCGACATCATCGACATGGCCATCTTCGACTTCCTGACGGGTGGGTGCTGCCCGTGGGGCCCGGCGGGGCGGGGAGCCTGCGGCCCAGGCCGCTAGGCCTCGATAGCCTCGCGCCATCCACGGGCTCCCGGGGGTAGAGGCCGCGGGGACAGGCGTGAGCGGCCCCTCCTGCTAGGCGGCTGCGGGGAGGTGCGCGGCGGTGCGGCCCGGGGACGGCTCGGCAGGAGCGGGGCCGCTATGCGCCCTGGAGCCCGCGGCCGCCTGAGCAGGGGCGCCGGGAGAAGCCCCCCCTGGACAGCAGCTCACGCCGGCGCTGTGCCTGCCTGGCTCCCTCTGTGACCCCCCGGCCACCCTGGGGCCGCGACAGCCGGCGGCCCGGTTCCGACTGCGGCGGCCTCCGTGCCCCGCGGGGCTCACAGGGCGGGAGCCCGCACCCACGCCTCGCCTCCCCCACAGGAAACATGGACCGGCACCACTACGAGACGTTCACCAAATTTGGGGACGACGGGTTCCTGATCCACCTGGACAACGCCCGGGGGTGAGCGCCCCCACGGTCCCCTCCCGGAGGCCCAGCGCACGGCTCGTCCTCGGGCTTGGCCTTGGCCCACTGCGACCGCTGAACAGACGAACGAACGGATGCTTGCTTTTGCCAGCTGTGGACAGAGGCTCTCGGGACCGGACGGAGGAGAAGGGCTGGAGGGGCAGCCGCCGTGATCCCTGGCATTTTACCCAAAGCCGGGATTCGAAAACGGCAGAGGGGGAGGCGGGAGGAAGCGCTGACGCAGGAGGTGGTGCCCGCCCCCCAGCGCCGCCGTGAAAGCCCGTCTCTCCTCCCTGCAGGTTTGGACGGCACTCCCGCGACGAGATCTCCATCCTCTCGCCACTCTCCCAGTGCTGCCGGTGAGCTTTCCGTTCCGGGACGCGTCATAGCTGTGACGCGTCCTGCTCGGCCACCCAGCTGCGCAGGTCTGCAGCAGTTTTCACTGGCCGAGGACGTGGGTGGGCAGAACGACAGGAACCACCTCATTCCTTGTGCGACAAGCACAGCACTGTCCCCTCCCAGCACTTCTCACACCTTCATCTCTCAGCAGATGACTTAGGATCTAATCTTTTAAAACCTCTCGGTCGGGCTTCCCTGGTGGCGCAGTGGTTGAGAATCCGCCTGCCAATGCAGGAGACACGGGTTCGTGCCCTGGTCCGGGAAGATCCCACATGCCGCGGAGCAACTAAGCCCGTGAGCCATGGCTGCTAGGCCTGCGCGTCCGGAGCCTATGCTTCGCAAAGGGAGAGGCCACAACAGTGAGAGGCCCGCATACCGCAAAAAAAAAAAAAAAAAAAAAAAAAAACCTCTCGGTCGCCCGCTTTAATAACACACTCAGATCATCACTCATTTTTCGAAGAGCCCGACGGCCTCTGACAGGACTAACCAGACCTCTGCTGCGGCCCGCACGCACGTACGCGCCTCAGTGTTACTGCCTGATCACCAACTAGGCAAAATCCCGACTGAGGTCCCACAAACTCACGTCACATCAAAGGAGGTACCCAGGCCTCTGCCTGGCCAACACTTCTCCAGAGTGTCCACCCTGCTTCTACAGGCCTCTCTGGTGTTGCGGCCGAGCTGCTCAAGATCGGGCACCTGCTCGGCTGCAGTGTCCGGAGCTAATCAGAAACACGGGGTCCACACATAGCAAAACGGTCTCTATTTCCAGCTGGAAAACTCAGAGCAGAGCCCGAACTTTCTCCACTTCTTGGGGTAACTTACGTGTGCCTCCCTCCCTACCCGCTCCCTCTCCTCCTGAGTAGGAAAGGCAGGGGTTGTGTACGACAATGCGTGGACACCTAAGCTGCTTACACATCTGAGTCCGAGTCACATTCCCACATTAAAAAAAAAACCAAAATCCTAAAGGCAAGGTTGGCCCTACCCCATTTCCATCCCCGACTTTAGCACGTGACACCGAGAAATCAGAATTACAAAGTCGAGCAGAAACAACCTGGAGCCCAGCAGTACCCGCAGCCTCTGAGACGGCAGACATCTTCATCATTTCACCTACTGGAAACTTCTCTCGTTAGCTTTCAATTCCCTTGAGAAGTCATTATCACACAGCACTTCTGTTTGGATTCCCCAAGGAGCAGCTGGTGTGTGTGGCGTCACAGCCGTTAGCGTACAGATGCTTGGCAGGACGACGGGGCCAAGGACCGCAAAGTCCTAGCCGTCACCCTTCATCCGTTCCCTTCTTACCGGGTTTGCATTAAGACGTGCCTGAGAAGACACTGGGGGCGAAGGCTCTCCAGACGTCAGCCCCCACCACCGTCGGCGGGGAAGGAAGTAAGTTCGAGCAGTTTCCTTCTTTCCGTTCACTTACTTGGTCCCCTGGCTTTGTCCTTCCAGAATAAAAAGGCAAACACTCTCGCGCCTGCAGCTGCTGGCCCGAGCCGACTACAGGCTCAGCGACGTAATGAGGGAGTCGCTGCGGGAAGACCCGCTCACGCCTGTGCTCGCGGAGCCGCACCTCCTCGCCCTGGACCGCAGGCTCCAGACCGTCCTCAGGACCGTGCGGGGCTGCATAGAGGCCCACGGAGAGCACAGCGTTGTAGCCAACCGCCCCACGGGCCAGTCGGCCCCAGACTCTGGCCCCAGCTAGGGGCTGGACGAGTCCAACCTCGGAAACTACGCCTGGAGCCCGCCATGGGCTCTGGAGTGTGGACCACGGTGTCCTGGCAGGCCCCGGCCAGGCTGGGGCCTGGTCAGGAGCTCACGAAGCAGGCAGGGCACTGGGGTGACTCCAAAAGAGCAAGGGAAGTGGGAGGCACTGCACTTTCCCCCCTGGAGCCCGGCCCTGGCCCCCTCTTTCCCCGGGAGCTCTGCTTCAAGGCCACAGAGCACCTGCCAAGCCCACTGGGGAATCCGGACAGGGACGGCCTGGAAGCCTGGCTCCCAGGAGAGAGCGTTAACTGTAACAAATAAAATTACAGGCCGTCAGATGGACACACCCAGATCTTTATTACATCTACAAGGATACTTCCCGATCCAGATTAATAAACATCTGGCATCTCACAAGCAGACCAAAAAAAACCCACAAACCTAAATATGGTAACCCCAACAGGTTCAAAGTAGTCTGTCTGCACACTTTCTATGCATATTCTAAACACTGTGGCCCAGTCTGAACGCACTAATCCCTACTGACTGGTCCTAATTTCTCAGAAGTGTTATTATTACAAGAGGTGAAAATAACATAGGGATTTGCTCAGAGTATCAGGAAAGGGATATTTCAATCGGGGAGTAAACATCAATTGAAATAACATCAAATCTGTCAAAGCTAGCATCCAGTAACAACAGAGGGCAAAACAAGGGTGGCCCTGTAGGTGGGACAGCGCAAGAATGGGTCCAGCAGGTACATGAGCCTGGACTAAGACGGCAGAACAGCCAGGGCCGACCGGAGCCCACCAGTGACAGTCCTCCTTCCCCTAAGATTCAGGAATTGCCCCCCCCCCACCCCCAAGAGGAGCAAGGCTGCCTGGAGAAGTCTGACACTCTGGATGCCACTCCCCGCCACTGCTCACTCAGAAAGGACTAAGTCAAGTTTACTTTCCAAGCCTCCCTCCAAAGTGGGCATCTCAGGGGTTTCCTGTCTCTTCAGCCTCCTCCCTGCTGACCTGCTCGTGTCTGAATAGGAGGCTTTGTTTCTTATTCAACAATCCACGAAAACACACAGGATAGTCGTGTATTCACATTAATCACTCAGCAAATAAAAACGGCTGATTTCATCAGCTCAGCTTTTCTGGTACAGGCCAGAGGCGCAAACACTAGTACAAGCGGGGTGGGAAGAAGCTGTCGCTAAAGTGGGTATCGGGTCAAGATGCCTCTAGGCGTCACCCAAGACTTCGGCCGTGTGCCCAGAGACAGAGGTGCTTCTGGCCCACCCTGGCCCCCCCCATTACTGGTACACTGCCCCGAACCTAGGTCCCGATGATACTAACATCACTCCCATTCGCGGAGCTCCTTCTCCACGTGCGAAAATCAAACGCGGGCTTCCAATCCTCCCCGACAGACAGAATCCCTGACCCCCAACGTACCTCCAAGAAAACCAAGGCTCAGGAAGGTTCGCTAAAATTATGCAACTTAATGACTCAAAACTATCCCAAAGCGTTCTTTCTGCTGTAACACAAAAACTCAACAGTATCTCACCCAATTTATGAAGTTGTATTTCTTGGCTTTACAACAAAAATCAGTCTTCAATAGAGGAACCTTAATCCCAGAGCCTTGTGTTACTGAGGCATCTCTACTGCTGCTCAAGGCCTCCCACTTCACAGATGGTTTCTTCTACTTCAAGCCTACACTTCCTCTTGGAGGGGGAGCCAGGTAATTACACACAGCAGAAGGAGAGGAGCATATTCAGGCGAAGGTGTTCAGAGACTAGCACAAGATGGTCTGAAATTCCAAGCTGCAGAGGCTCAGGAAGGCAGGCCCAGCCCCACCTCGACCCTGCCTCTTCCGCAACAACAGACTAGTTTTCTGACGGCCTATAATAAAAATGCTGGCGTACTTTGCAGACTGAGCGTAAGAGAACTGAGCTTGACCACAGTATGTCGCGTACCTAGATAACTCATTATTCACCCATCCGTTAGTTTTTCACTAATACCAAAATTAAGCCTCTACCATTTGTCAAAATTACCAGAAAACGAAAGACCCCAGTCTTAGAACTATCAATTTCTTCCAACACGCTCATTTTGGACCACTGTTCAATTTTCCACGACATAAAAACTCTCCTGTCTCTATGTAAGAACTTTTCATGTTTTCCTGTCAGTACTACTGACAGCAAACTAAAAAATGAAAGGGAACGGGCAGCCCACGAGCTGGTGGAGAAAGGGGTCTGGAGGAACTCACTTAGCCTCCCCCAAAGTCAGGAGGACAATCTGAGTCTGAAGACGGTAAAAAGGGTAGTTGCTTCTCTTATCTGTGGTAGTTTTATGGTTGATGAGGTCACCAAGGACACGGAATTAGCGGAGACAACCATCTGCCCCTAGAGGAGATAGAGGGCTGTAGGTTCCCGTGAGCCTCTGGTGACATTCCTGTTGCCCAACCAGTACACGATCTCGACTCCTGTGTTACGGTGGTCGCAGACACCCCAGTCAGTCTCCACTGTTGCTTCACGAACACTGAGCTCGGCCAACGGCGCTGCCGCTCACGCCTGAGACAAGCCGGCTAACACACAACCCTCTAGAGACCCACCACAGCCTTCTCGCCCTCGGGACCCCAGGCCGGGACAGGAGCAGTCCTCTGGGGGCCGCTTTGAACAGAGAAATCACAAACGGGAAGTACAAAAATGCAAAAAGTGGCACGAAGTACACCAAAACAAGGGCACCTGATTTCAGCTGAAACTAGAAGGCAGAGCGTGCCTGGTCTGACCTCCGCCAGGCACTCGCGTGTCAGGAGACGCGCGCCCCTCTCCACTCAAGTCCGGGAATGACCGTGACAGTGCCGGGAGTGCTGATTTGGGGGTTACAAATGAATTTCAGCAAGCACGCAAAATTGCAAAGTTCGCCAATACAGCATCCGCGAACAATGCGGACCAACTCCCACTTTGAGGCTGACAGCAAGGATGCTAAAAAGCCCTCCATCTAGTGGCGACTTAGAAAAAAGCCACAAAGCTACTTAAGCTACACTGGCAGAGCTTTCGCAAAACGAAAAAATTCTGCTCATTAGTGGTTTGGGCTTTTAGGCGGCATCAGGACGAAGTCACGGCTCTGGACTTCTGTCAGTACACACATTTTACCTTTATACGTACACAGTAACACTGACTGACTGCTGCGTGAAACTCCTTAGGGTACGAAGGGAGAGAGTTACCGTTCTCCCTTTTATGTTCTCCTCTCCACAGTCCTTACTGGTGGCTATTATGATGGCCATCGACACGCTGCTTCTCCAGGTTGCTTTAGTTTTAGCCCATCTAGAAATACACTGCCAGCGCCTAACAAAAATACAAAAAGGGTTCATCTGTGGCTGGAGATAAAGCAATATTAAGAAAACTAACATCATACTACTTCAATTTTATGCTGTCAATATTTAAGTCATTAAAATACAAAAAGGGATTTCATGTAAGCCAGTGTTTTAGAGGGAAAATTAAACTACAACCAGTACAGTCAACCCAGGAAAATTTTCTTCAATTATATTCTGCTGGGACTCAAAAGGTTCCAACTCCAGGGGCTTCCCTGGTGGTGCAGTGGTTGGGAGTCCGCCTGCCGATGCAGGGGACACAGGTTTGTGCCCCGGTCTGGGAGGAGCCCACATGCCGCGGAGAGGCTGGGCACGTGAGCCTGTGCTCCGCAACGGGAGGTTCCAACTCCAGCACGTTGAGGGAGGGGATTACTGAATCTGGACAAAGTGCATGTGTTACAAAGCAGCACAACTTAAGCAATGTTCTAGGCAATACAACATTATCTCCAACTTCACCAGACATAAAGAAATTAATTCCAATATGCTAATGAATTCAATTTAATCGCCTCCGCCTCAGAAATCTGAGAAATAAATGTTAGAAACGACTTTATATGTATGCAAAATATAGAAACATACCTAAATATATGAATTTCTCATATTAAATTTAAACCAAAGAGTATGCTGACCTAGAAATGACATCCCCCATTAAGTCTGGGGAAGTTCCAAAGCCAGAGAACCAGTCTACCCTCAATAAAAAGGAAATCTCTGACCTCTGATTTAATGTTTTCCTCCCATTGCTCAGTACAGTTCTGCTACATCTCAATTACCCTTAAAGAAAGGTTTTTAGATTCATTCTTTGACAAACTGAATCGGAAAACACCGAAAACAAACATATTACTCTTTCAAAACACTGATCCCCTAATTCACTCTCGAGTTTCATTCGTGCCCACCGGATTAGCAGCTGAGAAGCAAAGGAGAAAGGGAAGAAAAACTGATTCGTTAGAGAATTAAATTATTTAATCTTTTTTATTACTTGACCTACCATTAAGACAATCTATAACAAAAAGAAGAGGGTATATTAGCACACACAATATAATCACACTAGTGACCAGGAAACAATACAAAACGGTCCTTTGGCCATTTATGCTTTATAGAGCAGTGGAGTTCATAAACCCACTTACCAAGCCCAGAAATAAGGGCGTCTAAAGCCCTGATATCCACTGAGACAAATGATGCCAATCGTGATTTCTCACATAGACTGCACAAAGATAAGGCTTTAAATGTGATCATTTTTAAATTCAGACTTAATTTTCTTAGATTAAAAACTACAAAAGGGAGTAAACAGCAAAGCCAAATGACTTAAGAACAAAACTCATTTAGAAATCATTGTTATGAATCTAAATATACATGAGCATGATTATATACATATATGAACTCTGCAAATTTATGGCATTCTAAATAATTTAGTTAAGTACAGTTTTGGCATTTAAACAAAGATCAAATCAAGCTTTAAGCTAATAACATAATTTTTATTTTTAATCTTTTAAATATAAAAAGCTAAACACAAAATACAGACCAGAAAATCCTCATTTAGTAAAGATTATTTTGAAAAATAAAAAATTTGAAATAAGGTGGCTTTCTATCCCACACTAAAATGTAAATAAAATCTCTTTCCCAGATTTATACTCCAAACTTAGTAACAACCCAAAAGCTGTTCTAATCTATGAAAAAAATTTACCATGACCAATTTAAATTACCTGGGAAAGGGGAAGGAGAGGGGATTAAAAATCAGAGCCAGATGCACACAGATGGAAAAAAACGCTTGCAGTCACCCCTAATATAACCCTATATACTATATAAATCACAATGCAAATAAAAGCGCCTACATTATAGAACGGTGAAATTCTGTTTCAAAAAATAACAATAATAAAAGTAAACAGTTGTGTATCATTGGTGCACATGGAATAACGTAACAACACATAACCTTGATAAGGCTGAAAAATACTGAAATACAGTTAAGACTCAAAACACACGTTTACACAAAAAAGTTTGCCAGAGAAATAAGGTGGTAGATAGGAAAGCAGAACTTTTCAATAGGATGGCCTTTTAGACCAATTTGAAACACAGACACATCCTACCCCAGCCCCCCAAAAATTCTAGTTGATGTAAAAAGGGGAGGGAAAGGTTAAAGCAAAGTAAAAAACTTCTTCCCAAATCTCCTGCCCCAGTGAATTTAGTGGGGCAAAGCTCCCAACACTGAACTTTGTCCAACTGCCATTTCTCCCTTTAGCAATCCCACCTCCTCCATTTTTCAGTTACGACATTTAGTCTGTCTATTCCCAGTAAATCCAATCTCCTGGAATCAGTGCTTAAAGAGCATAAGAGATTATTATCCTGGACTCAACTGAAGGATATACATTAACCCAAAACTCTAAGTTAACAACCAAGAGTGCAGACCTCAAATTCTTATTCTCAATTCAGCATCTGGTGATCAACATTTGGCACTAGCTGGATAAATGACGGTGTAAAATCAGAATTTGTGAGCTGAGGCAGATGTAGTTAAATCATTACCCAATATTTGCAGCTTATGATTTGGTGTGAACCTCAAAAGGCAGGTAGATATAGAGAGCCACACCTCAACATATTTTAGAATTGGAGAGGAAACATTAAGAACAAGATATAAACAAAACCAGGCAAAGTCGCCTGACAAATAAAAATTCTTGTTAAAAAGAAAAAAAAAAGAACTGATCATTTCCACGTGATAATTAGCAAAAATGGGCATTTTTCCACCCCTTAAACTAGTTTAAATACAGGAAGATGTCTTTCTACTATACTAAGATTTTTCTTTATGTTTTTCCTAATCCTCAGAGCTTAATGAGAAATCGTTTATTCTATAAAGAAACATAGCATATATGGCCACAGTCTAGAATCTGCTTATGATAACAGGAAACTTCTGTCACTTGAAAGGCAATCTTGCACGGTTACATCGTGACTCTATGGGAACTCATGTGGCGCAGGGTCTGCCCTCACCAGAAAGCATGGCACGCGCGGCCCAGGGTGAACACTAACACTGCACAGAGAGAAGCAGGAACAGCCAAGTCTCCACAGAACTCTTTCTATTTATTTAACTGTGTATGAGCACTCAGTTAATGCTCCAAAATAAAAACGGTGCAATAAGAGCAACTTTTAAGAGAAACCGACAAGAAGCTGCGATGCCAGTGGCCACGTGGCACTGCAAAGAGGGGCCAGAGAGCAGTCTGCGTGGGGAAGCCTGGACAGGGAGAGGTGGAAGGGAGGCACGGGAAGCGGGTTTCAGACGGACAAGGACACAAAACTGTTGTACTGCTGGATGTTCCGTTTGAGGATGTCCGAGCACGGGCCAAGAACACGTTCAAACCTCGGGCGGTCCAGCTTGACGCACTTCAGCGGCCCACGGGCAACCACGGTGGCAGCGCGAGGACGATTCATCAGCAGCGCGATTTCGCCTGGAGGAGGGGAAAGGCCTGAGCGTAGGCTAGCTCCCTCAGAAACGTCTTCTAAGGGGCGCCCTCCAGGAAAAAGAAAACCCTCATTTTTCCTCCTAGTAACTCAGCACAGGCCACACTACATCTGCACCTCAGGAAAAAACCAACTGACAGATATGAGACAATCAATAACTTAATTATTAACTGAGTCAAGGTCAAAATCTCACACTACTTCTCTGAGAGCCGAAAAACTAAAATTCAGGAGAAGAAAAGACAACGTTATGAAAGACCATGCTAGCTCACTGAGAAGTGACTTACAGAAACTACGTGTTTATCATGAGGAGATCCACATACCAAAATAATCCGAAGGCCCCAATCTTCCCACTTCAACAAATTCTTCATTTTCTGAACGACGCTGTAGCACAGCAGCTGAACCCTATAACAAAATCACCAAAAAGCAAAACACACATTAATACCTTCAAATCCTGGGTGGCATTTTAAATATCCTATGCGATTTTAGCTACTCTACAAAAAAAAAAAAAAAAAAAAAAAGGATTCAGCAGTTATTTCAATTCCTCTGTGTTCATGTGATAAAAGGTAATTGAAAAGAGTCGCTACAGGCTTGATCCTTATTTACCCCAGCAGTTCCTAAGAGGTACTTCTCATCACACAGAGGTACTTCGAGAGTTCAGACTCAGGTTAGCAAACTGTAAAAGGAGGGCCAAATCCAAAAGCTCACTGCTTTTATAAATAAAATTTTATAGGAACAATACACCAATTCATTTAGATACTGTCCATGGCTGCTTTCCCACTATGACAAGAGTTGAGTCTGCAACAGAAACACTATGGCTCATAAATGCCTAAATTACTTACTGTCTGGCCCTTTACAGAAAGAGTTCCTCGACCCCTGGTTTAAACAACACCGATTAGCATCTACTGAGCCACATTCACAGCGAATCTGCTCTGTGGATCTCCTTGGCTGGCACGAGTATCTGCTATACATTTCCATAGATTGTGACGATATAAAACATGGTTAACATTTAGAATTTAAATACCTGCCTTTGATCCTTGTTTGCCAAACTAGCCCAAATGCATAATTTTAACAAGAACGGTGCAGTACATCACAGCCTGTGTGCTAAATGGCTGAGTTCTGTTTGGCTTCTGTGAGGAGAATTAATTCGAGTAGGTCAGAATTCGGCTATTACTTCATGCAAAGCCCTCATTTAAAATGTGGTGGCCTGGCCGAAAACCGAACAACGACACTTCAAAGGGAACAATAATTTTTTTTTTTTTTTTTTTTTTTTGCTGTACGCAGGCGTCTCACTGTTATGGCCTCTTCCCGTTGCGGAGCGCAGGCGCAGCGGCCACAGCTCACGGGCCCAGCCGCTCTGCGGCACGTGGGATCTTCCCGGACCGGGGCACGAACTCACGTCCCCTGAATCGGCAGGCGGACTCTCAACCGCTGTGCTGCCAGGGAAGCCCGGGAACGATAACTTTTAAATAAAACTGTTTATCTTAAGAACGGTAGCTGTAAACGAGAACTGGTGTCCCCCTTATTCCCCGCCCGGTGCTGCCCCGTCTTTACCTCTAAAATAATGAAGAACTCATCTCCCGGCTCCCCCTGCACCACAATCTTCTGCCCGTCTTCAAACTGCACTGGTTCCAACGCATCAGCTACCGTGAGACGTTCCCACTTGTCCAGAGATTCTAGAAGGCAGGAATCAAAAGAATTTCTCTGCATTATTTGGTATGGCTAAAAATCTCAACACAAAAGGTATAAAGAAGTCAACCAAAATACTCTAGTAGTGACTCTAATCCAACATGGCACCTGTCTTCAACTACCTCTCGTCTCACCAAGATCCTCCTGTTACTTACAGATGACCCTACAGCTTTCTTTCAATAGCCCAGTGGCCAGGTTAACCTATCCCAACTGCATCCGATGGTACAGGGATAAGAAAAATGTAATCATTAAGTATTCCTAAAGATTGCCATCAATGCAAATCGAACCTACAATTACAGGACCCAAAAGTACTAGTTCCAGGGCTCCCCTGGTGGCACAGTGGTTGAGAGTCCGCCTGCCGATGCAGGGGACGTGGGTTCGTGCCCCGGTCTGGGAGGATCCCACGTGCCGCGGAGCGGCTGGGCCCGTGAGCCATGGCCGCTGGGCCTGCGCGTCCGGAGCCTGTGCCCCGCAACAGGAGAGGCCACGGCAGTGAGAGGCCCGCGTACCGCAAAAAAAAAAAAAAAAAAAAGAAAAAGTACTAGTTCCAGACATTCAGAGAAATAATTTATCAATTTAAATCCTCAGTAGAATTTATTTACAAAACCAACAAGAGTAACTAGAAAATAACTTTTGTTCCCAAAGGCCAAACTAACACCCAAGACACTAAACAAATGTAACCATTTCAGAGAACGGACAAATAAGGGCAAAAAAGTCAATTCACTATAACAAAGCAACGACTCAAGACTATATTACCTTATAAAAATCACTATTTCCC
Organism: Kogia breviceps; assembly: GCF_026419965.1. Lineage (NCBI taxonomy): Eukaryota > Metazoa > Chordata > Mammalia > Artiodactyla > Physeteridae > Kogia > Kogia breviceps. Next base: position 56,024,120 of record NC_081328.1, read on the forward strand.
CTCCCAATGAAGAACAGCTTGTAATAATGTCTCTAAGTCCACATAACAAAATATATAGAAATGCCTCCAATTACCCTACTTTACTCTAAATTTCCCCACACTTGTAGCATTTTTTCAGACAAAGCAAGCAAATGACACCTATTCTTTCTACAGAGGAAATGCATTCTTGGAAATACTCACTTTCCTGAACCAATAAACTCACTGATGGAGCAACAGAGAAACAAGTCCCGGGGGAATAACTGTGAAAGTCCACACTCAGGAGAACACTTCCAGTCTTTCTGTCTCTCCAGGAGGAATAAGTAACACTTATTTCTAATTTAGAGGTCTGTCATATACTAGCAAATTAAACACACTTTAAAATTACTTCTTAGTCAAACTTCAACTCTGCATTCCATGTGGTTTTTGTTACCATTAAAAAAAGAAAAAGAGTTGATAACTGGAGTAATCTTTATGAAATACAATCAGTTTCCTTAAGCATTACTAACACTTCAATTTAACAATTCTCCATGCAATCTTCCAAAACTTACCTAAAATAGACACTTTACTAAGAAACTCCTCATACATCTTGCGTTTTCTCAGCGTGCTTCCCTGTAAATGAAAAAAGAAAGTGTAATTCACATAATGCTGTGGAGTAAGAAATACCGTTTCAAGTAAATGAACAACAACAACAGAGAAGTCAAAGCTTGCTGCTGCTGCTTGATACATGATTGTTTTCCTCCTGTTGAAGACGGTAAGCCCTCTGTTCAGTTCAATCAAAAGCTCTTAGTAACTTGCTCCTAAAGGAAACACCAGGTATATGCCCAAAGAATTCATGAATTAGTGAAATGTCAAAAAAGCAAACAATCAGTTCTCCAAAAAAAAACAAAACAAAAACCCAAGTAATACATGTGACTACAGTTGAATATATTTCCAGCCCAGGGTCCTTTTCCACAACGCTGATCTTCCACAGAAGGAAGGAAATACAACTGCTACCATATAAACAACATCCCATCCTAACAAAAAAAAAGTGCCATTACCCCAAACTAAACCAAAATGTCTTATCTGCAAGGTTTGCTAAATATATCTGGGGGACAGAAAGGGGGAAACATACAGTTCCTCTATAATAAACATCCCTTACACAGTAAATTGCCTTGGCAATTTATATACTTATAAATATATATGTATAATATGTATTTATATTATTTAATATTTATTATATAATATGTATCTATTATATATACATAAGTATGTACACAATAGACATACATATCTCCAATCCCCAGCACAGAAAATTTTCTAAGTATGTCCAACCGCGTACTGTCAAATGGCCAGACATGTAATACACAAATTTAACAAAGCCATTTAAGATGACTAATGCCATTTACTGGGACTTAGACACCCAAGCTACTCCATACATTTGTCAGAAAGTTCTCATAGAGTCTAATTACATCAGCAGAACGTTCCAATGGTTTTATTACTTCGTTTATTCCTTTACAGTGAGAGGGGACATGAAACCTGCATCACTGCTAATAACCGTCTTTCCATTTAGAGAAGCTGATGGCTTCTGAGTGGCCTTCAATAACGTCATGCACTCGAAAGCAGCACCTCTCAGGCCAACTGTAATGTGTAAAGATCAGCTAAGGGAAGATGCACTGACTGACAAATGCAGAGATTCCCAAACGTAAGCTGACCACTGCGTATACACCACATTTGTTCCCCATGTTACTTCTGGCCAAAGTTTTGTTCTAAAAGATCACTGTCTCAAACAGTATAATGAATAATGCTAAGTTGGGCTTAATACAAGCATTCAATCGTTAAAAGTAAAAAATATCCTCATTTTAATGTGGTGATACTATTTAAACATTAGTTACACAGCCTGGATTGTAAGCCACACTCCCAAACCCATGTATCTTACCATAAGGATTCTTCTATAGCTGTCTCGGTCGATACCCCACAATTTCACATTTGTCTTTGCCTTGACAGTGGCTGCTCTAGGTGTTCCATAAATCAAAGCAAGTTCCCCAAAGCTCCCTCCTTCCCCAACACTGGTTGCCCACTCATTGTTGACATAGACCTAAAATACAAAAGCATTGTTTTTTTCTACATAGACAGATACATTAAGTATTAAAAACCTGCAAACCGGGCTTCCCTGGTGGCGCAGTGGTTGAGAGTCAGCCTGCCGATGCAGGGGACGCGGGTTCGTGCCCCGGTCCGGGAAGATCCCACGTGCCGCGGAGCAGCTGGGCCCGTGAGCCATGGCTGCTGAGCCTGCGTGTCCGGAGCCTGTGCTCCGCAACGGGAGAGGCCACAACAGTGAGAGGCCCTCGTACCACAGAGAAAAAAAAAAAAAAAAAAAAAAACCCTGCAAACCTTTTTAAGAGGTCAGAATCCTGAACTTTGTTTTAAAAAATAAGATGTGTTACATTTTCGGTACACAACGGAGCAAAACAGCTGACTTCTGACAATGAGTTAATAAGTAAGTTCAGAGTATCTGTAATTTACCTAGTTTAATTATCTGATAAGAAAAAGGTCCTCTCTAAGGACAACCAGGGCAAAAAAAGTGAACTAAGCATCAACATTCGCCGTATATGCATTTACGGAGCACAGTGCCAGGCACTGTGCTAAGCAAGCACTTTACCTGCAGGAGGTACTGAGTTTTCTAATAATCTTATGGGAGCAACAAGACTTCCAGAACCAAGAAAGCTGCACCAAGTCTCCCAGCTCACGACCAGTCTAGACTCTGACTCCTGTCTTATTCCACAGCATACACACACGCCTTAACCACTAATCTAGAAAAAGTTCTGAACTGTAGGTCTAGCTAAAGAAATTACCTTTAGAAAGTATCTGTGTCAGTAAAATATTTGGCAAAAGGAATCGAACATACAAGGATGTAACAGCCCTTCAGAAACTCTTAGAAGCAATAAATATCAGCAAGTTGACTTTTAAGATTATCAACATATTTTTGCAATTATTAAATCTTACATCCGTCTCTCCTTGATCAATCACATAGAAGTTATCCCCTTCATCACCTAAAAGCGAGGAGAGTAAAAAAAGTTAGAAGCATATTAATTAAAGAAGCACAAATCAAACCAAATTAATATAAAATAATGAACTTATGGTAGAGAGGTGCTGTGAGAGAAGAGTATATTACAAATTAACAGAACCTTTCAAGAAAAAAAGTCCAGCAATTTATTTTAAGTCATAAAACTGATCGAGTTTTTAGTCATCTCGTGGCGAAGAATACCTCCGGTTAAAAAAAAAAAAAAAAAAAAAGCCACTTCTCTGTACAAACACATTAAACGCTACATCATCTATAACAACAACAAAACAAGAAACAACTCAAATAGTAAGCAACAAATATCAGACTGTCACTAAACAAGAAAATATATGGATTATGAAGACCCATGAAAATATCGAGAGTAAATAAGAAAGGAAAAAAGAAAGGACACTAAAAGATGAGATCCATGTTACTATATGTGGTCAAAAAAGGTAAGAATCAGTAGAAGGCATAGAACCTTATAAAGAGATGGGCTAGATGATGAAGAATATAAGTGTTTTGCTTATTTTCTACTTTGTTTTACTTTGTAAGTGGTTTATAATCAATATAAAGGATATATGAAATATGTGTGGTTCTGGAATTCCATACAAAGTAAAAATGCATAAAGTAAAAATGCATAAATTCCCTTTAACAGTTACCATAAACAAGACTATATCAGATGTCAGGGAAATATTAGTCCCTTAGGCAAAGTGTGCCTTTCAGCTCAGAAGATTTTAATTAAAAGAAATAAGAAAATCCGGTAGTATAACAGAAGGAAAATGGTAGGCTTAAAGAGGAAAACAAACTTCAATAATAATAGTGCGTGCCATAAAAGCAGCAACCCTTACCTTGCTGAATAACAGTCTCTCCAGCAATAAAGGAAACCGGAAACATGGCATCAAAAATATCACTGCAAGGGAGAGAAGGCCTCGTGTTACATTTCATGTGCTGCTTCTGTGGATTTCAAACATTAACCTTAGAGTTAAAGCTCCCAGATTTTCAGCCTGGATTGTTATCAGGTGAACAATTACTAAGAGCCTTAAAACTTGCAACAGTGATGAGACTAGTTTGGGACACCAACTGTACTGGGAAAATAGTATAACAAAGTACCTGTACCTACCTTCTCTCATTATCGTCAAGATGTGAAAACAGTACATTCTTTTCGATGGCTTTGGCTAAAGCAGCCATTGTCTTATAATCTTTTGGTATAACCTAAGAAAGAACAGAAAGTCAACATGACAATTCCATAAACCAAGACCACTTCATGTTTGCAACCTAAATTACAATGAAATGTCAAGCTACGTTACGGTATCTAAACAAGGCTGCTTTGAGTTAAATATTTTCAACACCACACTCTCACACTGTCTTTGATGCACAAAGCACTCAACAAATATTGACTCAATAATCCCCTTTGCCGACATCTGGGCCTGTATTTAAAGGCTAGTATTTGGTTCCTAGTCAACAACTAAAGGAACAAACCGAAATCACCTTGCCCAAGGTGATTAGTGAGGCAAAACTAAGCATTTCATGACAAGTGGTCATTTTCTAAACTGTGATCACGTACTGTTAGTCTCCCAACCTCTTGCGAGCACAATTCTCTTCCCCCTTCAGGCTAACAGCATAACTCGAAATGGCAGACTGGCTCTAAGAGCCAACTGAGACAAATGATGCTTGTGGGGTAAAAGGTTGAAAGCCACAACGTGAATTACAGGATGTCAAGAAACTGACCCCATGATTCAAGAGAAAAAGGAGTACTGCCTGCTCTTCTGCTGCAAAACAACAACATGCAAAAGAAAACCCCCAAACTGGCGTGTGCACTGGTTTGTAATTACTGTTAGTTATTTCCTCTGGCGGCAGCTGTTACAGAAACCTGCTCCCCAAGCACCCAGCAACCGTACAGGATGGAGTACGACCCGTCCTGTTTGTGTTTTACTACTCAAAATAGTGCACGCATTCATCAAAGGAGACTGGATGACCACCACGGGGGTCTCAAAACCATCTCCTCAGTGTTCAGATACCAAAACTACCTTCCTAACGTAGGATGCAGCATCTTCCTCCGTGTAGACCTCGGCACTGATGGCACCTCGTCGCCTCCGGCCCTTTACCACTGGGTTGGGTGGAGGAGGAGAGATTTCATCCTCCCTCGAGTCTGCACGAGAGCTAGCTTTCTGCAGATTCTGGATCTGTTTTGCCTCCTCCTGAAAAAGATTATAAGTTTATAAAATGAGACCCTTCAGCACGGTACATTCTTCAGCTGGTATTCTCATACTCCAATGACGGTCCTCTCAGTCACTTCAAATCTCTCCCTCTATTACCAAGGTGAAAGTTAAGGGGCAAAGGTCAATTACAAATGGGGGGGGGGGAATGGAGAGTCAAGCTTGAAAAGAAATACTCTGGAAAGACTTTACTGTTTCTCAGAGGGTAACATATACTATATTTATTAATGAACAAAAGCCACTGGTACAGGGCACGTAACATGCAAATAAAAAATTATACACTCTTGATAATATACCAACAATGATTTGTAATGCACTCAACAGTAATGAACTGCAAACCAAAAGGCTGGGAAATTAGTGTGAGATCCCTGCCCCGCCCAAGAATGCCATCTAGGAATAATCACTCAGGCATAGCAAAGTGATAGAAGAATGTCTAGATTACTGTGTTACTCCATTAATTCAATATGTATTCTCTGGATCTGCCACGCCAAGTCTATACTAGGCAAGGGGAATATAAAAACCAATAGGAGGGCTTCCCTGGTGGTGCAGTGGTTAAGAATCTGCCTGCCAATGCAGGAAACACGGGTTCGAGCCCTGGTCCGGGAAGATCCCATATGCCGCGGAGCAACTATGCCCGTGCACCACAACTACTGAGCCTGTGCCCTAGAGCCTTCGAGCCACAGCTACTGAAGCCCGCGCGCCTAGAGCCCGTGCTCCGCAACAACAGAAGCCACCACAATGAGAAGCCCGCGCACAGCAACGAAGACCCATAAATAACAACGCAGCCATAAATAAATAAATAAATAAATAAATTTATTTTTTTTAAAAAACAAAACACACCAATAGGAGAGAGTCCTGAGCCTGTGGAGCTCATATGCTAGCTGGAGTCTCAGGTATAAAAAAATAATGAAATGTGATGGCAACCTAGAATTTAACTAAGATCGGATGTAACAATACTTCTCCTAACAGAGCAGGAAGCATTCTTTACGGTCAGGGTTGACACTTGAAGTTAAAACATAAAAAAGTTTACCCGCTTTTAAAAACTTATTAAAACAATCCGTTTAAAACTGGTATCAACTACTTAACGTTCTTATTTTTCAGATCTAGGACCTTAAAAAGAAATTCCTCTCAGGTCTTCAGTAAAGAATGAGTTATGGGCTTCCCTGGTGGCGCAGTGGTTGAGAGTCCACCTGCCGATGCAGGGGACGCGGGTTCGTGCCCCGGTCCGGGAAGATCCTACATGCTGCTGAGAGGCTGGGCCTTGAACCATGGCCACTGAGCCTGCGCGTCCGGAGCCTGTGCTCCGCAACGGGAGAGGCCACAACAATAAGAGGCCCGCGTACACCAAAAAAAAAAAAAGAATGAGTTATGCCTGACGTAAAATCAGAATGAAAAATGCCAAGAATGGTGAGCTATTTACATTCTCATTCATCTGACTCACTCTCCATTATTTTTCTAAGCCGTCTTTCAAATTCTAAATGAACTCAGCATTTACTATTTCTGAAAATTTTTTGATAAAAAAGAAACTAAGGAGCTGCCTACTTTTTCTCCTGCATGGTACCCAGCTCTGCATTTGGCACCAAGACAAATAAAAGAACATATAAACGCAGCAAGAAAAGTCTAGAAAGATAACAATCAAGGCATTAATAGTGTTTATCTCTATTACAGACTCATGTTTGATTTTTATTTTATTTTTTGGAGGGAGGAGTTGGCTTTATTTTTCTCACTTCTCTAGATTTTCTAATTTTCAATTAAAAACACAGTAAGAAAAGCCTATAACAAAAACAACCTTAATATATTTGCATATTTAGTTACAAATGCACTTACCTGTTGACCAAATAATCCAGTAAGTCTACTGCCAGGAATTTATGCTAAAATATGCATGTGTGTGAAATGACAGGTGTACAAAGTTATTTATTATATCATTGCTTTTAATAGTAAAACACTGGAAACCACCAAAATGGTCGTCAACATGGTGGTTAAATAAACTGTAGTACATCCATACAATGGAATACCATGCACATGCTGGATAAGAACATGCTGGACATGAATCTGTAACTGCCCATATATTATCCCTGGAACGCAGGCTGCACTCTAGGAAGACAATGAAGTGGGAACAAGACTTTTTATTGTCATATCCTTTTGTACCTGCAGAATTTTGAACCGTGTGCAAATATATAACCGTTTTTTTTTTTAAATACATGTTTAAAGAAAACCCACTTCATTTTCATTCTGGTAATTCCAGTAAACAGGTAAGGTTTTCCCATTCCATATTAACAGAGAACTTTAATACTCAAATCTCCCCAAAGTCTAAAGTTCAAGAGTATAAATGAAAACACAAATTCTATCCCCAAAATCTGCCACTGATATTTCACAAAAATTTCATGGAGAGTTTCACAAATAGTATCTCATTTGGAACTGTCTTCTATCTAACTGAATTTTTGAGACAATTTTGAAGTACCAAAAGCATTTTGATTTTAAGACTGTTCCACGGGTTTTCAGCTCCAATGGCCATCAGCCAGAACCCAATCCTGATGACTCAGAGCCACCACTGAGATCACCGATTTCTATTATACATTTTTATGTCCTTTTTCTTGCTGTTGTCATTCATTCTTCAGTCAGTCTCCTCCCTCCTCAGTTCTCTCACTTATTAAAACAAAAACAGACAAAAGAACCCCTCCCAGTCCACTTACTGTCAATACATCCTAGAGTATTAAGCTCAGATACTGTGCCCACCGCTTACTTAATATGCTTTCAACAACCCTGCCCCTGCCATTCCATCCTTCCCTGTAGGTGAAGTCAACGTCCCGTCCCACGGACTTGGGGCTTGGTATGCGGCTTGTTTTGCCGCGCCACGTCCTCTTGTAAGATCTGACTCTGGCCCCTGCGGCATCTGACCCCCCTCTGCCTTCAGAACAGCGCATGCTTTATATACGGCTGCTCCTTCCACTCGGCTGCAGAACAAGACACATGGAGCCAAGAAGAGAAGATCAGCTGAGCCCACAAGAGCTGCACATGACCAAGAAATTAGGACTTCTGTAGTAAATGACTGAAATTTGGGGGTCGTATGGTACTACAACATAAAGCTACTACCCTGTATGACCACAGCCAAGTTACTTGTTTGCTCTTAGTTTTACCTGCTACCTCTGTAAAACGGTGATAATCAGCAACCTCACACATCTGAAATAATGAGTATGTATGTATGTATGTATGTATGTAAAGTGCTCACACGGTACCTGGCACACAGAAGACACTCCATGGTCGGAGCTATTAAAAGTCCTCTGATCTATCAGACAGGGAGGTTCTAATAAATATATGAAGAAAAGAGGATTCAAATTACAGGTAACAGTCTGAAATAAAATGCAGAAGCTTTCAATGGAGTTTTTTGGTGCATTTCTTATTGAGCAGTTGAGGGTACCAGAAACATGACGCCTGGTTAACACAGGGAAAGAGGTGACAAGAGTGTGACCGTATTTTCACACATATAACCTAACACCTAGTGCACAGAACAATGACCTGTTGAAAAGTTGAAAACCTAGTTACTTGAAAGTCCAGATATTTACATTCAACCCTGGTTAAAGGAATGTATGCAAGTGAACAAAGATCCTTGAATTATAGGAAAGTGTTGAGCTGTGACTTTTATTAAAAGGCAAAGAAGCCAACACACATTCAATTTAAAAATCCCATGTGCGAAGAAACTACTTTAATGATCATTTCTTGTTTTCCCCTTGGTCAGTGCTTAAACAGGGCTATGAGAGTACAGGCTCTGAAATGAGCGCCACACACTCAACACTCCCTATAAAAAGACACACACTTCACATCTCACCGACCTCATCACCTCATCAGATGGCTTCGATTGATGTCCAGAAAAGAGGGATCTCACCTTACAGTGACCAATTTCAGAATCAGGTCTCCAGGAACACACTTCACTTCAAAACAGGGAAGGCCCACAGCAGCCTGGCGCTACAGTATTTCACTATCAGGAAACTGCTTAAATAAGAGAAAACCAGACTTTCTACCACAATTCCAAGACAGCAAGGCTACATTCATCAAGACTGGTTAGTTTTTTGTTGTTGTTTTGGTTTTTTTTAACACCTTTTTATTGGAGTATAATTGCTTTACAATGGTGTGTTAGTTTCTGCTTTACAACAAAGTGAATCCATTATACATATACATATGTTCCCATGTCTCTTCCCTCTTGCATCTCCCTTGTTGTTGTTGTTTTTTGATTAATCTAATCATGGTACTAGATACCAATTTCAACAAACAGCTTTTCAAGAAAACAGGAGAAAATTCCTGATCACTGAGCCACCCGAACATTTTTTAAACATTAGTAAAACAGACTCTTTTACTAGTAAATTATGCTGGTTAAGAAACTGTCCAAACCAGTGGGATATATTACAAACAGTTCTGCAATACAATTAGATAATTAACAATGATATACCTAAGAAAATGCCTCCCAGCTGGTTCACAATTATGAACCACATCAAAACTTCAATATGCTTAAGAAAACCTGTAAATTTATCTCGCTGAATCTCAGAAGCAAATCAAACAAACTACTCAAAACATTTAACCATCCAAACTTTCTCATTCATCATTTTTTGAGGGAAGTGAACTGAAGCATGAACCTTGATGAAAAATGATCATTTTGCTTAGAAAAGCACACACCACGTGCTTAGGTCCCCCGACAAAGAGAACGAGCATGAGCCACGTCGACTAAAAACTGCACTAATTTTTTTTCAAGAGCAAACAAATCCTGACCAACACTGTGAAGTAAAATTTTGACAACCACCAATCTTGCTCTCTCTGCTCTAGAGTCGATTCACCTGAGACATATTCTACAGTAAAACACACTTCACTAATTCGGAGTTTCTGAAACATCAGTCACAAGCTAGACTCAACTGTTTCATTACAGTGATTCAAAAGGTGGGATAAAACGTATAAGTTCACTTGCTTTGCTGAAGAAAAAAGCATTAAATGCTTTCAAGTACTGGAGAATTTCTCACTTCATACCACCGCTGTACTACTTTTTAAAAAAATTTTACTGGAATATAGCTGATTTACAATGTTGTGTTAGTTTCTGCTATACAGCGCCATACTACTTCTGATCAGCTGTTATCTAGTCAGTTATTTCATTTAGTCAGTTTTATGTACTAATTAAAATACTTGCAAGGAACTATGTTTGGAAAACAAAAACCTGTTAGCCAAGTAAACTTAGCATACAGATTGGTTTTGATAAATTCTACTGATTACAAAGTTAAAAATTACTTCAAGTGCGTTAACTACATTTCTTTTCTGAAGTTCTATTTTAGATGATGATGATGATTATAAATTATCACTTGGCCAGAATTCCTTTTCTTCCAAAAGATACAAATCAGCGACACTCTACAGCATCCCCTTTAACAATCGCCAGGGTCATCTCATGCCCCGCCCCATTTATTTTTACCTTCTCCAGCCTCTCGAAGTATTCCCTGAGGAATGCCATGGGCCTCTCGGGCCGCGCGGTGCACAACTGCACGATGGAGTCCTTGAGCAGGGCCTGGATGTTGTGCTTCTGCACGTACAGCTCGCATTCCCGGAGGCTGCGCTCCTCCTCGCTGGCGGTGCTGCCAGACGCCATGGCTCGCTATGGGGAAAACACACAGATGCCTGTGAAAACTGTTTACAAAGAGCAAATGTCAGCTTGGCCTTTGACCTAATGAATTCACTAGGCAACTGATTCACAAGGATTTCTTTCTAAGTAGATTTTTTTTAAAACAGGGAGGTGAGGGCTAGGGAGTAAAGTATGTACAGAAATAGCATTCTCTCAAAGTAGTGTTTCACTGAGGTCCTGCTGCACAGGATCTAGGCTCTGCAGGCAGCAACAGTTGAGAAGAACCTCAGCTCTCAGGAGGAAGTATGAGCCACTTATCCCCGGCAGAGGCGGGGTGCTGAGGAGTCAGGCCCGTAAGGGAATTTCATTCAGTTCCCCTCCTACAAAAGAAATCATGATGCCGTGCGAAGTGTGTACATGGCAAACAGGACAGAGACTTACAAGGGCACACAAGTCAGCTCTAAGTGAAAGCAAGAAAGCACAAGAAAGAACATCTGACATTCCCTATAAGTAACCCGGATCCCAGGGGAGTGTCCTAATCTCACCGGGCAAACCACTGGAGCAAAGGCTCTGGTTAGCCAACTACTAGCGCAATCAACATTTTTTAAAACACAAAAGAAACCCCAGATGAGTTATAAAAGCAACTTTTAATCCTAGACTCTTTTTACCAGATTCCAGCTCTAGATGATAACACACTTACCCACTAGTAAGAGGGCGAATCATTAATAGGAAAAAGAAAAAAACCCACATAAACAAACAAAAAAACACCTTACCAAGTAAACGATAAAAGACTTGGAGAGGAAAAAAAAATATTTTATTCATATGGACAGGAAAATGTTAAAACATTAAGTTTTAAACTCACATGAAGACTCAATTGATAAAACTGCATTTAGTGAATTTTAGAAGGTTCAAACTACCTCGATGTGAAGTAAAATAAACAAATATAAGAATGGGCAGCTAACCTTACCCTGGAATTCAAAGCTTAGTAATTTAACAAAAGAGCCATAAACTGTTTTCCTTTCAACTCCTAATTATTAAGTAATTAAGATTAGAAGATAAAAGTGAGGTCTCCTCCACTTTGCGACTGAATACTAGTTGGTCTTTTCCAAATATAATGCACACAAAACCACCGAGATGACACTGTAAATTTCAAAGGAGAAAGAATCCGCAGAGCGAAGAGCTACCGTGATGCTACTAGGCATCTTGTTTTGACAACTTCCAAGGTCAGGGTCAATAACGAGTAAACTAATTAACAGACCATGAGAAAGTCTGTAGCTCCCTGACAAGCACGTAAATTAGAGGCCACAGAAAAAGACTCATGCTGCTACTTCAGAAATAAGCACTCTAATACAAACAAAAAACAAAGCAAAACAAACACCAAAAAACACGTTACTTTCAGATAGATTTACACCAGCCTCTTTTCCAGTCCAGACAACCACATAAACTGAGAATCCACTACAGTAGGATTTTCTGCATTTGAAAAAATACTGTACTGAAAGCCACCGAGAACAATGATCAATCAGATCTTTTTATGCTTCAGAACATTCAGATCCATCTCAGGAATATCAACACATGTATTCAACCGATCAGAGAAATCATTCAAAGATCAGGTCTGTGGTAGAAATGAGAGAACTGGGGCTAAGCGGTGAGACTGGTTTGTTGTTTGCAATAATGTATTTAAAACACCGAAGGGAGGACACTGGAAATAAGGTAGCATATTAACATAATTGCCCAGGACTGGCGCGGTCAGGTCACCGTGTGAACCCCGGAATATCCGTATGTCACGGTCTTAATTTTTTAATCGAATACACCTGGATTAAATCCGTCCTCGTACTTGGATGTAAAAGCCTAACAATTTAGCTCCCCCCGCCCCCAATTATTTAACTGCTGCAAAACGTACACTGCATTGCCTCTCCTCCTAAGAAAACACTGAGATTCTTTCTTTCGGAAAGTCGGTTGTGACACAATTCCGTTTCAAAGGGATCACATGCGAGGCGCTATGTCAGACACCTTGAGACACTCGCTGATTCAGGCCGCAGACGCTCAGACCAGCCAGGAGCCCCTCCTGGGGGTCATCCTCGGAGCACCGAGAAGACCCATCTCTCGGGCATCGCTCCGGCGGTGACGCCGCTCGGCGTCGCACCTGCCCTGAGCTGCCGGGGGAAGGGGGGCGGGTCACAGGTACCGCGCACGTTTCGGGGGCAAGGACACGGAAGTGCCCTTCACTCCACTTAGGCCACAGTCACCGCCACGAGCGGAAAGGAGGCCCATCCCGCTCTGGTCGGAAAGCCAAGGGGAGACCTGAGGGGCGGGGACCGGGAAAGGGGGGCAGGGGAGAGGAGACAGAAAGCCACGGAGCGGCCGGGCGACGACCACCGCGGGGGCGGGGCGACAATCCCGGGAAGGAAGGGGAAGCGCCCGCGGGAGAGGTCGGAGGGAGGAAAACGAGGACCGCCGGGTCCCCGGAGCAGCCGGAAAGGCCGGGGGGCGATGGCGGATTCCGGGGACATCTCGCCACCGTCCTTCAGGAGACGCGGGAGGGCGAGCGGGGAGGCCGCGGGGGCGGGGCGGCCGGAGCGAGCCCTGGGGATCTGGGGGGCGCAGACCCGGGCCAGGGAGCTAGGCCCGCGGGAGGCCCTCTGGAGGCGCCGAGCCGGGAGACGCAGGGGGTGCGGCCGTCCCCCGCAGGTCGCTCCCCGCGACGCCATCTTGGATCGGCCCGGCGCCTCCAAACGGGCGGCTGGCGGCAAAGCTGGGCGCGCGGGGGCCCCCGCCGAGGTCTCTCACCTGCGGGCGGGCGGCGGCGGGCTCGGACTGCGGTCGACGCGGCTGCCTGCGGAGCTACCTTAGCGTTCCTCTCCCGGCCCGGATCCACTCGGCTACAGCGGCTCCTCGGCGGCTCCACCGGAAACGGCCGCGCCGCAGCCAATCAGCGCCCGCCTGCTGACGTCAATGCGCCTCGCTCTGGCCAGAGCCGTCGCCTTGGCAACCTTAAAGGGGCAGCGGCCCCGGGTCCTCCGCCGCCGCTCGTTGAAGGACCCTCGCCCCTCCTCCGCCTAGAATGGTCCCCCTTCTACTCTTCTTTCCGTCCTGCCTCGTCCCTCGTCCGCAGCCCTCCTCGCGCTTGCCTCTGGTCTTCTCCTCACTCTCTCCAGCCCGCGGCTTCCCTCCTCTGCTCACCTGCCGCCCCTTACCTGTTCCAGTCTGGACGCCACAGGTCCTCTTTTTTCTCTCTGCTGCTCTTCGCTCGCTCTCCGCGCGGCTGTGGGCAGCTCCCCTCTCTCCTCCTCTCCTCTCTTCTCCCCACCCTCACTCCCACCTCCCTCGCCGCCTCCGCCTTTTCTCCCTGCCTTCAACGCCCGCCCCCAACCCAGGCCGACCCACGTGGGGCGTCTCGGATGACAGGTGGGCGACTCCGCCCCGTAGCCCGGGCCGGAGGGGGACGCGGGGCCGGCGAGGGGGAATTCCTGCCGCTTCCAAGCCCCGGAGGAGGTGGCGGATCCGCTGCAGCTGCGCCAGGGGCCGAGCGCGGGCGGATCCCGGGATGCGCACGCCCGCCGCGTATCCTGTGCTCGGCCAGCGCCGCGGCCTCCGGGTTCCGGGCCGCCATCCGGTCCAGGAAATCCGAGCCCTGCCAAGGGTCTGCTTGGCCAACCGGGCCGCTCTCCCCTCCGGGGGTGCTGTCGCCAGTGGAGGCCACACAGTCCCTATGGGCACAAAATGCTGGAAAGGACTTTGTCGGGGTCCAAGAGAGGCCTGAGTCCTTCTAGCTCCTGAAATGCCCCCATCCTCGCCCCGACCCCGCATAATGAGAAGTACAAAACGTGCAGGTGGGCACAAACCGTCTGTGACCACACGAGAAATCTCAACCGCCTGGAAAAACTGCCCTCATCGGGGATGATGGAGGGGAGGGCGGGGGAGCGACTTCTTTACTGCTTCAGCCATTTTTTTTTTCCCGTGCAAGTATCCGCCCGTGGGAGGAAAGGGGATGCGAGGCAGGGGACGCTTTCGGACATATGGTGTTGCTCAAAGAATAAAGAAGGCCCTTGGAACACAGGTATCTTTGTGTCTGGCTGGTACCTGTTGTACCCTTGGGGTATATAGCTCTAGGGCTGTATGTGTAAAATACACAATGGATTTAACACATAATACAAAAAATATATAAATACTTCTAATAATTTTTATACTGATTCCAGGCCGAAACCGTAATATTTTGGATATATTCGGTTAAATATTATTAAGATTAATTTCGCTTTTGTTTTTTAACCTTTTTAATATAGCTATTAGAAAATTTTTAATTTCCTCTATGACTCGTGTTTATAGTGCTTCTGTTGGATATCACTGTCCTAACAGGCCAGCTGCTCCCCGAAATCCACCAGTATGATAAGGCTCCTGCTTATCAGAATATTTCTTTTATTTAGTTGTGGTTATCGCTCCCCTTGCTCCCCGCCCACGGGCTTTCTGAAAGTCAGAGGAAGCATAGGCAACATCAGAAAGGCCAGATTAGGCCTATAAGAGGGGAATGCAGGGGGGAAGTTTCTTCTCGCACCTACGCCCCCATGGGACTTCCGCCAGGGATGGGTGGAATGGGAGATTAAAGGCACAGCCTCCGTCGTCGTATATACGATTTCACCCTTGTCAGTACAAAGAAAGGCTAATTAAACTGAACCCTAAGCTGGCAAGCAGGAGAGGAAATTCAATAGCACTGAGCAGGCCCGGTGGCGTTCGTTCTGAGAAGAAAACACGGCGGTCGGATAAATCTGAGTTTGGTTTCAGGCTCTGCCGTCTCCGCTAATTGACTGAATCCCCTTGAGCCTCAGTCTCTTCAGTCATAAAGGAT
Organism: Kogia breviceps; assembly: GCF_026419965.1. Classification (NCBI taxonomy): domain Eukaryota; kingdom Metazoa; phylum Chordata; class Mammalia; order Artiodactyla; family Physeteridae; genus Kogia; species Kogia breviceps. The sequence goes on from NC_081328.1 coordinate 56,039,785, forward strand.
GAGCAGGGCTGTGCTAAAATGAAGTAATAAAGCTAATAACGGCACACACGTCTATAGCACGTACTGTGTTCCTGGCAGTGTTCTAAGTGCTTCACTCATAATAATTAATCGAATCTTCATAATGAACCCTAGCATCAGTATTATTATGATGTTATTGTCACGGAAGGAAAAAGAGGCCTGGAGCAGTTAGGTGACTCCTGTGTTTCATACCTAGGCAGTGAGCCTAATCACGCTCCTTTGCAGCACGCATGTAAAGAAAGGGCCCAGCACAGGGCCGGATACAATAGGGAAATACTCGTTTGCTTCTCAGTTGCTCTCCCCTTCCTCAGGAGCTGCCCACACTACTAGGTTAAGACTGAATTGCACTGTGTCCCATTCTCAGTGTTACCTTCCTAAGAGAGTCAATACACTTAGAATAGGGAAACCAGCAAGCTGGTGACATTGAGCCTCGTGCTTTGAGTTGCAGCTGACTCCGTGCTGAGCCCTGGCTGTGTGTCCCCATTCAGCTGCATTCAGGCCCCAGTCCAGCCACCGGGCCGTGTCGTTTCCTGTGTCCGTCGCACTCAACCTTGTTCTAGCTGCCAAATCCTCCTGGGCTGGGGCCTTGAAAGACAAAAAGGGAAATGTGCGGCAGATAGTTGAGCCGGGGAGAGTTCACTGAGACAGCTGCTGCGAAAAGCCAAACAGCCTCCTGTGGTTTCCAAACGCTGCGAATGCTCTTTCAGTGCAGCCGGCGTGCCGCTGCGAGAATTTCAACTCATCCAATTCACTGCAGAAAGGACAGTGGTTCCACCCTAGTTTGTGTGGTTTCCCCTTCTCCGGAGGCCTTCTGCCCTGAATTCCAAGGTCTGTCAGCCCTTTTTTTTTTTTCTTTTTTAAAAAATCTGTGTCCTTGGAAAAGCTCCACAAAATGAGTTTCTACGGTAGTGGCGTTGTAAGTAAATTTTTCTCTTCAAAACAAAATTCCTTAATTGCTGTTACAATGTTTGTGAAACAAACAACAGCAAACAATTTTAAAAGCAAAATAAACATCAGTTATGCATTTAGTAAGCAGAAGTTGAACTAAGAAAGCCAGTGTACAGAAATAGAGACACAAATGTAGAGAACAAACATATGGACACCAAGGGGGAAAGGGGGTGGTGCTGGGATGAACTGGGAGATTGGGATTGACATGGATACACTGATATGTATAAAATAGATAACTAATGAGAAATTGCCATATAGCACGGGAACTCCACTTCGCTGTACAGTAGGAACTAACAGGACGTTGTAAAACAACTCTACCCCAATAAAAATTTTTAAAAAAAGAAAGCCAGTGTATCAAAGGGAGGAATATTTTGGCATGCCATTTCTTAGTGTTTCTTATGTTTAAAGTTTCCATTAGGTGAGGCCAGATGCATGTATTTGAGGTTTCCAAGGAGTAGTTTTCAGACTATCACCACCTATTTGTGCTGAGTATATATGCTTCCTGTGGAACCCAAGACTGTGGTTTCAAAGATAACCTGATTCCAGCAAGCATTCCAATGCCAAAAGTCTTTCTGCTTTTCTCCCTGGCAAATGTCCACGGAGGAGCTGATGTTGCAGCCTTGACTCTGAAGAGGGTCTGGAGGCCCAAATTCTCCCTCTGGGGACCTCAATCTTTTCTCTTAAGGCGTTTATAAAGGGTAATGTGCCTTACTTACAGACTACTGTTCTAAAGGTGAATCACGTCTAACAACTGCCTTCTCAACAACATCCAGACTAGTATTTGGCCGAAAAGCGGGTATCAGGGCCTAGCTAAGTTGACTCGTAAAAATTAATCATCACAAGCATGAGTCAAGTCTAGCCCAGATAGTTGTATGAATCTCTTCTAAATATTCTTCTCCCAGATATGGGTCTCCTATGCCTTTGCTAGTTTTAACTCATGCTAACCCCAAATCAGTAGTTCACAGATTTAGGGCTTAAAAAAAAAATAGTGATGATAAGCAACCAGAATTTACTGTATAACACAGGGAATTCTATGTGATATCTTATAATAACCTACAATGGAATACAATTTTAACAAAACAACTGAATCACTCTGCTGTACACCTGAAACTAACACAACATCGTAATCAAATACATTTCCATAAAAAAAGTCTTAGTCATGGTCTCCTCAGAGAAGCTGATGAAAACAAGGGCTTTCTTTCTCCCCAGAAAATACGCCAAGCATACACACGTATGACATGTATCGCCTGATTTCAGTGGGTCCACAGATACTGACGCTCATCCATGCCTGGATGTCAGGTTCAGAAGCCTTAAAAGGTATTTCCTGAGCAAACACAGGGCAGGCCCTAGACGCCTGGGATGCAGAGAAGGTGAAGGATGAGCCTTTCGAGGCCCCGCCCTCGAAGGCAAGGAGTGAGATTGCTGCATCCCACGGTACGAGTATGTTTACTTTTGTGAGAAACCTCCAAACTGTCTTCCAGAGTGGCTGTGCCCCGTGTTGCGTCCCCACCGGCGGTGACGAGAGTTCCTGGTGCTCCCCACCCTCGGCAGCATTTGGCGTTGTCAGCGTTTTGGATTTTAGGCATCTATCAGGTATGTAGCGGTATGTCGTTGCTGTTTTAACTTGCAGTTCCCTAACAGCCTTTGATGTTCAGCTTCACTTTGTATGTTTATTTGCCATCTGTGTATCTTCTTTGATGAGGTTAAGATCTCCTGCCCATTTTCGAATTGGGTTGTTTTCTCATTGTTGAGTTTTAAGAGTTCTTTGTGTATTTTGAATAAAGTTCATATAATTTTCACGTCACATTCTTTTGCTTTCTTTCGACGATTTTCAAATGTAAAAATTATTTGTAGCTTGTGAGCTGTACAAAAACATCGTGGGCCAGAGTCAACCCACAGGCCATAGTTTGGCAACCCCTGCCTTAGAAGTTTGGGTTTCCTTCTTAGAGCCGCCGGGGAACCCTACAATGGTCACGTGCAGGGAAGAGACGTGGTCAAGTCCACGCTTTATCACTCTGCCTCTAGTGAAGCGAGGGCAGGCCCAGGGTGTATGAGGGAGCTTGGAGCAAAGACACCTGCTGGAGTTTGTTGCCAGAATCAGGTGAGGGGTAGGAATGGCTTAAACTAGTAAAATTTTTATGCAAGTGAGTAGAGCTGGGCCTATTCCAGAAATACTAAAGAAATAGGAGAGACAGAACCTAGGGGTTGCTGTGGCGCTTCAGGAGGAGGGGCGGCTCGAGGATGACCCCTCCGTTTCTGTCTCGGCCAATGAATCAACGCTGCCGCCCTTCACTGAGACAGAGAAGCAGAGGGAGGAACAGCGAGGTGGGCGGGGTGCGGGGCCGTGAGTCGCCCACGAGGGACTGTCAGTTGTGTGCTGGTTGGAAGCTCAGGAGACAGTTAAGGGCTTTGAAATCATCAGCTTATTAATTTCAAAGCCATGGGCGTGAATGACATCCTTCCCGGTAGCAGGTGTTGAGAGAGAAGCAAAGGGAAGAAGGGATGTTAGAAAGCAGGCAGCAAACCAGGAGAGAATGGGGGTCACAGAAGGTGAGGGGGGCAAGTGTCTCGAGAAGAAGACACAGAATAAGAAGTGAAGAGCCAGGGCAATTCACAGCACCGGGAACCAAGATGACACTTCTGACCTGCAGTCAAGGGGGAAAGGATGCTCAGAGCTGTTTTTCCACATGGACTCCTTTGTGTGACCAGCCCGCAAGAGATTAGAGAACAAATAATCATGAGGCTATTGTGCTGATTAAAGCCATTTGAAACTTGCATCCCTCGAAAGGCACAGGGAAAATACACAGAATGTCAAGGCTGTATTGTTTCTATTAACTGCTTTCCTACTCACATCCCGCGGATGGAATCCTGGGTGGTGTTCTCACCCAACCAATTCTACACTGTGATTTCGGGTGTTGTCCCCAACTGGCACATTGCCGGAGCCTGGTTCTCCTGCCTTCCCAGAAGTCCTGTGAGTCACCCAATATACGTTCAATAAATTCCTTTTCTACTTACGTCATCATGGGTTTGTTTCTTTGCTTACATAAAAGAGAGAGCTCTGAGTGATATGTCCCTTATCCTGTCCTGGAAAATAAGAGTATAAAAATCTCCAGGCTCTTGTTGGATAATTAGGGAGTGACCTATTCGTTAATGTGCCGTCTTCACGTCAGCCGAGAGGAAAAAAACCAAACAAACCACTGGACAGTGACTGTGGTCACCCAGTCAAAAGTCACAACTGCGTGGGGAGTCCAGGCTGGCCGGCCACACTTTGAGCAACCCTTGATCCACCCAAGCCTGAAGGTGGCAGCCAGAGAAGAGAGCTCCGATCAGGGGCCATCACTGAACAACTCCTCACTCTACAGTGCAGGGGCCATCTCCACTGTAGAGGATGAACACAAAAATATTCTCCTCCCTGGGCTTCCCCGGTGGCGCAGTGGTTGAGAATCCGCCTGTCGATGCAGGGGACGCGGGTTCGTGCCCCGGTCCGGGAGGATCCCACGTGCCGCGGAGCAGCTGGGCCCGTGAGCCGTGGCCGCTGCGCCTGCGCGTCCGGAGCCTGTGCTCCGCAACGGGAGAGGCCGCGACGGTGAGAGGCCCGCGTACCGAAAAAAAAAAAAAAAAAAAAAAAAAAAAAAATATATATATATATATATATATATATATATATATATATTTATTCTCCTCTCTAAGCTGGAGAAAAGCATGAAAAAATTTTCAATGCCTATGCTGAGAAACCCTATGTGCCTTTTCCACTTTGAAATAAACATTCTACCCTCTTAACCGTGGTTGTGGGTGAGCTTTACCAGGCAGCTCTCATGGCTGTGGCGCTTCTGGACTGAAACCTGGCGTGCTTCCCCAGCCCTGCGTGCTCTGCCATTTGGACTCCAGGATGGAAATCGGTGCCCCATGTCTGAATGTTTTCTCATCCCTTCTTGCTGAATTGGTCGTATATCCTCAACCATCTCCTTCCTCTCTCTCCTGCCCCCACGACACCCCTGCCCCTTGCACTGAGTTTGGGATTCTGGATTTGCAGCTAGCTGGCCTCCTGGCCCGTGTTCTTACAGACCCATCCTATCCTCCCATCCCCTTGATACAGTTTGAGTTCCTATCCTGGCATTCCCTTGCTCTTCCCTATTTTTCTACCACCCATCTCTCTTCGGCCCTAGTTGCGAGTATAAGGTGTTAGCATTTTATGCAAAGCACAAATTCCTGAAGACTGATCCTGAGGAAGGCTGGTGGGTGTTGTCAGGTACCAACTGAACTGGCACCACCAAGTGGCAATGGTATAAACAGAGCTTAGGATTCACTCCAGCTTTGAAACTATGCGGCTGGAACTTTAGGTCATCTTATTTAGGTTTGCATCAAACTGACACATATATTTTTGTCTCTACTATGCTTTGCCTTGACCGCTCATTCAATGACAGTTCAATGTGAACCTACTCTGCCAGGAACTGTGATCGTCCTTACAAGGGTCCCCAACGTGGTCCCTGGTGTCTAGGGGGAGAGACAGAAAAATACACACGGGTGAGGGAGGGCGGGGAGTAGGCAGGGAGGACTTCCCAGAGGAGGTGGCATCTAAACTGAGATAAGAAGAATAAGGAAGAGCTGGTGAAGAGCGGAGAAGGAGCACTTTTCAGACAGAGGAAACGTGTACAAAACACCCAGAGGTAAGAGGGAACAGGCTGGAGGACATCTGGGAACCTGCAAGTAATTTAGGGCACGTGGATCCAGAGACCGTGGGGGGGTCCCAGCAAAAGATGAGTCTGAGCAGTTCACGGCAATAAGGCCGACACACGCGGAGGGCGCACTTTGTGCCCCAGACCGCTCCCGCGTTGTACACAGGCTGACTCGGCCGAGATCCTCATCACAACTTTCTGGGGTGGGTGGCAGTGTTGTTCCTCCCACTTTACAGACGCGGAGACCGAGGCAGGAGGACTTGAGGAACTTGCCCGAGTTGTGTGTATAGCAGGAAAGGTAGAGCTGGGGTGTGAGCCAGGACGTTGAGTCAAGCTCACGCACCGCGGCTTTCACCCGAGTCCTTCAGGGAGGAGAGGGACATGGGCAGGGTGTGCTTTGGAAAGAGTACAGGGTGCCCTCATGTTCCCTGATGCCAGCACGGCTGAGACCAAGGACGTCTGGGAGTGAACCCGCAAGGAAGACACCAGCAGACATCAGAGCCGGCCCAGGAAGCAAGGGGGCAGCGGCGCGCGACGGTTTGGGGGTCAACTGCCAGGTTTCTAAGAACGGAGTGGCGATCTGCCCAGATGGCAGCCAAGGCTGCAGGGGATTGACCGGGCTGGCTCCCGGCTACTTCTTCAAGGCAGAAACAGCCAGCAGCCCACTTGAGCCAGACTGCCGGGGGCCTGACACCAACTTATCTTTCCCAGCTTAACTTTCTAAATTCACCTTCTATCCTCATCCAACTAGGACCTACTCTGTTATTTATACCCAGACACATTCACGAAACGATTGAAAGACCATCGCGACAAATAAGCACATAACGAAATTATGTTAGAACGTGAATAAGCACAAATATTAAGATCAGGAAAAAAAAAACATGGTGAAGGGCAGAGGTCAGGCTGGGGGGGGGGGGAGTGAGATGAAACACAAATGCTCCAGCTGTGAGATTCTCCTACCGCTGCTCTTGTCAAATTCAAGTTCGACGCCAAGCTTCCAGTCAAAGCGAAAGGGAGACGAGGTCATTTACATGGCTGTCATTGACAGAAAAGAGGAAGTGCACCCATCTGTCGAGAAACTTCTGTGGCCCTTGGCTGGCGAAGTTTGACATGGGTTTTACAGCGGCCCTGCCCTCCAGGCCCTCAGCGCCCTCTGCTTTCCCAAGGCCAGGCGCTGATGTAGGCCGTTGCCTACGAGCACACGGCTGTCAGTCAGAATCCTGCCCAGATGTCAAAGCTCAGCTTAAGGAGCTTGGCACCCATGAAGTTGCCTCCTTCCTCCCGGGTCAGATGCTCTTCCCTCATGTATTTCCCTGCCTCGTTTTCCCTTATTTCATAGCACTCAGCACACTCCACGTTGTAATTCAATGTGTACACGTCTCATCTTACTGAGGTGGCTTTGTGGTTATAGGGACAACTTCAGTCAACCTACCTGGGTTCTACCTGTGACACTGACAAGCCACGTAACCTTAGGTAGATCACTTCCTTTTCCTTGGCTTCAGTCTTCTCATCTGTAAAATGGGCATTAGAAGAACATCATCCTTGTTCCCTTGGTAGAGGGTTCCTGGCACCTGAATTACCAGCATCTTCATTCCCATTATCGTCTCCTCTTCTCCCAGCGCTGAGCCGTCCAATGCAGTAGCCACAGGTGGCTCTTTAAACTGAAATCAATAATAATTAAAATAAAGTGTAGGGCTTCCCTGGTGGCGCAGTGGTTGAGAGTCCGCCTGCCCGCGGATGCAGGGGACGCGGGTTCGTGCCCCGGTCCGGGAGGATCCCACGTGCCGCGGAGCGGCTGGGCCCGTGAGCCGTGGCCGCTGCGCCTGCACGTCCGGAGCCCGTGCTCCGCAACGGGAGAGGCCGTGACAGTGAGAGGCCCGCGTACCACAAAAAAAATAAAATAAAATAAAAATAAATTGTATAAGTCAGTTCTTCACTGGCACTAGCTTCATGTCAAGTGCCACAGGTGGCTGGTGGCCACCATATTGGACGACGACAGATAGGGACCATTTCCATTGTCACGAAAGTTATATTGTCTGACACGGGTCTACAGCAAGGATTGGCTTTCTTTTTCTCTGTAAAGGGTCAGACAGTAATTATTTTAGACTTTGCAGTCATATGGTCTCTGTTGCAACTACTCAACTCTGCCAATGTGGCATCGAAACAGCTACAGATAATGCGTAAGTGAACGGGCATGGCTATGTTTCCGAAAACGTTATTTACGGGTGCTTAAACTGGAATCTCTGGTTTTCACATTTCACAGAACGTTATTCAGATTTTTTTTCAACCACTTGAAAAGGGGGAAATCACTCTTAACCTGTGAGCTGTTCAAAAAGGATAGACCGTAGTTTGCTGACCCTTGCTCTAGCATGTAAGCTCCTTCTGGACAAATCTCCCATCTTTTATTTATAGGTCCATATCCTGGAATACCTATTCGTGGGTGTCTCTTATGCAGCAGGCTCCTGTTCTGCTTTGGAGGAGAGTCACTCAGAAGTCACAGCCTCTGTATTGCAAGAGCTCACAGACTGTGGTCAGCAGAATAACGGCCCCCAAAGATGTCGACCTGCTGCTCCCCAGAATCTATGATATTTCATATCGCATGGCAAAGCGCAGTCAAGGTTCCACACGGAGTTAAGGCTGCAGATGACCTTAGGGTAGGGAGATTAACCTGGATTTTCTGAGTGGTCCCCACGTACTCACAAGGGTCCTTAAATACAGAAGAGGAAGGCAGAGGAGCCACTGTCAGAGAGATGCAACGTGAGAAAGACTAGACCAGCCATCGCCGGCTGTGAAGATGGAGAAGGCTCCGAGTCGAGGAACGTGGGTAACTTCTAGACAACGTGAAATGCAAGAAACAAATTCTTCCCTGGAGCCTCCAGAAAGGAAGGCAGCCCTACCAACACCTTGATTTCAGCCTGGTGAGACCCACTCAGGGCTCTGACTTCCAGGACTCCAGATAAGTTTGCAGCGTCTTAAGACACTAAGTTTGTGGTAATTTGATACAGCAGCAACAGGCACTGATACACAGACCAACGGAAGAGAAGGACCTGGGAACAGATGTGGCGCGTCGTCGAGCGCCACCGAAGCGGGTACAACGCACAACATTAGCACGAGCAGTCCAGGCAGATGGAAGAGAGGAGAAAAGAGGCCCGGCATGCACGCGGAATCGTCTGGGTTTGTCCTTCTGAAACTGGCTTATTTCACTGAGCATGTAAAATGCCGCCGCCAGGAGGAATCTAAACTGTCAAACTCGCAGAAGCAGAGACTAGGGGCTGGGGGAGGGGCGTGTGGGGAGATGTCCTTCCGTGGGTAGAAAGGGTCAGTTATGCAAGACAAGTAAGTTCTTATGAAACAAAACACTGTCAATCAACTCTACTCCAATATAAAATTAAAAAGTTTTTAAAAGATGAGTAAATTCTAGAGACCTACTGTACAGTCTTGTGTCTAGTGTTAAATAAAATATTATGCACCTAAAACTTTGTTAAGAAGGTAGACCTCATATTAAGCTTTCTTACCACACACGCACATACATTAAACATGTCATTTTTTAAAATATCCATTAGCCGTCAATAAAGCTGTTGTTAAAAAAAAAAAGAGGCGCAGCATGGACAAAAGCACGGAGAATAAAGACCGTATGGGGTTCCAGAACCTATAAGAAGTCCGAGATTAGCAGAGAGCTCAGTAGGCGGGGAAACGTAGGTGGAGCCCGATGGGGGAGGACCCCAGCCCTGCTGTCAAGCCTTTCTTTGTCTTCTGGAATTCTAGTTATTGGTCGCCAGGGAACGAATTAATCCAGCACTTAAAGCAACAATCGCAGGGCGGTATCTCCTGATTTCGTGGATCAGGAGTTTTGGCAGAATTCGGTTGGGGGGGGGTCTTCTGCTTTATGCGGCGTCCACGGAGGTCACCGGGTGGTGTTGAGCCAGCGGATGGGCTGGCCTGAAGGATGCAGGTGGCCTTGCTCACAGGACGGACGTCTCAAGACGCCACAGCTCTTCCACGAGGGCCCAGAGCTCCCAGAGCGAGAGTATCCCGAGAGAGCCAGGCAAAACGTGCGTGGCTTTTGATGACCTAACCCGGAAGTCTCAGAACTTGTTCCTCCCGCATGCTCGTGGTCAGACACGAGCCTGCAGCCAGCCCGGTTCCAAAGGGAAGGGCGCTGAAGCCCATCTCTCAATGGAAGGAGTGTCAAAGCTCCTGGGCCATCTTTAATCTGCCACATATAGAAACAGGGAGCTGGGAAAGGGCTTTTTTTTTTTTCTTTTTTGGACTATGTGGGGTTTTAAAAAACATTTTCAGTATAGAAGAATACAAAAAAGAACATTAGAAATCACCCGCAACCCCACTACCCAGAAACGATCACATACCATCGTGAAGAATTTCCTTTTAATATTTTTGATGCTTCACCTTTTCAGACTCTCCATTTTTTTACTTTTCCGCTGAAGGACTTTAAATAGGAAAGAGACAGTATTACATTTGCATGTTGAAATGTTACTTTGGCTTCAGTGTGGGAAGAGTCTGGCAGGGAGACAAATTGGGCTGCTGTTGACGTAACGGAGGCTATGACCCCCCAGGCTTGGCTGCAGAAAGCAGGGGAGGGCCAAGAGGAGGGCCCACTGATTCCAGGAGCTTCTCCCCACTTCGTTTTTGGGTACAGACAATATAACTTTTAAAAATGCGATGCAAAGTGCTTTGCAAATGCAACTTCAGGACAAGCCCAATCCGGAAACAGCCTGGAGAGAGAGCCATATGAAAGTTTATTTCTCACTCACACTACAAATCTACCAGGTGGCCCGAAATATGGTTCCATATTATCTTCACACCAGATCTCAGTTTTTAAAAGTGGCCTCTTTCTAGAACATCCTGGCAGCGGGACAGAAGCATTAGCTCCTAAAACTTCTGTAGAGGAAAGACCCATATCGGTTCCTCTCGCGTTTCACTGGTCAAAGCAGATCTCAGGCTGGTGAGGTTGGAAATGGGGCAGAGAAGACTCACAGTGGCCTCTGCACAGACCTCTGATCTCAGCCCTTCTGCTTTCCCGCCTGCACACCCTCCGGCCACATCGTCGTCCTTGCTGCTGTTCAAACGAGGCAGATACTCCTCGGTGCTGGCCATTCCGTCCACCTGAAACGCTGAGTTACACCCCCAGCCTCAGGGCTCGAGAGCCCCAGCTCCTTCAGGTCTGTGCTCAAACGCCAGCTGACTCTCTTATTCCAAACGCCACCTTCCACCCGCCTCCAACACGAAGCCTGTCCTGCACACAGTTACTCCGTATTTACCACCGTATGACTTATTATATCTATTTTGCTAGTTTGTTTAGTCTCTCCCCCTTCTTCGCTCTCACACACACACAGAAATGTAAGTTTCACAAGAGCCAAGATTTCGCTTTGAACCCTGTTGTGTCTCCAATACTTAGAATAGCATCTGGTACACAAAAAGGGCTAAAAATACCTTTGAAAGAGTGTGACGAACGAATGACTCTACTAGAAAGATGATTAGCTCAGGAGAAAGTCAGAAAACGTTGACTAAATTTTAACTGCATGCCTCTCACTACACAGCAGACAGTCTGGCTCAATAAATATTCATTAACTCATTTGGTTGACCTTCATTTGAAACCCTTAGATGGTAAAAGTGTACCTGCAGGTAAAATGTATTTCCCAGCCATCGAATTATAGGTAGCTTTAGTTGTCTGTGTTTTTTGGATCTTTTATTAATAGCACAATATTTGGAGCTCTCGCTATGTGCCCGGCACATACGTATATGAACATGAACGCCTGGTGAAATCCATATGACATCGGCTCCGGGCTGTAACTAGCCTGAGTATACCCACTAACACCTGGGTAACTGGGGTGGATCAGATGAGTGACTTCTGCAAGTTGACACAGCTCATCAAAAATGGGACCAGGGCTTCCCTGGTGGCGCAGCGGTTGAGAATCCGCCTGCCGATGCAGGGCACGTGGGAGGCCACGTCAGTGAGAGGTCCGCGTACCGCAAAAAAAAAAAAAAAAAAAGGGACCAGATTTCTAACTCAAGCTTGATTCTGGAGCAACAGCCATACCGTGTTGTTGCTTTCCATGGTGAGCATAATTTATCCTTAGAATATGAAGAGGGAGGGGGAACTCTTATTTAAAAGAAGAAGAAAGAAAAAGAGGAGAAGGAGGAAGAGGAGAAAGGGGGGAAGGGGAGAAGGAGGAGGAAGGAAGGGAGGAGAGAGGAAGAGGAAGAGAGAGAGGAAAACAGAGAAGAAGCATCTCCTTAAAATCAGGAGCGTGCATCTCCTGACATCATAGCAGACTACAGGACAGTCCCCTGGAAAGCCACTGACGCTCTCAAGCCTCCGTACTCGTGAAGACATTCCAAAACCTCGTGGGGTCTTCTCTGCCCAGCCCCAACATCAGCCCGACGAATGTGAAATTGATTTTGCAAAGTTGGCTGCTTCCTGAGATCAGTCAGCTGTTCACTGAATCACTAAATACGTCGGAGCTGATCACGGAGCTGCAAGAGTGTTTCCCGAGAATCAAGGGAATGAACACAAGTTTTGCGAATGAAGCTCTTCCGTCTTTGCAAGAAGAATCAGAAGGTTTCTTCCTTTATCCCCACAGCCTCTCATCTCCAAAAAAATGTGGATGCAAAGGGAAGTCTCTCCTTCTGTGGTTCAGGCATTATCACCATTTTACAAACACAGAGAGGAAAAAGTGGGGGAGTTGAAAAGGCCCTATCTCCGGAGTGAAAGAGCAAAGGGTCAAAAGAACAAGTGGTCGCTAAAAAAGAAATATTTTTAGAAGGCTTAACTCACTAGAAGTAACAGATGTCTTCTCCCTTTTATTCTGCCCTTCCTCTTTCACAAAGCAAACCCACTGCCGTATTAATACAACATAATCCACGGACATGCAGTCGCTCCGAGGTCTATGATGATACCCTGGTGCAGACACAGCAATAGCTGGCTTAAGAGGTCACCCGGCATCCAACTCGTTGTGGAAATGAAGTTGGTCATGGTCTCCCACTCTCCTTCTCTGTTGAGCTTACCTTTGCCTCTAGACAAATAGTACTGTGTGCATAAGCTACTGCTCTTCTCAGGATTTCTCCACGACGATTTGGTGGGTAAAATAATCTAATTAGCAGAAAGGCAGCCCATCATCTGCCCATGAATCCAGCAAGTCATAAAAGTTCAGGCTGCTCTTTGAGTCCTTGGCAAAACACAAGTATCTGTGATGTCTTCATATAGTTCAGCAGTCTCTTACAAACTAGGCCACTAATTTGATAGTGCTTTGCTGCATTCTGGTGAAGGACACTATTCTCTCTTTTTTTAAAATGTATTTTATTGAAGTAGAGTTGATTTACAATGTTGGGTTAATTTCTGCTGGACAGCAAAGTGATTCACTTATAATATACACACGTCCCTTTTCATATTCTTTTCCACTATGGTTTATCTCAGGATGTTGAATCTAGTTTCCTGTGCTCTACAATAGAACCTTGTTCTATATATAATATATATCCTATATATATTTATTATATATATAATATATTATATATAATATATATTATATATATTATATATTATATACAATATATATTATAATATATATTGTATCTTATAATATATTATATATATATTATAAGATATAATATATATATTATATATATCCTATGTATAATAGTTTGCATCTGCTAATCCCAACTCCAAATCCATGCCTCCCCCACCCCCTCTCTCCCTTGGCGACCGCAAGTCTGTTCTCTATTGGAGGACACTGTTCTGATGATCAGCCCTCTCCATCTGAGTTGATGAGCTTCTAAAACTGACCCAAGTAGAGCATCCTCAACCTGATAAGGCGCAATGCTGAAAAACCTATAGCTGGCACATAGTAAATGCTCAATAAATATCAACCATTATTATTTTCATATGTAAATTTTCAGTTGTATGCAGTCAAAACTGTTAGTCTCTTTCATTATGGCTTCATCCTGCAAACGGCCACTCATTTTTCAAAATTCAGCTTCAACATCTCCTTGAAGACCTCTTCCCTGCTCCCCTGGCAGTCTATGCCTCCCCACTGGAGCACACGGCCCATGCCACACAGCCAGGACCTATTTCCTCAGCCAGCTCTGGCTCTCTCCACTCATTTAGAAACTCCCTAAAGGTAGAGCTTCTCTCCCATTTTGTACCTCGGCACCTAGAACAGCGCCGGGTGCACTGAGCACTCAGTGCACCTCGGTCTCCTTTCCCTTAATCTTCACGATGCAGCTTAAGTTCCACGCCCTCCAAAAAGCTTTCTTCGTCAACTCAAGCTTCTCTCGTCTTTTTTTCCCCAGCTGCATTGAGGTATGATTGACAAATTTAAAATTTGCATATTTTTAAGGTGTACAATGTGATGGTTTGCTGTAAGTATGCCTTATATAATGATTAAACAATCAAGCTAATTAACACAGCCATCAACTAATATAGTGACCGTGTGTGTGTGTGTGTGTGTGTGTGTGTGTGTGTGTGTGGTGACGCTGGGTTTTTGTTTTTGTTTTTTAATTTATTTTTTGGCTGCATTGGGTCTTTGTTTTACTGCACGCAGGTTTTCTCTAGTTGAGGCGAGCAGGGGCTACTCTTTGTTGTGGTGCGCACGCAGGCTTCTCATTGCGGTGGCTTCTCTTGTTGCGGAGCACGGGCTCTAGGCGTGCGGGCTCAGTAGTTGTGGCGCGTGGGCTTCAGTAGTTGTGGCTTGTGGGCTCTGGAGCGCAGGCTCAGTAGTTGTGGCCAATGGGCTTAGTTGCTCCACGGCATGTGGGATCTTCCCGGACCAGGGCTCGAACCCGTGTCCCCTGCTTTGGCAGGCGGATCCTTAACCCCTGGGGTTTTATGTATTCTTGTCATCTTTGTATCACCAGTGCCTGGCACATATTAGGCCCATGAATACATGAATGAATGGCTGGATGGATGAGTGACTATCAAGATGGAAGATTCTGATAAAAAGGAACATTTCTGATTATCGTCACCCGGAAATTTTGGATCCCATATAACAACGTTTTTAATGTATGACTAAGTTCTCAAGAAGGACAGGGAAACCTCAGGAGCCAAAACATGACACAGGCCAACACGGCAAATGAAAAGTACAAACAAAAAGAGCAGACCTGGAAGGGGGTGAGCTGATGCTATGACTGGTAGGGAGAGACCGCCTATTAGACCTGGTAAACAGCAGGCTTAGATTGCAGAGCCTGCACAGAAATGGGAGGTGAAGCCTCAGACCTACATGAGGCAGGGAACTGAAACTAAGACCCCTGCATAAAAGCGAGGTCTTTGAAGGTCTACCCGCACTGTAAAAGGGAGGAAGACTATCCATTAGCTCAGAAAGACAAAGCTTGTCTTCCTCTGAGTTCTGGGTAAGATGGAAAATTTCCCCTGAATCCTCCAGCCTCAAGTGGATTTGGGCCTCAAATGTATAGTAGCTGGGTTGTCTGGGAACCCTTGAACTGATCAATTAACCTTTTAAATAATCCCAGAATAATGTTATCTGTGGGGTGAAGCGGTGCAGCCACTATGGAAAAGAATATGGAGTTTCCTCAAAAAATTAAAAATAGAACTACCTTATGATCCAGCAATTCCACTTCTGAGTATTTACCCTAAAGAAATGAGAGCACTAACTTGAAGAGACACCTGCACCCCTGTGGTCATTGCAGCATTATTTACAATAGCCGAGACGGGGAAGCAACCCAAGAATCACTTTCAATTATGTCAGTTAAAGATGAAGTTACTGGGGCTTCCCTGGCGGCGCAGAGGTGGAGAGTCCGCCTGCCGATGCAGGGGACACGGGTTCGTGCCCCGGTCCGGGAGGATCCCACGTGCCGCGGAGCGGCTGGGCCCGTGAGCCATGGCCGCTGAGCCTGCGCGTCCGGAGCCTGTGCTCCGCAACGGGAGAGGCCACAACAGTGAGAGGCCCGCGTACCGCAAAAAAAAAAAAAAAAAAGTTACCTGTGAGGGCTTCTCTGGTGGCGCAGTGGTTGAGAGTCCGCCTGCCGATGCGGGGGACGCGGGTTCCTGCCCCGGTCCGGGAGAATCCCACGTGCCGCGGAGCGGCTGGGCCCGTGAGCCGTGGCCGCGGCGCCTGCGCGTCCGGAGCGGCTGGGCCCGTGAGCCGTGGCCGCTGCGCCTGCGCGTCCGGAGCCTGTGCTCCGCAACGGGAGAGGCCGCAACAGTGAGAGGCCCGCGTACCGCAAAAAAAAAAAAAAAGTTACTAAAAGGATAACTTAATAATTATAATTTTTGATGACTTAATAAATTAATTTGCAGAAAAGTGAGCCAAAAAATCCTAATGATCAATCAAGATATCACATTAGCAAATTATTGCATTAGATAAAATTATGACCCCAGAATGGTATTTTTTGCTATTTGTAAGCTACATTGCTACTCATGTAGCTTTCTTGTCCACATTTTATAACTAATAAAACATTTTTAAAGGAAAAAGCTTTATAGCTTAGTGCCTTTAACTGTACTCTTTCTTGCTTTTGGAACAAAGGACCCTTCATTTCCATTTTGCACTGGGTCCTGAAAATTAGGTCCCTGGCCCTGGCTGGAAGCTTGGTTGTGCTGGGAAGACTCTCAGGAGCGACCCAGGGTGGCTGAGCAGAGCCAGCGGGAAGGTTGTTGGGAACGTGGCCTGGGTCCCTGGAAGATGGGAGAGAAAGATGGAGGCCTACAGAGCCTCGTGCCTGCTTCTTAGCGGCGGCGTGAGTGCAGGGAGGCTGGCGGCGGCGAAGTCTCTACACCAGCCGTGTCGAGGTGAGGACGGGTGAGCTCCCGCAGTGACAGAGGCTGGAGGAGTTGTCGAGACAGAAGCCATCCCTTCTTTCTCTCATTTAACTTTGTTTTACAGTAGAGTTGATTTACAATGTTGTGTTAGTTTCAGGTGTGCAGCACAGTGAATCAGTTACACACATATACATGTCCACTCTTTTTTAGATCCTTTTCCCATATCGGTCACTACAGAGCATTGAGTAGAGTTCCCTGTGCTGTACCGTAGGTCCTTGTTGATGATCTGTTTGATGTATAGTCGTGTGGGGGGGTAAGAAAGGCAGAAGCCACTTGAAGGGCTCCACCTGCCACCTGACCTTTTGCAACAGAAGAGAGAGGCTGTGGATGGGTGCTGGGGGAAGAAGCCATGGCTCTCTTCGAGCCATGGGAGGTCTGCTAAAGAGCACATCACCCACATCAGGAAGGAGGTAGTGCAGGGGTCCCGTGAGAGGCCCTCTGAGTAACCACAGATGGGGCCCTTGAGAGAGACAGGCTTCTGCAGGCATTTGGAGATGCTGCCCTAATGGGCGAGGGTCGGTGGGTGGGGGAGACCTACAGGGATGTGTCTGATGCAGACTTCACCCCTGTCCCCTAATCTCTCCTGGTCCCAACTCAGAAAAAGATGGAGATGGAGTGGGAAGGAGGAGGTGGGGAAGGAGAAAAAGCAGAGCTGGTGGTTGTGAACTGGCTGTGAGAGGGACACTTTGTACTCTCCGGAACGACCTGAAAAGTTATGGACCTGCCCATACAATACTTTGAGGGGTGCACATGGGGGAGAAAGGGGCTAGAATCGCAGAAAAATAAGCCGTCTCCTGTCGGTCCTCTCGCTGAGTTCATGGAAGACACCGGTGACTTGTGCACGTTAAGACACACATTTTAAAAATAGAAACAGACCTTGTGCTACCTTATTTTTTCATAGAACATTTCTCAGAGATGGTTCCCTATCAGTACCCATAGAAGTGCCTTCCTCCTTCTAATGACTGCATCATGGTCCATCTACCCACAGACCACAGTGAATGTAACCTGTCTTCTATTGACTGATATTTTGTTGCTCTTAAGTCTTGCTGTAGATGTATTACTTTTCAAATCAGAGAAAAAAAGCATCGCCTTCTTTTTAGTTACACATCATTGAAAGAGAAAGAAAAAACTGTATTTTTAAAATTCTTTGATTCATTTATACAGTGAACTCTTCATTGCTTCGATTTTTTTTCTCCCCATGTGATGGTAATCTAGTATTTGATGGTAGCAAACCAAGTGCTTTTGGAGCACCAGAGTCAGCATTCCGTCACTCATTAGCTTGGTGACCTCGGACACATTGTTTACGCTTTCTGAGCTTTTCTTTCTTTGTCTACGAAATGAGGTTAGTAATTCCTACATGGAAGTGTCGTTATAAAGAGTAGAGACAGTCTTTAGAGAATATGGAGCATGCAGTAAAGGCTCATGTTTTTATAATTGGTGTTTCTGTTTCTGTGTGAATGGGTCAGAGTGCAATAAACATTGGCCTTTGGTTCACTTTTCCATCATTCATCCCTCACTACGCATCCTGGCTGCCCTTGGCAATGATACGTTTTTGAGGAATACAAGCAGTTTAATACTAACCTAAGCTACAGATGTTGAAGAGGAAGATACAGTGTTTAAAGGTGATGCAGTTCGAAGGCAAAGAAAAGTATTCCTCTCCATTAATACTGTTCATTTGTTCTCAAAATGTGCTTCAAGGATCCCTGGGGCCACTCAAGAATCTCTTGAGGCACCTGTGAACTCAAAACTATTTTCAGAATAATACCAAGGAATGACTCACCTTTTTCACTCTTGTTCTCTCATAAGTGCACAGCGGGGTTTCCGGAAGGCTACACGATATGTGATGTCACCACACGCTGAATGCAGACGCAGCTATGAGAATCCATCTGTCTTCTATTAAACCAGACATTAAAGAGATTTGTAAAAATGTAGAACAAAGCCCCTCTTCCCCATTTTTTGTTTGTTTTGGAAACAAAAAATATGGTATTAATGTCAATATATGATGGGTTTATTATTTTTTAATGAATGAATTAATAAATATTTTGAATTCCTCCCAGTTTTCATTTCTATTGCACCAAATAATGATAGATATAACCCACACAAACAATAGCCCTTTGGAGGCCTCAATAATTGTTGAGTGTCAAGGGAATCCAAAAATTTTGAGAGCTACTAATATAGTTAATTGACATTTGGTCATAATACCAATTAAATTTGGACAATATCATTGTTTAAGAGAAACAAAAAAAAGACACTGATGATGAGTTAATGGAAAGCTTAACTTTAACTTATAAATTTATAAATTTAATTCATAAGTTTTATATGATTTTAAAATTATTGATTCTGTAAGTCAGTCACTCAGCAAATATTTCATGAGCTCCTACTATGTGATCAAGCATTGCTCTAGATGCTGGAAGAAGACCCTGCTCACATGGAGCTTACCTTCCAGATGGAGCAGAGAGATGGTAAACATGTAAACAAATAAACAAACAAGATAATTTCAGGTTGTGATAACTGCTTTGAAGGAAATACACAGGCTAATGTGATAAGAATCCCTGCGGGGTGTAAGGCATTGGGCTATGTGTTTGTGAGAAATTTCAGACCTGGGTCAAGAAGACCTCAGAATCTATACTATGTTCATGGATTGGGAGAATAGGAGAATGGAAATGAACAGCCTACCATGCAAATAGTCCATGAATAAAAGGGTGCAAAGTAAATGACTGCTGTCCTTGGTGTGTGACAAATCTCTTTTTAAAAAACACCTCTCCCACCATACCCTGGGAGTTGCTGAAGCAGGATTCTTTCAAGAGCTCAGGAGAAAGAGATCCCTTCAGGAATGCCATCGGAGTGCATGTTGACATGCCTTGAAAGTCAGAGGCAGGCAGAGCATTCCAGAGAGCGAGGTCAGACCAGGGTCAACTGTAGATAGAGGCCGACTTAAACCGGCAAGTGTGGGAGCAGGTCCCCGGGGAGAGAGCAGAAAGGGAAGAACTGAGGACCTAGGAAATTGCCACTTTCAATATTTTAAGATACATCTTATCCACTTGATGTCTTTCCTAAAGGCTCTTAAATAGCCCCTGGAACCAAACTTCCATAAGAAATTAGAACCCGACCAAAAGATGTTTCTGGTGTCAGAGAAATCATGAAATGTCTAAATCACACCCACTTCAGATATGCAGCCATGAAAACTCTCAGTCGTGTTTTTGGAAAACACACCAGCTTTTTATCCCCTGCGTGTATTTGCAATCACTAAGGAAAACAGGCGATGCCGTGTGGCACTTAGTTTCGGCCAAGGAGCGTTTGGCAGTTCACATTTCCATTTATAACGGAGGTTCTCACTCATCAGCAATGTGTGACTTAGAGCTGCCCCATCAGCCCAGCATGCACGCCGGCCTCCCTCCTGATAGTGTAACTAAAATTAAAGGGATACTCCAAACATCAAGCCAGGACATTTCATTCCAGTTCTTCACCAACCGACACATGTTCCATGACACGTTACCTGCTCTCATGGCTTCAGCCACTACCTCTTTGTCAATGATCTGGTTCTCTCTCCCTCTCTCTCTCTCTCCCACACCCCGGGCACTTCCACTCTGACCTCTTTGCCTACGGATTCTGCCCCCTCCTCTCTCTGTTCCACACAGGGCCTCGGAAACCGTTCCCACCTCTCCTTCAGGCCTTTGTTCAAAGGGAATCTTCCAGGGAGGCCTTCCCTGCTTTCTCTCCCTGAAATCAACCCCCTCCTCAACTCTTCCAGAGGCCCTTTCACTACTTTATTTTTCTTCTCAGCACTCATTACATCTCAGGTATTCTCCACTTTATTTTTTTCTTTGTGGTCTTTCTGCCTACGTGGCTTGGACTTTTTTAATTCTTAAAAAAATCTTTAAAATTTTATTATTTTTTAAAATTTAATTTTTATTTTATATTGGAGTAGAGTTGATTTACAATGTTGTGTTAGCTTCAGGTGTGCAGCAAAGTGATTCAGTTACACATAGACATATATCCGTTCTTTTTCAGATTCTTCTCCCATATAACTTATCACAGAATATTGAGTAGAGTTCCCTGTGCTGTGCAGTAGGTCCTGTTATCTATTTTATATCTAGTAGTGTGTGTGTATGTTAATCGCAAGCTCCTAGTTTATCCCTCCCACC
Organism: Kogia breviceps; assembly: GCF_026419965.1. Taxonomy (NCBI): domain Eukaryota; kingdom Metazoa; phylum Chordata; class Mammalia; order Artiodactyla; family Physeteridae; genus Kogia; species Kogia breviceps. The sequence goes on from NC_081328.1 coordinate 56,060,361, forward strand.
CACCTTTCCCCATTGGTGACCATAAGTTTGTTTTCAAAGTCTGTGAATCTGTTTCTGTTTTGTAAATAAGTTTATTTGTATCATTTTTTTTAGATTCCACATATAAGTGATATCATATGATATTTGTCTTTCTCTGTCTAGCTTACCTCATTTAGTGTGATGATCTCTAGGTGCATCCATGTTGCTGCAAATGGTATTATTTCATCCTTTTTTTATGGCTGAGTAACATTCCATTGTATCAATACATATGTACCACATTTTTATCCATTCCTCTGTTGATGGACATTTATGTTGCTTCCATGTCCTGGCTATTGTAAATAGTGTTGCAATGAACATTGGGGTGCATGTAACGTTTCAAATTATAGTTTTTCAGGATATATGCCCAGGAGTGGGATTGCTGGATCCTATGGTAGTTCTATTTTTAGTTTCTTAAGGACCCTCCATACTGTTCTCTATAGTGGCTCTACCACTTTACAGCCCCACCAGCAGTGTGGGAGGGCTCCCTTTTCTCCACACCCTCTCCAGCATTTCTTATTTGTGGACTTGACGATGGCCATTCTGACCAGTGTGAGGTGATACCTCACTGTAGTTTTGATTTGCATTTCTCTGATGATTAGTGATGTGGAACACATTTGCATGTGCTTGCGGGCCATCTGTATGTCTTCTTTGGAGAAATGTCTATTTAGGAGTTTGGGCAGGATTTTTAAGGATTTTGTCCCGTGGTGCATCCCCAGGGCCTGGAACCGTGGCAAGCACAGAATAGGCACCTGATAAAGATTTTTCAAATGAGTGAGTACGCAAACCCCTTCCAAGTGTCTCACGGACAGTAAAGAGGTTTTGGAAGAACACATGGGGAGCCTCGGGGACTCTTCTTCCAAAGCTTTAGAATCAAATCCTCGGATCTTTCCCCTAAAGTCAGTCTTTTCCTTCAAAATCCACCCACCAGCCTGGACCCGAATACTGTGGACCGCTAGATGGCGCTGTTCACCACGCATCGTTGGATCCTTAGCCGTTGCCCTGCCGTCCTAAGACCTGGGAAATCACCTTCTTCCTAGAGACAAGTATTCCAAGGAATGGTTACCCCTCCCTAGGCCATCTCTCTAGACCAGGAAGGAACCCAGAGTCCTACAGCATCATTTACCAACTAGCCACTCCCACCCAGGAGCACAGGTTAACACTTTGCTTGGGAGCAAAAGACGTTTTTAGTGCAGTCGACCCTGGGTACCCACGGGGATTGGTTCCAGGACCCCTGCCCCATATCAAAATCAAACCCCTTATGTAAAACGGCATAGTATTTGCACATAACCTAGGCACACCCTCCTAAAGACTTCAAATCATCTCTACCTTACTTATAATACCTAATACAATGTAAGTGCTACGTAAATAGTTACTGACGTGGCAAATTCTAATTTTGCCTTTTGGAACTGGAATTTATTTCCTTATTTATTTAAATTTGGGGGGATATTTTCGATCAAAGTTTGGTTGAGTTCATGGACGTGGAATCCACTGATACGGAGGGCCAACTCTACTTGGAGTAGTACCCTGGCAACTTTGGACCTTTTTGAAAAGTTGCAGGACTCCACGCCTCCCCCTTGAGCTTGACCTTCTAAGAAGGATTGGCCTTCTTAGCCCAATCCTGCCTTTTCCTCTCTGCCCTGGCTCTCTAGCCAATGAGGTAGAGCTTAAGATTCCAGCTCTCTGCCCTGGCTCTCTAGCCAATGAGGTAGAGCTTAAGATTCCAGCTCTGCTTCCAACCTTGCCACAGCAATGCGAGAGGCAGCATGAAATGGTGACCTGAGAATCTAGTGGAGGGAACTGAGTGAAGACAACCTCTCCTGGGACCCTGAGAAACGTATCCAACGTCTCTCAAGATGGGTTTCCACGGCTGCATGATGGGGATAAAATGTCCTGGACAGAACAGATGTAGTGAGCATTAAATGAAGCTGTATGAGGCTTCAAGCCAAGTTTTCTATAAAGCTTTGTTTTCCATTTCCAGATACTCTTAACACTTAAGCCAGGGTGATTGGCTGATCTGATGAACCCATGTCTGTAATCTCGGCTGGTCTTCAGATGTCCCAGGGAACAGACACTCGATGGTTGAACCTCCCCACATTGTGTTGAATAACAGACCATTTGCTCAAGGTAAGTCTGCAAATGCAGGCATAGAAAGTTGCTGTCTTTGTAAATGTCAGTTGACCAGCAGCTATCTATGGAGAACTTGTGATTTGCTTTGGTGTTTTAGGAAGATTATTCTGGAAGCCAAAATAGGACAGATAGGGCAGGGGGTGAAGACAAAGCCACCAGGTCTTCAGTGAAATATCATTGTTTCTTACCCTTGAGAGGAAATAGGTAAGTCAAGGAATATTAGAAAGGTCGTTAGTTTTTGCTCCCTGCCCTCCCTTTTATCAAGCAAAAAACCCAGAAATAACGGTTCCGTTTGGGGAACAAAGGTACATCCCACAGGGGCTGTTCACTCACTGCGGCCGTGCTCTCCCACATAGACGGTGCCCACGGTGAGTAACAAGGAAGTCCAGCTGTGCCTTTGCTCAACCAGCCCCTTGGCTGGGGGTTTCCTGATTGCCAATCCCGTGGGAACATCTGCTCTCCCAGAAATCACCCTACAGCCCGTTCCTTCCTCTCCTTCTTAGAACTGTGGGGCTAACTTCTCGAGCTTCCTTCACATCATAACCCATCGCCCTTGCCTCGCCCCAACGCCAAAGACTTACCTATTTTTTACTGCCCCTCCCTCATCCTTCCCTCTTTTCTCCAAGGACTACCATACACCCTTCTCCGTTGTGGTTCTACTCTTCCTCGGCTCCCAGTCAGAGTGCTGAAACACATCAACAAGAAGAGAAAAGGGAGATTATTTCCCGTGACTTGAGTTTATAAAAATAGAATGGATTTTATAAAAAGTAGCAGCAGCCAGGAGTGGTATTCACTCACCTACTAGTTACTCTAATTATAGATGGTTGGGTGTCACAGGCAACCATATTGAGTGACCAGAAGGTTGCATCAGACAGGATTTCTCATTTCCAACTTCCCCTGTTAATGCCCTGTGTATGCCCTGGTCAGCAACTTTAAATGACAGCCTGATTGTTACAAAAATAGGAAGTCTTCTCATTAGCTGAATTGTGGCCTGCAAGTTTATCTTACAAAGGATGTTTGATTCCCAGACCCTGGCTTGATTCTCCCAAGATTTTGCTGACTTACTGTTTCCCTAGAAAGAATGGACATTTTGCCTGGGAAAAGATGGACACGTAGGAATTCCAAATGGGAAAAAGAGAAAGAGTCAAAATCCTGTTCCCATTTCAGTAAACTGTGTGTTCTCTGCCCCCCTCCCCCAATATTCCTTTGCTTCTGATATTTAGCCTTGAAATCTCTGTTCCAAGAATGTGAAAGGATTAAGATGCCATAAGCCTGATATTCAAATCAGGAGTTTCCACTCCTATAGAACCTACACAAGAACTAGGACTTAAAAAAAGAAAAACCAGCCTGGCATTAAATGAATTCAGCACCTCTGAATTTATTTATAACCTTTTCCTTGGCCTTTTATCCAAACGTATTTCTGGGATTTTTTTTTTTTTTTGAGGGTGGAACCTCTCAAAGTGGCTCCTTCTCCCGTAACAGAAGTCATAAACTGGCCCTCCACAAACCGCATCCAGCCAGCTGATGTATTTAGTTTGGCTCACATAGTGGTTTTTAAAGAGAAGAATTAGTTGTCAGCGTTTAACATTTGTACGTAAAAATATAGGTTTCTATAAAATAAATATTTTTATAAATATACATTTATATAAAATACAGATTTCTGTACTGTCTTGGGAAACATAAAACCAGATGAGGCAGCCCTGGGATGTTATTTCCACATGGGTCCTTGGCGGATGTGAACCATTAACCCAGTAGGAAATATACAAGGGAGATCATTCATAGAAAAAAGTGGGGCTGGGAAGGTGACCTGTTTTCTTCCAGATCTGCATCTCTGGGTCTGAACCTCAACTCCAATGAGCATTCAGTTCTACCACCTCAATGTGTATGGAACTGAATGCAGCTTCCTAAATACGTGCCAGACATCTGGTTTCTGAAGGCAGCACAATGCGCCTTCTGACCATGGAATCGGCAAGTCTTCGCTCTTCTTCCCTGCCACCCCTCCTTCCCCATCAGCGGCCATGCCCTGAGGCTTTTGCTCTCAGAAGTCCACTGGGCAATAAGATAGCTACCAACCACGTGAGCACCTAAAATGTGGCTAGTGCGAATTGAGATATACCGTTAAGTGAAAAAGACACACGGGATTTTAAATATTTATGCTAAAAACTAATGATAATCCAAACTGGCTGATTAATAATTTTACGTGGATTACCTACTAAAATGATATTTTTGACGTACTGGGTTATATTAAATAATATTTAAATAGTTAAATATTATTAAAATTAACTTGCCCATTTCTCTTTTACCCTTTTTAACATGGGGTCTAGAAACTTTTAAATGACACGTCTTGAAAATTTTTAATCACATTTGTGGCTCACATTATCCTTCTATGAGACAGTGCCCTTCAAAACATCTCTTCGCATGACGTGATGAGGTGCTAATTATCGCTACAATGGCAGTCACGTTACAACACATAAATGTATGAAATCAACGCGTTGTACACCTTAAATTGACACAAAGTTACATGTCAAATACATTTCAAGAACAAAGAGTCTCTCTTGGGTTTGTCCTAACCTTTCTGACCTTGCTGCCAAACTACAGCCTAGTTTCTCACATGCTTTTGCTCCTAAAATTTCACGTTAGTCTAGGCTTTTCTCCCTTCTAATCTGCTCTGCACACCCTGGCCGAGTTTATCTGCCTAAAACACTACTTTTATCATGAAACGCTCCTGCTCAAAAACTAACACCAGCTCCCATCTCTACCCCATAAAATCCAAATTCTTGGTAATAACAGCTTCGACTTTAAAAACCTATTGTGCACATTATATAATTCTCCCAACAACCTAACATCTAGAATGCCAGACTTTTTGCTTTCTAAATAGAACAAAAAGGACTGCAGCATTTGCCTGAGCTGGGAGGGGAGAGGGAAAGCACCTCTGAGCTGAGACGTTACAAGGATAACACAGTTAAAGCATCCAAGCGGCAGCTCCTTCCCTTACCATGATTTTTACAACACCTCACAATCAAATAAAGAGCGATTGACATCTGTAGATGTGTTAGCTGAACTATTTTTACATCAGTTGAGAGAAAGAATAATAGCACGGAAAGAAGAAACTGTTATAGTTGCATTTCAGAAAACCAAAACCAGGAGTCAACCAGAAAAGCTTAAGAGAAACAGTGCTCTTCGCTCACCCACTGTAGGTCCAAGTTTCCTATATATATACACATACAGTTTTGTCACAAAATAGAAAATTTGAATTATACCAGTCTGAAATGCAGTGGTACAACAACAATAAAATATCATTTCATCTCAAAATTTGAAAAGCATGAATTAAAAATTCGTCAGGAATTATATACATCCAAAACTAGCAGAGCTACTGATTCATTAGTTGTGTTAATTCTACATAACACGTATTCATCTTGGGAAGAGAGACCGTTTGGATTCACCTCGAATTACATGAGTTTTTTACTGTGCTGTCTTCAAGACTTCATCCTTTTCATAAAATACAACATCCTATACACATTTTCTTTAATTTGTTCAGCTACACATCAGATAGGTTTTGCCAAAAACTGTCTAGCAGTCTTTCGTGCACGGGTCTTGAATTCAGACAAAACCACATTTTACCATTTATTGTGTTACTTCAGGCAGAATTGTTTAGCAGTTCTGTGCTTCAGTTACGGCTTCTTTAAATTAGGCATAATTACGTTTCCTCCCAAAGTTTTGTAAGAATTCAACGAGATAATACACATTGTTAACACGCTGCTTGACCTGTGGTAAGAGTGCTCAACGGACAATGGATAAGATGACGTCCTACCTATCTGGCCTCAGTATCCTCCTGTTAGAAACAGTTTTCTAAGCAGCTTGAAGACTACGAGAGGGTGGGGCTTTGGCGTCCAACGCTCTCTACTAAACTGTAAGTTTAATAGACGGAGTGTTACCCAGGACACGGGGTTGGGTGGGGTCGGAACGAGCGCGCCGGCCTGTCTTCTTTGCCGCGGCCGCGACGCAGACGCCAGACCGGAACCTGCAGGCCGGGCCCAGCTGTCTGGCCCTTCCCTCCTCCCGTCGTGCCCGGCCGCCCTGGCAATGAAAACACCGCCACGTGGCCTGCAGCCTTGGCGTCACGCGCCTTCGCCCAATGGCAAGCCGTGTCTCGGAGCTGGGGGCGGGTCGCCAGCAGGGAGGTCCCGCCCACAGCCGTCGCCAATTGGCCAAGGGTGAGCCGGGGCGTGGGCTCACGACCAATGGAGGCTGGGAGCGGGGACCCCGCCCTCTCGGTGCCTGGGTCCGCGGGACCAGCAGGAGGGGGCGGGGAGGGGCGGAGCTGAGCGGGGGCGGGGCGGGGCGACGCGGGGCCCGGGCGGGACCGGGGGTGGGGCCGGGGGCGGAGGGGTCGGGCAACCCGGCCCGCGGGGCCGGCGCCAGCGGGCTGCTGAGGTGGCTGTCGCCCTCTTGGAGCGGCGGCTTCCCGGGTCGAGCCCCCGATGGAGGCCGGGGCCGCGAACGGCCCCTCGGGCGGGGTCGAGGAGGCGCTCAGCTGCTTCTCTTTCAACCAGGACTGCACGTAAGCCGAGGCGCCTGCCCTGCCGGGAGGTGGGGGGAAAAAGTCGCGATCGGGGGTGTCGTCCAGTTGGCAACTTGTTTAGGAGGCGCGGGCCTACGCCCCCAGAGGCCTCGGCGGACGGCCGGTGCTGCCCGGACCGGTGCGGGTCCCCGGGCCGCCCCCTCGGCCTCCCCGTCCTCCAGGAGGGGGCTGAGCACCCCTGTCGCCCGCTGCCGGCCGAGAGCCAGGAGGGCCCGGCCGGGGGAGAAGGAGGGAGTTAGCCGGGGGAGTGGGGCTGAAGGAGGCCAAGGAACGTGGGGGGACGGGGGCGCGGGGTAGTGACCAAAGTGGGGGTCTGGGGAAGAAGGGGCAGAGGCCAAAGCAAAGGAGATGAGAGAGAACGGGGAAGTTGCAAGCTGACCGAAGGCGAGGTAGTTGGGGCCCAGGAAGATGCGAGTACAGGAAAAACTTTCCCATTTGTCCTTGAGCATCTCAACGTGGCATCTGGGCAGGGCCAATGACTCAGAGGCAGCCTATCCCTGCGGCCAGGCCAGCCCAGGTCCCAGCCCCAGCGCAGGGCACCTCGCCCGCCGGATCTGGGTGTCAGAAGCCTCTCCATTGCTCTCACTGTGTCTTCACGTAGCCCACTGGAGAGGCCGAGCCTCCTCTTGGGAGTCCAGGAGCCCTTTCCCGGCCCAGGCTGCCTTCCAGGAGAAGCATGAACTCCACTCTGTTGCTTTTTGACTGGATTTTTAACGTTTCACCTTGATGTTCCTATCGGGACTTTGGCCAGAGAGCCGGGAGTTGCTGAACTGTGTTTCACACATCTGGAGGATGTCCCTTAGAAGCAGACTCCTGCTCCCTTACCTCTTCATGGGATTGTTAGACACCAGCTCTGGGCACCATATGGAATAACCTCTCCCGAGTGTGCACCCAGAGCATTAGGCAGTGATGACCTCTTCCCAGCTTCCCACGTGCTGCCGTACCAGACCGCTGTGCTCCTTGTCTGGAGTCAGCTTCAGGTGTGCGTTGACCGTCTGTGCCTGGACTATGCTAATATTGAACATTCAGTGGTGTAATTAAGGCCATCGTGTACCATAAGCAACCCTGGCTTCCATTCCCTTTGTGTTTCAGTTTAAAAACACCCTATGCCAAACAATATACCTTTGTTCAAAAGAGCTGTATGTGTAATCGTGTAATCCAGTAGCTGGACAACTGGGTTAGATGAGGGACTTTCAAGCTTTCCTTGACCACAGCCCACAATAAGAAATACATATTACAGCATTACCCAATATCCAGATATAGATGTGTGTGTATACACACACACAGACACACACACATATATGCATAATATCACTGAAAAGCGATTCACAACATGCTGTTTACTCTTAATGTGTGCAATACCCTCTGGTATTTTGTGTTTCTTTTTGTTTTAAAGCCATTCGTGACTTACTAAATTATTTTCTCATGGGTTGAGAGCCACAGTTTACAAAAATGATGGTCTAGATACACTTCTGATGTTTTGTAAGAAACATTTTGCAAGAGAGGATGGCTGTTGAAATTCCTGGGTGTTTGCCTTCCCAGCTGAAAGCAGGTTAAGGAGGGGAGCTAGCTAGTTTGCTTCTTAGTAGGAAATGTTCTCAATTCTGCTTTGTAGCATTGTTTATTACATTTTTTTAAAGGGATGTTAATTTTTACTCTAGGTAAGTCCCAGCTTTCTATAGCAGTTGGATAAGAATGTTATTTTCAAAACCGTAGGGTGCTTGGGAAGCTAATTTCCTTAGTCCCTGCTGTCAGTTCTGTCTTCCTGGCTCTGCTGGGCAGCTCTGTCGCACCTCTAAATAAAAGTTTTTGTCACAGTCAGTTGCTTTGAGCCTCAGAGGGTATGACACTGGATTTTAAAGTAAGTCAAGCCCCTTGCCGAATACATTTCGGAGTGTCAGCGTGTCTTTTTCTATAAGTATAGGCCAAATTTAGGGTCCAGTTTTTCTGGAGAAGGTTAGTTAGAAGACAACTAACCTTTGGCAGTCTTCACTCATCCTTCATGCTTGGCCCTGTGCCAGACAATTTGGGTGTGTCTTTTCATTTGATTCGTGGTATGTATTTGTCCCCAATCCCATTTTCATGAGAGGGGATGAGAATTTTTTTTCTTCCCACAAAAAGGCCTTATGAATGAAAAAAGGTTTTGGTCTGAATTCCTTGATTCAGAGTGTTTTGTGGTCATGGATCAACCACTTAAAACACAACAGCGATCACACTGCCATTTCCCATATTTAAAATTCTTGTGGAGAAGAGCATATGTTTGAAAGTTATTTTAAGTTGCCAGATCTTTTGGTTAATATTATAAGACTCTAATTACAACATTTTCCCCTTACATGCAAGCTTTAGAAACCTTGGTTTGCAACTAATGCACACATATTTATGTGAAAAAAGTTTATGGGAAGAAGGTTTAGAACAGTGATCACTATGGAGTATGTATATTTTGAAGGTTTTTTTTTTGGGGGGGTGGGGGTACGCGGGCCTCTCACTGCTGTGGCCTCTCCCGTTGCGGAGCACAGGCTCCGGACGCGCAGGCGCAGCGGCCACGGCTCACGGGCCCAGCCGCTCCGCGGCACGTGGGATCCTCCCGGACTGGGGCACGAACCCGCGTCCCCTGCATCAGCAGGCGGACTCTCAACCACTGCGCCACCAGGGAGGCCCTATTTTGAAGTTTTAAGATGCGGCTGGCTGGCCTCTCTAGTTGTCGTGAGAAGCCAAGCCCCAGCTCTGAGCGCACTGTTGCCGGATGCAAACGCCTAATCCCCAGGTCAGCTGCTCAGCAGGTCGGTGGGGGGGGCGCGGGGGGGGCGACGGAGCAGAAGGGGCCAGCTTGCCGGTTAACAGCCAACTGCCTTCCCAGGGAAGAACAAGTGTTAGGGTAGGAAAAACTTCCAGCGACAATCATATGACCTTCTCGTTTTTAGGCCGGTGAAACAAGAGCCTTGGCCATCGAGGCTTGTGGCAGTAAGCTGCCTATTTTAGTCTCTGTCTCCCCGTGAAGAGGGAAGCTCACCTTTTCATACGTTTATTTTGAATGAGGGGGTTGGACTAATCGTTAGGTCTACGTGGGGCCATTTTCAAGTCCATTTCAGCGCTGACACCCCACGTCCCAGGGCTCAGGGTCTGCTGGCTTATTCTGAGGGCGCTCTGGGTAAGATTCTGGTCATCACTGAGGTGCCGAGGGCAAAGCAGGAGAGAGCTGGATAGGAATTCTCAGCTGCCGAACAAAACGGACTCATTTGCTTTCATCCTGGGGCCGAGGAAACCGGGGCGCACACTCTGTATCTATCGGTTGAAGAGTGAAAAATTAAGAAGATGAGATTCTGGCCTTCCCTGGCGGTCCAGTGGTTAAAGCTCTGCACTTCCGCTGCAGAGCACGTGGGTTTGAGTCCTGGTCGGGCAACTAAGATCCCACAGGCTGCACTGCGCGGCCAAAACCTTTTAAAAAAAGAAGACAGAACTCTTTTAGCCGCCGTTGTCCCAGAGAAGGTTAGACTCTGCTCCGCTGGTGGGCTGCAGTGCGGGCTTTGCGGAGCGGAGGATAAGGCGGAGTTCTCAACCATGGCTGCCCGTGAAAGTACTTGAATTGAAAAAAAGAGAAAGAAAGAAAGAAAAAGAAATCCAATTAAATAAAAAGCACAGGACTGGGGAAGCAGGGCAGACAGTCATCAGCATTTTCCTCAAAACTCCCCAGGTGAGTTTAATGTGCGGCCAGAGATGAGAACGACTGCTTTAAAGTATCTGAGATGCTGTCATGGAAAGTGCTGGAAGGAGCATCTGTTAAATTTTGCCTGCTAATGACCTACCGTGTCTTCTAAGATCACGTTATTTCTTTTTTAAGGAAGCAAGAAAGAAAGAAAGGAGGAAGGAAGGAGGGAGGGAGGGAAGGAAGAAGGGGAGAAGGAAGGGAGGGAGGAAAGAAGGAAGGAAAGAAAAAAAAATGTACCTCTTGGTAGCACTGTGATGAATATTGTCAAACAAGCCATTTTTCCTATTTCTGCCCAGCTGGGAAAGCATGGTCTCTGGTGGGTCTGACACTTCATTTGACGATGGAGGCCATCCAGTTTCAGGCCTCTTAACCATTTCACATGTTTGTATGTAGCTGTCTTTGACTTCTTCCTTTCGACTGGATCTGCCCACCTGACAAGGCATGCTTGCTTCACCGTCTAGAAAGTGATCCAGTGGCTCCTGAGGCTGTATGTTTCTCTGTCCCCTATGAGGCTAGAGGGACGGAGGGTGTCTCTCTTCAGACACACCTGTGGTTGGACCCAGTACCTGTTGTCATCCCAGGCTGTCCTTGCCTTCACAGATCCCTTGCGATTGGAACCAAATCTGGTTATAAGCTGTTTTCTTTGAGTTCTGTGGAGCAGCTGGGCCACGTCCACGGAAGCAGTAAGTGTGTGTGTGTGAGAGTCTCAGGGCCCGAGCCCTCCCTCGAGACGCTGCGCTGGGGCGCTCCGCAGCTTTCTGCACTTGCCCCCATTAACCCTCAAACTTACAGAGTCAGTATTTTTTCAGATTTAAATATAAATCATTCTCTCCACTTGCTTTAAAAAAAAAACCACCATGAAACACTAGTAAGATTTGGCAATAGCTTGAGTAACATTCTCTTTTTACATTAAGAAATCCTTTGAAACTGTATCGTTGACAGTTTTTCGTATGCTCATATGCACGGTCATCAGTTTTTATAATTGTCGAACTTTAAGTTCACTTATGATTTTTTTTTTTTTTTGCCCTTTTATTGGCACTGTAGAATAGTGGTAACATTCATTCAGTCATGGAAGTATTTTCCTTTTTTTTTTTTTTTTTTTTTTTTTGCGGTACGCGGGCCTCTCGCTGTCGCGGCCTCTCCCGTTGCGGAGCACAGGCTCCGGACGCGCAGGTTCAGCGGCCATGGCTCACGGGCCCAGCCGCTCCGCGGCACGTGGGATCCTCCCGGACCGGGGCGCGAACCCGCGTCCCCTGCATCGGCAGGCGGACTCTCAACCGCTGCGCCACCAGGGAAGCCCTCCTTGTTTTAATAAAGCAGTAGTCTCCCATTCACAGAGTCCATATCAAAGACATTGAAGTACTTGTAGTGAATATTAAAAACAAGTCCAACTTAGAAATGCGCCTCTCTCATTGTCTCAGGGAAGGTTGTTGTTTATGCCACCATCATATTGACGAAAACACACTCTTTGGATTTCCTGGAAAGAAAGTGGCTTGGCAAATAATATCTTAGGCTCCCGATTCATTTGTAAGATGTTATTTTTATTATAACATTTTTGTGAAGATTCTGCTCTGTACCTGTCCTGCGTTGTTCCCTGTGGGACTTGCTGGAGCCCAAGAAAGGCCGCCATGTGAAAAGAATGTCCCCAGAAAGACACGGAGGCCTCCTGTCTACAGGAGCTCAGGAGGCTTCCCGATTTGCCTCTTCCCTGGTACAGAAGAACTTCTCTGGTCATAACACAGATGTCCGGGGTATTATCAACAGGAAAGGGATTCCGGAGAGAGTCAGGGAGCCCAGCAAGACGGGCAGGAGGCACAGAATTCACTGTGTTCCTGTCCCCTCCCCTCCACCATCACGGTGGCACCTGCACCTTTTAGCAACAGGGACCAGGAGAATTCCGAAAGCAGAGCCTCCCGACAGAGTGGTTGCCCCTTGGAAACCTCTCGTGGAGAAAGAGTGGGATTGATCCAAACCTCCCAGATATGTTCTGCAGAGAGAGCAGCGGCCCCGGGGGCGGGGCTGTGGTTCCAGCCGCAGAGGGCATCCGGGGATGCTCTGGAAGGCCAGCTTTATGTTCTGGTCACCGCGGTCTGCCTGATTGTCGGTCGATCGTGGAAAGGGCTTGGGAACTTGGGAAACGGGTAACAGTTCACTGTCGAGGGAAGGGGCGGGGAAAGTCTGCGAGCCGGCGGGAAGGGAGGGAGGACCCCGGGGAGGCCGGCGGGCTGACGTCTGCGTCCCCTCGGCCGCCTCCCCGCCCCCGCCCGCCCGCAGATGACATCCCCGACGTCTGCATCGTGGAGCGCCTCTTCTCCAGCAGTCTGGTGGTGGTGGTAAGCCACGCGAAGCCTCGCCAGATGAACGTCTACCACTTCAAGAAGGGCACCGAGATCTGCAGCTACAGCTACTCCAGTAACGTCTTGTCCATCAGGCTGAACCGGCAGGTAAGGGGCTGGGGCCTCCCTCCGGGTCGCAAGGCTCCCGCCGCTGGGGACCAAGGAGAAAGAGGAGCATCTCTCGGGATGGTCATCTCTCGCCAGGATCCAGCTCTGTCGGGGGTTTTAAAACTCAGGCCGAGGATCATGGGGACATGGTTTGAGTCTACGCCACACACTTGTCTCGGTGGCGAGACCGCCCGGATGGCCCCTGGGCCCCGGTCCTTCCGCCTGGTGTGATTTCTCAAACATCCGCCACTGGCTAGGCGAACGCTGTCTCCCTGGAGCCAGGCTGGGTGGAACCCTGGCCCAGAATCTGTCCCGTGAGCCACTGCAGGGGCACCTCAAACCAGAGGGATGCCCTTCTTGTTTGGGCCCTAGATGGTGGCATTCCTTGCCGGCTGGTGGTCACGCCCGTCAGAATAAGCTCCTGGAGAGAAAGCGTGGTACCCCTGGGTTAGTGCTGAAGCCAGTCTGCGAAACTGCCCCTTCGCTTGCTGGGACCGAGTCCCGGCTGCTCCTTTTCTTTCTCCCGGCTAACCCTTGAAGATGTTTCTGGTGGCGTTTTCTTTGTTGGAGGAAGGGTTAGTCTTATCTCAAACATGCAAATTACATGCTTTTGAAAACTGTAAGTTCCTGTTGCATAAGCATTTGGGGGTATCAGCCGAGTTTCCCTTGAATTATTATATTTTAGATCCTATGAGGGCAGCGACTGTATCCATTTTACTCGCTACAGCAAAGGCCTGGTAGAAAAGACAGTGCCCAGCAGAAGAATGCTCAGTGAATACCTGTTTCCTGGCTGCCTATTAAATACAAAACCAAGTAAATCGGTTCTTTATATATGACCGAGCAGATCTGTGTATTCAATGAAATATTCCCAGCGTGCTGGAGGTCCTTGCCTTCACTGAGGACATCGTTTGCTCCTTTGTACCTAAACTGTTAAGTGCATACTTTTTTTTTTTTAAACAAATGAGACAAAGTGCTGCCTAAAGTTTATGAGAAGAAGGAGAGAGTGTTTCTTTGGGCTGATCCACTATTTTGACTGCCTACCCATTCAAGTCTGTATAAAGCAGGGTGGTAGAAAATGGCCTGAGAAATAGAATACGGCGTTTTTTAAAAGCAGGGAGTAGCGGGAGATAAAGAAGATAAGCCCAGTTCTTGGCAAGAGAGGGAGAGGCAGTTTGAGGGTTTTCAACTTGAAGGCTTTTAGGCACAATCCTTGGCTCCAGCGCCGTCTCTGAAATGTCTTGGTTGCAACCTTAAATTTCTTTGCAGGACCTCTTCTCTTTGCACACTGTGGACAGCCAGGGTATAAAAATTAACACTGTTTAGGCAAGTATCCCGTAAAGATCAGAGCCCGCAAATGGTATCCACGGTGTTTATTTCTATAATGTCTCTCCTGCTTGCTCTCTGATATTTCCATCAGCAAATGGGACTGTTAACATCTCGGTGCCACCCTCTCCTCAATAAAACACTCATTAATTTCAAAGCTCCCTGCCGCATCTCCTAAGAACATCACGGCACCTAGAGCTTCTCTGCTGTTCACAGCCCAGCCAACTGGACCCCGGGCCAAGCAAGGCTCTCTTCCTTTAGCATCTCTTCCTTTAGCATCTCTTCTGCTAAGAAGATGTTTTGAAACAGGTCTGGGAAGTCTTCGGGGTTTGATGCTCTTAAAAACATTCAGATCTGGGACTCCACTTGTGGTTTACGGGGCTGCTAGTGTGCCCCCCCTGCCACGCCCCCCGAGGGTGGGAAAATAGAGGCTGCTCTGCCTATTTCATCAGGCCCTCAGGCTGTGCAGTACCTTTCTGAAACACAGGGAAAAGGTCCAGGATTTGTGTGGGGACTTAAGAAGAAAGAAAACCCCTGTTATCCTCTGAATCTGTAGAAAGGAAGAATATTCAGTAATTGTGATCTGTTTCATTTTTAGTCGCTGGTAATCCCCTTCTACTAATAGAGGAGAGTTATTCTGTGGAAAAATGACAATAAACCAGATGTATCTGGATTTGTAAATGTCCACAGTTCTTTGACCATCCGTTCGGAGGGGCCCTCGTTGCCCAGATGGAGATTGATTGGATGGAAGCCTCCAGGGCAGACACTGTAAATAATTTTTTAGCTGACAAAAGGAGTTTTTGCTTCTAGGACCGAGACAAGTAGATGAGAGCCAGGGAGCGACAGGGTTCTGCTGGGACCGGAGACTTGATGCGCTCATCCCAGGAACGAGCCCTCACGTGGAACAGAGACGAAGCGCCTCCTCTTTGCCCCTCGCTGTTCTCTCTGTGTTTCTCTTGGGTGGGGGGGTGACCTGAAATCCGGCCGAGAGGACCACAGAGCAGATGGTACTCTAAGAGCTGGTGGGGAAAGAGGCGGACGAGGCCAGAGAAGCTAGGAGTGGAGGCTGCCCCTGCAGGAAGGGGCATGTGGTGAAGACCCCGTATTCTGGGGTCGCACGTGGGGCTCGGGGTGGGGACACAGGAGCGAACCCGAACCCACACACGTCAACAAGCACAGAGCACTCTAGTCCAAACAGGCGAAAGGTAAATCAGGGACTGTATATTTTACAGAGGAGCACCGATATATGCCATCTACTTGGAGACCCTGTTAGAATCTTTTTTGTCACCCCTCTGCACCCAGCACTGTGGCCACAGAGCCTTAAATAAACCTGAGAAAAGTGTTGCAATGTTAATCTTTCTGCTTGGTTCAAGTGACAGTCTCCCGAAACATTCTGAGCTGGGAAAACAGCATCGCAGGCTTTTCCCCCAAGGGGAACCCACCGCTTCTTAGTGGTATTTTTAGGTCCCTCCCTTTCCAAGAGCCGTTGTTCCCTGGGGTGAGGGGATCTGGCCCGGGAGCAGTGGTCCTCACGTCTGGGGTCCGTGTTGAAACCCCCCTGAACGCGGGTCTCCAGGCAGAGCCCAGGCCTTGCCCCGGGACGCCAGGCACCCATCAGAGTCTGAGAAGCGCCGGCCTGAAGGAAGCCGAGGCGGCAGGAGCAGGGGGGCGGAGGGCTGTGGGGGCCAGTAGCCCCTGGACCGAAAGCCCCTTCCCGAGGGCCCCGCACTCGCACCCAGCACCTGCCCTGTGCTGAGCCGGGCACTCTGCTCCTCTAGGCACCTGGCGCCTTAACCCCGAGGCCGGCTTCCACGGGGCCCTCGGAAAGAGACTTGAAACCTGACAAGTTTCCTTTGAAGAAAAAGAGAAGGGTGTCGGGGCTGGAGAGAGCGCACACGAGTGGGTCTGGGCGAGCGTTTGGGTGGATCGTAGTTCGAGCTGGCCGCCACTTGGGGAGGGGAACGTAACCCCGGGAGGTGCGGAGGAAGCCAAGGAACCCACATCCGGACAGGAAGGCACTTGGCTCTGAACGTCGAACGGGGCCCGTCTCATGGGAAGAGGGGAACCGAGGTTACCCGGAAGTGTCTTCAGTGGCAAAGGCGGTCTGACCAGGAAGTGTCCAGGATCCCCGGACGGAGGAGAGGGGAAAGTACAAAAACAGAAACAAAAACAAAAACAAGAAGGAAATCTCGACTTCTAAAGGGAATTTCCAAAGACCCTGCATTTAGTGCTTCTGTCCAGGTGCGCACGTAACGTAAGCTTCAGGTCAATCGTGAAAATTCCACCCCCTCGGCTTAGAATCGAGTTAGGATTCACAGGAAAGAGGGGGGATCTCGGGATGGTCGGCCCCTTTTCGAGGAATCAGCCCCAATAGATTGATGGGTCTGTGTGATTTCAGAGGCTGCTCGTTTGCCTGGAGGAGTCCATTTACATTCACAACATTAAAGACATGAAGCTTTTGAAGACCATCCTGGATATTCCTCCAAACCCGACAGGTGAGCCCCAGCCCAGACCGGGTGCCCCCAAATCTCGTGTCCGGGTTTTCCTTTGCACCAGCTGTGTTTCCACCCAAATTGCTTCCACCTTCATTGCTTTATAAATCTTCGTGGTGTTTGCCTTGAAGCTTTGTCTTAACGGCGGCAGATTCAGATTATATTAGGCCTTGCCTCCTGCAGGAGGGCCGTGTGACCTTCCCTGCAGCCTGGGAGAAACTCCTTTCCCCTGGGACCCGTCCTCAGCAAACGCGTCAGAGCATTTGGGCAGACACGTAGGAGATGGCCTGCGTCTGCCGTTGCAAGGTCCTCACCCCTAGCTACCTTTGCTGGTTGGTCAGTATAGAGCGGACGTCATAATCAGAAGTGGTTTCTACCTGACCGGGAGACAGACCATCCAAACCGAAAAGAAGTGTGTTTTCTTAGGTTGCAGACAGTTCTCCCTACATGCGTGATATGCTAGGAGGTTGGACTGTATTAAATTCTCAGATGTGACACTGTTCAATACATTTTCCTGATTGAAGAATGGGAGCAGCTAGGATTGGTCAGGTTGAAATGGCAGACGATGACATTCCGTGAATCCTGGCGGCGGAAGTAAACGAGAAGGGAGTGGTGCGGTGGGACGGGGGCCACCACACCAGGACAGCTTGTGGATCTGATGATGTCAGGGCAGTGTGTGTAAATCGCACGCACTCCGGCTTCGTATCGTTAAATGATTACTTCAGTTCACTGCGGTTTTCTAATTCGTTGACTTCCACCGAATTTCAAGATCCCTGTGACCCGACCTCAGTCACCTAGACTCTTTGAGCCTCAGTTTCCTCACCTGTAAAATGGAATAGTAACCCCCGTCTCACAGGGGTGGCGTCTGTGGCGGTGACCTGCTCACGGCCTGCTGGGCAGTAATTCCTCCTCTGGCCTCATTTCCTTGTCTCCATCTGAGTTATACAGATGGCCCTTGCTGTTGACTTCAGTGCTTGAAAATTTCAGTCCTGACAAAACAGTACTGTATTTGAAAAGATCACAGCCATTGAGGCCGTTAGAAAGCTCTGTGGGAGAACGACCTTAAAGCCTCTTTCACGGGCTTCCCTGGTGGCGCAACGGTTGAGAGTCCGCCTGCCGATGCAGGGGACGCGGGTTCGTGCCCCGGTCCGGGAGGATCCCACGTGCCGCGGAGCGGCTGGGCCCGTGAGCCATGGCCGCTGAGCCCGCGCGTCCGGAGCCTGTGCTCCGCGACGGGAGAGGCCACAGCAGTGAGAGGCCCGCGTACCGCAAAAAAAAAAAAAAAAAAAAAAAAAAGCCTGTTTCACAAGTGGCGGGTGGTAAGTGAAGGAACCGTGGCCGGGGACAGGGGTGGGGGGTTAGTTTTGTTTGGGGCTGTCTTTCAGGAATGAGAGGTTGAACTAACCTGGAAAAGTGTTTATTGCAGACGTGCTACGTGCCCGGGACCATAGTAGGCACTGTAGGTACAGACCACACACCAGGAACCCCAAACCCTTGGGACATGGTGCACGAGTGCCCTGACGTCTTTGGAAGGTTTGGGACCCCGGGGCTGACAGCTGAAAGGAAGATGTGCTCCTCTGACGGGGCGAGGGGGGCGAGTGGGGTCTGGGCAGAACCCACCAGAGCCGCGGGCCTGGGCTGGACCCTGGCGGCTTTGGACAGGGGACAGCTCAGGGGGGCAGGGGACATGCCAGGTGAGCAGGGACGTTCCAGGCAGGCAGGGGACATCTCAGGCGGGCAGGGGACATCCCAGGTGGGCAGAAAGCTCACAAGCTGCCTGTGACTCTCCGTTTCTTTGAAAGGAGGGGAGCCAGGCACCGTCAGCGGCCTTTCGAGAGGGCGTCCCATGGGCCAGGGAAGCCGTCAGCCCCCCTCACTCCTGCGGTCACACCCTCAGCCGCTCAGCCCAGGGGATGGTGCTGCTTGCCTTCAGGGCCAAACCTGTTCCTCCCGCGAAAAGCCCGTCTCCTCTTAACTTTGAGCAAATGCAGCCATTTGTCTTAGCTCAGAAAACGCACCGATGGCCTCAGTTTTGCAGTTTAAACAGGGAGAAAGGAGGTTTGCAGGTGCAGGGCCATTTGTGCTTCCTGTTAGGATGTGTGCGCCTCCCAAAGGGAATCGTTTGATCTCAAGACAACTTAGAAATGATGGGAGGTGTCCTCAGGTAAACATTACCAGTGGGCTGGGGGAGAGATTTGGCCTTTCCTTCTGAAAGACCAGGGATGGGTTGAAAGACCAAGACGTGTGTCTTATTACACCTTTGACGTTCTTTGGAGAGAGAGGCCAAGACGACTTCAAATGCTGACGCGTTTATAACCATCCTCTCAGCTTCCCCTGAGCTCTTCCTGCTTCGGTAAAAGGAGGATGATCCTTTTCACTTACCGCTGAGGGTTATTATGCGGAGGACTCCCCGAGGGCGGGGAGGGGCTGAGAGCGAAGTCCCATCTGCTGGGCACACGAGGCTCGGCCAGGCTCGCCCGCCAGCCGGTTCCATGCATCATGTCCCTCTCCAGCCAGGAGGGCAGGCTCGGGACAGGTCAGAGTTGCCCTGCAGTGACATGACCCGTCCCTCGCTCAAGGACCCCCAGCAGACTCTGAGCCTCCCAGACCACGAAGACGAGATCCTCAGAGGCCCGGAGTCTCCTTTATTTGTTCCCACCCTCTCGTGTATTTTCTGAACAAAAAACTGTAAGATGGAAGCTCTGGCCCCTGATTTGATGAATCTTCACGGTTGCACAAGGAGATGTGGGGCCTCTTGGCTGACTGGCTCAGCCACACAAATTCTGAATGTCTTCTGACTGTGTGAACTACCAATACGGGATGTACACAGAGTCCTGTCATTGCCTCACGCTCAGGACCGGTCGCGCCTGTAAATTTCCTTCCTTCTGTCTGTTTGTGTCATGCCCATTCCTGTTGTGTCAAAGCCTGCAGGCTGCTTCCTTTAAAGGGTTTGGCCAGACCCGGCTCCAAGTTAATTTCCTGCTAGCACAGCAGTCTGTGCCCTGAGCAGCGGAAGGTGGAAATCTCCATAAAAACATCCGCCAACGGCAGAACTTGGGATGCTGTCGGTCTTACAGGCTTTCACGGAATATTGGGGGAGCAGAGTCTGCACCACACAGCAATGTGTATAATGGGGCAGAGCGGCCGTTTATTCCCCAGTGAGCGCTCTTTCTGAAAATGTAATGCAGGTGTGGTAAATGGCAGCATAGAGCATCTGTAAGTACGGAGACGATTTCTCTCCTTTCTGTGTTTAAAAACTGGAAAGCATATTCCATTAATCCCAGAGGGAACTGCATTTTATAAATCACTGTTAACTTGCTTTAAGTTTGACATACAATACTGTAAATACCAAGGTAAGAATGATTTAGAATCACAGGACTTCCTTCTAATTCCAGCCGATGGTGCCCCTGGTTCTTGAATGGAAATCAGGCATATTTTTCTTCTCCAGCTGCAGAAGGGTTACAGCCAAACCATTTCAGTGGAATTCCAGCTGACCATGATTTATGAAAATGTGTGTCAAGTCTGAAGTCCAAAAGCCACATCAAAACCTAACTCCTTATATTTAAAAAAAAGAAAAAGGCCAGAAGAAAATATACTCAAATATTGAGCATAGTGAAAAGCCTCTGAGTTTTAGAATTATGGGTGCTTTTTTTTCTCTTTCTTTATATTTTCTGGGCTCTACAAATTTTTTATACTACCGCTTTTATATTATAAAATAATATCAAAGAAAAGGCTGGCACTTCCCCGGTGGCGCAGTGGTTAAGAATCCACCTGCCAATGCAGAGGACACGGGTTCGAGCCCTGGTCCGGGAAGATCCCACATGCCACGAAGCAACTAAGCCTGTGCGCCACAGCTACTGAGCCTGAGCTCTAGAGCCTGCGAGCCACAACTACTGAGCCCACCAGCCACAACTACTGAAGCCCGCACGCCTAGAGCCCGTGCTCCACAACAAGAGAAGCCACTGCAATGAGAAGCCCGCGCACCGCAACGAAGAGTAGCCCCCGCTCGTTGCAACTAGAGAAAGCCCGCACGCAGCAACGAAGACCCAACGCAGCCATAAATAAATAAATAAAATAAATAAATTTTAAAAAAGAAAAAAAAGAAAAGGCTCATTTCCCTTCCTATAAAGGGTTTCAGGGGACACTTGTGACAGAAACAGAAGATCAGTAGAACGGGAATATCTAAGCCTATAGCAAAGTCTTCCTACTCTCCTTGGGGGCTTCACAAGAAATCAAGTGCATTCTTAGAGCTGGGTGGACCTGTCTGAGAACTGGACCACAGGAAGCCAAAGGAGCTCACGTTCAGCATTTCTGGGGACCGTCATTAAGTTGCAAAGGTTGGCACGCGTGGCCCCTTGGCTACATTCAGGTGGGCTGGCCGAGGTGCGAGCCAGAGGCAGAGAGCTGTCAGGTACGTGGTTACGTGGCAGGGTGTACCTGCCCTCGCCACCATCCTTGGTCCCTTCCTGTCAGAATCTCGTGTCAGCTCACTCTCCATTATGTGTTACAGGAAGTTCCATGTTAGCTGAAGAAGTTTAAGCTTCCTTCCTTTCTGTAAATATTTACATTTTAATATACAACTCTGAAGGTCACCTCACACCTATTAGACTGGCTCTTATCAAAAAGACAAGTGTTGGCGAGGGTGTGGAGAAAAGGGAGCCCTCGTGCACTGTTGGGGGGAATGTAAATCGGTGCAGCCGCTGTGGAGGACAGTGTGGAGGATGCTCAAAAAACTAAAAACTGAGCTACCTTATGAGTAAGCAATCCCACTTCTGGGTATTTATCCAAAGAAAACGGAGACGCTAACTCAAAAAGATATCTGCAGCCCAATGTTCATTGCAGCAATATTTACAACAGGCAAGACATGGGAACAACCTAAGTGTCCATCGATGGATGAGTGGATAAAGAAGGTGTGCCGTATAGCTATAACGGAATACTACTCAGCCATGAAAAAGGATGAAATCTCACCACTGTAATGACGTGGATGGACCTTGAGGGCATCACTCTACGTGAATTCAGTCAGGCAGAGAAAGACAAATACCATATGATCTCACCTATATGTGGAATCTTCAAACAAGCTCTCAGATGCAGAGGACAGACTGGTGGTTACCAGAGGCTGGGGGTCAGGGGGAAGAGAAGTGTGAAATGGTTGAATGGGGTCAAAAGGTACAAACTAACAGTTAAAAAATAAGTCATGGGGGTGTAACATTCAGCAAAACTGAGAAGGCATGAGTGGTCTCTCCTAAGGCCGGGTGACCCTGTACCGGCGAGAGGGCTGCAGGAAGCCTGCAGGAAAGGGTGCTACGCTGTCACCCTCCTCCCACAGCTGCCTGGCAGGTGATAAGCGCACAGCCCGGTGGGTCCTCGGCAAAGCCCGAGCAGGAGGTCAGAACTTGGTTCCCATTCTCGATGTTTGCTTTTGTTTTAACCTCTGCTCTGCCCCCAACAGATGAGGGTCAGGTCCATTTGAGCCTGATCTGAAGTTTCTCTTATGCTTTTACAAGAAACCCATTTAACAGACTAACTTGTAACAAAGCTACCTTTTCTATTTAAAAAGGGCCTCTCTTGCCTGATCTCGAAGTTCCTATTCTAGTAATGCTTCTGGTTCGGGTAATTCCGTGAATTCACTTCTGTCACGTACACCCCTATGAATGGAAACCATTGTGTGAAAATCCTTTTCTTAAATGCTCTTAGGATCCTCCCCCGCCCCTCCAATCCCCGTGTAAACAAAAATGGCTTAGGTTTGGTTCAGTGGTTTGACTTGGTGTTTACTCTTCCAGAATACTGTTGAAGCCTCTTAAATCCAACATGTCCTGATTCTTTAGTTTGTCCCGACGCAGACACACCGTCTCCACTGCCCTCAAGTGAATTTACCCTCTGGAGGTGCCCATTTCCCTTATCGAGGCAGGACATTTGGCTCTGAAACAATTTCTAAATAGGTCCTCCCCTCAAGCCACCTAGCCTCCCCACCCTCCAGTTTAAAATGACATTGAATCACCTGCGGAAAGGCCACCACAAGCTGCCCTTTGTTTCAGTTAGGAGCGTGTAGCCCAGAGGGAAACGGAATTGGAAGAGAACTAGATGTTACTTCGGGGCCCTGGGGCACAGTGCGACGAAGAATGTTTAAAACAGTCTAACTTCCGACCGCTCAGCTGTGGCGTGGACACGGTCAGTGTCCAATCACGAGGTCGTCCCGGGAACTTACCCGATCAGGGGGGTCCTTGGATGAGAAGAATCCCCTGGGAGGCGAGGTCTGCAGGGCCGCTCCTCCCCTCGCCAGCAGGTGGCGCTGTGGCCGTGCCGTGTCCAGATGCCCTTCCCGGGCGTGGACGCCGGCTTCTCACGTGCGCTCTGCTCTCTGCCAGGTCTGTGTGCCCTGTCCATCAACCATTCCAATTCCTACGTGGCCTATCCTGGGAGCCGGACGACAGGCGAGATCGTGCTCTACGACGGACACGCCCTGGTAAGTTGGCGGTGACCCCGGCCGGCCCAGCCCGCTGCCTGGCCGCGTGGTCAGTTTCAGGCGAGGGGCGGGCCCGGTGGCCGGGGGGCGAGGTGCAGAGGCGCAGGCCGCTCCGGCCACAGCTGTGGGGTGTGGACGGGAAGGTCATGCCCTTTGCCCTCATCGCCGCCCGTCCACGTAGCCACAGGGCAGCCTGCCAGGCCCGGACAGACGCCGTGGCAGCTGGGGGCCATCGCGGGGCTGAGTGCGTCCCGCCGGGCCGTGGCGCGGCCTGCGACAGCGTGCAGCCGTGTCCCATGTCCTGCCCTCTGCTCTCCGAGCTTCACAGAGCGGGCAGGACTGCTGCAGGAAGCCGGGCCCTAGAGCCGCAGCACGGAGAGCACAGTCATGTCACCGCACTGGCCACACGGCTGGTCGCCCATCTCCGCGAGGGCAGGAAAAGGGACAGAACCGCAGCAGCCCTCGCAGTAGCGTCTAGATACACCGGGAAGCGACGTGCGGCTTCTACGCACACGGCCTGGTGGAAAGAGGGAAACAGGGAACCCAGCAGAGGAGGGAGGGTGTCTCGGAAGGAAAGAGGAGGGAGAGGAGAGGAAAAGCGGCCTCGCTGTGCCCCAGCATCAACCTCCGTTTTCCTTTTGGCCACAACAGAAGACAGTCTGCACCATCGCTGCCCACGAGGGGGCGCTGGCCGCCCTTGCCTTCAACGCCTCGGGCTCCAGACTGGCCAGCGCCTCGGAGAAAGTGAGTTCCTCAGGGGCTCGCCTCCTGCTGGGGGCGGGGGCCCGGGGGCCCTGGGCCCCAAAGAGCTGGTGGAAGGGGCCCGGTGACCCCAGCGCTCAGACCTCGCTCCGGAGGGAGGCCTTCCGGCCCCTGCGTGAGGCGCTGCATTTATCAGCTCGGCCGACCAAGGGCCTCTGCTGTGCAGGACACAAGCCGCTTTGCCCAGAACCTTGCGGTCTGATTTAGAAACGTGCCGTGCCCGTCATCACAGACACGGAGAGATGCCGCGTTCCATAAACACAGTAGAAACGGAATGCTTGGCTGGTCAGCAGGAGAGACTGACATCTTCTGTCTGGAATAACCAGGGAAGGTGATGGAGTAGAATTTCAGATGCCACGAAAAACAGGTGTATTTTTGACGGGCAGAGATTGAATGTCTGAGGGGGCCAGAGCAGGCTGGACGAGCACGCCAGCGCCTTGGCTGGGGGGGGGGGTGCGGGGCGGGGAGACGGAGGCTGTCCACTCACCTTGCGAGAATGGTTTCTACAGCACACACGCGGAAAAGCCTCTGCGCTTCCTCTCCTGAGACAGGTGCTCAAACCCAAGCACGCAGGCCCGTCCCTAAAGGGACGACGTGTCTGCGGGAAGCCGTTCGCGGTACGAAATGCCCGCCTGCTTTCTCTTCTAGGGCACTGTCATCCGGGTGTTCTCGGTTCCCGACGGGCAAAAGCTCTATGAGTTTCGGAGAGGCGTGAAGAGGTCTGTGCTCATCGTAAAAACCCATTGTAGATACGCACGGGGGTCCTGCGGTGGACGGCGGGCAGCCGTCCGGGGGGAGGACAGAGCGGCTGTGTGCGCCCCTCGCCCTGCCCGGGAGGAGGGACGATGGTCCTTTCTCGGATGACTGACTAGAGGCCCCGCTGAGCCCTCAGAACACCTGAGAGCTGAGAGGGCTTTGTGACCCGGGCCTCCGGCCTGGGGGGCCCTTTCTTGACGCGCCCAAGGGCGGCCCGTCGCGGCCAAATGAGACAGGCGAGGGAGTCGCAGCCCGGAATTAACCGGCGATCCTCCCGCGGCATAGAAGAGTGTGATGGTCTGGGTCCTGTCCGCTGTAGGGCTCCCAGCGTGACGGGAAGGGGCGATGCTTGGTTTCTTCTCACCTGAGAAGCGGCCCAGTGTGACTCCTTCCGATGTTAATGTCAAAGTATGAATGACACAGTGCTGAAGGGATTTTAGGAAACACAGGCAGGCCCCGGAGATAGCGTGGGTTCCATGTCAGACCACTGCGGTAAAGCCAGTATCACGGTAAAGCGCGTCACGCACACTTCTTGGTTTCCTCGCACCTGTGAAAGAGATGTTTACACTCTCCTGCCGTCTGTTAAGTGTGCGATGACGGCATGAGTCTAAAAGGAAAATGTACCTGCCTTAATTTTCAACATGCTTTATTGCGAAACGATGCTAACCATCATCTGAGCCTTCAGCGAGTCGTACTCTGTTTGCAGTCGTCACACCAAAGATCGCTGATCACAGGTCACCCCGACAAATAGAATAGTCATGAAAAAGCTTGAAAAATGTTGAGGGTGATCAAAACGTGACACAGAGACGCGAAGCGAGCAAAGGCTCTGGGGAAAATGGCACCAATGGACTTGCTCGAGGCAGGGCTGCCACAAACCTTCAGGTTGTTAAAAAAAAAAAAAAAAAAAAAAAACAGTATCTGCAAAGCATCATAAAGCAAAGCCCCATAAAATGAGGTCTGCCTGGGCTCAAACTCTTCTGGATACATTTAGGTTTTCTTAACATATATACGTGAAGCTGATTTTTGTACTCTCAGGCTGTTACCCTTGTTCCCCGGGCTCACCCATCCCTGTGTGGCTGTGTTTCCAGGTACGTGACGATCAGCTCTCTGGCTTTCAGTATGGACTCGCAACTCCTCTGTGCTTCAAGCAACACGGAGACCGTGCACATCTTCAAGCTGGAGCACCTCGCCACCAGGTAGGACACGAAACGCTCGTCACACTAAAAGAGTCAGATCTTGGTTGTCCGGCCAGCACACGTGACTTCTCTCTGTCAACGCCACGGACTTGGCTTTACTTGTTCTGTCCCCACCAAGTGGGGAGGGAGTGTCAGCAAAGACTACGGGATGTGAGCTGGGGTCACCCTCCTGAGTTTGCAGCCCGGCTCTGCCCCGTGTGAGCGGCGAGACCTCGGGCAGCTGATCTAATCTGTCTGTACTTCTGTTTCCCCTTCCGCCAAACCTAAAATATTAATGATCATATACGCATCTTAGGCCTGTTGTGAGCGCCTGGACCGAAAGCACGCGGTGTGGTGCCGGGCACGGAGTAAACCCTAGAGAGTGTTTGCTCGCTCGCTACAAATGCTGTGAAGCACAGGCCAACCTCGTGTTGTTGCTTCGAGCTTTGCTGTGCTTCACAGACGCTGCGTTTTTTACAACCTGAAGGTTTGTGGCAGCCCTGCCTCGAGCAAGTCCATCGGTGCCATTTTCCCCAGAGCCTTTGCTCGCTTCCCGCCTCTGTGTCACGTTTTGACCACCCTCAACATTTTCCAAGCTTTTTCATGACTATTCTATTTGTTGGGGTGACCTGTGATCAGTGATCTTTGATGTTACCATTGCAAAAAGATTACGACTCACTGAAGGCTCACATGATGTTCAGAATTAAGGTATGCACTTTTTTTTTTTTTAAATCAAATTGAGTTTGAGATGGGGCTCAGATATGAATCTCTGTAATCTGGCTCCAAGTACTACTTTGTTTTTTGGCCGTGCTGTGAGGCATGCAGGATCTTAGTTCCCCGACCAGGGATCGAACCCATGTCCCCTGCAATGGAAGCACGGAGTCCTAACCACTGGACCACCAGGGAAGTCCCGAAGTAGAGCTGATTTACCATGCTGTGTTAATGTCTGCTGTACAGCACAGTGATTCAGTCACACACACACACATTCTTTCTCATGTTCTTTTCCCTTCTGGTCTAACCCAGGATGTGGAATGCAGTCCCCTGTGCTGCACAGTGGGGCCTGGCTGTTTCTCCGTCCCGTATACACTCACTGGCACCTGCTCACCCCACCGACCCCTCCATCCCTTCCCCCCCACCCCCCTCGGCAACCACCAGTCTCTTCTCTGTGTGAGTCTGTTTCTGTGTCCTAGCTGAGTTCAGCTGTGTCGCAGTTTCGATTCTTACAGGTTGTCAGAGTAAGCGAAGTGAGGCAGAAAGAGAACATCAAGTACCGTGTGGCGTCGAGGCTTTTCTCGCCGCACCTTGCCTGAGCTGAGGCCTCCCTGCCTCTGCCCCCTGGGCCGGCCCAGCGTGGCCCTGACTCTCGGATGCTTGTCCGGAGCATCTGACGGGTCCCCCTCCTGCCCCCCCACCCAGCTCGGAGACAGACCTGCCTCGGGGCCTAGCCCGGCGACCAACCCCCAAGCCTCTTCAGTCCCACCAGCCCCGGAGACCCCCTCTTACGAGAGGGCACTCGCCGGGCGCCAGCCCCTGCGCTGTGCTGCCGCTTTAGTTCTCACGGGCAGGGGACTGTGACTGTCCCCGTCGTCCCCAGTGAGGACGGTGGGATATGAGGGGTGAAGGGACGCCCTCCGCGCCTCCCTCCTCTGTGGTCTTGGAGTCGCCCCGGCCCGGGCGCTCACGTCTCCTCCCTTTTACATCTGTGCCGCGCCCCGCCTCAGATGCAGGACCTGGGTGTGTCGGAACCTCTCGGTGACTCCCCACCCTTAGCGCAGCGCGCCAGGGCGAGCCGCGAGGTGTGTCCCCCGATGCTCAGGATGTTAGGGGGACGGCGGGAGCCTGAAAGAGCCCGTCGCCTCCGGACGAGAACCTCGAGGCCCAGGGAGGTTTGTCCAGGTGGTAACAGGGAGAAGTAAAGCCCAGGGCTTCGGAGCCGCGGGCCGTGTCCCTCACCAGGATGCGTCCCCCGGACAAGCGGCCTCTCGGCCGGGGTGCCTGGGGCGCACGCGGCCACCCTGGTCCTCGCCGGGCTGCTCGGCGCAGAGGCCAGTCCCCCCTGCCCGCCTGCGTCTCACCACAGAGCCGTCCCCCTTGTCTGCCAGGGACCCCAGGATGCGGCGCGGGGACTGCAGGGGGCACACCAGGTCCCTCTGAATTGCCCCCAACTTTGTGCGTTGCCAGCACCCACCCGGGTGGCTCGAGGGCTGTAACCAAACACCTGTCCAAGCATCTTGCCCGGAGGTTTGCTTCCCACGCAGTCTGGCTGGGAGGCCTTGACGCTGAGATCGGCCTGTTCTTTTCTTCCGTGAGCCCAGAACAGGCCTGGGCTTAGGTTACAGAGTCCAGGGACTGATTCCAACTCACTCTCTGCCCAGCCCCCTTCCAGGAACCTAGAAATCAGGCTGATCATCAGATTCAGCTTGCTTAATGCAGGAAGGCACAAGTGCCGCCGCACTGGGAACCTCTTAACGGCCGCGCAGGGGCTCTTCGGAAGAACACGCGGGCCCTTGACGCCCTCTGGCTACGGCCGGAACGGCACGTCCCGAGCGTTCGGGTGGGCGGGACGGCCTGCCAGGGCACAGTCCCTGCCCGCTGCGGTGAGCACGGCTCGCAGCGTCGGCCGGGGATGTTGGACGGCTGCCAGGGGGCGGCGCGGCCTCACCCTCGCCTGTGCCTTGCTCCCCAGCCAACCAGAGGAGCCCTCGACCTGGACCAGCTACGTGGGAAAGATGTTCATGGCTGCGACCAACTACCTCCCCACCCAGGTGTCCGACATGATGAACCAGGACAGGGCCTTTGCCACCGGGCGCCTGGGCTTCTCCGGGCACAGAAACATCTGCACCCTCTCTACGTACGTGCAGCGCCGCCCCTCCTCAGGCACAGACCGTTACAGATTGGCTTCCCCAGAGCGCAGGTGTACTTGCCCCAGACGCACACACACACACAGGTCGAAAAGAAAGGCAAGAGAAGGGAGCCAAGAAGGGCTCGCAAGGTCAGGGCCCACGGCATACCCCGTGGCCGGTCAGCTGCGTTCCCGTCCGGGGGGCCCTTGCTCTGGGGGCTGAGAAGCTGAGCTGGAAGCTGGCGTGGGAATTTTAACCTTCTGGTTCCAGTGACACTGTCTTGAAGACAGTTCCCGTTTTTACGGAATTATGTAAAAAGGCTCTAGTTCCAAAGTCTCGGTCGGTCCAGATACCTATGGGGTCGACAGGTGTTTTACCTAAGACATTAAAAAGTGTTTACTAAAGCCAAACATTTGAAAAATTTTGTAAAACTAGCCAGCCAAGACGGGGGCCAGTTTTGCGCCTGCGTCCTTCCTTCCGCTGTTAAAGGCAGAGACACACGTAGGGCAGGTAGGCAGACGCTTTTGTCGGCCGGGGAACCTCACAGGGCAGCAGGGTGTATGCATATCCTTTTGTCTCACCCACACAACTACGGTCAAAGACAAGAAGCCATCCTCAAGGTAGATCACTAGGACACAATGCAAGGAAATCGCCAGAAAGCCCGACTCTGGGGTCAGCGGGCTGCGGGTCCGTGGATGTCGTGACAAGAGGCTGGTGACGCCCCCGGGGGCGGGGGGACGCGGGGCGGGACGCGGGGGGCGCTTCGCCCCTGGAAGCGGGTCTGCCGCCCACGTGCGTTGTCAGCCCGGCACGTGTCTTCTTGGCCCTTAGGGTCCAGAAGTTGCCGAGGCTCCTGGTGGCATCGTCCAGTGGACACCTTTACATCTACAACTTGGACCCTCAGGATGGAGGAGACTGCGTCTTGATCAAGACCCACAGGTGAAGAGACCGGTTTTTTCAGAAAGCCGGCCTTTCAAGAGCCAGCTGTGCTGTGTGGCCCTCAGCCCAGGACAGCGACCAGCCTCCGGGCTCTCGCTTCCCTTCCTCCCGCAGGGCCAGGCCCAGGGGCACAGCCAGAGGGGGCCCTGCTGGGTGCTGGGCTCACGCAGGGCTCAAGAACATGCAAAACGGGACCTCCCTGCTGGGCCCTCCTCCTCCCGGGGTCCCTCAGACATAACGGGCGCTCAGAGCCGTGTACCAAAGTGAATTGAGACGCTCTCCTGACCTCTGCGGCCAAGGGCAGGGACACCTCCTGCTGCGGACGGCATGCCCCAAGCTGCCAGGGCCCCCTCAGCTGGGGCTCCCGGGTGCCCTCGCCCGCGCGCGCCAGCAGGGGCACAGCACCGGTCTCGGCTTACTAAACGCCAGAGACGAGAGATCCCGTGGCTGGCAGGTGAAGGTCACGCTGGCGCATGCTGACCTGGCGGAACTGACAGGTGTACGCCGGGAACTCCAGGGGCCCAGCGTGGGCTTCCGGGTGCTTTGCCTTTGGGAAGTGTCCTGGCCGTGAGGTGACCTCTCTGTCTCTTCCCCCCCCCCCCCCCCCCCCCCCCGCCATCGCTGCAATTAGCTTGCTTGGCTCAGGAACTGCCGACGAGAACAAAGAAAATGACCTCACGCCTTCATTACCTCAGTCTTACGCAGCAACTGTAGCCAGACCAAGCCCATCGGCAGCCTCCACGGTGCCAGGTGAGCGGGCACGGGGGGACCCGTGTGACAGCGGCCCACTCCTCGCGCCGCCACTGCCTGTGGGCGGAGCGCCGCCCCTGGACCGCGTGTCTCCTCCGCATGAGGCCGCGGGCCTGGCCGTAAACGCGGGTCCCGGAACAGGGCCGGCAGAGCCCCCAGGGGCCGCCTCCCTAACGAGCAGCGGGGACCCTCTGCCTCCTGGACGGCCTGTAATCAGGCGGAAAGTGGGAGGGGCTGGGGGCAGGCGGCTGGAGGAGACCAGCCGCCCAGGGGCTTCGGGCCGTCAAGGGTGAGGACTCGGACTCGTCGGAAGCGCAGTCTGTCCCGTGGGGCCCCCGGACGCTCGCCTCGCTGAGGCCCGGCCCCGGGGTCGCGGCCTAGGAACACACACCCCCGCGGCTTCCCTCACGTCTCACTGTTGGCTTCCAGGTTATTCTGAGGATGGCGGGGCGCTCCGAGGAGAGGTCATCCCCGAACACGAGTTCGCGACGGGACCAGTGCGTCTTGATGATGAGAATGAGTTTCCCCCTGTGAGCATCAGGGACCCTTAAGAGCGCCCAGTCCGTGTGCTTAGACAGAACCCTCACCTGTGCGCGGGGCGGAGTCCTTTCCCCGTTGTCGCGTCTGTAACAACTAATCCTCCCCTAACACCCGGGAAGCCTCAGGCCCCACACACCCGCCCACCCGACAGCGTTAGGATAACCGCGTACTTGCCCAGGGAGCCCGGGCGGCCTCCCCGCGTTCAGGGGCCCGGACCCCTTGACTCCGCTTCTTTAGCGCGCTCTTCGCTGCTCCCAGGGAGAAACTTGCCCGTCTAAGCTCTTGTTTGCCTGCGGTTCCTGAGGCGCTCTGAGCGGGCTGGGCCCTCGCCCCCCTCCGGCCCTGACAGGGCTGACCCTGTCAGTTAACAGCCACTCGAGAGCAGAGCCGAGCGGCGGTGGGCGGCCCCCCGGGCACCTCTAGCCGGGCACCTCCCCGGCATCCGGCTTCAGCCGTCCTGGCAGCGAGGGCCCAGGCTCAGCTGGGCGCTGGGCGCGGCTCCCCTCAGCACCCCGGGGTGAGGAGAAGCTTGCCCCCCTGGTTCTGATTCTTCAAGCTTCCGCTCAGAGCGACACAGAGACCCCTCCTCTTAGGAGCTTCAGTCGGAGAACAGCCCAGACGGTCCACCTGAAGTCGTTTCAAGATGGAAGCAGTGTTTAGGCCAAGGCTTGTAGAGTCAGCTGACTGGCCCTCCTGGGAGCAGAGAGAAGCAGCCATTGGGCATAGATCCTGGGCTGCAGTGTTTTCTCTTGGCCATGGTCTTGGCTCAGTTGGATTCCACTTTTGCCAAAGGATGGAGTGCGGGTCTGGCTTCTCTCTTGCAGAGATCCATAGGACAATCTATAGTTAAGTCTAGTAAAAGAAAAACAAAAGCTGCTGTAGGGCCCTTCGTGCAGGCCTGCAGGGCCGTGTTCCTGACTTCCCAAAAGGCTCTGTGGGCTGCAGCTTGAGATCAGCATTTCTGGCTTTTAATAGACAGATTGTCAAATACAGTGCCAACCAGTAAAGTTTACATTTGAGGGGTGGAAAGCAGTCATTCTTAAAAAATACTAATTATGCATTTACAGACGTCTCCCAGTAGGCCTCCCAAGAGACGAGTTGTTTTGCTTGGGGGCTCTCTCGCCCCTACTCGCCATAGCGGGAGCTTTTCTGTCCCCCGCAAAAGTTGGTGGTCATGTATCTGAAGTTGTATCTTCCGGGAACCAGAGCAGGTCAGATGCAGTGGGTATACGTGTGGAATCTAATGGAATCAGCAATTGTGGTAAAAGTCTGTGACTGCCATAAAAGATTATTAGATTCCTAGATACTTAACTGTAATCAGAGTAGACCTAGAAACCTCTTATATTTACAGAATTTGGATATCGGCATCCAGAAGGTGATCCCTTGCCAGAGAAAACCTGTATCAAATAATACGTACACCATGCAGATCATTTGGAGCTGGAAAAAAAAAAACAAAACCAAAAACGGAGCTGCTTAAGAACTAGCACTAAAATGAAAGGCCTGTTTGCTTATTCGGTGCCAGCCATTCGTCCTGCCTCCCTCGTAAGGACCAGATGAGTGGAAGTCGGTTTAAACTGCGTCTATTTTTATTTATGTGGAAGCAAGGCTTCCTGCCAGGGAGACTCAGTCACTGAACGAGCTTCCCCAGAACGGTCGCTAGGCCCCAGCAATTTCAGAGCAGTGCAGAGCCGGTGGGAGGGGTCTCGGAGACCGTCAGACCCCAGCCCCGCCCTCACGCCTGCAGGCAGAGCAGTGGGGTAGCCGGTGGGCTTCTGCATCTCGGCGCACAAGGACCGGGGCCTGGGTGCCCCTGGGATGTTCTCGCAAAACGGGGACCATATCAGTCATGTCCTCGTTGGCAATAACAGTCCACTGGAGGTGCTGAACAACTTCCTCTCTCTGCCTCTGTTCTGAACTGTCCTGCCTGTTGCAAACACCTGTCCAGAATCCTCCTCTCCACCCACATTCCTTAACTCCTTCCGGGATCCCGACGGATCTTGGGGTCTCAGCTTCTCCCGGACACGAGCCTAGGTTTGCTCGGATAAAATCTCCCGAGGGGCTCGCTGGGTCATCACTGCTGGTCTTCTTTTAAAAATATACGGACACTGACCTGGGTATGATCCCTCTCATCTCCTTGGGATTTACTCGGCTCCAAGCACAATGAGAGAAAAGAGAATCGACCTTTTCTGGTCCCTTAGAAAGATGCTGTATTCAGGAAGGGAGTAGCTTTGGTTTCGGTAACAAGCCAACCTTGACAATTCTGCATATGTTCTGACATTCGTCTTACTCTTGGGACCAAGGGTATTTACTGACTTTTTCATGGTGATTTAGCAGTCTGTGTTTACAAGTAAGATGAGCCTTAAAAAAAAAAAAAAAAAAGCAACCCATATACATACCAATACACACGTGTATTTTTACAAAAAGTATTTTCTGAAACTGCCACCTCGTCTACCCCTAAAGAAGACGGGTGACTCCTCCGTGACCACACGCGAGGGTCGGCCTGTGGACAGACAGGTGGGGGAGCTCTGCCGGGCCCAGCCTGCCCCCCCACCCCCGACCCCGCGTGGGCCCAGGCCTGCTGACGCCGCAGCCTGCCCGTCAGCCCCCTCCCGGAAAGAGTGAGGCTGTTCTGTTTTGATTTCGGTAGGTAATCTTGTGCCGCGGCGATCAGAAGGGCAAAACGAAGCAGTCGTGATGAGCGAGCAGCAGGGCCACCCTGCCAGGCGGTTTTGGAGGCGACCAGGAAGGTGGATGCAAGGCACGCGGCTGCGTGAGCAGAGAGGGGGTCAGGAGGCCGGGGCGCGGCCGGCTGCCCGGCAGGCTCGTCCCGGCCCCGGTGGCCGGTGGGTGCGGGAGCCGCTGCGAATCCACAGCCCGCCGTCGTTGAAAGTGTGTCCCAGCCAGAGCGTCCACGTGGACGCACCATCTCGGTCTATAACCCTAATTTTATATTACAAAGAGCATCCTTTCGAAAGCGTGTGCTGCGTAAACGTGTACTTCCGGGAGAATCTCTCTGAACTGTGTTTCTTGTATGTGACATAGAGAGAGAGAGGGGCTATTTTAGCCAGGCAGAAGGTTTTTGCAGTGATTGGAGTAAATCATTTATGACCTTTCAGTCCCATTTAGGACACCGATAATAAAACCTTGGCAATGCACTTTTGAGGCTTTACAACTTTACTTCTTTGTGGTTTCTGAAAGCAGGAAGCATCCCTAAAATCTTTAAAACACAGCCGTCTGACCTGTCGCACGGGGTGACGGCAGGTGGGCAGGGCCGCGGACTTCCGTGGGCCCTGCCGCTGGCGACCTGGAAGCAGCTCTCACCTCGTCAGCTCCGCGTCCCCCGCGCTGCGCACAGCGCACCCCCCCGCCCCGGGGAGCTTCCTAGGCGCGGAGCACCTCGGGCCCCCAGCCTACCTGGTCAGAGTCCGCGCGCGCTCACGAGCTCCCAGGCGACCCGTGCGCCCCTGAAAGACGGGGGGGTGCTGCTCTAGACGCCAGCCGGGGTGAGCCTCTGCTCAAATGACCGGCAACACTGGGTGCATTTACAAAAAAAAAAAAAAAGAGGCAACTAAAACGTCTCGAGTGCCCGCCTGGTGTCACGTCACGCGCCAGGCAGGCACGTGCACGTATGGCCCGTTCCATCCTCAAGGTCAGCTGGCGAGTCCGGTGAAACAACTGCCCGGGTTCCAAAGCCGGGGCGTGGCCCTGGCCTGACTCCTGACCCCAAAGCCCAGGGGCCCGTTCTTACGGCTCGGGCTCGGCGTGCCCTCAAGCCGGCGCGCGGGAGGGACAGCGGGGGGCCCGGGGTGGTGGCTTCCGAACAGACTTCCGAGGCTTATTTGCGAGGCGGGCAAAGCCGCGCTCGGGACGGGGGGGGGCCGCCCGCCGCGCTTGCCGGGGCGTCGCTCACGCGGCCTGGCAGCGGCAGGCGGCGTGGCGGGCGCTGCAGCAGGGCGCCACGGACGGGTCCTGCCCGTAGTCCGCCCGCGAGACGTTGTCGCCGGCGACGTCCTCGAGGAGCCCCGAGAGGGCCGCTCTGGCCTCGGGCAGCACCCTCCGGTACTCGGCGCTGCCCGGCTCCAGCGGCGCGGCTTCCGCGGCGTCGCCGTCCAGGTTGAAGATGAGCGGAGGCTCGTGGCGCCGCTCGGGGCCGACGCTGCCGTCGCAGGCTCTGGCCCCACCTGCAGCGGGTGACAGCGGACGCCCCGTCAGGCCCGGCGCCCCGTGACCGCTCCCCGTGCCTCGGGCACCCCGGCCAGACGCTCCGTCGTCCGGCAGCGCCTGGACCTGCTCGGGCGCACTCGCCCCCAGAGCCGCTAAGGCCCCGAGCCGCGCGCCTCTTTCCCCTCCGCCCCGGCAGCGAGCGAGGCGCGTCTCCGGAAAGAGTCCACAGGACGCACCCAATCGGGCGAACGAGGCACGGAGGCCGGGGAACCCCGAGAGCCGCGGTGCACTTTCTCGTCTGACCGAGAACCTGGCTGGTACCGCGGTCCCCGAAGACGCGTGGCGGAAACGTTTGCAGCGGACGGCAGCCTCCTCGGCTGTTCGGGGTTCGGATGGCTTCCCGCCCCCCCGCCCCGGCCCCTTTTCCGTACAAAAAGTAGTTAAGGCGTCTGACAGGCATGAACACAGTATGATTCTCTCGACAGAAGGAACTGAGGCCGAGGACGGCGCTGGGACACCCAGGCAATCCTGGACACTTGCTTTGCGTCTGGTCTCCTTCGCAGGGAAACGTGCGCGAGGCAGACGTTCACCAGCCGCTCGGGGAAGCGGAGCCCTGAGCCGAGAGAGGATTTCTTCCACCGGCTCCTCCTACAGGGCGCCGTGCGGGATGGGACGCTCGAGAGCATCCTTACGAAAAGCACGGCTGTGGGGTGAGGAGGACGGTGCAGCTGACACCCTTCTGTTGTCAGCTACACGCCGAGAGCCCGAAGCCCAAGTGCAACTCAGTAAAAGCAAGTCCCCACGAAGGAGCCACAGCCCCACCCCGCGCGGACGCAGCTTTCATTCTGCGCAGAAAGAGAAAACGTGAAAAGCCGAGGGAAGAGCCGGTAGACCACGCAGCCTTTCGGAAGCCCTCTGGGGACGCCGCTCCTCCTGGGACGGATTTCAGTTTGTCCAACAGAGAGTAAGAGTCGCTGCCTAGTGTTGGGAGTTGAAGTTGGCTCTTCTTTGCCGGCAAACAGAGGTGACCTGCGCCTTGGCAAAATCAGTCGAGCGAAGGTGGGGACTGACACTCCTCTTATAAAAACTAAAGGCTTCCACTTAAGGAGACAGTGGAGCAGCTCACATACAACTCAGCCTCCCATACGTGACAATTGTAAGTTCTAGGCCACATACGGAAAAGAAACCACCAACCGAAGGCACCAGAAACTCATCCGTGCAGGCAGAAAGGAATCTGATTTTTGAAGGCAGGAGGCCGCACAGGGTGGGGTCTGGGTTTAAGTGTTTTCCCCTGGGGACACGCCCCTACCCACCCAGTCAGAGCAGCGTGGAGCGGGGCTGCGGTCTCTTCGGCATGAGGTGTCAGGGGACAGAGTTCAGAGCTGCCACCCCAGATGAAAACTGGTGGGCAAAATCCTGGGAAGGAGAGAGCTGGAGAGGGGAAGGCTTAAAATCTGCAAATAAACTCCCTTCAAAACCTTGGCTGACCCCTGAACTGGGCATGCACAGATTCTAGCAACAGCCACAGGTCTGAAGAGCTCAGCACGCATTTCTGTGCCACCCAGTGCAGGGAAGGTAGAATTTAGAGTGTGAATTCTGTTAAGTTAGAAAGGCTTCATAAACACTTCATATTTTCCACTGAAGTCCCAAAAGGTTCATGCTAGGAGTAAAGACTGTATCCCGGAATGAAGGCATTTACCTAAAATTAAGGATAAAATCCAACAAAGCCCAGTTCTGACAAAGCATAAAATCAAGCCTCCTTAAGTTTAAGGGGATTAGGCAGTAATTAACTGCCCATGAGAACCAAAGTCAACACGCCTCAGAGTGAAAGTCAGAATCTCTACAACGCATCACACACAATGTCCAGTTTTTAAAAACTACTCAATAGGAAACTTCTAGTTTCTGGTCCAGCATTTGGAGCTTTGGAAGTCAGCCCTCCATCCTAACAAGTAAAAAGCTGAACAAAACTAAAAAGGCAATGACTCTTCTTAGATCCATCAGAGAAGTGAGGTCACAGGGCAAACCTCTGCTCCCCAAACTGGAGACAGACAGGTGAATACAGAGATTCACAGCATACCAGAGCAGAAACCCACAAGCAGACACCTCTGGGAACCAGTGCCCTGGTAGGAAAACCCAAACTGTGATTAACAAGTGGTGGGAGGCTCAGTGTACATGAGTCTAAGAGTTAAAACCGCCATGGGGGTGGGAGTCATCTTTTAGATGAAAATCCTAAGAAAAAAGAAAAAAATAAACGCCAGTGATCAAAAACACTGTTACAGAAATAAGAATAGGGGCTTCCCTGGTGGCGCAGTGGTTGAGAGTCCGCCTGCCGATGCAGGGGCCGCGGGTTCGCGCCCCGGTCCGGGAGGATCCCACGTGCCGCGGAGCGGCTGGGCCCGTGAGCCATGGCCGCTGAGCCTGCGCGTCCGGAGCCTGTGCTCCGCAACGGGAGAGGCCACGACAGTGAGAGGCCTGCATACCACAGAAACAAAAAACAAAAAACAAAATAATAGAAAGTTATCTTCTCACAGCTCTGGAGGCTGGAAGTCCAAGATCAAAAGGTTCTTGAAAATGTGGTTTCTGGCGAGGGTTCTCTTCCTTGGCTTGCAGACAACAGAGATACGAAAAAACCTCGGTAAATACTAGCAAACGGATTCCAGCAGCTTATTAAAAGGATTATACACCATGTCCAAGTGGGATTTATCCCGCGGATGCAAGGTTGGTTCAACATATGAAAATCAGTCAGTGTAAAGCAATGTATATTCATCAAACAAAAGACCAAAAAAATGATCATCTCAATAGATGCAAAAAAAGCATTTGACAAAATCCCACACTATGTCATGATACAAACACTCAAGAAACTAGGAATAAAAAGGAACTTCCTCAACCTGATAAAAATTATCTGTGAGAAACCCAGAGCTAACATCATACTTAGTGAGGAAAGACTGAAAGCTTTCTCCCTAAGATCATGAACGAGACATGAACGTCCACTGTCACCACTGGTATTCAACATTGTACTGGAGGTTCTAGCCAGAGAAATTAGGCAAGAACCAGAAACAGGAGGCATCCAGACTGGGGAGGAAAAAGTAAAACCACCTCTATTTGTTGATGAAATGATCTTATATAGAGAAAAGCAAATGGTCAAAACTCTCCAGTTACAAAGCAGAGCCTTATCAAACTGCATGAAAAAGCAAGATTCCTTTCTTTCCTGCCTACAGAGACGCATTTTAAATAGAAAAGCAGTTGAGTTGAAAGGAACAAAATAGATACATCACACAAACAGTAAGCACAGGAAACTGGAGCGGCTATGTTAACATTAGACAAAACATACTTCACGATATGCAGTACCAAGATAACGAGGGATACTTCACAAGGATCCAGAGTCCGTTTTTAAGGAAGACAAAACTGAAGGGAAATATAGACAATCTACATCCTAAATGGAGATTTTTAAAACGCTTCTCTCAATAACTGATAGAACAACTAGACAAACAGCCGGGAGGGATATAAATGATCTAAACAACTATCAGCACCTCCACCTGACTGAAATTTATGGAACATTATACACAAGAACTGCAGAATACACATTTGCTTCACTTCCACATGGGGTGTTCACCAAGACAGATCATCTGCAAGGCCATAAAGTAAGTCTCAGTAAGTTTCAAAAGATTGAAGACTTCCAGAGTATGTTTTGTGAACACAATAAAATTAAATTAGAAATGACAAAGATAAGAGAGCTAAAAAGGCCCCCAGAATTTGGAAATTAAGCAGCAGCTTCCTAAATGACCTATGAGTCAAGGAAGAAATTAGACAAGATACTAGAAAATACTTCCAACTAGATAATGAAAGTAAAACGTAGAATTTGGGAGATACAGATAAAGCAATGCTTAAAGGGAAAACTGTAGCTATAAATGCTTATATTTGAACATGAGAAAGGTTTGAAATTAATTATATAAATGTCCTCTTTAGTAAACTAGAATAAGGAGAGTAAAGTAAGTAAAGAAGGAATGGAAATAAAGGCAGGAATCATGACATAGAAAACAGTAAAGGAAATTAACACAGCTAAAAGTTGCTCCATTAAAGATTAATTAAAAGGATAATATTATGGAAAAGGAAAGGAAAGGAAATATTATGAACAAATATTATGAACAAAATATTATGGAAAGGAAACATTATGAACAATTTTAGGCCAGTAAATTTGACAACTCACATGAAATGGACAAATTATCTTAACAACTTACAAAAGCTGACACAAGAAGAAATTAAAAATCTGAATAGCCCTATACCTATTAAAGAAATTAAATTGATAACCAAGAACTTTTCCATCAAGAAACCTCCAGGTCCAAAGAGTTTCACAGATGAATTCAATCAGACATGAAAGAAACAATACCAATCTCCTATAGCCCCTTCCAGAAAACAGAGAAAGGAACACTTCCCAACTCATTTCCCAAGGTTAGCAAAACCCTGATACCTAACCCCGACACAGACATTGCAGGAAAGGAAAATTACAGACAAAATCTCGGCAAAGCAAATCCATCAATATATAAAAAGAAGAATACGTCACAACTGAGTTTATCCAGGAGTGTAAAGTTGACCTAACATTTGAAAACCAGTCGATGTAATTCACAGCACTAAGAGGATCCTTATGCAAGTATATACATTTATAGTAACTCATCAAATGGTGCCCTTTAGGTCTGTGGCTTTCACTGTGTGTAAAGTTTCCCTCAATTACTCTTGTGAAAAAGGAAAAGATAATAAGATCACTTAATTCTAGGCCACACACTGAAACAGACTAGTTCACGATCTCAAAAATCACACCCTCATCATAGAGGGACACACACATCTTTGTCTAATCTAATGCAGTAGATGTCAGTTCACCTCACGTATCCCAAAGCAGTTTTATGTAATTCGCATATGCAGATTTCCAGGGACGGGGGTGGGAAAAGGACGAATCAGAGCCCAGCCGGGCCTCATCCTATTTCATCCTATTCACATCCTGTCCCTTGAGATTTCAATTCCTCCCTTGCTAACTTTCCTGGGAGTTTGGTGATGCCTCAGAAGAACAGACCTCCCCTGGGTATCATAATTCCTGTCTGACTGTGATCGTTTCAAACAGTCCTATTACTTCATAGTAGTGTTTATGATCCCAGCATTGTGATGACAAGGGCTTTCTGGCTGGGTTATGACTTCTGAAATTAACTCAGCCTGGAGAAACCATACCTCTGAGATAGTGCAATGTAAGGGCTGTAATCTGGACACTTTCCATCTGAAAGAATAACAAACATCTCACTGGTTTGCATTTTAGGTCCTGGAAAGTCAAAGATTCTTGTGGCATCTTCAATATCTTTCAAGTGATGAACTCGAACTTGTTTGGTTTTTATGCCACATTTTCTTTGGGGTCACTTATTCACCCTCAGGGCAAATAAATTTTTGTTCTTTATTATATAATTCTTTGGAAAGCCCTAACCTTAAATAACTGAATCAGGACTTCCCTGGTGGCGCAGTGGTTAAGAATCCGCCTGCCAACTCAGGGGACACAGGTTCGAGCCCTGGTCCGGGAAGATCCCACATGCCGCGGAGCAACTAAGCCCGTGCGCCACAACTACTGAGCCTGCGCTCTACAGCTCGCAAGCCACAACTACTGAAGCCTGTGCGCTTAA
Source organism: Kogia breviceps (assembly GCF_026419965.1). Classification (NCBI taxonomy): domain Eukaryota; kingdom Metazoa; phylum Chordata; class Mammalia; order Artiodactyla; family Physeteridae; genus Kogia; species Kogia breviceps. The sequence goes on from NC_081328.1 coordinate 56,101,102, forward strand.
AGCCCGTGCTCCGCAACAAGAGAAGCCACTGCAATGAGAAGCCCGCTCGCCGCAGCTAGAGAAAGCCCGCACGCAGCAACGAAGACCCAGCGCAACCAAAACTAAATAAATAAATTCATTTTAAAAAAAGAAATTGAGTTTAAAAAAAATGACTGAATCAAATTGGAATCCACATCAGATCCCAGATTTGGGTGAGGGTTTTTTTTGGGGGGGTGGCGTGGGGGGAGCTTGTTTTTCATTCATTAAAAGAAAGTGTTAGGGTTCCTACCAGATGCAGGATTCTGTGCCAAGCATGTCAAGACAAAACGATCAAAGAGCTTACAGAGACTGAGTTTAGAGAGCTTAAAGCTACTAGAAGAAATAAAAGCTGTACCTGAATGACTGGCGTATACGGCGGAATATGGTAACTACCGGAGTTCTCCATCTCCTCCCCAGCTGGGAAGACGAGAAGGAGTTCTACAATCCAGGTGGCCTTAAAAGCCGAGAGGGATTTTAATCTGGAGGCCAAGGAAAAGGACCGTCGCTCTTGGAGAACTAAGACTAGCAAAGTACAGGGACCCAGGGTGGAGGGAGTCCGAATCCATCTGGAAGCAAAAAGCCATTGCAAGACTTCGAGAGCCATGCTGACCCGCTACCCCCTTTCTAAAATATACGCTTAAGACGACCACAGGGTGAGCCAAGAAGGAGAGAGACTTGGCTTTGCTAAATGGATCTCTCACAATCTATTTTCTGAAACAGTCTCTTGCTTCAAAACATCTCTAAGCTCCCACCTAATGCTCAGCCAGACTCGCATTGAAAGCATAAGCATGCGATGAAATGTTTTCCACGTGAACAAGTGCACAGTGTGGATGTGCTGGACCAGCTCTGAGCTGGCTGGAGATCTAGGCGAACAGCAGAAAGGCCTTATTATGAGCGCACCTGTAGGTGCAAAGGGCCTGGGCGGGGCCCTTGTGTGTGGAGCCCTCCCCCTGGGCCCGGGTTTGGGGCGGCACCATCAGAGATGCTGAGACACCCTGAAAGGGGGCAGCCCACGTCACCCTGGAGGCCTGAGCGAGAGTCCGGCTGGGACAGGGCCCCTCGGTGACTCACCGGTGACGAAGAAGGCCTTGTACCGCTCCAGGCGGACGGTCTGAAGGGCTCCGTCCTCGCCGGCCGCCCCACTGTTGGGGTGAAACAGCACCTGGGAAAGGGGGGCAGGGCTTACAAATAAGAAAACCATGCTAGAGGATCCCTGGAAAGCATTACTTTCTTTTTTCTTTTTTTTTTGGCCGCGCTGCGCGGCATGCGGGATCTTAGTTCCACTGGAGGCGCAGAGTCTTAACCACTGGACCGCCAAGGAAGTCTCGGCATTACTTTCTTTGTCGTGGTCCCTGTTCCTCACCACCTGTCAAACCCACCCTCTGACACCCAGCCCAGCCCCAAACACAGACACAGGCCTGTGGTCTGCACCATCCAACTCCCCGGAGCCTGTGTGAAAGGGGGTCTTTTGCTAGTCAATTAATCGGGGTGGGCTACAAGCTCTGCTTGGGTTCCTAGGCCCAGTACTAGCCATGTCATCTGCAGGGTCCAGTGCAAGATGAGAATGAGAGAAACCTTGTCCAAAAATTAAGAATTTCAACTGTATAGCACAAGGAATTATACTAAATACCCTGTGACAAACCATAACGGAAAAGAATATGAAAAAGAACGTATATATGTGTATAACCCAATCACTCTGCTGTGCAGCAGAAATTAACCCAACATTGTACATCAACTCTACTTCAGCAAAATAAATTTCCTTTTTTAAAAAAATTTTTATTCATTTATTTATCTTTGGCTGCGTTGGGTCTTTGTTGCTGCGCGCGGGCTTTCTCTAGCTGCAGCGAGCGGGGGCTGCTCTTCGTTGCGGTGCGTGGGCTTCTCATTGCGGTGGCTTCTCTTGTTGCGGAGCACAGGCTCTAGGCGCGTGGGTTTCAGTAGTTGTGGCACGTGGGCTCAGTAGTTGTGGCTTACAGGCTCAGTAGTTGCGGCGCACGGGCTTAGTTGCTCCGTGGCATGTGGGATCTTCCCGGACCAGGGCTCGAACCCGTGTCCCCTGTCTTGGCAGGTGGATTCTTAACCACTGCGTCACCAGGGAAGTCCCAAAATAAATTTCTTAAAATGCTATTTTCTTTTAATTACTACCCCCCACACACACAAAAAAAAAAATTAAGAATTTCAAGGTGGCCACAGCACGTGTGCTTTAAAGCAAGCACAGGGTCCTTGTAAGTGCGGGTCCCTCTGTGACAGCAGGGGTCACCCACCCAGGAGGCTGGCCCCCGTCTGAGCCCCACCCCTCAGGGTCAAGATGGGGCCTGGGATCTGCATGTTTTGGAAATATTCCCAGGGAGCCTGACACAGATCGGTGGTGATCCTTGGATCTCTTTGAAAAACGGCTTCTTCAGCATGCAGTCGACTCTCTCTCACGTCAGGGCGTCTCCGTGTGATTTCTCCAGAACTGGGCACGGCCTTCCCTCCAAACACAGATCCCCTCTGACTCCGTGCCACCGCACTCAGACCGAGCAAGTCATCAATGCAGGAATCACCCGCCAACTCCGCGCTTCCACTGCAGGGGGCACGGGTTCGAGCCCTGGTCGCGGAGCTAAGATCCTGCAAGCCAAGTGGCGTGGCCCCCCCAAAAATAAAAAAATAAAAAGAATCACCCTCCAGAATGGAAACACCTAGTTCAGGGTTCCCAAGGACAAGGTTTGGTAGAAATAAATGGCCGGCACCCTTGGCAAGTCGGTGGCTTTGGGCTGGAAACGTAAGGCCGCCTCGGTATGAATCATGACCGATACACATCACTGGAAAGGCGCTTACGTGATTCAAAGTTTCCATGGAGCTAAAAAAAAAAAAAAAAAAAAAAAAGAGAAACATCTGTTGGAGCGGTAAACAGCTGTCCCCCCAAGTTTCCCGGCTCTGAAAGGGTGCCAGCGAGGGTGGGGCCCCTCCCACACCTGCTGCTTCCGTGCTCTCGTGACAGGCCCTGCCGGGTCCCCAGCCAGCGCGGTGACAGCAGGCTCCTTCCAAACAGGAAGAGAAGTCGTAACTCAAAACCCTCACTTCTTCCAACCCTGAAGGAAGCCAAGCCTCTCACCACAGGAGGCTGTTTTGTTTCCTTCTGGAGAGGGCAGGAAGTGGGGGACTTGGGAAATCTATTGTCAACAGATCTAGGGTGTACTCAGACATCCAGGAGATGGGAGCCCAGGCCCGCGGGTTCGAGCCACTGACGCTATGGCTCAGTAACAGAAACAGAGATTCCATAAGTGGCGGCTGCCGTGTGCACGACATTCATTGGGTGTTACCAGGCGCCACTTCCAGAATCCAACAGCCAGCGAAATGGCTTGCTCTCAGGAGGACGGATGGATTCTGGAGAACTCGTATTTGCCCTTCTTTTCCCCTCTGAGGAGGCTGATGATGGCGTTCTTGTTTATATCAACATAGGAAGGAGGTTGGCAAATTTACACATGAATCACAGCTGAAGACATTTCCTCTCCAGAGGACACCCTGTCCGTCCGAATTTCAAAGCTAACTTTATCTTCTGCAAACATGTTGCATCTTCTTGGTAGCCCTTCTTACCTGCTCGCCTTGTTTTCTTTTGTTTTGCTTTTTCAAGCAGGGAGAGTCTCCTTACCTCTCTGGAGGCTGGTGCCTGGGTAGCCTCCCCAGAAGGAGGCGTCTCCCACCCCTTCAGGTCGGGGTGCACAGACCCAGGTCTCCAAAAGCCGTCAGCCTCGTGCCAGCCAGCCGCTCCGGACAGCATCTTCTGCCACTAGGGGGCCTCCCTTATCCCTAAGAGAAGTGATCAGCGGTGCAGAGACCAAGACCCGACTTCCGTTTCTACAACGTATGGTCTCCAGGGATGGACCAAGCATCATATGACCACATAGCCCCAGACTGGCCGTGACAGGGAAGATGCAGAGCCATTAAGAAGCCTTCCCTCGGCTGACAGTTTCTGGACTTGGTCATGGCAACCTGGGGCTGAGGTAGGACTTGACCAGCAGTGATTCTGCAAAACCCTCCAAGTTCCATCGGGGAAGCAGACGAGCCTAGAGCGGGCTGCCTGCCCCCAGGCTGTGCGCCCTCTCCTGCCCGCTCCCCTCTCGCCCTCTGTGGTTGCCCTCGTTGCCTGGACGCAGACCCCTCTAGATCAGAAGCAAAAGGGTCTGCAGGTGCAGGAGGACACAGCATGGCATCAGCGACCCTAGCTGTCTGTGAAGTGGGTGGTGAGACCGCTCAGCAGGAAGCCCTATAGCCCAGCGTTGCATTTGCTTGTAAACCTCTTAGCGCAGGACCTGGGGAGGGTGCCAGGGCTTACGTGGCCCTAGGCTGCTTCAGCTCTTCGACTTTCCGTTGCTCGTTTGCAAAATAGGGAAGAACCCAACCGCTGAGACTTTTTGCATATTGTTTTGAGATGACGGTCTAGGAGTTACTTTGAGCTTCTTGAAACTAGAATGGTTTTCTAAACCAACCCATACTCGAATCTTGTAAGCCCAGCATATACCTAAGGGTGAACACAGCTGTGTTTATTAAAATACGTATGCGTATATGCTGTGGGAACAAATCAATATATTCTAATTTGAGTATTAAGGAATGGTCCAAACAGGTGGCAATGTTCACATCAAAAACAAGGGGCTTCCCTGGCAGTCCAATGGTTAAGACTCCACGCTTCAACTCCGGGGGCGCCAGGTTTGATCCCTGGTCGGGGAACTAAGATCCTGTACGCTGCACCAAAAAACCAAAACCCAAAGGCAGAAAGCAGGCGAATACGTGCACATGTGAGTGTACCCACGTGTATATGTGTGCACAGGTATGTGTATTTCTACAGTCGCTCATATATTTTTCCCTCCTGGCCCTCCATCAGCAGACGCGAGACAATGTACTCCGGTCTCCGCAGCGGCTGAATCTGGGGCCAGCGGCCGCCTACGGCGACCTCTAAGGTGTGTGGACTAATGCTGCAGGAGTCCGGTCCTCTGGGGTGCTGCGCCGGGCCCCCAGGTTCCAGCGCCCACGGGCCTCTACCCTGGAAGGCGCCACCAGAGCTCTGGGCGAGCGGCGAGCAGCAGCTGTGCCCTCCCGGGCCACGGGGTATCCCACACACATCACACGTCCCCACGAAAACCCCAGCCGGTGTCGCGGCTCGTATCTGCCTTTCCTGCCGGTGCCTGGGCCCACCAGCCCCCTGGGGGCCCAGACCAGCAACCGCGAAACGGAAGCTCCGCGCCCGGGAGCTGGCCTCCCCCCCCAACCCCGGGGACGGACAACGTCACAAGGAGCCCGCAGGCCTTGAAGCGTTTCCTGGTGACCCCGATCATTCTGTGCGCGGCTGCGGTCATAAACACGCGGGAGCGCCTCTCCGCTGACGTCGTCGATAACCCCCCAGGGTCACATACCGCGAACTCCCAGCCAGAGGCGGAAGCCACCTTCCTGCTCGGCCGTCCTGCGGGAGCAGCCTCGGCCCGGAAGGCTCTGCAGCTCCAGCGGGTCAGACAAGCCGGGAGGAGCCGTCCTGCTCTAGAGGCCACTCCAAGCATCGTCAAGAAGCCCTGGTGCCCGCTCAGGACCGGTGTGCCGGCCGTGGGAAGAGCAGCTTCAGGAACTGCCCCAGGACATTTGACTCACTTCCATGTGCCCCGCAGTAAAGCCAGAAATAACCCCTTTGATGTGTGGGCCCCTACCTGGGGAGCTGGGCTCACGGGGCCTTCCAGAAGGAGCTCTGGGCTCCGCCGGCCTCCTTCCCTTCTCCCACCTCCTTTTCCTTTTGGCAAAAGTAAAACACACAGAAAGACAGGGAAAGGCCATCCGGCCTGACACTTCCTGGCTGTCGCTGCCACCGAGTGCTTCAGGGCCCCCCGAAGAGGGGACCCTGGGGGCTGGAGAGCCGTGCGTGTGCTGAGCCCTCCAGGACCGGCCCTGCCACCCAGGGCATCTTTCGTTCGGTTGTCTATCCACCCAGTTCTCATTTACTGCAGGCTGGCCAGACGCCAGACCCTGTGTTAGGTGTTCTGAGAATTCCACAGTGAGCTCCCTGACCTTTGGGAAGCTTCCATTCTGGCGGGGGAACCCCACGATACACACAACTCACAGACACAGGCCACGCACCCCACCCACAAAAACGTGCCGCGCGCCTAGGGCATGCCAGAAAATTAAATGACGGTGAGGGGGCTAAAAGTCCTTCGGTATAGGGAATAAGCCCCAATGGACGCCCACCCTACAGCAAAACTGCTGCGTAGAAATCTGGACTGATGAACCGGGCTGACTGAGGAAGAAGAGGGGGAGTGGAAGGACAGGCTCATCCCAAAGGAATTCCCCGCTCGGCGGTCGACAAACTGGGTCTCCAGTGGCCACTTGCAGGCGTCCTCGGGCGACGGCTCTGTTTGCGCAGAGCCAGCCAGACCCCGATGTGGGGCAGGAGCGCCGCCTCGGAGAAGCCCAGGTGGGACACGTATCACCTCCACTTACCCTGTGCCCAGCCTGCGCCCCGCCAAACAGCACCTCCGAGGCATCCAGACCGTCAAAGTGTCGGCCTTGGGGCAGGCTGGCCCCAGCCAGGGCCACCACGGTGGGGAAGATGTCCAGCACGCTGCAGGGAGAGCAAGACAGTGTTGGCCCCAGCTGTCCCCAGGCTCTCTCCCTGGCCGTGCCGGGGTCAAGAGCCGCCCAGACCGGCCCAGACACAGCCCGGCCCCTCTGCATACCTGTCCTGCCTTCGGGCCCCACCTGGATTTCCTACAGGAGCAGCACCCAGCCTCTGCAGCCAGGTGTTGCCTGGGCTCAAATCTCAGCTCGGCCATCTATCTCTCTAGCCCTCAGTTTTCTGTCCTCTAAAACGGGCATGATAGGGGACTTCCCTGGCGGTCCAGTGGTTAGGACTCCACATTTCCACTGCAGGGGGCACGGGTTCAATCCCTGGTCACGGGGCTAAGATCCAGCAAGCCTCGCAGTGTGGCCAAAAAAATAAAAATAAAATGGGCATGATAATAATAGTACCTGCCTCACTGGGTGGCAGTGTGGATGAAAGACAACAAACAGGTAGTGCACGTAGAGGGCCTGGCACTCAGAGTCCTCACTGGATGTCTGTGTTATAATCACTCACAGGGACACCCCTGCACACCTACCTCAGAACCAGGGGGCTCTAATAAAAAGGAATGAAGTAGTGCCATTTGCAGAGACATGGATGGACCTAGAGACTGTCATACAGAGTGAAGGAAGTCAGAAAGAGAAAAACAAATATCGTATAATATTGCTTACATGTGGAATCTAGAAAAATGGTGCAGATGAACTTAGCGGCAAAGCAGAAAGAGAGTCACAGATGTAGAGAACAAACTTATGGTTACCGAGGGGGGAGGGGAGGGAGGGATGAACTGGGAGACCGCGGTTGACATATACACACGACTATGTATAGAATAGATAACCGATGAGAACCTGCTGTAGAGCACAGGGGACTCTACTCCGTGCTCTGTGGTGACCTGAATGCGAAAAAAAATCTAAAAAGGAGTGGATATGTGTCTATGTATAAGTGATTCACTTTGCTGTACACCTGAAACTAACACAGCATTATAAATCAACTCTACTCCGATAAAAATTAATTTAAAAATAGATACATAAAATAAAAGTTAAAAAAAGAACCAAGGGGTTCTACCTGTCACCACCTAGGCCACCGCCCCCCGCTGAGAGGGGACAGTGTGCGACAGGTGTCTGCAAGAGAACACCTACTTCATTTTTCCCACCCTGCGTCTCCGTGTCGCAAAGAGCTAGTCTTTGTCTAGAAGGCCGTCATGTGTGACACATTCCACCCGCTTTCATTTAGCTCTGTTATTCCCGTTACAAAATAGTCAGTGTTCAGGGTGGGGAAAAAGGACAACATCCAGAAACATGAAGGAGCTGCACACACACAGCCCCTCACCCACGTTGGTGGATTCTGTGAACCTGATTTTCTTTGAAGTCACGTGGTACCATTTCCCTCTACTCGAGGGCACATCTCCCTCCAGCCTGCTGTGCTCGGGTCAGACAAAGACTCTTCTTCGGCAAGACCAGAGCTGTTTATCTGAGGGCCAGGCTAACGGAGAGTCGGTGGGACTCGACAGGCCCGCGCGAGGCTGGCCACCCCGGAAAGGAGGGTCCACCGGAGGCTGGGCTCATGGGGAGGCGTCCAGGCCCCACGTGCTGCTTCCCCAGCCCAGGGTCCGGGGAGCGGAGGCTCGCCCCCCAAGATGGGCCGCGGAAGGGACCCGCCACGTGCCCGCCTCCCCTTCTCCTCTGCTCCAGGGCTCTGTCTACAGCCCCAAGCACGATCTCTCCCTCGACTACTGTACAGAACGTCTCTGGTCTGCCTCTGGCTTCCACAGTCCACAGAGCCGGTGGCTTATCTCTCGCGATGCAGGCTCCAGGAGCGGGCACCCCACGCACCTGCAAGTGCAAGAAGTGCGCGGTAAGCGCTTGCGGAGTACAGAACGGTCCAGAAACCTGTCCAGAGTCCAAGGTCCCTGCCACAAATCGGGCAGCCCGGAGGGCTGCAGTGCAGGCTGAAGAGGCCAGGGTGGCCGGCACTGCTGCTTTGGAGCTTTCTCTCTGTTGCACCGCTAAGAGAGGCGTGCCTCCCAGAGGGGTCAGGTCAGTGCCAGAAGAACAGGGTCTGCCTTAGATTTGCTGGGGGGGGTGTGTGTGTGTACATTTTCTTTTCCCGTCTTATTCCTCCTCCGTCATCGTGAGGCTTAGCATCCGCGTTATACAGCACAGACTCTAATGTTCATGGAGTCCTAGTGTCTCAGAATTGGGCAGGAACCTCCAGAGCACAGAGGAAAGCTCGGGTCCGCGAGAAAAGCTTCTGCATCTCCAGGACTTGCCAGTCCAAGCTCAGGCTACCAAAGAGTCCTTCCCTACGTAAAGGAGGAAACCAAGCCCCCAAGGGGAGCCCTGCAGGAAGGAGATCCTCCCGGGACACACAGCCCCAGACCCCGGGCCCCTGCGTGAACTTGGAGAAAGCATCAGTCCTGCAAAGGCTACCAAAGGGACCCCGCTACTCCAAACCCTCCCTAAGAAATTGGTCCCGGGGGTCTTGGAAAACTTGGGGAAAGAGACCAAAAAACCCCAAACCTAACTTTCAAGTTTCCACAGTTCATTCTAATACCTGGGAAGGCGCGTTCCGACTTTCACGGAACCTCAGTCCGTTTGCCTTTGTGGTTCCTTATTCCATATAAAATACTCAAAATTATATTTTACAATTCTGTTGACATAAAGATCATATAAATATATGAGGAGGAGATATCGAGCCATTTTTCTTCAACCTGAAAGTTTCTGGGTTTTCTTCTGGTTTCAAAGACAATGAAAAGGTCGCGTGCGCCCAGCACCGCGCCTGTGGCCCCGACGGGCGAGTGGGCCTCGGGTTTTCTGGAGGCTTGGTTACGAGAAGGGCCGTCGAGAGCCTGCTCGCGAACGGGCAGGCACGGCGACGCGGAGGAACGCCATCTGAGGGGGTCGGCTCCGGGGGGGACCCACTGCAGGTTCTGTTGCCCCCACGGGAGGAGATTTTCTTCACGCAGCTTCAGCCAGCCCAGGGCGCTGAAGGCTATTCAGAGAAAGTATGCATATTTGTGTTTTTCTCCCAGGAACTGCCAACAGGACCTGCGTGTGGGGGCTGGGCGATTGCGAGGAGGATGCGGGCAGCTGCAGGGCCGCGAGGGGCCGGCCTGGACCTCAGGGCTCCTGTCGATGGCTCCGGGGTGCTCGCTGGGGTGCCGGGGGCGGAAGGGAGGCTGTTTTTCCTAGAAGCGCGGACATTACACCTGGGAAGCGGCCGGTGCGCTCTGAAGATGGGAAGTGAGAAGGGCCAGGGCTGCTGGAGTGTAGACCGGGGTGCAAGGGCCTGGACGCCGGGCCTAGAGTGAGGGAGAGGAGGGCAGAACCCCTCCAGACCGTGGAAGAGTGGGAACGGTCCTGGGACGTGGCGAGCGAGCTCTTTAGCCTCTGGCTGTAAGTTCCCGGTGACACCAACCCACAGGACAGCGGCGTGAGCGACATCTCTTTGCAGATCCTACCTCCGGGACTCGGTGCTGGGCCTCAAGACGGCCCAGCACCAGCCGAATGCGCCTCCACGTAACTGCCTGCCTTGGGGATATGGGAAGACAGCCTCGGGGGCCCCCAGCGGGCCATCCGCTCTCCAGGCGAAACAGACCTTTACTGTTTCTCAGAGGAGATCACTGCGAGACCTCCGTACCCTCTAGTCGCTGCAGGCTGTGGCCCCAGGAATCTCCAAGCCAGAGTTCCTCCGTTCTGAACAGAGACGGGGGCCTCCCGGCTCAGATGCAGAGCAGACCCCGCCCCTTTCTGTACACGACCAAGAGAAATCACTTGAGAGCCGTGGCTCTCAACCAGCATGAGTCTGTCCTCCCCAGGGGACACTTGGAGCCGCCCGGGGGCGTTCCGGCCGTCACAGCTGGGGCTGGGGGAGCCACGGGCGTCCAGTGGGTGGAGGCCAGGGATGCTAGTAAACATCCTTAAATGCCCAGGACACCCTCCACCGAACGGTCCAGCCCGAAACGTCAGCAGTGCCAAGGTTGAGATACCCCGCTTTAGAGTTTTGGGATCCAATCACCAGGCCCTTTTCAGACGTGCTGCCCTCCCGAAGGGACGTCAGCTCCTCAACAACAGAAGGCTTCTGTCCGACGAACCCATTCTTACATCCCCAGTCCCTGGAGCCGTGCCTGACCCATAACTGGACCCCACAACTCGTCTCCGTTGGAGAAATGAATTTCCTCCGTTCTACAGTTGTGTCCCTGGGCTTCGGGGTCAGGGCATCTGTAAGACCTTTCTTTGGATCTCACCACGTCACCTCGGTGCACACCTGATGGTTAGCACACTAGTTACGTCTAAAGGTAAACCAAAGGGATTGGTGTCGACCCCTTCTCGCCTGACCCCCTAACACACCTTTCTACTTTTTCTGTACTCAGGTGAGTATTCGTATCAACCTGTCTACTCTCTGGTGTCCGTAATTCCTTAGGCGCTGGGATATTGGTTTAAGGGATCCTGGCCTCAGCTCAGAGCGGCTGAAGGGGGTTATCTCTGGTCTGGAAGGAGCCGTATATCCTCTGGGGAATAAAGTAGTAGACGAAGTGATAGAAGAGGTGGCCCGGTACCTAATACGTGGGGGTGTCTGGCTGGGCTTCCAAGAACATGAAGCGCCACAGCATCAGGTTCTTGAGTACGCATCGCACCAGCCCCCTCCAGAGGGCTGTGGCCCTGACGGAGTCCGCGCAGCCACGGCGCTCCGCCCAAGTCTGCTTGCTGTGGAGTCACGTGAGAAAACACCAAGAGGATGCACTGTACGGAGACAGACTGTCCTGCTGCAATCAGGACCAATGTAACACCGAAAGTACCCTAAGAGGGGCTGATCTGGTGTAGCGGTAGTGTGCTGGTAAAACTCCCAGCAAATGTTACCTCGTACCGAGGCTGGCTTCCTTTGGACACTCACCAAGATAGCCCCTAAGTCAGCTGTCACCTCTGAAGCCCGGCACTTTCAACAAAACGAGGCGATTTTATCACGGAGCCGCGGTTGACTGAAGGTGAGAACGCCGTTCTCAACTGCGAAGCACGAGCTTGGTCTCCGGTGATGTCACCTGAGAGACGGCGCGTCCAGCCCAGCCCGTGAACCCTTGGCCTGGCTGCAGCAAGTCAGGCCCATAAAAAGCAGCCCGCCTGGCCCTCTTCCCGGCCAGCCTGACATCACAAACTCCAGCCAGAGCTCTTGTTGTCACGCCTGCTGGCGGCACCCCGTCCCCACCCCCACCCCCGACTGTACGGGGCTGACCGGGAGTTCCTGGGGGCCCAGAGGCTGCCGGGGACAGTGCGGACTCACCCCTGACTTTGGCTGTCACCGCCGTTTACCCTTCCCTTCCCCCGCGCGTCAGTCTCCCTGCCTCCCCCCGTCACCTCCCCTCTGGGATGCTCGAGGAAACCAGTGAAGCCTGCTTTCCCCTCCTGGGCTGTGTTCTCTCGGCCAGAACCCACCTGGTGAACGGGGGAGGACCTTTGGGACTAGGAAATTAGTCTTTAACCAGAATAAGCCCTCTGAGCCTGTGAGCAAAAAGCACCTGTGTCTGCAGAGGGGCCCCCCTCGCCCGTGGATTCAGGGCAGAACCACGGAGAGGATGGGCCCTCCGGGCGAGTGAGAAGCCCTCGTTTTAAGTCATGGCTGCAGAGCTGCGTGGTGTTGCTTTCGGGACGGCACGCCACAGCCAAGTTCTGTGCCAAGGAGACGGCCTCCGGGGCCTCTGCCTGAATAAGGAGATCCGAGTGGTCGTGAGATGTGCTCACGTTTACAATCGTCCTTCCTTGTAGAAGCTTCTTTGCCAGAGGCAGGAAGAAGATCGTCACCCAAGGATTCATCCTTTCCTTCCCAGCCCGGTGGATCCAGCTTCCTTCTCCCTCCCGTCGGGGGCACGTCAACACCTAGACCCCCTTCTCGTGCCACCGGATGACCAGTGACGTGCTTGACGGAGCCACCCCCGGGACCCCGGCCCTACCCCCCGAGAAGGGATCCTTCGGGCCCGACAGACCCACTCCCGCACCCCCGTCAGCTGGGCCCAGGCCAAACGTGCTGAGGACGCTCCTGCCTTTTGCAGGCACCCTCTCCTCAGTGCACACCAGCACGACCCAGCACCCACGGCCGCCCAGCACCCACGGCCGCCCAGCGCCCGCTTCCCGGAGACAGCCCCCCAGAGGACGGCTTGCGAAGTGTCCCACTGCACTGCTGCTACGGGCCAGTTCCGCGCTGCCACCACCCGAGCTCGGGGGGGGATCTGGGGACACCCGGCCGGGGCGGGTGATGCCTGAGGTCTCTAGCCACGCAAGCAGCCGTGGCTTTTTCCCACATCTCAAGGTAGTCTGGGTCTCGTACCTCAGCAAAGCCGTGCTGGTGGCGTTGGCGGGGACCCTGCCGGGCCAGTAAGCCAGGGCCGGGACTCGGTGCCCGCCTTCCCAGGTGGTCTGCTTGGCTGCGCTTCCCCCTGTGGGAAGAGGGGACACGGTTGGTTCTCTGGGAAAACAGCCCTTCTCCACGGGGACTCTCTAAGAGCTTCTGATAATTCCAACAAAGGGATGACTTCCTGTAGCAACGAGCTATTTTTATTCATGGAGTTAATCTCTTTCAATACGGGCTTTTATTTTACCGGATTCAACCCGCGTAACTAGCTGTGTCCATCCCTCTCTAGGGAATCACGTCACTTAATTTCGTCACATGCCACTTTGGCCACTTCAGAGTCTCTGGCTTGTTTACGGACTGGCGTCAGTCCTGTGCGCCTGAGACATAGTAGGCGCTCGACACCTACCTGCTGAATGAATGAATGAATGAATGTGTCTTCCTACAGATCATGTTTAGGATGGAAACATAAAACTATCTGAAATGAGGTAAAGGCGGAAATTCCCCCAGTTATTTGATCTGCCCAACAACTGGTCTGGCACAGGTTTTGTTGTTGTTTTCTGTTCGCTCTGCTTTACTGTTTCTGTTTTCCTTTTTTTGTTGGATGAATGAGCTCTTCCGATGTTGTGGTAGCTCCGACCTCTTGCCTCTCGGGGGGCGGTAAGAACAATCTACGTGCAATCTACGACTTTCCACTGGGTAATGAAAGGAATTATTTTTGTAACCACCAAGTGAAAAGTGACCACCAGAGTAACGGCGACCCGCGGGCTGGAAGGGACGAGGTCACGCTTTCCGGAAACAGCCTGAGCGCGTGCTGCGCTGCATTACCCCTGACCGTGCCCGTCCCTCCCACACACACCCGACCTCACCCCAGCTGAGCCAGGAATTCCACACGGTTAGCGTGTAGAGAGGCTTTCCAAGGCAAACGCTGTGTGTGTCTCACACATACCATGGTCACGCGACATCCTGATGTTTGCCTGGCGGGAACGACGACGGGGAGGGAGGGGGCGAGAAGACCGAGGCTGCCGTCACTTTGCACTCACCCTGCAGCAGACGGAACCTTTGATGTCCCCGGGGGGGCCCCCCCCGGCACAGCACAGTGACACCAGAAATGCTCGGCATTCTTGGAATTTTCTCATAACCAGCTTTGGAGTCCCCCCCGAGGGTTGAAGTCAGAAAGGATACACAAAACAACTCACGTCTATGGACCGTTTATGTTTAGGGGTGGGGCTCTTGGAACCAAGTGCGGTTGTGTGGGGGGGCCGAACGGGAACCCTTCGACTTGGCCCAAGATGTCTCAAAGACCTTCTTCCGGTCCAGAGCCACGCCGGCCACAAATACCTAGAGCCGACTCCCAATTATTCACGCATATGGAGCAGAGACCCCAGAGCTACAGGGAGGATAAATTGCACTCCCACGTGGCCTTGGAATGCATGACTTATGCTTCAGCTGAAGGCCAAGGAGCAGGCAGGGAGCATCTGACATTGCACGTGTGGGAACTCTGCAGATAATCCTCCCCACCACCCGTGAGGGGCGTTTCTATGGAAGCCTGTGGAATCGGTGGGTGAAAATACAGAGTCCATTCATTTGCAAGTCCACGGAGCACAAAATTCAAACGAACTTGCTTAGCCTTTGAGGCCAGATGCTAAGGAAAAGTGAAGGTTTCAATTCGAAGAAACAAGCCAATGGTTCTGAGGGTCGACCAGAAGGCCCAAGCTGGGGGCTTGTGCTGTGTTAGGGCCATGGGCGCCAGAGTGCAGAGTCGGCGCCAGGATTGCGTTTCTGCCTCCAGGGCGTTTACAGAAGGGTACACTAGCCCCTAATTAATAAATCTGCTCCTTGGTCTTCACCACTAGGTGTTCTGCTCATTTGCCATAATCGTTTTGTACTGTTCTTTTTCAGACGATTAACTTTCCTAATTCGTTTTCAGAGAAAAATCTGTCAATGCATTTGCCTTATTTCAGCAGAGAGCTGAAAGCTGGAGAGGGTAGAAGGAATTCGGCCAGTTACAAAACATGTGTATGTCAACACAGTGGACAGTGCCCTGCAGAGAATCAGGAACGGGGACAAAGAGAGGAAAACGTTGGCTGAGAGAACCGGCTCCGTGTGGACACTTGGGGTGCGGAGAGCAGTCCCTCCTCTATGTCGTCAAGACTGGCCGGCTGGTACTTGGCTGTACCTTGGGTTCTGGCTTTACCAGAAAGACACAATTATATATTCCAGCCGTGCCCACAAGCCCTGTCCTCAAAAGGAATTTATCTTAAAAGAGTCCAGAGTGTGGGTGAGCAATTATAAAAAATATATCCCCCAGAGCGTGGACACCTTCTCACTCCAAATTCCAGCATCTCATTGGCACTGCTAGGGGTGGGCCAACTTTAAAAGATCCGCTCGGCATTCTCTGTGGGTCCCCAGGGTTGATGCCTGGTAACCAAGCATCTGATTATCAGAAACATCTAACAGTGCTTGTTGGGGTTCCTCTGCACCAGCAGACACTGAAACCCACAGCAGCTGGCCCTGGTCCCCGGATGCTCTTCAGTGATACCTGCTCCTACTAATGCAAACTCATCCTCCGTTAGCCACAGTAATAACAGCAACAATAATTTCTGCTATTGATTGAGCCCTTCCTAAGCACCAAGCTAAGTGCACCTACCTACAATGCTCAGTGCTTCCCGGCATCATCTCCCTTAATCCTCAGGACAACTTTGTGAGCTAAGCCCTGTTATCCTCATTCGTCAGATGAGAAGGTTGAAGCTCAGAGAGGTTAAGCAATTTGCCCGAGGTCACACAGCAAAGAAACACTAGAGTCAGGATTTGAATCCAAGTCTAACCGCATGGCCAGCACCCTCAGCCGTTAAACCTTCTAGGACCTTTTAGGACAGCGGTTCCCATCCCCGAATGCATATTCGAATCACTAGCTTTTAAGAAATACCCATGCCAAGGTCCCTTTCCCAGAGAACTGTGATTTAAATTGGCGGGGGGGGGGGGGGGCGGCCTGGACACCAGTACCTTGTAAAGCTCTCCTGGTGAGTTAATGCCCGGCGCGCCCGCTCCAGGCCGAGGGTGAAGAGAGCAAAGGAGCAGAGTCTGAAAGCGGACACAACGCATTCTGAAACTAACTGTAGCTTATGTGCTTTTTTTAATGACAGGTTTTATACGGCCCACAGCTTTATAACTTTACGCCACCGGAGCGTGAATGTGACCCTACACGTTATAGTGAGTGAGAACAATAGCTAAGTCCACAAAGTCAAATGGGCAGTTTTTAATGTCAAAAGCTACTCGTCAGTTGAGAGCAACCTTCCTACTTCGATCAGAGGCACTGGCACATCAAAAGGGTCCATTGCGCTTGGCTTTCTGTTGAGAAACGCAGGTCCGACGGTCATGAAAATGCACTTCAGTGCACTTGCGGTTAGTTATGACTCTAATTAAGGCAGAACCTCTTACTTAAAGCCATAAATATTTAGCCTTGGCAACCCCAATATAAACAGAGCCATGATTCATGAAACCGCTCGCCTGCTGTTCCCCGGCTGTAGAACGAAGTGCCACTCCACGATGCGTGGAGAAAAGGGCAGCCTGAGGAAGGCTCACCACGACCTACGCTTAGGAACAGGGGTCCCTCCCAGAAAGGACCCACAGGTGATGCTCGCCTGAGTCAGAAAGGCAGTGTGGCTAACACAGAGGCTGGCAAACTTCTTAGTGCTTGGAGCCGCCAGAAGGACAGCAGAGATGCCGATTTAGTAAGTCTTGGGTGGGGTCTGATTCCAAGTCCTTCTGACACCAGCCTCTGAGGACCAGAAGGTGAGAAGTCTTAGTAAGGTAAATGGGAGGGCGCCTTGTCACGGTGAGGCCTCGAGCAGAATTCTTAAGGTCACTGCATGTCCATCTCCTCAGCCGTGGAGGGGCAATGACTGTGCGGATCTCACGGGATGGTGGAAAAGTTACGTAAGAGAATGTATATCAAGTTCCAAGCAAGGTCCTTTGGCCTAGTGCCTGCCACGGAAGCACCCAGTAAATGCCATCCAAAGACACCCCAAGCAAAACAAAAACAAAACAAAATTACCTACAGATAGAAAACAGCAGAGGCTGCAACCTGGCAAAACATGACACTGAATTCAGCCCCCTGACAGTTTGGTTTGGCACGAACCGTATTTCTTTTTAAACTACATTTGAATGCCATTAGTCAGAGCCCTCGAGCCGATTTACCGAGTCCCCAGTGCTGGCCGCAATGGACACAGACAAAGAGTTGTTCGTTTATACTACCTGCCTGGCCCCTCGAGGCATTTATATTCGTGCCTCGGATGGAACACGCGTGTTCCGAGGACCACACGTTCTATAACCCTCTAAAGAAGCAGGCTTCGTTTCTAAATATAAATACATGCCTCTGCCAAGGTTGCCCGGAGCGCACACACTAGTTTTCTAGAAACACAGGGCAGCCAGGCCTCTGCTGGGGCCAAGGTCTCTGGCGGCCCCGAGTGTGGGGATAGAGACTTCCAAGCCCAGCAGGGGACATCATTTGACTTCCACTGGGTCCCCAGTATCTTGCCCTGCCCCCAGCCGGGGCCGAGAGCCCCTCCCTTGCCCCTCCCTCCCTCCCCCAGTCCCCCCCAGCCCCGACCCCTCTCCGTCCCCCCCGCCCCCAATGGACAGAAGGCCCAGGATGTAGAGCACGCTTCCCAGCGGGAAAGGTTATGTAACCACCTGATAGCATCAAGTTACAACCAAGGTCTCCTAGAAGCCAAGGATGCCAAATTCAACAGCATGTTTCCTCATCACCAGGGGGGAGGAAGGAACAGTTCTGCTCTTCAAATAAAACAAGAAAAGATTTTCCAGACAGAGGAGCCGTCAGTTAGGGGACAAACAAGGTGTTGGTGCTGTCCCGGAGAGGAAATCGGTCTGGAGCAGGGAAGGGAGGGCCGGTGGCTGGGAAGCAGGGGGGCCGCGGGGCCGGGGTCAGCAGCGGCCCTGCTGTGTCCCCCGGTCCCCGCTTCGCTCTCTCCTCAGCCCTACAGGGCGCAAGCCAAGCCCGGTAGAGCATCCTCTCTCCAGCACGGGATGAAGGGATGACTGCAGGAGACGCTGCCTCATCACATCAGCTGAGCAAAGCAGCTCAGCCAGGAGAGGGGGCGGGGGGCGGCCCGGGGGCCCTGGGAACAGGGGAAGGCGGCGTGTGGCCTGACGGATGCGCTGGGCCGGCTGTGGGGAGAAAGAAGCAGGGCTCTGGGCGCTGCTTGCACGGCTCCATCGCGAAAACACCGACCGTCCTCTCTCTCTCACCAGCTCCGGAGACTGGCCCCGTTTACAGCGGGATACACAGGCATCCCGCTGGCGAGGGCCCTGCTCGAAGAAGAGCAGGTGGTCCAGAGGGACCCCCGGCCCCTCCCCCGTGGCCCGGGCCCCCTGGCCATGCCCCTTCCAGCCAGGGCTCTGCCCGCCTTCCCAGAGCCCCCAGCAGCGGCCTGGGCAGTGAGGAGAGGTTGACGGGGAGCCGGTTTGGAGACCGAGGAAGGGGAAGTGTTTACCCCTCCGCAAAGTGCGTCTTCAGGATCTCCTGGGGAAAGAAGAAGGTAACCAGATCCAGTCCCACCGCAAACTCGAGTGCTGTGTCCCACAGATGCCACATCCAGACACAACATTTGTGCGAGGACCCGCCCCCACCAAGGGTGTTACCTCGACGCGAAGGAGACCCAGCCTCGGAGCACACTTTTCCAAACCAGAGGCCCAGAGCTCTTGGGAAGGGATCCTGATGTTGTTTAAGGTGCCTGCGTACTTCAGCAGGAGAATCTTTCTCAGGTCGTTTCTCCCAGTTATCCTCTTTGTGGGAGCCTGCCCTGCCCCGCGTCTGTTTCGGCTGGGAGCGGAGAGCTGGAGCTGTATGGGGGTAGCAGAGGCCAGGCGCCTCCCGGCTGGCCCTGCACCGTCCCGCAAGGTGGGTCTCCGCCGCCCTCACTGAGGACGCCGGGCACCAGGTCCTGAGCTGAGTCGAGAATCACGCCTCCACAGCCCTCTCTCCACCTCTCCACTCTGCCTCCCATAGACTGAGAAAGACTCAGACTGTCACAGGGACTGATGCGGTTCTCCCTGACAACCACGGAGGCAAAGAGTAGGACGGGACGTTGCAGACGGCGGAGCGGTCAGCGGGGGCGAGCAGGACGTGAGGGTGGTGATAACGTGGGTTGAGGGATACGAGCCGGGTGGCAGTCAGCCGGTGTGGCGCCCTCAGTCGACGGCTGGCCCCGGGGAAGCCCTCTGCCCTGCTCAGCCTCAGGTCCCTCTTTGGCCAACACGGTAGTTGGAGTAGAGCTCGCTGAGGCCCCCCGGCACTGTCTGAATGCGGGGAGGTTCCCTGCAGACTGTTACTCGCTCCCCTTTATTTATCACCTCTGACTCAACGGAAATGTCTATAGATACACGTGCCACCTCTTCTTTATCCATTCATCTACTGATGGACACTTAGGTCACTTCCATATTTTGGCTATTGTAAATAGTGCTGCAATGAACACGGGTGCGCGTGTCTTTCGGAATTCGTATCTTCACGGTCTTCAGATAAACAGCAGGACTGCTGGATTGCGTGCTGGCGCTGCTTTTCCTTTCCGGAGGACCGTGCGTACCGCTTGCCGCAGTGGCTGCAGCACCTTGCACACTCCTTTTTGTCCACACCATCCCCGACTCTGCTTCGGATTCAGCAGGTCTGGGCTGAGGCCCTAGCACCTGCATTGCCAACAAGTTCTCAGTGGCACTGATGCCGCTGGTCCTGGGGCCTCACCTGACAACCCCCTGGTCTAGATCTGGAAGTTCTAGACTCGAAGGGCGCTCGATGTGGATGATCCCGAACTGGCGGCTCAGAGCGGTGCCTGGGCCAGCTGCATCAGTATCGCCTAGGAGCTGCTTAGAAATGCAGCACCTCCACCACCAGCCCGGACCTACCGGGCGCAGGATCCCCAGGGGAGCGTGTACACGTTAAAGTCTGAGAAACACTGCTCTAGACCGTCACGCGTTAAAGCCGGGGCTTTGTGGGTCTCTGTGTCCCCAGCACTGAGCACGGTTCCTGGCAAATAGTAGGTGCTCAACAAGTAGCAGGAAACAGAAGGGAAGGAGGGCACTGCCCTGCTGATACATGTGTTTCTCACAAAGTTCCTCCCTCGAAGAATGGGCTGCAGTCCACACCCGTAAACCGGTTCACTATTTTAAAAGTGCCTCCTGAGGGGCAGAAGAGAAAAGATAAGGCAGGTCCTCAGACAGGAGATCAGAGGTTGTCTTCTTAGGAGACAGAAAGATCCCCACAGAGGGGCCACTTACGGACGGATTTGTACCCCCTCATCCTTGGTCTCTGTGCCTTCAGGACTTCTACTCTCGAGAGTAAGAATGATCCCAGGCTCCTCTAACTGAGCATTGAAGACAGCAGCCTTGTCCGAGGGTACCCAAGGTACAGAGAGGAGGGATGATCACCAGGGAATGCAAAAATACCGCTCCCAGTTGGCACCGTATTTCTCTAGGCTGTGGCTGCAGCTACTGGACACCTTTCCACCACTTTGCGTCCTAGCATCTCTTCCTGGTCCAGCTCTCCAGGAACCAGAACTGAATCACAGCGCTCTTGAACTGGATGTGGGCCAAAGAGATCCACGCACAGGGGAACGCCACCACCCAGAGGGATGGAGTCGTCTGGTCGCTGGGCGGCACCCAGCTCTCCTGACTCTTCCACCACGTGTGCCCACGCACAAGACGTGCTCACAGCTCAGCAGTCACTCACCTGTAAAGTTCTCAAGGGATCTGATCCAAGGGACGCCAGGGTAAAGCACATCCTTCTCACACCTGGCCACGGGACACACGAAAATTCTAGCGTCCAGGTAACTACGAATGTTCTGCCAGACTCATCTGAAAGGGGGTTCGTGTCCTCCGACTTGGACGCAGCTGGGGCCGCAGGCCAGAAGCCAGCCAGACAGCAGGGCAAACCCAGCCCCAGGGGGTAATCTTGCCAAGTCCACCTCTGAACCCCTTGGATACAAGCACCTTCTGAAAATTTTATTTTAATTTTTTCATTAAAAAAATTTTTTTAAATTTGTTTCTAATTGGTAAAAAAAAAAAAAAAAAAAGTGGGAAAAACTACACTTAAACCCTTCCTCCGCTACCCAGAGGTAATCACTGCTAATCTTTTGTTATCAATACCTTTTGTCGCCTCTCTCAAGATTTTTCTGAGAATACATGCACTTAGTTTTATACAATAAAATCATCCTTTACATATGGTTTTGTGACCTGCTTTACTCACTGAAAAGTATTTAATGTAACTGTTTCCAGGTCAATCATAGGCACCATTTTCAGCGGTCCCTTAGTGTTTCTTTAAGTGCGCGTATGAGAATCTCTTGAAGCACTTCTCTCTTGCTGGGCACTTGGGTTAAGTCTAACTATTGTTCTCGAGAAGAACCTACTGCAACGGGCGTTCTTTCACACACGTCATTGTGCGCTTGGCTTATCACTTCTTGAAGACACATTCTTTAGAAGAGGAATTGATGCATCGCCCAGCATGCATATGTTTCAAGACTTTGGGCTGTACTGCCGAATTGTCCCCAGCAGGACTGCTCTTTCAGAGAGTGAGAGCTCCTTTTGGGGAAACCTTCCCAGCACATGGGCGCGGAGCTGAGAGCTGAAGGCTATGTTTAAATGCAGGGAGGCGGAACGGTGTAGGGGGGAGATCACCAACTGTAACTTGGTAGCAGGCCCAGCTCCGTCCTCCCCAGCTGCATAACTCTCGGCAAGTGACTTAGCCTCTCTCACTCTTCCGCTGTAAACGGAGTGAGTACTGCCTGCCTCGCACCCCGGGTTAGAGACACTGCACAGAGAAACCTTGCTTAGCTGTGTACTAGATATTTCTTGAATGAATGAAATGAATTAATGTTTGGACGGATGGATGGATGACTTTTACAAAAGGAAGGAAAAGAAAGGAAGGAAGAAAAGCAAGGATGAAGGTAAAGGCAAAGCGTATTTGTTGCACTGGCCTCTCCGGGAGTGGCCGATGCCCTGGCGGGGAAGGAAAGGGAACCACCACCACCACCCCCACCACCAGGTGAACATGAACTTTCTCCGCTCCAAATGGTTTCTTTTCTGGGAGCTAGTGGCTGTGAGTAATCGGTCCCTATTTCACAGTGATGTCCCAAGACCCGGCTATCAACTGGTCCTCCCAGAGGCCGGATCTCAGGCCCCAGCCGGGACTCAGCACCCGCGGCGAGATGCCCCAACCCCAGCTGTGAGCCTCTACCTTGACGAGTTTGCCACAATCCGGTGAAGGGTCCCACGCTCCCTGCCAGCTCACACTTCTGAGCCCATGGGCCATTGTCCCCTAGAAACCAAAAAAACACAAACGCAGCAGTCAACAGGCTGGGGGATGCTTCTGACCGGTTCTCTGTCTCTCGGGTCCCACATGCCTGAGCACAGCAGGGGACTGGAGAGGAAAAGGACCTGTGAAAACAAATGCAACCCTTCCCTTGAAGGACCTATCAGAGGGGGCTGCCTCCGACGGGCTTTCAGAGAGGTGGGCTGTCCTGCCCGAGCTCGCCCCACACTGAGGCTTTTGCCTTTGGATATGGGCTCAGCAACTCCATTACCATTATCTTCAGCCCAGCAACTTCTTCTTTTCTTTCCTTTTGTTTCCTGTGGGGTTTTGTGGCCGCACGCCACGTGGGATCTTAGTTCCCCGACCAGGGGTCGAACCCGTGCCCCTGCAGTGGAAGCACGGAGTCCTAGCCTGTGCACCACCAGGGAAGCGCCCCAGCAACTCCCTCCTGAGCCCCTAGGATGCACGCAGCGCTCCACCTCCTGACCCCCCGACGTGCTACGGGATAGATTTGACTGTTGGCTTGAGTCTGCCGATGAGGAAGGAGAGGCTTACAGGGGTTAAAGCAACTTTCCCGGCACTTCCCTGGTGGCGCAGTGGTTAAGAATCCGCCTGCCAATGCAGGGGACACGGGTTCCAGCCCTGGTCCGGGAAGATCCCACATGCTGCGGAGCAACTAAGCCCGTGCGCCACAACTACTGAGCCTGCACTCTAGAGCCGGCAAGCCACAACTGCTGAGCCCACGAGCCAAAAATACTGAAGCCGGCGCGCCTAGAGCCCGTGCTCCACTACAAGAGAAGCCACCGCAATGAGAAGCCCATGCAACAAAGAGTAGCCCCGGCTCGCCGCAACTAGAGAAAGTCTGCGGGTAGCAACGAAGACCCAACGCAGCCAAACATAAATAAATAAATAAGTTTATAAAAACTAAAAAATAAATAAAGTAGCTTTCCCAAGAGTAGAGATTCAAACCCAAGTGTCCACCACCCTCGCTCCAGACAGGGACCCGAGACCAGTGACGCCTGTGTGGGCCCTTTAAACAGCTCGCTAGTCCAGCGCCACAGCCAGAAGATGCGACCTGCTGGCCAGCGGCAGCCTCTGCGATGGGGGAAGACGGGAAAAAACGACTCTCGGAATTGCCCGAGGATTACAGAGGTCCACGGTGTCAAAGCCACTCATTAACGATTAACAGCAACACCCAGATGGCCCTGATCAGCACCCAAAGGGCCAGCAGGGCACCCGCTCTCCCTGTGCAAAAGCCTTTCCAGGGGCACAGCCCTGGTGGCCGCGATGGACAGGCGCCCAGCACGCGGGCCAGCGAACGTGAGCAGGGCCCCAAGTTCAAGGCAAGAGGGTCCCTCGCCCAGACTCTGCTCTCGTGTGGGGCCTGTGTGGGGTTATCCATTAGATCCGAGTGAGGCTGCCTGGGTTTTACTACTTCACCTGTAAACCAAAGGAATGTGTTGTTTTTAGCTGTGAGGTCAACTTTGTCCTTGATCCGGCCCACGAGGCTGTCCATCTCCCGGAGAGCCGCGCTGTACGGCCTTCGACCCCCGGCTTCTGCTGACAGCGGGTTCCTGGACAAGGGCACGTGCATGTGGGCCAGGCCCACGTAGAGCAGGAAGGGTCTTCCGCTGGCACTGAAACGAGAGAGCCGGAGGTGACTCTCCAGAAGGGTCCCGTGGCCTCAGGGAAGAGCCCAGAACCCCTTCCACCCTGTGTGCTCAGGAAGTACGCAGGCGTCTACAGCCTGCAAAGGCAATGGGGGGGATAAAGCTAGTTAAAGACTGAGAGTAACTGTAACACTCGCTTCTGCCCTTTCACATTTACCGAGAGCTTGTTAAACATGACTCGTGTTGCCTGAATTCACCCTCATAAAACCCCCCAGGTTCCCTCCTCCGGCTGAAGCGTCAGAGGCTCAGGGAAGCTGAGTGACTTACCCAAGGTCAGTAAGCGACTAAGTCCGGGTTTAAACTAAGGTCTGGCTGAGAGCAGAGCCCTGGCTCCCGGCAGCTTCCTCCTAACGTCCACAGTGCAAACACATTTTTAAGTTTCAGCTGCCCTCTCGCAGCGTCCAGGCCACTGTTTCCATTCCCAGCCTTGGCTCTCTCTAGGAGATGAACAGATGACCGAAGCGGACCACGGGGAATTCCAAGGCCATAGCTGGGAACGTCTAGATCAAGGTCCTGGTAGAGGCCAGGCCCCCGGCTGCCCTACTCTTATCCCGCAACACCCCCGGGAGGCCTCTGCTTCCCGCCTGCTCCCCACCTGCACTCCCAGGCCAGGGGCAGGGTCAAGGGCAGCGGCAGGGACCCTCGGGCAGCCCCTTCCCACAACCCACCCCGTGGGGGTCTTTCGGAGGACACGGGGAGGGCAAGGGGGGCACTTCAGGCGAGTCCGTAGGGTGGCGACAGGAGCGCGGCTCTTTTACACCCGGCCACCCGGACACTCGGCTTTCAAACTGGCCTGAGCGTTCTTGGCTGCCCCCTATTCACAGCACCCCACGTCAAGCTCTCGGAGCCCCCCAGCCTCAGCTCTGCACCAAACCTCGCCCTGGAGACACCCCTGCATCCCAAATCCCAACGGCCCCCGCTTGGGACTGTGCTGCATGCACTCAGCTCTCTTCGAAGGACAGGAGACGCACGTCCCAGACGGGGGCCTCTCCTTCCCCATTCTCATCAACAATTTCTCTGCAACGTTTCACGAGCTGTATTGTCCACGTCCACAAGTCATGCGTGGCTATTCTGATTTCAATTCACAGAAGTGAAATAAAGCTAAGAATTCAGTGTCTCACATGCTATGCCATGGATGAGGCTTGAAGACGTGATGCTCAGCGAAATAAGCCAGTCACCAAAGGACAAATACGGAGTGATTCCCCTTTTAGGACATACTTGGAGGGGTCTGCTTCATACGGACAGAAAGTAGAGCCGTGGAGGCCAGGTGCTGCAGGGAAGGGAAAACGGGGAGCTGGTGTTTAACAGGTACCGAGTTTCAGTTTGGGAAGATGAAAAAGCTCTAGAGATGGATAGTGGGGATGGTTGCAGAACAGTATGAATGTACTTAAAACCACAGAACTGTACACTTAAAAAGGTAAATTTTAAAAATAGGGAGGGAGGGAGACGCAAGAGGGAAGAGATACGGGGACATAGGTACATGTATAACTGATTCACTTTGTTATACAGCAGAAACTAACACAGCATTGTAAAGCAATTAGACTCCAATAAAGATGTTTAAAAAAATTTTAAACTGAAGTAGAGTTGATTTACAAAGCTGTGTTAGTTTCAGGTGTACAGAAAAATGATCCAGTTATACATATATATATATATTGACAAGGAAAATTTTATGCAATGCACAGTTTACATCTATCTATCAATCATCTATCTATTATCTATCTGTCTATCTCTCTCGCTCTGTCTGTACGTCTGTCTCCTTCTCTATCCGTCTATCTGGTGTCTCAGTTGCCTGAGCCACACTTCCAAAGTTCAGGCCAGAGGCTACCATCCTGGACGGCACAGAGAGAACACGTTCTTCCTTGCAGAGAGCGCTACTGCATGCTGCTGATTTAGAGCGTCTGTTGCCTGATCTCCCAAAGATGATCAGGTACAGTCGTGTAGGCTGGGCACAATTTCAGCATATGAGGACATCCTGCTGAGAGAGCGAATGGGAGTTCAATGCCGGCCCACAACCCCCTGGCCGAGCTGGGCTCTCGGGCACAGGTCAGCATCCACTCAGCGGGGACGCCTTGTCCTAATCTGCAGGTGGATACCACATGGCAGCAGCATGCTGGATGGAGCTGGCTCAGATTTCGGGAATTTTGCAAGCCAGCTGTTAAACATGGCTGCCGTTGAAAATTAAATGAAATCAACTTACCGTTCAGTAAATGATATTAAAAACAAAGGTGGGGGATAAGGATAAATTGGGAGCCTGGGGTTGACACATCCACACGACTGTATATAAACTAGATAACTAATAAGGACCTGCCGTACAGCACAGGGAACTCTGCTCCGTACTCTGTAAAAGAATCTATATGGGAAAAGAAGCTAAAAAAGAGTGGATATATGTATGTGTATAACGGATTCACTTTGCTGTACAACAGAAACTAACACCACATTGTAAAGCAATGGAAAAAAAAAAAACCCAAAGGCAATAAACTTGCACGATTTATCACATCCTAATTATTCTACCACATTTGACTATTATCTACGCCCTGGAGTTTATTCTGCGGCCACTGAATCTGTGCGGTGGGAATACCACGCGATCAGGCACTACTGCACATCTCTCCGCGACCCTGCAGGCAGCGACATCTCATTGGTACCTTGAATTCAGCCACAGTGAGCGTTTACGCCACAGAAATGGGCAAATCAGAGCTTGTTTTCCGAGTGCGGGTTGTTCAACATTTATCAGCTCATAGCTACCTATGGGCTGGGGGCGTCCCATCCCCCACCCCCTTCCCACCCCCATCACTACCCTGCAAACTCCCACCCATTATCAAAATCCTGCCAGCACCCTGGGCTGCGAAGATGAGGGAAGACGGGCGTTGGAGGCCGGCCTCCGAGTCCCTGGAGTTTTATTTCCCGGTCGTGAGACCCCGGGGAACTCACTTCACCTCTGTCGTCTCCACAGTGGGGGCGGCTGTGCCTCCCTAACACCGCTGTGAGCATGTAATGCCGCAGTAAGCGTCTCATACGCGGTGCCCTTCTATTAATAAGCACGAACAGTACGAGCCTGCAGTAGCAAGCATCCGTGGTAGCCAGGGGGGTGCCTCTCTCCCTGTATCCTGACACCGTGCTAGAACTCTAAAGACGGCACGTGGCAGAAACCACACAGACCAGCTCCGTGGGGGCGTCTATCCCCTGAACCACCCTGTGCTGAAGGGCAAATACAGAGTGGGGGATGGGGAGCTCTCTGGGGGGCGGTGGTTAGGGTTCTGGGCTTTCACTTCCGTGGCCCCGGTTCAATCCCTGGTTGGGGAACTGAGACTCCACAAGCCACGTGGCCCAGCCAAAAAAAAAAGTGGAGGAGACTTTGTGTGCTTTAAAAAAAAAAGCCCAGTTATAAGGCAGTGTGATTTCATTTTTATTTAAATATAGATATATGCGTGTGGGTGCGTGTGTGTGTGTGTGTGTGTGTGTGTGTGTGTTTATTCACCAGCACAGAAGGAGGCTAGAAGAACATGTTCAGATTTAACAAAAGGGGTTAAGATATCAGAGGAATTAGGACGCTGGAGGGGACGTTCCAGCAGAGGAAGGGTGGGGCGTGGTGTGGAGATGCACAAAGACTGAGACCTGGGGAAGCCAAGTCTGGAGAAAATCTCCGGATCTGAAATAGAAAATGGCAAGTGAGGGATGCCCACCTCTCAGGAAATGTCCCCAGTGGGCTACTGGCAGGAGAGCCAGGCCTGAAGGGGGAGGCAGGGCTGCCCCCGCAGCAGCCCCCGGGGCTGACCGGTCCGGGAGTCTCTCTGGGACACATCGCTGCGATAGCCACTCGCCCCCGCCCCGCCCCAAATCTCACCGTCACCCTCTGGAACCCAGACTGGACCTGACAGTTCCCGGTTCAGAAGCCCACAGGGGCTCCATGAGCCTGCGGGCGGTGCGAAGCCCACAGCCCGGCCTCCGCGGCCCTCCCAGCCTTGCAGCCCTCCCCACGCCGGGGCCACCTCACGTCCTCCGGCGCCCGTTCACTCCTCTCCTGGCAGGAGCCTGCCTGGTACCTTTGCCTGCAAACGCTTCATCCATTAACCCATTAAGGTCCCACTCCAAAGCCGTCAAAGATCCCTCTCGGCTCCCGGCTCATAGGTGGCTTCCTCTTCCCTGGCCCGTTGCCCCTGCCTTAAGAGAACTGATCAGTATTGAACACGCAGCCTACGCGAAAGCCAGCTTTTGAACATTACCTGTTTCCCCACTAGCCTGGGAGACGCTCGAAAGCCGAAACACATCTAATCCATGCATGTATTCCCATCACAACAGCGGCACACGTTTGGGGCCAGATCAAGCAACTCACTCTTTATTCACTCATTCAATGAATACTTATTAAGCGCTAACCAAGCCCCAGGCACTGCGGAGAGAGCTACAAACACAGAAGCAGGATTTCCACCTTCTTGGAGCCTCACTTGCAATTGGGAACAGCAGAGGGAAAGATGCAACTAAGAAATGAATCGGATCATTATTACAGATGTGCAGCAGTAAGGATGATGGAGGAGAAATACCGGGTGCTGTGGAGGAGCGCAACAGGGGACCCAAGTGGGCGGGGGGGGCGGGGGAGAGGGGAGACATCTCTGAGGTAGCGTGGCCCGAAGGACGGGGGGGCTCCAGGGGGACGGCTGCCCCCACGACCAGCGGTGCAATCACTCATGTCCTCACACGTTATTCATCGGAACAGCCAACAGGAGAAAGAAGAGGAGGGGTCAGGAGGGCGGAATGATCTTCAGGCTGAACCAGAGCCCTTGATGTGGGTCCCAGGCTCCAGCCCAGGAAGGCTGGGGCTTCTCTGTCCTCTGTGCCTCTCTAGGACCTAGTTCTAGGTGCAGAATTCCCGGGAATGTGGACCATACCCTCTGATTTCAAACATCCTCAACTACACCTCACACCTACCCCAGTACGCTCAGCCCATCAAGCCCTGTATTCCCAACTCAGCTTCAATGCGCCGTCCTAGACCCTGCAGGTCCCGCAGAGGACCAGCCAGCTCCATGACCTAGAAGCCCAGACGCCCAGGCCATCCGCTACCTCCTTTCTTTTTCTTTTCTTTTTTTTTTTTTTTTGCCAATTCGGAGCCTTGCCTGCTGTTTAAAGATCTCGAATCAAGAATTAGCTTTCAGGAGAGAGACATATAACACACGATACCACTTGTATATGGAATCTAAAATATGGCACAAGTGAACCTGTCTACGAAACAGAAACAGACTCACAGACATAGAGAACAGACTGGTGGTTGCCAAGGGGGAGGGGAGGTGGGGGAGGGATGGGCTGGGAGGTTTGGGGTCAGCAGATGCAAACGATCATATACAGGACGGATGAACAACAAGGTCCTATAGTAGACCACAGGGAACTATATTCAGTATCCTGGGATAAACCCATAATGGGAAAGAACGTGAAAAAGAATGTACATATATATGTATAACTGAATCACTTTGCTGTACCGCAGAAATTAACACAACCATTGTAAATCAACGATACTTCAATCAAAAAAATATATATTTTTAAGAATTAGCCTTCAGCATCACTGCTAGGTTAGGGGTCTAAATTCAAGTGAAGCCCCAAGGAAAATCGTTCAAAGAAGACCCTCTTGAAGAGCAGGGGCAGGAAACCACACTCCAGGGACCCCCGGTAGTTTTGACAAACAAGTCAAGGTGGCGTAAGGAAGGGGTCGTGGCGGAGGAAACAGCACAGATCTGGCGACTTTTCTGCTGACACTTCAAAAATCACGGATGAATTGGCAAGTCAAACCCTAAAGGAATCAGCCTATGCCTGAGGATTATTTTCTGTCAGGCAAAAAGCCAACAGGATTCATGTGACTTTTCACTTAATAACTAATTAATAAATTAGCAAACTCTTCCCCTCTTTCAAAGAGTTTGTTCGCTGACCTGTTTGTCTTTCAACTGGTTAATTAAGTGGTAGATGAACAGCACCATGTCCTCTTCAGAGTTAATCAGTCCCCAGCTGGCTGCCACCCGCTACCGTCCCCTGAGAACACTGTGCTTTCATTGCAAAAGCAGGGGTAGACCTCCCTCACCAGCCACAGACCGTCCACCTGTCAGAGGCCGCCGGGGGCCCGAAGCCATCCAGGGAGCATATATACGCGCTCAAACCCCCAGGTGGGAGAAGGGGCTTCGAGCTTTTCACATCAACCACCTGAACAAACAAAAATGGACAAACCAACATGACAGTGTTTCTCAGAAAGCCCTGAAAAACTGGTCAGATGCAATCTCTGAAGCCCTAAGGGGCTGCTTTCAGAATGCGGGCCTTTAGCGGGTCGTGTGACCAAGCAGAAATGGATCTACTACATGGCTAACCCTCCACCCTCCCAGCGGCCCCTCTCGCTAGAAAAGTCCAGCGCGGTGGAGCGAGGGGCTGGGGGAGTCCCTGCACATTCAAGGAAATGATGAGATCAGTTATCCCAAGGTGGAGTCTGTTTTTAATTCTGTGCAAGTAGACAGGTGTGCAGCACACGTGTTCCTGCCCACTTAGGCAAAGGCCGTGGAAAATACCAAAGGACCTGTTGGAAATTGTTCCCCGGCCCTCGAAGAGTCTGCAGTCTTGGGCCTTCCCTGGCAGTCCGGTGGTTAAGACTCCACGCTCCCAGCACACGGGTTCGATCCCTGCTTGGGGAACTAAGATCCCCGCGTGCCGCATGGCGCGGCCTAAAAACAAGAGAGTCTGCAATCTTGGGAGAAAGATGCACCAGTGCACATGAGAGAGGCAGCGGGTGGGGTGACCGTGTGTGCGCACGTGTGTGTGTGTGTGTGTCTGCGCTTGCACCCCGCCACCTAGGGACATGCACCCCGAGGTCAGCGTATGTCATCTGGGAGCTGGCTGTGGTCTCGCACAATCTACTCTCTGTGCTGATCTCTGATCTGACAGAGGCTGTAAACAAGCAGCTCTCACACAGAGACTGCTTGCTAGAGACCCACTGTGGTATGGCTCTGGGGTTTTTGCTTTTTGTTATTTTCAATTGGCGGTTGCTAACAGTTAGAGATCAGGAGATTCGCCAAGGGCCAGGTAATCTGTCTTTCTTGAGAAATGGAAAGGCCTGGCAAGCCAGGCCCCCGTCCCCACAAAGCAGCAGCAGGCGGCCTTAGATGGCACAGGTGCTCCAAATTCACCGCAGGCCCCGCCACTCCTTACTGCCTCAGTCAGCCCGCTTCCCGCTTCAGGTTACCTGGGCCCTGTAGATGCCGGACCCCTGAGTGTTATACTGAATACTGGCCCCCACGGACACTCAGGGTCTAATCCCTGGAATCTCTGAGTGTCCCCAAAGCGGACGTTGCAGATGCAAATTAAGCTGAGGATCTTGAGATGGGGGATTCTCTTGGAGCGCCCCAGTAGACCCTAAACGTAAAATCACCAATGTCCTTGTAAGAAGGAGGCAGGGGGAGATCTGACTACAGAAGAGGACAGGGCAAGCGAACCACAGAAGTGGAGATTCAAACGATGTGGCCAGCAGTTCCCTGGCGGCCCGGTGGTTGGGACGCCACGCTTCCACTGCCCAGGGTCCGGCTTCCATCCCAGGTCGGGGAACTAAGATCCCGCAAGCCCAGTGGTGCCGCCAAAAAAAGGAAAGGAATGATGTGGCCACAGCCAAGGAATGCCACCAGCCGCCAGAAGCTGGGAGAGACAAGAAATGATCCTCCCTGGAGCCTCGAGAAGGAAACAGCCCTTCTGATAACCTTGATTTTAGCCCCATAAGATGCATTTCAGACGTCCAGACTCCAGACCTGTAGGAGAATACATTGCTATTGTTTTAGCCAATAAGTCTGGTGGTCAGTTTGTAACAGCAGCAACGAGAAACGAACATAGCCTGTCAACTAATGAACTCAACAAACGCCTTGAATGCCCAGAAGACGATGGATGGACCCTGCCCTCAGGGAGGTGATACGCAAGCAGGAGAGGACACGTGACAATGAAGGTAGAGTGTGGTCTGAGCAGGGACCCTGGGAACGTACCCGAGGCACTTGTAACCCAGGCCTGGAGACCCGAGGACAGACTGTTTTCTGGCTTTTTTTCCAGGAGACGTGCACACATGCAACTTTGTCAGGCAACGGAACTCCACCACGGGGTGAGCCGTGCTGGGGCCAGGGGACACGGGGAGCGGGCAGTGGGGGCCAACCCCGGGGGGCTCACCTCGCCCACTGGATGAACTGGGTAGCCTTCTCGGCGTACTTCTGCGCGAGGCCGCTCAAGTTCACGGGCTGCTCCACGATGTTGAGGTTTTCATAGAGGGGAAGGGCCACGTCAGAGTAACAGCCCTTCTCAAGGCCCCTGTGGGGAATCACAGACGGGAGAGCGTTCGTTCCCACGCCCTAAGCGGGCATGGAGTCGAACAAAACGCTTAATAGCCTGGCCTCAGATGATTTTTCCAGTCTGCCGTTCCCTCCAACCGCAAAGCCAATATACTACCTTCTTCTATTCCCTTTGAGTAGACGTGTATGGCCCTTGGACAAGCCTGGCCATTCTGTAAAGCTCACGACTTTTTTGAGCTAGGCATATGATTATACCCATTTTGCTGGCAGAGAAACTGAGGTTAAACAAAGTACATTACACAGCAGAGTCCCAGAGGCCATCAGTAGCCCTGGTTTTTTCCACCGGCCCCCTTAAATCATACTTCCGTCCATGGGGTACAACGCTTGGTATTTTCCCAAGTCAACAATCAGGACTTTGTGTGACAAGACGTCTGACAAGAGGACAGATGGCTAGGAACAACTTTGGAATTTCAAACCATGTTTGGAGAATTTGGAGAAACTTTAGCAATTGGAAAAAGTGGGGGTCAGACCTATTGTATCTCCTGGAAAAAAACAAACTCAGCCCTTGGTCTTACAGATGGAAATGAATCTGACGTAAGAATGGCCCAGGGCTTCCCTGGTGGCGCAGTGGTGGAGAGTCCGCCTGCCGATGCAGGGGACGCGGGTTCGCGCCCCGGTCTGGGAGGATCCCACACGCCGCGGAGTGGCTGGGCCCGTGAGCCGTGGCCGCTGAGCCTGCGCGTCCGGAGCCTGTGCTCTGCAACGGGAGAGGCCACGACAGTGAGAGGCCCGTGTACCGCAGGAAAAAAAAAAAAAAAGAAAGAATGGCCCAGCAGAACAGCTGAATCATGACCCCGGCTGTGATCTTGGGTGAGTTACCTGAGCTCTCAGAGCTTGACTTTCCCTATGGAAAGTGCGGGGCTGCCGGGGCCCCTTACAGGGATAAGGAACAGTTAACATCCACACGACTCAGCATACTAGGAATGCAATAAAAACTCAACCCTCTGTCCTGGGGGCCACAGAGAACCGGAAGAGAAGCTGAGAACAATGGAGAGAAAAGGGTGGTCACAGGGGGCCTCTCGGGTAGGGAAACTGTCCTCCGGCTGCGGGGAAGAATCGGGGAAGAGATGAAGGCCCCCGTCACACGGCTACGTGCACACAGACTTGTGCCGGAAGCTTAAGAGACAAGGTCAGACTGGGGGAACCACCAAGGAGCACGATTTTTTAAAAAGAGGAAAAGACCTCTGTCCCAGGTGTCACAGCGCTATAACCTCCTCATTCGTGTCCAACGCTCCAGCTTTGGAGGGTCCTGTGGCCGCTCTATCATCCCTCACCTGCTCCCCCCGCAGCCAACGCTTTTCTTCTACTTGATTCAACACAGATGGAAAAGGGGCCAGGCGGCTGTGGTCGTCGCACGAGACGGCAGGGCTGCCACGGGCGTGGCCCCCAGGCGCCCGGCCGTGACAAGAGCAGAGCGGCAGATTCTCGCGTGGTGGCGTCACTCCTCCTGCTGCCAACAGGCTCCTGCGTCTCCTGGGCATCTTGTGAGAAGGCAGACCGCTGGGAGGGGTCTGAACACCCGCATTTCTAGCCAGCGTCTGGATGATGCCTGCGCCGCTGCTCCAGCGACCACCTCCGAGTAGTCAGGAGAGAGGGGACCCGGGCTCTGGACTCGGAGACCCCGACGGGACTCTCCATCCTTCCCTCTCATGACTCCACTGTGACCTGGGCCGCCGGGCAAGCTTCCTTCCGTGGACGGTCAGGAGAGACACCTGCCTCCCCCAGGGGTCCGGTGGGTCACGGCTAAGCTCGCAGAGTGCTTAGGGTGTAACAGTTTCTCAACAAATGGCCATTATTATGCTAACTATTATGTTATTAATAAGCCATCCGAGACACGCTTTCCCCGGGCGGCTCAGACACCTGCAACGTTATAAACAATCACAGCGCGCTGTCTGAACAGCAGAGCACCTTGTTTGGGCTGCTTTATTACCGGAATAAGGTTTATTACCTTTTTCTGATAATAAACGTACTGCATGCTCATTACAGAATATTTGGAAAATACAAGAGAGGAAAAAACTGAAAACTCCTTAAGGCCACAACCAGAGGGAACGAACCATGGTTACCATCTTGGCGTATTTCCTTTAGGGCTATTAAAGGCATAAACACAGAGGTAGTTCAGGTCACAGTGTTGATGATTTGCTTCCTGCTTTTTTCACTTACTATTCTATTGTGAGCATTTTCCCATTTCACTGAATACGTTTTTAAAACATCCTGTTGAGTGTCTGCACAGCATTCCAATGTCGAAACGCTGGCGTATCTCAGGGAGGGGGTGGGGCTTATAGGGAGCCCCGTGGACTTCTCCTCTCTCTATCTCCCTCCTTCTGTCCAGCGTCAGGGCCAGGTGAGCGGTCCAGGAGCAAAGCCAGCAGGCAGAGGAGGGAGGCCACCTGCGTGAGACCCTGGGTCACACCAGCCTCTCCCCAGCTGAGCTAAACAATTCAAGGAACCTGGAGAATGCCAGTTAAAAAAATGTTGTTCACCTCATCTTCATGAAAAGTGTTCTTGCACTCCATGCAAATAACGCACTTAAATTTTCTGCACTAAAGGCACTCGATCTTTTTTTTTCTTTTTTTGGCTCTGTTGGGTCTTCGTTGCTGCGCGCGGGCTTTCTCTAGTCGCGGCGAGCGGGGGCTGCTCTTCATCCCGGTGCGCGGGCTTCTCATCGCGGTGGCTTCTCTTGTTGTGGAGCTCGGGCTCTAGGCGCGCGGGCTTCAGTAGTTGCAGCATGTGGGCTCAGCAGATGCGACACGAGGGCCCTAGAGCACAGGGGCTTCAGTAGTTGTGGTGCACGGGCCCGGCCGCTCTGCGGCATGTGGGATCTTCCCGGACCGGGGCTCGAACCCGCGTCCCCTGCATCGGCAGGCGGATTCGTAACCACTGCGCCACCAGGGAGGCCCCAGGTACTCGGTCCCTTTTCGCTATTGTAACTGTTCCCCGTGGGCCTCTCTCATTTCCTTCTGGTGGACCACACCCCCAGGACTTCACCTTGCTCTGGAGCCCAGAGCCGATGCCTTGGCTAGGATTACCTTGACGGTCTACCGCCCCGTGGACATGCCGGGCAAGGGGGGTGGTTGTAGCCGGGGGTATCAGTGCAGCCCATGTCATGGCTGTACGGGATTCCAAAGTAGTAATCAAACCCTGGAAGAGAAGGAACGGGTTAGGCTATGAGCCTGCATTCTTACACCCAGGACAGAAATTTAATTTTCCCTGATTTAATTCTGCAGTGTTATGGAGTATGTAATTAAAAGAGGATTTGATTAATATCGCTTTGTAGCGTGCAAAGAAAACACTTTGTTGGGTTCTGGCTGCAAGACTAGATTTGCCAAACATCTTGTGATTAGCATTAACCCGCGTGGAAGGAAGTGGGGAGAATTCTTGAACACCCCCTGTTCCCAGTGCGGTGACGGACACCGCTGGGAAATATCTGGTGAAAGTCTACTACCTGCGTGACACCCGGAGGGATAAAAGAATATACTCTGCCCCCCAGAAGGGAGGATAAGAATGAGAGAGTTAGCTCGAAGAGATGGATTATCAGCAAGCCCACAATAGGGGTCAGAGGACGAAGCTAGCCCTGGATGCCGGGGGTGGGATGTGGCTGGGACGGGAATCTCAAAATGCTTCTCAGAAGAGGTGGCATTTCAGCTGGACGCAGGGGGCTGGCAGGATCGGGCTTGAGAGGGTGGAGGGGTGTTGGAGGGGGGACGTGAGGGTCAAACTGAGCCCCGAACACGCCGTGTTGACTCTTTCCTGAGGCTCTCCCGTAGCCTGTCTCTTCTCCAGCACAAGCTTCCCTGTGAAGTTTCCCCCAGAATTCCCTACTCCCGCCCGAGCCCCTGCTTCAGTGAACCCGTCAAACCATTTTGACTTCTTACCACGCGGGGCCTCACGGGGTCAAGTGTTCCCGGACACGTGAAGGACTGGGTCGAGGGGAACGCTGGTGGCCTCGCGACGGGGGAGCCCGAAGGGTGGACAGGCGCCAAAGAGGGGGGCCAGGAGAGGTGCCGGGCAAGAGGGACGTGCAGACGGGGGCAACCCTGGCACCTCCAGCCCCACCCAAGTGACCCCGTGAACAAAGGCGTCCTGGCTCAGGAGAGATGCGTGTCCCTCGGGGGCAGGAGGGCTTAAACGTCCACAGGGCCCTGTCACACAGAGACCTTTATCTTCTGTTTCCCAGGTGACTGGTCCTCCGGAGAATCCTTACCTCGGAAGTTGGGGTGGTAAGAGCCGTGGTGCCCAAGATGCCACTTGCCTGCAGGAAAACGGGAGAGAGAGACTTTGAGAGGAACCCCTGCGGGGGCTCCCAGCCCCGCGGCGGAGCTGATCACACACTCAGGCCTCCATCAGCTTCGCCCTTTCCTGAGGACAGGCAAAGAGAGGCTCACATGCTGTGTGACGGCCAAGCCTCGTTCTCTGGGACCGAGAGGGGGTCCCCGGGGAGACGGGAAGCAAAGAGAGGATGACTCACGACCCAGGCAGGAAAGCGTGCAGGGGAGGGGAAGACGAGCCGTTACCGGGAGCCCACAGAAGCGAGCGGGCTGAGCTTCTGCCCCCCACAGAGGGTGCAGCGCCCACGGCAAGCCCCCTCCCGCCCCCCGCCCAGGGCCCACCACACCTTCCGCCCGGCCCTCCTGCCCGGGGCCCTGCAAAGGACCCAAGGAGCAGGTGCCCGGGCCGGACAGTCCCAGCGATGCCGTCCCTGCCTGGGTTCACCCTCCTCCTCTGAGGAAGCGCGGAGCGGGGGGCCACCGCCCCACGGGCGCCCGAGCGAGCGCAGGCCAGCAGTGAGGAAGCTCAGCCGCACTCCTCGCCCCGTCGGCGCGCTCACGGGGGCACGCGAGGCGGGGCGGGGACTCGCTGACCTTCTGCTCTCGGGGTGCAGATGGCAGGGAGATCACCCGCGAGGCCAGGGGATGAGCGAAAAATGCGCCGCAAGGACCCCAACGGCGGCGGCGCGTGAAACGACACCAAGGACGGAAGGCGGCAGGGCCAACCACAGGGGTCTGACTCGGTCAGTTATCTCACGTGGCCTCAGCACAATGCTTCCAAACCATCTTTTCAAGACAGACGCCTGTGGCCAAAACGAACAACGGTGGAGCGAGGTGAAGGGCATATGGGGGTCTAGGGGTCCCTTCTTGCAACTGGTCTGCAGGTTTGAAAACAAAGGTAATAAAAAGTTGAGGGGAGTGGATTCAGCGTTACGGGGAATGCTTAGATTCAGCATGACACGGAAGTACAAAGCTCTAGTACAATTTTAAAACTGCTTCTCAAATCATAATAAACGTGTAAAATTATGTCACCAGGACATAGAGGACGACAGGAGGGGGAGAAAGGTAGGGCCGAGCTATAACACGTACAACTGGGGATGAACACATTAACAGGCAGCAAGATTAGAAGCAAAGCGCGAGTGGTGTCGGCGGGCCCCGCACCCCGTCAGCAGGTGTTTCATTCTCCCTGAAAGCGTGCTTCCAGGAAATTCACCTCCCCGACAAGGAGAAACGCTTCAGGATCCTCTCCCAGAAAAGCTAAAGGTGCAATGAGTGGCCAACAGTCGATCTGTAATCAGCTGCCTTCTTGGAATTTAAAGGCGTGCAGAAGGAGGGGCACGTGAGATAGAACCCCGCTCGAGAAGAATCCAGTGCCCCATATGCTGCGTGAAGTGTCAGGGTCAGGGAGCCCAGGGACCAAAGCCCTCCCGCCCCCCGGGCTGGGGGTCTTACATGGACGCAGGGACAGGGCGGGTGAGGATATGCTCAGCCCATAGCGAGAGCTTCAGAATAGTTCGCACCTCCGGGTACGGAGAGAAAGGGGTGGAAAGCAGAGCCGGTTGGGCCCTTAGCGGTCTCGTCCTCCCAGGACAGTGATCTGCAGTCTGATCTGAAAGGTGTGCCAGGCTCCTTGACCCAGAGGAGGAGCCAGGCCGACACACCAGAAATGCCAGCTTCCTGCAGGTTAACGGGGAGCCCGGGGCCCCGAGGACACCCCCACAGGGACCCTCGCTGCCGCTGCACGTGGTGGAGGGAGGAGAGGACCCCGCCGGACCCTAACTACGCACAGGCAGCCTGAGGACGCCGTCAGGTTGCTGGGCTGTCTTGGCCTCCGCGGGGGGGGACCAGGGGAAACTAGGTCCGTAGGTAGTTTAGTCCCCGGGTGGGTCGTTTCAGCTGCTTAGAGCTGAGAGCACCCCCAACTTCTCCAGCAAGAAGTGGGCAGAAAAGCGGACACAAGCAGGGGTGGCGGCAGCGCATGGCAGCTCCGCAGCCGCCGAGCAGCCACCACGGTAAGCGCGGGGAGGACGGGGTCCAAGAGGTGGAGGCCACGTTACCTACCGATCAACGCGGTGACGTAGCCAGCCCGCTGCAGCACTTCGGCCAAGGTGGTCTCGTTGAGCGGAAGGCCCCCCACAGAGGCGACCGCGAAGTTGCGAGGGACTCCATTGCGGAGGCCGAGCCGGCCGGTGAGCAGGGCGGCCCGCGACGGCGAGCAGGTCGACGCAGCCGCGTGGAAATCCACAAACCTGCGCGGAAAGGAAAGTGACGGGGTCTGCCCGGCCACAGCCAGCCGAGCCAGGAGAAAGGCAATTCCTGGGGCCTCGGTGCCTGGGACTCCAGGGCTGGGAACAAGCTCCGGGCTCACCCAGTCGCGGGACAGGCAAAGAAAATGAAGCCCAGAGACACGTTATGCGACTAATCCAAGGTCACACGGCTATAATTCAAATGGATTTAATCCAAAATACTGAACGGATCCCCTTTATTTGCAGATTCCACATTTTATATTCACCTACTCACTTAACGTATCTGTAACGCCAAAAGTCAGTACTCGTGGCTCTCAAGGGATAGTTCATGGATATACGCAGACCCGTGAAAATCTGCACATTTCCAGCTGAGGTTGGACAAGGTGACCTTCTTGTTTGGGCTCTCGCAGAGTCAGCGTTCACAGGGACTTTACAGAACATCACCACTGCGGAAACAAGAACTGACTACCTGTTACTCCTTACTGTAAGCCCAGCCCTTTTTCAGACACTATGGGGAAACAGGGGAGTCTAGCCATCTTCTTACCCTCAAGGAACGTGAGTAAATTGAACGTCACTAACGGAGGGGCAAGCTGACTTCATGTGTCTCCTGATGGGATGCAATATGAATTCATAACACCAAGGATTCTTACCCAAAACGTTTAACCGGAATCGAGTCAGAGCCCTGGACCTAATTTCCACATTACAGGAAAAAAAGCTACAAGACCAAACTAAATGACCCCGCGAGAGAAGACTTTACCAAACCATTCTCTAGACGTTCGATAAGCCAACCAGTCCCATCTCTTCAAATAGTCAACATCTGAGGGAACGATGGGATGGATGGGGCGATACTCTGCATAAGGAAAGCCTAAAGAGATAGAACCAGGCGCAATACATGGACCTTACTGGATCCCAGTTCAAAAGAGCCGGCAACACATCTGAGGGCTAATTAGGGAGGGAAATTTAACAAGAACTGGATATGAGATGATATTAGGGGATTATCGCTTATTTTCAGGATTACGGCCACGTGGCAGAATGTTTCTATTCTTTTTCTCCCGGTTTTAGTGAGATATAATTGACGCAGAACCTTGTACTAGTTTCAGGGGCACAACACCATCATTTGATGTAAGTGCGTGTTCTGAAACGATCACCGCGGTAAGGTTTAGTTAACATCTGTCACCTCCCAGAGCCACAGACGTGTTTCCCGTGTTGAGAACTTTTAAGATCTCTCTTAGCGACTTTCAAGTACACAAGACAGCACTGTCGGCGCTCGCCCCCACGCTGTGCGCTACGTCTCGTGACTTACGCCCAGAGGTCGCCACCACCTTCACCCACCCTCCCCCGCCTCCGCAATCATGCTCCACACTGAGGCAGACGTCCTGCCACAGTGGGCACCGGATCACTCCAGTCTCCTACCGGAAAACACAGTCTCTCTCTGCCTGCTTCTCGGGGCTCGGCCGCTGCCCCCTGCCCCGCCCTGAGCCGCCTCCTCACATCCGCCCGACCCCCCCCCCACTTACTCCTGTCGTCTGTGCCTTTGCCCCTGCTCTTCCCCCACTCCCCAAGCCCTCGCCCCTAGTGGCCCACCTTATCTTGACTGACCAGTAAGACCCGCTCCCTCGAAGACTCCGATGTTACCCGCCAGGGCATCCTCCCTGACTCTCCCCCCCACTCGCGGAATCAAGGCGCCCTCTTCTCTATGTGATTATATAGCCTTTGGCATCTCCTTCACAACCCCGAACTCTAATTCTGTTTTCCTGTTTGTTTGGGGCAGCTTCCGGTTGGCCACGAATCCCTCAACAGGCCTCCCGGTGGCAGGCGGGGCCGGAGGTCCCCCCGCCCTCGGCGCTGCGAGCGCTCTGACCCCCAGAAGGGTGACGTGAAGGTGACGCTGCCCCAGGTTCTGGGCTCAGCCCGTCCGAGACACTCTGTGAGCCGCTGGGTGAGAAATCGGCTCCCCCAGCACTGCCCAGCCGGACAGGCCACCTGCAGCTGCTCCGGCCAATGACCCCAGCTGAGGCCACTGCGTCCAAACGCCCCACGTATGAGTGAGGCCGCCCCGGACCTCCCGCCGCAGCCACCTGCCTGCCGAATTTCACCGGAGCCGCCCCGGCCAGCACAACGCGGTGAAGGGCCACCCAACCGAGAGATGCCTGAGCCCCTGACGCTCAGCATCAGAAGACGTGACGCAGCGGTGGTCGTTTCGAGCTGCTGACTTTGGGGGCGGTTTGCTGCTCAGCGGTTCCAGCACCAGAGCAGCACCTGCCTCCCACTGGACCCCATCCTCTCCGGACCACGCAGTCCTCGGCCCAGCACGGGGTGGGCACCACCCAGCGCACGTGGACAGGGCGATGCCGCCGTACTCTTCGCTCTCGTACAACGTGGTGAGTCTCTGCTAAAGAGACCTGGGCCTCAGTCCCCGAGGATGGGTGAACTCACAGAGCAGCGACACGCACCGAGAGGTCCCAGCAACGCCCGCCTGAAAGCGCTGGCCCGGCCCTGACGCCGTGCTCTTCAGGCAGACGTGCGATGCCTCCACCTGACACAATGGGGGGGGGGGGAAGCCAAGCGCTCCAACGCTCATGCCGGGTCCGCAGGTGCCGGGCGAGGCCTCCCTCCAGCCTCACGGAGCTCCAGGGCCCCCGACTCTGGCTTCACACCCCCGCCAGCACTTTCCTCCTGTCCCGCCGTCCCCTGGGGCTGGAAGTAGAACGTGCAGCCTCCCTTCTGTCCATCGACTGCTGGTCCCCTAGGGAACTTCCCAGGCCCGGGCTCCTCTCAAAGCATCCCCAGCTGCCCACATACCGGGGCCTCGGGGAGTTCAATTCCTGGCGCAAAATCCAGGATTCTGGATGCTGCGTGTAGCTGGCAACCGCTACCCTTGGAATCCCAAACTGAGCTCCACTTCAACGTTCACACTTTTCTCCCAAGAAAACGTTCACTTGTACCCAGCCTCTTCTGTTCTTTTCCCCCCAAGATTAAAGCACAAACATCCTCCTAGATCACACTCCTAAATGTTCCTTATAATAACGACTATTGGGGCTTCCCTGGTGGCGCAGGGGTTAAGGATCTGCCTGCCGATGCAGGGGACACGGGTTCGAGCCCCGGTCCGGGAAGATCCCACGTGCCGCGGAGCAACTGAGCCCGTGCCCCACAACTACTGAAGCCCACGCGCCATAGAGCCCGTGCTCCACAGCAACAGAAGCCACTGCAATGAGAAGCCCGCGCACTGCAATGAAAAGTAGCCCCCGCTCACCTCAACTAGAGAAAGCCAGCGTGCAGCAACAAAGACCCAATGCAGCCAAAAATAAATTAATTAAGATAATAATAATGACTATTACTATGACTAGATTACTACTACGTTACTACACACTCGGCAACTTTTGTTACTCTCACAGCTAATGCTCATCAAGCTTCTAGAATCCAGGCACTTCTCTAAGTCATGAGCACCCACTGTCCCTGGACTCATTCTGGTTTTGCAGGTGTAGTTCTGTATGGGTTGACCCAGGCTTGTTGGGTCACCTCTTTATCCACAACAGTGGGAGCAGCTGCACAATTTGTAGGGCCCGGTGCAAAATGAAAATGCAAAAGGGCCCTTATTCAAAACCTACCAAGCAATTCAAGATGGCGACACCACGGTCGGGAGTTGAAAAGTGTGCAACCCGCCCAGCTGTGCGCGGCAGCCCTGATCCCCATTTACATTTCCTGCGCCCAATTCCTCCTCTCTCAATTTTCCACGGGGCAGCCAAAGTAATCTTAAAAACTGTCTATCAGCTAACATTATTCCCGGCTGGAAACCCACAAATAAGTTCTCATTGCAATTTAGGTAAATCCAAAGTCACGGTCGGTCGTGGTCTACAGGCTCTCCAGCAGAGCTTCTCGAGCAGGGAGCTGGAGCACACAGATACAGCCAAGTATTGATAGCTAGTAGGTTTTCTGAGATCCAGTTCCTGCCAGCCCTGGGGGCAGCCAGGCGGGGCCCTGGGCATCCGTGCCCTGCACAGTCCCATGGAAGCGATCCCGTTACAGCAGAGAACGGAGAGAGCCCTGCAGGTCGGGCGCCAGGCACCCTTGTTGGAGTCCCACGCTGGCCACCTCCAACCACCAGTAGCCTGGGTGGGGCTCCTTGGAACGGGGTGCAAAGATCCTGACAGCATGCGGAAAGGTGGGAACTCCCCGCCCCAGGAGACCTGGACCTGTGCCTCATCGTATCCCTAGTCTCACCCCGGTTCCCCCCAGCAGCCACACCACCCAGGGCGGCTCTTCCTAGGTCACCCCGAGCTTGTCCCTGCCTCAGGCCCTTTTCACGTCCCCTCCGTCTGGAAGGCTCCGTTCTGGTCTCCGCATGATGGGCCCCTTCTTTTCATTCGGGTCTCAGCTCTCATCTCACCTACTCAGGGAGGGCCTTCCTGACCTGACCACTCTCCACTGCATCACTGCTCTATTCTGTCTTGAGCCTGTATCCACTCGGACCTCACCCTGCTCACGGACTGGTCTCTTTGCTGCTGCCCGGCCGCCCCTCTAGAATGGAGTCCCCGAGAGCCTGGCCGTGTCTGCCCACTCCCACCACCGCACCCCTGGGGGCTGGTTCCCGACCTCAGCGGGGCAGGTTCTCTGACCTGGGCAGCTAGAGCCCCGCACGCCACCAGTGAGATGGCTCTTCCCATCTGGGGGGACTAGGGCTTCCTCAGCCGGGTTCCCTGCGGGAACCAGACCTTGAGACGCTCCCGGTGGACATTCATCCCCGCCCTCGCCCATCTGTGCCTCTCCACAGATACACGCGCACATCACCGCTCAGCCCAAACCCCTCTCTCTGAGCTGCTGGTCTTAGTTCCGCCGGCTACACCTGGCGGAAGGACGACAGGGAGGGGAGCGCAGCCCTCTCCATCAGAGGCTTACACTTTAGGAGAAGGGTCGAGACCTGTGTGGGTGATCAGGCAAAATAAGATGAGCCCGGTCAGAGAGACCCAGTGAGTGAGGTATGGGGGGTGGAGGGGCAGGAGGGAGAAAAGTGCGGGCAGACGGGCATGGGCTCATCTCCGGCCCCGGCTCCCTCTCGCGTGAGGCAAGACAGGTAACTCCAGCCAGGCCTCGGTGTCCTCATCTGCAAAGTGGGCACGACCGCACCAGCCTCGCCAGGTTACCTGAGGGTTCTGACGGCACGACCAGCATCAGCCCTTTAGCGGCGCTCCGGGGTCGGGGTAGACTTGTTAATTCCTCGTGGCCCGCGTGATTGTCACCGTCACTAGCTAAACGGGGAGAAAAAGCGCGTTTCACGTGTGACGGGGGAGCAGTGCACAAGGCGTCGACGATGGAATCCTGGGGGTGGCGGCCCTTGGCTCCTGTCGGGACCACTCGGGCATCCCATTCGCTCTGCAAGTCCGTACAGCACAGGTCACCCGGCCCCAACGTGCATCCTCCCCGCGAGAGCCCGCGTCCACCCCCTCCAGTCAACCTGGCATCACCTCCGAGTCCGTCTCTGCTGTCCCCCCACCTGAATCGCTTCAGCGACCTCCCGAGAAGCCAGGTACGCTCTCTCCAGCGCAGGTTTGCCCACGGATGGGTCATGCCGGCCCCCGGCCCCCCGTCTTCAGTGACTTCCTCTGGCCTGGCCACTGCAACTCACCACGCACAGGTCCAACCTCCCTCTCCAGCCCCTGAGCCACGGCGGCCTGCCTGCTATGGGCTGAACTGTG
This sequence comes from Kogia breviceps, assembly GCF_026419965.1. NCBI lineage: Eukaryota > Metazoa > Chordata > Mammalia > Artiodactyla > Physeteridae > Kogia > Kogia breviceps. The sequence continues at coordinate 56,145,577 of NC_081328.1, forward strand.
TCCTCCCCAAAAGATAAGCTCATATCCTAACTCCCATACCTCAGAAGGTGACCTATTTAGAAACAGGGTCATTGCTGATGTAATTAGCTAAGATAAGGTTATACTGGAGCGGGGTGAGTCCTTAACCCAATGTGTAACTGGTGTCCTTAAAACAAGAGGAGAGAAACAAGGTCCTACTGTAGAGCACAGGGAACTATATTCAATGTCCTGCGACAAACCGTAATGGAGGGGACTTCCCTGGTGAGGCACTGGTTAAGAATCCACCTGCCAATGCAGGGGACACGGGTTCGATCCCTGGTCCAGGAAGATCCCACATGCTGCGGAGCAACTAAGCCCGTGCGCCACAACGACTGAGCCTGTGCTCTAGAACCCGTGAGCCACAACTACTGAGCCTACATGCCACAACTACTGAAGCCCACGCGCCTAGAGTCCGTGCTCCGCAACAAGAGAAGCCACCGCAGTGAGAAGCCCGCGCACAGCAACGAAGAGTAGCCCCCGCTCGCCGCAGCTAGAGAAAGCCCGCACGTAGCAACGAAGACCCAACGTGGCCAAAAATAAATTTTAAAAATAAATAAATAAAATAAAATAATTTTTAAAACCATAATGGAAAAGAATATGAAAAAGAATATTATATATATGTATAACTGAATCACTATACTTCAATAAAATTTAAAAAAAAAAAAAAGAGGAAGACGAGGAGGAGAGAGACACAGAGAGGAGACCTGCAGGTGAAGACACGGAGGGCAGATGGCCAAGTGACTGAGGAGACAAAGACTAGAGTTGGATTGCCACTTGCTACGGAACGCCTGGGGCTACCAGGCGGTGGAGAGGGAAGGAGTTTCCTCCAGAGCCTCAGAGGAGCGTGACTCAGCCAGCAGCTTGATCTTTAACTGCCGGCCTCCAGAACCGTGTGAGGGAACACATTTCTGTTGTTTTAAGCCCCTCCGTCTGTGGTGCTTGGTCACGGCAGCTCCTGGAGACGAACACACCAGCCTACAAATCCCCGAAGTTCAGCCGGACAGGACTCCTCCTCCTGGAAGACTTCCCATCCCCCCGCCCCGCCATCCCGCACCCACGTGCAGCTCGCCAGCCCGATGCCCCGACTTGGCTGTATCTCAGCCTGCAGGCCCGGCCTCTCTTCCCGCCCCTCCAAATCCCTGCCTAACCTGCAAAGCCTCCCATTGTCACCAAGTCTTCCCTTCCTCCCCAGAAGGATGGCTCTTGACTCTGACCTCTGGAGCTCCTGAACCTTCCTGGCAGCCTGAATGTAGACATTCATCTGACAGTATCCGGGCGCTTACTAAAGGGGTTTCCGTGGGGCTGCCGGTGCCCGTCCCCTGCCCTCACATCCACACACCCCGACGTGGGCCCGTCGGAGCAGCACACCCCTCTCCTCAACGGTCCGGCCCACGGCCCGAGCAGGGCTATCCAGAATCCAAAACTGGCATTTTCTGAACCAGGCGGAGAGGAATAGCTTTTTCTCCCCACCTCGAATCTCAAGCTAAAAATCATATAATCCCAGAAGGGCGAGGGCCTCACCTCTCACCCTAACCAGGAGCCTGAAAGAATGGGTCGACCGGCTCAGAAGGCCAGACAGAAGACAGAGTCTCTGCAGAGTTTAGTCCATGAGCCAAAGCTGTGCCCCTTTTGTGCTTAGGCTGGTAGAGCTGCGCTTCTGTTGTTTACGACCAGAGACTGCCGGCTGTCTCACTGCAGCTGGAACAGGACAGGGGCCCGGAACGCGACAGGTAACAGAACAAGGTCAATCTCTGCCCTCAAGCTGCACGTGGTTCAGAGTCAGAGGTGGGTATAACCCCAGCATGTGAGGGGCCCCTGAGCACCAAGCGCTCCTCAGAAAAGTTACGCGCAAGCTGAGACCTACAGATGTATTAATACAAAGTGTAACTATCCAGCCGGTTCTCTACGTCTGTGAGTCTGTTTCTGTTCCGCAGATAGGTTCATTTGCGCCATATTTTAGATTCCACAGGTAAGTGATTGTAAATCATCTATACCTCAATAAAAAAAAAAAAATACAGCGTAAATATCCGTTAACTTTATGTATGTTTGCCTTAGGATACTAAAAATAGGTACCACTTGTCACGTGGCTGCCACCCTGATCATATTACATACATACATCATTTCAGATCATCAGAAATTCCATTTTACAGATCAGGAAGGTAAAGCAGAGAACGAAAGCAGCTTTCCCAAGACCATGCAGCTCGCATGAACACGCACCTTACTCTGTCTAATCCCTGTTCGGCATCAAAGACCGTAGACCCCTACGCGTCGGAAATGACAGAGCCAGAACCTGAACCCAGGCCGGCCTGCCCCAAGGAGCATGCTCTTCCCAGGTCCCCTTCCACCTGGGAGAAGGCTGGCTGCAGCCGGGCTGGTCCACAGAACTAGTCACTGCTGGTCTTGGGCTGGGACGGTTCTGAGAGTCACCCTTGCTGGTGCCAACCCTGACAGCCTGACTCACATCCACAGGGACCACGGGAGCTCGTGAGGGACACCGGGATGCCCACTTCCCAGCTGACACCCAAGTGCAGACACAGGAACCAGAGTGTCAGCAAGGTCGGTGTGTCTCCTTCCTGCACACGAAATCAGAATCCAGAGCTTGCCTTGGGGAGTGTGGAGTTAATGAACACAAAGGGAGCTCAAACGGGTCACAGAAAAAGTCTCTGTCTGCTAAGCTTAGGGGACTTCTGTTCCCTGTGGATTGACCTTTGCCAGTGGGTCTGGGGTGCTCAAAGGCTGTGACCACCACCTCTTCTTGCCTGGTGCTACTGACTGAATGCTTGTGTCCTCCAAAAAATACCTGTGTGGAAGCCGGCCTGCCCGGTACCATGGTATCTGGAGGTGGGGCCTTGGGGAGGTGATTCCCTTTATATGAAGTCCTGAGGGTGGAGCCCCCATGATGAGATTAGTGTCCTTATAAGAAAAGGAAGAGAGACCGGAGCTTTCTATCTGCCACGTGAGGATGGAGGGAGAAGACGGCCCTCTGCCAGCCAGGAAGAGGGCCTTCAGCAGAACCTGACCCAGCTGGCACCCTGATCTTGGACTTCCCAGCTTCCGGAACTGTGAGAAATAAATGTCTGTTGTTTAAGTCACCCAGACTGTTGTATTTGTTACAGCAGCCCAAGCTGACTGCTACACCCGGGCAGTGCCCAAAATACCTTTCCTGGGTACCATCACGCTTGCCTGTTTTTACCACCTGTGCTAAGCATGGTCTCTCCCTGAACACGTTAATGCCATCCTTTTGGAACAGCTACAGCATATTTCTATGGCGAGATGTAACTCTGAGTTCCTCTCTAGACTGTAGGTTCTACGAGGATGGGGCTTCGAGGGGCAACTCCAGCCCCAGACAGAGCGCTTTGGTGGGACAGGGCCGCCCCAGCAAAATCTGGTGAACGAACCAACAAAACTTGAAGAGAGAGGCCCCCCGTCACTTGGTTGGAAAAAACACATTAGTCCATTTTCCACATAATCGCTTAAGCTGATGCTTTTAGGGCTCAGTTCCTTCCCCACTGTGTGTTAAAGTTCATAGCTTAACTCTCAGGAACAATCTTATGTCCTTTGTTTCCAGGCCTTTAGAGAGCCCTGGCTGTACCTCCTTCTCCAAAATACCTACCAACACCCCACACAGCTCGATGCCCTGACCTCCGTGTCACCCTCCCCCCTTCCCAGCCCCTGCCTGCATTGGGCAGGGACTAATTAATAAGCCATAAAATGGTCTTGCTCTTTGGAAAGCTTCCTTTGTTTTTCCCCAAATCTATCTGGCTAGGCTCAGACCAGTTCACCAACAGGGGTCCTAATTAAAGTCTGAAACGACATTGTAAAGCGAAGCTAGAAATACAGAACCAGACATTACAGCAGCCCGTGGACAGGAAAATCAACGCAAATTAAGACACAGCCAGACAGAAACCAAAGCAACTCGCCATTGCATCAATTACGCATATTAGAATTGGGGAACGTAAGTACAGGAAACGCCGCCCCGAAAGCCCCAGAGAGATGTAACGTCGCGAAGTGAAGCGTGTCCAGCCTTCATTTATAAGGAATTTAAAACAAAGGATGAGGCCTGCTGCGGCCACTCTCTAAATTGCTGTGTGACTCGAATAAAAGCTGTCTGTGCTCCATTCACAATTTAAAGGCTTGGAGGTGGAAATGGGTTTTTAAAATCATCTGCCAAGGCCTTCGCGTGCAGAGGAACACAGGTGGGTAGTGAGACCTGGCAAAGGCTGGAGTGGGACTTAGATGGACCAGCTCAGCTCGGCCTCCGCGTTGCCTTCCGTTAAATGGGGAGGATGTTAAGTGAGACCATTGAGACAGCCAATAGGAAGAGACCCTTTGAAACCGGAAGCAGGGGCCTCCCTGGCGGTCCGGTTGTTGGAACTCCACGCCTCCACTGCAGGGGCCCGGGTTCGGTTCCTGGTTGGGGAACTCGGGTCCCACAAGCTGCGCGGCCAAAAAAACCAAAAAACACACAAACAAACAAAAAAAAAACTGAAAGAAAATGTGTCAGCAAATGGCCAACTTGGTGTGTTTTGCTGACTCATTCACTCATTTATCCATCCATCCATCCACTCCTCCTCTTGTTCTTTTCAATAAAAGGGTTCCCGCCGGCCGAGCCTGGTATAATCCTTGGCAAGTCTCCTCTTTGCTTTCCACACGCTCACGGCGGCCACGTGTGCATATCCACTCTCAAGGAGGGACGCCAACAAGATACGTGACAACGAGGCGGACGCAGAGGCGTCTCAGGGCCTCCTAGATGGGACACGACACAACCCCGAGCTGGGCCCGCCCCGCCACCAGCACGGGCCTTGCCTAGTGAGCGGAGCAGTCCACCCCAAATGCAGTCGGCGAATGCAGCGTGCAGGGCCCCCCGAACGTCTGAGGACACACAGGATGCCCAGCGCCAGCTGCACAGTCCACGGGTCCGGCCCTGAAACGCCCCACCCCAGCCGTCCTCTGCCGCCGGAGTGCCAGCCAGACCTCGCAGAGTGAGGGTTGTTTGTCGTCCGGATGCGTCCGCAGCACCTAGGACAGCGCCTGCGCGGTGGAGTCCCTCCGCGGATATTTGTTGAGTGAATGGGCACCTTTCAACTCGGGGTCTTTGCCCTTTCCTTTCCCTCTGCCTATGAAACTCTCTCGTCCCCCTTCGGGCTAATTCCTACTCTCATCCTTAAGGGCTCAGCATTCAGGTCCTCACCAATAAGCTTTATGGAGTCCCTCCTGGCTTCCCTCTGGAGGAGGGGCCTTCCTTTCCTACGGTCCCACAGCGCTATCTTTCCCACGCCTCTTGCTCGGAGCTTTATCGCCCCAAAGCTGAGAAGCCCAGCACGGACCCTTCTCATCTGCACCTGTGACCGATGTGTTCGCAGTGCGCTAAGTCTGTCCCCCGGAATGTCAATTCAGTTACGTCCAACTCAGCTTGGAAAAGCCCCAGGGGTGGCAGAGGCGTCAGGAGTTCCTGCTCTCCCTTCTAAAGGATGGCTTTCCCGTCCTTTTATTTTGCCACCAGGCTGTCACCCTCTTAAGGGCAGGGCTGGCTGAGGTCTCTCGACCCGCGACCCGCCCTTAGTAGAGATTTGCTGTGGAATGACTGAAGTGGGAGGCTTAAGGACAGAACAAATGGCGGCCACTGGACAGGCCGTTCTGCACCGACCCCTGCGAAGCAGGCTGGCACCCAGGTCTCCCCGGCGAGTATCTCAGCTCCTCTTCTCTGAGACCGTCTGTCACCTACATCATCACATTCCCGCACGACCCCGTCTGCTACACAAGGATAAAACCCACCGTCTCCCCCTTGCCCCAGTGGATAGGTGGGCATCACGCGATTTTTATGTCTTTTTGACCCACTCACCCAAGAACAAAGAGGCGAAACTGCCTGTCCCGAGATGCTGAGCATATTTACAAGGGGAAGACAGGGTGGGACGTCCCAGAGCAAACAGCTCAGAGGCGAAGATCACAGACAAGAGGATTTCTCCCTAGTGAGGGTCCTGCACCCCAAACCTCAATTACTGTATATGGGGTCAGGGGGTGGGGTGGACAAAGCTGTGAGGGGACGACATGGTGGGGGGAGGGTCTTTCTCTTGCTGATACAAGTCTCGTTCAGAAAGTTCTTTCTGTCCTTGCTCTCGGGGCGTCCACCAGACCTCACTCCCCTGCAGTTTCCAGTGCCAGCCCGGCTCCTGTAAAATCCCAAAGGCGGCAGAACGGCTGAGAAAGGCCCGAGAGGTGACACAGTACATGAATTTCTGCAAAAAGTCAATTCTGAAAAAAGAAGTCACACCCGGCTTTTGACTGCACTGACAGCTCACTTCATTCCTCACCGGGGCCCCTTAGAGAAACCGCCTCAAGCGCCTGGAGCCTCTGACCTACCACGGGTGAACATGGATCTCTTGATTCCAAGCTCAGCCACTGCCTAGAACTCTCAGTGCTGCAGGGACTTGACTCAAAATTAAAATGAGGGCAGAGAAGGCGTGAAGAAGGGAGGAAGCGAAATCAAGGTACACAGTTAACAGATTACACATCAATTTACAGAAGGAAACGTATGTACAATATACTGTCACCTTCACCCCTAGGTTCACTGCAGCACTACTTACAATAGCCAAGATATGGAAGCAAACTGAGTGTCCATCAACAGATGAATGGATAAAGAAGACGTGGTACATACACACTGTGGAATATTACTCAGCCATAAAAAAGAATGAAATAACGCCACTTGCAGCAACATGGATGGACCTGGACAATATTATACTCAGTGAAGTAAGTCAGACAGAAAAAGACAATTACTGTGTGATTTTACTTATATGTGGAATGTAAAAAAGATTTAAAAATGAACAAACATAACAAAATAGAAATGGAGTCATAGATACAGAGAACAAACAGGTTTTTGTCCGAGGGGAGAGGGGATGAGAGAAAGGGGTGAGGAAAATTAAGAGGGACAAACGTCCAGTTACACAATAAATGAGTCACAGAGATGAAAAGTACAGTGTGAGGGATAATCATTAACTATGTAACACCTCTGTGTGCTGACAGATGACAAACAGACTTATCACGATGATCAATTTGGTATGTATAGAAATAGCAAATTGCTGTGCTGTGCACCCGGAAATAACTTAGCCTTGCCGGTGAATTACGAAAACAAGCAGGAACCAGTGGGGCACTCCTGGGCACAAAAGCTTTTCTATGTCCCCCGTTTCTTGTTTGTAGGAAATAGGCTTCATCCAGCCTCCTTGACCTTCCCTGAGTTCCAAAGGCCAGATTCAAATAGCTGTTAATCAGGGAAGGGAGGGGATGCAGAAGCAAGGGAGGGGCAGTCAAGAAAAAGTAGTGCAGCCTTGGGGCAGGTCCTGGTTCCCCCTCAAAGAATACACATAACAATATATCTCTGAGCTCCTCCACCCAGCCAACTTCAGGCTGAGCACCAGACCCCTGGAGCCCTGCCCTGTTCCCTCAACACCAACCAACCAATCAGAAGCAAGCCACACACCCTGCAGCCCTGCCCTGTTCCCTCAACACCAACCAATCAGAAGCAAGCCACACACCCTGCAGCCCTGCCCTGTTCCCTCAACACCAACCAACCAATCAGAAGCAAGCCACACACCCTGCAGCCCTGCCCTGTTCCCTCAACACCAACCAATCAGAAGCAAGCCACACACCCTGCAGCCCTCATCCCGAATTTTGCCTATGAAAACTTCTCCCCCAGAACCATCGGGGAATTCGGGGTCTTTTGAGCACGAGCCACCCATTCTCCTTGCTTGGCCCTGCAACAAACCTTTTTCTGCTCCAAAGCTCTGACTTTCCAGTTGGTTTGGCCTCCTTGTGTTTCGGGCATATGAACTTCTTGGTTGGTTTGGCCTCACTAGGCATTGGGCACACACACTTGCGTTCAGTAACAATTGTACCTCAAAAACAAGCTCAGAAAGAAAGAGATCAGATTTGTGGTTACCGGGTGGAGGGGGTGTGTGCCAAAGATTGAAGGACGGGGTCCAAAGGCACAAAATTCCAGTTACAAGATAAATAAGTGCCAAGAATATAATGTACAACATGATCAACATAATTAACGCTGCTGTGCGTTATATATGTTATGTATTTTGAGAGAGTAAAATCCTGAGTTCTCGTCACAAAGAAAAAAATGTTTTCTATTTTTTTTTTTTTTTTTTTTTTGCGGTACGCGGACCTCTCACTGTTGTGGCCTCTCCCGTTGCGGAGCACAGGCTCTGGACGCGCAGGCTCAGCGGCCACGGCTCACGGGCCCAGCAGCTCCACGGCATGTGGGATCTTCCCGGACCGGGGCACGAACCCGAGTCCCCTGCATCGGCAGGCGGATTCTCAACCACTGCGCCACCAGGGAAGCCCTGTCTTCTATTTTTTAAATGTTGTGTCTCTGTGAGATGCTGGATGTTCCCTGAACTTGTTGTGGTCATTTCATGATGTGTGTGAAGTCAAATCATTACGCTGTGTGCCTGAAACGTATACAGTGCTGTATCTCAATAATACTGGAAGAAAAAAGGAAAATAAAATTAAAAGAGAAACGATCCACTGCCAGCGTCATTTCTGAGCCAGCCTGGCAGACGATGTGAGTGGACAGTACCTGGGCGTAGCTGGTGGGGTCACTGCTGTCTCACTGTCACTGGTCATCCTCCTCCCTCCAAGACACCTACGGCTCATAACCGCTCAGGTCCTCAAACCCCAGTTTGGACAGCCTGAGTCATTGCTTGAATCCAGTCACCCGGCCAGGGGACTTATTCAAGTTACTTCTCAACCCAAGAATTTTCAAGAAGTACGTTGCTTGCTCATCGCAGGTGAAACTGAAACCAGGCAACTCACACTGGGGCTTGAACCCGTGTTCTTTAAACTGAGATCACACACCTGGTCTCAGGACTTAATGAAGCTCAGGTTCTGGATGTCTCATCGCAGAAAGAATTCAGTGAGAGACAAGGTGATAAGTAAGAAGTGGGTTTATTTAGAGAGACACCCACTCCAAAGACAGAGTGAGGGCCTTCTCAGAAGGCGAGAGCAGCCCCAGGGTAGGGGGCTGTCAGTTTTTATAGGGGTGGGTAATTTCATAGGCTAATGAGTGGGAGAAGTATTCCAGCTATTTTGGGGAAGGGGTGGGGATTTCCAGAAATTGGGCCACCGCCCACTTTTTGACCTTGATGGTCGGCCTTGGAACTGTCATGGCACCTGCGGGTGTGTCACTTAGCTTGATGTGTTACAGTGAGTGTATACTGAGGCTCAAGGTCAAGTGGAAGTCGACCTGTCTGCCATCTTGGACCTGTTTGGTTTTAATCAGTTTATGTCGTGTCCTCGGACCATGTCATTCTTTCAAAGGTTTTGCCCTACTCCTTTCCCCCCTGTTTCAAAACTAGCACCAGCCTTTCCCTGGATGCTCTGCGGGCAAGACCCAAACTAGTGCTACGTTATCAAGCTCATCCACTGGGTTCTCGTAGAGACTTAAACATTGTTCAGACCCCGTGAAATGCTGGCTGAGACGCCCACGAAAGGTGTTTGTCCTTGTCTCTTTTTTAAAGTATGAGCAAGTCACTCCTCTAACCCCTATTGTGATGCAAGTTTTCTAAGTGCTTGAAAAGTTTAGGTTTTAGTGGATTACGAAGTCCCCGGCATTTTCACTGAAATTCCAACATTTCAATTTTCTTCTGGTTATCATATCATTTTTAAACCCGCAAATGTTCAACAGCACTGCCCAGCTCAGATCTGCACAGGACACTGGCAAGATGGGAGCCCACAATGTCAAAGGCAAGACACGTTGGCCGCTGAACCTACTGACGAGGGCAGGAGGCCTCTCTGCCCCGCAGTGCACATGTGGGCCATCTCTGGACATAGGGAGCCCCAACAGCGATGCCCCCTGAGAAAGAGATGCGGCAGCTTTCATGTTTTTCACAAATACATTGGTGGGAATGTAAGTTGGTGCAGCCACTGTGGAGAACAGTATGGAGGTTCCTCAGAAAACTACAAATAGAACTACCATATGATCCAGCAATCCCACTCCTGGGCATATATCCAGAGAAAACCATAATTCAAAAGGACACATGTACCCCAGTGTTCACTGCAGCACTATTCACAATAGCCAGGACATGGAAACAACCTAAATGTCCATAGACAGATGAATGGATAAAGAAGATGTGGTACATGTATACAATGGAATATTATTCAGCCAAAAAAAGGAATGACATAATGCCAATTGCAGCAACATGGATGCAACTAGAGATGATCATACTAAGTGAAGTAAGTCAGAAAGAGAAAGACAAATACCATATGATATCACTTATACATGGAACCTAAAATATGACACAAATGAACATATCTATGAAACAGAAACAGAATCAGGGACATAGAGAATAGGCTGGTGGTTGCCAAGGTGTGTGTGGGGGGGGATGGATTGGGAGTTTGGGATTAGCAGATGCAAACTGGTACATATAGAATGGATAAACAACAAGGTCCTACTGTAGAGCACAGGGAACTATATTCAGTATCCTGTGATAAGCCATAATGGAAAAGAATATGAAACCGGCCACTCATAGCCTGAGGGGAGAGCTTGCCAGGAAGAGGGGAGGAACAGCCAGTGCAAAGGCCCTGAGGCAGACGGAACGTGGGGAGGGGCTTGGAGATGAAGTCTGAGCCAGCACGGGGGAGATCGCAGGCATCTGCAGCCTTGGCAACCACACATTCTCGGCCGGTGGAGCCTCCTGTCCGACGGCTGCATCGATGACTGACATCTCAACCACATCTCTCAGTTGCCTCTTCCACCTTCACGGCACAGAGGTCCTCTGTCAGCTCCAGAGGGGGGAGAACTATCGAGACTCTAATCTGCACCTCCTTCGACGGCCTCCTTCCCTCTTCGTGGCAGAGCCAGCCCAGGCCTTGAAGGACACTACTCTTGGCAAATTCACCTCTACTTCCCAGCCCTTAACGATAAGGCTCTAGAGTGAGAGCACGTTGATTGAGCCACTCGCCAGCTCTGGGCAAGTCACTACCTTGAATTCCTCGTCTGTGAAAGAAGAGAAGCATCAGGTGGTGGCACGAAGTGACTGGGGCCTCTGGTGCCCGGAGCCTGGTGCCCAGAGCCTGGTGCCCGGAGCCTCTGGAGCCCGGAGCCTCTGATGCCCGGAGCCTCTGATGCCCGGAGCCTGGTGCCCGGAGCCTCTGGTGCCCGGAGCCTCTGGTGCCCGGAGCCTCTGGTGCCCGGAGCCTGGTACCCGGAGCCTGGTACCCAGAGCCTCTGGTGCCCGGAGCCTGGTGCCCGGAGCCTCTGGTGCCTTTGCAGGCACTGGTGAGGGTTAGTTACTGGCATATCTGTCGGCCCGGCGCACACGGTCCACGTAGAGATTTACTGGGGTTTGTCCCCGGGCCCCGGGCCCCGGACCTCCTTCCACGAGTTATCACTTAGACCTTTCCTTAGGTGGAGTAGCAAATTCACGCTGACAATTCAGATGGATGTTGCTTTCTCATAACAATAACAAAAATAAACGCAGCTAACATTTATCTGCGTCTATGGTGTGCCAGGCTCTCTGCTAATGCTTACATAGCTAATGCTTCATTTAACCCTCACAACATCCTATGAGGTGGGTGCTACCATCGCCCCCCTGCAGAAGATGAAAGCAAACCTCCGAGGAATGAGGTGACCCATCCAGGGTCATACAGGTGGAAAGTGCTAGAGCTGGGATTTGAACCCGAGCCACGTGGCACCAGAGCCCGCCCTCTTAAGCAGGATGCTTAACCTTCAAAGCAACAGGCATCTCATGAGTAGGTGCTACGTTTCAGACTAGGTTCGGAGCAGAGGCACAGATATGTGCAGTTTACCGGCTAATTATAGTTTAATGGGTGTAGTACAAATTATACGTGTAGCAGTAATGTCTCTGGGTTGAATCGCGTCCCCCCAAGTCATGTCATTCCAGAACCTGTGAATGTGACCTTATTTGTAAATAGGGACTTTTCAGACGTAATCAAGTTGAGATGAGGTCATACCGGATTAAGATGGGCCTCAACGCCAACGACTGGTGCCCTTACGAGAAGAGGGAGGTTTAGACACACACGCAGGGAGGTGCGTGAACTGTGGAGGCGGGCGACCCAGGGGTGCGGCTGCAAAAACCAAGGGCTGCTGCAGAGTCACCAGAAACCAGGAGAGACGCCTGGAACGGACTCTCCTTCGGGCCTCCAGAAGGACCAACCCCACCCATGCCTTCCTTTAGGACTTCCAGCCTCTGAACTCTGAGAGGATAAATATGACTAGTGGCCTATTTGAGGCCACTAATTTTTCTTATAAGTCTAGTTGATTTACAGTCCTGTGTTAGTTTCAGGGGTGCAGCAAAGTGATTCAGTTACACATACATATATTCTTTTCCATCATGGTTTATCCCAGGAGATTGAATACAGTCCCCTGGGCTCTACAGTAGGACCTTGCTGTTTCTCCATTCTCTATATACTAGTTTGCATCTGCTAATCCCAACTCCAAATCCATCCCTCCCCCACCTCCCCTGCCCCTTGGCAACCACAAGTCTGTCCTCTATGTCTGTGAGTCTGTTTCTGTTTCATAGATAAGTTCATGTGTGTCATATTTTCGATCCCACATATAAGTGATAGCGTATGATATCTGTCTTTCTCTGTCTGACTTACTTCACTTAGTATCATCATCTCTAGGTCCACCCATGTTGCTGCCAACGGCACTATTTCATTCTTTTTTTTTTCCCCACACGTGGGAACTAAGATCCCACATGTGCAGCGTGTGGCATGTGCAGCGTGTGGCATGTGGGACATTCGTTCCCCGACCAGGGATCGATCCCGCACCCCCTGCACTGTGGGAGCGCGGAATCTCAACCACTGGACCGCCAGGGAAGTCCCAACACTTCATTCTTTCTCACACAGGCCACCTAATCTGTAGCAATCTGTTGCGGCAGTCCTAGGAAACGAACACGCTAATAAGAGGGAGATGATAGAAAAGATAGCTTCTCAAGCCACCCTTGGCCCCCGCTGGGCAATAAGCGTTCCTTCTGAAAGTCATGGTTCCCCACCGGCGGTGAGGAGGCAGGGGAAGCCCGTGATGAATCAATCCCTGGCCTCACAGGAAGCTTGCTTTCCTGTCAACAAAGCACAGAGTGAAAAGCCGTCAACCGTGGGCCAGAGGGCTGTCTGCCTGGCCACTGTCACAAGGCTCCGATGGAGAGAATATTTTCATCCAAGGGAGGAAGAAGTAGCAGAGCCCACCCAACTGTATTTGCCTCTGGTCCCCGAGATGTCCTTTCCGCTCAGGCTGAGAGCGTGCAGGTGGGGACAGCTCATAAGAAGAATCCCGAGGCTCACAAATCTCGGTTTAAAGAATGGGCCAGGGGCTTTCCTGGTGGCGCAGTGGTGGAGAGTCCGCCTGCCGATGCAGGGGACGCGGGTTCGCGCCCCGGTCCGGGAAGATCCCACGTGTCGCGGAGCGGCTGGGCCCGTGAGCCGTGGCCGCTGAGCCTGCGCGTCCGGAGCCTGTGCTCCGCAACGGGAGAGGCCACGGCAGTGAGAGGCCCGCGTACCTCAAAAAACAAAAAGAATGGGCCAGATATTTCCCCACAAACCCACTCGACATGAAAAGCAGAAGTTCTTAAGCACTTGGCAACCCAGTTCCCTTTGAGGATCTGTGAAATGCTCTGCATTAACTCTCAACCCTAGGGAGAAAAAAAAAATCTGACATGCAAAATTTGGGGTGCCATTTCAAAGCACCCTGAACTCCTGAAGCCCATTTACTGACGAACAAATACTTCTGCATAGCCTACTAGGTGCCGGGCACCGTGCGAGGAATACAAGGGTGGAAGAAGAGACGAGGCATTTTTCTTCCTGAAGCCCAGAGCTAGAAGGGCAGCGTATAGTTTCCTGTGGCTGCCATAACAAATTACCACAAACTGGGTGGCTTACAATGAGAGCAATGTATTCTCTCACAGTTTAGCAGGCGAGAAGTCTGAAATCAAGATGGCGGCAGGGTTGGTTCCTTCTGGAGGCTCAGAGGGCGAGCCCGTCCCAGGCCTCTCTCCAGCTTCTGGTGGCGTCTTTGGCTTGTAGGCACGTCACCCCAACCTCTGCCCCCATCTTCACGCCACCTTCTCTGCTGCATGTTCCGCTGGGTCCCCTCCTCTTCTTACAAGGACACCGGTCGTTGCATTTAGGGCCACTCTAAATCAAGTAGGGTATCACAGAGGTCTTTAACTAATGACATTTGCAAGGACCCTATTTCCAAATGAGGTCACGTTCTGAGGCTCTGCGTAGACATGAATCGGGGGGTGACGCTACTGAACCCTACACAGGTGGGTAAGCAGTCACCGTGGAGAGCAGCAAAGGTACACCTGAGGCAACCAAGAAAGGGCTCCTGAGGACCTCACGTGGGATTAGGAACCAGACGGTGAGGAGAAACTAAAACAGGAGTAGTGGAAAGTGCATCAAGAAGAACTAATCACTACATGTATCAATGCAATAAATAACCGACAAGGACCTACTGTACAGCACAGGGAACTCTGCTCGATATTCTGTAATCACCTGTGTAGGAAAAGAATCTGAAAAAAGAATGGGTATGTGTAGAACTGAATCACTTTGCTGCACACCTGAAATTAACAGCACATTGTAAATCAACTATACTCTAATATAAAATAAAAGTTAAATTTAAAAACAAAGAAGAAGAACTAATCACATAGGTGAGGCCCAAACAGAAGGAGGCAACAGCTGAAGAAACCACCAGACAGGCAGGGCCGTGCAGAGGACCAGTGTAGAGGACCGGTGCAGAGGATGGGCCGGGCTTGTACACTGCTCTTCAGAGTTTGGATTTTATTCTTAGGGTCACCAAATGCCTTTGAAGGATTGGAAGCAGAGAAGTGTTTCTAGAAAGTTCACCTTGGCTGAGGTGAGGAGGATGGACTAGAGAGGGTGAGACCGGACGCAGGGACACCAAGGGTCCCTATCTCAGGGGAAAGCTCCCGGCTTAAGGATGCAAGTGGCTGAAACTCTAGAGTTGCTAGAGTCAACAACCCATGTGTTGTCCTAACCAGCCAGTTGGGATAATTCCCACAGAGCCAACAGGAGGGGTTTAACCCAGGCAGGTGGGATCTGAGCGGGGCAGTCAGATCAGCGTCAGCCCAAGAAGAAAACCAATCTAAAATATTCATAAAACTTCGGCCAGTTCAGATATACACCTCCTCCCCTTTTGTAGTCCCTTAGCGTTAAGCGCGCCTTAAATGGACCAGTAAGTCCTGTCTGCTCACAGATAAGTAAGTCCTTTGGCCTTCATGCGCCCCACTGACTTTCAGTCACTCTTCAAGGGCACCTTCTCCCTTAAACCCCCAGGCTGGGGTCCACACCCTCCTCACAGACTCTAAAAATTCCTGATGCAGCCTCTCGGACTAGATTGTAATCTGTACTTTCCTTTCAACTTGTCTCCACTACGAGAGCTTGAGGGCAAGGATTGTTATTTGTTCACTGTTGTGTTCCCAGCTCCTAATACACGCACGCGCACGCGCGCGCGCACACACACACACACGCACACACACACAAGATAAGCGTTGTCAGAATTCCCTGGCAGTCCAGCAGTTAGGACTCAGTGCTCTCATTGCCGGGGCCCCGGGTTCGAACCCTGATCAGGGAACTAAGATCCCAACAAGCTGTGTAGCATGGCCAAAAAAAGAACAGTCATCGTATGGACAGATGGATGGACTCCTTCATGATGCTGTACCGACTTCAAACCAAATTCACCAATCAATTAATTAAATCAACACGGACCCATCAATTGCTCTTTAAGTGCTTTATGCGGCCCCCTCCCCCCGAAAGAGTCAGGATAAAACATCCAGAGAGACGCTGGCGCCTCAGACTCACCTCATTCCTTCCGCAGCCATCTTATCAAGGTTGGCGGTGTCCTTCGTCTCTGCCCAGTTCGCTCCCAGGTCACCCCACCCCATGTCATCTGCCAAGATGATCACGAAATTCGGTTTCTGGTCTCTTGTTTCCCCACTGGAGCTAAAATCCACGAGAGGATAAAGACATCCCAGCAGACTGGCCCCCACCAGCAAAACCTTTAGGAAAGGCCAGGCCATGGCGATCGGGGGAGGATTCCAGCTGTGTGGAGCGATATGCAGCGGTGGAGCTTCCAGGAAGATGCTGGTGGTGACGGTGCTGGTGGTGACGCCTGCAGGGATGGCGGACGCCACAGGAACGAGGCCCCGTCTGGAACCCGAATTCACGAGAGTCGGGAAACTCACGACCCTGAACCTGACTTTCTCCAGCGCAGCCCCGTAAGGGGACGGGCCGTGTGCAGCAGTCAGGCCTCAAGTGTCGACAACTGCTCTTTGGCCACTTAGGAAACGAGCCCTCTGTGTTCAGAGACGTGAGAGCCAGAGCACAAGCCTCGCATCGATTCGGGGCTCCAGCCGGTGAGTGCGGGATAAATGTTCACATCTGCAGAACACCCGGGCGGTCTAGAAGCCACAGTCAGTCCCAGACGGCTTTCTGACTTCCAGCTTCGTGTGTCTGTAAAAGGTTTCCTGAAAGAACAGAAATTGACGAGAAAACAGAGTTAGAACTGCCGCTGCAGCTGTGTCTTACTCAGTAGCTTAGAAAATAATCACTTTTCCACGCCGGCAGATGTTTTCCTTCTTGTTCGACTATTGAACGGGTTCATCGCTTTCTCCACCTGAGAAACAGTGATGCTAATATTTGCAATGGACCCATAATGACAGGGTTGGAAGCAACAGCAGAGATGCTCTCTCACAGCCGGCTCACCGTACAGAGGAGGATACACCGGGGCCCCGTGCTCCGGACGGAGGGCCAAGGACCAGCACCGCACTCTGTGAAATTCCAGGGCTCCCCAACCCCTACCTTACTGGGCTTCTCTGATTCACAAGAAATTCCCAAACTAAGTGCGATCTTGTCGAAACCCACAAGCGTTCTAGAAGAAAGGGTGAGACCCTTATTACCAAGACATGATTCTTTCTAACAGTCATGCTGTAAACTAGCATTTCTATATGAAATTCTTTTTTTTTTTCCTTTTTGGCCGCACCTTAGTTCCCTGGCCAGGGATTGAACCTGGGCCCTCAGCAGTGAGAGTGCTGAGTCCTAACCACTGGACCGCCAGGGAAGTCCCTCTATATAAAATTCTCGATAGAAATTAATTGGGAAGAAAAGGAAAGGAAAAAAAAAATTAGTTAATGGCAGAATCTAGGTGGACAGTCTGGGGAGGTCACTGTAGAACTCTTTCCATTTTGCTGTATGTTTGAAACGTTTCATAATAAAATGTTAGAAAAACATGTCCAAAAAATGTTTCACAGGGCTTCCCTGGTGGCGCAGTGGTTGAGAATCCGCCTGCCGATGCAGGGGACACGGGTTCGTGCCCCGGTCTGGGAAGATCCCACATGCCGCGGAGCGGCTGGGCCCGTGAGCCATGGCCGCTGAGCCTGCGCGTCCGGAGCCTGTGCTCCGCAAGGGAGAGGCCACAACAGTGAGGCCCGCATACCACAAAAAAAAAAAAAAAAAAAAAAAAAAGTTTCACAGAAATGTGTCCCTTTATATCTTGACAATGTAATTTTTAATAAGAAAATCTTAAGACATGCCCAACCGGTGCTTCTCACATTTAGATGTACATACAAATCAGCTGGAGACTTTATTAAGATGTAGATTCAGTAGGTGAGGCTGGGACCTGGGGTCTGTATTGCTAACGTAGCCTTTAGATTACATCTTGAGTAGCAAGATGTTTAGGCAAAAATATCCAGATTCCGGTCCGAGAAGAAAACTAACTTAACTGGAGGTGACTAACCTAACTGATACTTAACCTAACTAGAGACCTAACTGGAGACGATTCAGCTTCAGTGGAAAAACACAAAAGAATAAATCAGGTTGAGTTCTGAAAGACAGAAATGGAAGGTTATGCTTTCAACTGCAGGTTGCAAATGGAAACACAGAATAAATAAAACCATATTACCCTTAGTTCACCTAAAAGCCCTGAATTGACTAGGTCAGTAGGGAGACATAGACCTGAAATCCTGGATCAGATTTTTAAAGCCTCCGTGGAACGCCCAACCCATTAAAGGAGAACCAAGTTGTAATATGTAAAGACGCGGGACTTCCCTGGTGGTGCAGTGGTTAAGACTCCGCACTCCCAATGCAGGGGGCCTGGGTTCAATCCTCCGTCAGGGATCTAGATCCCACGTGCATGCTGCAACTAAGAGTTCGCATGCCACAACTAAGGAGCCCGCCTGCCGCAACTAAGGAGCCCGCCTGCCGCAACTAAGACCCAGCAGAACCAAATAAATAAATAAATGAACAGTCGCATTCTTCAAAAAATAACAGTAATGCTAATATATCAAGGTGCCAGCAGGGCTGGGGTTATGACAGATGCCATTTCCAGTTGTGTATCCCTGCCCTTGAGGAAGGAACGCACAGCCGCCCGAGCCGGCCAGCCAACCCAGATGGATGGGAGTGGCTGGAGGTATGTAAGCTCTGGAAGATCCAGATAAACTCAAAAGGAGAGGCAGCTACGCACTGAATCAAAATAAAAGGAATTCCGAGTCGACAGCCATGGTCATCTGGAGGGCAAAGAATCAATTGTTCAGCGGCGCAGATTCTTCTGTTTTCCAAAAGGAAAGTTATTATTTCAAACTCAATTCAGTTCAACGGGTATTTGTTGATCTTGAGGCCCCAAGGACTTCTCCCTTTCTAGAAGAAAGAGGCTCTGCACAAGCAGGGTGCCTAACAAACACTTGTTGACCTGCCTTATTCTACTGGCTTCTGACCATGGGCAACAGCTGCAGGAAGCTTTTCTTCCTAAAGCTACTTGGCTTGGACACTAGAGCCGCCTCATTCTTCACCCATATGACCCAGCACAAAACGCCCAGGGCGGGGGGGGGGGGGGGAGCAAAAAAAACCACTCAAGAAGGAAGTTAAAATTAAGGTGGGAACGTAAGTAAACAGATTGTTTTTCTTAAGAATTCTGTGGATAAAACATTCCTCTGAGGTTTTCAAAGAGAATCATTAATACTTAAAAAATTTTTATGGCGTGGAAATAAGCTCATTTAGCCAGTACACCATTGCCCTAGCCTTCACGCCCACACCTCCAGGGAGACATTTAATCCTTTCCCCACTTATTGTTTTTAACTAAAGGGAAAAAGCAAGTCAGACGTTCAAAGAATGGACTTCAAGCCACGGACCTTGATTAAGATCCAAGCTGACATTATGGAAAACAGTATGGAGGTTCCTCAAATTAAAAATAGACCAACCATATGATCCAGCAATCCCATTTCTGGGTATATATATCCAAAGGAAATGAAGTTAATATCTTGAAGAGCTACTGGCACCTGCATGTTTATTGTAGCATATTCTTCACAATAGCCCAAGTATCCAGTAATGGGTGAACAGGTAAAGAGAATGTGCTGTGTGCATTGCACACACATAATGGAATCATTGGGCCTTAAAAAAGAAGGAAATTCTTCTCCATTCACAACAGCTTGGATGAACCTGGCGGCTACTACGTGAGGCGAAGCAAGCCAGGCACAGAAAGACAACTACCGCACGATCTCACTGACCTGTGGAATCTAAGAAAGCAGAGCTCACAAAAGCAGAGAGGAGAACGATGGTTGCCAGGGGCTGGCGGGTGGGGGAGGTGGAAGGGAGTCCGTCAAAGTACAAACAGCCAGTTACGTAGAATCAGCCGCTTCTGGGACTTCCCTGGCGGTCCAGTGGCTAAGACTCCGCTTCCAATGCAAGCGGCCCAGGTTCGATCCCTGGGTCAGGGAACTAGATCCCACATGCCTGCCACAGCTCAGAGTCCGCATGCCACAACTAAAGATCCCGCATGCCGCAACGAATATCTCACACGGGGCAACAAAGATCCCACGTGCCGCAACTAAGACCCGACACAGCCAAATAGATAAATACTTATTTTTTTAAAAAAGAATCAATCACTTCTGGGGATCTAATGTACAGCATGGTGACTGGATCTAATGTACAGCATGGTGACTAGAGTTCGTAAAACTGTATTACATAGTTGAAATTTTGCAAAGAAAGTAGATCTTCAATGTTTCCACCAGCAAAAAAATTTATAAGGTAACTATGTAAGGTGACGTATGTGTTAAATTAGCTTGACTGTGGTCATCATTTTATCATGTGTATGTATATCAAAACATCACGTTGTTTATAATTTATATTGGTCGATCCTACTTCAATAAAGCTGGGTCGTTGTGCTTTTTCGGTTTTTTTTTAAAGATCTTTTTTTAAAGACTATCGGCTCAGTGTCTTATCTGAGGTTTTACTTCCCCAAACTTTCTTTACACATCACACTCCCCATCTCAGAAGGGAGAGTGGGGACGTCCCTGGGGGCCCAGGGGTTAAGAATCTACCTTCCAACGCAGGGGACACGGGTTCGATCCCTGGTCGGGGAACTAAGATCCCACATGCCGCGGGGCAACGAGGCCCACGTGCCGCAACTAGAGAGCCCGCGTGCTGCAACTAAGACCCGACGCAGCCAAATAAACAAAAGAAGGGAGAGTGGACACAGGCAGGGAGCACTCCTAGGGCCTTAGGAAGAAGGGGAAGCACTTGACAAATAAAGCCTTCACCCCTCCTCCCACTGGGCTGGAAGGAAATCAACCACCTTACTCAACAGACACCCCCAAGGAAGGTCCATCGGAGCTGTGACTGGGATGGATTTTGCTGAGCCCAAGCGCCAACCCTGCCCGTGTCCTCAGGATCTCTGGTTGCCAGTCAGCTTTGCGGGGCTCTGTGCTCTCCTCCACGACCCCGCTGTAAAGCAAGGCCGCCGGGCCTGCTAACGTCTGGCCTCGCCCTGGGTGCGGGGCTTGCCGATGGGGAAGGGTACTCCTCACGGAAACGACTCACAGGCGGGCTGTGGGCCCGAAGGGCTGAGCCCTGGAAAGGAGGCGCTGCCCTGAAGCGGGGCTCTGCAGGCCGCACACCCGGGCCGGCTGCCCGTCACCTGACCCCGGCTCCCCGCGGGCCCCCCGCGGCCAAGCAGCCCGCAAGAGCGCCTTGCAAACAGCTGAAGCAACAAGACAGTCGGGCAGGCCTTGCTGGCGGAGGCTCTGTTGGTTCTGCGAAGACAAAGCTTCGGATGAGCTGAGGCCAAGAGAGACAAAGGCGCGGAGGGAGCGTGGCCTCTGGTTGCAGCGCTCTGTGCTTTCACCCGCCCGGCCGGACCGCGGGCACCGGGGGCGCCGGCTGCAGCCAGGCGTCACGCGGGGGTCCCAGGGCACCGGCTGCCCACGCCTGTCGGAAACGATCCGCCCCCCTCCAACCCCGTGCCTTCAGTCATCCATCCAGCGAACGGGGACCGAGGCACAGGTCTCGATCTGGGCGCTGCGCGTTCAGCAGTGAATATGGCACACAGAACCCACGGCTCTCCTGCCACTTACCTGCTGGGGGGAGGAGGGCAAGACGTGGACCCAGGAAACGCATCAGGGAGAAAATGAGCACGGGAAGGGGACTGGGGAGAGCGAGCCAGTGAGCAGGCGCGCGTTAAAGGAGGAGGGCAGGGACCACCTCGCTGAGAAGGCGATCTTTCTCGGTGGATCCAGGAGAGAAGGGGAGGAAGCTCTGCAGCTCTGGGAGGTTCAGTCGGGCAGGGACGCCGCGGGCAGAGAACCCAGCAGGGCGCAGGGCTGGGGCACGTGAGGGCAGCCGAGAAGCCGCAGGAGAAGCCCTGGAGCGAGGAAGGCGAGGAACGGCTGGAGTCCTCCCGAGCCAGAGGGCCTGAGCCAGAGCAGCAAAGCTCTGACTCTCAACGCGACAGAATCCCTCTGGCTGCCCCACTGAGAGATCAGGAGTCCGCCGCCGCGGCCCAGGGGAGCCCAGGGGCGCCCAGGGGAGAGAGGGTGCTGGAGTGAGGCAAGCTGAGCGCCCTGGGTACAAAACTTCAGGAGGTGGCGCTCCCGCTCGGGTGCCCTGACCGTGAGCACCTCCTTAAATCTCGCCTCGCCCTCATCCAAGCCCAAGGGCGGAGGAAAATCCCGTTACCTTGGTGGCCAATATCAGACGGTCATTCAACGTCTATGTGTAATAAACATCCTCAAGGCCCCTTCCCTTTGCCTCTGGACCCCAACAGGTCGGTCTGGCGCCGGCCCAACTCGGAGAGGTCTCTTAGAGCATACGTGCGGGGCCGCAGTCTTAGCTCAACAGAGGGTGGAAAGGAAATCTTTTCTCCGTCATCTTTTTTTCTTTCCATTTTATTGAGATATCTCTGACGTACAGCACCGTGTAAGTCGAACGCATGCAGCGTAGTGACTCGACGCACACATACTGTGAAGTGATGACCACGGTGAATTTAGTTACCATCCATCATCTCATACAGATACAAGAAAATGAGAGACAGAGACAGAGAGAGAGAGAGAGACAGAGAAGAAAAACAAATGCTTTTTTCCCGTAGTAAGAACTCTGAGAATCTACTCTCCTAACAACTTGCAAACATTCCACACTGCACGTTCACTACGGTCATCCTGTTGTACGTTACACACACCCCGCCGACTCATTTATCTTCTAACTGGAGCAAAAGAAATCTTTGAATACCTCCATCCAAACTGGAGGAGCAATTCCACTTAGATAATTTTTAAAAACTTTTTAAGCTTGAAGACCTACAGCCACACCCTGTTGGGAATATCAACCTCTGTGACCTCAGGGATGCCAGGAAACTCATCCACAGGAACAGACGACATCCTGCCTGGCTTTAGGCTGGAACCACTTGTTGGGACTGTCCCAGAAGGAAGCCATGTGGCAGGAGCCAACTTGGGAGAGCAGAGGTGACATCACACCACGCATCTAAAACTCAGTAGCCCTGCAGAGATTATATCTGGGTCCTTGAACACAGGTCAGAAAAGCAGACAGAGGAGATGGGCCTCTGAGT
This sequence comes from Kogia breviceps, assembly GCF_026419965.1. Classification (NCBI taxonomy): domain Eukaryota; kingdom Metazoa; phylum Chordata; class Mammalia; order Artiodactyla; family Physeteridae; genus Kogia; species Kogia breviceps. The sequence continues at coordinate 56,168,462 of NC_081328.1, forward strand.
AACATCCTTCCTGTAAAACTCCGTCCTCCACTTGCGAAGAAAAATCATGAGGGGTGGGATCCAGTGAAAAGGGCTTTTACAGTCAATTACCTGAAATCCACTCCCTTAAAGCCTGTCTGCCACATGTTTAAGGACTTTTTACAGAGCGGTGTTTATTATTACTTATTAAACTTTTTGTTATGAAAGATGTCAAAACACAGAAGTTGAGAAACTCACACATACCTACCCAACATCTAGATTCAACAATTATCAACACAGGGCCAGTCTGGTTTGACCCGTCTCCCCTCCTACTTGTCTTTCCCTCACCCTCCACTTGTACTGGATTATTTGGAAACAAACCTCAGATATCATGCAACTTCATCAACAAACATTTCTATGCGGCTCTCTAAATTATAAGAATTATTTTAAAATATAATCACAGGGACTTCCCTGGCGGTCCAGTGGGTAAGACTTCACCTTCCCATGCAGGGGGTGCAGGTTCGATCCCTGGTCAGGGAGCTAAGATCCCATATGCCTCGCAACCAAAAAACCAAGACATAAAGCAGAAGCAATATTGTAACAGATTCAATAAAGGCTTTAAAAAAAATTCAAAAATTAAAAAATAAAATAAAGTATAATTGCAATTCTAGTAAAGCCCCCTTTTTTTAAAATAAACAATCATTTGTTAGTATCATCAAAAATCCGATTGGGGCTTCTCTGGTGGCACAGTGGTTTAAGAATCCTCCTGCCAATGCAGGGGACACGGGTTCCAGCCCTGGTCCGGGAAGATTCCACACGCCGCGGAGCAACTAAGCCCGTGCGCCACAACTACTGAGCCCACGTGCCACAACTACTGAAGCCCGCGTGCCTAGGGCCCGTGCTCCGCAATAAGAGAAGCCACCACAATGAGAAGCCCGCGCACCACAATGAAGAGTAGCCCCCGCTCGCCGCAACTAGAGAAAGCCAGCGCACAGCAACGAAGACCCAACACAGCCAAAAATAAATAAATAAATAAATCTGTTAAAAAAAGAAAAAGAAGACTGATCGGGGTTCATGTGTCAAAGCTTCATTTTTTCCTGTGTCATTTTTGCATGAGAAGAGGGAAAACTTTCTCTTAAATGCTACGTACTGTCTTCTCTATTTTTGCAGATTTATCCTTTCCCCAGATCTGTTGCACCTCTACAATAAAATATGTTAGATTCCATTATGGACTGAATGCAGGTGTCCTTTCAAAATTCCTATGTTGGAGCCTTACCCCTCAATAGGACAGTATTTGGACATGGGCCTTTGGGAGACAATCAGGGTTAGAGGAGGTCATTGAGGGGGCAGCCCTCATGATGGGATTGGTGCCCTTATTTGAAGAGATGGGAGAGCTTTTTCTCTCTCACTCTCACAGATGGAGACACAGCAAGAAGGCAGCTGCGAGAAAGCCGGGAAGAGAGTCCTCCCCAAGAACCAAATAGGCCGGCATCTTGATCTTAGACTTCCCAGCCTCTAGAACTATGAGAAACAAAGTTCTGTGTGTAAGCCCCCAGTCTGTGGTATTTTGCTATGGCAGCCCAAGCCTGCTAAGAGAGATTCGAGCTAAGTTTGGTTTTTTAAAAATAAATTTATTTCTTTGTTCGTTTGTTTATGTTTGGCTGCGTTGGGTCTTCGTTGCTGCGCGTGGGCTTTCCCTAGGTGTGGCAAGCGGCGGCTACTCTTCGTTGTGGTGCGTGGGCTTCTCATTGTGGTGGCTTCTCTTGTTGCGGAGCACAGGCCCTAGGTGTGCGGGCTTCAGTAGTTGTGGCACGTGGGCTCAGCAGTTGTGGCACACGGGCTTAGTTGCTCCGCTGCATGTGGGATCTTCCCGGACCAGGGCTCGAACCTGTGTCCCGTGCACTGGTGGGCGGATTCTTAACCACTGTGCCGCCAGGGAAGCCCTCCAGCTAAGTTTTATCTGAGAATCTCTGAGGCTGAAGCAGGGGCAGAAGTAATGATAAGACCAAAACTTGGGGGAAAAAAATGCTTAATTCTGGGAATTCCCTGGCAGTCCAGTGGTCCAGTGATTAGGACTCTGTGCTCTCACTGCCATGGGCCGGAGTTCGATCCCTAGTCGGGGAACTAAGATCCCGCAAGCCATGTGGTCTGGCAAAAAAAAAAAAAAAAAAAAAAACTCAACTCAATTCAGTGAAGTATATGTATATACTTCTGCTTTTTGGAGAATTGGCTTTGGGGATGTGATGGCCTGTCTGCAGAAGTATATGTGTCCAGGATTCAGAAGAGTCATTTCCCAGCTGTGTGACTGGATAGGTTATGGAATTTCTCTGAGCCTCAGTTTCCCCACTTACCTGAAAAACAGAGCCATAGAAAAGTTCCTCCACCCCAAACCCAACACGAGTGCCTGCTCCCAGTAAGTGCTCAGAGATGTGGACGATTATTCTCCCCTCTCTCAACTGACTTGAGGATAAAGAGATAACAAACATGAGAATACTCTGAAAAAGTACCATGCAAAGCCAAAGCGTTACTACAATTAGTATTAAGCAAAACTGTTCCGAGTATAGATGTTTTAAAACCAGACTCCCTGCAGCTATTGGCTGACTCTGTGTCATAAGCGGCTGTCAGCATTCTTGGCTGTGGGATCCTGAACCCAGAAAAGGTAAAAGGTACAAGCACTATGGTTACAACGAGGCCAAAGGGAAAATGAAGAGCCATCCTGATTTGCATTGTGTTCCTGGTCACGCAAAATCGCATGGTCGTCGGTGCTGCTTTGGGAAAACCTGAGCTGGGTCCTTCTGTCCCGGGCAGACCCTGGGGACACGTAGCATGGTTCCTGGAGTACACCACCCACCAGCAACTCTGGTTCTGGACAACGTAACAGTACGAGGTCAAGACGCAGAGGGGCTGTGAGGGACATCGTCCTTTGCTGATGATGCCAGTTGAAAGTGGAATTACGCAATACCATTTGCAGCCACATGGATGGACCTAGAGATTGTCATACTGTGTGAAGTAAGCCAGACAGAGATAGGCAAATACCACATGACATCGCTTATATGTGGAATCTAAAAAAAAAAGGGTACAAATGAACTTACCTATAACACAGAAAAAGAGTCACACATGTAGAAAACAAACATGGTTACCAGGGTAACAGGGGAAGGGATACATTGGGAGGTCGGGATTGACATATACACACGACTATATATAAACTAGATCACTAATAAAGACCTGCTGTGCAGCCCAGGGAACTCTACTCAATACTCCGTGATGGCCTATATGGGAAAAGACTCCGAAAAAGAACAGATATATGTACATGTATAACAGATTCACTTTGCTGTACATCTGAATCTAACACAACATTGTAAATCAACTCTACTCCCATAAAAATTTTTTTAAAAAGAAAGTGGGAATTACATTTTAATATCAGAAACATCCAAAAGGATTATCTGTCCATGACACTGAGCTAACTGCTCCAACAAGAAAACACCACAACTCTAAGATGTGAATTCCATGAGGGCAGGGATGTCTATCTGTTTCACACACTGCATAATCCGGTTACCCAACCCAGGAAGCGTTCAACCCACACTTGCCGAATGAGTGCATCTGACCTGAACCACTACGGCCGAGCCGCCATCCCACCCTGAAAACTCAGCTTCATCTCATCACTTCCCTAAATTCAGATGACCGTTCTCAGCTCCCCTGCCTCTGAGAGTCTCACTTGCAAAAGCGCCCTTTGCTGAGGGGCTGCTTTAGGTGATAATCACATGTGTGTCCTCTGTTCTAAACTAGAGAGTAAACGCTTTGAGAGTACGGACCACGTCCTTCGAGGCGTGGTTTTGTGGTCTGGGAGGCTACTGCATTCGCCGGTGCGCACGAGTGGGCTGTATGAGCGGACGCTGTCCAGATAGAGCAGCAATGGACGTGGGATGGAAGGATGGATGGATGTTCCCTGTACCCAGCCCCGCCCCGGATCCCTACTAAGCATCTGAGCTCAACACAGACGCCAGAGCCCTCCACCGACCACGGCAGGGCAGGGTCCCTCCTTGCCTCAAACCCCTAACACAGTCCTGGAGCATCCTTCTAGCTTCTTGGCCTCATATCCCGCTAGCCACCTGGAGATGCATGGACGCACTGCTCTGACAGGGTTAAAGTAGAAGCTTAACAGTGTGTACTGTTCCAGGGAGCAGCCAGGCAGGCCGTGCGTGTTTAGACAAGATGGGGAAAGCCAGCATCTCCCTTTAGGCAAGAAACACAGCAGGAGAGCAGGTTTTCATTCCTTGGACTTTGAGGAACATGACGGGAGGGTGGGACTTCAACAATCACCCCAAGGAAGCCTGATCTGGTGGCGACAAAACCCAGTGGTCCCACACCCAGCACTTTCCAAAACTCCATGACTCACAACCGTGCCATGAGAGTCTACTATGACATGTATTTGTTCCTGAAAGCAATGTGATTAAAATTACTTGGTCCCGAGAATTTTAATTTTTGTTTTGTTCTGTTTTTAAGACTTTTGCAACAGGCTTGAGATCATTTATAGAGACCTCCTCAAGGCCATTGTTCTCTCATTTTTTTTTTCTTTATAAGCGGTGAGAAGATGACAAAACTACAGGAGCAGTAAACGATGAAGACAAAAAAGGACAAATATCAGTGTGGACATCCAAGTCAAAGTTACTCCAGAGTGAACGCAGTGCCCACAGGGACACATCCACACTGCCCAGAGCGGTAACCAGGCATGCGAGAATTCAGATCACCAGAGGCCCCTGGTACCCTGGGTGGGGAGGTGACCTCCCTGTCCCCAAGTCCAGCATACTCTCCCCCCCACCACCACCTTCCTCTCATTCTCTTCACCCTTCACCCCTCCGCCTTGCCAGTGCTTGCAAGAACTTTCCTACCCATTCTAGGCCCACCGAGCTCCATCTTCCTCAACGCCCCCAGCCTCTTACACAGGTTGATTCGGTTAACCTGGCAACGCAGCACTAAGCTCCCCACACAACTATCCTCTGAGGGAGGTATTATTATTATTATTATTATTATCATCCCCCTTTCATGGACGAGCAGACGGAGGCAGAGAGGTTAATTCGTCCAAAGGTGACACAGCTACCAGGGCAGACCCGGGATTCCAAGTCGGGCCTTGGAGTCCACGTTCACATGCGCCTCTTAACATTTACAGCATCTTCCACCAAACCTCTCAATTACACAGCCCCCCTCCCTTGCCTTTCACAGTCCACTATGGAGACTCTTGGGTTTGTTTTCCCTCTCCATGCAGAACTGATCCTGGAGGGCGGGGAACCACATCTTCCTTGTCCTCGTACTAATGTGGATCCTCCTCATTGGCCTGCAGATGTTTCTGCTTGGGTATCCTCTAAAAGAATATGGGAAAACAAAAAACCCCTTCTGTATTAACTCAAGCTGCCATAGCAAAATACCATAGACCGGGTGGCTTAAAAAATAGGAATGTATTTTTCTCCTGGTTCTGGTGTTCACAAGTCTGAGATCAGGATGCCGGCATGGTCAGGTGCTAGTGAGGGCTCCCTTCCTGGCTTGTAGATAGCTGTCTTTTCACTGCACCTTCACGTGGCCTTTCCTCAGTGTGTGCTCACAGAGAGAGACACAGAGAGACAGAGAGGTTTCTCTCTCTTCCTCTTCTTATAAGGGCACGAATTCCATTATATGGGCCCCACCCTCATGACCTAATCTAACCCTAATTCCTCCCAAAGGCCCCATCTCCAGATACTGTCACATTGCAGGGGGGAGGGGGGGGAGGGGGAGGGGGAGGGGCTTCAACATCTGAATGGTGAGGGGCACAAACATTCAGCCCCTAAAACCCTCACACGGGGTTAAGTTACCTTCATTGTTTCATCACAATTCTAAATAGCTGCAAAAGTTATCACTTCAATTGTATCCATAAATGCTGACTTTTATAACAAAACTATTACACCACGCTTTTCAATGTATCCAATGTCATATAAACACCAGAGCAATTGCAGGATCTTAGTTCCCCCACCAGGGATTGAATCCAGGCCCCAGCAGTGAAAGTGCCGAGTCCTAACCACTGGACCGTCAGGGAATTCTCACCATCATTCATTCAAAAATTATTTGAGAAGAGTTCTCATTAGGTTTGAAATTTTCTACCATTTCTCTCTCTTTTTTTCAAAACTGTATTTCCATTCTATCTCAATATACTAGACCTTTATGTTCAGAAGTAGTGAATTACCTTATCCTGCTTTTCTGGAACACAGACTTTGTGTAGAAATTGAAATTTAATTGCTTATGCTATGCTCCAAGTGTAAAAAAAAAAAAAATCCCTTCTGGATCGAGCCACTATCATTACTACTGTAAGTAATTGTTTATAATCAAACAACTTATAAATTTTAACAAATTATTATTAAGCACAAGATAACTTTCTTGGAAATGCATCTTTAACAAGATGCACTTGGGAGATGGGACATACTGACTTGAAGAAAGGAGCTTTCCCTGACATAATATTTTGATCTCCCCCCCAGAGGTGTTTACAGCTAGAACAGGGCACCCTAGTGAGATCTTGGCTCTGGCTAAGCAAGAGAAGGCCCACCAGGCAGGAATAAAGGAACAGCGGGCCTGCCCCATGGTGGGTTCTCAGACAAATCAGCTTCAGGAAAGAGCTGATGTTCTGAAAAGTGATTCCCCCAAAACTGTGCCTCAGAACAGATTTTCCCCTTGGGAAATCTTCAAATTCTCCCCCAAACATGCATTTCTGTTTGAAGGGCCCTGCCTTCCCTCAAGCCATCAAATGTCAGGGTTGGGGGAAATCCTGTAAACCTCAAGATAAACCCAGCACCTCCACCTCGAAACTCAGGATTCCTAGGGGGAAAAGTCTGTGAAGTTCCGTGCTGTCCGGAGAAGCAGATATTAAAGTTTTAAAGCGAGAGTTTGAGTTCATCGAATACTCACGGTAAGACAGGCACGTGGCGCAGAGACAGGGAAGGAGGAGAGCGGGCGGGTGGGCAGGCCCTCCAGGCCTCCCTACGAGCCCCTCCAGGGCTCCCCCTCTTCCTTGGCTGCTCTGAAGACCCAGCCCTTAAAGGCAGGCTTATACTTCCCTGAGCTCCAGACAAGATTCCTTTCAGTCTACTTACCCCAAGTTGAAGTTCTCACGGGCTGGTAAATGCAGGGAGCTTATTTGCAAGCCAGGGTCATATCTGCCTAGCAACCCAACATGAAGACTAGAAGGACTCCGAACCTTGACAGAGACCCGGCAGGCCAAGTTTGCACAAAGGAATCTGTTCTCATGCAAATGAGCCAAAACAGGAGGGCTAGAAAAGAGACAGCAGTGGGGACAGCTCTCGGGAGCCAATGCATTTCCAGAGATGTTGTGGGACTTTCTAAGGCATCATTATAGCCTTGCCCCCTGTAAACGAAGGGCCCTAAGGGCTCTGCCGCCACTTGGGTTGCAACAGACACAACCGAAGAGGCTAAGAGGGGCGCTGAACCCTGAACTTTAATTTCCTGATTTTTCTGGTTCTGTACTCCAGATTCTAAAGGTCCTTTTGTTCGTATTTAGAACTAAACAGAGTTAGTTTTGTTTTTCTTTTTTTTTTTTTGCGGGGGTGGGGGGAGGTAATTGATTAGCATGGTAATGCAGTGCTTTCCCTCCTTTGCTTTCCCTGGAAGAGAGAGAAAAACAGGGGTTTTCACACTTGGTCTCACTAGGATTCAAGGAACAAGGTGAAGCCAGCCTCTCATCATGGGGGGCAAATGTCACTGGTTTTTGGCTGGCAAGACTGGACAGAGGTTGGGTTTCCAGACACCTTGCTGTTACCTGAACGCAGGTGGCAAATGTCATACTTGGAAGAGCTCTCAGTTGCAAAAACAGCCAGTGCACATATATACAATGGAATATTACTCAGCCATAAAAAGAAATGAAACTGAGTTATTTGTAATGAGGTGGATGGACCTGGAGTAAGTCTGAAGAAGAAAAACAAATACCGTACGCTAACACATATATATGGACTCTAAGGAAAAAAAAATGTCATGAAGAGATTAGTGGTAGGACGGGAATAAAACACAGATTGACTAGAGCATGGACTTGAGGATATGGGGAGGGGGAAGGGTAAGCTGTGACGAAGTGAGAGAGGGGCAGGGACATATACACACTATCAAATGTAAAACAGATAGCTAGTGGGAAGCAGCCGCATAGCACAGGGAGGTCAGCTCTGTGCTTTGTGACCACCTAGAGGGGTGGGATAGGGAGGGTGGGAGGGAGGGTGACGCAAGAGGGAAGAGATATGGGAACATATGTATATGTATAACTGACTCACTTTGTTGTAAAGGAAAAACTAACACACTATTGTAAAACAGTTATACTCCAATAAAGATGTTTAAAAATTTAAAAAAAAAAAAACAGCCAGTGTGTCTAAACCTTGGGGAAAATCCCTTCCATGCTCTGTGCCTCAACTTCTCTCATCTGTAAAATGGAGATGAGTGTCAACTCATCATAGAAGGGTACTGATGGGCTTAAAATTAGATCACATGAACCTCACCTAATACAGGGAACAAAGCAAAGATGCAAAAAAGATACTAATAGGTATAATTAATATTAATAAAATAGCATTACATTATTATTGTTATTATCATTACAGGCAGGCTCCTCCAACAGCTACTCATGTCACCTGGCCACACACTCAGATGTGACTTTCCCAAACGTTCATTCACCCCTAGGGCTTTCTGCACTATTTGTCTAATTTTTAAAACCAAGAAGCTGAAGCACCAAGATCTTTGGTGACTTGCTTGGAGTCACTCAGCTATAGTTAATGGGCTGCACCCCTAGGTTCCTCAGCAGGTCTCAATACAGTATGTGCTGTGTCATGTTAAATATGACATCTCCACACTCAGAGCAGGGACAGGTCCCAAGGCACTGTAAGATCCTGAACATCGAAGATTATATTTACAGGCATTCCTATTTTAGCATCAAGTGCTCTCATGCCGGTGGTTAAAGTCACATTCTAAATTTCATTACGTGTGGAGTCCTGGAAGAACAGCTCGAAAAAGGACCGCGTGCAGGATGTGTGCTGCAGTCAGCTGTTGGACTTGGAGAGCCACAAACAGCAGTAACAGTAAGAGCTGCTGGCTAGTGAGGGCGTACCATACATAACGCCAGTCGCTGTGATCCGTCCCGCACCGGCATCGTCAATTAAATGCTTTGATCCTGGGAATATCATGATTGCCCCCATTTTAGAGATTTGGACATTCATGCTCCAGGAAGTTAGGTTACTCGGGCAAGGTTGCAAAGCTCACCAGTGGCCCCAGGCTGTACTGTCCCGGTCGTAAGCAGGCACTCTGCGCCAACACACCTGCTCCCCTAACCCACGCCAGCTTGTTAACAGCACAAAATGGCACTTAACCCAGCAGACCCGATGCCAAAATCACGGGAGAAATCAGGCAGCGACCGCAGAGGGCTTTTTATTACGATTCAGACGGCCGACTCCTCCCGGTGGCGACCCTCCGTACACGCACCCCCAAAGTAGGCTCTCCCGAGTTTCTCCCATCAGAAGCACATTCTCCGAACCCAATGCAGGGAGCGGCTGGGGCCAGAGTCGGCAGGCGGACGCGGAGAACAAGGCTTTCTGCTCCCGAGCAGTTCTCAAAGAGGCCCTGGGGACGTGAGGCGGACACCAGGCGGCCGAGTCTGTGCCCCCACGGGCTCCGAAACGCCTGGGACCCGACACACGGCTTTGTCCCCGTGACGAGCTCCTCACTGAGGTTCTCGAGCGTCATGTGCTGAGCCCCCTGTGACCCTGGGGTCCGGGACTCCGCGATGAGGGGCACGCACCCCCTCGGCGTCCGGCTCCCTCGCCCACCGGAGCTCCCCGCGAGTTCTGCGGCCTGGCACCTGTGTGGACGTCGCCTCCCGCTTGGCGGGGAGGATGCGCGCGCGCCCCGGGCCGGGGATGCTGACTCAGCCCGGCCGCTCGCCCACATCCCTCGCGCGCAACGCGATGCTGTCGCTTCTGCAGCAAAGCGGGGACAGCAAAGCGCCCGTGGCAGCCGGCCGCGAGCTTCCTGGGGCCCGCACAACCCCCCACCCAAGGGGAACCGCTGGGGTGCGCGAGTTGACGAAATCGGGGGAAGCGGGCACGAGAGGAGGAACTCGGGGTCCGCGGCGCCGCGCGCGCAGCTCACACCCGAACTGGAAGGAACCTGTTCTGCCCAGGGCGGGCGCGGAAACGCCGCAGCCCGGAGCCCAAGCCCTCCGGGCGCGGGCGGGGCCGGCGGGAAGGGAGGCGGCCCGGGGACCCCGCACGTCCGGCCGGACGTGTCCTCAGAGTGGGTGCCGGCGCGCCCCGCTTACAGCGCTGCCGAGCGCCGGGGTCCGGTCGGGCCGGGCGCGCCAGGATGAGCGGGGCCGGGCCGGGGGGGGGGGGGGCGCGGCCCCGCGGGACCCCACGGCCGGCCTGGGGTCTGGCACGGCGAGGCCGTTACCTTCCGTGACCCCCGGTCCGGGCCCTGGGCGGGCGCGGGCCCGGCACGGCCTCGTCCACGTGGGCCGGCGCGCGCACGCCGGGCCGGCCCCCTCCTTGGCGGCGCTCCGCGCTCGCAGCACATGGTCGGCGGCGCGCCCCCGAGGCCGGCGGAGACCGGCTGCAGCCGGTATAGGATAAGCGATAGGCAGCGACGCGGGGCCGGGGCGCGGGCGGCGGCACGCACGGCTCGGCGCGGCGCGGCGCGGCGCGGGCGGCGGGGAGGGGGGCGGGGGGCGCGGCGCGGGGGCCCGAGGCGCGGGAGCGGGCGGGGGGCCGGAGCCGGGCGCGGCGGGGCGGGCGCCCGGGGCTCGCCCGCCGGAGCCAACTTGCCCTAGGCTCGGGCCCACGCCCTAAGGGGTTAATCCTCTCTCGTGTTCCCGAGCTGCTTATAAGGAGGGGGCGGCCCGGCCTCCGCCTTATTGGGAGCCTTTTGGGGTTTATTCTCTTCCCTTCTAACTTGGTGAGTTGGTTTTATCATTTTACATGTTTAAAAGTTTGATGGTGGGGTGTGGGTGGGTTTTTTTTTTTAAGCTATGTTGGGAGCTTTTTGGGGCTGGTGGGGGGGGAGGCTGGAGGGAGGAAGAGGAAACCACTTAACTGCTTAACATTTTGGAGAGGTTATTCCCCCCAATCTTCTCTGACAGTTGGGAATGCCCGGGGCCACCGGGATGGCGCGCTCTCACCAGTGCGGGCAGCCGAGAGTTGCCTGTCGGTGGCCCGGGTACAGTCGGTGTCCGGAAAATACCTAAAGGCAGGTTTGGCCTTTGGGTGCCCCCTGGCCCAGGAAAGGGGCCCCGGGCTGTCGGGCGAGAGGGGCGCCGCGCTGAGCCCCCTGCACGGATTTTCCGCATGAAGTTGCCCGCGCGTCACAGGAGCGAAATGTCAGAGGTACCGTCCCCAGGCTCGCGCGCGCGCGCAGGGCGGCCCCGCAGACAGCGCCAGGGAAAGCGGGGTTCCCGGCCTCCCCCCTCCTGACACACGCACCCGGGGCGGCCGACGGGGAGGCAGGCATGTCCCCGCCGAGTGCAGCTCGTCCACCTTGACCGTCAGGGCTGTCAGCGGCTGACGGCTGGTCCCGCTCAACTTCCAAGGTTCCCAGGGCTGCCAACCACGGGAAAGCGCCCGGGTAGCTGAGCGGCGCTGTAGCCAGGGAGGATGGTTTTGCAGAGGAAATGGGTTATTTCCTTCTGTTTCTTTTTCTTTTTTTTTCTTTTTTAAACTAGACCGCCACACTCTCCCACACACAGGTGACAGAAGTTTGTTAGGTGGCATGTAACATGTCACCAAACACGGGGGGCGTCAGTCTTAGAGAAAAGCTCCCCGGAGCCAACCGGGGAAGAGCAAGCAATGACACCTTGTCATCCTGGAAGCTGGTTTTGTTTGCACAGTTATAGACACACCGTGCCAGCTCTTTCTCAAAGGAGACAGTTTCTACCCTGGGAATGGGATTTCTCGGTAATCTTATTATTTTACAAATCATACTAAGTGGATTGGGTGGAGGGTCTTGTTTGCAAAAACAATCCCAAGTGCTATGCAGAGATCTCTAAGTGATGCATCTCCCCATGTCCAAGCGCCAGTCCCTGTCATTGGGGGGGGGGGGGGGGCGATCAACAATACGTCCTGCCTGGTGGATACAGAAATACCTCTTCTCATCATTAAGAGTGTCCAAGATAGTTCCAGTATATAAGTAAACAGTGCAGCCAAGTGGAAAAGCTCCTTCTCTATGAGAACCACCAACCCTGAGTTTTCCTTCTGTGGTTTCCCAAAAAGGACTTTCCTCGGTGGAACTCCAGAGGACAACACTTAAATTAGGGGATAGGTTTCTACATCACGATCTTGTAAAAGGGGGTGAATCTGTGCTCTCTAGGGATTCGGAGCAGCTGAGGCTGCCGTCCAGGTTAGGTTTTGGGTTTTTTTTTTTTTTTTTTTTTAATAGAGAATTGAAGTGAGCTTCACCTAAATACAGACTGGTTTTGACAGCTAGGGCTGGAAACAACTTGTCGAAAGCTGTTCTCCAGGCTACGCCTTTAAGAAGAATGGAGATGGCAGTGGCGCGCGGAGGCTTTGTTCACACCAGGCACACCAGCAGCTGCCACCGCTGCCCATCCAGAGCCTGCATTTTGAACTCTGCGCTGATCTGACCCTGCACTGGCACCCTGATGGTCTATCATAGTCCAATATTTTGCATTCTTCATGCCTCCAGGGGATGGCTTTTCTCAAGAAATCAAATCGCAGCGAGAGTCCCAGCTACAGCAGATTTCCAAGCCTTGGCAGAATTCTCGTTTATTTAAGATTAGACAACCAAATGCTCATAGGAAATTACTCCAAGCCACCCAGTGCATTTTGTCCATTCTGCTTCCTTTGGGAGAGCAGCAGGGGGGAGAGGCGACACGGCTGCCAGGAACCCCCGTCCAGACCTCCGTGTCTCACCCCTGCTTTTAGAGGATGAAACTTAGGAACAAAGTCATTTCCCCATGAGTGTGCAGCCAGTTAATGGTAAATAGAAATTCAACAAATAATGCACAAGGGCCTCACGAAGACAGACCTGTGGACCTTGCGTCAAAGGACTCAAAAATGAATTGAGACAGATGAAAGGGTAACTTGGAGCAAGTGGGGGTCAAAGGCTATCAGAGAAATGTAGATTTTTAGGGCAGGAAGAGCTCTGAGATCACCTCGGTCTAGTTCAACTCCCTTGTTCACCTCTTGACACTGAAAATCAAGGAGCAAGGTGATTCTCCCAAGGCCGTGGGGTCGCTCCTCGCTCGGCTGTATCCCCACACAGTAAACGAATATCCCATCCCATCCCGTCAGAGAAATTCGCATGGCCGTAAAACCAAAACATTATTTCCATGTTCTGGAATTCTTAGAGCCTCTGAAGCCACAGGCCTTTCTCTCTTTCGTTTGTAGAGGCCAACCCGTTTGTTAAGCCAGTCGGCCTGCTGAGGGGATGGTAGAAAGGAAAGAGTCCAGGGGAAGGATTTATTCTGCAAGCAGGGACTTCCTCACTTGATGACTGGGCTTGAGGAGGCTAGAGCCATGCATTGCTTCAGGAGCGCCCCAAGACGCATACTTGGTTTACTGAACTTTTATTGAGCACATACTCTGTGCCAGACACACTGCCAGGCACTGGGTCTGGAAACAGCTGCCGACTGCCCTGTGTGCAAGGCGTCCTCAACCGTATGTTACAGAAACCAGGTTATTCCATTATCATTCTGTATTGTCATCTTCAAAGCTCAATATACCAGGGCATAGGATGCTTTAGGATAAGGGAGGCGTAAACTTGGGATTATCAGTGGGTTCTGGGGTGTCATCTTTCTTTAATGATGATCCCAGTAAAACAATAAAAAAGCTGTCCTCCCCAAACCGAAGAATGCAGGTGAGAGTTATATTTGGATCTAGCTTCAGGGGAGCAGCCCAGATGTAAAGTTTAAAGAGACAAAGGAATTGAACACCCAGAAGGAGCTCAGAGAGTAAACGGAAGGAAAGCAGTCAGACAGCTGCCATCTTCGAGCCAGCTGTCCTAGATCAGATCTAACCAACGTCCGGCTCCTTTACACCCACGTCTGCAAGAACCATCTGGCACTTGCACTTTCCTCCCGGCTCCCAGGTCTCCCTGGGCCACTAGGTTTAACCTGAGCAATCAGGTGGTTGAGAACTCAGTGCTGAACACAGAAGTGTCAGCTGCCAAAGCTGGGGGAGCTTTAGGGATTCCCAAAGCCAACCTCTTCATTTGACGAGTGAGGCACTCTGGCCCAGAGAGGTGCAGTGACTTTTCTCCGGGTCACACAGTGACGTGGTGAAAGAGTCCTCACAATCTCTATAGGAAACGCCCCCTCCCTGGCCTCCAGAATGCTGTTCTGCATCCTGGTACAGCGGGGCCCCGGGGAGACAGGAGATCAGATGCTGGACCTTTTCGGTCCAGTCCCTTCCCCTCTCTGGGGGTCGGTTTCCCCATTTTGCAAAATGAGTGGGATTTTACAAAGCGGAGATGGACCCAGATGGGCTACAAATCCCATTTTGGTTGTAACATTCTATAATTCTAACTCCACCCACCCCGGGGCCTCCAGCCCCACCCATCTTGCACATTCAAACCACCAAGGGCAACAGGCAAAGAAGGAGAGAGATGGGCACCCAACGCCAGAACTGAAGCGCTGGCCTCACCCAGAGCCTGCTGATAGCAGGTGACCTCATCTGTGCACAAAAACTGCAGTCTAGCCTTCATCCTCTAAACTGCAACCCGACGAAAAGATCCTGTGCCCCGGTCCTGCAGTGATTTTAGGCTACGGGGGGCTTCCGTTTGTCTCTTTGGGGCCTTTATCAATTTTAGCCCGATGTGTTCTTATTCAGGTTGGCCCCGAGCCCGCTCTTAAAGTGCTAAGATCTCATGGGCACCCTTCTGCATCAGATCGTGCCAATGTGGCCTTGGACTTAGTGGCCACTGCTTGTCAGAAATGTCCTGAGCTCCGGGAGGACATGGCTGAATGGTTTGAAAACGTGATGGGATTTCAGTCTTAAGGTTCCTTATCATTATCGTCAACAAACAGTTTCATCACGGAGGCAGAGGCCATCTCTGTATTGTCACTGTCCCCCCTAGCATAGGCCCTGGCACCCGGCAGTTACTTTGTTGGAAAGAATTAATTAAAGCCGTGTGCAAGGTACCTGGCGGTGGGGGCGGTGGGGGGGAGGGATGCAAAGAGAAATAGGCCCGAGATTTGTTTTCCGTGAGCTTATAATTTAACTGAGCAAATAAGATAAACACGTACGAGTAAACAGTACCCCATTATTACAGGGTGCCTGTCAGGTGAGAGCTCCTGAGGCTGAGTGGATCCGAGGATGCCTGATGGAGCAGCCCTTACGGGCGCCAGCCGTAGGGGGCCCTCCAGCCTGGGGAAGGGGCACGGCCACAGGCAAGGTGGCTGGCGAGTCAAGCGCTAGAACAGGAAGAACTAGGGCTGCTGAGATCCGTGGGGGGCAGGGGCTTCCAATTAGGAAGGACTTTGAAAGTCAAGCTGATCTCGTGGATTTTGTCCTTCGGAAAGAGGAAAGCCACTGAAAAAGTCCGAGCAGAAAAATGTCATGACGATGCAGCATTTCAGAAAGATTAATCGTACCAGACAGTCGAGAGACCAGTAAAGGAGTCTTGGGCTTCCAAGGCAAAGCTCAAAGGAGTGGCCCAGTAGCGGGGGGGCGAGATGGGAGGGTGACCTGAGCTGTGGACTCCCCCCGGCACTCCCCCTCCTCCCCCGCTCCCTAGGGCTGAACACGGTCCCAAAGCCAACACTGGCATGTCCTTTTTTTTTTTTTTTTTTTTTTTTCCTTCTCAATCTTAAGCCCACCTACCATTGTCAGCTCCTCTGCCCTAGCTGCCTCATCTTGGGAGCAAACTTTGGAAGTCTTAACGGAGGAGGGGACTTGGGAAAACCTCAGCTGCTGGAGGGCTCGGGGTTCCCATGTTAAATCAGCTGCTTTCCGTGCTGGGAACATGAATGACAAACTGGTCTGTAACTGTTACCCTACACCCAGAGCCACTTAAGTGCTCTTCCCACCTTTGCCCTGAGCTCTCAGGCATGACACGATGACACACATCAAAACGCAAGAGGCCGGTGCTGCAGGGAGCACAGCGTCTTAAAGCATCTTATGCCCTATTTATGCAACCAAATAGCCAACAGTAAGAGAGTAAAAAGTGAGTATATAGTCCTTTCAAAGTACTAGGCTACCGTGCTATCAATAGGCTGAACAATATGAAATCAGGTCAGATTTGCTGCTTTGTAAGATTCTCAGCAAATTCCAAATACTGTATCCCCGTATCAGAAACTAGAAAGTCTACTGGCTAGATGAGGTTTTGTCCTGTTATTTCTCAACTGCTCTCCATTTTCAATCAAACCTGCCTTAGTATGTGAACATGACAACTCACCGCTAGGCCATCCACGCATCCTGAAAATTCACCTGCTACAACCGCGTAATTACAGAGAATTCTTAAACTCAAGGTGCATTGCCATGAAGAGCGCAGAGACCACAGACTCATTTCTTATTCATAGGTATTAATTTTCAGTTGGGTTAAAAACACACACGACTGTTTCAAAGTGTATGTAATTGCAGAGGTTTTGAAAATGTCTGCGTTTTACGCGCTCGAGCCTGCCGCAGGAGACTTAAACGGCCCTGCCTCCAGTGTTAAATGTACTTTCCCCTTAGTGGTGACACAGCACAGGGATCTGATGTTCTGATGTTTGTTGCATCCTGAATGGAAAAGCATAGCAAGGTCAGGAGTAACTTGGTTGAAGTTCCCTGGCTGTCCAGAGCCCGCAAATTGGTAGTGCCATATTTGGTCACTATATCCTAGAGTACTGGTCCTGTGTGGAGAAATTCCATCTCTCATACACCACGTGGTAACCAACTTGGAGGAACTCATTCATGCTAAACCAACACCCAGAAGACAGAATCCCCAAATTTTAATTTGTAGTCACGTTCCGTTCCCGTAGGTACAGCCATACGGGACCCCAGAGCATAATCAGGATGTTGCTGAGTAGGAAGTAGGATGGTCTGAATGACCAGGCTCATCAAGCAGAGATGCAGGATGTCTCCAGCACTTAGCTGCCCCTGCAAGGTGGCCTCTGAGCCTCTCTTTTCCTAGGCTTCATTTCTTTTTTTTTTTTGCGGTACGCGGGCCTCTCACTGCTGTGGCCTCTCCCACCGTGTGGCCTCTCCCGTTGCGGAGCACAGGCTCCGGACACGCAGGCTCAGCGGCCATGGCTCACGGGCCCGGCCGCTTCGCGGCACGTGGGATCCTCCCGGACCGGGGCGCGAACCCGCGTCCCCTGCATCGGCAGGCGGATTCTCAACCACGGCGCCACCAGGGAAGCCCCTAGGCTTCATTTCTGATCTACATTCCTTACGGTCAATTCAATCTTCCTCTACCTAACTTGTCTTCAGGTTCAAGGTCAGCACTGATCCTTGGTCTGGTGGCCATTCTTTGTCCTCCAAAGTGCCTCTAAATATTCTGCCCAGATTCTTTATGGTTTTTTTGGTTAGTTTTTCCATTTAACTGCCATAGCTTGGAAGTCTGCCTTCCCAAAATCTTTAGGGGCTCCATATACAATACAAACATAGTTAGTTCATTAGATAGATAAGATGATAGATGACAGATATGTGATAAGATGACAGATAAAAGATGACACAGACAGATGTATAGATAGATACTATTATTCATCAACCTAAGAAACTAGTGAGTAGTTCTTATGTGTTATGTTGAGTATTAGAATCACCCACCCTCATGCCATTGCTGGTCTAATTTTTTTTTTTTAACTTT
This sequence comes from Kogia breviceps, assembly GCF_026419965.1. Taxonomy (NCBI): domain Eukaryota; kingdom Metazoa; phylum Chordata; class Mammalia; order Artiodactyla; family Physeteridae; genus Kogia; species Kogia breviceps. The sequence goes on from NC_081328.1 coordinate 56,186,222, forward strand.
TTCTTTTAGATTAAGAATGACCCAAAAGAAATCACAGCTTTGTTCCAGAGCCAATGTTTATACTCAAGTGCCTGATGGAGGATGGGGCTGGGTGGTAGCTGTTTCCTTTTTCTTCGTTGAAGTCTTCACCTATGGCATCATCAAGTCATTCGGTGTCTTCTTCAATGACTTAATGGACAGTTTTGATGAATCCAATAGCAGGATCTCATGGATAATATCCATTTGTGTGTTTGTCTTAACATTTACAGGTTAGTACCTCTCCCAGCTTGAGCGCTATATAAGCACATGCTTCTTTCAGTCTGCCTAATTATGTAAGAGGCGCTGAAGGGAAAAGTCTACTTGCCGGACTTGACTGCCTTCATTTAATGCACATGTATTCAACACCTACTGTATGCACTCTCTTAGGATACTGTCGATTATTTGGGGGACAGTAGCAAACGCCGGTTCAATGGCAACGTGGTCATTTCCTAAAGCAGCAGCATTAAAAGTTCTTGGCATCCTGGGTCCTGGTCTCGTAAAAACATGCTGAGGAAACAGGTTGGGGACAGGAAAACGTGGCTACATGAAGAAGAAAGATGGAAGGTGTAAAAGGGTATATGGGAGAACTACCCATATTGTCCAGAGAGGATATTCTGAATTCCAAACACCTGTTTCCCTAAAGGACTTCACTGGCTAATCAGTCTGCCCAGCTCCCAGATCCAACAGCATCCGATGAATGGGCTCGTCGTGTAATTCTTAACATACTAATGTTCACTTGGTCCCATTCACACCTAACTCAGCACATCTCTGAGGTCTCATGACGGTTCATCCGTCTGTCAGGGGCCGCGCCAGGGTCTTCTGAGAAAGCAAGGCCGTTGAACTTACCGCTGGCAGTTAACGGGGCTGAACTTCAGCTTCCCTAACTTTACCCTAATATCCTGTCATGGAACCACTGCCTCTGAAGTTTTCTAAGCCTGTCTTGAAAGGTACTTAGTTTTCAGCCCTATACTGTCTCACAAAGGTAGCTCCGTTGTTCTTTGCTACCGGGGAAAGTCAGAATTTCTCCCCTTAGCCCTGATACCCTCTCCTACACGGTTCATGGAAGTACTCCTAGTTCCGGTGTGAGTATTAAGATACTTAATTTCTTAATTGGCAGGATGTTTACTTTCTTGGAAAGATAACTTACATGAATTAGAACCAAAATTTTACATTTGGTAACCAAAATAAAACGAAAATCCCAAAGCTGAACTTTTAGCCATTTTCTAACCAAAGATAATATAGTCAACAAGAAATTTCCAGCTAATACTATTATACCAGAAGATAATTGTTCTTCATGCTGTTATTCTAGTCATGAACGCCTTGAGTGTACACACTGCCTGAAAATGATCCTAGTGATTTCATTCTTTGCTATATTAATATATTAGTTTACATCCAACTCACATAAGAGAGGGGTATGCACCAACCCCAACAAAATTTAGTCCTTTCTGAGTCTCTTAGCTCTTTCTGTCCAGCATGTATGATGGCGTTCTTCCTCCCCCCAGCTCTGGAGGGGTTTCCCTTATCTCACTGTACTCAAGGCGGTATCAGCGGGAGCCTAAGTAGCCTCTGACGAGGGAGCTCATCTCCCAGATTTAAACGGCCTGGAGGGCACAGAGCACAGAAGCTCCGCCCACTGTAATTCATCAGCCACTTTAACTACCCATCCCACAGCCGGCCCCCCTTGGGTATATGCGTAACAGAATTCACCATGCTTGCATACCATCTGCAAAAAAGTCAAATGGAACGCCGCTGCAATTTGACCCTAAACGGAGCCTTTTAAAAAAGAATCCAAAGCAGTGAGTATAGAAAGAAAAAAAAAAAAAAAGTGCCTTGTACAATCGTAGGAAAAGCCCATTATCATTACAGAATAACATAAATTTAATGCATATCCAGTTTTATAGGGGCTCCTGGTGAGTCAAAATCTTTCATCGGAGATGAAAGATATACTTTATACTATGACTCTTGATTTCTCGTCAAGGAGTCCCCAAAATATATTGTCCAGCTTGTGCAAATAGTAAAATAAGTCCTGAACTGACTTAAGGAACCATTGCACAAAATGTATTCTGTATCTTACATCGTCACATCCACGTTCAAGGCTTAAAAGATGGAATCTTACCGTGGACTCACAGACACAGAGAACAGACGTGTGGTTCCCGAGGGTGGAGGGGTGGAGGGGGAGGGATGGAGGGGGACGGTGGGGTGAGCAGGTGCCAGTGAGTGTATACGGGACGGAGAAACAGCCAGGCCCCACTGTGCAGCACAGGGAACTGCATTCCACATCCTGGGATAGACCGTACGGGAAAAGACTATTTTTAAAACACGAGTGTGTATACATGCACGTACAACAGTCACTCGGCCATACGCCTGAAACTAACACAACGTGGTAAGCCAGCCACCCTAAACGTTAGAAAACGTAAAATTGAACAAGACGGAATCTTAGGGTATAGGTAGAGCTGATTCGCTCTGTTGTACGGCAGAAACTAACACACCGTTGTGAAGCAATTAAACTCCAATAAAGATGCTAAAAATTTTTTTTTTCTAAAGTCGTCCTAGGGCGGCTAAGGCTTTCGCCTTGGGGAGCTGAGACCCCGTTTTGCTCTTGCTGCAGCTCCCGTGTCCGCCGTCCTGAGCACCGGGTTCGGACACCGCCTCGTGGTGATGCTCGGCGGGCTGCTGGTCAGCGCGGGCATGGTGATCGCCTCCTTCTCGCAGAAGGTCTACCACATGTACATTGCCATCGGCATCGTCTCTGGTAAGCGCCTCTCCTGGGCTCGCTCACTCTCCAGAGACTTAGCTTCTAGAACAAGGCGGGGGGGGGGGGAGAAGGAGGGAATCAAATCCAAAGTGTATCTTTTTTTTAAAAAAATATATATTTTTTATGTATGTATGTTTTTATTTATTTGGCTGCGTTGGGTCTTCGTTTCCGTGCGAGGGCTTTCTCTAGTTGCGGCGAGCGGGGGCCACTCTTCATCGCGATGCGCGGGCGTCTCACTGTTGTGGCCTCTCCCGTTGCGGAGCACGGGCTCCGGACGCGCAGGCTCAGCGGCCACGGCTCACGGGCCCAGCCGCTCCGCGGCACGTGGGATCCTCCCGGACCGGGGCACGAACCCGCGTCCCCTGCATCGGCAGGCGGACTCTCAACCACTGCGCCACCAGGGAAGCCCTCTTTTTTCTTTAAAATTAATAATGTCCCAGATGAGTGGTTTTGAACTGGTCTGTATGGGCTCCAGGATGTTCCCCTGAGAACCTCTCCTCAATCAATGCCCAAGACTTTTTGTCTTTTTTTTTTTTTTTAATTTACCAATGAGAAAGAGAACTTCTCTTTTGTGATAGTTTGCAGCCAAAAGACATCATTTTCACCAAGTAAGGTTTGAATTTCTTTAGCTGAGATTTCCCAGGTCGGGCTGTGAGGACCCTGCGCTGTGGGGGAGGGGTCTGTGCTGGACTTATTCTTAGGGGTCTGAGAAAAATTTTTCTCTTTCAAAACACTTTAAATCTTTTCATATATTTCTACACATACCAAAACTCATTTATTTCCAAATACAAGTCTTAAATTTAAAACTATATTCAATAAGAGTTCTGTCCATTGTGGATTATATAAATTTGGGGGGAAAAAACTGCAGAAAAGTAGGGGGAAAAAACAGAAAACAGGTTTGTTTTTTTTAACTCCTAGCTTTCCAAAACAGCTCTTGCAGTTTCTCCAGACCTCTGATGCAACCTGTTTTTTTTGTTGTTTTTTTTTTTTGCTACAGCACTATTTTCCAGAATGAATTTCTGGGCTCCCAGAACTTATCATTTTAAATATGAACACAAAAACCCCAGATCTGTGCATGCATTCCCCTGGCATCAATGAGGACGCGGTCCTTTCTGTCGTTTCTGACTTTCCATCGCAGGTCTGGGGTACTGCTTCAGCTTCCTCCCAACTGTCACCATCCTGTCACAGTACTTTGACAGAAGACGCTCCGTGGTCACGGCTGTTGCTTCTACAGGAGAATGTTTTGCTATGTTTGCTTTTGCACCAGGTAAGTGGACGACTGCAGTCTTCGTGTTCACGTGACCAGGCTCTTCTTGCTATAGTAACTTTTGCCAACCGTCAGTTAACAGATTGACAGCTTCGACCGCGTGCAGAAGGAAAGGTTAATTGTCTTCTCTTCTCCAGCACGTTTTCAGGATCTGTCTTCCCTAACCCCGATGTCAGGCATGCAAACATTTTCATACTGGCCCAAGTTTACATAAATAGGAATAGACAATGGCACATATTCAGTGGTAAGGCTTGAAAGAGCCATTCCAAAATAGATGATTTAATGATTTCGGATTGTTCCCATTATTCTATTTCTCTGCTTGGTCAATGAGCCATATTCAGTGCGGATTTAAATTGTGCTAGTAAAATAAAGTCCCTTTCGGGAATGGTGTGTGGATAATCTCACAGGGAGATTTTTATCCCTGGTTTATTTCCCTATCTTAGCGAGAACCTGTGAATTTCACTAGCCAGTGGCAGACCTTGGAGACTTAGATTAACCTCCTACTCTGCCGTTTCTTGGTGAATGTGTCAGTGGATCCCGGCGGATCTGTTCAAAGGAGATACATGTAGTAGTATTTAGGGGTGACATGTCATGTCTGAAGCTTTTCAGATAGTTCAGAAAAAAAATTAACGTATGCTTGCCTATAAATAGGCAGACAGGGAAAAATGTTAACTGTTGAAATTCACTGAAGTGCGGGCAGGCAGATAGGTATCATTCTTCGCACTTTTCTGTCCCTTTGAAATTTTTCAGAACAAAACACTGAGGGAAGAATCAGTGGCCTGTGAACGCCCTGAAGGTAGAAACTGCATCTTGGTCCGCTTTGTTCCCTAGCACATCCCTGGCACCTGGTAGGCAGGCACTCAAGGAATGTGAGTTGGAGAAAAGAAGAGCAGACCCATCATTGCCAGAGGAGGGTAAAGCACTTTGAAATACCCAAGCCTGAAAGATTTTGCAATTCTGAGTTTTCCATATTAACAGGGGGAAAAGAGGTGTGAGCAAAGCATGCTACAAAAGTAAATGGAGACCCCGTGCCCCGAAATTCGGGGCTGTCTTGCTAAGCTGATCTTCTTTCTCGGGAACCAACTTACCATGTCTCTTATACCTGACTGTCAGCTCTTAGAGAATGAGAATCTGGTGAAATGAAATTCTAATGAACGTCATTACACCTTTGTGGGATGATGACGAAAATTCCCGAAGGTCTCTTGGGGCCTGCATTATCCTATGGTCACCATGGGGCTTCAGGCCCCCTTTGGCCTGACACTGCCCAACCCCCAGAGGACCCCAGCCAGGGTCCAGTCCTCCCCTCCAGGCTGCCTCTGGGCTGGCAGGAAGGTGGTTAGAACATTCCACAAAGAAAGAGGAGAACTGTAGCAATACTGCACGGGACTGTACTGTATCCACACAATAACTGCCTTAATCCCAGGATGATCCTATGAGCGTTTAGATTCTTGGTTTATCTTCTCCTTCATCTGTTATTACTAAGGGTTGAAGGAGTGGATGGAGAACGATCTAGCTCAGAGGGTGGAAATTCTATTTTGAAGAGGCCAGAGAGGAAGTATTGCAGGCTTCACGGACAAGTCCTTGTCGGATCCACTCATCTCTGCGGTGACAGCACAGAAGCAGCCGTAGACGACATTAAAGAATGATCTCGGCTGTGTTCTAGTCAAGGTTTATCATCCAGAACAGGCAGCGGGTTGGACGTGGCCCGCAGACGGCTGTCTGCCGAACCTCGATGTGGGTCACGGACTTCGTTCATCTCCTGAGTCTCTGCCTGGCGGAAGGCACCCACCAGAGCTCTTTCAGAGGCCTGGGCTGAAAATGTGTCATCTCTGCTCATCCTTACGCACCTTCCTCCTTCCCGAGTCCTAAAAGCCCCCAAAACCTAGAAGCAAGGGTAGTGCCTGTCGATAGCATTCCCACGGCCAAGTAACTTTTGTTTACCTGTTTCCCAGTCCACGCTTCTTCTCGCTCTTCTCCCCCACCCACTCCCACCTCCCCCACCCCGGTCTTGAGTTCGTTTCTGACCTTGGCTTTTCTTCCTCCTTCGCTCCCGCCCACCCAAGCCATCACGGCCCTGAAGGAGACCATCGGCTGGAGGTACAGCCTCCTCTTCGTGGGTCTCCTGCAGCTCAACCTCGTGGTCTGCGGGGCGCTGCTGAGACCTATCATCATCAGAGGACCCGGGACCCCCAAATCCACCGCCCACGAAAATCGGAAAGAAGTGCAATACATGCTTGAGAACGAGAAAACCCGCACCTCGATAGATTCCATTGACTCAGGAGTAGAAGTAACTACCTCACCTAAAAACGTGCCTGGTCACGCGGCTGTAGAGCTCGAGCCCAAGGCCAACCTGCAGCAGATCCTGGGCCAGCCAGGCTCCAAGCCCGGCTGCCAGAAGGCCCCGCTGCTGGACTTCTCCGTGTTGAAAGAGAAAAGTTTTATCTGCTACGCGTTTTTTGGTCTCTTCGTCACCCTGGGGTTCTTCGCCCCGTCCTTGTACATCATTCCCTTGGGCCTCAGTCTGGGCCTGGACCGGGACCGCGCTGCTTTCTTATTATCAGCGATGGCAATCGCAGAAGTGTTCGGGAGGGTCGGGGCTGGGCTGGTCCTGAACAGAGAGCCCATCCGCAAGATCTACATCGAGCTCATCTGTGTCGTCTTACTGACCGTGTCCCTGTTTGCCTTCACTTTTGCCACTGACTTCTGGGGTCTCATGTCCTGTAGCGTATTTTCCGGGGTTATGGTTGGGACGGTGGCGGGGACCCACATCCCGCTGCTCGCTGAGGACGACGTCGTGGGAATCGAGAAGATGTCTTCAGCGGCTGGCGTCTACGTCTTCTTCCAGAGCATCGCGGGGCTGGCCGGACCACCCCTTGCAGGTCAGTTAAAGACACAAAGTAAAACCCTTGTCTGCTCTCCTTTTACAATATTTTACTCTTCCGTGATGGTCTGTCCCGGGAGACTGAAATCTAGTCCCCTGTGCTCTGCAGCAGGAGCCTGCTGTTCCTCCCTCCTGTATCTGATGGTTTGCACCTGCTAACCACGGACTCCCACTCCATCCCTCCCCCCGCCCCCTCCCCCTCGGCCACCACCGGTCTGCTCTCTCAACCACAAGTCTGTGAGCCTGTTTCTGTTTCGCAGATGAGTTCATCTGTGTCACAGTTTAGATTCCACCTGTAGGATACTGTCCTTTAATTAATCGTACCAGCTTCCTATTCGAGTCGAATGGAAAACTAAAACTGTTGATTTTTATACTTGCAGAGAATTATAGAGCTGTCGGGATAGAGGTTACCCGAGCTACCTCTCTTGACTTAAATATGAGGAAAGTGAAAGCCAGAGAATGTCAGCGTACAGCCCAATGGTAAATCAGTGACCAAGTCAGGATTAGAACCTGGGTCTGCAGCCCAAGCCGCCCGGGCTTTTTCTACCAGTTGGCCTTGAAAAATGCTCGCGGGGCGGGCGGGGGTTGGAAACGCTTGGATTTCCGACCTCATTACCCTTTGACTTTTGGGATAACAGAACTAAGGGTCTTCCGTAAGCCAGCTTCCCTTCTAGGGAGGGGTTTTAGGGAACTGAACCTAGAGCAGCACTCTGCAGAGAACTTCACTAATCACTACAGAATATTTCCCTGTAGGAAGGACATGGGTTTGTTTTCCATCTTAGCCCTGCAATAAGTCCTTGAGGTTATTGTGATTCGAAATCTTACCCCATGTGAAAAGATACCTGAAGTGAACTCGAGTGAAAATAAAAGAGCTCTTTCCTCTCAGAAGAGGACGTCAGCTTTCCAAAGGAGGGGGCCTCTCACCGTTCCCAAGCTTTAGATTGTCAGCTAGGACAGATCAGCCCACAAAGAACACCTGAGTGACAGAATTTTCTCAGGTGCTAAGTAGGTTGTACGTTTGTCTACGTCTTCTCTCCCGTCTAGAAAAGATTCCTACCTTCCACGTGCTTTTTTCTTAAAAACAAACAAAGAAACCCAGACAAAACAAGGCAGGCAAAGAGCCTGAGAAGTGGCCGAGCCTGGGGGAGCCGGGGGGGGGGTGGTTCTTCGTGGCTAATGTGCTGACACTCCCGCAGGGCTGCTGGTGGACCAGAGCAAGACCTACAGCAGAGCCTTCTACTCGTGTGCGGCTGGGATGCTTGTGGCCGCCGTGTGCCTCGCCCTCGTGAGACCCTGCAAAAGCGGGCTGTGCCACCGAGCCCGAGCCGGGGAGGGGAAGGCCGAGAGTCACCGTGGGAAAGCTTTACAAGACATCCCAGAAGACTTTCTTGAAATGGACCTGGGGAAGACGGAGCACAGAGCTCCTATGAAAACGGAGCCCGTGTGACACGCTTGTCATTCACACCAGCCTCCCTGGGGGCTGGAGAGGGTGGGGGACAGGGGACCCAGGGCAGCAGAGATGTGGGCCACCCACCAGCTTTCCAGACTACACTCTAAAGGGAATGTATGCGTGAACACCACTACCAACATCCTTCTTTTTTTTTCTTGTAAGTTTTCCTTTTCGCTTGTTTTTTAAGCCAAAACAAAAACCACCGAACACCCTTTCCGCACATCAACCTGGCTGTATTCAGTAGCAATACAAAGATGCACAGGACTCTCGGGTCCGCATTCCGCTTTTAAAAGCGTGACATGAACTGGCAAAGTGGTCTTACGAGCTCTCACATGTGATAAACTACTATCTTGGAAAAGGACATCTGGCTGAGGCCACTGAAATGAAATTGGCCATTCAAAAAAAAAAAAAAAAAAAAAACTTACATCATTTAAAACATTTCTCATTTTCAGAAATACGAACAAATTGTTTAAAACCCTTTGAAAAATACTGAGGTTTCCATTAACAAATTAGAGCCTCTGATTTTTCCACATAGTTCATGGAAATAAAGTACAGTTTGAAACCAAACATTTGGCTAGTAAACAGAAATTTTAAAAATATATGTAACTTGAACTTCATAAATGTGAAGATGACCACTTCTTTTTATGGCCAGTCACTACCAGAAGTATTTCAATACAGAATACACAGCACAGCATTCAAAAATGTGTTTCCTGTTGCTTTTAATTATTCAGAAATATGTGATTATAGTGTCTTTAATTTAAACCACTATTTATTATTAAGTTATTCTAGAATGAATAAAGTAATCAAAAGAAAGAAAATCTAAGACATAAGCAGAATTTTTACCCCCTTTCTGCAATCCTTCACATGCCTCAAAGAATACTTCTTAACTTGTAAAGTGACTCTCGTAAAAGGCCAAGTTGTAAGGATTCTTCCGTTTGATTAAAGACAACGTGCGTCATTTAAAGGGGGGACAACGATGAGTAGCAAATCGCCTTAGCTTTTTTAAATGATTTGTTTTATCACCTAAGAATACTTGAGGATCTTCTTTGATCAGAATTATATTTCATTGAATTGTTGAAGCATTTCTGGTTTTTTTTCTTAATCTCACTGTTGAAGCATTTCTGTATTTCACGTGGGATAGCAGAGACATTTATTTTACCATCATGAGTTATATTATATAAACCTTGATTGCTCTATGTTACCAGAGTTATCGGGTTAACCGGTCACTGCTTTTTTTTTTTGGAGTTACATTACATGTATAGTATTTCTCATGTGCACATTTTTCTGTAAAAGGGCAAGTATGAGGGTAACAGGTTGGCTACGTACTCATAATGTCCTGAATCTCACTCTACAGGTGATGGTCAGTACCGCTGCTCCATCTTTATTCATTTACTGTTAATTTATGACAACTCAGGGGGAAAAAAATATAACAAGCCTAGTTTGGTTACAGGTACACACAAGCTTGAATATTTCTCTGCACTGAAATGAAAGTGGCATAGTTCATCACCACCTGCTACGTTTTTGTATAGTGTTTGATCAGCCATAGAAATAGGACAATCTGTAAAACTTTGGGGAGGGGCTGGGGAGGAAATGACAACATGTCTGTCAAAAACAGACCCACCTAGAACAAGTTGGATGTAGCAAATCTCTGTCACTACCAGAGAAGGACTTGGAGCTTGTGGCACTTTTGCAGACTTCATGACTTCAGCACTTTACAGCATTTTTTACTATGAATGTTCAATACAATTTAATATTTATATCTGGTTTCAGAGCGATCTGCTTAAGACGTCCATTCTGTTAATTGCATGGAAAAAAATGTATGCCAATTTCAGTATGTCAGTAATCAAGGTTTTAAATGTTTGGCAGAAAATGAAAACAGGATTGCTGATTTGTTCTGTATTCTGTGACATTCTGGTACTTCTAGATTTGCAATAAATATATGGCTTTTTTATTTAAAGAGAGTGATCCGGTTTTTTATTGACTCCTTGGCGTTCATTGTTGGATCCAGCTAAAGTTATAAAAACTCAAGGAAGATTCATGTCAAATAACGTTTTTAAAAGCTTTTGTGCAAAATTTTTTAACTGCACTAGAGATGCATAAACGTTTCCAAGACATGCTAGTTGAACATCATTATTTCATAAATGAAAAATAAATGAACGGGGACTTCCCTGGTGGTCCAATGGTTAAGACTCCACACTCCCAATGCAGTGGGGCACGGGTTCGATCTCTGGTTGGGGAACTAAGATCCCACATGCCACACAGCATGGCAAAAAATTAAAAAATAAATAAATGAATGAAATGATATCCTGGTGGCCATAGAGAGATAGCTCAGCCTATCAAAAGTAATAAGTGAACATAGTTAAGACTAACCATACATGGTTACAGAACAGGTCCAGGAACTGCTCTAACATGTAAGTGAACAGCACGGACTTTCCATGCCAGGGCTCTGCAAAAACTTTTTCTGTAAAGGTCCAGACAGTAACTATTTAAGGCTTTGCGGGCCACACAGGCTTGGTCACAACTATTCAGCTCTGCCTCTGTAGGGCGCAAACAGCCATAGACAAAATGTAAATGAATGAGCATGGCTGTCTCAATAAAAGTTTATTTATGGATACTGAAATTTGAATTCCATAAAATTTTCACACTATGAAATATTGGTTTTTTTCAGCCACATAAAAATGTAAAAATCGTTAGTTTGCCGGCGGTCAAGAAAACTTGGCAGTGAACTGGATTTAAGCCTGTGGGCCTGCTCCACGCACCTGGGACACTGATCGGACAGGTACCACCAGTAGCAAAACTGTAAACTAGCTGTCCTGACTGATGGGAAAGGATCATCGTGGTCAAAGTGATCCTTAGATCACAGGTGCCAAAGATAGGAAAGATCAAACAGCTGCTAGCACATTATCATGTTTCACTGCCTGTGATTAAAGAGATTTGGCTTCCAGGTTACTGAAGAAATAATTTCACTACAAATGTAGACCACTTCCCTTCCCAAGATAAAATCATTCCAGTTGTAAAAATGAGGTAAGATAATGTGTTCCTTTAAGACAAATGCATTCTTAACAGATACAATGTTTCCAAGCTTTTTCACCAGGTTATCCATTTTCGACTCCAATAATGTGTAGGGTAGCTTTTGTACATTTATTTGCCTTTCCTTTAGCTCAATACCTGGTGATAAAATATAGATTCTAACTCAGAGTTCCATGGCCGAGTCATCCATTCAAGTCACTTGAGGTATTTATTACATTTAGATTTCTGTACTTCTCAAATATTATAAATCAGAAATGATCATGAATCCTTTCTTTTTTTCTCTTCTTGGCCGCAACGCACCGCGCAGCTTGTGGGATCCAGTTCCCCGACCAGGAATGAGCCCAGCCTACCGCAGTGATAGCACCGCATCCTAACCACTAGGCCACCAAAGAAGTCCCATGAATCCTTATTTTTAAAAGCTCCCAGATATGGGGTTCACTAATACGCCTAGGGTTTAGAAGCCACTGCCCTTGAAATTTTAAATGGTTATGAGCATTAATTAAAACGACCAATTTAAAGACAATTCAGACACGGTACACGCTAAAAGATCACTCCTATAAGTATACATCGCACTGCAAAAAGAGAAGCTGTCCTGGGTTTCAGGTTTATGGTTAACACACGGGAGGCCTACAGGCTCCAACAGGTGGGCCAGACTCTGTTGCATAAGTAAGGAAACTAGCTCCCCCTGGTGTTCACTGTCTGTCATGACTGCCTGAGGGTGCTGAACAAGAAAAGTGCCAAGGTCAGGAACTTGCAAAATTTCGTTTTTCACGTACGAAAAAGTCTCATGGCCAAATCACAATGACCACAGTGACTATGGATCTCCTAGCGGGGAAATGGGACAGCAAAACTGATACCCCAGAACACTTTATCTATAAAGGCTTTTAAAATATAGCTCACCCAAGGTTATGGGAAAAAAATAACAAATCATGGCCATGAATTTATATTATTTATCTACCTTTCCGGCAACTCAGCAAGAGAACAAGCACGCTAACCATCCTAGCAACTTACTCCCCTAGAATTCGACCCAAACTTTACCTCCTCTACGCTGGGGACTCTCTTGCTAAGTCCCGACTTCACTGCGGATCTCCCGACTGCGTGAGAGCGGTAGTGCCACCTTAACCTGTCCTCAGCAGAAGCCTTGATCCTCCTCCCCACATCCTACTGGCTCTGCTTTCTAAATATATCCAGAACCTGACTGCCTCTGCCAACTCCGCCAGCAGCCCACATCCAAGGCACTGTCATCGTCGCTTGATCACTGCAACTGTCTTCCAGCAGGTTTGCCCACTTCCGCTCTCGCCACACGTGCACCCCAGCCCACCCTGGCCTTCGTTTTCCAGACAGAAGCCTTGCAACAATCCTTTTAAAGCATGAGTCGTACACGACCACATGCCCAAGGCTGCTACTTTCTGCCTGGCTCTTACTGCATCGGCTTTATTATTGTTCCTTGAAATCGCACGCCTCAGGCCTCGGCATCTGTGGTCCCTTTGCCTGGTCCTGCTCCCCTGAGCTGTCCACATGACACGAGCCTTCAATCTGGTCCCCCCGCAAAAGTCACTCCCTTGAGGAGGCATGCCTGAATACCCTACCCAAAACAGCACTGGTTTCTACCCCTTCACTCTGATGTTATAAAAGTATTGTTGACTCCCCTATGATCTTTAAGGCAGAGCAGTTTTTGGTTCACCGCTGTATCCCCAAGGCTTTGAGCAGGGCCTGGCACATTGTAGGTGATGCTCCCAAAACACTGCTAAATGGATGAGCTAATGAGTGCCTCATTTTGTCACTGACTTTTTCAAGAGCAAACCAAAAAAATGGTGCCTATTTACGATTACACTCAAGAGTCTGGCACTTCTATGAATCAGCTGGACGGCCTGAAAGCACTGTGCTCAAAACCTGCTGGTCCCAGGCTCGCCCCGCATTCTGTACCCCTCCCTCCCCCCGGCCTGAGTGAGCCAGGGCCCCCTAATCAGCGGCTCCTTTAACCCCGTCTGGTCTGAGCAAAGAACAGACGCCCTCGGGTGACCTACACGCAGAGGCGGGGACAAATCCAAAGCTGAGCCCCAGGAGGTGTGCAAAGAAGAGAAAGGGAAATCTCTCCCAGCAGCCTCAGGAGCAGCGGATTAAAGCTCCACAATCAACTTGATGTACACTGAATCTGTGAAACACCTGAATAGACAACAAATCATCCCAAATTGAGGAGGTGGACTCTGGGAGCAACTGTAGACCTGGGGTTTGCTTTCTGCATCTGATTTGTTTCTGGTTTTATGTTTATCTTAATTTAGTATTTAGAGTTTATTGTCATTGGTAGATTTATTGATTTGGTTACACTCTTGCTTTTTTAAAATATTTATATATTTTTTTCCTTTTTCTCTTTTTGTGAGTGTGTATATGTATGCTTCTTTGTGTGATTTTGTCTGTATAGCTTTGCTTTTACCATTTGTCCTAGGGTTCTGTCTGTCCGTTTTTAGTTTTGTTTTTTTAGTATAGTTTTTAGTGCTTCTTATCATTGGTGGATTTGTTTTTTGGTTTGGTTGCTCTCTTCTTTCTTTCGTTCTTTCATTACTTTTTAATTTTTTAATTTTTAATAATTTTTAAATTTTTTAATTTTAATAACTTTATTTTATTTATTTATTTTTTCTTTCTTTCTCCCCTTTCTTCTGAGCCGAGTGGCTGACAGGGTCTTGGTGCTCTGGCCGGGTGTCAGGCCTGAGCTTCTGAGGTGGGAGAGCCGAGTTCAGGACACTGGTCCACTGGAGACCTCCCAGCGCCATGTAATATCAAACAGCAAAAGCTCTCCCAGAGATCTCCATCTCAACGCTAAGACCCAGCTCCACTCAACAACCAGCAAGCTGCAGGGCTGGACGCCCCATGCCAAACAACTAGCAAGACAGGAACACAACCCCACCCATTAGCAGAGAGGCTGCTTAAAATCATAATAAGGTCACAGACACCCCAAAACACACCACCAGATGCGGTCCTGCCCACCAGAAAGACAAGATCCAGCCTCATCCACCAGAACACAGGCACCAGTCCCCTCCACCAGGAAGCCTACACAACCCACTAAACCAACCTTACCCACTGAGGGCAGACACCAAAAACAACGGTAACTATGACGAACCTGCAGCCTGCGAAAAGGAGACCCTGAACACAGTAAGTTAAGCAAAATGAGAAGACAGAGAAACACACAGCAGATGAAGAAGCAAGGTAAAAACCAACCAGACGAAGAGGAAATAGGCAGTCTACCTGAAAAAAAATTCAGAGTAATGATAGTAAAGATGATCCAAAATCTTGGAAATAGAATAAATACAAGAAATGTTTAACAAGGACCTAGAAGAACTAAGGAGCAAGCAAATAATGATGAACAACACAATAAATGTAATTAAAAATTCTCTAGAAGAAATCAATAGCAGAATAACTGAGGCAGAAGAACAGATAAGTGACCTGGAAGATAAAATAGTGGAAATAACTACCGCAGAGCAGAATAAAGAAAAAAGAATGAAAAGAATTGAGGACAATCTCAGAGACCTCTGGGACAACATTAAACGCACCAACATTCGAATTATAGGGGTCCCAGAAGAAGAGAAAAAGAAAGGGACTGAGAAGATATTTGAAGATATTATAGTTGAAAACTTCCCTAATATGGGAAAGGGAATAGTCAATCAAGTCCAGGAAGCACAGAGAGTCCCATGCAGGATAAATCCAAGGAGAAACACACCAAGACACATATTAATCAAACTGTCAAAAATTAAATACAAGAAAAAATATTAAAAGCAGCAAGAGAAAAACAACAAATAACATACAAGGGAATCCCCATAAGGTCAACAGCTGATCTTTCAGCAGAAACTCTGCAGGCCAGAAGGGAGTGGCAGGACATATTTAAAGTGATCAAAGGGAAAAACCTACAACCGGGATTACTCTACCCAGCACAGATCTTCAGATTCCACAGAGAAATTAAAACCTTTACAGACAAGCAAAAGCTAAGAAGAGAATTAAGGACCACCAAACCAGCTTTACAACAAATGCTAAAGGAACTTCTCTAGGCAGGAAACACAAGAGAAGGAAAAGACTTACAATAACAAACCCAAAATGATTAAGAAAATGGTAAGAGGAACATACATATCAATAATTACCTTAAATGTAAATGGATTAAATGCTCCTGCCAAAAGACACAGACTGGCTGAGTGTATACAAAAACAAGACCCAGAGATTGGTTCAAGATCGGGGAGTAGAAGGATATGCTCTCCCTCTTTGGAGAACACCGGAATCACAACTAATTGCTGAACAATCATCAACAGGAAGACACTGGAACTCACCAAAAAAGATACCTCACATGCAAAGACAAAGGAGAAGCCACAATGAGACGATAGGAGGGGTGCTATCACAATATAACCAAATCCCATAACTGCTGGGTGGGTGACTCACAAACTGGAAAACACTTATACCACAGAAATCCACCCACTGGAGTGAAGGTTCTGAGCCACACATCAGGCTTCCCAACCTGGGGGTCTGGCAATGGGAGGAGGAATTCCTACAGAATCAGACTTTGAAGGCTAGTGGTATTTGATTGCAGGACTTTGGCAGGACTGGGGGAAACAGAGACTCCACTCTTGGAGGGTACACACAAAGTAGTGTGTGCATCGGGACCCAGGGGAGGGAGCAGTGACCTCATAGGAGACTGAACCAGAACCACCTGCTAGTGTTGGAGGGTCTCCTGTAGATGCGGGGGGTGGCTGTGTCTCACCATGAGGACAAGGACACTGGCAGCAGAAGTTCTGGGAAGTACTCCTTGCCATGAGCCCTCCCAGAGTCCTCCATTAGCCCCACCAAAGAGCCTGAGTAGGCTCCAGTGTTGGGTCGCCTCAGGCCAAACAACCAACAGGGAGAGAACCCAGCCCCACCCATCAGCAGACAAGTGGATTAAAGTTTTACTGAGCTCTGCCCACCAGAGCAACAGCCAGCTCTACCCACCACCAGTCCCTCCCATCAAGCCTCTTAGATAGCCTCATCCACCAGAGCATAGACAGCAGAAGCAAGAAGAACTACAATCCTGCAGCCTGTGGAACAAAAACCACATTCACAGAAAGATAGACAAAACGAAAAGGCAGAGGGCTATGTACCAGATGAAGGAACAAGACAAAACCCCAGAAAAACAACTAAATGAAGTGGAGAAAGGCAACCTTCCAGAAAAAGAATTCAGAATAATGATAGTGAAGATGATCCAGGACCTCAGAAAAAGGATGGCGGCCAAGGTTGAGAAAATGCAAGAAATGTTTAACAAAGATCTAGAAGAATTACAGAACAAACAAACAGAGATGAACAATACAATAATTGAAATGAAAAATACACTAGAAGGAATCAATAGCAGAATAACTGAGGCAGAAGAACAGATAAGTGACCTGAAAGACAGAATGGTGGAATCCACTGCTGCGTAATAGCATAAAGAAAAAAGAATGAAAAAAAATGAAGACAGCCTAAGAGACCTCTGGGACAACATTAAACGCAACAACACTCACATTTCAGGGGTCCCAGAAGGAGAAGAGAGACAGAAAGGACCCAAGAAAATATGTGAAGAGATTATAGTTGAAAACTTCCCTAAAATGGGATAGGAAATAGCCACCCAAGTCCAGGAAGTGCAGGATGTCCCATACAGGATAAACCCAAGGAGAAACACGCCAAGACACATAGTAATCAAATTGACAAAAATTAAAGACAAAGAAAAATTATTGAAAGCAGCAAGGGAAAAACAACAAATAACATAAAAGGGAACTCCCATAAGGTTAACAGCTGATTTCTCAGCAGAAACTCTACAAGCCAGAAGGGAGTGGCATGATATACTTAAAGTGATGAAAGGGAAGAACCTACAACCAAGATTACTCTACCCGGCAAGGATCTCATTCAGATTCGATGGAGAAATCAAAAGCTTTACAGACAAGCAAAAGCCAAGAAAATTCAGCACCACCAAGCCAGCTCGACAAGAAATGCTAGAGGAACTTCTCTAAGTGGGAAACACAAGAGAAGAAAAGGACCTACAGAAACAAACCCAAGGGCTTCCTTGGTGGTGCAATGGTTGAGAACCTGCCTGCTAATGCAGGGGACATGGGTTCGAGCCCTGGTCTGGGAGGATCCCACATGCCACGGAGCAACTAGGCCCGTGAGCCACAACTACTGAGCCTGTGCACCTGGAGCCTGTGCTCCGCAATAAGAGAGGCCCACGCACCGCGATGAAGAGTGGCCCCCGCTTGCCACAACTAGAGAAAGCCCTCGCACAGAAACGAAGACCCAACACAGCAAAAATTAATTAATTAATTAATAAAAACTCCTACCCCCAACATCTTCTAAAAAAAAGGCTTTAAAAAAATTTTTTTAATTAAAAAAAAACCAAACAAACCCAAAACAATTAAGAAAATGGTAATAGGAACATACATATCAATAATTACCTTAAACGTGAATGGATTAAATGCTCCAACCAAAAGACACAGGCTTGCTGAATGGATACAAAAACAAGACCCATATATATGCTGTCTACAAGAGACCCACTTCAGACCTAGGGACACATACAGACTGAAAGTGAGGGGATAGAAAAAGATATTCCATGCAAATGGAAATCAAAAGAAAGCTGAAGTAGCAATACTCATATCAGATAAAATAGATTTTAAAATAAAGAATGTTATTACAAGAGACAAGGAAGGACACTACATAATGATCAAGGGATCAACCCAAGAAAAAGATATAACAATTATAAATATATATGCATCCAACATAGGAGCACCTCAATACATAAGGTAACTGCTAACAGCTCTAAAAGAGAAAATCGACAGTAACACAATAATAATGGGGGGCTTTAACACGTCACTTACACCAATGGACAGACAATCCAAACAGAAAATTAATAAGGAAACACAAGCTTTAAATGGCACAACAGACCAGATAGATTTAATTGATATTTATAGGACATTCCATCCAAAAACAGCAGATTACACTTTCTTCTCAAGTGTGCACAGAACATTCTCCAGGATAGATCACATTTTGGGGGTCACAAATCAAGCCTCAGTAAATTTAAGAAAATTGAAATCATATCAAGCATCTTTTCTGACCACAACCCTATGAGATTAGAAATGAATTACAGGGGAAAAAACATAAAAAAACACAAACACATGGAGGCTAAACAATACATTACTAAATAACTAAGAGATCACTAAAGAAATCAAAGAGGAAATCAAACAATACCTAGACACAAATGACAATGAAAACACAACGATCCAAAACCTATGGGATGCAGCAAAAGCAGTTCTAAGAGGGAAGTTTATAGCTATACAAGCTTACCTCAAGAAACAAGAAAAATCTCAAATAAACAATCTAACCTTACACCTAAAGGAACTAGAGAAAGAAGAACAAACAAAACCCAAAGTTAGCAGAAGGAAAGAAATCATAAAGATCAGAGCAGAAATAAATGAAATAAGAACAAAGAAAACAATAGCAAAGATCAATAAAACTAAAAGCTGGTTCTTTGAGAAAATAAACAAAATTGATAAACCATTAGCTAGACTCATCAAGAAAAAGAGGGAGAGGACTCATATCAATAAAATTAGAAATGAAAAAGGAGAAGTTACAACAGATACTACAGAAATACAAAGCATCCTAAGAGACTACTGAAAGCAACTCTATGCCAATAAAATGGACAATCTGCAAGAAATGGACAAGCTCTGAGAAAGGTATAACCTTCCAAGACTGAACCAGGAAGAAACAGAAAATATGAACAGACCAATTACAAGTAATGAAATTGAAACTGTGATTAAATATCTTTCAACAAACGAAAGTCCAGAACCCGATGGCTTCACAGGTGAAGCCATCAAACATCTGGAGAAGAGCTAACACCCATCCTTCTCAAACTCTTCCAAAAAACTGCAGAGGAAGGAAAACTCCCAAACTCATTTTATGAGGCCACCATCACCCTGATACCAAAACCAGACAAAGATACTACAAAAAAGGAAATTACAGACCAATATCACTGGTGAACATAGATGCAAAAATCCTCAACAAAACACTAGCAAACAGAATCCAACAACACATTAAAAGGATCATACACCATGATCAAGGGGAATTTATCCCAGAGACGCAAGGATTCTTCAATATATGCAAATCAATCAATGTAATACACCATATTAACAAATTGAAGAATAAAACCATATGATCATCTCAAACAGATGCAGAAAAAGCTTCTGACAAAACACCCATTTATGATAAACACTCTCCAGAAAGTGGGCATAGAGGGAACCTACTTCAACATAATAAAGGCCATATACGACAAATATATGACAGTGACAGTAAAACTGTCACTGTTCGCAGATGACATGATACTATACATAGAGAATCCTAAAGATGCCACCAGAAAACTACTAGAGCTAATCAATGAATTTGGTAAAGTTGCAGGATACAAAATTAATGCACAGAAATCTCTTGCATTCCTATACACTAATGATGAAAAATCTGAAAGAAAAATTAAGGAAACACTCCCATTTACCACTGCAACAAAAAGAATAAAATGCCTAGGAATAAACCTACCTAGGGAGACAAAACACCTGTATGCAAAAAACTATAAGACACTGATGAAAGAAATTAAAGATGATACAAACAGATGGAGAGATATACCGTGTTCTTGGATTGGAAGAATCAATACTGTGAAAATGACTATACTACCCAAAGCAATCTACAGATTCAATGCAATCCCTATCAAACTACCACTGGCATTTTTCACAGAACTAGAACAAAAAATGTCACAATTTGTATGGACACACAAAAGACCCCGAATAACCAAAGCAGTCTTGAGGGGAAAAAACGGAGCTGGAGGAATCAGACTCCCTGACTTCAGACTATACTACAGAGCTACAGTAATCAAGACAATATGGTACTGACACAATAACAGAAACATAGATCAATGGAACAAGATAGAAAGCCCAGAGATAAACCCACACACCTATGGTCAACTAATCTATGACAAAGGAGGCAAGGATATACAGTGGAGAAAAGACAGTCTCTTCAATAAGTGGTGCTGGGTAAACTAGACAGCTACATGTAAAAGAATGAAATTAGAACATTCCCTAACACCATACACAAAAATAAACTCAAAATGGATTAGAGACCCAAATGTAAGACTGGAAACTATAAAACTCTTAGAGGAAAACACAGGAAGAACACTCTTTGACATAAATGACAGCAAGATCTTTTTTGATCCACCTCCTAGAGTAATAGAAATAAAAACAAAAATAAACAAATGGGATCTAATGAAACTTAAAAGCTTTTGCACATCAAAGGAAACCATACACAAGACGAAAAGACAACCCTCAGAATGGGAGAAAATATTTGCAAATGAATCATTGGACAAGGGATTAATCTCCAAAATATATAAACAGCTCATGCAGCTCAATATTTAAAAAACAAACAACCCAATCCAATAATGGGCAGAAGACCTAAATAGACATTTCTCCAAAGAAGATATACAGATGGCCAAGAGGCACAGAAGAGCTGCTCAACATCACTAATTATTAGAGAAATGCAAATCAAAACTACAATGAGGTATCACCTCACACCAGTTAGAATGGGCATCATCAGAGAATCTACAAACAACAAATGCTGGAAAGGGTGTGGAGAAAAGGGAACCCTCTTGCACTGCTGGTGGGAATGTAAATTGATACAGCCACTATGGAGAACAGTATGGAGGTTCCTTAAAGAACTAAAAATAGAATTACCCTATGACCCAGCAATCCCACTACTGGGCATACACCCTTAGAAAACCATAATTCAAAAAGACACATGCACCCCAATGTTCACTGCAGCACTATTTACAATAGCCAGGTCATGGAAACAACCTAAATGTCCATCGACAGATGAATGGATAAAGAAGATGTGGCAATGGAATGTTACTCAGCCATAAAAAGAAACAAAATTGAGTTATTTGTAGTGAGGTGGATGGACCTAGAGTCTGTCATACAGAGTGAAGTAAGTCAGAAAGAGAAAAACAAATACCATATGCTAACACATATATATGGAATCTAAAAAAAAACAAAAAGGTTATGAAGAACCTAGGGGCAGGACAAGAATAATGATGCAGATGTAGAGAATGGACTTGAGGACACAGGGAGGGGGAAGGGTAAGCTGGGACGAAGTGAGAGAGTAACATTGACATATATACACTACCAAATGTAAAATAGATAGCTAGTGGGAAGCAGCCACATAGCACAGGGAGATCAGCTCAGTGCTTTGTGACCACCTAGAGGGGTGGGAGGGAGACGCAAGAGGGAAGAGATATGGGGATATATGTATACGTATAGCTGATTCACTATGTTATATAGTAGACACTAAGACACACCATTGTAAAGCAATTATACTCCAATAAAAATGTTAAAAAAAAAAAAAAAAAAAAAAAAAAGCCCTGCTGGTCCAGGGACTTCCCTGGTGGAGCAGTGGTTAAGGATCCGCCTGCCAATGCAGGGGACGCGGGTTTGAGCCCTGGTCTGGGAAGATCCCACATGCTGCGGAGCAACTAAGCCCGTGCGCCACAACTACTGAGCCTGCACTCTAGAGCCTGTGCGCCACAACTACTGAGCCCACGTGCCACAACTACTGAAGCCTGCGCACCTAGAGCCCGTGCTCCATAACAAGAGAAGCCACCGCAATGAGAAGCCGGCGCACCACAACAAAGAGTAGCCCCCTCTCACCACAAGTGGAGAAACGAAGACCCAGCACAGCCAAAAATAAATTTAAATAAATAAATTTGTTAAAAAAAAAGCCCTGCTGGTCCAACATCTGAGATGGGTCTCAAAGAGCAGTAAGGTCCTATATGGGCAGGTCAGCTCTGAGGAAGAAAGCATAAATCCATCGGAGACTAAACGAACAGTGGGAAGAAATCACCACTAGGGTAGGTATGTCATCTTCCGTATCTGCTGGGTCCACATCTGAGGAGCCACCCAACGGAGGATTGAAAACATTTGGGGAAAAATAACTTCCAGAAAGTTCCAAAAAGCAAATCTGGAATTTCCCACATGCCTGGCAACTATTTAAATAGCGTTTACATTGTATTTACAACTTTTTATATTGTATCAGGTATTATAGTGATCTCGGGATGATTTAAGGTATACTGAAGGATGTGCATAGGTAATGTACAAATACTACACCATTTTATATCAGGGACTTGAGCATCCACAGATTTTGGTATTGGGGGCAGGGAGCAAGTCCTGGAACCAATCCTCCTGCAGATACAGGGAGACTGAACGTGAACAGAATGCTGTAATTTGAACATACTGCTGGTGTGGAATTTGTTTTAACTTAACCTATTTTCCAGTAGACTTTTTTTTCATGATGCCTCCCCACTCACCCGCACCAGACCGCACACAGCTTGTGGGATCTTAGTTCCCTGACCCCAGGAAAAAGCATGGAGTCCTAACCACTGGACCGCCAGGGAATTCCCTCACAATGCTTTTTTTTTTTTTTTCCCAGTGGCTCAACTGGTAGCAAGTGCTTTTCTATATATTGAGTCTCTCTTTTTTTTTTTTTTTTTTTTTTTTTGGTGCTAAAGCAAAGCACTGTGATTTCTCTGACTTTGAGCAACCCCAGATGGCCCAACTTGAATAGAAAAGAGGTTGAAAGAAAGTTTAATCTTGTAAGCTCTTCTATAAACAATGTGAAAAAAACCTGGTTAGGTGTCCGGCTTGTGGTATTTTACTTCTTATGAGGTCACACAGCACAGCGACAACAAAGCAGAACCTGCAACCGGGGAGATCGGGTCCCGTTTTGGCCGTCGGTGTAACTAACCACACAAGAGTTCACTTCCCTGATGCGGGCTCGCCTGCACATGAACACTTCCCGACTCTGTGCTTTCCCCGAAGTGGAAAGGACGCACCAGGCCCTTGGCAACGGGAGGAGAGAGTAAAAAACCATCCGCCACGGGGAGTAACTGCAAGACCCCAAGGCAAATCTACAGGGAATCCACAGGCCCTTACCGTGTTCCCCACCTTTCAGCCTGAATGTGAACGCTCTCTGTACACACGGCCCGAAGACCCCGTGACCCTTTCCTTTCAGAAGCCTCACTCCCTTGTGACTTCGGCTTCACAGGGACATCTTTGCATGCACACCAGAAATCGGTCCTAATTGATTAGGACCGCCCTGTCCAATACGGCAGCCAGGACCCGTGGGACCTGCTGACCACTTGAAATGTGGCCAATGGGAACTGAGAGGCGCTGCCCCAGTAAAATACACGCGGAATTTGAAGAGTTAGTAGGTGAAAAGAATGTGAAGTGAGATAAGTCAGAGAAAGACTAATGCTGTACGACATCACATACACCTGGGCTTTACAAGAGCAGAACTGACGCAAATAGGCAAGAGAATGGTGGTTATCAGGGGCTGGGGGAGGGCGAACAGGAGCGAAGCGGTTTAAGGATCCAAATTCTCAACTAGTAGATAGATAAATCCTGGAGATTAGTGCACAGCGCAGGGATGACACACACAACAATACCGGATTATAAACATCAAACCTGACAGGAGACTGAGTCTTAGTTATTCCCAAACACACACACACACGCAAGGAATGTAAAATATGTAAGTCTTATACCCATCACCCGTTGGTAATATTCTGGACATACTGGAGTACGCAGACTACACGATTACATTACTTTCGCCCGCTTCTCTCTGCACGCGCTCACGGGTCTCCTAGAAGCATGCCCTGCCACAGTGGCTCGTGTTACAGCGGCCGGAGCCGCTCTGATCACCCACCGGAAACGAGGCAAGGAATGAGGTTAAGGCTCCACAGGCCTCGGCACCGCTGGGTCCGCGCGGATGCACTCACGGCTCTGTGCCCGCTCCCCTCGCCCGCCGGCCTCCAGCCCCGCCTGCGGCCCACGTGGCTGCGCTGCACTCGGTCGTCCGGTCCCGCGGAAGGGAGGCCCGCTGCGCCCCGCGGTCCGGTCGGTCCGGACAGGGGAGCCCCGGGCGGAAGCTGCCGGGCGCTTCCTGCAGGGGAGAGAGGGAGGAGGAGGGAGAGGAGGAGGAGGGGGGTCGAGGGACCGGGACGGGTGCGCGCTCGTTCGCAGCGCGGGCTTCTCTGCTGCGGGGCCGGGGCCGCGCTCGGCCTCCCGCTTTAGTCTCTGCGGCCTGAACTGAAAACATAACCCTTCCCTTGACCCGAGAGACACCGCTGAGTCCCTGGGCGCCACCGTGAACGCTCCAGATTCACTGTTTTCTAGAATGGTGTTCACCGTGGAAAATTACTCTCTTTACTCCCAAATACCTTGCTCCTTCCTTCAGCATTTGCAGAGCAAAAGCCGCATAGGTTTCTGTTTGTCACTAAGTGAAAATCATTCTTAAAAACTACAAAGATTTACTTACAGGGTATAAACTTAGTTGCAGGAAACAAATTATCTTTAACTTAACCCTATGAAATGTACCAGAAGTAAATGCAATAATTGGTCATACACACTCCAGTGATGATTTCTGAATAAGTGCCCATGACCTAGAACTTCCGCTCGCCCACCTTGTGACAAGACTGAATGATTTGTTTCAATAGACCCTTTTCCTGTCTCACGGTGCAAAGGCGGTGCAAAGAGGCTTCTATCTTGACCAAACAACTGTAACCCCCACTGACACACACAGCCAAATCTGAGTTGTTTTAGGCCTGTAACTAACGCTGACCTACAGTACTAAAACTGTGCTTACCCTGTAGGAAAAAGGAAGAAAAATAAACGGAATGGAGAAGAGTTAAAAGCACGTGACTCCGGGAAGATACACAACCCGTAAAACGATCCGTAAAAGTCCACGCTGCACTGGGTTCTCTCTGCAGTATTAGAATGACCAAGTGTCTTGCCCTCCAGTTAGTTTTAACGGCGAACCACCATTTTCTAAATGACTCACGGAGGTTTAATCGAGTAGGAGAGTGAATGGAAGAGAAACCATTGATTCGGTTCTAAAATGTGCTTTAAATCATACTGCAATAAATAATAACTGTGAAAGGATTTAGGCATCGAAGTTAAAAAATTACCTTTAGTTTCACCCTCAAGATCAAAGGAGAAGTGGGAATCTGCTCGGCATGCAGTCATGTGATTTGCTCTAATTTCTAGACTTCCGGGAGACGCGGATCCAGCTGAGGCAGGCTCTCAGGTCTGAGGTCTTCGCCCTGTTCCCCGCGCTGGGAATCCAGCCCATGTTCCCGGCTGGAGAGGCCGTCGTGGGCATTGCTGGCACACCCACGGGGAACCCCACCCGAACCCCACCCGACGCTCTCACGCAAAGAAACAATGCCACAGAAAGAGTGCGACACTCACAACCGTAATAAGGACCAGTATGTAAGAAGGAAGAACAGACCTGACTCCATACTGGATCTGTGTCTTTCACTTTAACCTTCCTGTTCTACCGCTTTTGCTACAATTTAAGACTGTTGCCTAGAGCCTGAAATATACAGAAGAGCCCATCTCAAGGCTCTGACCTTTAAGGGTGTAACACTTTTCCATTCATATACAGAGGAAAAGCTGCAGAACAGAATAACATTTATCTTGTTGGAGGTTTACAGGAACATGGTGACCTGACCTAGAGGGACAGCTGCACGAACAAAGGATTCTGACACCAAGAAGTCTGCAACAACCAACCACGCCCCCGCCCCTTTTACTATAAAAGCAGCCTGAATTCTAACTCCTTTGGGACTCTAGTCCACCATCTTCTCGGTCTGTTGGCTTTCTGAATAAGGTCACTTATTCCTTGCCCCCAAAACTCGCCTCCTGACTTACTGGCCTGCTGTGCTGGCCAGCGGTACAAGCTTGGACTCGGTAACAACTACAACAAATTGTCTGCAAGACCCCTCACAAAGGGCTCTCTCTGTGAAAGCTGAGAACTGCAATGTCTCCACAAGCATGGCGTAGTGCAAGTACCACTGGCATTTTCACTGGAAAATATTCATGAGAGGAGGTCCTATTTTAAGCTGCTAAAAACTGAAGTGAGCTGTTGCTTCTTTCAGGGAAGGGCTAACAATCAGCAAAGGAAAAAAAGAGGTAAGGCGGCTTTCAAGGGTGGAAAAGTTTGCAGAAAAGCAGAAGGGTGTGAATGGAGAAAGTGCCGTGGCCCGGTCAGCAGACGGGGAGCACCTCTTTCTAAAAACGGAGCCAGAAATCATCCTCTGGAAATTATGTTCCTTGGAAATCCTTTCTCAGGACGGGGAGAGCTGTTTTTACTGGATTTGTTATTTAACTAGTTACTGCTGGCCCTAGCTCTCTCAGGAGACATAAACAAACGTATCCCAAGAATGGAAATGTGCTTGCTGCCACAGACCAGGCTACCAAGACAGAAAAGAAAGAGTTTCGAATTTTTATCATTGTAAATGAGCCTCAGTTCGAAGCTCCAAGTTCCGGTGCTTTAAAAAAAATTCCACTGTTAGTTTGACACAGCACAGAATCAGTGTTAACAGTTTATTGCAATGCATTACAGTACTCGACCCAAATGAAAGCATAACGTGCAAGTGTTTAATTACTCCTATTTGAAGGTTCTTATTTCTGGAGAACAGCAAGGCATTTTGTTATCCACTCTTTCCATTCTTTAAAGGCTTCCACAGGTTTGGGCAAACTCAGAGGATCCTCACGACTGGGTTTTGGAGTAACTGTACGTGTGTCAGTGGACTCAGCATCAACCCACCTCACCAGCGCCTTGAAAAACAGATTCATCTTGTAACAAATCCCAGCAAAATAGACTTAGGCAAGAGAAAAACATTAGCTTCCAAATCAAGTTATCTACATGGGTGACTTATGCTACCCCATGGAGATGTTCCATTTGATAAAGATGGTCATGAATGTGAGACCATGTGTGTCAAAGGGCGTGCACCAGAAACATGCCAGCTGTGAGCACACAGGACAGTCAGGAGGAGGCACACGAGAGACGGTTAGAATTACACTTAGTCCTCACAGTTTTTTGAAGGTGGGAGGATAATTATTTTCTTTTCTCAACTTGCTAAGTGTTCCACAAGGCATTATACCGTGGTTGTAATTTGACGGGGATACGTATACACCTGTTAAGTGTACACATAGGCATGGCAGATACACATATGTGAAGACACACGTGTAGACATGGACTGCAGTCGCTGTTTATGGACACACAGACATTCACTTGCACGTCGAGATTAGATACTTTCCCTCCTTCTTAAAATCATGCCTTCCTCCTAATATCATATACCCTTGTCCCATATGTGGAAAGATAAATCACTTCCACATATTCATAGTTTTGGGGGTTTTTTAATGTAAATTATTTATTTATTTATTTTTGGCTGTGTTGGGTCTTCATTGCTCTGCGAAGGCTTTCTCTAGTTGCTGCAAGCGGGCGCTACTCTTCATTGTGGTGCATGGGCTTCTCATTGCGGTGGCTTCCCTTGTTGCGGAGCACGGGCTCTAGGCACGCGGGCTTCAGTAGTTGTGGCTCGTGGGCTCAGTAGTTGTGGCTCGTGGGCTCTACAGCACAGGCTCAGTAGTTGTGGCACACGGGCTTAGTTGCTCCGCGGCATGTGGGATCTTCCCGGGCCAGGGCTGGAACCCGTGTCCCCTGCACTGGCAGGCGGATTCTTAACCACTGCACTAACCAGGGAAGTCCCTTCATAATTTTTGTTTTGTTTTTTGTTTTTTTCTTTTTGTGGTACGCGGGCCTCTCACTGTTGTGGCCTCTCCCGTTGCGGAGCACAGGCTCCGGACGCGCAGGCTCAGCGGCCATGGCTCACGGGCCCAGCCGCTCCGCGGCATGTGGGATCCTCCCAGACCGGGGCACGAACCCGTGTCCCCTGCATCGGCAGGCGGACTCTCAACCACTGCGCCACCAGGGAAGCCCCCCTTCATAGTTTTAAAACATGAACTTTGCCTCGCTTATCAATATTTATTCTGCTCTGCAAAGTCACTCATGCTCTCTGGCCCTAAATGAACAGGAGACACAGAAACCTCTTCCACCGTTTCTCATTGAATTCTAAGGCTAAGGCAAGTTGAAGTTTTTAAGAAAGATATTTCTTTGCATTTTTTTTAAACCACAGCTTCCTGTTACCTTTGCACTCCTTTCCTCTGATAAATCCCCTCCAGAGAAGAGGGCCTCATAGAAAATGGTAGTTTGCTACTTAAACAACCACTTCCCCCTTTATGGCTTCCCCCACTTACTTTGTATCTGTCTTTAAGGTGGAAGCCGGTAGCACTCTGCAACTTGCGTAAACAGATGGGGCAAAGGTCGAGGGGACGCTGATCAGCTTCTTCCAAGTGGTTGGAGCCTTGCATCAGGCATGCGAGCCACTGGCAGTGCCGAAGTCCGAAGATATGTCCAATCTCATGGGTTAAAGTCTGCAAGACATTCACGTGGAGGCTTACAGCGCCACGCTCGCCATCAACAAGGTACACCCCCTTCTTTTGCCTGCTCTTCCAAGAAACCAATTCACAGGAATGAGCTCCCTTACCATCACCACCAAAACCACAATCTGCCCAGACACTTAGTCCCTCATTTCCCTGAATGTCTTACCGCCTTCCTCTCTGGGCTTCATTACTTCCCCGCCCAGGGTTTCTCCACCTTGACACCACTCACATGTTGGACAGGATCATTCCTTGACGGGGTTGGGGCGGGGTGTCTTGTGCACTGTAGGGTGTTGAGCAGCAGCCCTGGCCTCTACCCGCTAGATGCCAGTAGCATCCCCTCCCCCGCTGTGACAACCAGAAATGTCTCCAGACACAACCAAATATTCCCTGGGTGGCAAAAAACCCCATCAGTGGTTGAGACCACTGCTCTGGACCAGTGGGATGCTTGCTAACATTTAGATTCTGAGGCCCTTCCCCCAGAGATGCCCGGCTGATAGGTAGGAGGGGAGGAGATTGAACTGCATGTTAACAAGCACATTAATGCAGGGAGCATACAGCTGACCCTTGAACAAGGGGGGCTGGGGCACCGACCCCCCTGCAGTCAAGAACCTGCTCTGGCTTTACAGTCAGCCCTCTGCATCCACAGTTCCATGGGCCCTTGCGGTAGGGCAGTACCTATGGCACCAGTGAGAAACACCGCACGTTTTAAGTGGACCCATGCAGTTCAAAGCCATGTCGCTTAAGAGTCGGCTGTACTCTGAAACCGTCATCCCATCAGGTGTCGTTCTCCACCCCCGACACACAGCAGTGGTGAAAGCAGAAAAGCCCGTCTGGCTATGAAGAAAGGGGGAAACGAGGAGACAGGCTTTCCACAGAGCAGGGCAAGGAGAGACACAAGGAGCCAGCAGCAGACCCAGCAGCTGCAGTAGGCAGCCCGGAGGCCAAGGGGAAGGCCCGTTCCCCACCAGGAGCCAGACCGCAGGGGTCCCGCAGGCCCCAGGGAGTTAGCCCAACTTGATGAGCACAGCGTCCCTACCCACCCAGAATTCTGGAATTAAGCTAACAGTCAGGAGACGGGTACAGCCAAGGCCACGTGCAACTAACAGGACAAAAAACTGTCACAGATACTGTACATTTCAGTATGAAGGTACCATTTCCATTCCGGTTTTATTGATAACTTCAGTCAAGCAGTATCCACCAAAAGTATACAAATAACACAAACTCATTTATAAAACTACCTTAAGGACTGTGGATATATAAATTCAGGGGATCAAGATCTCTTAAAAAATCACTCCAGGTGGATTGTTTGAACAGCTCACCTTACAGGACCGAAGCAGCAAAACACTAGTCACTTCAGGAACGTAATAATTATCAAAAACTGAGTAGTCACTTGAAGATTTCTTCTGCAGCTTCTTCAGTTTGCCTTCGTAGTGTGAGCTGTAAAAATCACTGCCGTACCTGGCAAAGCTGAATATCCCCACACCTAGGAAAAGAGAACAAGCAATGACGGGAAAAGAGGAAGATTCCTGAAGAAAAGACTAAAAAAGAGCCCGCTTGGGCACCTGGCTGGGGAGTGCCCACCTGTCCTAGTGAGTGCCCGCAGCCCCACTAAGGTTGGCTAAGGTTTGCCCAGACAAAGGAGACTTCTGCCCCAGATTTCCCGATCAGAATCTTCTGCTAACTGACCTGCTCTGTTCTGTAAAACTCAAAGATCTTGACCTCAAATTCTTAAGAAATTTTAAGTTCCAGAGAGTTTTTCCCCCACAAAAGTCATTTTGGGGGGAATTCCCTGGCGGTCCAGTGGTTAGGACTCTGCCCTTTCACTGCCATGGGCCCGGGTTCAATTCCTAGTTGGGGAACTAAGATCCCGCAAGCCAAGTGGCAAAAAAAGAAAAAAAAAAAAAAAAAAGAAGTCATTTTCTTAAATAGCCCAAATCAAGTACGCCAAAAGGAGAGACGGAGTGACTGAACCACAAGCTCATGACCTCGCTATGGAAGATCACGGTAAACAGATCTTGGTGCCGCGCATGTCACTGAGGGTCCCGTCCTTCCCTCATGCCCTGCTCTACAGGAAGACATCTGGCCACTGCCCCACACTGCCTTGGTGACCATGTTTGGACCCTGCCTTCAGAGAGAAGAACCTCTCCTGTCCTTCCCACTGTAAACACAGCACAACTCTCTCTGCAGCTGTGCCGGTGACCAGAACAAACACCCCTGTAACTGACTTCCTGTGACACCTAGGCTAGTTTCAACCATCTCTGTACAGAGAACAGACTGATGCACGACTCGTTCTAAAGGGGACTGACTGCTTTATGATTCCACTTGTTTACACTGTTGCTTTCATGTATGCCTTTCAGTTGCTCTTCAAAAGTAGTAAGGAACATTTGTGTTAAGGAAGTGAATTCATAGTAAGTTTGTCCAACCTAATTTGATTCAAAAAGAATGCACCTCACCCCACCCTGGTATTTGAGATTTAGGGGAAGAGAGCATTCTGGAAGTTAAAAAAAAATAAACCTACTCACATCACAAGTGACCTTCTCTGACCAAACAAGTGTGGGTATATTTCACTATAATACCTTCAGCAAGAACATTTTTTTCTAATAATCCTACCAACAGATTATTTTCTTTGGTAATTAAATATTTCTCAATTTTAAAATACCAATCTTTATAAACTTGGAGAGAATGAAGTCACTTGTAGTAGGATACTGTCTCACTGCACAGCAGTTCACCCCTGCTCTCCTACTACATCTTCTCTTACATCACACAATATTTAAGAAACTTACTGAGAAAAAAAAAAAAGAACTCAATAGAAACATTTGGGGGGAGTGCTTCCTGACCTCAAATGCATAAGATAGATTAGTTAACAATATCTAGATAAATACATTGCTTAAAATTTTTTTAATGCTTCCATCTCTATCAGGTTAATAATAAAAGGGGAAATAAAGATTTAGCTCATACAAATTTATCTCTGATAGAAAGCTTGTACAAAAACTCAGGGGGAGAGCAGTGACCCAAGTCTCCGAGAGAGTGTGTTAGTAAGGTCATGGGGGCGGGGGGGGGGGGGGCTGGCGCTGTAAGAATGTAAATGGAGAGTGAGGATGAAGGGCTGGGAAGGAAGAAGAGGCTCCACAGCACCCTAGGCCCCCACCTCTGGTGAACGGGGAGGAGAGGGGCGTCTCTAATAGGAAGAAACATTTGTTAGCGAGAGCCCCCACCCCAGCAAACCCTGGGCTGATGTAGCAGCCAGTCTATAACCTCTGTGCGCATACAGGCCCTGCTACTTGCTCCCCCTCCCCAGAACGCTAATGGACAATCATGCCCCTCAGTTTACTGGACTTTCCCCCTTGAAACCTGTTTTAGATCCTGGGGGAAAAGGGTAGAAAAATAAGAGCAAAAACAGAGGGGTGGGGAGAAGGCAAAAAGAAAAACAAAATAGGCAAAAATATGATCTGCTTCTGGATCCTTTCCCACCCCCAGTGTTATCAAGCAGGGTTTGCAATGAGTCAAACTTTATTTTACTTCAAGTCAAAGACTGAAATTGACCATAAATAAAATAACAAAATGTCCTGAGACACTGGATATGAAGCACACTTGTAAATCAGTCTACAGCTACCTCATCTGTGCAAGAAGACTACTAGAAGAGCTGAAAAACAATCAGCAAGATTTTCGCTTACATTAATGACAATTCAAATATCCTTATTTAATTCACCTTGCCCCTGAATTATCTACATTTACCACCTGTTGTGCTGAATGCCTATATATGTGCCAGGCATACGTACACACTTTTTACAGAGCAACACTCTTATGTAAATTATCTCAAAATGACACTGTGAAATAGGTATTATTTGCTTCAAGGTCACACAGGCACTGAACGGCCAACCTGTGGAGAAACCCAGATCAAAGGGGTCTATCAACAGCATCCTTCCCTTTACGGCAGGATGCCACACCAGAAATACTATACAGTCTTAAGTATCAAAATTGTAATTGGTTGGAATTTTTTCCCTCTTTCAAAATCTTCAAATAGTCTCAAGTTGAGGAAGTGTCTACCAACAATGTCAAAATGGAATACCATCTGTCAAAGAGGCCTGTCCAAAGACAAAATTCCAGGAGTCTCTTGGGTAAAGATCGATCATTGTTATTCCCACAACACAAAAAGCATCTTCAGGTTTCTTCTTTTTTAAGAACTTCAGGATCTGCCCTATTTAAAAAGAAACACGTGTGTGATATATATAGATACATAGATAAGATAGATAACTATACACACACACATATATACACGTGTGTGTGTATATATATATATATATATATATATATATATATATATATATATACAACTCAATTCAAATTATAAAGCTGTTTAACTCACCTGCATGAATCTGTAGGTTCTGCGTGTTATCATTGATTCTAAAGGAGCATCTCGTTGCAGAGACAGGAACTGGTTCTAGGAGTTTTACCGTCAAGCCATAGAAAAATGCTTCACAGTAGCCCTTGAGCCATTTCACGTATTCTTCACTGATACTTCTGGTGTTTCCTAGCAATCCTATAACATGGAAGAAAATTTAAAAACAGACTTGAGATGATTAAAATAGCCTTTACCTCAGTCTAGAATTAGAAATTTAGAATTAGACACAAACCAACTGTAAATTTTCAATACACCTTTATCGTTCACTGAGGTGAATACGAATTAGAAAGAAACAAAACATCCTCTTTTAAGGCAGTTTGGCTACAAACCTTCCACCTTGGGAATGAATATCAAAAATGATTATAAAAACTGCCCACTTGAATGAGATCGACAAGCCAAACTATCCCTGGCAACAGCACCATTGCAAAACCAAACCAAATCCAATATATACCAATGCACTGTATATATATACTGTGCTTCTGTGGAGAAGGTGTCTTTCTGTAAGGATCATTGAAAAACTCTTCAAAGTCTTGGGGAGCCTCAGGATGGGAGGTTATCCAGTCTGACGGCGAATGCAAAGTAATGGGTCCAAAGAGATCACTGTCTGGCCGGAAGGCTTCGTCCATCAGACGCTTTTCCCCAGCATCTAACTTCTCATACTGTGACACAAGCGCTGGGTTCTTTGAGATGAGAGCTGTCTTTAGTGTGTGTTCAGAGTGCCGTACTGTTCGCATCTACCAGAAAAACACAAGTAGTCAAATATAAAATGCATATCCATACTGGTGACTTTAATCTATGTACATCCTCCATAGACATCTTTTATTTCCCTCTAGCATGGAACGACTGATTGATTGCTAATGCCTTGGAGTGATCACTCCAAATTACTGTTTGCCCATTTCTAATCATTTTCTTGGGGAGGGTCTCTGAAAGAATGAAAAGACAACCATGAAATTCATTCCTCCATCTCTTAGGGAACATGCTCCTATTATAAAAACTAGTGGTGGGCTTCCCTGGTGGAGCAGTGTTTGAGAGTCCGCCTGCCGATGCAGGTGCCCCGGTCCGAGAGGATCCCACATGCCGCAGAGCGGCTGGGCCCGTGGCCCATGGCCGCTGAGCCTGCGTGTCTGGAGCCTGTGCTCCGCAACGGGACAGGCTGCGACGGTGAGAGGCCCGCGTACCGCAAAAAAAAAAAAAAAAACAACTAGTGGTAACCATAAAACATGACCTGATTTCCCATTTCCTTCTGCCATTTGGGTAATAATTTTATGAACTGACTCATTAGGGCCACATGAAAAATACTCGTCCTTTCCAGTGTGACTCAAAAGATGTTCAGGACCAAATGGAAAGAGAACTAATGTAAATCTCGCCGTTTCTGTAACTTAACTGCAGGCTGATAATATATCTCAGCCACTTAAGTTCATCGTCTCCGGGTCGTGTCACCCTGAGGAAGACACCAGGTGACTAAAAGCCAGACTCACAGTGACAAGCCTCTTCCATTCACATCGCGTGCCTGCGCAGATATTTCATCCTTCCCTTTGAACGGGTCAGACAGCTGTTCCACCGCGAGGCTTTGTGAGTGAGGAAAGGAAAAAACTGGACGTCACTGTCGGCAACTATCATATTTTCTAATTATCTACATTTCCTCCAGTTTAATGATAGGCAATTGATGGGAAAGTTTAAGCGAATGGCTGTCCTGGCTAGACATCTGAACTCTGCGTTCCAGAGTGTGGAAGAAATCCCCAAAACGAAGCTCTCTCTTGTCAGAGCTTTCCTATGAGCAGAGGCTCGTCCTCACAGCTCCACAATGGGTCGAAATGCGACTTCTCCTCCAGGACAACGTCCTGTCGTTCTACCCACCTTCAGGGAGAGGACGGCTCCCTCTCAAGTTTCTGCCTCACAAGGACCGGCATGTCTGGGCCTGGGCGGGAGCCCGGGACGCCTTCACCCTAACAGTAAAAAGGCGGTGTCAAAGGTCAGGAGGCCTCCTCCGGCCTCCCAGGTGCGGGTCACTTCGGGGGATGGGGGCCACTTCGGGGAATGGGGGCCCGAAAGCTGCCGGCGCGCCGGGACCGGAAGAGGACGGCACCCTGGCCGGGTGTCCATAGCAACTCGCTCCTTGGGCTCGGCCCCGCGTCAGTGCGACCCGGCCCGGTAGGGGGCGGCCTGGGGGATCCCTGGGGACTCTCGCTTCGTCTTTTCCACCGGAGGAAGCCTGGCCTGGCTCTCCCAAGTCACTCCCGCCCCCGCCGTCCTCCCCGCTTCCGCCACGGCTGCTCCTCCCACATCTCCCTCCCTCCCCACCGACCGCGACCGTCCCCCATCCTCTACCAGCCGGCCGCCCGGCCAGGAGGCCCCAGCCCGGAGGCCCCAACCCCACCCCACCAACCTCACCCCGTCACCGTCAGGACGTCGACACCGCCCACCCCGTGCCCTGCGCCCAACGCCCAACGCCGTGCCCCGCCCCTTCGCGCGTCGCCACGCCGCACCGTAGCAGGCACGCTCCGTTGTGCCCCGCCCCTTGACTCCCTGTCACGGCCCCGCGCTCCATGCCCCGCCCCCGCCGCGTTCCACGCCCCGCCGCCGCGCTCCACGTCCAGCCGTCGCGCCACGCCCGCGCCCCTTGACGCCTTGTCACGGCCCTGCCCCGCCCCCGCGCCCCGCCCCCGCGCCCAGCGCCCCGCCCCCGCGCCCAGCGCCCCACGCTGCGCACCCCACGCCCCGGCCGGACGCGCGAGGCAGTCTTGAGGGCTCGGGGCCCGAGTCTTAGAGGCAGCCGTGGCCCCAGGTTCTCGGGCGAAACGCGGTCACGAGGGGGCCACGAGGCGCTGAGATCAGCCCCGCGCTCGGTCTTTCCGCCCTGACCTCCCGGGGCGCCGCTCTCCGGGGCGCCGCTCCCCGGCCGCGACCGCGCCGCGGGGTCAGCTGCTCGTGCACGTGCTCGGCTGGCCGTGGGTGTGAGCAGAGCCCTCGGTGTGACAGAGTCCACCGGCGCGGAAGCGAGTGCGCGGCGGCCGCAGGTGGACTCACGGCCCGGCGCGGGGATGCGTCCACTGGCGGGCGGCGCGGAGGGGGCGTCCGGGACATGCGGCTCGGCGGGGCTTCTCTTCTCCGGGGATGCGCCCGTTGGTGTCTCCCGGCGCTGGAGACGGGCTGGGAAGTAGGAGAGGCGCCCGCGGGCGGTAGGACTGAAGCAGCTCTGCGGCCTTTGTGTGCGGGACGGGAGGGTCCAGCTCCGATCCCGAAGGCCCCCTTCAGCCCTGGGAGGTTGCGGGATCGAAGCGGAGTATCCCTCATCTCATCCGTGTGCTACCCCTTCGTGCGGCCAGCGCTCATCTCGACGTTGGGACGCGTGGACGGCGGGGCTGGCCAAGGCCACCGAGTGCTGCCAAGGAGACAGCGCCGTGCCATCAGCATCCCCCTCCCTTCGAGGCGGGGGCCTCCGAACAAGCCCCCGCCTCCCCCTCGCTCTTTTCTGTCCAGCTCCCGTCATTCTTCCCCAGGTTGGCACCGCGCTCACCAGCCCCTCTGTCCTGACGGCTTCCTAGGACGGAACCTGGGGAACGCCTGGCCCTTTGTAATCCTGTTTCCCCAAACCCTTATTCACGACCTCACCTAAAGGGACGCCCAGCTCCCCACGAGCCAGCCCCAGACATGACTCCTGCCCTCCCAGCCTTAACTCAAAGATACTCCTCAGTTCGGTTTTTCGTTCTAAGCCTCTGTCCTACTGCTGCAAAGCAACCTCTGGAAGAGGTTCTCATGTTTAGAATCAGACAAGTTGTCCAAAAAGAAAATTTGTAACAAGATTAGAAGACTGCAGAACGGGGTAAAGAAATGCAAAGTATATGGCAGGTGAAGGATTTTTAAATGACTTGAAGGCGATGGACATCATGACATGAAAACGAGCGAAGAACAGGTACTTTGAATGATCCATTAACATGAAAGGGTTCAACTTTACTCAAAATAAAATGAAAACCATTCCAATACTTTTTTCTTATCGATCAAGTGACAAAAACTGTTAACAGTTGACCCTTGAACAACAGGGGTTTGAACTGCACAGATCCACCTATGCACAGGTTTTTTTCCCCATATACATACAGCAGTGCTACAAGATTCTTGGTTGGTTGAATCCATGGATGTGAAGCTGAGGATACAGAGGGTTGACTGAAAAGTTATATGCAGATTTTCCGATTGCAAGGGCTCCTAATGCCCCCCGTGTTGTTCAAGGGTCAACTGTATTTTGAAAGAATTGCAAGCTTGGGGCTTCCCTGGTGGTGCAGTGGTTAAGAATCCGCCTGCCAATGCAGGGGACACGGGTTTGTGTCCCGGTCCGGGAAGATCCCACATGCTCCGCAACAGGAGAGGCCACAACAGTGAGAGGCCCGCGTACCGCAAAAGAAAAAAAAAAAGCAAGTTTACAGAAAAGTGGCAAGAATAGTATAAAGAATCCCTATGTAATCTTCAGCCAGTTTCTGCAATTAACATTTTACTTCATTTACTTTCACTGTCTCTCTCTCTCCCTCTCTGTCTCTCTGTTTCCTGTCTGTCTCTGTCTCTCTATATATAATATAATAATATATTTCCCACTGAACCATTTGAGAGTAAGTTGCAGACATGATGTCCATTTACACCTAAATACTTCAGTATATATTTTCTAGAACCAAGTAAATTCTCATAAATAACCACAGGACAATTAAAACATACCAGTATGGACTCATTTTAATTGTACCCCTTCACCCTCTCCCCAATCCACCTTCCCTACCATCTCTGAATTTTACTCACCCTGACATTCCACTAGAGAGCTATGTGCATTAATAATTAACTATAGTTCTTTTTCCTACTTCTTTGATTTTATTTAAAAATTACTAAATCTATGGAAATATTTCAAGTGCGTGTCTTTAAACGCCAAGTAGTACGAAAAGGATTGTAATGAGAAGTAGTAGCCCCCACCCCGTTGGCCAGCTTCCAAGAGGCTCCTGATCTCAGCTCCTCAGCTGTTTTCCCTGGCATTTATCTCCATATGTGTAAATGGCGTGTGTGTAATGAGATCTCTTGATCTGTTGATGTGAGGGAGCATCTCCTGACTTATTGCCGTGATAGATGGGGACTTAACTTCTTTGTTCTCCCTCACACTCCCCGCCTCCCATTCCTCTTGATGTGGGCACATCACAAATTTTGATTGAATCTATAGTCAGTGCTCACGTGATGATGATTATGCAAACAGTGTTCACTGCAAAGTCAAGTAGTGTACTATGACCCTGCTTTGCTTCCTGTAGAACTCTATTTTTGCCTGGAGTTCATAATCATTTCATTTCTATTATTTGGTTTACTTTCTTTTTTAAATTATAAAAGATTAATTTGCCTAGTTTCATAGGATCTAATTCTTTTTTTAAAAGACGTCATCATCTCTGTTATACATTCGCCAATAACATTTTCTACATAGCACATTAGTTGCTTTTTTTCTTTTTTCCTGGGAATCTTTATTCTGGAGCTCTCCACCCCCCTGTTTCAGTCTGAACTGGTCCCCTTGAGGACTGCTACATAGGTATCATCACCCTGGCACTACACTCTGCTCCGTTGGATCCCCTGTTTCTTACATTCTTAAGCTCCTTGTCCTCCTCTTTCTCTACTCACTCCTTTGATTGCTGTAGCACATCTCCCAGAACCTTTGGGAATAAGGACGCATAGAGGTAAATATTTGGAAATCTTGCATATCTGAAAATGTTTTTTTTCTACCCTCATCCTTGACTGAGAGTTTCCCTGGATTGGTGTGGAATTTTAGGTTGAAAATCATTTTCTCTCAGAATTGTGAAAATTCTGTTCCATTTTCTTCTCACTTCCAGTAATGCCACTTTGATTCCTAATCCTTGGTATGTTACCTGCTTTTTTTAAGGAAGATCTTACGATTTTCTCTTTATCCTTAGAGTGCTGAAGAACTCTTAGTTTGTACAGTTTTTAAAGATGTGTCCTGGCCTGAGACATTTTCCCCCATTCATTTTGTTGCTCCCTCATTGGGCCCTTCAATTTTTTTTTTTTTTTTTTTTTGCCACAGCGGACAGCATGCAGAACTTCCCCAACCAGGGATTGAACCTGTGCCCCCATTGGAAGCGCGAGAGTCTTAACCCTTGGACCACCAGGGAAGTCCCAGGCGCTTCAATCTTGAGATACTTACCCTTACATTCTGAGAGATTTTCTTTTCTTTTCTTTTTTTTTTTTTTTTTTTTTTGCGGTACGCGGGCCTCTCACTGTTGTGGCCTCTCCCGTTGCAGAGCACAGGCTCCGGATGCGTAGGCTCAGCGGCCACGGCTCACGGGCCTAGCCGCTCGGCGGCATGTGGGATCTTCCCGGACCGGGGCACGAACCCGCGTCCCCCGCATCGGCAGGCGGACTCTCAACCACTGCGCCACCAGGGAAGCCCCAGAGAGATTTTCTTGTGTTACTTTTTTAAAAAAATTTATTTTATTGAAGTACAGTTGATTTACAATGTATTTCTGCTGTACAGCAAAGTGTTTCACATATAAATGTATATATATGTATATTCTTTTATACATTTATTTACTTATATTTGGCTGCGTTGGGTCTTTGTTGCTGTGTGCGGGCTTTCTCTAGTTGCGGCGAGCAGGGGCTACTCTTCGTTGCGATGCGTGGGCTTCTCATTATGGTGGCTTCTCTTGTTGCAGAGCATGGGCTCTAGGCACGTGGGCTTCAGTAGTTGTGGCACACGGGCTCAGTAGTTGTGGCTCGCGGGCTCTAGAGTCCTCATGTCTAGTGGTGCACGGGCTTAGTTGCTCCGCGGCATGTGGGATCTTCCTGGACCAGGGCTCAAACCCGTGTCCCCTGCATTGGCAGGCGGATTCTTAAGCACTGCACCACCAGGGAAGCCCCCTGTGTTTGCTTTGAAACAGTTCATCTATTTCTCCTTTCACCCCATCATCACATCATAATTACTTGCTTTCCAGTCTGACTTCTAGAATAGACTGTAAGCTCCTAGAAGGCAGAGATTGCTGTGTCTGCCTCATCCATCTCTGTATGGCCATATAAGTGCTCCAAAAAAAATCTGTACAATTTAACTGAATTTCTTAAATGTCAACTATGTCACCTATGTGCTAGATTCTTCTGGTGATAAGAAAAATGATCCACTTATGGAATTGATTTTAAGAGGAGAAAACATAGGTGCATAAATAATAAACCAAGGTACACAGTAATAACAACCACTCAAGAGGACTTGATAAAGTGCTACGGGGCCTTCAGAGAAAGGCCATTACTTCCGTCTAGATGGAATCAGGGATGCTTTTGTGGAAGAGAAGGTACTTGGGCTGGGCCTTCAAAGACGACTGGTATCTGAACACGAGGAGCAGGGCGGCTGCTTGCTGCATGGACTGAGCAGCGTAGACAGGAGAGGGCCTCCTCCTGTCAGGCACTAGAAGTAAAGAGGAGAAACAGCTCCCTTACCACCCCCACCCCAGAAGTTCACTGCCCAGCAGGGGGAACAAAATGTGCGAGGTTGTGATACAAGACGAGCGTGTCGAAGACGTTCTAGGCAGAGGCTACAGCACGTGCAAAGGCACTGAGACCTTGAACTCACGGGGTGCGGGGGGAGCGGGTGGCAGCAGGAACTGTCTCTGAGAGACAGAGACAGAGAGAGAGATACAGCAGATGGCAAAATGTGAATTGTTCATTGTGCTATTAGTTTAAATTTTGTGTATGTTTGGAAATTTTTCATAGTAGAAGTTAGGGAAAAAATAAAGAGATCACAGTCTCATGGGGGTGGTGTTAAACCTCCTCAAAGCTGAGGCTTGAGTAGGATCTGTACCAGGAGGCGTTCAGGGCTGAGTTAGGCCAACTCCATGACGTCAAGACGCTCTCATCTCGGCCACGGTCCCCACGTGGCCCGGTTACCAGGCAGCCCCGAGGGGCTGTGCTTTGCCTGCCAGCCTTTGTGTGATTCGTTTATTTAATGGCCTCTTTGCTCAATAACACAAGAGGTCCAAACTGCCAGTGCCAGCCCAGGACATACTCGGTACATTTTCACCCAAACTTTCAACTCTAAATTATGACTTTTCCAGAGAATTCCTGTGCTTTTTCCTTCTATTGTGTAAGATTCTTTAAGGACTGACGAGAGGTTGCTTCTGTGCTTGATAAACGAGAACATGGGCTTTGAAGTAAGATGAACTTGGATTCAAATCCAGGCTTCCGTGCTTCCTAAGCTATGTGACCTCAGGCAGGTGCCTTGGCCTTTCTGGGCGCTAGGAGCCTCATCTGGAACACCTGTGCAGTACGTCTGTGATTATACCTTCAATGCAGAGACTGCTACAGGGCCAGGCACCAGGTGGGAGTTGAGGGGAGCTATTACTATTTTTAATCTTTTTTATTTCGTCTTTTTAACGTTGTGCTTTTCACTCGCTTGGCTTTCTTTGTCTTCCTTCTTGCCCTCCTTTTTGCTTCCTTTGTTTTTCACCTTGACAGTTCCCCCCCCCCCCCGAAGAAAACAGAAACCAATGTGTAAAATTCTCAGCCTGTGATGCCGTTTTTTGTCACCGAAAGGTGACACCTGAGCTCAAGGTTCCCTGAGAGAGGAGTCCTGTCGATCCTGGCGGGTGTGGGGGAGGAGGGTGCCGTTCGTGGAGTTCAGCCTTATATGAATGGGACCCATGAGCACAGTACACGCGCACCCCGATCTTGCGATCGGCTGAGCACACAGGTATAAACCCGTACTACATCGGTGACCAACGACCCATAGAGTTCAGCTCTATTTTTCCCCATGGGCAAGCACAAAATAGGTATTTTTTCAAGTTAGCATTGTGTTCAGGCAGATACTAAACATTCCTCCACAGGGGAAGGGTTTAACATTCATTTTCAATTCAGACAAGAGTGTATAGAAAAATCGGGGTCCCAGGTGGCCCCATCTCATTGTGGTCCCTAGAGAGGGAAAAAAGAGGAACACAGCGTGGTCTCTGCCTGCAGCCGGTTCCGTTGAGCGCCCTTCTGGGACCTGTCTCGGTAGAGAGGACGCCCTTGCAAATCTGACTTGCCCAGGTGGGTTCGCGAGGGTGACAGGCAGCAAAACTAATTCCGGAAGGCACTTTATAAGACCATCCCCTCCAAGGGGGAGGAGGGGGGAGGAGGGACAGACTGGGAGTTTGGGATTAGCGGATGCAAACTATTATCTAGAGGACGGATAAACAACAAGGTCTCACTGTAGAGCCCAGGGAACTATATTCAATATCCTGTGACCAACCATCATGGAAAGAAAATATGAAAAAATATATAATATATATGTATAACTGAATCGCTTTGCTGCACGGCAGAAATTAACACAACATTGTAAATCAACTGAACTTCAATAAAATTAATTTAAAAAGAAAGAATATCACCTCAAAGAGGAACAAAAGATGTAGACATCTGGGAATGGCCTGGCAGTCTGGCGGTTAGGACTCCATGCTTTCACCGCTGAGGGCCTGGGTTCAGTCCCTGGTCAGGGAACTCCCGCGAGCTACGTGGCACGGCCAAAAAAAGAAAAGAGACGTACACATCTGAATGCAAACATGCAAAACAAAAACTGGGGCGCATACTGCTAATTGTGTCCGTTTGCCTCTGTTTTGTGCCCTGTGAGCTACCCGGGAGGCTCAGGTCCACCCAGAAGAACGGAGAGTCGCTGAGGCTGCCTTAGGGGTGGGGAGTGAGGGTATGCACGCCTCTTCCGGGAAAGTTTCCAGGACGCAGCGTAGCTCTGGAGATTGGTTGCTCTGTCTCCTCTGTCTGTCTGTCTCTCTTGTCAATCCTCTCCACATTCTCCAGTTCACTCCAGGGAGCTGCTCTGGTTAATCCAGTTGCTCGCCCAGTGGGAGGACACCCTGATGGGCCGTCAGTCAGCCAGTGGACGGGCCCATTTCGGCAGGTGCCCCCCACCCCGTGCAATCGGTCGCCCGGGAAGTGGCCAGTCCCACTTCCTTTGCACCTTCTGGTGGGCAGCAAGCATCACACCTCACGTGCCCAGAACACGTGTGTCAGGAGAGCGTGTTGGACTTCAGATCTTTGTTCTGCAGCATGGTCTTGGGTCTGCCTTAGATAGCGAGGGTCATGTAACCGAGCCAGCATTTCTTTTCACATTTCAGCTGCTTCATTTGCTCCCAAAATAGATCCGGGGTGCTGGGTGGGAACATTCTGAATTAGCTTCTGATTCTGGCTCTAACTTCAGGGACCAGCTTTAAGGGGTGAACAAGCCACCGCCTCTTAGGGTCCCAGTTTGTTGCCCTGTGATCACATGTCTCAGGACATAGATGCTCAAAGCCCCATTACGGGACTAACAAGCTCTAAGTGCGGTTGTGGTATGTAGCAGCTTCGTAACTTAGGGCACTGAAAGAAGAAGGTACCACTTGCATCACCAGGACCTGCAAGCTTGCACGGGGGGCGTGTTTAGGAGCATGTGTTCAGCTGGGACAGAGGCTCTGGCACAGTGGTTAAGAGGATCACCCCGGCGGTCACCCACCTCTGCACAGCTGTCACTCGCCAGCTCTGCGACCTCTGGAGGGTTGTCCGACCTCTGTGCCTCACCTTCCTCCTTTGGGGAGTGGGGATTCTAACAGTTCCTGCCTCACAGGCTCTTCAGAGGGGTGAGAGATAACATACCCAAGGCACTTAACCTGGGACCCAGGTGAGGGACCTGGCGGTGAGTTAAGAGTCCGTGATTGAAGGGACGCCCGGTGTATTCATTTCCTGTGGCTGCTGGTAGAAATTACCGCGAAGTCTTGGCGGCTT
This sequence comes from Kogia breviceps, assembly GCF_026419965.1. NCBI lineage: Eukaryota > Metazoa > Chordata > Mammalia > Artiodactyla > Physeteridae > Kogia > Kogia breviceps. The sequence goes on from NC_081328.1 coordinate 56,230,125, forward strand.
AAAGCAACAGAAGTCTTTCGTCTCAGAGTCCTGGAGGCTGGGTGTCTGAAAACACTGTCTCTCGGCTGCACCCCCTCTGGCAGCTGCAGGGGTGAATCTGCTCCTTGCCTCTTCCAGCTCCTGGGGGCAGCCGTCGTTCCTCGGCTGTGGCTGGCATCCCTCAGTCTTCAAGGCATCTTCAAATCTCTCTCTGCTCCGTCTTCACACCACCGTCTCCTCTGGGTGTCAAATCTCCCTCCACCTCCCTGTTATAAGAACACACGTGGGGCTTCCCTGGTGGCGCAGTGGTTGCGAGTCCGCCTGCCGATGCAGGGGATGCGGGTTCGAGCCCTGGTCCGGGAAGATCCCACGTGCCGCGGAGCAACTAAGCCCGTGCGCCACAACTGCTGAGCCCGCGTGTCACAACTACTGAAGCCCACGCACCTAGCACCCGTGCTCCGCAACAAGGGAAGCCACAGCAATGAGAAGCCCGCGCACCGCAACGAAGAGTAGCCCCCGCTCGCCGCAAAGACCCAGCACAGCCAAAAAAAAAAAAAAAAACAGAGAACACACATGAGGGCATTCGGGAGCCACCCGATAATCCAGCATAATATCCCATCTCAAGGCCTTTACTTAATCACATCTGCAAAGACCTCTCTTCCATGTAAGGTAACATTCACAGTTTGGGGGGATTAGGACTTGGCTGTCTTTTGGGGGCCATGGAGAGAACGTTCTCGTTGGCTGCGATTATTTTGCCTCCACTGCCCATTTGAAGATGTGCCCTTGTCCCCTTTAACCTTCCCTAACGGCAAACATGTCATCTTTCCCCCCAGCCCAGCTCTCCCTCTGACTTCTGCTCTCTGCTGACAGCCGCCTGGCGACGTGATGCCCAGGCTGGACCGCAGCCTGTGGCCTGGGAGACGCCCTCCTACCACAGCTGCACATCCTGGTCAGGTTCCTCCTGAGGACACTCCCCCATCCTTCCTCTGGGGCTCTATCCAGCAGACACCTCTTGAGCATCTCTCGTGTGCTAGCTGCTGGGCGGTCAGCGACGGGCCAGACCCAGGCCCAGCCTTCCAGTGCAGTCTGGCCCCTATGCCACCTTGGCCTGGCCTCCTCGTTTTTCACCTGTCCTCCTGTCCCAGGCAGCACGCTTCTGTTTCTGCACCTTCGGGGGTGTCCCTGGGTGCAGAGCACCCCCTGCCCCTTCCTGACCCCGTGGAAGTGTGGGCTGCCTTCAGAGCGCCCGGCCCGCCCCCGCCCGGGAAGCCCTGGCCCCCGGTCCAGGCCCTGAATATAGGCCCCACCCGGGTGGGTCCTCTCCTGCCGCTCTCCGTGCAGCTTCCTGTCCTGGGGTGACTGAAGGGGCCCCCAGGGCTGCCTCTGCCCCGGAATAGGGTGCATTCCCCCCTCCCTCCCCCCCCCCCCCGCCTCCTAGCTCTCATCGTTCTTGCTGCTTCCCAGGAGGTGAGGGCCCCCGACTTGGTCCCCACCAAACCTCCCCGGCACACAGCTCCCCGTGTCCTTGCGTCTCTGGGGGAGCACGGCGGGGGTTCAGCGAAGCCGGGGCGGGTCCCCCAGCCCAGGGACCCTCTCAGCAAAGAGCTGAGAACCCCCCCGGGGGCTGTCACCCCCTCCCAGCCCCGAGTCCAGGAACCCGGGTCCTCGGGGGACTCCTGTCTGCTCCTCAATAGGAAGTGCTCCTGCCTGCTGTTTAAACTGTACACATCCTCTCTGTTGACCCCGAGAAACCCGACCAGCTGGACGGCACAGATTCCTGACATATCTGGGGGGGGGGGATGGTGTACCTTTCCTGTGCGTGTGGGCTTTCATGACCCTGTGCTGTACCCAAAACGTCAGAGCTGAAAATAGCAGCGATGCTATTTGCTCACAAATCTGCGGGTCTAGAATTTAAACAAGGCCGCTGGGCGGCTGGTCTCTGTCTGGGTGGAACGACCGAGGTGTTGTCTCCGCTCCCGTGTCAGGTGACCCGGAAGTGGAGGTGGGTGGGGACGTGGGAGGGGTGGCGGGGTGGCCTGTAACAGGGGCAAACGTCCGGCTGGGTCCTCGGCTCTCCACGGAGCCCAGGGCCTCTCCCTCTCCACGTGGCCTCTCTGGCAGGATACAGGGAGCAGGCCGTGTGGTAGCTCAGGTCTCCCAGGAGAGCAAAAGCAGAATCCCCCGACAACATCTGCCTTCAGATGTTGGCCTAGAGCCGGTACGGAGTCACCCCTGTCCCGTTCTATTGCTTGAGGCAGCCCAGATTCAAGGATGGGTACCTTGCACATCAAGAGGCCATGAACACCAGGAGGTGTGGTCCACTGCAGGCCTGCAGTGTTCGCTGTCACAAGCACGCTACGTGCCTTCTCTTTCCAGGTGCGGCCTAGTTCTTCAGCGGATGGAGGGCTATTCTCCCCCTCGGTACACTTCCTGTGGGCTCGCTTCCTTCATTGACATTGTCTTATCTAGAAGGGACCGAGGGAACTGCAGGTGCCCTGGGGCCCTCCGAGCAGGCCCGTTATCCTTGCAACCCCTCCCTCACCAAGAGTTTTCTTTTGGGTCAGTTGGAGGAAAATGTACTGATTTGGGCCACACTCCCATTTTACAGATGAGAAAACTGAGTCTCACCAGGGTTTTTAGCTTACACACTTGCTAAATTAAAGGTCACATAAGAAATGAGCAAATTAGGTTTGAGAGCCCAGGACGCTCATTTTTTAATTGAAAAATTGGGAAATAAATTTACTTTTCAGAAATTCATTTCCTGGCCAGCTTCTCTGGACCGTATCTAATCGGTCAAGCAAGCGATATCCATGTGGTCTTCCACAGCCACCTTTGCTGAGACGTCACTTGGCCAGACCTGATTCTCTCTCATACCCTTCTCTGGACCCCGGGAATGAGTTCACCCACAGGAGCAACCTTTTGTGAAAGGAACTCCCTCTCAATGGGATGAAACTTGCTCCTCGAAGGACTAGGTAAGCCCCCACCTCCTCTCCCAAGAGGACATTTGGAAATACTTCCTTATTTGAAAAGTATACGCACAAAAAGCTGGGGGCGACTCTGGGTTCCTTCCTTGGCTTCTTTTCTGTTTGTGTGGTTCTTGAACCTCACCTCCTTTTTCCAGACTTACTTCCCCTTCTTTGTCTCTTGATGTCATCTACGTTCTGCCCCAAGAAGCCACCAAGCATGCATGATGCTCTCTCTCGACTTTGCGTGCATTTATTAAGTCACTCCTTCCACCCAGTGACGTTAAAGAGCATCCAGATGCCACCCCGACAAGGAGTCTTTCTCCATCTGACCCCATCGAGCCAATGCCATGTCCTCTCCTCTGAACTGGGAGGGCGTGGAGACCTCCGCAGGGCTCTCGTGCTCTGCTCTGGTTTTTGCGGTTAATTGCACTATGGTCTACTCCGCGAGCTCCCTGAGGGCAAAGATTGTGATCTACCAGCCTCTTCTTTCCTGGAGCCACCCAGCAAAGCTGTGCCTCGAATGGGGAGATTCTTGCTGTTTGTGTGGAAATGTGTCTTTGTGCATAAAGACTGACCGCGCTTACCTTTCCAGGACTGTGTATGTGTTACAGAAGCATCCCTGAGGTCACCCCCTCCAAGAATTTGAAAGCAGGGAAATAAGATTTTTATCTGTTTGTTTCATTTTTTATTATTTTCAATTTTTATTTTATATTGGGGTAGAGTTGATTGACAATGTTGTCTTCGTTTCAGGTGTGCAGCACAGTGAATCAGTTATACATAGACATGTATCCATTCTTTTTCCGCTTCTTTTTCCATACAGGTTATTACAAAATATTGAGCAGAGTTCTCTGTGCTATACAGTAGGTCCTTGTTGATTATCTATTTTATATATAGATAATAACAATCTATTATTATCTGCGTTATCTGTTAATCCCAAGCTTCTGATTTATCCCCCCACTTCCCCTTCCATAACCATGTGCTTGTTTTCTATGTCCGTGAGTCTGCTTCTGTTTTGTAAATAAGTTCATTTATATCTCTTTTTTAGATTCCACATATAAGTGATATCATGTAATATTTGTCTTTCTCTGTCTGACTTACTTCACGTAGTATGACAATCTCTAGGGCCATCCGTGTTGCCACAAATGCCATTATTTCATTCTTTTTCATGGCTGAGTAGTATTCCACTGTACATGTTACCATATCTTCTTTATTTTTCATGTGTCGATGGACATTTAGGTGGCTTCCATGTCTTGGCTATGGTAAATAGGGCTACAGTGAACACTGGGGTGCGTGTATCTTTTTGAATTATGGTTTTCTCCAGGTATATGCCCAGGAGTGGGATTGCCTACAGCCATACCACCCTGAATATGCCCAGCCCAAGCTCTTCTGATCTCAGAAGCTAAGCAGGGTCGGGCCTGGCTAGTACTTGGGTGGAGGGAAATAAGATCTCCCATGGACAGGGAGTTGCCAGATATATACACCAAAGAAAAAGACAGGATGCCCAGTTCATTCGAATTTCAGAGCAGCAACAAATAATCTTTTACTCTGAGTATGTCCCATCCAATATTTGGGACATACTCATACATGAAAAATTATTCGTTGTTGATCTGAAATTCAAATGTAACTGGGAACCCTGTCTCGTATCTGGCAACCCTAGCTGGAGAGTTAACGTATGAAACTAACACGTGCAGATTCGAGCAAAGTCAAGTCACCTTAAGAAGTCAGCGTGGGTCCTTCAGCAAGACGATGTAATTGGAGAATACAAGAAAAGCATATTGACAAAACCACTTTAAGCCTTCTCTTGTAACATAGCTTAGCAATGGGCCGGTCAGAAAGTGGAGGGTCAAAGAGACAAGCTTTGGTCACTGTCTCCAAGTTTGTCCAGAAGAATCAACTCTGAGGTCTGGGGCGGCTCTGATCCCTCATGTCTCTGGGTGGCAGGGGCCACTGGGGTCGTCCAATGGACTCCCCGGGTTTCCCAGGGAGAACTGTTAGGATTTGGCTTCTTGTGCCTCGTGGGGAGTGAATGTGCTGACCTGGGAGCTATGACCTCTGAGGGAGGCACCTGAACGACATTGGTTCTTTTTCCGCCCCATTCTCTCTGTGAACTTGACTCTGACTCTTGACTCCATTCTCCATATGCGCCGGGTCACCCCCGTGGGGCATCCAATGTGTCAGTAAGTCGTGTTTTACTTCAACTCGTGCCCTCTGTTTTCTGGGTCTCTGCTACAGCCAAGGGCAGCACCCGTTTCTTCAAGGTCCAAGGGCAGCACTGACGGAGTGCTTCCTCTGTGCTCCGTAATCATCACACTAACTCTATCCAGCTTCAGAGACAAAGAAATAGGTTTCGTAACCGCTCACAAGGGGCGCAGCTGGGACTTAACCCGTGGCTGCTTCCCACGGTTATTAACCATTATTAACATCCTGGCCAACATGTTTTTAGGACAATTTTTAAATGTTTTAATACAATTTTTAAAGGTCTTTCCATTTACACTTATTACAAAATATTGGCTCTACTCCCCGTGTTGTACGTACATCCTTGAGCCTGTCTTACACCCAACGGGCTGCACCTCTCACTCCCGCACCCTTATATTGCCCCTCCTCCCAGAGCCCACTGGAAACCACTCGTTGTTCTCTAGATCTGTGAGTCTGCTTCTCTTTTGGCAAACAACTTCTTGAAACACAGGTACACCCACGTTTTTACATAAACAAGCTCAAGTTATATATATGTGTGTGTGTGTGTGTGTATATATATATATATATATATATATATATATATATACACACACACACATTGTTTGAAACTTTACAAGAAAATTCAGCCAGATCTTGGGGAATGTCCTATGTCTGTGCTTCTAACAGCCAGGCCACAGAATCAAGAGCCTTCAGTGTGATCCAACACCATGACAATTCGGAAAACAAGCTCAAGAAGCCTCCAGAGAGGAAACGCAAACATTTAGGAAGGAGAGATACTCGCCCTCGAGAGAAAGTAACATCCTCATATGCCCTTTTGCACCGAGGCCCATCGACCAAAGCCTCATCCTTTCTGAGGTCCCTTCGTGGAGCCCCCTACTTTAAGTAGACTCTTCTCCCGTTTGTGTTTTACAAGTGGACTGAAGTTATTTGAGCTGCCATTTGAAGTAATTTACCCAGGTTACCAGGCCGGATCCTGAATCAACAGAGGTGCGTACGTAAAAGAAAGGACTCCAAACAGAAGCAAATACGAGAGAAGGACGTTCAGGAAAGTCAGAGGAGGGAGACCCTGGGACGTTATATTTACCACCTGGTGTTTCAGAAGGCTGTTACTTTCTGGACTGTAAATTCATCCTCCTGGGTGAAAACGATTACAAACCACTGCTGTCTTTTCCCGAGAATGTACATATCTGCAACCCATTCTTAGGAGAGACCTTGGCCTTGAGACTTAAACCACCTGGTGACTCATGTCAACAGGCTGTTCTGTCAGAGAGTTTCCGTAATTAGAACCTGTGACCGACACGTCTGACCACGAGGATGTATCACAAGGACCTGTCGTGAGCATGGGTTTTTTTAGCAAAACCTGACCTGTTGAAACGTCAGGGCTTGGCGTTTTGGCCTTTGGGGTTTTGTCAGGCTGTCTGTCCTTCCTGGAATCAGCTTCTTTGGATACTACCTTTTCTCTGCAACCCTATGGGCTAAGGTTCTTATTGTCCCATTTTATGGATAATGACACCGAGGTTCAGAGAGGTAGTGTATCTCATCTGAGACAGGCCATGGTGGGGAGGGGGGGATGTCTCACCTTGAGCCCAAGTCCACTGACCCAGATTCTAGGTTCCCTCTCCCGTGGTGCCCAGGCCTGAGCCTCCAGGATATTATGAACGAGGTCGGTTGAATCCCCGCCAGAGTCCCCGCCCGACACAACCAAGGTCACTGTCCAGCGCCTCATTCCCTCAGGGCCCCAAGTGCCTGTATGGTTGACTGGAGCCACTGCAGCCCAGAGAAGACAGTGACCCAGAAAAGCCAGGAGGAAGTTTCAGAAGGAGGGAGCGCTCCGTGGTTTCAGATGCCAGGGGCGATAGGCTGACAAACGCACCCGCTTTGTTGTGACTTTGTGCCTTCCTTGGGGACGTGCTGTTCCCTCACTCCGGACTGTCCTGCACTGGCCAGTCCTCCTCCTCCAAGACTCAGCCCGAAACACTGCCCACCCTCACAATGGAAGTATCGTTATTGTTTAAGATATAACACAGTGTCATGATTTTACAAAACAGCACCCACAATAACAAGTTTTTAAACTTGCTTTTAGGGATTTCCCTGGTGGCGCAGTGGTTGAGAGCCCGCCTGCCAACGCAGGCGACACGGGTTCGGGCCCCGGTCCGGGAAGATCCCACATGCCGCGGAGCAGCTAAGCCCGCACGCCACAACTACTGAGCCTGTGCTCTAGAGCCCGCGAGCCACAACTACTGAGCCCATGCGCCTAGAACCCGTGCTCCGCAAGGGGAAGCCACCACAATGAGAAGCCTGTGCACTGCAACAAAGACCCAACGTAGCCAAAAATAAATAAATTTATTTTTAAAAAAAACAACTTGCTTTTATATACGTGTAAGGTGGATATGTAAATTTCATACTTAACCTTTGTAATGTATATATTTTTGTACTCGCAGATTATATATATAAAAGGTGCCAATTTGTGTATAGAAATGTTAAATACCAAAATGGCGCCACATTGTGTATAGGTTTTCTTTCTCCTCTCATTTTCACTTTTGATTGATTGATTGATTGGCTGTGCCGCGTGGCTTGTGGGGTCTCAGTTTCCTGACCAGGGATTGAACCTGGGCCCATGGCAGTGGAAGCTCCAAGTCGTAACCACTGGACGGCCAGGGAATTCCCTCACTCACTTTATAGTGGACATATTTGATATCAGTAAGTATAGATTTACCTAATTTTTTTTTCTCAAAATGAATAGTTTTAAAAAACATAAAACTAGTAAATGTTCCTTGCAAAAAATATGTAAATGGTACAAAAAATATATATAAAGTAAACAGCCAGACAACCCTCCTTCTGGAGAGAACCATTATTAATATTTTGGCAAACATCCTTACACACACAGACACCTACGTTTTTATATGAATGGGCTCAAGTGATATATACTGTTTTGAAAACTTTTTTAAAAACTTCAGCCAGATCTTGGCAACATCCTTCTATGTGAATCACAGCATGAGATCAATCTTTTTAATGACTGCATTCTATTTTACTGGGAGATTGTAACTGCTTGACTGAAACACTAAAGATGAACATTCGCTTTTCAGGTTTTCCGGATTATAAACAATGCTGGGATGAACATCCTCAGAGGCAGAGAATTCTTTCTGGAAAAGGAAAGAAATGGATTGAAAAGCCAGTCTGTACCAGTTTGGAGGTCCCGGATGATTGCAATTATGCTGAAAAACGCCCAGCGTGAAAAAATCTGAAGGTTCAGCCAATGTTCACCCAGGTTATTTCTGGGAAGAACCAGCAGTGATTTTCTTCCTTTGTGTGCTCTCCTGTCCTTTCAAATGTTTCTATTCTAAGCACGTCTCACCACTGTCTTTCGTTTCGTGGACTCCAGTAGAAAGGTATTTTTACATGGCATAAGAAATGTGTGCTTTCTCACCACTCAGGCAGCACCCTGGCGATGCCCTCTTTCCTGTTTCCTCCGCACCAGCCTTTGCCCTCCGTCTGCACATCTGTCCTCTCCCTCAGAGGCTGTCAGTCCTCCCCTGTCCCTGAGTTAGCACCAGCTGCCCTCATGGGGGTTGGGGGGGCAGCTGTCCGACTTGGAGAGCGAGCTGGATTCATGGTTCCCCTCGGATGGCACCTCCGTGGGCACAGCCTGGTTTCCCCACGTCGGGAGCTCGGTGGAGAAGAAGCCTTGAGGGTCACACGGGGGCCAGGAGGCCTCCCCGCCTCGGGCACATCCTGCCCCAACACCCCAAGCACACACACCCCCCAAGTTTCTTCTACTTCCAGGCAGGTGACCCCGATGACCTGGCCAGGGGGAAGCTGGTTGCTTCTGGGAAGCAGCTGCCCTCGCCCGCAGAAGGTCTAAGAGGACTCAGAGGATGTCCTCAGTATTTCCACCGAGGTCACTGGTCGCGTGGGGTGCCGGACGTCTCCCGAGCGCTGAGACACTTCCTCTTTCATTTGTGTCTCATTCATCCCCTCCCCCACCACCTTCTTGGAGACTGAAAAAGGGGAACGTGAAAGAAAAACTGTAAATTTCAGACGCGGCTCCCGCACAGAGACCGTGTGACCGTCTTCAGCAGAGGCCCGGGCAGTGGGTGGGGTGGCCAGGGCGGGGGTGGGACACCCTCCAGGGGCCCCGAGGTCACCGGACCCGGCCTTTCTTCCCCCCTCCTGCTCACGTTCTTAGCTCCCACCCACGGAGTCCTAAATGCCACCCACAGGAGATCCTTGGGACCCCAATTCCTAGTTTTCAGGGAGTGACGTTCTTAAAAAGTAAAAACCAAAGTCTGCATTTGCTCATTGCACTGAGTTTACTATGTTCATTGCAAGATAGATCTAGATGTAGACACACATTTGTGCGTATATATATGCATGTGTGTGTGCGTGCACACACACACACACACACGCACACACACACACACACACAGATTGTGGCAGCTTTTTGGAAACCATCTGAGACTCAGAAAATAACTTGCCTGACAAGACATCAAAGAACTACAGAAAGAGGCCACAGCACCAAAGGCCGTGGTGACGGACTGCTTAGCAATTTGCAGTGTGATTGATGATAAGCATCTATTTGCTCCAGTAAAGTTGAACTGTAACGTTTTGTTTGTTCCGGGAAACAGTAACTGAAGTCACAAATCATAAATAATAAAAGTTAGAAAAATCCCCTTTTAACCTAATGGACTAAAAGATTTTCGTTTGCTGTTCATTTCTGCTAATGGCCTCTCTCCTGTGGCACTGCCGGAGCTGCCCCATTACAGGCAAATCAAGCCTTGGTTGCAAGTAGGACAGGGTCCAGAAGATCATTTATAAGCTGGGTGTTTGGGATGCAGGATGTGTCTCCCCTAGAAACTGTCTTCCCAGAGTGCCTGGGTCCTCAGCTTCCCTACACAGTCCAACCCCTGCTGTACCTGGGCTCTTGAGTGTTTGAGGGCAGGAGAGAGAAAACAAGTCAGCTCCTGCTCTCCCCACAGAGCCCTGGCTCTGAGCACAGTTTAAACACAGGTTAACTTTCTTTTCCATCTCTTCCCATCTCCTTTGAGGCATCCAGGTCCCAGTGTCCTAATCCCCTAGATCACAGCATCCTCCCCGGTTTGCCTTATCTGTCCTGGGCTGCTCTCCTTCTGGGGGGCTCTGAGACCTCCAACTCCCCACCTCTCCCCACCAATGCAGGGGACACAGGCTCGAGCTCTGGTCTGGGAAGATCCCACGTGCCACGGAGCAGCTAAGCCCGTGCGCCAAACTGCTGAAGCCCGCGCGCCTAGAGCCCGCGCTCCGCAACAAGAGAAGCCACCGCGATGAGAAGCCCGCGCACCGCAACGAAGAGTAGCCCCCGTTCTCCGCAACTGGAGAAAGCCCATGCGCAGCAACGAAGACCCAACGCGGCCAAAAATAAATAATTTTTTTAAAAAAATAAAAAATAAAAGTTATCATTGGGACTTAAGCTAATGACATGTTAATGAATCATATATAGGGAAAACTGACTAGACAAGAACCATTAAAATTATTTACAGTGGTTGTGATAGCCTAGTAAGATTGGGGAGATTTTTTTTTTCTTTTTACCAAAAGTTTTTTGTATTATATGGAGAAAGTTTATACCAAAAAAAGGTGTTAGGCAGAAGATACTCAGGAGCTGCTGGATTCTTATTCCTGCACTGATCACTGAAAACAAACAAAAAACAGGTCCTCCTTAGAGGGAAAAAAAGGCAGAAATCAAGCTGGATTGAAACCAGTCCTGATGATGACTGTTATGACTGAATATTTACATCCCCTCCAAGTTCATATGTCGGAGCCCTAATCCCCATGTGATGGTATTTGGAGGTAAGACCTTCGGGAGGTGATTAGGTCATGAGGGTGGAGCCCTGATGAATGGATTAGTGCCCTTGGAAGAGGCCAGCTAAGTGAGGATAAGTCTGCAAACCAGAAGAGGGCTCTCCCTGGAACCTGATTCTGCTCAAACCCTGGTCTCTGACCCCCAGCCTCCTAAGCTCTAAGAAATGTATTTCTGTGGTTTGTAAGCCACCCAGAGTCTATGGTACTTTTTATAGCAGAGGCTGAACTAAGATAATGACCATAAAATGAATGAATCTGACCTTCACATATCTGAACGCTCCAGTGAGTTTTGGAGGCTATCAGATCCTGACTTTCAACACCTCAGAAAGACTAACACCACACTCTTGAATATCTATGGCCTGTTACAAGGACATTCCCCATGAGGAAAAGAGTGCAGGAAAAAAATAACATGACACTGGGGGGAGTCCCTTTTCCAAAAACCTACTGAGTTCCCCTTAGGGTCCTCAAAGACACGTACTTAAAATTTTCCCCATAAGGACCCTCTCTTTACTTTTATTTTTTTTCAGGAAAATTTGAAGACCTTATCATAGGAATTTTGTATTATCATTATCATTTTTGGCCTCGCCGAGTGGCTTGCGGGATCTTAGTTCCCCGACCAGGGATTGAACCTGCGCCCTCGACAGTGAAAGCCCCGAGTCCTAACCACTGGGTCACCAGGGAATTCCCGGAATTTTGTATTATAGACTATAATACTATATTACGCTAGGAACAATTTTTGTTGCAAGTGGGAATATTCTAGAAGGCTTTCAAGAATCTGAAAGTAGTAAAGAACATGGAAACCACTGAGCTCAAGCTCATTTCCCAGATAATTGGTCTAATCTTAAGCTCCTTAAGTTGGTGACCGTCCACTCAAGGGCCACTTGTCCACACAGTAGGGCCAACTTCTCTCCACCTCCCTCCTCAAGCTGGTTCCGCTCAGGCTCCCATCACAACTGGACTGAGTCTCCTAAGAGCAGACCCTGTGTTGGTGCCTCTTGGGAACAGTCAGACGTGTCAGCCGGGCACACAGGGAGCTTAGCGAAAGCATCTGAGTAACAATGTCGGATTTGCGTCGCCGTGGAGCAGAAGCATTAGGACGTGAACGTAACTCGCTCTACAGGAGGTGCCCTGAGAGAGGGGTAGGAGGGGAGGGGCACACAGAGGAAGAAATTGCTCCAGCCTCGGGGTGGTAGACATCCTGCCATCTTCCTCAGCGCGAGGCCTTAAAGGGTGAGCAGGATTTGGCCCATGGCCAAGAGAACCAGAGAGGCGAGACGTGGGGAAAACCGCTGCCTAGTTCAGCTGCTGTGAAGGAAGCTGGAAGGGCAGGCTGGTTGGAGAGGGAGGTTGATGCCTTGAATGTTGTACGGGGGTTTGAACATGATTCTGTTTCATGCACTTTCGAGAGGGCTATGCTGTCCAGTGCACCTGTGTTACACGGACGCGCTCATTATTGCCATAAAGTTGGACATCCACCCTTGGTCTGGAATGTCACCCTCCTTTACATTGATTTATAGCATCTTCCCCCAAACTATAACCTGCTGCAGAAATGCAAGGGCAGCCTGGACAACACTAGCTCGAATGTGGAATTTCATCAGTACCGCTGAGCCCTGGGTGCTGCGACGCTCTTGTTTTCGGGATAAAGTTTCGATATACTCATTCTGGCCTTTAGTGAAACCAATGATTTAAATCTCCAAGTTGACAAGCACTGGGGGTTTTCCAGGGAGAATAATAGAGAAAGAAAACAATTCTACTTTTCCTCTCCCAAGGTCAGTGGTGTTTGACCTCATGGCATCTTACGAGTTAACTCTCTCTTCTTCCACGTTTGACAGGGGAGGAAAATCAAGCCCAAGTCTAAAGGGCCGTGAACTTAATGACAAAAGAATGACCGGCTTGTAAAAAGACTTTGTTGCTTGTTTTCCTATCATGTGCCTTCATGGGGCAAAGATAAAGCAGCACACTCCTCCACTCAGTATAAACGTTCACTCTGGACGCAACTTCCCTCTGTATCCTTGGGGCCGGCACAGAAGCTTAACGCTCGGCCCTGAAGAGTTACTTTGTGCGGAACCCTTGTCTGAGCTTTTTGTCATCTTGGTGTCCCCGGAAAATGGATGCTCCGGAAGCGTAGGTGACAGCGCTCGGTAGCTATCCCTTCCTCTAGCTGCCCTGCTGTGTTCCAGGGGCCCCACTCACTGCTGAGGGAAAGTTACAATATGTCTTTTAAAACAATGCCCAAGTCATTCCTTTCCTGAGGATTTGCCAAATTCCCCAGCACCAAACAATCCTCTGGTTTAACCTATGAACTGCAAGTTTCCTGCACTCTCGAGAGACCAAAGTCCCTTTTCTCCTTCAACAACCCACGTTGCGGGCAACTGAACAGGTCATTTTGAGAGCATCTCATGCCAAGGCTGTGGACAAGTTTTTTAGCTGTTTCCGCCGACAAATCAATATTCTCTTGTTCCAACAATAGCCTAAGAGAAGCGCGCGTGTGTGTGTGTGTGTGTGTGTGTGTGTGTGTGTGACACACAAGACTTCTTGGTTTCCTTTGGGGGATTCAAATGCTCAAGTGAGTGTAGTTTCCATTTTAAAAGATCTTAAGTCTAACAAAGGCTAATTTAATGACCTGTTTCCAATCTACAAATTCGTAGGTATTTGTAGATTTGTAAATATCTCTAAGCCCGTATTTTTCTCAGTTTTTCTTGGGACCAACGGTGAAATCTCACTGTAGAGGTGAGGCCTTGGACACAATTTTTACTTTGCCAGAAAGGCCTGGAACCACCCAGTGCTGCATTATAGCCGCGTCACCACTGAACATTTACTCACACCTGCTCTGCGATTCTGATTGTGGGAAAAGGCCCTTCGTTCCGCTTTGGGGAAGAAACGTACATTGCTCAGCTCCCCATAAACGCCACTTAAAGAAAAGGTATAAATATACCAAAAGGTATTTAACAACTTCTACTTCAGCTGAAGCTGAAGCTGCAAAGATGAGTGACGTGATTTCATGAGAGTGGTTATTTTACCTCTGCGGTCCCCAAACACAGAATCCAGTCTAATCACAAGGAAAACCCAGACTGATCCCAACGGACGGACAACCTACCAAGTACCTGACCAGCATTCCTCCTCCTCAAAACAGCCGAGGTCATCAAAAGCAAGGAAAGCCTGAGCAACTGTAATAGCCGAGAGGAGCTCAGACAGACAGGACAAATCAATGTAAGATGGTGTCCTGGAAGGATTCTGGAACAGAAAGGGGCAACAGGGAAAAACTAAGGAAATCTGAATACAGCATGGGCTTAAGGATAAATTATCAACATTGGTTCATTAATTTTGAACGAATATGGCGAATCAGTATCATGCAAGATGTTAATCAGTACAGTGCAAGAGGGTAAATGGGGAAACTACTGCCAAAAGTGTGGAGTACAGGGAAACTACTATCTTTGCAATTTTTCTGTAAATCATCATCTTAAAAGTTTCTTGAAACCAGAAAAGGAGTGTAACATGTTGGTTTGTTTTTAAAACTCTATTTTGATGACAAAAGGCAGAGCAGCATTACTCCTGCAGGTGGGCAAACCGTGAGCCCAGAGACACCCTAGGGCAATTTCAGCGATTTTAAGAGGAGCAGAGAGAAAAGTAGGTGTTCCCCATTCCCACATCAAAACAAGTGTTTGGAAACGTTCTTGAAGCCCACATCTCTGTCTTCAGTGAGGAAACGTTTACAGGCTAGTATTAAGTCAAAGTATCGCTGGAGATCTGACAAGAGCGATTTCTGTGCTTTCAGTCCCTGGGTGAAACTTCTGCTTTCAAATATCAAGTGTCTGCTTTACACTTGACATTTAATCAGATTTAAATAACATCACAGTATGGAATAGTTTATAAATGTTTATTAAACGTCAGTAATTTTTACAAAGCAAATATTAATAGCAAGAGGCAAAATTTTTGCAAAATATGTACAAAAGTAAAAAGCCTGGCTGACTAGCAACTCATTTAATCAAATCAAACCATTCTTTGCACTTTCAGACCTCCTGTAGAAATAATTTATTGCCAATCCTGAACTAAAGCACGGACAGAAAAGAAATTTACAACAGTATCAGATAATGTGCTCAGTTCTGGGAAAGTTATAAAAAGATAGACGTATAAAAAATCCTAAGCCACAAATACTTTCATACAGAGCTAATACAAATCATGTTTTGTTAGGTACAGTATCTATGAGGTTGTTACGAAATAGACTTTTTGATAAGGCTTCCTGGTAAATGAGCTCCACCTTTAGACTAGTAAAGAAAAGCCATTTAAACGTTTTGCGATTCTGCTTTCAAGTAAGAGGTAAAGAAAGGGTAAATGGTATCCTCTGTTGCACTGTTACATATACTTTCCAAGAATTAACCCCTACCTGCCCCCTCTCTGTTTTTCTCCTAGAGCCATCAAATAGGCATGATTTGAGAACAAATGCAGCCCTTTTACTATGGCAAGAAATATTATGAACAAACTTTCCAAAGCCAAATCAGAGAACAAGTAACATACTCCTACCATGGCCTTCACTGATGGATAATGTATGCATACTGGGTCCCTCCTTCCATCCATCTGGGCATTTTCATCATTCTCAAAGGTAACGTGGTTGTGGAAAGGTCGCAAAATCTCTTATCAACCCAGAAATTACTGCCCTATCATTAACACTTTTTTGTTCCATACGAGCTCTGGCATTTGAAATCAGACGGTTAGACCTAGACGCCACAAGAATGAGCAGAGTTATTTAAATGCTAACTATACATTCAAGTACAGACATAAGAATGCTAGTGGTACAAACACTGGTTCTTCAAATTATGTTAATAATCACTTATCAGCCTAAGGCTAGTATCAACTCGATGGTACTTGAAAAGGCCATAAAGTTCAACTTGTTTAAAATGTTCCGGTTTAGACTTATACTTTAATCTCTCTCTAAATTTATTAAGCCCTAACCTCGTACCATAAAATAATGGGTATGTACTATACCACTTGCTTTATTTGGAACAGGGGGACATGTATACACCACTCACGTACAAGTCCCTCCCTTCCTGTTTACTACACTGGAAAGGCCAACCTGTGTCCTATCACTAAAAAAAAAAAAAAGAAAAAAAAAAAAAAACAGTACTTTTTGTCCAGCAGCACAAACACATGGACAGATCATCTGTAATTAATGCAACTTTATGTATTGAAATGATGGGAAAGAGAGAGAAAGTCAGATTTCCAACTGAAAAAAGACATGCACAATTTGTTCTTAATCCCTCAATTAAAACTTAAAGAAATGAAAAGGTAACAGAGTGACTGTCTCTAGATTTATTAGGGAGTTTATTACAAATGTTTGACTGAGCTTTACAGGCATGATTTCATGGATTCAAACAAGAAATTAAGAGTGAACACATATTTAACCTTCTCATTACATATACAGAAATAACACGGCTACAAACTGCAAGGAAGAGAGTCTTGTCTCAAATGGCTTGGTTTGGGGTTTTGTCTAAATGTATCATTATATAATGAAAGCACCAACTTGAGGGTTTCTCAAACAGCGATTTGAGTTTCAGAACATAACAGAACATAACTTGGTAACTTCATTCTTCATATAAATAAGGCATAACACCGGATATGTGCACTAATGCTGAAAATACATTTTACCAAAAGCATAAATACAAGCATTTGGGTATGCATTGGAAGTTCAGATTTACTCATTCCCGTTTACAAACAATTCTGGGGCACATGATCTTTTTGAGTCTGAACCAACACTTCTAGTCACTTCTGGTATTAAGGGATTCTTACTTTCTTCTACTTTATACTGACCACTGCCAACAACTGAACAAGGACCTCCCTCAACCACCTCCCTTGGGAGTTTACCCAGAGGACCTTTCACCATGTAAAATACACGCCAGTGCAGCTTCAAACCAAACCAAACAAAACCAAGCCAAATCATTTTCACTCCTCAATGCCTTCTTTGGTTGCTGCTGTGCTCTAGCTGTCAAATGCCCTTTCCAGGCAATACAACTGAAGAGAAGATTTCAATGAAATATAATATTTGGCAGCAAGCAATGATACGGGTTATTACAAAGAATATTTAAGTAACAGAGGCATTAAATTATTTGGATCTTCAGAAAAACATCTGACAAAACCTCTTCCCTATAAAATAATCAAGGCAAAAATCTGTGCTGTTGATTTATAAGGCAACTCTGTATACTATAAATTTCTTCAAGATCAATGAAGACACTTGTGTGACATCTCTTAAGAATTAAGCAAGAAGACATTCAGACTTAAGAACAGAATGTAATAGAGAATTGGGCATATTTTATTCCAAATCATAACCATGAAGACTTAGAAAATCAAACACACTGAACAGCTTTAAATCCAGATTACACTGTTAGAGAATGGGGGGCAAATGGCATAGGGAAAACTGAGCACCCTTTCAACTTTGTCCACTGAATTTCATCTCCCTCTTCACACGGTGGTATTTCAAAAGGACCTGGTTTTCATGCTACAGGTGTAGGACTCCTTCAAACGGTTTAAAAGTACAGTATATAAAACATGTGGACTAAAGCCTTCAAATTGAAACTTAAAGTTCCACTGAGTGTCTAAACCAGCCTGCCATTAAATGTAAGTAATTTACTGCCTCAAAATATAGGCTAGGTTTTATTTTAAAAGAAAGCGGACTTTGAGACTTCACACACGTCAGGAAAGGAAATCTCAAGTGCCCAAAGTAATATCATCCTACCTATTTGGTGTTTTAACATTTCTTTGTGGTAGTCAAAATGGTGCTTTGTCAGGCAGTATTTATGGTTCATGTGCTTCAGATCTGAAATGCAACTTAACTGAGAGTATCCTTCCTCTTTATCCATACACTGGAGTGAAATGATGTTTTGGCCATTCGACAGGACCATTTGCTAAATTGACACACAGACTTGCCACCAAGAGTCTCCTTGTTCTGTGCACACACTCAGATACTCCCTCAGCCCTGAAATGGTTCTAACTCTGTGGATTAAACAAAGCACTCTTTTTGGTAAGAAGCACTAGGTATAGAACTATTCCGACACGCGTGAACTCTGTTGTACCACGGACGCCTGCATCGTGATGCAGGGCTACGTGTCAGTAGCTCAGGTGTTACCAAGACACGAAAACACTGGCAGTTATGGGTGTGACGGTGGAGTTTCAAATGCAAGAAAAGTCAGGTGCGTTCAGAGCAATCCCTGGTCAGTTCACGGCAAAGCCCTATTCTTACGAGACAGCAGGACAGACCCAGAGCCACCGCCTTGGCGAGGCTGGGAGGTCCAGGAGGTTGAGCAGTCTTGCAAGGACCTTCTAGCCCATAAACGACCTGAGAACACAGTCAGCTACACAGGAAAGCGAAAGGTATCACAGTCCTCACCACAATTTCCAGGAAAGGAAGAAGAGCCGTCAGACTTTCCAAACTGCCACCAGTCTCGTACATCTGTTTCTCTGATCCAATTCGGACACTACGTATAACCTACAGGGCAGTATTTTTAGTACTGCAAACCAGCCACTCTGATGAGTTCACTATGAATGTATCTGTAATTGCAAAGCCACTTCATGGGTCCATTTTAATTTGGTAAGTGGTGGAGGAGGTCAAATGTAATCACCTTTCAGTATGAACTAAAAAAAATTACTACTTATTCTTGGAAGTATCCGTGAAACCTTCAAAATGTACCCCAAGAAAGCTGGAATTCTGTAAACACTAATGTTGCAAACACACACATACTCTTTCAGAGACACACCAAGAATGAATAAGAATCTCAATAGTGAATAGTTTGACAGGAAAATACTGCCCTTGGCAAGCTCCAAAATAACAAAAAAATCCCATAAATGCCACCGCCTGGAGTTGACGGGAACAGACGGGAGAGCGAAAGAACGATGTTTGTGATGGTGCAGCAGTGATCCCACCGTAAGGACCCACATCATCTGAGACAGGATTTCTAAGTCTGAGAGTAAAACACATAATATTCCTGGGAAAGGGTGTATTTATTTAGAAAGTTCTGTTATCAGGTTGCCTGCACTTTCTTAGTTGCTGCTATGGCCAGAACGTTTCCCGTATGGCACACTGATTCCATGATATTTCAATATGAAAAGGGCAAATTACATTTCACTCATGACTTTTAATCAAAACACTACAGACGGCACGCGCCTGCCTTGTGCCCCCCTGGACCATTTGTGAGCTTTCATTACCATCAGACCAGAGATCCTCATGTAAACTTCAAACACGCCAGAATATTGCCTTCAGAAACCACAGAAATTTAAAAAACAAAACAACTGTTGTGTACATAAGCAATGAGAAAACCGTGAAGGCTAAATCTGGGCGAAGCTACAGAAAGAACGCCATTCCTTAGATCACACGTTTTTCCAACGGCCCTTTCAAAACAGGTCACCATGAAGCTGGGCACAGGTGTGGCTGCTACCCGTAGGGCAAACAACAGGCATCGTACTCGTTCTAGAACTGGACATTCTTAACCTCGGGCCTACAAATATTAAGGACACCTTCTATACTTGGCACTAGAGGAGAATTCAGTTTGAAAAGTGGAAGAATTTAAAGCCTGAGGGATGCCTTGCCTGAGGTCTGGCAGGAAATGGCTCCACTCCGATGGAGGCCGGAGAGAGAGCGATCAACGCCAGGCCTCAGCAGCTCTCGGCCTCGGCCGCGCGCCACCCAGCAGCTCTCAGCCACAACCAAAGGCCGCAGAAGGCGCTCTAAGATTTCCAAGAAGTTAAACACAGAATCAAGCTTTTTCTAGCCCCCGTGGTAAACTTCTGTTTCGGAAAAACAAAGCAGACCGGAAACGACGAGAACGACCGAGGAGGGAGCCAGCAGGCGCTGTGAGCGTCACTGCAGCATGAGCTGCTTGAGGTTGTCGTGGAGGATGGTGTCCTTCACGTCGCGGAAGACCAGGCGGATGTTCTCCGTGTTGATGGCCGTGGTGAAGTGGTGGTACAGGGGCTTCTGCTGCTGGTCTCGGCGCTTGCTCCGGAAACACTCCACCAGGAACTTCTGCACGTCTCGTAAGCAGTGCGGGTCCCCTTCGAATTCTAAGAAATAGTCTTTGATGCTCACAATTTGCACTTTCTCCTCGAGCAAATCTGTCTTGTTCAAGAAGAGAATTATGGAGACGTTGCTGAAAACCCGGTTATTGACGATGGTCTCAAAAATGTTCAGAGACTCTGTCAGGCGATTGGTCAGACGATCTTCCATAAGCACCTGGTCGAACTCACTTGAGGAAACAAGGAAAAGTATTGATGTCACGCTGTCGAAGCATTCAAACCAACGTTTCCTTTCTGACCTCTGACCACCTACATCAACCATTTTGAAGGGAACATTTTTAATTTCAAAGTCGTACTCGTGAATGCCTTTGGTGGGTCTTCTGGCTAGCAGAATGTCTTGCTGTGATGGAATGTAATCCTGGAAAAGAAAAAAAAACCGTTTCCTACTCAGTAATCCAGGAGTAATGAGAATTTTTAATGTATTACTAACTGGGCTAGTGAACGGATACGCAGACAAAATTCTCTTTTAAGTGACCATCCCCTGGTAACATTAAAGCATCAATGCTACTGCGATTCTCATCATAAAACAGCAAGACACACTGCAATGTTAGTGCCCGCACCGGTTCAAAGTTCGCTGCAAATGAAGGCACCCGTGCTTTGCTCAGCCCTGCCAGGCGAGCCGCGTGTCCGCCCACGCGTGACGCCCCAGCGTGCGGCGCCCGCCCGCCACTGAGTGTCCGCGGCCACGGTCACCGCTTCTCGCTCCTCCGTCAACAGCGGCGGGGCCCCAGGCCAGGTGCTCCGCCCCCCGCGGCCCCCGCTCCGCGCCCCCGCCTGCAGGACGGGCAGCTCTAGCCGGGTGGCCTGTGCTCTCACTGCTGCGACGCGGCCTCTGCTCTGCCCCCTTGACCGAGAGCTCACTCTGCAGGGCTCCCCGGCTGTTCGCGGGGGGCCGCCTCCGTGGCAGGGCTCCAGCTTTTCCCCTCTGCCGGCACCCGTGGCCCGGACACAGCGGTGCCTCGGAGGGAGAGTCTACGCCAAGACCCTGGACAGACGGACGGACAGACGGAAGCTGCTGGCCTCCCGAGTCCCCGGCTGCGGCCGGCAGTGAGTGCCCCTGGGCGGTGAAACTGGTTCTTTCTTCTCGGCTTAGTATTTTTCCAGAACTTTGATGGAGCTTTTTGACAATACTGAACAGGAAGGCTTTAAGTGCTCATCACCAAGGTCACAATTTTTTAAAATCAAGGCAAGATTTTGAAACAATGCCAACTGTTACTTACAATGCTGCATTTTATACCTTTCCAAGTGCTATGATTTTGAAATTTCATTACAGTGTGAATACTTATCTCCTTAAAATAGTGTCGCTCAGAATCAAAAAAAAAAAAAAGAAAAAAACCAGTCCGCAGTTCTCAGTTGTCTGCAACCCCCAGCGATGTATAAAGTGCCCACAGGGCTCTAATGAAACACGCCGGGGTTTGCAGTGTCCCCCCAGCTCCCACAAACGCACGCGCACCTGCCTCACCTGTAATCAGCACCGCCCCGATTCTCTTCCCGGCCCCAGCTCTTGGCTGAACATTTAATCATGAACTGTTTCACATGCTGATACGGTTGTATTTCATTTTAAAAGAGCATAACATACATCAAATGGATTAACGTGCTATCATTTACATAAATATTCCCCTACTAGTGGCCATTTCGGTTGTTTCCAATTTTTTGCTTAACATAAATGCTGCAATTAAAATTTTCATGCACATCCTTCTTTCCCCCGTTTTGGGCTATTTCCTGAAACCGAATAACCAGGAATAGGATGATGATGCAGTCAAGGCTTGTGAAGATCTTCACGACCGGGACACGTCATGCCCACCTGCCGTCCAGAAAGGTGGGGCCCGTTCACGGCGCTCGTGCGAGCCAGCCGCCTCAGAACCAGGCCAGCCCCGAGGGGCAATTTTTAATTTCCCAATTTCATAAACACAAAAAGTTCTTTATGGCTGCCTTAGTTAGGAGCTCCGGGCGAAGTCACACAAAGCGCAAACACAGGGCGAGGTAATCAAGCGCCCAAGGGTCTGGCAGTCACGGTGATTAGGGCCGGATTCTAGGGCCAGCACCCACATACCACCTGGGTGACCTGGGACAGGTCATCACTTAGCCCGCCTGCGTCCCGGTTTTCTCACCTGTGAAAGACACCGGCACCAGCACCCACAGGGGCGCTGTGAGGACCAAACGCGGCAAGTGGGCGATGCGCCTAAGAGCCGGGCTCGGCGCACAGCCCGTGTGTGACCGTCGAGCGCTTCCCGCTGTCACCGCTGCTGCCGAGAGGGAAACCAAGGCCGCGACGCCGCCCACTCGTGCGCCCCGACAGCCGTCCACGGACGCAGCCTCTTCAGTATGAACACTCGCCGCCTCCCGCCCCAGCCCCCAGTCCGCCAGAACGCTCTCCCGCCCGCGCCCGGCGCCGCCCGCACCCCGAGCCTCCCCATCCTGGTGCACCTTCTTTCTCCACCACCTCCTACTTTATGTCAAACCCCGCTGCCCCTTCTTGAGCCTTCCCCACATTTTCTTTCCCCTCTTTATCTTCACCGCGCCATTCTGCAACGCCTCAGCCGGCATCCCCACCTTGCCCCTCGGTCCTCCGCACCGTACGCCCTCGGAGCTGGCGGCGAGGCCCCTCCGCGCACCACACCAAGCCTCGCTGACCGCGCTTCCACGACCCTCCTTATTCCCTGCCCTCCGGGGCCGGCAGACTCTGGCCCAGCTGTCAGGCCCCCCGGGGCCCAGCGTGGAGAGCTGCGCGAGCCTCGCATCCTGACACCACCGCGCGTCCAGTCGGCGGGACGCGTGACTGTGCAACGAACGGCGCACCCGGACCCGGGGACCGCCCTCCTGGGATCTGCACTTCTGTCGGACAGCTGCGTCTCCCGACCCCGGGCGCGTCTCCTCGCCCCCCAGCCGCCCAGGCTCGCGTCCCCTCGAGGGCTAAGCTCCAGCTCCTCCATCCGCGAACTAGTGCCATCGTCACCGTCAGTCTCATTGAAGCGTCCTCTGCTCGCTTCACGTATGTTAGTTCTCTCTCTGACTGCAATGAGTTCCTTAAAGATGGAGGTCAAAGAAGCAAACAGCCAACGACGAGCACTTATGACAACTGCAAGGCTCCAGCCCGCACGCGTTACCGGTGCCGTGGGCTGCACTGCATCCCTGCGCCGTCCCCGCACGGCCCTGCCTGCATTCATGTGCCGAAGCCCTAACCTTCAGTGTCATTGTCTTTGGGGACAGAGCTTTGAGGAGGCGGCCAAAGTTAAATGAAGTCACACGGGTGGTGTCCTAATCAGATAAGTGTTGGTGGCCTTAAAGAAGACGCCATACACTTTTTGCACGTGTGTGTGTGCTGAGCAAAGGCCACGTGAAGGCACAGCGAGAAGGCCACAGTCTACAAGCCAGGAAAAGAGTCCTCACGAGAAACTGACCGTGCTAGCACCTTGACCTTGGACTTCTAGCTTCAAACACTACCAGAAGTAAAGGTCTGTTATTTAAGCCACCCCGCCTGGGGTATTTCGTCACGGCAGCCCGAGCAGACTCGAGGCGCGGGGCTGACCCCGTGTAATCGCCCCCGAGCCCGACGAGGACGGTTCTCTCACTACGCGCGTGACGCGGGTGAAGAAACTAACGTTCAGAGGCGCCGAAGGCCCTCCGGCCACAGCCCGCGGCGGAGCTGGGGTTGGAGCTCTGGGGCTCTGGCCGCAGAGCCCTGTCCTTGACCCCTGTGGTTCCATCTCCCACAGGGTCACGGGGCTTGGCCCACAGCGGGGATCCAACGGCCCGAGAGCTTCAGTCCGAGACGGCGAAGCAGACGCGACCCCGCGGCCTGTCTGACGTGCGCAGAATGGGCGGCCGGTCTGCAGCACGCCCACATTTACTCTCCTCGCCTTTACAACTGCCTGCTGATCACAGCACTTTTTTGTTTTTGTTCCAGATGTGGCCTCAAAACTGTTCTCAACGTAAGACTCTAAGCAGCCCGTACAAACGCACTGGGGCTGGCTCCGAGTCACTCATTCCGGCGCTATTTGTTGAGCGCCTACGAGGCACCGGGCACGGCCACCGGGCGGCAAGAACTCAGCCCTTCACAACCAAGACCCGAGGTCCTTTTGCCCTTAGGGAAAGAGGCGGGGGAAAGACCAGCAAAACCTATAAATGAAGAGACGAACTGTAATAAGAACAATGAAGCCTGAAAAGAGCCAGAGCTGATGCTGAAAACAAGAGGAAGGGACCCACTTTGAATGGTTTGCTCAAGGAAGGCCTATCCGAAAAGGCAAATTGAGAAGAACGGGTCAAATGCACACTATTTGGATCAGAAAACATGAAATAACTCTTAAAAAATTAGTTTATCTACTAAAGCTTCTCTCCATTTGGCTTAACTTCTTTTTAAGGCTTATTGCAATCTGACCACATGGAAAAGAAACAATGATATAAGTCTTAATACAAAGTCTCACTGATGTGGACTGAGTGAACAAAAACAGACAAATACAGAGACCCTAACTTCTAGAGCACCTGTGTCTATGAAACAGGTGTGAGAAACACATACTGGCTGGATGGCAGACAAGTGCAATTTAGCAAAATACAAAAAAAAAAAAAAGGGAAAATGCAAAACTTAGCGTTCTAGACACACATACGCTACTTTCCTACCTGCAACAGGTTTCATTTTGTGCTTTCCTTCTGTTTTGTTTTTAAAGTTAAACATCTCAAAGAACCCATAAAACCACATTAAACTTTACAACAGAAATCTGGTTTAAGAGGAGGCATACGAAGCTATACTCAATTGAATGGGTCACCACTGACGCTAGGGCAATAATGGCTTTCGAGCATTTTTCTAAGCAGCACAAAGCTTCCTTCCAGTGAAGTCTCTGCACGAGTCCAACACGGAGAGCGGCCAGCACCAGCCCTCACCAGCCGGCCACGGCCTCAAGGGATGCACTGCAGGACAGTCCGATGGTCCAGCTCCTTTGCAAGGGCGACTCTGCCCACATCACGGCCTTGAGAATCCAGCCTCCTACCCTCCAACCCAACACACGGGGGTCCTGAACTGGAAAATACCGTTTGCTGAAAAGTTCTGAAATCAATCAGCCCACAGCATTCTTTCGGTTTCCACTTACAGAAAAGCAAAAGACACTGATGTAGGCTAGTTAATGTGCCATCTCATTTTCAAGCATAAACTTCTTTCCATAAAGAGTTTTACTTTCACAGAATAGTGGACGGGGCATTCCTCAAGGAAATGGCAGAGGTCAGGACAGAAGAGGGAGAAAAATGAAGCAGGAGCAGTCAGCATCTGCCACTAGGAAAAAGGAAACAGCTTAATGCATAATTTTCCTAAGTTTCCTTAACCCTAACTGCTGCTTTCAAATGGCAATAAACATAAACATTCAGTCTGAAAACTTACTGGTTCTCCAAGTTTATCCAAGTTATCCAGGAAATATTTTACAGATTCACCCTGAAAACAAGAAGAAAATAAATAGTTATTAGGGCTTAGAAATGAAAGGCTTCGTCACAACAGTTTCTATTAAACTGTCTGCTTGTACACTTAATCCAAACCCAAACATACTGTTTAGTCACCAATTTCAGACTGAGCAGCTAACCCCACTGAAGACGTATAAAATGTCTGCCTCTGTCCAAGTGCTACAGCCTGGTGAGGCTCAGAGAGTCTTTACAGAGGCGATACCCCCAAGCACTCATCCATTTGGACAGGATCACATGTACGTGTTCCGATATATCTGTGCATCCAAAGGGAAGATGTAATTAAAAGGTGAAAACTGCTTTTGCGATACACATACAACTACAGTTCAGGTGGGATTATTTCTGTCTACATTTTTCAACCAAGTTTATATCAAGAGCGAAGCAGGGAGGAGGTGAGAACACCTACCAGGCCAAGTGCCTGGACAGACACGCCTTTCTGCTCCTGAACCCTGAATAACGCTGCAGGCTTCACCTCTCCAACAGGCCTTCTCTACCTGAGTGATCAGCCTACTCTCTCTGAGCCCGGATGTCTATCAGACCTCAGGCAATTTTCTAAAGTACATGAGCACACAGAGGAAATACTCGAACAAAGGACAGGCAGGTGAGAGGGACCCGCCTGCTTGCGGAGAGAAGGGCTGTGTCTTGGAGTCTCCCAGGGTTTCTCCCTCTCCTGCTGGATTTCTACCAGCACAGCACTTGTCCTGCCCGAAACTGCTACCCTGAGCTCCAGAAGGCAGTGCTTCTTTCATACAGAAGAGAATCCCCTGAAGATCTTGTCTGACTGCAGGTTCTGAGGGGGCAGGGGCGGGGCACGTAATTTCTGCAATTCAGATGATTTCTGGGACCACAGTTTGAGTCACGAGGCCTTAAAGCAGCAGTTCTCAAAATTTTAGTCTCTGGATCCCTTCATACATCTTAAAATGCTTCAGGATCCCGAAAAGACGCTGTTTAAGTGGGTTGTAGCTACCAATACTTACCACATTAGAAAGTAAAACTGAGACATTGTAACAAATATTTTATTTATGAATTCATTTAAAAACATCGATAATAAACCCATTCACGTTAGCACACTTTAGTGCAGCTTAACAGAAGCCGGTGAGACACTTCTGCGTCTGAAATGCTGCTACAGGCCGTTTCAGCTGTAGCATGGGAGGTGTGGCCTCACACAGAATGCAGGGTTTGGAAAAGGGAGCATTCTAATGGCCTTTGTAACTGTAGATACTTTTGTTTCTACACCGGAATCTGACAAACGGTAGCTTCTGCAGAGTGACGCCCCTGTGGAGTGGAAAGCCTGCCAATGAACTCTCTGCACTTCAGTTACAGACACGAAAGTTCACTGGTCTGTCCTGTACTCTGCACGGGCCTCTCACCCGCCGACAATTTTGTAACACCAAGCGCTGACCCCATGGAACACGGCGGGCAATGAAGTGCACAGATCTTCCAAATGTTGGCATGTTTCGTGACATAATAGTAAGAAAATCATACTCATTCATATCATAATGATCTCATAAGAAACCTTAGGGCTCTGGGGAAGTTGACAACCTCACAGTCGTGGGCAGATACAAGGTTTCCTAAATTCTGATTTTTCACTTGAAAGCTCAGATTTTATCGGTGGCAACAAATACTGTTCGTTTCCTTGAACTGGCAGGCTAACTGCATTCATTTTCTAACAGAACGCCTGTCAAATGCCCACGTCTGAGTACGCTGGTTGTCTCTTTCAAGTGAAAATGGTGCTCCATGAAAAATAGTCCAGCTCATGACACAACCAGTCACGAAAGTGCTTTCCCCGGAGACCACGGGCCTGCTGCGGGAGCGTTTCAGGGCGCCGCCCAAGCTGTCATACAGCAGAGTACGGAGCTGTTGAAACTGAGATCTAAAACAATTCTTGCTGCTTGATCAAGGACCATCTTCAGTGAGACTGGTGTGTGTGTCTTACACTGCAGAGGCAGAGCGGTGGCGAATACACCAACCGGTAGCGTGGGTGGGGGGCGCCGATACCCCATCTGCGCTCAGGCACTGGCTGGCCGCCGCGGCCCCGCTGCTCTGTGCTATCGGCGCAAGTGGTAGCTTAGTGAAGGGAAAGAGCATCTTAAGTGACTCTCAAGAGCGCTGAGCATGAAGGCTCCTTTTAAAGGGCTTCTGGGACCCCCGGCGGTCCACGGACCGCACTTGGAGAACTGCCGCCTTAAGGCACGTGGTGGAGAGCACGTACACAGGGGTGTGTGCTTGTGGTGGGCGTGGTGGGTGAGGAGGCCTGGCTGTGACTCCTCGTGACCGCAAAGGAGGGTGGCAGACGATTCTGCTTTCTTCGGGACCTGGAACATTCATACAGTGTTTATAGCACCTAAAGATGATTTTTAACAGAGGGGAAAAGGAAAAGCTTCAAAAAAAATTCACTCTAGGGTAATGAAGAGATCATTTGGTCAAGCCTGTACAGGTACTTTGCATTATTTCATCCATTTTAATGAAAAACATAATATTTTTGTTTCTATGATGGATAACATATATAGGCCAAAGGGAATTTGGGCTTAATCTTTAAATAACATCAACATTTACTTATTGAGTTGTTCGTACAACCCAAATGGGGTTATATATTTAGAGTACTTTAAAAAGTAAAATTCAAACGAATATTACCAATCCTGTTACACTGAAGTACACATGGTAGAGTCTCTTGGACAAATGTGATAAAAAGTAGTCACTCTGTTTCTGTATGAGTAAGACTTACAGAAATGTTACCCTTTCAGTAATGTGCATATTGAATACTTACATAATGTTAAATACCTTAAATGAAATTTAAAACATTTCTAAAAGGTGCTTTTTGACTGGTGTTATATGTTGCATCTATTGACTTTTCTTGATTTTAGAATTAGTAAAATTCACTGTGGAAAACTTGAAAATTAGAAAAAGGAACAAAGAAGGAAACAGGCAATAATCATTAATTTCACTGCTCAGAAATAACTACAGTTAACGCTTGAAGAGATTGCCTTCCAATCACTTTTTGTATATTTAACACTGTTGATGTAGACAATTCTGCATCCTTATTTTTTACTTACCTAACTGTAAGTACATTTTAATGGTCAAAATAATTCCCAGTATTTTTATGCTAAAAAGTTAACTAAGGGCTTCCCTGGTGGCGCAGTGGTTGAGAGTCCGCCTGCCGATGCAGGGGACACGGGTTCGAGCCCCGGTCCGGGAGGATCCCACGTGCCACGGAGAGGCCGGGCCCGTGAGCCGTGGCCGCTGAGCCTGCGCGTCCGGAGCCTGTGCTCCGTAGCGGGAGGGGCCGCAGCAGTGAGAGGCCCGCGTACGGCAAAAAAAAAAAAGTTAACTAAAACCGCTAATCTAATGTTGGATATTTGAGTTATTTCCACCTTTTAAATAAGGTTTCAATATTTTAAAAATAAATAATGTGTAAACAGCTTTACGTGCTCTTGAATTACATTCTTAGTGATCTCAGAAGAATTACTAAGGCAAAGAGATCCAACATTTTTAATACGCCTACTGCTCACTGACACACAGGTCCTATTGATTCTCTCCTACACAACAGTTACAACACTGAGTATATGAATAGTGAAACGATGAGGACGATAAATAAGCCAAGATCACAGGAGAGTGTTTTACAGATGCTTCTGTAATAAGCTAGCATGCAGACTCTCAGAGGCCCCACACTGTGCTGCCTGATGCTTATCACTTTAGGGACCCCAGAGCAAAGGAGCTCTGTGTAAAAGAGAAAATGACACGTTCCATGTCCAAATTGACATGGTTCAACTACACAAAAATTTATTTCAATTAGTATTGCTGTTTAACTAATGGTCAAATAAACGAAGGTTAAAGTAACCCTAAGACGAACGTATTATCGAAAGCGGCAAGCCTTTCCCCCCTTTAAAAACTAAATGCTTACACCTAACCCATCACTTCTGAGGGTATCGGGAAACTGGTATACTCATTCTAGCGACCTTGCAAATTCACACAAACTTTTTAGAAAGTTATGAGTAGTACACTTCATAAAACTTTTAATGAACTTTTGCACATTCTAAGGAATTTACTGAACATAAAACGACACAAACAAAATGATATTTTACTTGATGCTACCTATAATAGCGAGATTTGGAAGTTCATTTTTCCACTCATTACAGGAATGGGTTAATAAATTTTGGCACACTAACATGACAACAGAGTATAAGCCATCAGGTAACAATTATTTCGATATAATCGCTACATATGAAATATGTATGTCATTAAGAGCTAAATTAAAGCAGGGGCTGACAAAGCGAAGCTCCGCAACCCCTTTCCCTACCCACACGCGGCTTGTATGCTCACCCCTACACTCACTTGGCAGCAAAACCTGACCTGAAGTGGCTGAGGCTCTTTATATAGTCTTTATTTCTCCTACTTAGTGAAACTGTTCAAATGTCTTGCTGCAAAAGAAGCGTGGAGGGACTTCCCTGATGGTCCAGTGGTAAAGAATCCGCCTTGCAATGAATGCAAGGGACGCGGGTTCGATCCCTGGTCAGGGAACTAAGATCCCACATGCCGCGGGGCAACTAAGCCCACGTGCCAGAACTACTGAGCTCGCGTGCCTCAACTAGAGCCCGTGTGCCACAAACTACAGGGCCCACGCGCCCTGGAACCCATACACCACAGCTACAGAGCCCAGGCGCCATGGAGCCTGTGCAGCACAGCTAGAGAGAAGCCCGCGCACCACAACGAAGAGCCTGCGCGCCGCAATGAAAGATCCCACGTGCCACAACCGAGACCCGACGCAGCCAAAAAATAATAATAATAAACAATAAGTAAATAAATAGAAAAAGAAAGAAGTGTGGAGATTACGTAATAAACAGTACACGCATTATGTTATCCATCCGTAATCCAAAAAATTCTTAATGCCATTAATAAATGTGGACTCGGGGATTTATGATAAGACTAGTTCTGCGTTACGTATGTTCTGATTTTCGCTATTTAAAATACGGACAAAAATAAAATAAAATAAAATAAAATACGGACAAGGTAATAACTCTACAGTTCTGTGAGCGACTATATTCTCTTTTCAAAAAAATAAAAAAGGAGAAATCATCCCTATCTGTTCTTCTCTTGGTATTACAATACAAATATAAAAAAGTATTTAAAAAGTTCTTTTCACTGAAGCTTCCTGATTTAACTGCATTCCCTAAGAGGGGATGGGGTTCAAATTATTACATACCTTTATTTATTAGGAAGTCATCATCTCACCAAAATCAAATCATATAACACAAATAGGCACATGCTCCTGTTATTAAGTTTCAACTTCTGGTGAAGAAAGTTTCATCAGTGTAATCTACAAGGTCCTTTGTGCACTGGAGACTGTACAAAATCTAAATAAAACATTTTAATACAACTCACGCATTTAAATGTGTGGATTATCTCTAATATTTTAAGTCCTTAATAGAGTGCCCTTTGCCTTCTCCCCCATCACTCGGCCAGGACTCAAGGACTATAAATGCTTTAGAATATTATTCCTATGAAAAACACATTTTGGTTTAAAATAACTCCTCAGTCAAAAAAAAGCTATTTACATCATAGGTGATACTACTAATCCTTGCATTAGTGAGAAAACTGAAAGTGGGAGACTTAAGAATAATCTTACTCATCTTTTAATGCACGTGGTGGTAACTCTTACTGTTAAGAGATGAAGTTTAGCCAAATGAACCTATTCTGAAACAAAACACTTTTAAACACACGCATGCGAACGCACACGTGCATATGCAAACGCACACGTGCTATAAAAGGATGAATCCTTTTCTGAATTAGGTAATTTAGGGGAAATTTCTTACAGTAGCTTTAAAGACCTTTACTGGAAAATAAAGAGAGAGAAATCTTTCACAAAACCTCAAAAAACAAAAAAACCCACCAAACTAAAAAATATAAAATGTGTGTTATTTGCAATTGAACCATGAAGGACACAGAAAGTGAATAACGGCATCTCTGTTCTCAGTAACCGAGAGCTTCGGCCCTGGCCTTTTCTTGTCTGAGCATAAGGCCCTCATGCAAATCGGACACCTCGCTCAGTGCCTGGCACCTGGCGGCCTGGCTCCTTCCTCCCCAAGTGTCTGGTGAATGAAGTGTGAATAACCAGGGGATGATTCTCCTCAAACCCTCCCCCTAACCGGCTCAGAGGTGATGGAAAGTCTTCGGGTTACCTAACACTAACACTAACTCTAGTCCTTTCCCTAACACTGAGTCACATCTGCAAGTCTCGAGACTTCTCGGGGCCTCAATTTAACCGTCAGAGGAAGTCGGGTGGCTCGATGCATCATCACCAGAGCTCTGCCCTAGGCAACAATTTCAGTTTGTACAACTGATTTAAATTTAAGTTCTTCTTTCCTTTATCTACATGCCTGTTACCCTTAGAGTCACTTTTGTTGTGACTCATTATTCAGGTTGTATCGCTTAGTCTCCTGGCTAACACAGAAGTAAACAATTTCATGTATCGGGCAAGAAAGACCATGGGTTTAAGACTCACTCTTTGTTGGTTATGACTTGAGAGCTACTGTAGCTCTCCTCAATATGTTTTATAATACTGAAGGGAATTTTTAATAAAATTCCAAAGAAAAGCCATTTCGCACTTAAGACATTTTAAGTTTAAGATGTTTTAGGTCATCCCTTAGTTCTTTTTTCTCTGTTTGAAATACTGAGATAACTTTCTAGGTTACTGAAGCAAGGCTGAAGAGTCCAAAGTGTCAGGGCACTGTGAAAGTTTTCCATGTTTCTTTAACCCGTGGATATCTGGGCTCTGCCTAAGCAAGGGCGGAGCAGCCAGTGGGCCTGGGTTCTACTCGCAGGACAGGCTCTGCTACTGACGCGCCAGGGGACCCTGGGGAAGGTAACTCGAGGAGAAAATAAAGTGACAGATGAAGTTAATTAGCTCCAGCATCCCTCTGAATTGAATCCCAGCAGTTTTATGAACCGTAATTTGTGTCAGCTTTACAGAGCTGAGCCTAAACTAGGGATGGCTTCAATGTTGGCCCCATTTACAAGACTCATGTGTTAGAAAGATTGTCTTCGCTTGCAGAGACAAAACGGGTCAGGGGCCCTGAGTTTGAAGGTAACAGAAAAGCTGAGGACACAAATTAGAAAATAACTTCTATTAAACAAATGTGTAATTATAGGGATACTTGGCAGTTTATTTGCCCAGTTATCAAACAAGTGACAGATTTATTCAACACTCTCTTCTGCACAGCTAAAATATATAAAGGACAGGATTTAGAATGTATTACTTTAAAAGGATGTGGAGGGGCTTCCCTGGTGGCTCAGTGGTTAAGAATCCGCCTGCCAGTGCAGGGGACACGGGTTCGAGCCCTGGACCGGGAAGATCCCACATGCCACGGAGCAACTAAGCCCGTGCGCCACAACTACTGAGCCTGCGCTCTAGAGCCTGCGAGCCGCAACTACTGAAGCCCGCGTGCCTAGAGCCCGTGCTCCGCAACAAGAGAAGCCATTGCAACGAGAAGCCCGTGCACCGCAACGAAGAGTAGCCCCCACTCACCGCAACTAGAGAAAGCCTGTGCGCAGCAACAAAGACCCAACACAGCCAAAAATAAAAAAAATAAAAAAATAAAGGATGTGGAATTTAAGCTAGACAGCCAAAGAATACACAAGAAGAAATTATCTGCTTTTTTTAGAAGATATACTCATTTACTGGCAGCTTTATAGCAACAGGAAGGGGACAACTCTACTTAAATAATATAGGTACAATCTAGAAGAGATTTTAACTTCGAAGTCTTATTTAAATTTCTAAAGTCTATAGAGATAAGGATCAACTTCATATATTTGAAAGCAAGGCATACACACTCTAGAAAGCAACTTGGTAATCTGTAAGAGGAGCTTTAGCGGCGACCCGCATCTCAGAGCTGCAGAGGCAGCCTGAGAGCCAGGGCGGATGCCTCCTGTGGCGGAAGGAAAGCTGGTCGAGAGCCACTGGATCGTTCCCTCGTTGTATTTCATACATTCTAGACCAGGATCCTCCAGCTGTGACCTGCAGGCCAGACCCGGCCCACTGTCTGTGTGTGTGGCCCGTCTAAGGAGTTGGGAAAAAAGAAAAATTAAAAGACTACTTCATGACATCTGAAAATGATATGAAATTCAAATTTCAGTGTCCATAAATAACACCGCACTGGAGCGCAGCCGTGCTCATCGGTTTATGGCCTTACTGTCTACAGCCGCCGCCTGGCTGCCGCCAGGAGAGCAGTCGCGACAGGCCACGCGTGGCGCTCTTCACTGCACCACAAACCGCACGGACGCAGTTATAACGCGAAAATATTTCAAATGTCATCAGTAGTGCAATACCACGAATTTTTGTTTTGTATTACTAGTGCACATCCAGCAAAACAAGTAGAAAAGAAGACTTTATGTGTCACCCTTTAAGGCACAATGGAATGTGGATAATTTGGGTATCAAATGAGATGGCAAAGCCCTGTGTTTATTATGCAATGACCCTACAGCTGCGCTAAAAGTACACACGGACATCAATACTACCAGACTAAGCACTCTACAAAATAATCCCAACTCCTACTACAGAAAAGCGATAGTCAGAAAAATTACAAAATTTTAAATGGAATAGCTCATCACCGCATTTCTTCACAAGAGGAAAAAGATGAAAATGAGACTGCAGCCGACAGCTGACAAGTTGCCAAGGAGTTCGAATCTGTTAGCCAAGCAAGGACTGCCACAGACTGCTCAGCGGTGTGTGCTCGAGGGATCAATGCCAAGGGCGAAGTGGCCGACGAGTAAGCCGGTAGGAAGAGGCCGCGTGGGAGAACTCCAGAGGAGAGTATTTTCAAGGGAGCCGAGAAAACACGAATTCAGCACAGCCTGAATTGGGATGTGTATTACAACTGACAGTGGTACAAGTGTGTGGAGCAGAAAAGGGACAAATTTACAAAGACTGTGAAGATGGTTACATCATGTATTCTTCACCAGCAGGGACTTCGTAGGAAATACATTAAGTCTATATTGTTACTGAAACCAGTATTGTTAACGACGAATTTAATTCACTCTCATGGACTTGACCATCACCAGTTCCATGAATTTTTGTCAGAAACAGAAGCTAAATATGCTGACTCGCCCTATTTCACGAGTTTGATGTCTTAGCAGAGGTTTTTACTGAGATTTTTTGAACTAATGGATGAAATCGAATTTTTTCCGAACGAGTACCACCACCTTCCACCACTAATGCAGAACACTGAATGGCTTTTCAAAATCAGCTTTAGGGAAAAGACTCGATTACATTTCGTAATGAATTCAATCCAAAACTAAAAGGCAAAACAGTTTTTTGCAAACTTTATACTGTGGTAAAATCATTTTGACAATTAGTGTTACTGGAATCATAAGCAATGTCCAACTGCTTTATACACTTTCTTTGCTGTCAAGTTAAAACAGGAGGCCTCCATTCTCATGCAAATGTGAAGCAGATATACATTTCTAAAATCAAACTATAGTTCCAGCAACATCTTTCAGACCGTAATACAAGTGTAAAAAAAAAAAAGGCCATACTTCAAAATCCATTTAACTGTGCAACGACTGGAAACGGTAAACCTGCAATGTAAAGGACATGCCCAGAAGCAAACACCGGGAAGAAGCTAACAGAATTCTCTAAACGTCTTCCAAGCAAAGTCTATGCTCAATTAAAACCAAATGTTCGGGTTTCCCTGGTGGCGCAGTGGTTAAGAATCCATCTGCCAGTGCAGAGGACACGGGTTTGAGCTCTGGTCCAGAAAGACCCCACATGCTGCGGAGCAACTAAGCCCGTGCGCCACAGCTACTGAGCCTGTACTCTAGAGCCTGAGAGCCACAACTACTGAAGCTCGCACGCCTAGAGCCCGTGCTCCGCAACAAGAGAAGCCATTGCAACGAGAAGACCGTGCACAGCAACGAAGAGCAGCCCCCGCCCGCCGCAACTAGAGAAAGCCTGCGCGCAGCAACGAAGACCCATCGCAGCCACAAATAAATAAATCAATAAAATTAAAAACAAAACAACCCCCCCCCCCAAGTGCTCACTTGGCAGTACCCATCTGTGTGCAAAGACACTTCCAAGGGTGGAACGTGTAAAATCATTAATGGGTGAACATTTGCACCTGATTGTGATAATACGGAACACCAAAAGCCCGAGCCCTACTTAAGCAAAATGTTATCCCTTCCAAAAGAATCCAATTCTTCTCATTAGTAAACCTATACTACAAAAAACCGTAGACAACTTTATTATGTTCTGAATTGCGTCAATAAAAAAATCTGTGCAAACTTGAATTCTCTCTTGTTACACTGATTTTGTCTCTTGGCATGTGATGTCTAAAATATCATACCACCTAGCCCTTTACAGAAAGTTTTCTGACTCCTGTGCTAGCCGAGCGGTTCTGAATCTTGGCAGTGCATCAGAACCACCTACGGGGCTCCTTAAAGACAAAGACCCCCAGGCCCACCACAATCCCACCAAACCAAACTCTTCCCAAGGCCCACGAGACGTGGTTCTGAGGATCCGGCTTTAGCATCAGTTCAGATCTGCACAGACAGCAGATTCTACTCAAAACTGGATTTCATATTAATTTTACCTTTTGATACTGATTACATCAAATCAGCTAGGGTTTTTTTTTTAAAAAAAAAGCTTTGTAAAAATGCCAAGAATATTAAGAATCCAGATCAGAAACTTATTTAGCTTCATCTTATTACAAAAGTAGGTTTCAAGCAATATTTACTTGAGTTCAACTAGGTCTCACATAAAAAGCATCAGGCCTTCATTTGACATATTTGAATTGTGACATAAACAGCAGAATTAAGTCTACAAATAGCTTTCCTTCTCTTTTTTAAAAACTGATTTGGTGATTCAGACACACTTTATTTCCTGTGTTACTACAGTTCTAGCAGCCTTTCTCTCCATATTCCTAGAGCCCATTTTCAAACGTCCAACAGAGTCCACAGCCTTCAAAGCTTAACTTCCAGAGACTTTTGTGGTTAAAAATTAATGAACCTGGTACTCTAGCTGAAACACTGCTAAGCAGCTAAAACAAGCACAAATGAGAACAAGTATTAGAGCCGCTACTTATATTTTAGCAATAGGACCCTAAGGAACTTAAAACCTCAGTCAAACTTATAAAATTAATTTGCTTCTGCAACAGACAGCGAAACTTTGCATGACAGGTAAATAAAGCCATGCCAAGTGTTTAATAAGGAGCACTATCTTTTCACCTGGTGAACAGGTGAAAATTACACTTTGGAATGAAAAGAGGTAACAAAATTCAATCAAATGCAAACTGTAAGTAATGCAGTGGATTTTAGTTTGCTACTAAAATGAACTACTGTTGCTTAATCTTGTAAAATGTCTGGAATTTAATTGCAGGCTGATTAGGCATGT
The DNA here is from genome assembly GCF_026419965.1 of Kogia breviceps. NCBI lineage: Eukaryota > Metazoa > Chordata > Mammalia > Artiodactyla > Physeteridae > Kogia > Kogia breviceps. The sequence goes on from NC_081328.1 coordinate 56,266,983, forward strand.
CTATAAATGGCAGAAAATTCACTGTGAAAAAAAAAATAAGTCAATTAGAAAAAAATAAGTGAATTAAAAAGCATCCCGGGCTTCCCTGGTGGCACAGTGGTTAAGAACCCACCTGACGATGCAGGGGACACATTGCAGGTTCAAGCCCTGGTCCGGGAAGATCCCATATGCCGCGGAGCAACTAAGCCCGTGCGCCACAACTACTGAGCCTGCGAGCCACAACTACTGAAGCCTGTGCACCTAGAGCCCGTGCTCTGCAACAAGAGAAGCCACAGCAATGAGAAGCCCGCACGCAGCAACAAAGACCCAATGCAGCCAAAAATAAATAAATAAAATTTTTTTAAAAAGCATCCCATTTTTATGTGTGGAGGCCCTTTTAGTTATGAGATTAGCATTACCTAAAATAGTTTTTTAAGAGTAAACATGTTTCTTGAGAGAACAAGAAATATTAAAATTCAAAGAAAATCTATACTACCAAGACAATTAAGCAGTGAGAAATTTTCTTTTGAAATCTAAGTATACATGTGATTCTGAAAATGATGGCATAACTCGAAGTTAATATCCAATTTCTCTTTATATAGAGAAGCAACCACTAGCCAAGTACTACAAACAGCAAACACTTCCTGAAGTACTAGTAAACTACAAAACAGAGGTTTGTGTTCTAAAATAGCTAAATCCAATGGTTTAAAGTGGTTTACACCCTTGCCATGCACGTTAAGTCCTTCCATTTGCAAGTTTGGAATATTCAAAGAGGAAAAAGACATAAAATTACAAATCTGTTTACTCTTTAAACTGATTACAACTATGAACTGAACTGCCATATGGTGCTGCCTTGATTGCCGCAGTAAGGTTTTTGTACACCTACAACATGCCTTTAATTTTCATCAGTCTTATAATCCCCAAACTAAGCCAGGTAGAAATGTTCTCTGAATATTCATTAGGCAGGCTGCACTATGCATATATTTGGAGAACATCTATTCAATAGGAAACTAATTAACTTGCCTTTAAAAGTGACCTAGAAGTATGGTTGCTGTTGTTTTTTAATCAATAATTCATATTTTGTATACACTTGTAATTTCAGCCCTGCAAATATCCTGGTGAAGCCACATCTAAATAAGGAGGCTTTAAATATTCTATGAATAGACTCTGTAATATAAGCCTTTCCATCCAGCATTTACTTATATATAGGGTTCACAGCAAACATTAAATGCCAAATATAAGTAAGGTACAAAATGGAAACATTTGAGGTCAAAGCTGGTTAATGAATCAGACTCCTCATTTCAATAAGGACGTGGCTAGTAATAAAGACAGAAGGTAATACTTCTTACTGGATGGGCTCTGGGTCTTTTTTTCCTCCTTAGTTTTTATTTCAAACTGAAACACAGTGGAGAAGCTGGCCGGCTCCACACACAGGGCGGGCATGAAACTCCCCTCCCGGCACTCAAAGGCCCTCACCGTGAACAGCTTCACTTCTGCTTTCATTCACCTGCCCTTCCAACATTCTTGTTTTGCCTGGTCTTCACAAAGGACCCATTTTACTATTTCTTATCTTTGAGATGACCTACCTTTTTTTTTTTTTTTTTTTTAATGACTTTCTCTGTTCATTTTTCTCTGGACAAAAACATTGTAAGGTACTGAAGTGACACACAGCACATGTTTAATAAGGGGATACTGTCACCTTTATCACTGAACCATAAAGTACTACCTCTCATGCCTGTTCTTCGGTTCACAAGGAGAAAGACAGTATTTACTTATATTCAAAGAAATACAAGCCATTTTCTTTTGCTCTGTAGATAGGTCAAAATTAAGTAGACTCCAACTGAATGCACTTTCAAATTTCTTGCCGGCATCTTCTATGTACATCACTCAAAACTCCCGAAAGAACCAAAATCAGTCAGTTACGTTAAAGACCATTCAAACATTTGAAAATATTTTTCAAATTAAATACCTCTCCAAACTAAGATAGTTTATAATAGCCTAAGCAGAATTTCAGAAAGAATACCTCTGAACAGTTAGTTTCAGATTTTTCTTGCATATAAGCTAATAAACAAGCTAGCACACAACATTAGCAGTAAGAAATTTGGGAAGAAGTTAACACTTTATTTTGTAAACTGCCGGTTTCTGGCCACTGCTCACGAATTAATAAATTCTTTTTTATATCAAGTTTTCTAATTCAACTTATCACCAAAATGATTTAAAGCTAATGATCTTAGTCTTCTAAGAGTACTCTCCTGTAGTCCCACCAAATTCCAACTGACACAGAACACAAAAGGCAAATGCAGTTTAATAATTCTACTACAGGTGTCACAGAAAAGAAGGCCTTTATTTTATTAAAATGCTTCATCCTGAAGAGACAGAAAAAAGAGTTTAGCCATATGTCTAATAAGCATTTATAGGTGCTTATGTCTTCTACACTTAGGTGGTAGTCGACTCTGTTATCTTAAAGTATCAATTATTTCCAAAACCCTATTTAAGAATTACAGCCCCTTCTTTAAAATACAGGTTTCAGGGCTTCCCTGGTGGCGCAGTGGTTGAGAATCCGCCTGCCGATGCAGGATACACGGGTTCGTGCCCTGGTCCGGGAAGATCCCACATGCCGCGGAGCAACTAAGCCCGTGAGCCATGGCCGCTAGGCCTGCGTGTCCGGAGCCTGTGCTCCGCAACGGGAGAGGCCACAACAGTGAGAGGCCCGCATACCGCAAAAAAAAAAAAAAAAAAAAAAAAATAAAATAAAATACAGGTTTCAGAGTGGCAGTCAGCGTTTCTTTATAAAATCTTACTCCCTGAAAAATTAAACACCCACTTTAAGTGTGAGGAAGGAGCTGAACCGCAGAGGCGGGCTAGCTCTGGCTTGGCACACGACATGCTGCCCTCACTACAGCAGCAGCATGGGGCGATTTACCGATTTCTCTATGCCACGTTACTATTCACCACCCTACTGCTCATAAATACATACGTATGAAAGAATCTTCCATGTAAGTCAAAAACTCACATCCATTTCTAGAAGAATGCCTCACCAGTCCTCTGCGAAAAATCACCTCCACCAAGAAATGCTAATGGCACAACATTAAGTGAACAGGATATAAAACTGTACCGAAACTACAGAAAAGTTTAACTCAACAGCCAATACTGTATTCAAATACTGGAAGAAAATACACCCAATTGTCAACACAGATGTCTTGGGGTGGAGGTATGGTGGCTAACTAGATGATATTCTACAAGGGGCATACACGTTTTAAAATCTAAATTAAGAAAAAAAGCTAATTTAGATTCTGGAGCCTATTTCAAGTCAAAAAACAAAAACAAAAACAACTTCCCTGTTTTTCAGTTTTCACATAATGATAACACTAAAAAGCTTAGAGTTCTGAACCCTGAAAAATTCCTCAAAGTTAAAATACTTTTTTGAAAAGGGTCAATCATACACAATCCCAACAGCATATAAAGAAATGTCTCGAATTCTAAAAGAAATGACCTCAATTGTTTAAAAAAAAAAAAGAATGTGCAGTTTTCCAACATAAGACATAACTTCCCAAATATAGTTTCAATTCCCCTGCTATCAAAATAGAGGGGCTCATACAAGCACTTTTTAACACCCAGAAGTCCTTGTGAGCGCGCACACCAGATGGAAAGCTCTGCTCTGGGCTGATGTGCTGCGATGCGTCTTGAAACCCCCACAACTCAAACGTTGCGCAATAATCCACGCTCATTAGCAAGGTACTTCTATGCCTAAGATCACGGCAGGTGACAGGAAGACCCAGACTTTGATGGATTTCACAATTCAAGCCATCACCCCAAACTCTCTGGCAGCAGAGAAGCTGCGCTCGGCAGCCCTCACCTCCGATCGATCAGGTCAAACAGCAAAGACAGACACGCAGCCTGTGAATGTTTTACGTGTCCATGAGTGTGGGTAACGGCTCATAATGTGTGCTGGAGTATCAATTCCTGTTTCTAAGTCACTACGGGGTTAAGTGTGTTATTAAGGGACACAGGGAAGCGCAGCAGTAATTATGACTCTCACGCAATCCAGCTATGACCTTAACCTCGATGGACCTGGGTTTTACGTACAAAACGAAGCATACTGGCCTACCTGCCCCCCTAGGCCTCAGTCAGGAGACACTTGCTGATTCTGCACACTCTTGGAGAAGAGGCTACAAATGCAGCACTCGACACCATTTACTGTATCATTTGCAGCCACCGCAGGGTGACTCATCCGTTCCTCGCTGGACCGAGAGCCTCCGTGAAGGCAGGCCCGCCAGGCGTCTCCTGAGTCCCAGGGCCCACTCATCCCAGAACACGGTGTGGGCAGATACTCAACACACGCTTGCTGAAGGAGGGAAGGAGGGAAGGAGCAAACGAGCGCCACGTGGCATCACTGCTAAGTTACTGCCCTCACTGCATAAGCAATGGTCTCAAGTAAACAGTATTTGTGTTTGCCTGGCCTAACAGATTAACACTATCGTTAACTGATATTAACTCTTCTTCTGAGAGTGAGATTCAAAGAAATTGGTTAATATAAATACAATATACTCTTAAACTTTAAAAAGGCTTGAAAAAACCCAACCTAGTACGTCAGGTGGGTTGAAAGTACTGCAAAAGGGAAATGAGAACAGTCAGCTTGATTTCAAGAGAACCTTCTCCACTTCCTCACCTCCTCTCCCTCACATCACCTGCCACAGTCAGCAGTTACCTTCCTGTTGTCCAGAATCAATGGACACGTCTATCTTCACCTCACGAGACCTCTCGGTGGCACGTGGCGCCCCTGACCACTTATTCTTCTTTAAAGCCCTTTCCTGGCTCCCACGGCATTACACGTTCCTGAATGTCTTCTACCTTTCTGGCCATCTCCGCTAGCATCTCCTCCTCTGAACAGTCTCAAACAGTTTGAAGGTTCCTTAAGACTCTTTCCTGAGCCCTAATTTACTTTACACCCTTTCCCTGAGTAACTGTACGTATCCTAAAGACTTTAAGTATCATCTGAATACAAACAGCTCTGAAATTTCTCCCAGTAGCCCAAAGCTCTGTTCTAGCTTCCAGACATAGGTATCCAACTGTCTACTTGATTCCTCCTGTTGTCTCAGAGAGCTCAAAACCTAATAAACCCGAACTAAAGCCATACTCCTCCCCCTCAAATCTCCTTCTCACGCGGTCTTTTCATTTCAGAAAGAAGCCCCACTGCCCACCTGGTTGTGAAACCAGAAATCCAAGTCACTCTTCACTCGCGCTCTTCTCCCTCCCCTCGGTCAGTCCATCGCAGGCAGCCCGTGACTCCCCTACCAAGTGTCCTGACGCATATCCACGGCGACCACCTGACAAGGAGGGCTCCTTCTGCAGAAGCCCCCCAGCTCTGGGGCTGCTTGGCCCCCAGGACAGCCCCAAGGCTCTCCTCCCTTCCCTCGGACTCCCACGCTCAGGAGCCACTGCCAGGGTCCCGGGACCCAGGGACAACTCCCCGGGAGAACGCGCCACCGCAGGCCCGCACACGCGGGGCTCCTTCCGCCCGCGTCCAGCTCTCCCCGCCCCTGGCCTGGCCGACCCTTCCCATCCCTGGCGTCTCAACTTCAATGTCACCTCTTCTGATCGCCCTCTGGCTCTCTTGTTGCTTCCTCCTCTTCTCCAGAGCATTTATCACAGGTGGCATCACTTACTTGTCTGCATCCAAGATCAACGGGAACAAAGATTACTCTCATGTGGTTCGCTAGCAAGTACCCAGCCTGCAGAAGAGCACCTGACTCATTAACGGGTGGCCGGCAACATGTCCCTGGACAGCTGCTGAAAGCTACCAGGTACCATGATTTCACTAAGGTTTAACTCTTGTGAAAGAGGAACGCGTCTCCTGAGACGTGCTACCCAAGGCCTTCTTGTTCTTTTACACTTGCCCTTCAGTTTTCACATCTGAGAAGACAAGAATTCAGATTATCATGATGAAAAACGGATACTTCTGAAGTTATGCCCTAAACCTTAATACCTGCACATGGTATACAATACAGTTACATATAAAAATATCAAATGGATATGTATATATATTCCTATCAAAAGAATAAAGTTCTACAGAATGAATTTTTTTTTTAAATAAAGCACCTTTTTCAAAAGAAAGCTATCTTACATTAAGGCCAAATGTGCAAAATACAAGAGATGGGAACCTTGGTTTCTTACTAGATTGTGACGCCACCTTAAAACTGATTGTAGCATTTGATCATAACAGTTGAAAAAGTCAAGGAAAAAGTTACGTATAACCCTCCTTAGCCTATAGCTAGAGCTGAAACGTATATAACCTACGTGACGAGTCAACGTCCCCATCATCTTTGAAGCTGCAGCTAATAAAGGCAGTTTTACCGCAAATGTGGCAAGTCAGTACCAGTTAAAAATGGGAAATCATTTGTACTGCGATATTTTAACTCACGAGGCTAAACCACATTACTCTTTTAAAAATATTTCAACTAGGATATATGGTATTTGCAGCTTTGTGAATATGAAGCATTTAATTATTTAGGTTTAAAAAAATCACTAAAAATGAATTTATGAGACCACTGGACATTTGAATAGCAGACAAGTTGACCTGTCTGAAGTATAGGTGTGTGCATCCTCTCAGCTGTGAGGCCTCGCGGAGCCAAGGTGGCCAGGAAATCCCTTGTGAGCAACTCACTAGCGACCTGGAGAAGCTAGGGCCGCTGCTCGCTGCCAGCGGCTTCTGTGAGGTTTCCTTTTACTTAATATCAATAAATAGAAACCACCACACTACACAGCGTGAAGCCTAAATGCAAGTCAACTGATGTAAGAGGACAGATTCTCTATACAACTTCTATTGAGGAAGTTCATTCTATTTAACAGGAAGATAATTTTTAAAAGATTACCCAGGGATCAAAAAATGGTAACCAGGATATTGAAAAGGAAAGCGAAAGTCTCTCACTCCCATGACAGTACTCATTATCCCAGCACTTCTTGTTTAACCTTTCTAGAAGGAAGAAGAGAAATGTCCTATTAACAGGCTAAATGTAGCTGCACTGGTTGGAAGAACCCAAAGACACTGGGTTATTTGGGGGGACGGGGGTGATAATACAAGACTTTTGTTTGCTGGCTAGCATTGTTTTTAAATGGCAAAATTAAAATATCGTTTTCTTTAGGGGTGCAAAATTGAAATTTGTTTATTTTGCTCCATTATTCTTTTAGACTAATGCTTTCAGTTGGTTTTGGGTTGTTTTTTTTTTAACAAAATGGTCAGTAGTTCTAAAATCTAACAAAAAGTAACATGAAATCTTAAAAAAAGGACCCAGTATTTTATGAATACAAGGAATTTTTTAGGTTGGAAAAGAAGCCCAAATACCCTCCTCAACTTGAGTCCCCACAGCACCTCTGCCAGGCCCCAGGCACAGGAAACGGCAAAAAGAGAAAGAGGAGACATGTGTGCAGGGGGAGGGGCACCCGAAACGGCCGAGCAGGGGAAGGAAAGACAGAAAGCGGCGCGGCACATTTGGCGAGAGTCACAGAGCGCCTGCGCCCACGCCGCGGTGACCTCACGCCGCCGCTCGCAGGAACACAACTTTGGCTAATTGAGACCACACATCTGAAGCGTCTCCGGAGCACGTTCTCCAAATTAAATACTTCCGGCTACAAATCTCACAGTGCAAACAGGAAAGATCAGTACTGATGAGTTTCACCACACATCTACACACTGCCTTATTTTCAAAGCATTTTAATTGTCATTATTACATGATTCCTTAGAATTGTGTTTTAAAAATCATTTACAAATATATAAAAGAACTAACCATAAAGATATAGACCTGGGCTTCCCTGGTGGCGCAGCGGTTGAGAGTCTGCCTGCCGATGCAGGGGACACGGGTTCGTGCCCGGGGCCGGGAAGATCCCACGTGCCGCGGAGCGGCTGGGCCCGTGAGCCGTGGCCGCTGAGCCTGCGCGTCCGGAGCCTGTGCTCCGCGACGGGAGAGGCCACAACGGTGAGAGGCCCGCGTACCGCAAAAAAAAAAAAAAAAAAAAAAAAAAAAAAAAAAAAGAGAAGATATAGACCTGTCATTTATAAAATGGTTTTTGTTTAAAATAAATACATAAGCAAAGGGCTTTCCGAACTGACACTGCTATAGCTGTCAGGAAGACAGATTAAGCAACATTTTTTAAAAGTTTGTATATTTGTCAAGGAAATGGAACCTATACAGTCAATATAGTGAAAGGTAAAGGTAAAATTAGCTAATCTGGGTCAGTATGGTAATTTATGTACGAGAAAAACAGTCAATATAAAATAAGTAGAGAGAAGACTTTCAAATGGACATCACGCTGGGTGGGATACTTGGGGTTAATGTTTCTAATGTTAAAAGTTGAGAACATATCATCCCCATTTTCACAAAATGTTAAAAAGGTACTATGAAGAAATGAAGAGCCTCATCATGAATTTTCGATCTGGAAACAAAGCACAGTGACTTTGGAAAGGAAACAAGAACTGATGTAGCAATGAAAACCTCAAACCTCTCTTTGGTGCTGCCTACCTTAGAGATGCCAAATGGTCTAATGAGACTGTAAGTCATATTCTGCACTGTTTACAATTCAGGATTTTTATATGGGAAATCAAGTTCACGGAGTTAATCAAATCAAAGTTTACAGCACTCTATCTCTTAAGAAACTACTTAAGGCTGGTGGATATGGCATATACTAGGGCTGTTAATAATGGCTAACGATAATAAAACGATTAATGTGTGTCGGGCACTGTGTCAAAGGCTTTACTCGGATTACCTCATGTAATCCCTGCAACGACTAACAACGGTAGTTGAATCATCCCCAGTTCACAGTCGCAGAAAGAAAAAGAGAGCCCGGGGGACTGGCTCAATCTCACACAGTGAGAGGCAGGACCAACGCCAGTTCTGTGTGGCCACCTAGTTCCACTTTATCGCACAGCACAGCGGAAATCCACATCACATTTTAAGGTCCCCACGTTAAAACCATTTGTAATAATGTTTTACAATATGGAAAATAAATGAACAGATTTGAACACGGTTATTTTCTAATTTGTTTGGAAGATACAAAGTAAAGTTCCATGTAGCAAAACCAAGTACACAAGTCTTATGACTTAGACCAAAAACCAAAATAAATCAGAGAAGGGTAATTCTACTGAAGTATTCTGCTTCTAATGTAGACTAGTTGTATATGAAAAAGTGCATCCACTGCAGTGATTTAAAAATCTTTTTTATTCGTTTTGCCAAAATAAGAGAGATTAAATTGGAAAGATTAAGATAAACTACCATCGCTGAAAGAGACTGGTAAATGTAGCCAAGGCCACTAAAGTCCAGTTTTCAAAACAAAACTATTTCCTTGATCCATATCAGCTCATTCTAATAATGCTCTGCTAATGTGGATGTAACAAAATCTCTTAAAAAAAAGGCATCTCATTAAAAAAAAAAATGTTCGCAACGAAGAACTGAAGTGAATTGTATCATACAGCTAGAAAAAAGAAACAAAATACTTTCAAAAAAGGAAATAAACATCACTGCTAATTTCCAGAAGTAGGTACTTTCTAAGTGGAACAAAAACTTGCAACAAACTACAATTTGGAATGCTCAAAAGCAGAATGAAATATGTGACAACTACATGAGAAACACTGCAAAGGAATTCATAAAAATAACAGTAAGAGTGCTCTGATAGCTCCTCCAAACCAAGAACAAATCTGGGCAACTGTATACCAGATACGTGCCCGTTTCAAAACGTCGCTTTCCTACAAAAAATATATGGCTGCTTTTCAGATAACTGGTTGTCATTAAAGTTCTATGTTTCAGGGTACGTTAAAAACCATGTTCACTGATGAAACGTAAGTTGAGGGTCACTAGTAGTTAGTTTTCAAGGAGGTGAACATTCAAACAGCCTTTACCCTAATGTATGGTGGTTAGGATAAACTGTATGTCTCTAACTTGGTAAATTTACCATTACATTTACGATTATTACCATTACCATTGTAACTATAATCTAAGTTTATAAAGTAAAAAAGGAATATGGCACAAGGACACTATGGAAAGTTGGGAATATTGAAAACAACTCTGTGAGTACCGGTGCAGTGCTATGTATTTGTAAGAAAACCTTACATATATTTAAAAGAACATGCTGGAACTTAACTAGTGTTAACTATCACTAGTTAACTATCAGTGTTAACTATCAGTGCAGGGCAGGGTGTTGCCCAGAAGAGGAAAAGAGCCCTGCAGGGCTTGCAAAATGGGGCTCTGTGGACAGGCAGTCGGCAGGATGAGGCTCCAGGGTCTATCCTGTCGTCGTTTACTACCTCTGTGAGCTGAAGGAACCTCCCTGCCTCTGAATTTTTTAATCTGTGAAATGAGGACAACAGCCCACATTCCGTTTGTTTTCTTTTACTTAAGGATTAAATGACAGTGTATGTGGTAAAAATAATTAATGTACTCTGAAAAGTACAAAGCAATTTTTGTAAAACATAAGGTATTAAAAAGTGATGTGATTAATTATCAGCACTTGGAGTAATTTTCTGGAGAAAGAAGCCGGCACCTGTTTTGGGCTAGTATGACAAGATACAGCAAATTGGTGGAGCTGCTGCTTATCTGTGAAAGATGAACGGGGACCATGCAACGCACGAAGTCCTTAGGACATTATGCTTTTCTTAAAAGCAAGCTCACAAGTCTCTCTCCTGAGTGAGGTCCACACTCTAGTAAAGAAGAGCAATAAAAGGTAATATAGAAAGCAGCACAGTATTCTACAATCCATCTTCAGCACCCAGAGTTCGGATAAACCACAGCTAGTCAAGTTTCTACCAAAAATAAAATCATGTAAACATGAACTCATCAACTTGATATAACAAATCAAGAGATCTACTTAGGTGTGCATGTATATGTGTTACACACATGCACGCACACACAAAAGCTCACAAAGTTATATTAAAACTATAAGCACATGCCAAAACAACCTCTTTGTTTTCAATGTAAACAGTAGTACAGCTCTGGGTTTCCAAGGCTTGGATAACATATAACCATTCTGACATTGACCAAAAACAAATTCTATAGACCTCAATTTAAAAATCTCTACACTTCCTAATGTAACATATAATCCTTGTTATATAGGCTGAGATATTTCACCCTAAGCCTAGAATCAGGAGGTTTTTAGCAACTTGAAGTCAAAGTCCTTCTTTGATTTTATTCATAAAGAAAATGGACAAAACCCATCTCCAACAGAAAACTGAAAATAGTTTACAACTGAAAGTAGTAATTCACCCTTTAAAGCAAATCCTATCTAGAGTTAAAGAACAAACAAATGCCTCTAACTCTATAGTATTTCAAATCCATACTGCACTGCAAACAAAGAAATAAATCTCTCAGCCCAAAGGGAATTTCCTATTTTACTGAGCACTCAGCTGCTTTTTACAGGCCACCGCAGGAGGCTAAATAGTTGCTTTGTTACACAGACTGAGGGAAGCGCTGTCTTAATGAAAAAAACTAGCTCGTCGGCTTGGAGAAGTGTAACTATCCTCAAACACAAACTGTACTACTTGAGGAAGAAAAATTAAGTCTAACCCAAGGTACCGCGATAACAAAGAAAATGGTTTCAGTGGCAGGAATTGCAAAGAAAAGCCTGGTCATCACAGGAAGTTGTATTAACGCTGAAGGCATTACAGCAGCGCTCCTCCCAGGGTCTCACACCTTCTTGTCCTGTGTAGCCAGGTCTATGCGTTCTGCTTACATTCCTGAATAAGTAACTGTTACAAGGTCCAGAACCATCTAACTGGCAGTGACTCCTGCTACATGTCCCCAGTTGCATCGCTTCCCAGCCCTCTCTTTAGTCCTCTAAGTTAGCAAATTCCCTAGTTACAGTCACGTGAGTTTTTCTAAAGAGCGGGTATCTCCTCTGTACAGTGGCAGGCTATGGTGAATGTACAGCCAAGGCAGAGCATTACAAACATTTAATTGAGACCTAGAAGAGACCGCTTCTTAGGATATACTGTCCTCAGTGTGCTAGCTTATGCGAACGAGAAAGGCACCATAAGCTGTAACAACAACTTGAATCTTTAGACTTTTCTTTTTCCACAGTAAGCTATTTAGCTTACCCACAATGAGACAAACCAGAAAAGGAAATGTTTGCCTTTGGGATCTAGGGAAAGAAAACATTCATGTTTGCACCCAAAGTTATTACTAACAAACGAACAGCCTGCTAAAAACTAAAAACTAAATCTGTGATGTCACTACCCTACACGCATCCCAAAAATTGATTTCAGGGCAGTCATTCATGTTAAGCAAAAAAGCCGTAGGGAGGCTTAAAAACTGCCCCCATTTTTTTGCATTTAAATTTGCATTAATAAATTTAATAATCAAGGGTTAGTTGAAACCAAAAAGTCAAATTTTTCTTATTTTATCTGCTAACTCCTCTCATTTCCCCGATGACTATTTTTCTATCCAAGATTCAAGAATATACTACATTGTTAAACACAACAAAAAAGAAAAATTGATTCTGTAATACAAGAACTTCCCATCTCCTGGAAAATTAACAAACTAGCATACAGAAACACTCATGTTTCCCAGGAAAAAAATGAGGACTGTTTCTTTTTTTCTAGAAGAATATTATAATTCAGATCGTCTAAAAAAAAAATGAGGAAATAAAATGTGTCAGGCCCTATGCTAATGAGAGAGAAAAAGACCAAAAAAAGGCAGACCAAAGGAGATTCAACTTTAGAGGGAGAAGCAAACACAAACCAAAGAGCTGGAACACCAGGTGAGGCACCAGGTGGGGGTCCGCACGCAGGCAGGCAGGCAGGCTAAGGAGAGGCATCCCCGTCCAGCGGGAGGACCATGGAAGGCTCCCCGCAAGAGAGGTCAGGCCTGGTGGCACGGTGGCCCCGGAGCAAACCCACCCCGTGGCCTACGGCCTGCCAAAGACACAGACCACGGGGCTCCGGGGCTCCTCCCAGGCGCCCCAGGCAAGGAAGGGAGTTGAGGAAACTGTTCTGTTCTGGTTAAGCAATGACTCCAGCTGAATCTGCTGCAAGGGCCCATGGACCACATGCAGTCACATTAAAATCTGGCTGGCGCTGTTCTAAGTGCAGGGGGAGACCCAGCAACCAGATACACGGGGCTCTCCCCGTGCAGACGGCCACGGATGCAGAAGTCCGGGCACGGGGGATCGGAGAGGCCACAGGGTACGTGATGTGGTCTAAGGACAGGGGAATCCTGGGCAAGCCAGTTAGAGTCCGGACTCACATCGAGAGGGTGCACTCTGTCCCAGAAGCTGCGGAGAACAAGCAGAGCTTTCTGAGCAGACCTGGCCATGTCTGGACAAGGTCACCTCGGAGTCCAAGCAGGAGGTACCAGGACATGGAAAGGTGGAAAGGAGGGACTGATGCAAGAGACTTTTGGGGGCAGAGAAGACAGGACTTGGGGCTTTGCGTGTGGGGGCGGGAGAAGGAACCAAAGAGGACTCGGAGGAAAAGTTGAAGTAGGCAAAGTGCCTTCCCAGAGTCAACAGCACGCCAAGCACCACGGAGCATCCTGAAGTCTGAGAGCCACTGATCCAGCGAACTCACGGAGCACCTACTACCTGGGCCAGGTCTACGGTTAACAATGCCGAGGAGACACACGGGGAAAAAATCCCTGTCCTCCAGGGGTTAAAACCCGGTCTCTCCCCGCCCCTCTTTCCCTGTGTCTCTACTTTTCATCGAAAAGAAGTATTTCTGGAACTCATCTCTTCTTGCCTGTGAGGCCTTCCCTGCTCTGAAAGCATCTGCTGGCTCAAGTCAAGAACCTGCAGGTCCTCAGCCAGAGTGCTTTTACCCATTCGTTCCTAATGGCGAATAAACCCTCAGAGATGCCTTCTCAACCACGATGACCAGGAGACTGTAGGACGCGAACGTTCAAATGCAGTGAGTGTCAGTGAGGTCCAACTTCAATGAAATGGACTTATGGAACCTGCGCACAGAGAACTTTACAGTCCAGCCGTTTGTTTTTTCACTGAGTCAATATGTAGTGTGTGCTGTTACAGATGGAGGCCTCTTCTCTGACCTGGAAGGACGAACAACATCCTGAGAAAATTCACAGTGAAAAGTGTGGTTTGTTGAGAAAATGAATTTAGAAGAGAATAAGCAGCACTTAAAAACAGGAGGGAGGGTAAAGGGAGATGAGAAGGGGTGTGTGGAAGACAAAAATCAACCCCAAGTCTGAGAACTGGATGGAGGTCACTTGTCAAGTTAATTCATAATTTTCAACATGTAATGCTGCCAGCTACTCAATTTTAACAATTATGTGAGATTGCCCTTGCCTCTCTTTAATGGATAAATTAACTGACAAGATACACACACCAAAGAAGAGAAAACTATACCAGACAACACATAATCAAGTGCTAGGCTCTATGTTACACACCAGGGCCATAATTCAGAGAAAGTAAAGATTCAGGTCTCAGTTTTATCAAGGGCCAACGTGAACACTTTTCTAGAACGTTTAATTGCCAGGACGGCTGCTGAGTACAAACTGCAACAGCAAGGACTGCCGGCTGCACATCACTTTGCAGCCACACCCAGAACCGTGAATTGCTTTAATGCCAGTGACATCATCAAACAACTTTCTAAGCAGTTTTACTTCTAACTGTCCCTTTGTTTTGATCACATTCTAGTAAAACACTTCAGGTCTGAGCTCCCTCCAAATTGCACACAGTCTAGATGGCTATCATTCCTGGGGTCTTTCCCGTCTTTGACAAATGAAACCCCGAATACAATCGAAGCATTCACAATTAAATTACAAAACACTTGATTAAAAAAATCTATTTCAATCATTATTTTTGTATCTTTAACCTAGATCAGATCCTTTTCCACTCTCTCTTCAATGCTGTGTAATAGCTACAAAGTCTTACGGGAGTCTCGTTTAAGATAAAGTAGATATAATAAATGTAAAATAAATTCTAGGTGCTTCCCATGTGAAACAGAGGTATAAAAAACAACAGATTATTTTTGTTTTTTAAGAAGGAACATTTTGTAAAATGTGCTTAGAAGCCTTAAAAAAACACAGCATGCAAATATACAATAAGCATGACTGTTAAACATTATTAAGGATTTCAACCTCTTTATAGATTAATCTGAATCATGAAATAAATACCTCTAAAGACTAAAGATAAAGAGCACATTTGAATAATCAGGTTACTGAACTCTTAATCCAAGAGTAAAAGGTCAGTTTTTTATAAAGATCAATATTGTTGCTGGAATTGGGAGGAGATTACTTCTAAAAGGAGAAAAAAATTAATAATTTGAAAGTAGCTGAGAAAATCATTATGATCTTACTTTCAAAAAGGAAAAATGACCAACTAATTAAAACAACTTCACCAAACCTATGGGGTTTACCTTACTTTTATCTTGCTCAGTTTAAAAAGCTCATCTATAGAGCAATCCAAGTTTCTGAGGCTAAAATTCTGGATAAATACATTATGTTGTGGAAGTCAGTGAAAAAGGTGTGTTAGAAGCAGATGTTAATAAATGCCATTAAAATCACAACATTAAAAAAAACCAAATCTCTTACCAATTGAAATTCTCGACGCCGGTCATAGGCATTCTGTATACCACTGTCTGCCCATAATGCTCTTATAGCAGGAAGATACTGTAAAAAAACTCGCGTTTCCACGATTCCCTGGGCCGTCAACGGGGTCCGCGTATCAAATGCCATCAGCTTGTCTCCATTGACGTGGTTTGAGTTATCCCCCCAAGGAATGTGAAGCTTCTCTCGAGCATCTACCAGCACCCTCATACCTTTGTTTAAGAAAAAAAAAAAAAAAAAAAAGTGTGATGGGAGTCATTAGATATTCTCAGAGATTTGATTCTAGTATTATTTCCTTAAACTTCTTAAGCACTCCAGGCCTGGTGCCTCCAAAACTGGAGACCAACACCAAGACAAACAGGAGTAACTGCTCAGAGTGTAAAAAAAAAAAAAAAACAGTTGTTCACAGTCATAAAATTAGAACCTTGAAAAGCAAACACAATTAACACAAGTGCTCCTCCTAAAGGATTTTAACATGTTCTAATTTATAAAATAACTCCTGGGTAGAAGGCAGTCACAAGAGAACCAAAACTAGCAAAGGAAAAAGAAATTACGCTGCATAGCCTGATGTCCAGGCTCTGAAGAAAGATCTGCAAGCAAGATTTTATGAGCCTCTCAAAGAGACATTTATTTATGAGACGTCAAGAACCAAACGTATCACCCTGGGATCTGCTTGCTCCCTGAGCACCCTGCTTAACCCTGAGTCTCCCGGGAACACATTCAAAGCTCAGAAACTTCCCCCATCTCCAGCTTCAAATCAGTGTAAGGCAGACCTCCCTCGAAGGGGGAAGACCAACAGCAAACAAAGATGCAGAAGCTGAGATTTCCACTCACAGAGATTAAATCAAACCCATGATTCCTAACACAGAACTGTTACCTTTAGTCCCTCTTAACAATCACAGGGCTATTAGGTCATCTGTTTGGATAACTGAAAAACCGTTTTGCTGTCAATTTTCTGATCACGCCAACTCAAAAAATGCAGATGGCTAGTGACTGCATCTCATCATCAATGCTCGAAGTAGGTCACACGTAGGAGCCCGTGCACATGAAGAACCAGGTGTGTACCTGGCTGACTATCAGTTAACATGCTGGCTCTATTCATTGACAGAATCCCTTCCTTTCAGCTGCATCGTTCAGCTGCATGGGGATACAAAGGTACCTTGGGTTAAGGAATGGCTACGCAGTCTTCGGCCTTGAAAGAGACCTTAATTAGTTTGGTTCTAAACTTGAAGAGAGGATAAATACAACCACTTTTTACAGCTTAACTTCAGAGGTACTAGAGCTGGCTGGGGTGTGTGAGCTCCTGGCCTAGTGCCCTTCCCCCGTCCTCATCCCCCCACCCCACCCCGCCCCAAGCAGTTTTCCTCTACTCAATCCCGGGAGAAAAAAAGTGACACCAAAGAGTGACTTAAAGGGGCTTTCCCTGGTGGCGCAGTGGTTGGGAGTCCGTCTGCCGATGCAGGGGACGCGGGTTCCTGCCCCGGTCCGGGAGGATCCCACATGCCGCGGAGCGGCTGGGCCAGTGAGCCGTGGCCGCTGGGCCTGCGCGTCCGGAGCCTGTGCTCCGCGACGGGAGAGGCCACAACAGTGAGAGGCCCGCGTACCGCAAAAAAAAAAAAAAAAAAAGAGTGACTTAAGTACTTCCTGAACAAAAAAAAACCCTTAAAAAAAACGATGCTTGGAAAGGCTTGAAATCTATAACCAGCTCCTATATAACCGCTACCCAGATGCAACAGAGAACCCGCACGCACCTGAAGTACCAGGCTCTGTATCTCGACTCTGCCGAAATGCCTTTTATAAAGTACAAAAAGCTGCTAGTAAGAAAAATGAGAGCTAATTATCGCTCCAATGGCAAAAATAAAATCCCCTCTTCTGTAAGTCTTTGAAAGCTCAGAACTAAAATTCTTGTGTGTTTTTCACCTGAGAACAAAGCTTACCCTCAATTTTAAAAATACCCACAAACAGCAGCAGAGCCTATGGTCTAAGCCAACACTAATTCATTGACTCAACCTGTACAGGCTCCGCATCACATTTAGGCAGAAGATTCTTTGTATCAACACACGATTTCATTTAAGTAGTGGAAACAAGTGTGGTACCCCCTCCCTCCCGCCCCCCAATTAAGCAAAAGGAGAGTGGAACGTGCTGCATGATGATTACAGGCAAACATCCTGCCCGACCGTGACATTGGGGCGAAAAACCACCGATAACTTTTTTAGGCTGGCTGTATGGTGTACTCTTGCCTAATAGCAGAACAGTAAATAAGACGCCCTCAAGTTTCATATCCTTGCCCCAAAGGGCCCAAGAGCTGTCACCCTTCGCCCTTGACCAGGGTCTCGGGCACAAGTTTCCTGACTGCGGCGGTTCCAGAACTCCCCGGCTCAGGAGTTGGGAGCAGCCCCGACCCCATGTGACTCGGGTCACCCACCACCCGGGGCGGCGAGGCTGGGCGGGCAGCGCCCGGGCGTGGGGTGAGGACGGACGGTCTGGGTTTGGCTCGTCCGGAGGGAGGACAGGAGAGGTCACCCCACGCTCTGGGGCACCCGGCTCGCCTCACTTCCCTCTCGCAGGGGGCGAGGCCAGCGGCGGGGTTGGGGGTTGGGGGACCCGCCGCGCCCCCTGCCCGGACTGCAAGGGGGGGAACGGGTCGCCCCCGGGCATCCTCTCCCCCGGACCGCGCCCCCTTCCCGCCCGCCGGGCCCGGTCCTTCACCGGGGACAGAGCGAACGAGGGCGGTGCCCGGCCCCGCGCCGCGGCCCGAAGCCGGGCCCTGCGACCCACCGGCCCCCCGGGCCCGGGATCCCCGGCACCTTTGATCACGTTGCTGTAGATGGTGGGGCGGAACTCCTCGCGCGCGCGCTGGTCGAAGTCCTGCCCGTGGATGATGCGCATCTGCTTGAGGAAGGTGGACTTGCCGCTCTCGCCCGCGCCCAGCAGCAGGATCTTCACGAGCCGCTTCACGTAGGTCTTCTCCCGCGACAGGCATTTGTCGATCTCCTTGGACTTGCGCTGCTGCTCGGCCTCGCCGCTCGTCAGCACGCAGCCCGGGAAGCACACGGACAGCACGGACCGCGACGGCAGGAAGTCCGCCATCTTGCCGCCGCCGCCGCCTCGGCGGGCCCCTCCGGCTCCTCCGCCTCCTCCGCGGGCGGCGGGCGGCTCCGGCTCGGCGGCTCGAGGGCGCGGAGCGCTGCGGCGGCCCGAGCGCGCTGGGGGAGGGAGGGAGCCAGCGGACTGACTCGCAGGGCGGGCCGGGCAGGGCGGGCCAGGCTAGCCGGGGAGGGAGGGAAGGAAGGCGGGCCCGGGAGGGGCGGTGGCCCCGGGGCGTGCGCGCGCCCGCAGCCTCCCGGGGGCGCGCGCGCACGCCGCGGCCGCTCCCCCGACTCGCGCCCCGGGTCAGAGACTCACGTTCTCTCGCGAGCCCGCGACCGCCGCCGGGCGCGCGCGGGGAGGGGTCGGCTGGGCGGGGTCTTGTGGTCACGTGACCCCCATCGGGGCCGGGCTCCTCCGCCGGGGGCAGGCACCTGGGGAGACGGATTTTCGGTTGCCTTTGAATCGACTGCGCCCACTTCGGTGCAGAAGGGCTACTTCCGAGGGCCCGGGAGGCCGGAGACCAGGTCGCGGGCGCTGCCCTTTGGGCTCCCCAGCCGCTCCCGCCGTTCTTACTCCTGGTTACTCCCCGCCGCCGGCTGTCACCTAATTTCGAAGTCTGGTTCGAAGTTATACAAACAGCGAGCGCGAGCTTGGAAAGTTTTTGGTGCATTTTCTTTAAGTGGGTTCCTTGACATCCTGCTCTCCCAAACCCAGAACGGTGACCAGACGTCATCCATCCCCCCCCCCAGCCCCACCCGCAGCCCCCTTTGGCATTCTCAGACCTTGCCGTTCCTCTGAGATGTGCCAGGAGCGATTGTTGATGTTCCGTTGATGTGGGTTCCCACCCGAGCTGCCGCGCTGAAATCTGGACGGTAGCTGCCGGAGGGTGAGGTCATGGTGAAAATCCCCCTTCACCGGACACTGTGATGCAGGCTCTTCCCTAGAAGGAAGCAGATAAGCAAACAGACCGAGGACAAGAGCCGGCAAATTTTAGGTTTCCTGCCAGATTGCAGAGGATATGACCAGCCAAGGGACTTTTTTTCTATCTTAATAGCGGATTCAGGCCAGGACACCTGAAGGGCTGCCAGGAGACAAGCGACAAGTGACAGCTGGCTTGGCAGAGAGACTGCATCGCAAGGACCCCGGAAGCCAACTTCTTCTCTCTTAATATTCTAGTTTCAAGTGGAAAAAGGCATTTGGGTCGGTCTCTGTTTGTGGCAGTGCAGCCCTAATGTTCCTTGATTGGGGCTTCTGGGGCTCAGAAACTTCTGTGTGTCAGGCACTGAGGTGAGAAAGAGGTCAGCAGTCTGAGAGGCTCATGAACACGTTTAAATTTAAAAATCAGTGCTAATCAGTTTAGTGGCCGGGTTGGGTTAATGGCTGAGGAGCCTCATGACTCGGTAAATTGGCTGCAGTACACAATACCTACAGTAGGATTATCCCCTGTTGTCCTGGCCAAGCCCACAGGGGTGGATAAGCTACAACACACAAAGTAGGGTCGGTTCAACTCCAGTATCTGTGGATTGATAGGGTCAGAATCACTAGGCTGTGCCTTCAGGCAAAATAGATGGTAAAAGTCCACCCGGGATGCAAGATCTCTCTGTAGCCTCAGCTAGTGTTTGGGAAGCTCTGTTCTCCAACCATGAAAGGACAGACCTCTGCCCAGGACAGGGGTATAGCATTGGCCCCCAAACACCCATTTCTACCTGGACTTCAGATGCTAATTTGAATTCTACAAAAGCAGGAAGAGAGAAGCCTATCAGTTAGTTAGTTAACATCTTTTTTCTTTTTCCAGTGGCGTGTGTAACATAATTGGAGAACCAAGGATCCCTAGGAGGCAGGAAGGTATTCCCGCCCTGCCAGTTCATGTTGTGACACGTAGAGCAGCAGAGAAAGCTGTTCCAAGCCCTGCCTGTAACCTTCTGTTGGAACAAGCTTGGCTCCGATCAAGCCCAGCTGCTCTAATCAGTGTTTCTGAAAAAAAGAGACCTCTTTGGGCCCAGCCTGATGTCTGGCTGCAGTTGTCCAACTGCTTCTAACTGTCTGGTCATCAAGCCACCTTGAAAACATGAGCATTAAAATGAGCTAGAGGTTTGGTGGCTCCTCAGAAAGTTAAACATGCAATTGCCATATGACCCAGCAATTCCACTCCTAGGTATATACCCAAAAGAATTGAAAACAGGCGTTCAAAGAGAAAAATGTACACCTGTGTTCATGGCAGCACTATTCAGAATAGCCCAAAGGGGTGAACAACTCATAGATCCATCCATGGATGGATGGATAAACAAAATGTAGTGTACCCATGCAACGCAATTATTCAGCCACAAAAGCAAATGAAGCACTAACACATGCTACGACGTGATTGAACCCTGAAAACATTATATGCTACATGAAAAAGCCGGTCACGAAAGGCCACACGGTGTAAGGCTCCACTTATATGAAATGCCCAGAATAGACAAATCCATAGAAACAGCAGATTAGTAGTTGCCAAGGGCAGGGGGAGGGGAGAACAGGGAGTGACTGCTTAATGGGCATAGACTTCCCTTTCGGGGTGAGGAAGATGTTTAGGAACTAGATAGTGGTGATGGTTCATTCACAGAACATTGGGAATGTACTAAATGCCACCAAACTGTACACTTTAAAATGGTCAAATGATGAATTTAATGTTATGTAAAATTTACCCCAATTTTTAAAAAAATGAAGTAGGGAAAACAATAGTTTCCATAAAAGTCTTTGGATTCATTTAACATTGTGCAATATTCAGTGAATAAAAGTGTGATTATGGTTTTTTGGGTTGTTTTTTTTTTTTGGCAGTGCAGCTTGTGGAATCTTAGTTCCCTGACCAGGGATTGAACCTGGGTCCTCGGCAGTGAAAGCACAGAGTCCTTAGCACTGGACAGCCAGGGAATTCCCTGATTATGATTATTTTATTTTATTTTATTGATTATTTTAAAGTAATGCTAACAGTTTAAATTATTTGCACCAGAAGCAAATCCACTCTAGCTGTTGCTTCAGTTTACATTGTAATGATATTAGTGATATTCTAATTTTCAGATAGCTTCATAATCAAAAAAAAATTCTAAACTTTTTAAGGGAATATAGAGTTTGTTGGTTGGAATTGGATTGGCTGGCTTCTCCATTTTCAATAGACCCAGATGTGAATTCATTGGAAACATCTGTATTAACCAGTTAATCCATATGCAAATGAGGGGTTCAGATGCCCAGAGGAGCTGTGATAAAATGATTAAACAGTTAATTAGTTGCAGTGCTCTTCTCTTTCTGGAAACTCTTAAGTCTAGTGGCAAACAGTCTTGCTAGATAAATAATGAAGGCGTGACTAAAATTGTAGAAATGCATTCCCAGATGGCTTTTCTTCTCTAATGTGGGCACCTTATGAAGGATCCTTTCTAGCAATACTGTCGATTCCTGAAATCTACTATTCTTTTTTTTTTTTTTGGCTGTGCTGCTTGGCTTGCAGATCTCAGCTCCCCAATCAGGGGTTGAGCCCGTGCCCCCTAGAGTGGAAGCGCGGGGTCCTAACCACTGGACCACCAGGGAACTCCAACTATTTGTAACTTGCTGTTGGAACTGAGAGAAAGTTTTCCTATCTTATAGTCACAGTTTTTTAAAAAGTGGCATTACTTAGCCCATTTACCAAACTCCATGCCAAATAACTTTGGGCTGTTTACAAAAATCAGTATTTTCCACAAAGGACAAAAATTTGTCACCCTCAGACATGTTCGAAAGAATGTGCCAGAGGCTCTAGGAACAATTCCAAAAGAAGAGTTAAAAACAACAATTTTTTTTTGGAACAATGGGACGTTTAATTTAAATAAGTGTTTCACCTGCCAAGGTGACCACTCACAATTCAGGACAGGACCACAGCCATTTAAATGTGTTTATTTAAAAATCAGTCACATTACTGGACGGTGAAACCATGTGTTAATTTTCTAATAAGGATGACGACACATCCACGGTTCTCGTTACTGAACTGTCTTCTGTCTCATCATCAGTGTTATAAATAGGCGGATTCTAATTCTTTCTTACAGGTAAAACAGGCATGGATTTTTCATATCTTCCTTTCTGTCCCAGGAAAGGAAGGGAATTCCCTAGTCCTCCCATAATACAAATCCCTTACAGGTGTGTGTGTGTGTGTGTGTGTGTGTGTGTGTGTGTGTGTCTGT
This sequence comes from Kogia breviceps, assembly GCF_026419965.1. Classification (NCBI taxonomy): domain Eukaryota; kingdom Metazoa; phylum Chordata; class Mammalia; order Artiodactyla; family Physeteridae; genus Kogia; species Kogia breviceps. Next base: position 56,289,778 of record NC_081328.1, read on the forward strand.
GTGTGTGTGTCTGTGTGTGTGTGTGATGTTTTAACTGCTGCAAAGCACTTTGACCTACTTGATCTCATTCTCTGCTCACAATAGCCTGACAGGAACACCCAGCATTAAGCTCACTCCCAGAGCAGGAGGAAACTGAGGGAAGAAAGGTCTGAGTGATGTACTACTCACAGCCTCCCTCAGCCTGGCCACTTGCAGAGCCAGAACTAAGAAATCCCCCCTTTTGACTCTGAGCCCAGGGCTCTTTCTGATATGCCGAAAAGCGGTAGTTCCCCGAGTGCCCAAGTGTATGAAGATCAAATTTAAGGAACAAACAGTTACTTTTGTTTGTTTATTTGTTGGGTGGTGGCTTGGTCTGTTTTTCCAGCCCCTTTCGGGCTAACTGCCACCTCAAAGTTTACCAGCTTTTAGGCTGATTCTACTAAGATGTTCTCTGATGGAATTCAGGCTCCGGTTTGTAAAATGTTCCAGGTGGTTGATGTAGAAATAAGAAAAGAGGAGCCGCGATTCTGGCAATATTTACATGGTGGCGGAAGCCCCAGATGTTCCCTTAACGTGAGTTCCATATGAAAAGGCAACTTTTTGTGTTATGAAATGTGATGGTGCCCCTACCAGAATAAGCCTCTCATGGGGAAAGCTTTGCATGAAACTCGGCATGTGGAATTGCATTGTCAGTGGGTTTTGTTGCTGTTGTTATTAAAGGAGAACATGATTTTAATTACTGGTTGTATTTTTCTCAGCCTCCGAGAAAGATCCGTGAGCTGGTGTTGACAAGCTGTGACCTCACTCAGCTTCTCCAAAGTCAAAAGCCTGTGTCTGAAAGACACACACCAGCTCTCGTAGAAACGCTTACACCTTGCTCACTGCATGAGACGCATTTATGGGCAGTCTATTTATGTAACACTCAACACAAGGCTTTGCTTGGAAATCTGAAGCTCTTTCTGGGAAACTCAAAACATCCTAGCTCAATCTCTCGCCTTTCTTTTCCCTTACAGCTTTTCAAGATGAGGATGACTTTTTATGTTTTATTGCCTGGAAATGGGCTGCCCGTTGCCAGTAACAGGTAAAGGTCCTCTAACATAAGTTCTGTTTCTCCAAAGAAGTTTAAGTGTGCAGAATCTCAGCTGATTCCTGTATCTTAACATCCTTTGCTCCCAGTCCAGTGGCTGCGTTTTTTTTTTTTTCCCCTCGTCACATGGGCTAGCAGGAACCATGCTCCTGGGTAGCTGGCTAGCCGGACATCATCACACGTCATGGCCTCGGTATAAATGCCAGGACGTGTCGACCACCATGCAGTTAGGGCTCACCCAGGGGCACTGAGAAACAGTCCATGTTGCCTTTGTCAGACTATGACAGCCCGGCTCCCTGGAGCAAATAATGTCATCAACGCATCTGTCTCCAAACTCCTGTGGCAGCTGCTAAGGAAAAGGAGGACTAGCTCACAGCAGGACTCAGGGAAAGGCACCCACTGCTGAATCAGAATCACAGTCAGAGGTCTGGAAGATGAGCACCGGCTTCTCTCGCTTCAGTTGCTGCCTGTCCCCTAGCCGCGGGGGGGGGGGGGGGGGGTATGCCAGCCCCACACACGAGAAGATGGGGAGGGATAAAAGCAAGAGGGAGCATTTCTTTGTGTGGCAAGCAGTTTTGTACTGTGATTGCTTTCCCTTTTTCTGCTAATACGCAGAACGGTAATAGGAAAAAGTCTCTCAAGCAGCAAGTTGAGGTCATCTGCTTTTCTGGTTAAACCATACGAAGCATATGAGATTGTTTGCTAGTTGTTTCGTTTCCCAGAGAGGGAGCAGAGTACGGGAACTTGGGGAGAACTCAGTTAACATATCCGAGCCTTGCCTCTCCTATCTGTAAAATGGGAGTATTGATACCTAAAGATATGTCCTGAGCATTAAATTATAGAACAAATGCACTCCATCTCAGCCCATACATGAGAGATTCAGTTTTAGATTATTTGAGGACGAAGTTACCAAACTTCTTTGAAAACCTTCTGAAGGTTTAGCAATATTGTGCTGGTCAGAACGTTGTCCCAGGTATTTCCTGAGCGCTTCCCTCTATGGGAAGAAAGATGTTTCTCTAGAAGAAACATCTCTGTTCTAGAGAACCATATCCAATATCCTATGATAAACCATCATGGAAAAGAATATATATAAAAGAAGAATGTATATGTACGTATAACTGAATCACTTTTGCTGTACAGCAGAAATTAACACGACCATTGTAAATCAACTACACTTCAATAAAAGGAAAAAACAAAGAAAGAAAGAAGAGAACAACAACAAAAAATCTCTTCTCTTTCCTGTGCTCAGATTCACTCACAGACGCTGGGGTCTCTCTTCCCCAACAGGGTCTGCTGATAACAATAGTGAGAAAAATACATGCATGTTGGATGTTGTCCCCCGAATCTGAACTCTGAAGAAGGGCGGGGTTTATTAGTTTTCACCAGCACCAGGAGTGTCAGGTAAGGAATCATCTCAACCAGGGGGCAGAGGTTCAAGTGGAGATGTCAGCACAGTGCATTCAGAGCATGGGCTTTCCCTTCTAATCTGTAAAGTGGGTGCAATAATCTCAGAGTATTTGGGGGCAGTTATATAAAATGACGGAGCAGGCTTTTAGTCTGTGTCGCCATGTTTCCTTCTGTCAGAAGTATCTGCTTGTCCAATTGATAAAGCCACAGCTGTGCCATCAAGGTCATAGGGATGAGGGGATGCCTCAGCCCACACGCCATGCTCTGTGCACACCCCTCCCTACAGCCCCCATTGGACACCCCTCGCCCTAGGGGTGGGTGCATTTGGTCTGGGGGGAGCACAGGCTATGGGTGGGTCCCTTGGCCTCACCCTGTGAGCAGGGACTGCAGCAGAAGACGGTCAGAGCAGGACCTTCTAAAGCACAGGTCGGGGGCAAGGGGGCTTCTCTTGCCCGGAGCTAGGGCAGTACTGGCTGGGAGGGTATACTGAGATACCATCTAAATCGCCCCATTTTATAGACATGGGGCCTAAACTAGACCCTAAAAACCTCCAACTCCCCAGGCCCTTGAACTGGGTCCCCACGAGGAAACTTATGAACGCTTGGCCGAAACACCGCGTAGAAGTCATCCCTTAGCCAGTCCCTGGCTGGGGACTTTTGTGCTCCTCTGGCAGAAGCTGCCAAGGTCCTGGGGCGTCGCCGTCCTTCCCAAGGCCACCCTGGGCAAGAGGTCAAAGAGCGCTCTGTAGGACAGCAGACACACCACGCGCTTTGGCCCAAACCACAGTTATTCCCTTACCCTGGATTTCTGCTCAGGGCCTGAGGGGAAGCAAAGGAAGTGACCCCAAGAAGTTAAAACCAGCTCCAAGGGGACATGGGGTTCCGTGGGACCACCTCAGGCAGGATGTGAGGCCCTTCAAGCAAAACTCATCCTCTGTAATTTAGGAGCTCTGTGTGTGCTTTTTGGAGGGCAGAAAGGGCGAAGTGCTCAGATATTAAAAGACTGACACCTATTGCCCTGGATGCTTTTCTCAGTAAGAATCCTGCAGATCACAGAGACATTTGGATAATTTGTTATAATCGCAATTAAGCAATTGGGATCGGGAGCTATTTAACTCCCCAGGGAAAGCACAGAGTTCTGAGGTCCGTCCATTTTCGTCTTGGGTGCCCAAAAGATTTGGCCCTCCCTGGCCCTATTCTTAACTATTTAATCTCCTCCATAAACCAGGGAACAAATAGTAGTGGGCACTTTATCAATAGCCAGGAACTAAGGGGTGTTTCTGAAAAGCCTTCCTGCTACCTCCCAGCATAATCCTCTCATGGAATAAGGGCATTTTCTTAGGGAGATGTTTCTTCTGACAAATTACTCTCTCGGTGAATTTCATGCCCATCCCAAACCAGTGCCAGCCGTTTATCTCAATTGGCCTGTGGTGGGAGAAAACACCCAAAGTTCTCCCTGTTTTGCTTCGCAGGCTGTCTTCCTCTATCTCAGCTCTTTTCCTTCCCCTGCTCCCTCCCCTTCCCTGCCCTCATCCCCCCCCCACCGCCCCCGGCCCATTATTTCCTCCCTCCCTCCCTCCCTCCTCCTTCTCCCTCCCCCCTCCCCCTCCCTCCCTTCCTCCCTCCCTCCCTCCCTCCCCTCTCTCTCCCTCCCCCTCTCTCCCTTCCTTCCCTCCCTCCCTTCCTCCCTCCCTCCCTCCCCTCTCTCTCCCTCCCCCTCTCCCTCCCTTCCCTCCCTCCTGCCCTCCCTCCCTGCCCCCTCCCTCCTCCTTCCCCCTCCCTTCCTTCCCTCCCTCCCCCCTCCCTCCCTCCCTCCCTCCCTTCCTTCCCCTCTCAGTCTCCCTGGGCTGATCAAGGTACCTGGCCTCTGAGGTCCTACAGCAACCTCACCCCCCCATCCCCCATCCCAGCCTGGGTCACAGTAGACTGTAACTGTCCCCTCCCTCACCCACTGCACCAGAATGTGGGCCCCCCGAGACAAGGGACACGGCCAACTTCCCTGGTACCTTCAGCATCTAGCATGTCGTATGGTAAAGTCTCCCTAAAAGTAGGTAACTTAAATCAGTAGGCACCATCTGCCTGCTCCCAGATTGTTTTCCCGCATTTCTGATGGCTGCCAGCTGGATTTGCAGCCCTCCAGGACTGCAGGGTGGTGGGCGGTGACTAGAGGGGCCTCGTGGCTCGGCCCCACTTGTCAGAAGCAGGGTCCCAGGTCGTGCTACGTGCTCTAACTTGGCACTGCCAGGTACTACCACCCTATGAGTTGTTAAGTGACTTGGCCAGCTGGAGGGTGTGCTTGGGGTGGGGTGACTAGGACACACCGCCACACTCTGCACATCAGTCAAGCGGCCTGCTCCCAGCGGGCAAGCAGGATGGCAGGGTCGGCCTGTGTGGGCCAGGAGAGACTTGAACTTGAGCGCTCATCCTTCTCAGCAGCAGAGCCTTCGTGGCTGCCCACTCCTATGGGACGTGAGCTGGGGTCGCCAAGAGAGGCAGCGAGAGCCAGGCTGGGGTGGGGTCAAATCCCAGCTCTGCTGCTGCAGGTACATCTACCCTGAGAATCCTGGCAAAACCACTGAAACTCTCTGAGCTTCATTTCTGTTCTCTGAAAAATGGAGCTACTGATGCCCACGCTTCACTGAGTTGCTGAGAGGGCTCAGTTTGGTGGTAACATGCAAAGTGCCTGACAAAGTGCCTTTGCCCACACACGTGTCAGATAATGTAGCGTTTGCTGCTAGGTGTTGGGGATTGAAGGTGGTTAATGATTTTGTTATATAAATACGGAGATTTTAAAAAAATACAAAGTTGTGTATGCTAAGTTTTAAATGTACTCTACTGATCACTGCTTCAGGAATCTGGAGTTTTGAACATGGCTGTTTAATAAAAATATAATGCAAGCCACAGACGTAATTTTAAATTTTCTAGTAGCCACATTAGAAAAAAAAAGTGAAATTGATTTTCACGATAGAGTTTATTGAACCCACTATATCCAAAATGTTTCAACACGTATCAATAGAAGGATTACTACAGAGATATCTTACATTCTTATTTATTGGACTAAGTCTTCAAAATGCAGCGTGTGTTTTCACATCTGCAGCGATCTCAACTCAGATGCTAAATTTTTCGTTGAGGACCCCTGGCCTGTGTTTAGATTTCATAAAATTTACAGTTGAAAAAATAGTCACAAAACCAAATTATTCCCAACATACTTAGACATTTCCCAGTACCTGAGTCAAATTTGTTTTCAGTCTTTACATTTAAATTAATTAAAATTTAAATAAAATTTAAAATTAAATTCCTCCGTGTCACGAGTCACATTGGAAGTATTCAAAAGCTACTTGGAGCTAGTGGCTGTTTCCTGGGCGAAACCATGGGAAGTGGACAGAGGCCTGGAATGATTGTTTGCAAAGAAAGGAAGGGCATTGCAGGCAGGTGCCCGGCATGTGCCCAGGACACCGTGGGAGCCATCGGTTTGAGCAGAATCAGCCAGGTTAGGTTGTCGAGGCACGGTGGTGTCAGGTCACAATGTTGAGATTTTATTCCCTCGCTGAGCAGGAAGCACGGTAATACTCTTGAGCAGGGGGCGGGCGCCATGTGCAGTTTTAGTCTGATGCACCTGGCGCTGGTGTCCATGCGGGGACGAGAGGCGGGGGGGCCCAAGCCAGGAAGAGCAGCCTGGAGGTGGCTGCAGTAATTCGGGGGTGTCGTGACAGTACCTGGCTGGCGTGAGAGCGTGCAGAACCGTCCGGAGGCTCCTCAGAGCCAGCCTCCACGGGACTTGGAAAGCCACGAGGCTCTTCAGTGTGAGGGCAAGGGCAGAGGCAGAGGTGCCAGGAGGCTTGGGAGACTGGCTTGACCCTGAGAGGTTTAAGGAACCAGGGTGTTTTTGCCCGTCAGAAAGCAACTGCCCAAGACAGATGGCTTGAGCCCAGGCCCAGGAGACTGTTGTCCGTGTGTGTGTGTGTGTGTGTGTGTGTGTGTGTGTGTTTTAAGCAAATATATAATTTATAGCATCCACTCCACCCTCTGAATCACACGGTGACCCTGGACTTTGCCCAGAGTCTCTGAGATTGTGAAAGACATTCCTTAATTCTAGGGAACTCCTTGAGGTGCTGGGTCCAGGCTGGAGCCGAATTAAAGACTTCAGAAGTTGGAGGAAAAGTCGAGGCTGCAACGGCTCCCTGGCGAGTTTTTTTTATCCCCCTCACACCCTCCCCGGGAAAGCATGACTTCTAACGTGACTTGAGGCTTTGCTGTGTTGTAAGGGAAAGGACAGCTCCCAGACCTAACCTGGCCCCCACCTCCACACTCCACCCCCCGCCCGCCTCCGCCGCCCCCCGCCCCCTTCCCCCCGGGCTGCTCTAATTCTCATGTGGCCTGAGTCACCATGATGTCCTAGTCTCCTGCTGCGATGGTCCAGGTCAAAAGCAAGCCTGTGGCTGCTGGCACACAGGGAGAGACTGACCTATGGAGGGTGAAGCCAGCCCAGCACTGCCTTGTCTGGACACGCGGGCAGCGTCTGCATGGGCCGGGCACCGTGCCGCGTGTCGTGGGGTCCGAAGGGGAGGGCGTTTACGGGAAGGTTGCAGTGGGCGAGGCCAAGTGGCCAACTAGCCATCACAGTGCTCAGTGGGGAACAGGGACAGCTGACGTGTTAGAGCACATCTGCCAGCCTGGGAGCTCGGCTGGGGCCTCGGAAAGCAGGTGAATGGGATCCGAGTTGTTTTGAAAGAAGGGAAAGGGAAGAGGGCAAACGGGAAGGTGGGCGTTCTGAGGTTTTCTTATTGTCCTGATGCATGAACCTAACTGGAGGGGTTGCAGGTAGTTCTGTGCGGGACACGAAGGGGACACGTACGTGACCGTCATGGCCCCGATGTGTGCGGAGCGGTCCTCTTCCCCAGGCGCGTCCAAGCAGCTCTGCACTCACGGGCTGGTTGGGTCTGGGCAGGCAGTTCCTCCGGGCACTGGCTGGGCACCAGATGTGGGTTCTTCTAGGTCAGGCGGCCCGAGGATGCAGTTTGTGTAAACTGCAGGCATGGCCCGAGCACTGTGTAAACATAGACTATCTCCCACTCCAACGTTTCCTTTGGGGAGGCTCCCCCTCCAGCTGGGATGCTCGATTCCAGCTTTCTTATCAGCTTGAGCTTCCTACCCTGATATAAGGAAGCTATTAAAGTCCGGTTCCTGGTATTGCCTTGACCCCCCAGGCCATGCTTGCGTTGAAGTGAATGCCCCCTTAGAGCGGAACATTCTTCACCTTTGAAAATTCTTTAGCCTCAAACGTCCCACATCAAACAAGCCTGCAAGCATTTTGAAAATGTTTCTCCAAAGCCTTATGCCCTTAACGTTTACTTTCTACTCCAGCTAGTTTACGCCCATTTACTTGGCTTTTGAGACTCTCCTTGGCAAAAGGCAGCCCAGGCTGCCTCTCTCACCCTATTTCTAGAGTTTTTTCCTTCCCAATGTTAGTCTCCTATCCCTTAAATAAATCCCATTCACCTCTTTTAAAATTTTCCTCATACGTCCCCTGTCTCCCCTTTGCCCTTCTGATTATCAAAGTCCTACCGTCCTCTCTGTCCAAGTGCCACAGAAATAAGGAATTTGAGGGAAAAGAAGTGGCGATGGACCCCCCCTCAAGATGTAGCTGCAAAAAATCCACGCATTCCCTAAGCCCTCCGACCTTCATTTTTCTCCCTCTCATCTGAACTCCTATGGAAGTTACAGTCTCTGCCACACAGTTTAGGACGAGGTGGGGGTCAGCCTCCAGCGAGTCTCTACTCCAGGTGTCACACCCTTGTGTAGCCCCTCCCAACATGAACAGGGTCAACCCCCATAACTAGTAGGTTATCGTGGCTCAGTAAAAAACAATAAGAGACACTGTGGCTTCCGCCTGGCTCTCTTGGATTATTTCGCAGGCAAGGATCCAGCTGCCATATTGTGAGGACTCTCAAGCAGCCCCATGCAGGGGTCCACTTGGGAAAGAACTGAGGCCACTGCCAACAGGCAGCGCCAACTTGCCTCATGAGTGAGCCATCCGGGAAGCAGATCCTAGTCAAGCCCCAGGGAATGGCTTGTCTGCAGCCTTTTGAGAGATCCTGAGTTAGGACCAGGCAGCTGTAAGCGGCTGCCGAATTCCTGACCCACAGAAACTAATAATAAGTGAGATAATAAATGTTTCTTGTTGTATTAAGCTGCTAAGTTCTGGAGTGATTTGTTATACAGACATAGAAAACTAATTCAGCACGTAAAAATAAAAATGATAGTAATCATAATAGTAATAGCAATTAATATTACTGAGTGTTTCATAAATGCCAGGCACTGTTTAGCACTTTATATATAATATCTCACTTAACAGTATAGTCAATCATAATCATCACTACCACAGTTAACACTGGTAAAGCACCAGAAACTAAGTGCTGCACTCATCTTCTATTCAGTCAACGAAGTGGGTACGGTGATTAGTATCATTCCCATCTTACTTTTTTTTTTTTTTAATTAATTTATTTATTTTTGGCTGTGTTGGGTCTAAGTTGCTGTGCGAGGCCTTTCTCCAGTTGCGGAGAGCGGGGGCCACTCTTCATTGCGGTGTGCGGGCCTCTCACCATCGTGGCCTCTCTCATTGCGGAGCACAGGCTCCAGACGCGCGGGCTCAGTAGTTGTGGCGCACGGGCTTAGTTGCTCCGCGGCACGTGGGATCCTCCCAAACCAGGGCTCGAACCCGTGTCCCCTGCATCGGCAGGCAGATTCCCAACCACTGTGCCACCAGGGAAGCCCCCATCTTACTTTTAAAGAACTTGAGGCACAGAGAGGTTGAGTCATGTGTCCAGGGCGCACACAGCTTGGATGTGGCAGAGCTGGGACTGGGACCCAGTCTGGCTCTAAAGCCTGCGCCTCCAACCCTTCTTCCTTACACCGTTTGTGCTGGGCTGTGTGAGTCTTGGCTCCCTGATACAAGCTGACTCTTTTTTTAGTGACCGTGCCTTTTGCCTTTGATTCCCCACCACAGTGCGCAGATAATAAGGGCTCAATAAATACTTAAGGATCTATGGGTTCCCCACTCAGCCCTCAGTCATTCAACCAGTCGGGGGTGGCACTTACCACTTGTAAATACGGCAACGTCCTTATCACACGTAAATACGGTAAAGCTTTTTCCAGGCCTGAGCAGAACTGCTGTCACACAGAGAGACCAAGACAAGGGCTCTGTATGGCCCGTGTGGGGATGTGACCTGAGGCCACTCATGTTCCTCGACCCTCCACGCTTCTGTCCCGCCCATTGGGGTACTTTGCCCCAACTGTGGCCCTGGGAACATGGAAAGCACCTTGCATTTACCCGTCAGACGCTGGCTTGGAGATGCTCTGACAGTCAGGTCGCTTGAAGGTGCAGTTGCTCATGTCGGTCGTACCTTGGGTCTGGGAGTCCGGGAGGTGAGAGCTTGGGAGAGAAGAGGGTGTGTGTGGGTCTCCTGCAAAACTGGGGGATCCTTGTTATCACACGGCTACTGCCAGGCGCTGCTGGAAGGAGCCCGACAGAACAGGTGGCTGGAAACCCTCCCCAGAGTAAGGTCCTTTGTGTCGTGTTGCTCCAACGTGGACCTGACAGATGACTCAACAACTGCTTTACAAATTCATTTTACCAAACACCTGGGGAGCTCCTCCTAGGAGCAGAGCCCCAGACCAGAAAGATGAATACGACAGGGTCCCTGCTTCCCAAGCGCTAAGGCCCCAGTTTTCACATGAGAACACCATGCTCAGGGCTGCTGAAATGTTAACCTCCTGGCCTGCTCAGCCTCTTGCCTCTGGAAGCAAGATGCCAGGCTGGATGGAAAGAGCTGTTTCTACGTCTGTTCCAAGGGCTTCCTGGAAACACAGAAGAAAGGAAAGGAAAGCCCAGGCCTTTGAGTCCCAGCCTGCTTCTCTCCAGGGAGCTGTGAGTCACCCTTGGGAAATAGTCTGAAGAGCCCACCAGAGCATCCCGAACCTTTACTTGATGGTCTTGACCGTGGCATGGCCTCCCCAGCTGTCTCACCTTTCCAGGGCTGCTGCTGTAACAAAGTACCAACACTAGGTGACTTACAACAATGGAAATGCACTGTCTCCATTCTGGGGGCTACACGTCCTAATTTAAATGTGGCCAGGGCCACGCTCTCTCTGACAGCTCTAGGGGAGGATCCTTCTTTGCTTCTCCCAGCATCTGGTGTTTGCCAGCACTCTGGGCACCCCTTGCTTGTACACGCATCACTCCATTCCCATGGCCGTTGTCTCCTTCCGTCCAAATTTCCCCTTTTTATAAAGACGCCAGTCATATTGGGTCAGGGTCCATCTGACCTCATTTTAATTTTATTTTCTCTGTATGTACCCTGTTCCCTAATAAGGTCACATTCTCAAGTAGTGGGTGTCAGGACTTGGGCATATCTTTTTTTTTTTTTTAATATGTTCAATGTGATTATTTTTAAAAAAAATTAATTTATTTATTTTATTTATTTTTGGCTGTGTTAGGTGTTCGTTGCTGCGCGCGAGCTTTTTTTTTTCTCTAGTTGCGGCGAGCAGGGGCTACTCTTCGTTGCAGTGCACAGGCTTCTCACTGCAGTGGCTTCCCTTGTTGGGAGCACAGGCTCTAGGGGCGCGGGCTTCAGTAGTTGTGGCACGCGGGCTCAGCACTTGTGGCTCGCAGGCTCTAGAGCACAGGCTCAGTAGTTGTGGCGCACGGGCTTAGTTGCTCCGTGGCATGTGGGATCTTCCTGGACCAGCGCTTGAACCCGCGTCCCCTGCGTTGGCAGGCGGATTCTTAACCCCTGCGCCACCAGGGAAGCCCTTGGTCCTATCTTTTTGGGGGACACAATTGGACTCATATCACTGGTCTCACCAGGCTATTCTCGGCAAGCCCGGTAGCCAAGGGAGAAGGCGACAGAGACAGAGACAGAGAGACAGGATGGAGCAGGGTCAAGAAGGAGATAGCAGGAAACAGACTCAAGAGCACACATATGACCTATATGGGAACAGAATCTAAGAGAATGGATATATGTATATGCATAGCTGATTCACTGTGCTGTAGAGCAGAAACTGACGCAACACTGTAAATCAACTCTACTCCAATAAAAATTAATTTTTTAAAAAAATAAAGAGCACACACAGCTGGAGGTGGTGGCCCTGAACAGGAGAAATGACCCCTTACCCTCTGGCAGAATCCTCCAGCCGCGTTGCCCAGAGAAATGGGAGGGGTGGAGGTCTGCTGGGGCGCTGGGGAAGAGCGCCAGCTGGGTAAGGACGGCAGAGGGGCCCGCCAAGTTCAAGGGGGGACGCGTAGCTTAAGGACTCAAGTGAGCTGGTAGCCTCGGTGACAAGGCTGACGGGTGTCACAGCCGGGCTTCCTCAGGTTCCCTTACGCTCTTGCATGTAGGTTTCCGCTAGCCTGGGGGATGTGCAGGCACCTCTGCGGGCGGCAGGGCCCACGAGGCTCTGCGAAGTCAGTTCACCTGCTGACCTGGGGTCCCGTGAAGGAGGGGCGAAGCGTGGCCGCCAGGGCCCGGTGCCCCGAGGGGCTGGGCGGGGCGCGCCCTGGCCTTGCCGGGCCTGGAGAGGGGATCGAGGGAGGGAGAGCCGGAGGCCCCGGAAGCCGACTCACAGGGCCAGAAGCTGGAATCCAGGATTCAGAGGCAGCACATTTCTGGGTGAGGACAAGGTCCAGGGAGGGTGTGGCTTTGGGGGGTGGGTGGGTGGCCGCAGGGAAGGGGCCCAGACAGGGAAGACACCTGGCGGCCATGCCTGGTACCTGCGTGGCTGGAAGGAGGCGGAGCTGGGAGGCGCGCGCCCCGGACGGGCGGGGCCTTGACCTCTGAGCGCGGGCGTGTCCGGGGAAGCGAGGAGGAGCCTCTGGGCCGGGCCTGGCCGGGCCGGGCAGGTGGGGAGCCGCGAGGGAGTGGCCCCTCTAGGGCTGCCGCCTTTCAGGGTGGAGTTCTGGGGGGCGGAGGGCAGTTTGTTTAGGAAGGGGGTCCCATGGGGGCGCGGGTGGAGAGCGTGCGATGCCGGGGCAGGATGAGGGGTCTCGGGAGGCCGTCCCAGAGGGGACAGGGTGCCCCTGTGTGTCACATGCAGGCACGAGGCAGCCCCAGCGAAGAGGAAGGAAGCGTGGCTCCGACCGGGGCGCAGGGGGCTTCGGGGCCGCAGCAGCGGTCAAAGATGTGGACGTGCGGGCGGGCATTCAGGCCGAGGAGGAGGAAACCAGTTCAGCCAGGCCACTGGTTCAGCGAGTGCCCGGGACAAAGCCGGCCGCCTGAACTGACCAAAGAACGGTGTGCTCGGGAGGGTTAGGGAACAGCAGTGGCTGGAAAGCTGGCGCAGATCCCGGGCCGGCCAGGAGGGGGCGCCGGCTTCCTCCCGGAGGCACGGGATGCTCGCAGTACCCGCGGAAGAGAGCTTCTGAGTTTGGATTGGAAAAGAGAAAAACGTTTGGTGTCTGCAGGGCAGCCTTGGCGTTGATCCTGGAAAAGCTGACTACCCAGGAAGAGAAAGGAGGCAAAGGGGTAGGACTAGTGCTTCCGAGGTCAAGGTGCCCACTACTGTCCCTGGGGAAAGAGAGAGAGAAGGGGTGGGGGGAGGCGGGGAGAAGAGGGCAGGAGCGGGGGGCGGAGGGGGGAGAAGCAGTGCTGAGATCCACATGGGCAGCGAAGAGAAGTAAGGGTGCGGGGGGTAGGGCTTGAAACTCCCGGTCTCAGAAAGAAAGTGAAACTTGTGGATGTTGAACAGAATCCTCGCAGGTGCCTCTGTTTTCAGTTCCTTCGCTCTCCTGCATCAGTCAGCTTCCTGAGCCCTTCCATAGGGGCTCTTCCCAGGAAAATCAGAGCCAGAAGGCAGCCGGGAGGTAACTTTGGAAAATCCCTGACTTGGGAAAGTCACAGTTGGAAGGACGTGGAAATAACACTTTTCTTTCGGATAGGGGCTAAGTTGGAGACCTGAGCTTGGTCTGAGGGTCAAACGGGCCCGCGGAAGCCACAACGAGACAGGATCTCCCACCTGGTCCAGGGCAGGGCTCCTTAGGGTGGGCAACGCAAAAGAGATGCCGCCTGCAGGACGCTCAAGGCTTGGGAGGAAAGGGCTTGCCCGTCAGACGAGTCACCCCACCTCCTCCAGGACAGAGGGGGTGAAGGGGTGGAGCCGGTTGGGAAGCGGGGGGAGGGGCGGGGGGGGCCGGGAGCAGCGGCCTAGAGGGGAGAGGAGCCTTCTCCGTTCAGCTACTCCACACCTCCCGCATCTTTATTCCACAGACATCTATGCCACACTTCACGGGGGGCGAGGAGGGGGGTTGCAATGCAGTGTAGCAGTTACTCTGTGGACTTTGGTGCTGCACTGCTGGGCCAGAACCCCTATCTTTGCTACTCCCTAGTTCTGTGCCAGGCCTCACGGGGCCTCTAGGTTCTCCCGTGAATGGTGGGCAGGGTATCCAGTGGACATGAAGAGTGCCTTTAAAAAACACACCAGTGCGGGGCTCACGATAGCTTGGCCCTATGAGTTTTGTTGTCATTATCGTTATTATCATCTGAAAGGTCTCCAGGGGGGTTTCTGGCACTCCAGGAACAGAAAGGCCCTTGTGCCACCTTACGTAAAGTGATTGCAATGACATGTCCGTGCATCCAAGGACAGGCAGCAAAATCAATGGACAGCGGAGCCTATGAGAGCTGAAGAGACAGAAACCGAGACTCCTCGGCCCCAGGGCCCCTCATTTCTGTTCTCTGCGAGTCTTTCTGAATCTCCTTCTTCTCTCATATATTGACTGAAATCCGCCTCTACACCAAGTGCTGGAAATAGCATGTGGATAAGAGAATCGGGTCCCTGCCCTCATGGGGCTGAGGGTCTGGTTAGGAAGACAGACAGACAGTACTGAGAGACTCACATCATGATCAACCATGTTGGAGCACTGGCCAGATTTTCTTCCTTTTGAAGGCTGAATAATATTCCATTATATGCATGTATTACATTTTATTTACCCATTCATCCATGGATGGACGTTTGGGTTGTTTCTACCTTTGGGTCACTGTGACCGACGCTACTATGAAAGTTGGGTGTGGGGGCTTCCCTGGTGGCGCAGTAGTTGAGAGTCCGCCTGCCAATGCAGGGGACACGGGTTCGAGCCCCGGTCTGGGAAGATCCCACGTGCCGCGGAGCAACTGGGCCCGTGAGCCACAACTACTGAGCCTGCGCGTCTGGAGCCTGTGCTCCGCAACAAGAGAGGCCGCAATAGTGAGAGGCCCGCGCACCGCGATGAAGAGTGGCCCCCGCTCGCCGCAACTAGAGAAAGCCCTCGCACAGAAACGAAGACCCAGCACAGCCAAAAGTAAATAAATAAATAAATAAATAAATAAATAAAAATAAAGGAATTCCCTTTAAAAAAAAGAAAAAAGAAAGTTGGGTGTGCAAATCCAACCTTTTTCTTTTACAAGTGAAAAGAATTATAGTTGCAGAAAGTGGACCAAGAAGAGGCAGACTGGAAGGACCTAACCCAGTCTGGGGAGGGAGTCAGGGAAGGTTTTAGGCTGAGGAAGTGACATTTTGGCTGAGACGTTAGCCAGGTGAAAAGGTAAATGAAGAAGAGTTTTGGCCACACGTGACAGCCGTGGGACAGAAAGAGGCTTGGGTGGTTCTAGGAATGGAAAGGGGGACAGTGTGGCAGGGGCATAGTGAAGAAGGGGGTGACGGGGTGCACCTGAGGGGCCTTGCAGCACTCATTACAGATGGGCTTTTTCCTCAGAGCCCGGTGAACAACGGAAGCCCTCGAAGCAGAAGAGTACAAGGTCCAGACATGGAGTTAAAACAAAAAACGGCTCCTGTCGTGGTGGGAGGAGGGAATGGGAGTTTGGCGGGGTAGGGGGTCAGGAGAGAGCATCACCCCCTTAGACAGCGTCATTGTTGCCCAGGCGAGCAGCGCTGGTGGCCCCCGTCTGCCCTTTTCCGTCCTACCTCCCCAGTCATTCACACTTCTTTCCCCAGATGAGCTATTATCAAAATTTTAAAAATGCACTTCTCTCTATTCCCAGATTTTCAGTAGTGAGCATATATTTATAGTGGGAGAAAGAGACTTGTAAAAGCAAAGGCGTCAATATTATTAAGCAGAATCCACCTGACTCCTGTTTAAGGGAGGTAGAGTGTGATTTCTTATGGGGGACAGAAGCTGGGACAGTGTGGTCCTATTTGTCTTTGTTAACGTCTAGCAAGTGTTCCTGGGAAATTTCCGCCCCGGACTCACTGCAGGGACTGTACTCCTTAGGATGGTGAGGATGGAGGGAAACATTCCTTATTAGCGGGGGATGAACTGGGGGTGACTAGGAGGTCCCACTTAGCTCAGATGATTCTGTGTGAAATTCCTGAAGTCCTGGCAGCCAGCCACCTCCCTCCATTCCTCCCCGCTTCCTCCCTCCCTCACTTGCTCAGGCATCTCACCTGGAAGTTATGTGGATGCAGGGGGGAGAGAGGAGATCTCAAGTTGCAGGAATGAGACATCCTTTTACTTCCCAGCTGAGCTGGTCCATTTAGATGGACAGGCGTGATCGAATCAATTGCCTTGTAAGGAAAGCAAGGCGTTCGTCAAATTCGAGTACATTTTCACCACATTGTTCTCCCTCTCATGCATTATCTTGGGCTCAAATTAAACAGTGTAGATTGGACAAATATTTGGATAAATACAGTCACTTATCTTGAAGACCCTTGAGATCGCAAACTTTTTTCCTTTCTCCCCCACCTTGTCTCTCCTACTGATTACTCAGATATAATTTATGTAATTAATTTATATCCCAAGTCATTCCAACAAGGAGTTGTTGTGGCTTACCAAATGACAAACCCCACGTAATAAAACCGATGATATATGAACTCAAATAGGAAAACAGATTGGAGAAAAAAATTAAAAATCAAAAGTTCATTCCAGTTGCTCCAAGGGACCCTAATGCCAGATTTGAAGTGTTTTGCTGATCAGGGTGAAAAAGGAAACTGGATACACATCTCTCTTGGTCAGAGAAAAGGATACATTGTGATTTTCTTTTTCAGGGAAGGCTTAGCGTTTCTTGGTGCTAAACTTGGAAAGAAATTTCTCCTACAGGACCTGGTAGAGAGACAGAATGGACGCTATCTTGACAACCATTTGGGGTCAAGTCAGAATTTTTTCAAAAAGAATTTCATACGACTTATTCCAATAATGACTTTTGGTAATAGTCAAAAAACCTAACACTGCAGATTTACCCAGAGATGCTGATTCAGTGTGGGCATTTGAAAGCACACTGGAGGAAGCTCAGACTGGCAAGAATTTTTGGAGGCAAAGGCTATTTTCTAATGTATTAGCCGTTCTTTTATTTGACATCTTTGAAAATGTAAACATTATGTCATCAGTGTTGTCATCCAAATCATTATTATTTTTTTTTTTGCGGTACGCGGGGCTCTCACTGCTGTGGCCTCTCCCGTCGCGGAGCACAGGCTCCGGACGCGCAGGCGCAGCGGCCACGGCTCACGGGCCCAGCCGCGCTGCGGCACGTGGGATCTTCCCGGACCGGGGCACGAACCCGCGTCCCCTGCATCGGCAGGCGGACTCTCAACCACTGTGCCACCAGCGAAGCCCCATTATGATTTTTAATAGGATGCAATTTTGGGTAAATCCTGTGACATGCAACTATAGACCTATCTCCATGATTAAGGAAGAAGTGGGGATTTGGTCATTCAGACACGAGTCCACTAAGCTAGTTCTCATCTGAACGCCGTGTCTATTTATACCATGTCTCTTTTCACAGTTGGGCCGATGGGCATACAGGAGATGCATAATATAAAATGGTCAGCTCTAAATTAAAAATCAAGGCAAGGAAAACATTAACTATGGAGTCAAGACCAGGGTGGGTATAGGGTGAGGTTGGACAGAGTGCAGATATGATGGCAATACGATCCTACTGTTGCTACAGATTGGTTGCAAATTTGTTTTGGGCTTTGGGGGTCGGGCAGTGATAAAGTTCACTTTCCCCCTGTGGACCCCAAACGTCTTGCTGAAACACAACAATACTGTATCTCCACCCTTCTCCTGATCTGTAGCCCATTACCTGCACGACAAATGAACTTATTTAGAAAACAGAAACAGACTCACAGATACAGAAAACAAATTTGTGGTTACCAAAGGGGAAAGGGGTGGGGATAAATTAGGCGTTTGGGATTAACAGATACACAACACTATATATAAAATAGATAATCAACGAGGACCTACTGGATAGCACAGGGAACTCTACTTGATATTCTGTAATGACCTATATGGGAAAAGAATCTGAAAAAGAATGGCTATATGTATACGTATAACTGAATCACTTTGCTGTACACCTGAAACCAACACAACATTGTAAATCAACTCTACTCCAACATAAAATAAAAATTAAAAAAAAAGCACTTAGAACCATGACTGACAAGTGTCCTGGATGAGGGAGACATTGTGTGTGGGGGGGACACAATTATGACTGGGACTCAGGACACCTGGATTCCGATCCCAAATCTATCGCTGACCCACTGGGGGACGTCAGGCAAGGCACAGGTGACGCAAAGTGATACAGGTGGCCACTCTAGATATCGAAAGTTCTTTTCTAGTTTACAGAGCCCTCTCACATCTGTTAAGTAACTTACACAGCATAAATATCCAATGACTAGATGATCTTAAAGTTCTAGCTTTTCAATAAAATCCGATTCTCAAGTAAATACACACACACACACACACACACACACACACACACAATCTCATAATAGACAAATCACCGTCTAACCTAATAGAGAAAAAAGAGAGAAAGCCCAAATCAACAAGATAAGAGATCGGGGAAACAATTACAGACACACACCAATTTCACACGATTCTGAAATTGCTTTGCCTGTCCTGATGAATTTGGGAACCTGGATGAAATGGGCGGTCTCTCGCTCTCTGTCACGCACCATCGCGGCGGCCTCGCTGGGGCTGGCGCTGCATCTCATTGCTTTCTGGCAAGTCATTTCCCTGTGAATCAACCAGACCTCAGAGTGTGGTTTCTGAAACGCTTATTCTAGCACTTTAACCCGGAGCTAAGATGTCAGAGTGGCGTGGCAGGAACTCGGCTCTTCCGCTGTGACGGGAACCAGATTATCTGAAGACTTGTTTGCTGACTGCCGCGCTGACGGCAACTGCCCACCCGCCCTCTTCTGACGTCAGCGTTATCTGCCACGCTCGGGCGCCCAGCTCTAGAAGCAAAAACAGGCGAGTCCCTGGTCCTGAGAATTCTGCCTGTTAGACCTGGGAGGTCTCACTCTGTCGGAGACTGGTTAGCTCTAGTGCCTCCTTTATAGATGAATAAATTGAGGCGAGGGGAATGATGTAGTTGTCAAGTTGAGACTATTTTCATTCATTCTGTGCTCTTTCTATTACACTATCTTTCATGATATTAATATTAATAATGGTAACAACTGATACCTATTGACCTGCGTACTCCTCTATCTCCCCTTAACAGCCCTGTTATGTACGCGGTCACTGTGCCATTCCCATTTTACAGAAACTGAAGCACAGAGGGGTTAAGTAACTTGCCCAAAGTCACACAGTTTGTTCGTTAGTAAATAGCAGAGTCGAGATTTGATCCCACGTAATCTGACTCCAGAGTCTGGACTCTTACCTCCCTTGACTACTCCAAGACTTCTTGTATTATTCTGAGATAATATAGGTCTCGGACTATGGGTATAAAGAGGACACTAGGGATGGTAATTTTTGTTTGTTTGTTTGTTTGTTTTGTTTTTGCGGTACGCGGGCCTCTCACCGTCGTGGCCTCTCCCGTCGCGGAGCACAGGCTCTGGACGCGCAGGCTCGGCGGCCACGGCTCACGGGCCCAGCCGCTCCGCGGCACGTGGGAACCTCCCGGGCCGGGGCGCGAACCCGCGTCCCCTGCATCGGCAGGCGGATTCTCAACCACTGCGCCACCAGGGAAACCCGGGATGGTAATTTTTAAGAATCCCAAGAGACGTAAGAGAAACTATGGTTTATTTGACATTCACCATGTGTCAGTCACGTTCTGTTTTTGTTTTTAATTTAATTTTTATTTTATATTGGAGTAGAGTTGATTTACAACGTTGTGTTAGTTTCAGGTGTACAACAAAGTGATTCAGTTATACAGATACATATATCCATTCTTTTTCAGATTCTTTTCTCATATAGGTTATTACAGAATATTGAGTACAGTTCCCTGTGCTCTACAGTAGGTCCTTGTTGATCATCTCTTTTGTTAATATATATAGCAGTGTGTATATGTTAATCCCAACCTCCTAATTTATCCCTGCCCCTTTCCCTTTGGTAACCGTAAGTTTGTTTTCTGTGTCTGTTTCTGTTTTGTAAATAAGTTCATTTGTATCCGTTTTTTTAGATTCCACCTATAAGTGAGATCATATGATATTGTCTAAGTGCTTTTTACATGTATTAGCTCAATAATGTTAAACACCAATCAACCCTCCCCAAACACAAAGAAAAAGCACAGGGAGCGTGCCCCATCGTCGTTGTCAGGATGGGGAAAAGCTTCCGTAACTGGCTTGAGACCGCACAGCCAGTGGAGATGCCGGGTTCGGAGCCAGCCTACCTGAAGGGTCGGAGGCAGCAGTCCTCACCGCCAACCACACTCCACTGCCGGTTACCCCGGTTACTCATTCCGTCCTCGTAGTACCTGACACGCAGGTGTCACTTCCCACCCGCTCACTTGCTTTTCTCCCGTGAGATGAGGAGACTGATGCTCTTAAGCAATTTGCTAAGGCCCATGCAGGGAGCTGGTGGCAGCCCAGCCAGGGGTCCAAGGCCCGTGACGCACTGTTTTCACTCCCCGGGCTTTGGTGCTGCGGTCCAAGCTCGCCCTCTGCGGCAGAGACTCCCACGCGGGTCCCGGGCGCGCGGGGCTCACCTGCGGCTCCGCGGGCCCCGGCGAAGCCCGACACCGCCCCCTGGCGGCAGGTGGGCGCCGGCGCGGAGCACGCCCGGCCCGCGGCGCGGCGCGCTGATTGGCCGGCGCGGATTCGGGCAGCTTCCCGGGGGCGCCGCGAGCAGCACCACCCAGCCGCGCACGGGGACGCCGGCGCGCTCTCCGGGGGCTTCCTCTTCCCTCCGGTTGTGTCCGGGTTCTGCGTCCGCCAGGGTCCAGGATGACAATCCGACACCAAGGCCAGCAGTACAGGCCGAGGATGGCATTTCTGCGGAAGGTGAGCGCGGTCCCATCACCTGGGCCCGGCGGGGCGCGGGGACCAACTCCGGGAAGTGCCGGCGGCGATGTGGGCACGGGCGGGGGGCAGCCCTTGTGGTCTTAATAACCACAGGACCTCAGTTTCCAGGCTGCCTCTTGGTCCATGTAGGGCGGTGAGGAGCCCCTTACCAGAAGCTTCCTCCCCACTGGGGCCGCACCGCCCTGGGGGTGTTCTGCCCTCCATACGCTCTTGCTCCCAGAGGCTCCCCGTAACCCCAGTGACCCACGGAGCGGGGGGGGGAACCTGCACACCTGCACAGGAATGCACGGGGTGTTGCCCTTCTTTCTTCCCCCGGCCCCCTTTCCAACCCCTACGGCCACTTCTGGGCGTCAGTCCTCCCACTGACCTACAGCGATAGGTTTGACAATTATCCCCATTTTACAGGTAAGGAAACTGAGGCGAGTAAGGACCAGCACTGGAAGAACGGTCGGTGTGATACAGTGAAGCTGGCCTCGCTACAATGCTAGGAACATAAAGTACAGAGTCTAGTGGGCAGGGGCTTCGGATTACTCCAGGAGCCGGGGAGGCCCAGCAGAGGAAGACCCTTGAATCTAAGCCTGAAGGATGCTGCATCGGGCCTTCTGCTGGGCCCAGAAGAGGCGGAAGGAAGACCCAGGCCGCGGGAGCAGCGTGCGTCAGAGCAGAGGTGTGTGCGAGTCTGGTGTGTTTAAGGCAAGTTGTTCCTTGTTGCTGGGATTTTTTATTTATTTATTTATTTATTTTGTGTGGTACGCGGGCCTCTCATTGTTGTGGCCTCTCCCGTCGCGGAGCACAGGCTCCGGACGCACAGGCTCAGCGGCCATGGCTCACGGGTCCAGCCACTCTGAGGCATGTGGGATCCTCCCAGACCGGGGCACGAACCTCTGTCCCCTGCATCGGCAGGCGGACTCTCAACCAGCGCGCCACTAGGGAAGCCCCGAACATGTTTTCACAAACATGATTTTCACAAACAGAATGTGGTGCATATACTTTAAATCATTAAATTCTGTTTAAAGAAGCAGAATTTTGCATCGCAGGCACACATTACTCACTGTTCAAGCAGATGGCTTCCTGAAGAAACCTGTATGACTTTGCGCGATGTGGCCCTCTCCATCAGACCTCCCTGACTGCTCCAGCTGTGATCTTTCTTCTTGTCAAGGTGCCCTCCGCAATCCAGTGCACCTGTGCTTCAGGCAGACAGAGACAGGGTCTCCCGAGCAGCCTTCTGGCTTCCTCTGCCCCCAGGGAGGAAAGTCTCTGGGTGACCACTCAGTAGCCTATCTTTCTGCCCCAGGTGCAACTTCACGGAGGTCCAGCTGGATGGGGGCTGTAAACAGAAAAGACTGAACCAAGTCAATTGCATTGTACTCCAGCTCAAGAAAGAATATGGGGAGAGCACCTCTGAAAGAGATGCTCAAAGAGACAAAATGGCTTACCTTGTCTCTAGCACCATGGATGAGAGTGCTTTCATCCAGGAAAATGAAGATCTAGCTAACCTGACAGGTACATCTGTAGGGTGAAGACACCCAATGCCATTAAACTTGGGTATCATTCTTGTTCTGATTCCATGCCATGTGTCTCCTCTATGATATACACATAGTATATGAATCTGGACTCCCATATAGATCTTCTTTCAAGAAGGAACACACTGTTGGTGAATAAAGTTTGCCAGCTGCCTGATAGTTACATTTTTCACTAGAAAGGAATTACCTTACATTCTGGGTTTATACATTGGTCCCTTTTGAGTTTGGTTAGCATTAGTGTGTCCTCCGGAGCCTGGTTATCTCTGTGCGAACGGTGTACGTTTCTGGCCCAGCAGGATGGAGGACCAGACACTGGAACAAGGACACTGTAATGTCTTGTTACTGCCATCCTTAGGCAGGTCCTGCTTGAAACTTTAAGTTTAATAACATACTAGTAAGTCACTTCAAAGCTCCCCTTGATAGAGGTTTGCACCAAACACATGAAATTGCCTTAAGAGCTTCTATTGTTACTTCAGCAGCTAAGTCATCATGAATAAAGCTGAAGACAGTCCCTGTACTAAATTTTATTCTATAATGTTAGGGCAAGTTTCGAGTGAATGTCACTTCATATATACATACAACATACTTAAGCGTTTCTTAGCTACATTCTATTTATAGAAGGAAATGTTAATCATGTTTTACTAAAGTAGGTCCTTGAACAAATGTCCAAAGTTTGTCATTCAGAAGCCCTGAATTGTAGAATTTCCACCTGGAACGATCCGTGTTTTTCAAAGTAATTATTCCTATTGCTTTATGAATAATATGCTGATTAACACGCTGATAATACTGGCGCAGTGCTGTTAAATTACTGTCCATGATGTACGAAGGAGGAAGGGTGAGGAAGGTTCACTTCCTTTTCCAAATGTTAACAGCTTGCAGTACTTCATTATTTATGGACCAATTTCTCCAATGTCTGTAAAACTGAAACTATCCTTACTGAAATCCAGTCAGGTGATTTTCAAAAAGTAGTTCTGAAATGTCTTTCGAGAAGTGAGAGTGACTCTTGCACAGGTCTGTGCTCACGTGAATGATTCCTTTATGTCAGCGTCTCCCAAAAATGTGTCTGGTCAAAACCGCGTTGGGGAGATATTAATAGGGTGTTACTCAAGTTTCTGTGGTCAAATGCTTGAGAAACACCCGGCTAAACAGTTAGGTGAGTTCCATTAATGCAGAGCTTCTCAGAACAATTTAATATTCTATCGGTAACTGTGGCAAGAGACCGCAGTTCAAATCCCAAACTTGTCCATCTTTTATTTTCCCCTCAGCAACACACTGCGGTGAAAGTTTCTTTCTATGAAACATTCCCCCAACACAATCTTATAGTGTCAGAGAAGGTAAATCCGGTTCACTAAAGAACATATGCCACAGTACAATCACACACAGTAGGACAGGATTACACACAGTAGGACAGGAACACATATGGTAGGACAGGATCACACAGTAGGATGGGATTCCCCCCCAGTAGGACAGGATCACACACAGGATAAGATGATACATAGTAGGACAGGATCCCACAGTACGACAGGATGGCCGATACCATCCTCACTTTAAAATCGAGGACACTTAAGTCAAAGTCTAGGCAGTCAGCGCCTGTAGCGAGCGCGGTCCTGGAAGTGGAAGAACCGCGGCCAGTGCTCCGCAGGGATCTAATCGCCAGGCCCACCTCCGGGCGAGAGCTCGGTTCTGAGCCTCACCTTCCCCGCCCCCCGCCCGGGGGAGGCCGTGCCGACCTTCCCGGCCGCCTTGTCCCCCGGCGCCCCGCTCCTTCCAGGGCGCAGGGCCTCGTCATGCGCCCCAAGTCCTCCCCCCGCATCTGCACACGACGAAACACGAAGACACACTTGTTTGTTTTAGCTACTTGACTGTTTTTCACACAGGCAGCCAGTCGTTCTCTCAGATGCACCAAGACAAGCCTAAATCACGTTATTTTTAGGTCGGGTTTCACCACGGCTCGAGGAGTTATAACGAGGAAACAAGTCCACAGCACTGGGGGTTCGAGGGGCCGACCCCGAGCCCCCATTTCAGGGAAGGGACCCCAAACTTCCGGGGTCCGCGCTGCCCACCAGCTCCCCCTAGGAGACCCACACCCACCTGGCGCCCGGGCCCGGAGGGGCGGGGTCGGAAATGGCCGCCGGCGGAAGTCCGCCGCCGGGAGCCTGCGCTTCCTCCCTAGGACTTTGGAGGTATCCGCGCCTCTATGGTCTGGGCCGGGCCCGGCCCCTATGCGGGAAGGGAGGGGGCGCTGGGGATCGCGGAACCCTTCCCTGCCCTTCTGTATCTGTGCGCACCTGGCAGCACTGCTAGCAGAGAGGCGAAAATGCCCTTCATCACGATGTTTAAAAATGGAGATGCAGGAACACAGTAGGGTACCCCTAAACTACCCATCAGTTTTCTAGCCGGTTTTTACCAGGCAGGCGCACATCCGTTTTTTAATGACGTGAAGTCTAGCGTTCATGCGATCACACAGCTGAAATGACCCTAAATAATTTTTTTGAAAAAGATTTTACACTGAAGTGCCTTTTGAACGTGAACCCCAGCCTGGGTGCTGGACCTGCGGCTCTTGTTTTTTTCTCCCAGGCGCAGCCCTCTTGTCCCCCTGTAACGGCAGGGAGGAACGGGCACACCTGTCCTTGCCTCGCACTGGGCCCCCCCCTGGCTCCCCTGTGGATTCAGAGGGTCACGTTAACAATTTTGAGACAGCACCCTCTTATTTGAATTTTCTGGTCTAAAAAGGGAAAACTATGCACGTACAAATACAGAATCTAGAAAAATTGGAATTGTCTAGGTATAAGAAACGTAATAGCACCCAACACAAACAAGGGCGTGGTGAAATTAGTTCATTCTGGGCAAACGGAATGTAAATATGCAATCCCGCTGAAAAACGGCTTTGCGCTCTGTGTCAGAAGCCATCGAAGAAGTAAGTTCAGACTCTGACACATGAGATAAACATCTCTGGAAAACTCATCCCAGGCCAACAATCCGAGAGAGAGGAAAAGCTGCATTTCTGAAGTGACTCTACCAGGGGCAGCTGTGATTGTGCTTGCCTAGCACCCAGTTTTCTCTGTTTCTGGTTTTAACACCATGATTTTTCTGTGGGAAACCAGCTAGCTCTCAGTTCACGACTGAGGCAGGCACAGGACGCAGTTCCTGGCCGATCCGAGGACCCTGGCATTGCATGGAGGTGAGGTGTGAAGTCAGAGGCCAGGCTGCCTGGGGCCCAGTCCTGGCTCTGCTGCTTAACAGGGGCAAAAACTTCTGCTTGTTATTTTTTTCTTTTTACTCATTTAAATTTTTTTTAAAAATTTTTTATTGGAATAGAGTTGATTTACAAGTGATTCATATATGTACATCTATTCTTTTTCCGATTCTTTTCCCTTATAGGTTATTACAGAATATTGAGTAGTGTTCTCTGTGCTCTATGGTAGGTCCTTGTTGCTTATCTATTTTATATACGGTAGTGTGTGTATGTTTATCCCAATCTCCTAATTTATCTCTCTCCCCACCTTTCCCCTCTCTTTACTCATTTGTGGACTGGGGGTCTTAATAATAGACACAACTACTGCTAGGTCCTTGCGAGCCCTCGGCGAACGGGCAGGTACACTAAGGCCTGTTATGCGAAACCATTATGATTTCATCTGAGCAGGCTCTTACCACCTTTCTTTTCTTTCCTTTTCTTTTTTGCCTTCCACATGCTCCCACGCCATCCACTGCACTATCCCAGAATTATATTTTATGTCTTTCTTTTCTCCTGGAGACATCTTCAAGGCGGGACCGTGTCTTATTCACCTTTATACCACGGGTGCTTGACGTGGTTCCCAGCCCAGAAACGGTGCTCAGTCAAGGTTTGTTGAACAAAACTGAATACTCCCTGACACAGAGCAGAGAACGCTGGAACAGTGAATGAAAATGTCATGAATCCTAGAGGAGAAACAAAAGGGAAAATGGAAAAAAAACCACATGAAACTAGAACATTTTTCTTAACAAAAATGGTGTGATCCCTGGAGATTGCAGACTCCATTTCTTCCTGGCCCTGGACTTGCTCTCCTGTGGTGGGCAGGTGAGCTCCAGCAATAGACTGGTACCCAAGACTGACTTTCTGAATTCCTGCTTCTTTTTTTTCTGCCTTAGAACTCATTTCTTCCCTTGGGGACTGACAGGAGAAATAACCAGCGCCTTCAAGGAAATCAAATCTACCCGCAAGATATCAGATACCGCCCTGCAAGCCCAACGTTCGTGTGCAAAACTTCACACGTACGATGCAGAGTGACGCGTGGGCTTAAAAGGGCAGGTTTCTTTAGGTGCGTGGAAGAGGTGGATTGGGGCAGCCAGAAGACCCTTCCTGAGGGGTGATTGACCAGCCTCTGAAGGTGATATTGGTTGAGTGACACCAGCCATACAAGACTCCCTTGGAGCCACACCCACATCTGAGACTCAATAATTCTCAGAGTCGGAAGGGGTGCAAAACCATTGAGTGTAGTGTAGGTCTTGTGTCTCCCACATCCTAGACCGTGGCCTCTTAAGCGGTGAATATTCCAATGACTCCCAGTTCCCTGGTCCATGAGATCACCTCTGAAGTCTCTGGAACACAGAAACTAGTTGCTATGAAGTTTTCTGCTCAGTCTTTATGTAACGATGCTCCAGTTCAGGTTTTGCTAATCCTTAGCAGGTTTTGGTGCTGCAAAATGAATCCAACAGATACAGAAGGACCTTCACCTCCCGTCCAGTGATTCTGTGGTCACTGATGTCACGTTAACAGGGGTATTTACACCTCAGAAATTGGCAGTGCCACAATCAGATCTACCCCCAGCCAGAACCAGAACCAAAACCCAGAGACCGTTGCTCACAAGCTGCTGGCTGACCTTATTCTTGGTGAAACTCATCAATTAGCAGGGGATGTAAGATGTTCACCAATGATGTCCCACCCAAATTTGTGCGTGGAAAAATGCCACGGGGATGGCACCAACTCAGCGGTGAAGGAATGGGGAGGAGGGAGGTGTCAGCAGAACACCTGGTGGGAAAGACCTGGGGGCAGAAAATCCACCACAGGCTGGTGAAAAAGCAGACTTAAGGCTGGCGAGAGAAAGAAACTCCATGTTGAGAGACAGTGACACTACAGGTGACAGTTCAGATCGGTCCAGACTGGGAGAGAATGAATTTTAGTAGGGAGGTGATGGGCAGCCGCTGGAGGTTTTTGAGAAAGAGAGGGGGCCTTATAATAGCAAAGCCTGGGGAAAATTATTTCTCTGAGCTTGCGCTTTAAAATATGAGGTATGATTCCCATACCGTTGCAATTCACCGTTTTCAAGTGTACTGTTCAGTCCTTTTAGTCTACTCACAAGGTCGTGCAACCATCACCACTGCCTAATTCCAGAACATTTTCATTATCCCCAAGAAGAAACTCCATACTCATTAGCAGTCACTCCTTCCTCCCCTAAAGGTTTGCGCTTTTTACAAAACACCAAATTTGGTTGTCGTAAAGTGACTTGAGTTTGAACCCAGGAGGGCTGTGTACCAAACATAAAGAAGGAAAGGGAAAGAGCAGAACTGGCTTTTCCAAGGTTCAGGTGATGTAACCAGACATTATCTATCTATCTATCTATCTATCTATCTATCTATCTATCTATCTATCTATCATCTATCTATTTGCCTGCCTATCTATCTGCTTGCCTACCTATCTATCTATCATCTCTCTATCTGCCTATCTATCTGCCTATCTATCTATCTATCTATCTATCTATCTATCTATCTAATCATCTATCTACTTACTTACCTAGAAAGAGAAGAGAGAGAGAAGAGAGAGAAAGCAGTATTAGACCCACACATGGGAGCAAAGAGCATGGGTGAAGTTGATCTTCAAATGCAGCATCTGGGTGAGGTGGAAGCAATGGATGTCAGAAGAAAATTCTTTTTTTTTTTTAACATCTTTATTGGAGTCTAATTGCTTTACAGTGGTGTGTTAGTTTCTGCTTGATAACAAAGTGACTCAGTTATACATATACATATGTCCCCATACCTTCTTGCACGGGCTAATAGTTTTATCTCCTCGGCATCTCTGGCAGCACCCATCTTCCTGTACCCTTCCAGACATTGCTGCTCCCGGGGAAACCAAGGGAAACAGCAGAAGACTCAGGGACTCTGGAAAACCCCTTGCTTCGGAAAGCCCTAAGGAAGACACTTGCTCTCCGTGGACAGAGCTGGCTGCTGGGGGCGGGGCGAGGGGCTGGGGCCCCGGGGTTCTGGAGGCTGAGCCACCCCACTGGCAAGAGGGAGCATCTGAGGATCAGCAGAGGACCCTCGCTGGCATGCTTTGGGTTTAAAAATCCTTTGCGTGGATGGGCATGTTTGACAAAAGAGAAGGATTTCAGTAAGATTGATACAGATGGGGTGCACCAAGTAATACATTTTCTTGGGGTCTCTTCTCCTAAGGTGGGTCCCTCTTGCCCCTCTCCCCCCCCACTCCCCGATCACGTGTGGCAGGAATGGTTGGGGGCACGTCCATGGTGGCACTCAGCTCTGTGGCTCTTCTGAATGTCTGCCACGTGGAATCCCGTTTTGGGGCGGCCGGTCTAAGTCCAGAGAGGCCTCGCTTTGTAGGGAGCGCTAAATCCCGCTCTGCCAGGCTTCAGGCTGATTGAGCTGTGTATTTATTTACCTTCACTTATTGAAGTCATGTGACTTTTAAATTGGAGAGGAATTTTGAATTCATCAAGTCGGGCTCTTTCTTATTACTACTGAGAAAGTAGAGACTTGGAGAGATTAGGTAACTTGATCAGATTCACCCCTCCCACTAATTCACGGTGACAGAAGGCAGGTCAGGGGTTGCCTGGGGACAGCGCGGGGAGGGATCACAGGGGGCGTTAAGGAGACTTCGGGGGTAACAGATGTGCTCCCCATCTTGACCGTGGGTGTAGTTTCATGGGGGTGCACATATATCGAAGCTCATCAGAGTGTGCACTTCAGATACATGCAGTTTAGTGTATGTCAGTTATCCCTCCATAAAGCTGTTAGAAAAAAGTCTCACATCCGGTGAGAGGCGGAGCAGGAACCCGAGCACAGCCTGGAGGCCTTCACACTTCCCCTGAAGCCTTCAGCTGTCTTAAAACGAAAGCCTATTTCAAGTTGTGAAAATGCCTTTTCCCATAATGCCACTTTTTCCTTTTTTGAATTAAAAAAATTTTTTTTTGGTGGTACGCGGGCCTCTCACCGTTGTGGCCTCTCCCGTCGCGGAGCACAGGCTCCGGACGCGCAGGCCCAGCGGCCACGGCTCACGGGCCCAGCCGCTCCGCGGCACGTGGGATCCTCCCGGACCAGGGCACGAACCTGTGTCCCCTGCATTGGCAGGCGGACTCCCAACCACTGCGCCACCGGGGAAGCCCTAAAATATTTTTTTAAAAATTGAAGTATAGTTGCTGTACAATATTATATAAGTTACAGGTGTATAATATAGTGATTCACAATTTTTAAAGGTTGTACACCATTGGCAGTTATTATAAAAGTTTGGCTATTATAAAGTCTTCCCCCCCCCAAAAAAAAAAGTCTTCCCCATATTGTACAATATATCCTTGTAGCTTGTTTGATACCTAATAGTTTGTACCTCTTAATCCTCTATAGCCATATTGCCCCCTCCCCTCATACCCCTCCCCACTGGTAACCACTAGTTTGTTCTCGCTATCTGTGAGTTTCCTTCTTTTTTGTTACATTTACTAGTTTGCTGTAGTTTTCAGATTCCACATATAAGTGATACCATACAGTATTTGTCTTTCTCTGTCTGACTTATTTCACTAAGCATAATGCCCTCCAAGTCCATCCATGTCGCTGCCAATGGCAAAATTTCATTTGTTTTTCATGGCTGAGTAATATTCCATTGCATACATGTACCACATCATCTTTATCTTCATCTGCTGATGGATATTCAGGTTGCTTCCGTGTCCTGGCTATTGTAAATAGTGCTGCTGTGAACATAGGCGTGCTTGTATCTTTTCGAATTAGTGGGTTTTTTTCTTTTGGATAAATATCCAGGAGTGGAATTGTTGGGTCATATGGTAGTTCTGTTTTTAGTTTTTTTAAAATTGAAATAGAGTTGATTTACAAAGTTGTGGCAATCTCTGCTGTACAGTAAAGTGACTCAGTTACACACATATCTACATTCTTTTTTAAAATATTCTTTCCCATTATGGTTTATCCCAGGATACTGAATATAGTTCCCTGTGGTCTACAGTAGGACCTTGTTGTTCATCTGTCCTGTATATGATCGTTTGCATCTACCAACCCCAACCTCCCAGTCCATCCCTCCCCCGCCCCCTCCCCCTTGGCAACCACAAGTCTGTTTCTCTCTGTCTGTGAGTTTGTTTCTGTTTCGTAAGTAGGTTCATCTGTGTCATAGTTTAGATTCCACATATAAGTGATATCATATGGTGTTTGTCTTTTTCTTTCTGACTTAGTGTGATCATCTCTAGCTCCATCCATGTTGCTACAAATGGTGTTATTTCATTCTTTTTTATGGGTGAGTAGTATTTCATTGAATATATAAACCACATCTTCTTTATCCATTCATCTGTCTTGGTTATTGTAAATAGTGCTGCTATGAACATAGGGTGCACATATCTTTTAGAATTAGGGTTTTTTGGGGTTTTTTCTTTTTGTTTTTCTTTTTTGGATAAGTACCCAGGAGTAGAATTGCTGGGTCCTATGGTAGTTCTGTTTTTAGTTTCTCGAGAAACCTCTATACTATTTTCCATGGTAGCTGTACCAATTTACATAATTGTCATTTTTAAAAGGTCCATAGCTCCAAATTTTCTATAATGAAAAACAGTACTGCCCTTAACAAAAAAAGTTGCAGATGCCATTTACTAGTTCCAACCTGACCTGCTCCACAGGTAGAAGACAGAAGTGCACCCCACGGAGTTGGGAAGAGAGGGTGGGGACAGAGAGAGGCGTGATCTTGTTCTGTTTTCCTGTGTTTACCTCTAGCCGTGCTTGTGAAAAGTATCACCTCTGGATGCATCCAATTCATTTAATTTAGGAGAAAAAAGATAGGCATGGGATTTTTATTCTAGGACTGTACTTGGTGTGGTACCTGCTAGCCCCTGCTGGGCCAAAATAGTTTCCGAACAATCCCCAGTTGATGAAGAAGCAGGAACCCTTCCAGAAAAGTTCCCCAAAGTTCCTCTTTTTCTCCCTCTCTGCTGGGTCAGGCACTCAGAGCCACCCCAGGTGTGGTCAGCTTCTGAGCATCTCAAATAGCTTCTTGTGGAGAAGGTGAAAGGCAGGGAGAAGCGTAGGTGTGGGCTACGTAGGGCTCCACCCACACTTCCTTCCCTTTATTGCTGAACTGGCGGTGATCAGTGGGTGTGCAGAGAGGGTCTGTCCGCGGGCCCTCTGAGTTCTCTCCCAGAATATGTTTTCATGAGCTATTGCCTCTCTCAGGGGAGCTAGGAAGAAACATTCATGCATCTAAGATTTTTTTTTTAATATATATGATTTTTTAGAATCGCCAGTGTAATACACACTTGTGACAAAATGCAAACGAGACAGAATTATATGAAATGCAAACGTGGCCCAGAGCACGGGCAGTGGCCCAGGGAGTCAGGTGAATTCAACGTGACTTCTGTCTGAGTCAGGGAGACGTCTGTGCGGGCTGGGTGCTGTCACCGAGCTGTCCAGAGTGCTTGGGGACACAGAATCAACTCCAAGATCTGTGCTCTGGGCTTCCACGCTATGGAAGACATTTAACCCACGGTGCTGCTTCTTCACGATTTGCCTCCCCTAAGTCCTTCCCACCCCCAACCCTTTGCCCTTCTCTGCCTGGCTGTGTGCCCTGGGAGGCTGATCTTGACAGGCTGCATCCCGGGGCCTCTATCACCCTCTGGCTTCCGGTCAGGACCGACAGATGGGAAGCACTCAGAGGAGAGAGAGTCGGGTTATTTATTCCTCCAGCACCCTTTCTAGCCATGGCTGTGTCCCTCCAGGATGACAGCCCCTGCATGGCCCCCCACCAGGGCTCCGGCTTGCCGTCCCTCGGGCCTGCGTGAGGGCAGTGGCGTCCCACGGTTGCTCTAACCCTGACCCCTCTAAGAACGTCTCTGCCTGCAGGCAGTCTGAGGCATCCATCATGGAGAGATGAACTGTTGATGATTCTGCTCCTCTTCCCAGTCTGGGAGGAGGGCACAAGGGCTGAGAGCAGGACGTTTTAAGTTTTATCTCCTGACACTAAGCACAGTGGGCTGAACTTCATTGTTGAGTGTTGACCAGAGGTGTTGGGACATTTTCCTGGAGGTGGCCTTGGACCTGGGGTTTAAAGGGCACTGCTGTGTGAGTGAGCATATCATCGTGCTTGGATGAGGTTTATCCTACAGGGGCTCGTGGAGACCCCATCGTATGGTATCCAGGGCAGCAGGACCCCCATATAGGTCCCGAATCACACCTCTGTGTTGATGGAGAGGAGGCTGCAGGCGACTAGAGTGATGACAGCGGTGATGGTGGTGATGGTGATTAGATGTCCACTTACCTGACCGAGTCACAGGAGAATTTCATTTTAGCACGATGTCCCTCTGCTGTCTTGCAAGATAATACTTGCTTTTGGGGGTCGGTCTTTTTATTGAGGTATAGTTTACAGACAATGTCATGCTCCAGTTTTAAGAGTACAGTTGGATGAGTTTTGACAAACATGATGACCTGTGTATAACCATCACTCCCATCCAGATATAGAGCATCTTAAACAACAGGGATTTGCTGTATAGCACAGGGAACTATATTCAATCTCTTGTAATAACCTATAACAGAAAAGAAACTGAAAAAAATAGACCAGGCAGCTGGCCCAGCAGGGACTTCAACTTTCCTTCTTTATTCTTCATGCCCTTTCTTTTGTTAACCAACATCTTACCAATTTCACATAGAATTTGCCTTTCCCCTAAACACTTCTAAACATTTTTTAAAATTTTAATTTTTTTATTGGAGTATAGTTGAGTTACAATGTTGTGTTAGTTTCAGGTGTACAGCAAAGTGATTCAGTTATACATATACATGTACCTATTCTTTTTCAAATTCTCTTCCCATTTAGGTTATTACAGAATATTGAGCAGAGTTCCCTGTGCTGTACAGTAGGTCTTTCAGGATTATCTATTTTATTGTATTTTTGCCATAAATGTCCTTTTTCTAAAAAATAATTTTTATTGGAGTATAGTCCAATATACTCCAGTATAGTATAGTATTTTAAATATAGTGGTGTATATATGTTAATCCCAAACGCCGAATCTATCCCTTCCCCCCCTGTCGCGTGCCTTGTCGCCCTTCCTAACCGAAGTCCCATCCTCCTTAAGGGCTCGCCCTCTGCGGCAGAGCCTCCCACGCGGGTCCCGGGCGCGCGGGGCTCACCTGCGGCTCCGCGGGCCCCGGCGGAGCCCGACACCGCCCCCTGGCGGCAGGTGGGCGCCGGCGCGGAGCACGCCCGGCCCGCGGCGCGGCGCGCTGATTGGCCGGCGCGGATTCGGGCAGCTTCCCGGGGGCGCCGCGAGCAGCACCACCCAGCCGCGCACGGGGACGCCGGCGCGCTCTCCGGGGGCTTCCTCTTCCCTCCAGTTGTGTCCGGGTTCTGCGTCCGCCAGGGTCCAGGATGACAATCCGACACCAAGGCCAGCAGTACAGGCCGAGGATGGCATTTCTGCGGAAGGTGAGCGCGGTCCCATCACCTGGGCCCGGCGGGGCGCGGGGACCAACTCCGGGAAGTGCCGGCGGCGATGTGGGCACGGGCGGGGGGCAGCCCTTGTGGTCGGTTAGTGCCGCTTGATGTCCTGAAGTGACTTATTTGCCTATAGTGGAGAATCTGCAGCCCAGGGCGACTGCCGGCTGGAGGCTGCAAACAACCTGTTACTTGGGAGAGCAGGCGCAGGAAGGCAGTTCAGCGAGGCTGGGTCAGATTGGAGACAGTCTCCTGATACCGCTAGAGGCTCCCAGATGTTAAATTAACATGTTTGCTGTTTTTCTAATTCAACACTGCAGTGCTTTAGAGCGTGTGTGTGTGGTGAGTGTGTACACATAGACCGTGAAAACGGTGTGGTTCGCAGGCTAAAGGGACACCCCACTTGCAGCGCCCCTAGATTCCTTATTCAAGGGTGTGTATTTGTGGGTCTCAGGTCTCTCTGTGCGCAGCGGAAGTCAGGACCCTCCCCATGCAAAGGCTTTCTCAGAGCAAGTGGCTGGGCACAGGGGGTGTCCATACTGGGGACTTGTGCGGGCTGGAACGCACCTTGTGGGGTGATGTATTCGGGGATGAAATGGCTCGCTTTGTTCTGGGCTCTTGAGATGGCCAGTATCAGAAGAGGTCAGCAGAGGATTAGGTCCTGGGTCACTTGCCCGCCCTTCCTCCCATTTGCAGCCACTTTTCACAGCGCGGTGTCCACCGTCTTAGGCTTGTCTTGAGTAGAATTAGCTGAATGCTTTGTGACAGTAAGAGCCCTGCCCTGAGCCCTTGGAGCTCAGCAAATTGGCACAGTCAAAACTGTCCTGATTTGTCTAAGACTTTCAACGCTAAAACCTGGACGGTCCTGGGCACACTGGGACACTTGGTCACCCTCGGTCCACCTACTTCAGTAAGCTCGTGCGTATTCCAGGTTGTAGAGGTGTGAGGATATAAAACAGAGGTGGAGTGTTGGCTTGCTGGGAAAGGACACTGAGAGCCTCTATTGCAGACACCACCTCCTAAAATCAGAGAAAACTGCCCAGACTAGATCTCTGAGAGCCATCAGTCGTCTTCCAGGATTCCCAGGACTGCCTTCTTCTCCCAGACAGGGCAGCTCTGGCGCTGAGGCTCTGAGAGCAGTTGTCTGGAGACATTCTGTTTGTTTTTGAGCCTCAGACATTGTGTTTCATCATGACTGTTATGTGGTAGACATTCCTGTCTTTACCTGGGCCTTCTGACTGGTGTCTTGGTCTCCAGCCCATCCTCCTCCTCTCCAGCCTCCTCTTTTCCACCCCAGCCTCCCATCCTCCACTGCTGCCTCCTGTCTTCCACCCCAGCCTCCTCTTTTCCACCCCAGCCTTCCGTCCTCCACCCTAGCCTCCCAGCCTCCACCCCAGCCTCCTCTTTTCCACCCCAGCCTCCTGTCTTCCATCCCACCTGCCAGCCTCCACAATACCATTCATCGGCATGTTGGGTTTCTTTCCCAAACCGACGTGGATCCCCTCGACCTGAAACCCTCCGCTGATTTCCCACGTGCACAGGGTGACGTCCAGCCTTCCCAGCCTGGCCACTGAGGATCCTGCTCCCACCCACCCCTCTGGCTTGACCTCCCGCCGGCCTCCCCCACCTGCCCTGCAGGGACACAGAACAGAGCAGCCCCCCTCACTCAGGGGGGCTCTCGCCTCAACGACCTCCTCATCTTTCCAGGAACCCTGTGCCCTTCAAGCCTCAGATTCCTCCCCTGGGAAAGCCCTTCTTCCCCTTCTCACCAGCCGAGCCCCCGTCCCCCCACTCCCAGGCCCAGCTCGGGAGCCCCTCCCCTGTGACGGCCGGCTCTCCCCACGCCCTCTGCCCTGCAGACCCTGCCCGCACCTCAGCGCTGCTCTTTCCCTTTGCCTTGTTGGATGGGGGGAGACCCCCGTCTGTCTGTGTCTTCCGAGGTCCTCGGTCAGGTCACAGAGCAGGTCCCAAGGGCCTGTGCCCGGGGGCCCTCAACCGTGAAGCAGCTGAACGAGGTTTCCAGCCTTTGGAGAAGGACCCAGACCTAAGGAATGTGGACTTGGGTGCAACTGTCACCCACCACTTAATGGATATTTTTGAAGCAGGCTGTGTCCCCCTTACACGCGTGTTCTCATCCATTCCATGAGACAGAGGTATCATCACCACTTTACAGAGCAGGAAGCTCAGAGAGGTGAAGTCACTCGCCCCAGTCGTAGCCGCTAAGTGGTGGAACCAGGAAAAATACGGGTTGTCGCTAAATGTGATCCAGTGCTGTAAGCTCTCCTGTGAGGTTGGGTGCAGGAGAGGCCGTGGGAAGGCCTGACCGAAGGTGCCTGGGGGACGCCGAGCTGAGAACTGAAGGATAAATGGGGGTTGTAGGCAGAGAGAAAGAAGGCGTCCCAGGCAGAGGAACGGCGTGTGCTAAGTGCATGTGCGTGCGTGTGCGTGTGCGTGCGATGACGCACAGTGGACCACCTCCCGTGGCTCGTGTGAGCTCCTGTCCTAGTGCTGGCCCGTCCCCCCTCCATCCCCGCGTCCCCCGTGATGTCCAGATCTCCATACCAGCCAGGAGCAGCTGTTGCTGCCCTTGGGATGCACCTCAGGACTGACTGTCTTGGGGCCTCATGGAGAAGCCTCGACTGCTTTGCTTTCCTGTGTGGCG
Organism: Kogia breviceps; assembly: GCF_026419965.1. Classification (NCBI taxonomy): domain Eukaryota; kingdom Metazoa; phylum Chordata; class Mammalia; order Artiodactyla; family Physeteridae; genus Kogia; species Kogia breviceps. The sequence goes on from NC_081328.1 coordinate 56,326,334, forward strand.
CCCGGCATCTCCTTTTGCTGCGGGGCAAGGGGGTGCGGAATCAAAAGTGAGGAGACCCGGGCAGAGCATGGGATCTTTCGCTCGTATCATCCTTTCATTCAACACGTGCACGGAGTCGTGCGCGTCTGCGCTGGGCGCGGTGCCTGATGCTGGGGACACTGTGGGATTAGGACACGGCCCCTTCCGCCTGGAGCTTAGGGTCTAATAGGGAAGGACCGCTGTGTAAGTAAGAAGAATGTTCTGTAGGTCGTGGGAGACGTCGTTAGAGGAGATGCACGTATATAAAACACAGAGCAGGGAGTGCTCAGTGCCATCTGGGGTGGGGCCCAGCAGCCTTCACAGGGGGGCTTGTAACTGAGTGGAGGTGTGAAAAATTAGTAGGTGTTATTTCTTTGCCAGGAGGATAGGAAGATGAGTGGCATTGGGGGGAATGCAAAGCCTGGAAGTGTGGAGTAGCGCTGGGCCGTGCGAGAGTCTTCGGGGGTTGGGGTAGCTGGCCGGGGGGCAGGGGTGGGCAGGACGTTGGTGATGGAAAGGCCGGTAGTGCAGGAGGCTCCAGAACTGGGGGCTTCGCACGTCCAGCCGGGGGTCTGACGCTTTCTGTGTTCGCTGAGGAGCCATTTGACGTTTTAAAATCGGGGACGAATAAAACGAGTTGGTTCCCGTGTTAGAGAGATGATTCTGATTAGAGGGTAGGAGTGCTTCTCTACCCAGGCTGCACTTTCAAAAACACTGTTATCAGGTCACCATCCTCAGAGTTTCTGATTTACGTAGGAGAGAATTAAGTAGTCAAGTCAGATGGAGCCCAAACATTTTTTTTTTAAATATTTATTTATTTATTTGGCCACACCGGGTCTTAGGTGAGGCATGCGGGCCCTAGTTCCCTGACCAGGGATCGAACCCCCTGCATTGAGAGTGCGGAGTCTTAACCACTGGGCCACCAGGGAAGTCCCTAAACATTGGTGTTTTCAAAGAAAAGCCTCCCACGGACTTCCCTGGCGGTCCAGTAGTTAAGACTCCGCACTTCCACTGCAGGGGGCAAAGTTTCCATCCCTGGTCAGTAAACTAAGATCCCGCATGCTGTGCGGTGCGACCAAAAAAAAAAAAAATCAATATCTCTATCTATCTATATGTATATGTATAAAATCAAATACAGAAAAGCTTCCCAGGTGATTTAAATGCACAGCCCAGAGGAAAGCCCCAGGACATTTGGCGACATCTGAGGACATTTGGGGTTGTCCCAGCTGGGGAGGGGGCTACCCCTGGCAGCTGGAGGGAAGAGGCGGGAACGCTGCTAGACACCTACGGTGCACAGGCCAGCCGGCCCCAAATGTCAACAGCACCACCACTGGAGGGCGCCCTGGAGGCCGGGGACCCGCCAGGCCCAAGGCAGAGGCCGGGTGGGCCGAGCCTGACGGTCCACAGAGGCCTGTTAGGAGACAGGTCAGGAACAAAAGCCGAGTCCGCAGAAGCTGACCGGGGTCGTGGAGGATGCTTCCTGGGCTTCTGGCTGGGGTGGCCTGAGCACCGATCAGAGCGTGTGTGGTGCCCCCGAGGGTCCGAGAGGCTTCGGGGTGAGAGGGCCCAGGGGTCCGCCGGCCTCTGGGCGGACAGGCGCCTCAGTGGGAGCCTCTTCTGTTCGCCAGACAACCCCGTGGCTCCAGGTCGCTTGCTCCCTCTCGGTACAGAAAAGTACTGATCAGTACCATCCCCCGGGGAACCTTCTCCGGCTCAGAGGAAAATCCCAGCCCGAGCTCTTGCACAGGGAGTGACAGCGCGGGGGCAGCGTGGGCGTGGATGTCGGGGCCTTCGGAGCCGTCGTTCCCGCTCCTTGGTGACACGCCTGCAGTCATGCAGAGGCACGTGCCATCCGACGCCCCCATCCCGGGGTCGCCCGGGGTTCAGCACCTCCCGGTTACCCCGCCGTCCTCGTGCGGCCCAGGATGGAGGGGAGCTGAGCGTGGGAGACCGCGGGGGGCCTGACGTTTGGGGCGGGGGTGGCCGTCCCTCCCTGTCTCTGGAGGGACGCCCACCAGGCACAAGGAGGAGGGCGTGAGAGTCGGCAGCAGTTGGGAGCAGAAAGGCAAGGGCTCCTCACCCTCTGCGGACCTGGGGACACAGCTCGGATCGTCCCCTGTCTGTGCCGGCAGAGGGGCTCTTATGCTGGAAGCAGAGCTTGAGCCCGGAGCCTGTGTGGCCGGGCTGGGGCCGCCACGGCAGAGCACCGCCGGGCGCAGGCGAGGGGTGCGCAGCGTGCTCTCCGGCGGCCTCTCTCCGTGGCCTGCAGAAGCCGTCTCCTCCGCGTGTCCCCCCGTGCTCGACCCCGTGCTGTCTGTGTCCTCGCGTCCTCCTCCTCAAAGTTCACCCGTCACACTGTCACAGGGCCGCCCTAGTGACCTCCTTTAACTCAGTTCCCTTGTCAGGGACCCTCTCTCCCGATCCAGTCACATTCTGAGGTCCTGGGGGTTAGGTAGGACCCCAACCTATGAATTTGAGGGGTGGGCGCCATCCAGCCCATACCAGAGTCTCTCAGAGACGGGACCAGCAGCCAGGGGCCTACGGTTTCCTTGTTGGGTTCCCGGGGAGACCCCTCAGAGGAACTGACACAAGGAAAGTTCTGAGGAAAATGGATCCAAACCCCAATGGGCTGAACTCCCTCGAAATGTTCTCGGGGTCCCTGTGATGTTCCCTGCCCCCCAGCCCCTCTCTTCTGTGAAGGTGACACACCTGCCAGGAAGAAATCTGACTCCCCTCATTGTGTTTTTAAAATAACTCTCATTATTCCGCCTCTGAAGGTTATTTTCAAACTCTTTGTGACTAGATTTTTTTTTTCTAACGCAGAGAAAAGGAATCAAATCCTCTGACTTTCTATCATAGAAGCTCATGTTTCTAACTCAAAACGGGGGTTTCTCTCTCTTCTCCAATATATGGGCGCCCCGACTCCATGGAATGCTGCTGTTTCAGCTGATTAAAGTTTTGGAGCAAATGTGGACTTTCGTCTGGCAGCTGCCGTGGGAAGGGGGGGCCTGGGCTCCCACATCAGAATGGCGGCACTTCTGGGAGGAGCAGGTGAGCCTGAGGCTCACGGGCAGTCAGGGATTCCAGAAAAGCGTAATGGGAGAGGATACGTATAGAAAAGAATGTCTGTATGTGGGTAACTGAGTCGCTTTGCTGTACGGCAGAGACCGGCGCAGCGCTGCAAATCAACTGTGCTTCAGTTAGAAGAAAAAACTCCAGAAAAGGCGGCCCCTCGGTCCCCGCCCGCGTCCCGGGGAGGCAGCCGCCCTCCGGCCACCTCCTGGGGTGTCCCCGCGCCCCCTTCTCCGCTGGGAGCCGCTCGGTGCCCCCCCCCACCCCGTGGCCCCAGACGCGCCCGGGCCCCGACCTTCCAGGAGGCCAAGCACTGCAGCTCCGAGTGGAGCGGAAACGCATCATTTCCGTTCCAGAAGGATCTCGCGAGACGAGAGCGCGTCTGTGCGGACGAGCTCGCGGTGGGTCTTGACGAGGAGCCCCGGGCGCCCCTGGACCCCGGCCGGTCCCGCGGGCAGCTGAGGGGCCGGCGCTGGGCCCGGAGCGGCCGTGACCTTGCCCCTGATCTCGGCCGCTTCTCAGGATTGTGGTCCTGCTGCCGGTGCTGGTTTCGCAGCAGGTGGAAATAGGACAGCCCAGCCCTGGGCGCTGACCTAGGACGGCGTGTGTCCCCTCTCCTCCCGCCCTGGGGACGAGGGGGGCCTGCCAGCCTCCGGGGTGGCGGGTGGAGTGTCTCCAGTTCAGGGCTCCCCGCCTGACCTTTCACTTCCGGCGCAACCTGGCCATCTCTCTCTTTCTCTCTCGCTCTCTCTCTCCTTTTTTAAAAAATTCTGTTTTATTGTGGTGAGAACACATCACACAAAAAACTACCCTCCTACATTTTTTTTAAGTGTATAATTCACAATGTTGTTAATTATAGAAACAATATTGCAGGGCAGGTTTCTAGAACTTACTTCTTGACTGTAACCTTATGCCCAGTGATCGCATCTCCCCGTTTCCCCCTCCCCCAGACCCTGGCAACTGCCCTTTCACTGGTTCTGTGAATTAGCCGATTTTAGGTAGTAGAATCGTGCAGTCCTTCCAAGACTGGCTTATTCATTTAGCATAACGTCCTTCAGGTTCATCCGTGCTGTCGTAGATTCCAGAATTTCCTTCCTTTCTTTAGTGCTAAGTAGTAATCCCTGGATGTGCCACATTTTCTTTACCTGTTCACCCACCAGTGGACACTTAGGTGGTCCCACACCTTGGCTGTTGACCACGGACGGTGCTGCTGTGAACCTGGGAGTGTTCCTATCTCTTCGAGATCCTGATTTTGATTCTTTTCAATAAATACCCAGAAATAGGATTGCTGGATCATCTGGTAGTTCCGTTACCGACCAGGGTTCTTGGCCTCCTTGAGCGATAGAAATGGATAAGAGGCCAGACAAGAAATCCAGGCCAGGCTTCACTGGGGCCCCTGCTGCAGCCGGGGGAGGGAGAACAAGTAACAGGTGCCCTTGGTCGCTCGCTGAGGCGGGGGGCAGCTGGCTCCTTACACGGGGTGAGGGTAGGGGTGCGTCCGGGGGTCGGGCAGGAGTGGTGGCTCGGGTGTTTTGCCCACACCCCCCCTTGGTGGTGTTGAGTGCAGGGGGCCTGGCGCAGCACCTTGCTTTTGCTCCCGGCTCTCTGGAAGTGGCAGTTGGGTTTTTGGTCTTTTTGTATCTTATTATTCATAATTTGCCCCAATTGTGCGTGTGTGCGGCTATTTTTAGTCCCTCATAGTTTCTTTGTATTTTGTTGCTTGAGGCGACGTGTGTCCAGGTGCGGGCACTGCAGCAAAGGGCCCCAGGTCCCAGCGTGTCTCAGTTCTGTTTTTCATTTTGGGAGGAACCTGTATACATTTTGCATTCCCCCCAACCGTGCCCGAGGGTTCCGAATGCAGCCTTTCACTTTCCTGCGTCGGGCAGCGCAGGGCGCCTCGCACCGTCCCTCCCTTGCAGTACAGCGGCCGGCTGGCAAAATCCTTCTCACTCTGTGTGTGTGATTTTGGGAGATCATCTCAGCCATCCTCTTCTTCTCCTGGCTCTTACTCCCATCACTGCTTTCCCTATGTTTTGGTGCATAATTCAGTCTGCAGTTCCTGTCTAATAAATTCTTTGTGCATAGCATGGTATTAGGTGCTTTCAATGCTTCATCTCCTTTGATCTTCACAACATCTGTCTGATGATGTAGGTACTGTGCTCATCTCTGCTTTACAGAGGATGAGTCTCGGTGAAGTTTAGTGATTTACCTCGCCTCCTCATTGGAGGGGGATTTGAACTGAACTTTCTTGGCACCCAGATCCCTAGTGTTTATCTTAATTTGTTTATCTTCATACCAATATCTTCCCAACTCTCTGAGGACTGGGAGGCTGTCTTTTACCTTATTGTACCAACCGCCCTGCCAGGGCTGGGCACCTAATACGTGCTCAATTAATATCTATATTTGGATGATTGGTAGAGCAGGGTTTTTATTACCAGGCATCTAAAGACCGCTCTGCATGCAAAATTTTAAAGATGGGCTGATTATGTGAACACTACTGATGTTAATGATTCTAACCCACAAACACTAACAAATATCTCTCCTTATAGGCATATATATATATATATATATATATATATATATATATTTGTGGTACGCGGGCCTCTCACTGTTGTGGCCTCTCCCGTTGCGGAGCACAGGCTCCGGACGCGCAGGCCCAGCGGCCGTGGCTCACGAGCCCAGCCGCTCCGTGGCACGTGGGATCTTCCCAAACCGGGGCACGAACCCGCGTCCCCTGCATCGGCAGGCAGGCTCTCAACCACTGCGCCACCAGGGAAGCCCCACCAGATCTCTTTATCTTTGGTTCCCTGAGTCAACCATGGCTGCCTGGTTGTTGAATGACGGACTGATCATTTGCAAGCACCTGGGGGGCTGGGGGTGTGCCCGGTTTCCCCCTCGCGAGGAGTTTCCTGGAGAAGCATGAACTTTGAAGCGTCTGCATGTGAGGCTTTGTCGATCGATGCCTGTCCTCAGCGTTGACCAGAGAAGTGCTTGGGTGTCTTTTTTCAATTGTGCCAACCCATCCAGTTTGTTTTAAAATATCCTTCAGTTAATTTTACTCCTATTAATTTTTTCAAGTGGAAAAATGTTTTGTATTCATCAATGTGAAACAAATACTCTAAAGACAATCAGGGCTGTCCTTGTGGGTGTCTTCCTGCAGTTCCAGCTTCCTCCGATGGTTCATGGGTTCTCTCTGGTGTCAACTCTCTCGTCGATGTTCTTGAATTGAGTTCGTATCTCTGAGCGTCATGTCCTTTGAAGTTGGGACATTCGTTTCCGACCACCTTCCAGACGTTGTGGGTAACATCTCGGCAGCCCTTCGCGGTCAGCGTTCCAAAAGCAGAAGTGTTTGCTCTCTCCAAGTGCTCCTCCTTTTGAAATGTCTATTTTAGTAACTGGCAACTCTGATCGTATAAGTTATAAACTTTGCCGTTATTCTTTGCCCCCCTTACGGAACCCGTCAGTCACTTGCAGGTACAGTTAATTCTGGGTAATTAGAGTCAGAACGAGGGCTCTAAAAGCCATGCCTTCTTATCTTCTTCTCTGCCCCTGCCTTTACTTATTGATTCATTCATGCGCCGGCTGTTTACCCGGTACTGTCCATGTGCTGGGCGCTGTTCCAGGCAGTCAGAATACAGCAGCAAACAGCAACAGACAAGATTTGCCCTCGGGACTTCCCTGGAGGTCCAGTGGTCAAGATTCTGTGCTTCCGCTGCAGGGGACGCGGGTTTGATCCCTGGTCGGGGAACTAAGAACTCACATGCTGTGCAGCATGGCCAAAAAATTAAAAAAAAAAAAAAAGATTTGCTCTTGAAGACCTTACTTTCTAGGAGCGAGGGAGACACATGGCAAACGTTATGATCAGCAGGTAGATTATTTCATACGTTGGAAGGTGAGTGCTATAGGAATGCCGGCCGGGGGGGGGTAGTTCGAGGTTGCAGCACGAAGTAGGATGCAGCTGGGCGTGGCTCCTGAGCCTGTTAGGGGGAGAGTCTGGGGGAAGTGATCCTAGCCATGTAGACCAGTAGGAGAACTTGGCCACTGACTGCGTGGAACGGCCCTTGCGGGGTTTCAAGCGGAGGGGAGATACAGCCTAAAATAATTGAAAGTCTCGCGCGGGCTGCCCTGCTGAGGACACACCAAGGGCGGAAGTGGAAGGGGTGGAAGCCCCATCATCTTGTGCCCGGACGATCGCAATAGTGTTGAACAGGCCCCCGCTTTTCTCTGTTGGGGCGGGTCTCTTCATGCTCCGATGCTCCTTTCTCAGGTGTGGGCCACGTTTCCAGATGCGGGCCCAATGACCCTGCCCCCCAGCCAGAGCTGCTGGGACAGAGCCCACCCTCTGTGTGTGTGGGGGGGGCATCCGAGGCCCCCCGAGACCCGGCCCCTCCCCTCCCACCGTCCCGCTCCCACCCTGGGTGCTGTCGTTCTCCCGTGCCTTGTAGCTCTCTCACTTTCTATCCAGCAAAACCCTGTTTTCGCTAAGTCTCATCTTCTAAAAGCCTCTGAGGCATCTCCTTGTCAGAGTGAATCCGTCCGAGCTCTCACGCCTGGGGAGGTGTCTGTGCCTCTGATGAGCGCGTTTAGTTCTGGCCGCCCGACAGCTGCGCGCCGCCCATCTAGGCGCTGGGCTCCTGGTTATAAGTGCCCCGAGTTCCTCTTTGCATCGTCTGCTCCCTCGGTGCTGCCAGAAGGGCCTCACTCAGCCTTCGAGGTGGTTCTGCTTAGCCAGCTTTGGCGGTTCTGTCTTGCAGATTGAAGCCCTCGTCAAGGACATGCAGGACCCAGAGGTGGGGGTCAGAGTGCAGATCCAGAAGGTCACGGCCCTCAGCGTCCCTCACGCCATGACGGGTAACGTATCTTGTGATTTGGTCCTGGCCTGGAACAGACCGTACACAGGGGTTGGCGGGCTGTGGCTCGTGGACCAAATGCGCCCCGTGTTCTGTGTCTGCGAATAAAGTTTTATTGGAACAGGTACACGTCCTCATTTATGTATCGTCTGTGGCTGCTTTTACTCTGCAATGGCAGAGTTAAGGAGCTGTGCAGAGACTGTAACGCGGCCCACAGAGCCGATTACACTCACTGCTTACTTGCCGATCCATGTGCCACAGGCTCCTTCTGGGCCAGGAGTCAGAAAGAAAGAGAAAAGAATCCAGTAGGTCACCCTGTGAGGCCATTCCTCCTCCCCAGGAGGTCATTTTGAAAACCTTTACTGTTGTTTTTGATTTGATTGTCTTGTTTGATTTGTTTGAATAAAATCAAGTAGCAGAAAAAAATACTATTTGGCAAAAAAAAAAAAGAATTGGCCTTTGCTTTCTCCATCCTTCCCTGTCTTGAAATTCACATTCAGACCCTTCTTGACTCCCCCACTGGCAGGGCACCTTAGTCTCCTCTCTCTGGGGGTGGGATAAAGGGCGTCATTTCAGGATGTCAGCAGAAGGGGCTGGACCCCCAAATAAGAATGCGTTTTGATCCGTGCATTGCGTTTGCTTTGTGATTCTGGTTTTGCGGTAAGGAGTCCCTTTCCCCCCGAGCCGTGTTGTTGGCGGAGGGGCGCAGCTTCTCAGAGCACGTGCCTGGGACTCGCCGCCGTGCTGAGTCCCCTGTGAGCCCTCACGCTTGACCCCATCCGTGACCTGAGTATTTGTCACTCAGGGTACTGGGGTCTCTGCAGAGGCAAGCCGGCCGGAAGGAGGCGTGTCCCAGCCAGCACAGCGTCTCCTGGGTTCCCTGAGTGTGAACGACGGAAGGCCAGCTCTGGCTGCTGGGAGCAGTGGAGGAACGGATTGGCATATGCGACAGGCTAGCTCACAGAAGAAAAGAAAACTCCAGTGGTCTAGACTTGGGAAAGACTAGGACCCAGAGGAGCCTGGGCGCCCCAAGACTTGGCAGGCTGTCTCTGACCCCTGACCCCACCCCCTCTGGGCTCCTGGTCGTCATGAATTCTGGTTGAATTCTCCACTGGATTGGGCAACCCTCGAGGGGAGAGATCTCATCTAGCTCATCTGAGTAACCCCTGCGCTTAGTGCAGCTGGGGGTCAGGCTGGAAGTTTAATAAAAGTTTATCGAGTGAGTGCATGAATCAGTCCTGGTCTCAAACCGTCCAAAGGGCGCTGGATGTTGAGTCAGGCACCCTGGGATTGAATCCTTTGGGTGCCTTTTCTTTCTTTCTTTCTTTTTTTTTTTTTTTTTTGCCGTGTAGCCCTAGTCTCCATTTCCTCATTTGACGAAGCAGAAGTAGTGATCCCTGCCCCAGGGGGTGCCTGCAGGAACCAGACAAGGCTCTAGTGTGCACGTGGCCGGTGCTCAGTGAGGCTCCCCGGGGCCCATAGCTGGCGGTGCCCCACACTGTGTCACCCACGATGGGCGTAGGGAGAGATGTGACCCCCCAGCCCTTTCTTGCAGCCGGGGACACGGAGACGCAGAGTTCCAGCATCTTGTCCCCAGGTCACTAAACGCATCCAGGGCTGAGCGTGGGCCTGAGCCCAGCTACACGGCTCCAGCGTCTGTGCTTTCATCCCCCGTCCGGGTTTGCAAGCTGCTTTCCTTCCTGGCACATGGGGCCCCTGGTTCCCTGGATTGGTGGGGGGCTGCCCGCCCAGCCGTGTTCTCTGCCTTGTTCCTCCTAACTCGGGCGAATGCCAGCTGCCGTCGGAGGCCCGGAGGAGCCCTGTCCTGCAGTATCGGCACTGATCAAAGCAAACTGGACCAGTGCCACCCGACTCCTCAGAGGGCAGGTGACTCTGGACTTAAAGGGCCAATTGTGGCCAACGTGGGCTCTGAGCAGCCTGTGGTGCTGTCAGCACAGATCGCGTGGTGGACACATGGGGGTCCCCTTAATCTCTCGATCTATTTCAGGAAACGGTCAAGTGGATGAGAAAACCTTCAGCCCCTTGGTGGGGAGCGCTAACCTGTCTGCTCTCCACCGGGGGCTCTCTTTCCTGGTCTGCACACCGCCGTGTAGAGACTTGGGGTTGGAAAATCTAGACTTTTTTTTTTTTTTTTTTTTGCGGTACGCGGGCCTCTCACTGTCGCGGCCTCTCCCGCTGCGGAGCACAGGCTCCGGACGCGCAGGCGCAGCGGCCACGGCTCACGGGCCCAGCCGCTCCGCGGCACGTGGGATCTTCCCGGACCAGGGCGCGAACCCGCGTCCCCTGCATCGGCAGGCGGACTCTCCACCGCTGCGCCACCAGGGAAGCCCGAGGTTGGAAAGTCTAAAACACCCAGTCCTGGGATTTTTAAGTAGGGGTTTGGGTGAACAATTTTGCTTTTGAATAAGCACAGCACTGACTAACGCCAGGAGCCACAGGGGAGCCTCTGAGAGCCGTGGCGGTGGGCATGTGGGCGCGGGGAGCTGATAGCTGGATATCTGTGGCCCAGGGCGTGCTCAGGAAGGGCAGCTACAGGGGGTCCATCCTCAGCCACACTGCGGGCAGCTCCTTCAGCCCAGAGAGCGGGGGAGGGGCCCTAAGCCCTCCCACCCCTCCGCGGGCGTCAGAAGAAACGCCCCTTCGCCACCTCCAAGCAAGCGAGGAAGTATCCTTTGCGACAGTCCAGCTACAAGGACACAGGCAACGGGAGTTTAGACCCTGACCCTCCTCCTTGGTGTGTTTTGTGGGCCGGTTTCCACGCAGGCAGGGGACCCAGGTCGGCCTCTGGAAAGCAAGCCGGGGTGGCTGGAAAATATGGTTGTTGGCATTTGCAAGATGGCATCGGAGTTGGGGTGCATCTTTCTCCCAAGATGATCCCGCCCGCCTCCTACGAGGAGTGTGTTCTGCCGCTGGAGCCAGAGGGCCCGGGCCGAGGAGGAGGCCACAGCTTCCCTGGGGTCCTGCATCAGCTCTGGACTTGGCGGGACCCGGCTTGCCTTGGCCCTTAGATCAAGCTGAACACTAGTTGGGGGCGGGAGGGTGCACATTCCCTCCTGGTCTTGTCCCCGTGTGCCTCCCCGGACGTCTTCCACGCCGGCCTGCAGTCTGCGTTGTTTCCAGGCCAGCCCCCCGGCCTCCCTCGCAGGGCCCAGGGCGAGAGGGCACGCAGAGCCCGCATTCCATGGTCTGAAGTTGTAGATCAGCCCACAAAGTGTTCCTAAAAAAGTGTCTCATCTTCCTGCTTTGACAAAAGCATCTTTACAACGACCTGGAAAGCCAGGTTTGGATTTAGAATTCTCTGACCCCGCAGAGTTCTGCCTGGGAACTTGGGGGTGTGGGAGAACCAGCCCTGCCCTTGGCTCACCCCTTTCCCCTGCCATCCCTGGCTCTGATTTACTCCCCTGGGTCCGGGCTCCATCCAGAGTTCCACGGACAGCTTGCGTTGGGTCTGTTTTTATTTTTATTTTTTTCATTGTTAAGTCTTAGTCTGTTTACTTCCTACTCGGTGAATGACAATCCAGGCACCTATTATTGTAAGGAAAGAGAATAAGAATCACGAGAGAGGTGAAGCCTGAAGGGTGTAAGGGACGTTAGGCTGGAAGTCTGGCCGGAGTCGGATCACGGACAGCCCTGAATTATGGGCTGCGGGGTTCAGACTGAACTTGGTGGGGGGGGGCGGGGAGGGGCATCCCTGAAGGTTTTGAACACGAGAAGGACGAGATCACGGCTGAACAGGGAGGAGGCCAGTTGGGCAACCGTGTGGAGGAGGGCGTGGAGGTCGGGGAGGCTCTGACGGTGGCCAAATGCTTCTGCTTTGCAGGGAGTGACGTTCTCCAGTGGATCAGCCAGCAGCTGTGGGTCTCCAGTCTGGGTGAGAGCTCGTCTTTTCCTCCGAGACCAAGGGCTGCTGTATGCGTGACACTCTGGGGGCGTCTCCGGAGGGTAGAAGCTAAACGGGGGCTCAGCCCCCATCTCTGAGAGATTGACATTTTAATCGGAGAGATGAGAACGTCATGGGTAATCAAGGAAGACTTCCTGGAGGGGGTGATGCATATGTACCCTTGGTCCCGAAACAAGTGATGGCTGTGAACCCTGGAGGGAAGCTTGGAGGGTCTGTCTTCCCAGCGGGGAAATGAGCAAAGACATAAACAAGGAACGAATGAGGGATGGAGCGGTAACAGGGGAAATGGGGGGTAGTGACTTCAGCTGGGTATGGAGGGCAGTGGACGGGTGGGGTGCACCTGGTACATTCTTGGATTCCAAGTTCTACCTGGGAGAGAGGCAGTGTAACCCGTGGAGGGTTTTGCAGCGTGGCAGTGTGTGCAGTAATCAGATTTAGGCTGGGATGTTAGCCAGCAGTCTGAAGGATGCATTGGAACAGGAAGCCTCGGGGGCCTGACTTGCCACTAGCGAAAAGGCTGTTGCTACAACGAGGGTCTGGTCTCTGGTAGAGGGAGGGAGGTATGAGGAGGGAGGGTGGGGAGGAAGCCTCCCCGCTGCTGGGAGGCTGAGCTGTGGGATAGGATGTGGGCTGGGTCCTTGGGCCTGCAGGATGGGAGGGCTGGGATTCTCTCTTGATGGTAGAAAGACACCTGCTCTCATTGGTGCCTCTGAGAATGAACCAGGACAGTTTTCCTTTAAGCGCTGCAAATCCAGAACCAAGACCGTGTTTCTGAGCAGACTGCAGTGGGCTGGGAGTTGAAGGGAAGTGGGGAGGAGCTGGGGCTCTGGACCCAGGGTGCAGACAGAGCTGAGCTTTTGGGGTAGCAGGTGACCATCAACACAGCCTCACCTTCCTGCCCCTCTCGGGATGAAGAGGTGTCTGTCGGTCAAGGAGAGACGTTCTCTCCCTGCTCCTCTGGACTTCTCCAGACCCAAAGGGCCCAGCGATGCTCCCCCAGGATCTCCCCACCTGTCACCCCGAACGCCTGCAGTGGATGACCTGTGGCACCGCCAACAAAGGGGTCGCTGACTCCCCTCCAGACTTACTGAGTCGTCATTCGGGGGTTGGGCTAGGGGACCCTCCTTTTAGCCTTGGCTACCCAGCTGATACCTGTGTCCACAGCTAAGTTCAGGAGCCACTGTCCCCACTGCCTGGCTGAAGTGCCGTTAGGATGGGGGTGCCTGCCCTGAGTTTGGTGTGCTATGCGGGGGTGGGGCCGTGAACTTCTGCCCTTGGCCCCTGCTCTTAACTTCCTTGTCTCAACCTCTTCTCCCCAGAGGCGCAGAACTTGGGCAACTTTATTGTCAAGTACGGCTACATTTATCCCCTGCAAGACCCCAAGAACCTCGTTCTCAAGCCTGACAGCAGCCTCTATCGATTTCAGGTGAGCCTTGGCCTTGACCTTGGGTGCTAACAGGGGGTTCGTGTCATCTGAAGAGATGATTGGCTGGCTTCACATCTTCACAGATCTTTAGAAACAGTGGAGGGGGCTAAGGCAGCTTTATGTTTTAAGCTAGAGGGCTGGGGGCCAGGGGTTCACAGCCCAGTGTGTAAGCCTGGTTTCCTGGTTTCTCTTGTAGACGCCGTATTTCTGGCCCACCCAGGAGTGGCCGGCTGAAGACACAGACTATGGTAGGACTCCGCCCCTCCTCCTGTGCCCTGGGGAGGGCTTAGCATGCTGCTTATTTACTCGCTGCATTTTGGTGACATTTGTCTTGCTGTCATCACGACCTTTATGTCAGTTCTCTTCTGTGTTAGGAGTGATTCCCAGGGGAGGGACTGGGTCTGCTGAGTGTTCTCTTCACTCAGATGAGCACAACAGTCTCACGCATAGAGGGGTTTTGAAATATGATGATGATGGAAAATGTCATCGTTTTCTTTTCCAGCCATCTATCTGGCCAAGAGAAATATCAAGAAGAAAGGGATTTTAGAAGAATATGAAAAGGTATTGAGATGCTTTCAAGTATAGATTCTTATAATTGAGTGGAATATAGTCTTGAGCTGTTTTCCCCTGTTCCCCCCATTAATCGATTCATATGTACCCTCATCATCCATCCATCCACCCACCCATCCGTCCATCCATCCATCCATTCACCTATCCATCCACCCACCCACCCACCCACCCACCCATCCATCCATCCATCCATCCATCCATCCATCCATCCAACCACCCACCCATCCATCCATCCATCCATCCATCCATCCATCCATCCACCCATCCATCCACCCATCCATCCATCCACCTATCCATCCATCCATCCATCCATCTATGCCTTATCCATCCATATATTTAGAAGCAGCCAGCTGAAGTAAATTCTCCTCCATGTTGAGGTTCAGTTTCTCCTGCTGTAACTTAAGCCCTTGCCTCAGGAACTACTGGGCACACAGTAGCTACCACTTTCCTTTTGCTGTCCCAAAATAATAGGACTTAATTAATATGTGTGATAATGCATATTACAGGATAGACAAATTTGAACTTGAGTTTGAGATGGGAAAACAAGAGTGCAGACTTTTGTTTTAGGCAGGATGAGTCGTATTTCTCAAAGAACACACCCTAACCCTTAAAAGGCTAGATTTCTGGGCAGACAGCAACAATCTTGCTGTTTTTTTTGCTTTTTACAAACATGTTTTCAGAAAGCCAGCATCACACCAGTGTTAGGGCTTAGCTTTGTGGAGCTGCTGTGCTCTGTTGTTGAATATTAAGTTCCCATATTCTCCTCCACACTACCCCCCTCTTCCTTATCAGATTTGGGATACATTTATTCAAAAAAAATCCAAGCCAACTTGTGGCTTCTGTTGTGAAGGCTTGTTGAGAATTCGGTGCTACGCTTTGAATGACTGCCTTTGCAGAGCTGGCCTGGGAGACCGTTCGGCTGGGTCTCGTTGTTGACTTAAGGCTTCCTGCCCTCTGCACACAGCACAGGTTGTGGGGCTCGGTGTTCTCATTTTGTTTTCCTCCTCTAGGAAAATTATAATTTCTTGAACAAAAAAATTAACTACAAGTGGGACTTTGTCATCATGCAGGCCAAGGAGCAGTACCGGTGAGTCCAAGCTCTTGCTGGCCCCCTGGTTGTCTTTCCTCCTCCCTTCCTTCCTTGTTTCTTTTTAATAAAATACACTTTTATTGGGTGTCTATGTGTTAAACAGTGGGTGAGGCATAGGGAAGGTAGAGGCATCGTCTAGGGAGCCCGGCAGACAAGCAGCCAGGCCATGATGCCTCAATGAGTTGAGAGCCACACGTCGGGGTTTGGAGAAGGAACTGCAGAAACAACGTTGAGTCTGCAGGCTGCACAGGGTGTATCCAGGTGAGGGGTGGTGGTGGTGGATGGAGAGGAGAGGTGGGAGGGAGGGTGCTCTAGGCAGACAGCCAGAGTCTGGGGGCATGGGAGTGCCCTCCTGATGCCGCCCCTTGGAGCTGGCACAGAGAGTGCAAAGCCCCAAACTGGCGGAAGTGAGGCTGGAGCAGATCCGGGGAACGTTTTGTGCTCAGGGCCGTGGGGAGGCATAGAAGGATCTTAAACGTGGGAGAGCTGTCATCAGAGTCACCTGTTAGAGCCCACTCTCTGCTCTCGCCCTCACTTGCCGGTTCAAAACTGGACCTGAAGTTCCCCCTGGGGGCCCTGCCTTGTCTGTAAGGGCCAGCTGTACGTGTTGGGGAGCGTGTATCAGTCAGGACGAGGTTAGGCTGTCGTAACAAACGTCACCCAGCAGTCGGAGGCATGGAACCACAAGGCTCATTTCTTGCTCGTGTCACGTGTCCGCCGTGGGTCAGCTGGGGCCCTGACGTGCCTGCAGCGACTCCAGGACTCCCGTCACTTCTGCTCACAGCTCACTAGCCAAGGCAGCTCGTGTGGTTATGCCTGCTTCAAAGGAGGGTGCACGGGGTGTGCCGTCCTCCTGTGTGTCTGAGATGCAGGAGAGTCAGGAATATCTGGGGACCGATACCAGTGATGACCAGAACGGTGAGTCCAGCCGGCCCGGCCTCACTCACCCTGGCAGGTCCAGACCCCGGGAGGTCTAGAGTGGCTGGCACACAGTTGCGCTGGATGGTGGAGACCCCGTCCTCCTGAAGCAGCCCCGGAAGAAGAGTAGTGGTGGCTGAGTCAGGGTTCTCCAGAGAAACAGAATCTCTGTGTGTCGATCTAGCTAGAGAAGAGGTGGCGGAGGGGAAGGGGGGAGGGGAGAGAGTAGAGAGATTGAGATCGAGATTTATTACAAGGAATGAGGTCACACAGTTATGGAGGCTGAGACATCCCAGTACCTGCAGTCGGCCAGCTGGACCCCCAGGAGAGCTGACGTTTCAGCTGGAGACTGAAGGCAGGAGGAGAGCCATGTCCCCGCTCGAGGCCACCAGGCAGGAGGCACTTCCTCTTATTTGCAGCAGGATCAACCTTTTTGCTCCATTCAGGTCTTCAACTGAAAGCACCCTCATCCGAAGACATCCTCACGGACGCCCCCAGAATAATGTTGGCCAGTCACCGGGGCGCCCCTGGGCCCATAAAATTAACCATAGCAAGCGGTGAGCACCGTTATGCAAGAGTGCCATCCGGGGAAAACAGAAATCCGCGAGGCAGAATGGCTGTATTGCTCACGTGGGGATAATTTGTTCGCAGACCTTAATTCACGCGGAGGGGCATTATGGGGAGAGCTGGCTCTGCCCTTTCACCATGAACACGCCTCTGCGTGGGTGTTTTTTGTTTTTTTTTGGGGGGGGGGTACGCGGGCCTCCCACTGCTGTGGCCTCTCCCGTCGCGGAGCACAGGCTCCAGACGCGCAGGCTCAGTAGTTGTGGCTCACGGGCCCAGCCGCTCCGCGGCACGTGGGATCCTCCCGGACCGGGGCTCGAACCCGCGTCCCATGCATCGGCGGGCGGACTCTCAACCCCTCCGCCACCAGGGAAGCCCCTGCCTGGGTGTTTTTGAGACAGACCAGCGCAGGGGGCAGTTTGCTAATCTTTTGTCACGTGCATTTGCGTGTGACGCTCCACTGGGTGGGTTCCGTGCACTGTCTCATCCCACGCTGCGGAGAGGAAATGCCTGGAGCCGTAATTCTTGCCTCCCCTCACGTCTGCAACTGGGGAGACAGAGGCTTAGAGGGCTCAGAATACTTGGCCAAGGTCACTTGGTGCGGTCGTGGTCCAGCCTGGCCTAGTGTTGCTACCACTCAGCGGGCGGTCTTTAGGGCCTACTGGGTTCCAGCACTCGGCCGGGCCCCAGGGACACAGAGTTGACGGAGCTGTGCCCTTCCCCCCCCACCCCTCTCCATCTTCCTCTGCCTCTCTGCTCCAAGCAGGATGAGCCCATGACCCAGAGGGCTGGGGACCCCAGAGCTGCCTTGCAGCACAGGGGTGCCCCCGGTGGGCCCCCGCAAGCCCCACCACTCAGGCCTTGGCCTCAGCCTGGGTAAAGCCCTGAGCTGCCCACATTACGGGGCAGCCCCTCGGCCATTCGCTTCTAGACGCCTGGGGATGAGCACTTCCTGAAAGCCACTCTCCTCCTGAGATGCTGGCTTTTCCCCACTGATTCTGTTGCTTCACTCAAAGGCTGCCTCCGATTTCAGGTTTAGGATCTGTGATGGTTAATTTTATGTGTCCGCTTGGCTGGGCCACAGTGCCTACAGAGTTGGTCCAATACCCATCTCAGATGTCACTGTGAAGGTGTTTTTTAGATGAGATTAGGATTGACTCAATAGACTTTAAGGAAAGCAGGTAACTCCCTCTGATGTGGGTGGGCCTCATCCAAACAGTTGAAAGCATTACAAGACTGAGGTTCCCAGAGGAAGAAGCAATTCTGCCTCTAGACGGGCTTGGACTTGAGCTCTTGGACGGGCTTGGACATCAGCTCTTCCCTAGTCCTCCAGCCTGCTGGCGTGTCCTGCAGAATTTGGACTTGCTAGCCTCCTCAGTTGTGTGAGCGAATTCCTTGAGATAAATAAATTCCGTCTGTCTCTATTTATTCTCCTGCTGCTTCTGTCTCTCTGGAGAAGCCTAACTAATACAAGTACAAGATCTCACCACAAAATCAGGTTGGACGTGTAGTCTAGCTTATGGGGTACCCATTTCATTCCCCTGAGTCTCTGCACACAGGCCTCTCTGCTGAATCCCAGACTCAGCATCTCAGCTATAAACTCAACATCTCATGCTGACATCACACCTCAGCCTGACTTTGTCCATACTTGAACGTTTTCCCCTCGCTCTCCAAGCCTTCTCTCCCTTCAGCGTTACGCGTATCAGTACAACGAACCCCCATTCACCTCTCCCCGACCCGTGTCCTGTGTTCAGTCATCCAGTCCCTCTGGTACTGCTGGCAGAATCCCTTCTGCCACACCTGTCCGCTTCTGTCTGCTTCCGTCACCCTGGAGCCACCCTCACTGTCGGCTGGACCATGGCAGCATCCTCTGCTCCCATATGCCCCCGGTTTTGAAACACAGACAGGATCCCGTCCCACCCTTTCGAGAGAGAACCCTCAGTTCAAATGTCATGTGCTCAAAGAAGCTTTTCTTTCTTTTTTTGTTTGTTTAATTTTTATTGGGGTATCGTTGGTTTACAATGTTGTGTTAGTTTCAGGTGTAACAGCAAAGTGAATCAGTCAGACACAGACATGTATCTGCTCTTTTTTAGGTTCTCTCCCCACTCGGGTCATTGCAGAGTATTGAGCAGAGTTCCCTGTGCTGCACGGCAGGGCTTTATTACTTACCTAGTTTATATACGGTAGTGTGTGTATGTATATCCGTCCCCATCAGAGAAGCTTTTCCAGTTAGCTGTTACTCTGCACACAATCATCCTGTAACTCCATGGCTCAGAGTGGCAACAGTATTCTATTATCTCTCAAGGGTTCTGTGGGTCTGGAGTTTGGGATGGCTGGGCGGGGCAGTTGTGGATCAGAGCCTCTCAAGTGCTTGCCGCCAGAGGGCTGGAAGGTCTGCCTTGGGCTTCCTCACAGCAGCAGGCATAGAACACTGCCAACAGGTGGTTGGAAGCCCCAAGGGCAAATACTTCACTGAGGAGGCTGGCAGCTGCCCCACCTTCGATGGCCCAGCCTCAGAAATCACACAGTGCCATTTGTGATATACTCTGTTGGTCAACACAGCCACAAACCCCACCTGGTCTCAGTGGGGGAAGACATAGACCCACCTGGGAATGGAAGGAGGGTCACAGGACTGTAGACATACTATTTAAAAAGTGCCACACTGGCCACCCCTGATTCTGCACTAGAGTACACTGAATGTGTCCTCACAGCTCATGACACAATTTGTAATTTTATATTTATTTCTTGACTATTTGTGGAATGTTTAGACCTAAAGGTACTCAAGGAAGGGCAGAAATACGTCTGTGTGTCAGTCGGCTCAGAGTATCATAGACTGGGTGTCTTAAACACCAGACATTTATTTTCTCACCGGTCTGGAGCTGGGGAAGTTCAAGATCAAGTTTCTGGCAGGGTGTGGTTTCTGATGAGGACTCTCTTCTCAGCTTGCAGACAGCTGCCTTTTTGTTGTGCTCTCACATGGGGGAGAGAGATGGACAGACAGACAGACTCTTCTGGTATCTCCTACTACCAGGGCACTAATCCTGTTACAAGGGCCCCACTCTCATGACCTCACCTAATTACTTCTACACCCTAATTCCTTCTTAAAGGCCCCATCTCCAGATACTGTCGCATTGGGAGTTAGGGCTTCAACGTATGAGTTTTGGGGGGACTCAAACGTTCAGTCCATTACAGTCTATTTGGTTCACCCGAATTCTCCCAGTGTTTGGAACATAGTGGAGATCAGTGAATACATGACTGAATCAAAGTGTCACTGACTAAGGGATCCTGTTGCTGTAAAGATCACAACATGACAAACTAAGAGAATTGCTTATTTACTGGTTCTCTTGCACGCCCGTCATCACCACCCTCCTCCAATAACCTCTGTCACACAAGAGCACGAGAGCAAAGCCGGAAAGGGCATCGCACTAAATTAGCGATCAACGCTATTGCCGAGGTGGTCCAGCATTACGGAAAGTCCACAGTGCCTCAGGCCATCTGCAGCCCATCTTCCTGAGGACACGGGGTAGCTAACCCGGTAGAAACTCCATTTCAGTTGGCAAGGGGGAAGTTGGAGTGACAGTGTTTATAGTTAATTTCCAGAGGAGGTTGCAAAACACCCCACTGGAAGGGCGCTCTCCGCCCACCTGGCTCTCTGGATATTATGTTACTCACAATACATGAGCTGGCGCGTAAATACGCCGACTCTGTCTCGAGGAGGGCGTGGGCGTCGTCCTGCGTCGCCCGGGCAAACAAGCATCACGGAGAGGAGCGCAGGTCGCCGTGCAATGGCACTGGATGGGGTCTGATAATTAGCACTACCTCCCCCCTGTCATTTCCTGCCTGCCATGGCAAAGAGGGAGACTGAGAGGTGAGAGGAAAAGCATGAATAACCTTTCACAGTAATCAGCTGGGCTCAGAGAAACCCTGACTTGGTGTGAACTCTTTGGAGTGACAGAGTGGAACTGACAGAGAGAAACCAGAAGTCCCCGGGGCCCACGTTTTCCCCATCCCAGCCTCTGGCACTGCCGCTGCCTCCTGACCCAGGTGTTGATTATGTTGCTTGTCAGAGCAGGGAAAGAGCCGGAAGCCAGGTGGGCCCAGAATGTCATCCACGCTCCTCCCAGTGGAGTCGCTGGTGGAGATGGTTGATCCTCGGGCTGGTCGTGGTGGCAAGATCGCATCACACGCTGCTGGTGCTCTCGGGCGGAGCTGGGCTCTCGGGCCGGATTCCCGGTGCAGGTCCCGCCTCTGCCCCCTGGTGACAGTGTGACCCTCAGGGGGACATTCAGCCTGTCTTTGCTTCAGCCCCTGAACTGCGAATTGAGAATTGCTCCCTGGGAGGATTCGAGTTAATGCGTATAGAAGTGTTTAGCACATATGTATGATATTAATGTTCGCTACTTTCATTCTTCTCATTATGGCAAAAGCACAGATTATTTGGGCAGATTGGGAGAGGGGTCCTGAATGGGGTCCATCAGTGAGCAAAAGATGCAAAAGCTTACTGGCCTTTAACGTGGCTTTTGGCTTTTCAGGGCTGGAAAGGAAAGGAATAAAGCGGACAGGTACGCACTGGATTGCCAGGAGAAGGCGTATTGGCTGGTCCACCGATGCCCCGTGAGTGCCATCCTCCCTGGTTTCACCCATCTCTTCTTGCTCCTGACCGCACCCAACCTTACTCCCCATCCCCCTTTTGTGGCTCATGTCTGCCTGGAGCTAGAATTGAATCTGCAGGAGCCGCTGCTCAGTGTTGATTAACATCCAAGGGCCTCTGGCTGGAAGGGGAAATTCACCATCTGGATGGAGTCCGCCCGTGGCCCATCCATTGCTGGTAGGTCTGCGTGCATTTCCAGAGCGGAGGGACCTGAGTGAGTCTGCCTTGTGTGAGGGCCAGGACTCGATGCCTCAGAAGAGGAATGTAAGAAGAAAAAAGTAGGACACAGGCTCCACGGCAGGAAAAATCCCACGTCTAGGGAACCGGAAGCCGGCCTCGCCACCGCCATGCCGTGTGTCTCTCGCTGCCCTCCTTTTCCTCTCTGGATCCGGTCCCCGGCAGAGATGGGGGCCAGGGGACAAACGTGTGCTCAGCCTCATGGCTTAGAGCACGTGGCGTCTCTGGCTCTGGGACGTTACGTGGCCTAGAGGCACAAGCTGCACAGACGAGATGCAACTCGTAGCAGCGCCTTACTCGGGAGGGAAGCCACACCCCCAGCGCGGAGAAGCAGGCTGTCACCGCCACCCACCGCGGGGGCCTCTGCCGCCTCGGTTCCCTCCTGCGTCAGACCCGTGTGCTGCCTGCCGGGCACTGGGGGTGGCCGGTTTTGAAGCGGTTCTGCAAAGTGGAGCGCTCGGAACACACGTTCCTCCTCCTCCTCCTTTAGTTTTCTTGCCTGAGCGGGAACCAAGTGCTCAGAACCAGAGAGCGAACTGCGTCCCTCACGGGGCCAGAGCTTCTGGAGTTTTGAACTCGGAGCCCATCAGATTTGGGCCGTTTTGCTACTTTTCTTTCTGCATTCGAGACAGGCAGCCCATAAGGTGTTCCAGCTGCGAGGGCATTGGTTTGGATGCCTTGTTGCCGAGGTCAAGGCCCTGGGGTTGAGGCGTGTTTGGTTTTGCTCTGTTTCAGGGCACCTCCTCCAGCTACACCACTTGGCCGATGCCCGACCCAGGCCCCTGGGGGCCTGAGCGGAAGGCTGGTTGACCGAGCACAGGGTCCGGGAGGTCAGAGCCCACACCCGCCGTCCCGCCGGTAGCGCAGGAGTGAGATCTTTGTGTGGGAGGGAGCCAGGCCTTGCTCAGCCCATATTGTCATGTGATCCTGAAAGGGGGGGACCCTTGGTGAGGAGAATGGCGAATGGTGGTAAGAGGCGCCGGTGCCCTGGGGCACCCGTGATCGAGGCGGTCCTGCTCCTCGAAGGATGGAAAACGGCCTCCGTGTCACGTGTGGAGACTCCGTGCTGTGGGACGCCCGTGTGCCTGCATCCCTTGCCCGGCGACAGAGTCTGACTGTGCACGCGAGCTGCCCTGGGACCCTCCCCTCCCCTCTGTCCCTGCAGCCAGGACACGACGAGAAGCAGACCATCCGCGCTGTTCCCAGGCCTCCTGGGGCAGCTCTCAGCCCCGGTGCCGGGCAGGTGGCCGAGTGGCTGTTCCCTGTGTGATACAGAAGCACGGACGTTGACCAGTGTGTCCCTGACAGTGGCTTCTGCCACCCCTCCCCCACGGCCCCCACTTCCTCCGCCTCCATCACCCCCGTTGTCACGGCCACCGTCGCCGCAGCGCTGAGTGGAGAACTTACGGTGCCTCGGGCTGTGCGCCAAGCCTCGTTCTGCAGGCGCTGCCTCGCGCCACCTCTGCGGCCCGACCTGAGCGGCTACGTAATTAGTCCCGTTTTGCTGATGAGGCAGCAGAGGCCCAGGGCTGCTGCCGACTTGCCGGTGGGTGGGCACCGGGGCACTGGGCCCATAGCCTGCAGAGCCTTCCCTCCTGGTCTCCATGCTCCTGTGCCTCCGAGGACAGTGTCACGTGATGCCGCTGTGCGTCTGAGGCCTTTTGTCAGCCCCTTGGTCACTAGAGCATCACGTGACCGCTGCCACTCTCGTGCGCATGCGCCGGGCTCAGAGGCGCCTTTCCCTCACAGGCGGGGCGCGTCCAGAAGGAGGCCTGATGTGCTTGGAGCGGACGTGAGGCTCCCCGGACACAAAACCTCTCTCCCGGCCCCGGCCCTCTCCCGGCCTATCCCCTCGCCCGAAACCGGACCAGGAGTCGGGGCCGGGGCCGGGTGGCCCTGGCTCCTTCTCTCCCTGACCTCCGTGAAGCCTTCAGCCTCTCGGTGGCCCAAGAGCGTCAGGCTGAGGGACACGTCCTGTTTGAAGAGCATCCGGTTTGGAGTCTGCCTCGGCCGGAAGCTGCGCAATCTGACGGACAGCGCAGCGGCCCGGGCGCTCGGGGGCTGTCAGACCGCGGCCAGGGGCCCCCGACACACCGTCAGCTGGGTGGGAAGAAGCCAGCCGGGCGGACAAAGCACTTGGCCGGGTGGGGTGACTGTAGCCATAGCTGACGCGCTTACTGAGCAGATCCATCCCCTGTTCGTGTGTCTGTGCCCGGATCCGCGAAACCGTCCCGGGGCCCCGAGTCTGCGCCAGCCGAGGAGCCGGGCGCTGGGCGTGATGTAACAGCTGAAGGCCGCTGAGCGCCTGCCACGTGCCTGGGTTAAGCTCTGGGCCTGGCCGATCCCGCGGACCTGACGAAGATGCCGTGACATAGGGGTGTCATTGCCCCGTCGTCCAGGCGGGGACCTCGGGGCTCAGGAAGCTGCAGCGGCCTGGGCAGCACTGGGGCGTGAACCCACCTCTGTCCGATGTGCTGCCGCCGTGGCAGGTGCACCCACGGGTGGGCGCCTCGCTCAGCTGCGGCAGCTCCAGGTCCAGACTGCTGACACTGGTGAGCCGGGCCCTCCTGGAGCTAAGACCTCAGCGTGAGGGGGGACGGATCCGGGGAGTGAGGGGGCACCCTGGGGTGAAGAAAACCGGTGTTCCTCTCACATCTTCCCCCAGAGGAACAGGGTGCAGGTCTGGGCACGACACGAGCAATGGTCCACTGCGTAAACGTGCAGAAGGAGAAATGGTCCCTTTAGAGAAGAGTCATCTCGGGGCCTCCCGTGCGTCGTTGCCGTGCCGTCTGTGGCATCTGTGTCTCCCCAGGACACAGGCCGCTGATGCCTGCACCACGGGTACAGGGAGGACGCGGTCTGGGGACAGGCGGCCTGCGGCGCGGGCGCTCTAAGTCAGGCGGTTTCTGGTCTGAGCGTCGAGCTAAGCGGCCTCCGTTTCGGCCACAAGTGCAGACACTCACGCGAGAGGGTGTCTGTCCTCCGCTTCCTGCTGAGCTGGCACTGAATGTCCAGAGAGGGGCAAAGTAAATGAAGCTATAGCTCCATGACCGAACACTGTGACGCCATGAAAACAATATTTTCAAAGGCCATTTATGAACCTAGGAAAGTGCTCTGACGTATAACGTTTTACCATTAAAACAGGATGGGAGAGTCCATTGACTCCGATCCAAATTAAGAAAAAAAAAAAACCCAAACATCTGTTTTGCAAATCTCCGCTCTGTGCCAGGGGCTTAGGAGGCACTCGGGGGTCTTTGCACTGGGAGCCGAGACCGACGTGGCCCTCGGGGAGCTTACAGTGTGGTGGAGGGACTGAGGCTAGACGTGCTGCACAGATGGATGTGCCCTGTACGGATGCGGGGACAGCTGTGGGGGGCGGGGCTCGTGCTTCAGATCAGGGGTCTGGGGCCAGCTCTCCGCGGAAGTAACGTTCACGCCAAGGTCAGGCTCCTCCAACCCTTCCCTCTAATTCTGTCTCTGCCTGCGCCAACCTCACCTTTCTCTCTGTCCCGTGTTCTGTTTCGTTTGTAAAACTATCTGATGTTTCATTTGTTCTTTGTTTTCTGTGCCGCGCACCAAAAAGGTCCAAACTGTGCGTTAGGGGAGAGGGTGACGGTGAGAAGAGGAGAGAACGAGACAAGGGACGGGGGGGATGCGGTGCAGCCACGTGTCACCGGCACGTGGCACCAGCGCCCGCCCCGGCCCTGCTCTGGATGCCGGCTCTGGGACTGTCCCCTCCTCGTGGGCAGCCCTTGGGGGCACGAGGGTCCTCTCCTAACCTGAGTTAAGGAGCCGTTAGCAAATTGTCTCTTTGGCTTTCGCGTCAGGGATGTTCTCGGGCACCACACCCTGGCGTTCACACTTCCTCCGGCTGGAGCGGGTGGTGGTGGGCTTGGCGTCTCTGGGAAGGCGGGGCTTCCTGCGCTTGGCCCGGGCTGCACGCGGCTGCACGGCTCCCTGTCTGCTGACAGCCCACCGCCAGGCCACCGTGGCCCTTGTGTCCTGTGCGCTGACGGTCAGCTCTGCGGTATCTGCATTCCAGCTGCCTCTTGCATCCCACAGACTGTGTCAGCGGTGGCTCTGGCGACTGTTGTGGGGAACAGAGACCCCCGTGCTACCTGGTGAATGAGTGGATGAACGAATGAGTGCATGAGCGAATGCAGCCTGGGAGTCTCCCAAAACAGCAGCGGGAGAAAGGCAGCCCCGTGGAGAGGTCTGAAGGCAGGGCCCCGGGCTGGGACTGCAGCTCGATGGGAGCAGCTGAGAGGTGAGGCGGGGCAGCGGGGCGGCCAGAGGAGGCTGGAGGGGCCGGCGGGGACCGACCGGCAGGACAAGGCCCGCTGGGCGGCTCCAGCTCAGGGTCCTGCGGCCGGTTACGCGGGTGCGCCGCGGAGCAGCTGAATCCGTATCAGAGTGTGGATCAAGCTCAGAGCAAAGAGTTGGAGGAGGGGTCCAAGACGCGAGCAGACGACTGCACGGAAGCCCCTGAGGCGGGAGGGCCAGCTGGGGGGCAGGGGCCCCGAGGGGGCAGCGTGCGTGTGCGTGCGCGTGTGCGTGCATGCGCGCGTGCGTGTGCGCGTGTGCGTGGCTGTGCCGGTACGTACGTGTGTGAGCTGCACATGCGAGCACATGCGGCTGCGCTCGGGTGTGAATGCATACCTGTGAGAGTGCGAACGAGTGATGATGTGAGTTGTGAGTGTGAGGGAGTGTGTGCACGTGAGTCGTGGGGGAGTACGCGAGTGTGCGTGCGTGTGTGTGTGTGTGTGCGTGTGTGCGTGTGGTGTCGTCTTCCGTCACCCCGGGGGGATGGGATTTCCTTGTACCAGACGGGTGCCCGCACCAAACAGAGGAGGTGGAAGACCCGAACTGCTGGCCTCGAGGGACTGAGAGACCGAGCGGGGCTGGCTGGGGAGGCCTGATGGAGACAGGCAGACGCCGAGGCCAGCTCTGGGCCAGGTGTGCACACACGTGACCTTACTATGAACACAGCCTTTGCTTGGCAACAGTGACGCTCTGCTGAGAGCTTCATACGCCGTCGTGCTAAACCCTCACAAGAACCTGACAGGCAGCAGGGATCGTCTGCAGTTCTCAGGGAAGGAAGGGCAGAGGGGAGAAGTCGTTTCCAAGATCTTCCTCCCAGCTGGGAAGTGGCAGAACCAGGATTGGAACCTCTGGGTGCTGACGGAAGCCGGGACTCCCCAGCACGATGAGCTGTAGAGCGGGGAGGGGGCCAGGGTCCCACGTGCTGATCCCAGTGAACTCTGATTACGTTTGCGTGTTGTTGATCCATCTGGCACCCACCCTCCATCCACCCATGCATCCATCCATCCACCTACCCACCCTCCATCCACCCATCCACCCCTCTGTTTTAGGTTCTGGGGATGCTGTGGCGGTGGAATAGCCCCATGAAACTCACCAGCTCACCTGGAGACCTGTACACACCGCTGTAGCTCCCCACAGGCTGGGCCACGACCCTCAGCTAGGTCTCACGATTGGCAGCTTGACCAAGATCCAAAGTTAATCAGAAACTGGAGACTCTCCCAGCAGCGGTTCTTATGCTGTTTTTCTTTTTGTTTTCCCACTCAGCCGGGAATGAATGACGTGCTGGACTATGGCCTGGACCGAGTGACCAATCCGAATGAAGTTCAGGTAAAACAGGTAGGTCTCTGCTGCCGACTTTGGGCGGGGCCTAGGTCGGGGTCTCAGGCTGGGAAGGTGTCCCCATGTCTGTTGTCTACTTGTGTCTGTGGGGCACTGGTACCTCCCCTTTGAGACTTCCAGAGAGGGGAGGCCTATGGGCTGTGTGGTATCAGAGCAGGGAGGCCATGGCAGGGGTTCTGGTCAAGAGAGACCGGAGTCGGCAGCACGCAGGTCAGAGCCGATGGGATCTAGTTGGTTGGTTTTCAGACTTTTCTGAGTCACTTCCCCCTTTGAAAACCTGATGAAAGTCAGGAACCCATTTCACCCAGAGGTGCACAGACAGGCATTTCGCACACAATTCCCGTCAGTCCCCCCTCCCCCGCCCCGAAGTCTGTAGGCCCCAGGCTCACAACCCTTGAATCCACTTTGGGTTTAAACCTTAATCCGCGTGACAGGACCTGGACTGTCCCACTTTCTTTTGCATCTCGTTGGGTGGGATCTTTGCAAAGATTCTCCTGTGCTTTTTATTTTAAAAGGACCCTTTCCCCCCAGTAGGCCACCATTGATGATGGATGGCTGATTTCCTAAGACGGGTTTTTATTTAAAGAAGGATGGCGCAGAAGCTGCTGAAAGAGTGGGCATCGCGGTCAGGGTTTCCCGACCGTGGCACTGTTGCGTGGGGCCAGGCTGTGCTCCGGGGGCCGTCCTGTGCCCTGTGGAGTGTTCAGACGCGGCCCCGGCCTCCTCCCCCTGGAAGCCAGGAGCTCCTTTCCCTGCCTGCCCCTCAGTCTCAGCCATCAAAAATGTCTCCAGACTTTGGCTGGTGCCCCCCGGGGGCCCAAGATTGCCCCAGCTGAGAACCACAGATGCCAGTAAACCAGCCTAAACCCACGTAAACTAGCGGTAGATGGTTTCCTTCTACCGTTGTCTTTGGGCAGCAAGGGCTCAGGCGCCTTGTTAGCCCAGCGTGTCATCCGTGAGCCAGTGCCTAAGGCCCAGGGCGGGAGCCGGGTGGCGGGGGTGAGCCCGGAAAGGAGGAGGAAGGAAGCCTGAGGGGCAAAGAGGAAGGAGCAGGAAAAGCTGGCCAGGAGGCTCTGACTTGTGTATGCTGCCCACCGGGACCTGGAACTCAGGATGGCTTTGGGGACCCCCCAACCAGTGTGTGGGCCAGAGGCCCAGGTTTCGGCTGGAGTCCACCTGGAGGGGACGTCGCGTCCCCAGAGGGCATCCCCCGGGGACGTTGCTGGGACCCTCATCTGTAATTCAGAGTCACCCTTCCTTTGATACACGCTTGGCACTGTCAGCGTTCAGTGGCCTTTCCTACGTTCCCCTCGTCAGATAACAGATAATTGCCAGGGCCTTGTCAGGCTTGGTTACCCAGGAAACAGAGTCATCAAGGAAAATACTGAACTGGGCTGGAAGATTTGCAGTTATTATGGATCAGGCAGCTCTGGAAACCTCTGTGGTGTGGAGGAGGGGAGGGTGGAGGGGGAAGGCC
The DNA here is from genome assembly GCF_026419965.1 of Kogia breviceps. NCBI lineage: Eukaryota > Metazoa > Chordata > Mammalia > Artiodactyla > Physeteridae > Kogia > Kogia breviceps. The sequence goes on from NC_081328.1 coordinate 56,354,790, forward strand.
CATCACTCACTCTGACCAGGCGCTGCCATGTGTGTGTATGTGTGTGCCTGTGCGTGTACGTGTCTGTGTCTGTGTATATGTACGTATGTGTGTGTGTGCCTGTGCGTATATGTGTACGTATGTGTGTCTGTTTATTGTGTGCCTGTGTGTATGTGTATCTGTGTATACGTACATATGTGTGCATGCGTGCATGCGTGCATGTGTGTCTGAGTATATGTATGTATGTGTGTGTATGCGTGTCTCTGTGTATATGTGTCTCTGTGTGCATGCGCACATATGTGTGTATGCGTCTGTGTACGTGTGTATGTATGTGTCTCTGTGTGTGTTATGTATGTGTCTCTGTGTGTAGTGTATGTATGTTTGTGTGTATGTGCACGTGCATGTGTGTATGTGTTTGTAAGTATGTGTATGTATGCGTCTGTGTGTGTGTATGTACGTGTGTATGTGTCTGTGGGTGCGTGTCCGTGTGTGTATGTGTTTGTATGTATGTGTCTGTGTGTATGTATGTGTGTCTGTGTGCACACGTCTCTGTGTGTGTGCATTGTATGCATGTGTCTGTGTGCGCACCCGTGCACGTGTGTGTGCACACGTGTGCATGGGGCGGGATCTCTAGCTTCAGCCCTGGCAGGACAGCGCAGATGCCGAGTGAGCTGCTTCCTCTCGGGCGCTATCTGGGGTGCCTTCCCAGGAAGGCGGCCAGGCCCCGCCGCTGAGGAAGTGTATCCAGGCTCCCTGGCGGGCAGGCTCGGGGCCAAGATGCCTCCTGCTCTCTGAGCCCCTTTCTTGGCAGACGCGGGCGATGCTCTCAGCCCAGAGTCCGCGCACGGGCGGGGGGTGAGGCTGTGGCCGTGGCGCTGCGTGACCGGGGTGCTGCCACTGCCGTTTACCCTCTGTCTTCTGTGTCTCTCTCCCACCAGCTCTCTTTCTCCTGTCTGCACTCTGGCTGCCCTGGTGCATTAAGAAGAACAAAGAACCGTAATCCTCCCGCGCACGGGGCCCCTCCGACCTCCCCTCGGCCAGCGCGGGTCACAGCCATCTGTTAGGGGCTGGGCTTTACCTGTGTGACCTTCCCCACAGTGGGACCCAGTGTCCCCTGTTTATCTGGCCTGAGAGGAGCGGGTCCAGAGGACGGGGCGTGTGTCCAGGAGGCCTTGGGGGTGCAGAGGTGTTGGATTGCTGCCTCGTTCAGAGAAGATCTCTCGGTGCCGGTTTGAAGAGACGGCCCATTTCCGAGAATTCGTAAATTCTTGAAAAGATCTCTTTTTTCCTTAAACGGGGGCAAATGATCCAAGAGCCATAAACACCATCGAGCACAGGAAGGAGGCTGTGGGGTTGGCAGGTGTCCACGACCCCGGCTGACCCACTTCCTCAAGCTGGTGGCCGCTGGCCGCTGGGGCACCCAGCCCTGGGAGGAGCCAGCCAGAGCCAGGATGACACGTAGGGAGCGTGTCCCCTCTCAGTCCTGATGCGTGGAGGTGGGGGGCCGCCTTCTCGTTATCCCAGAGAGGATTTGGCCCTGCAGGGAGGGGCTGAGTGGTGGCCGGGCCCCAGCCTGCTGTGGGCAGCAGTGCCCGGGGCCGGCCCTCCCTCCCCGACCCCGACGGGCTCACCAGGGTAGTTTTGTGACAAGGGCCAGTGCTGTGTGCTCGAGGGAGCTCTGACACCAGAGTGACTACAGCTCTGCCACCCCCTGGAGCTGTGACCTTGGACAAGCTCTTGAGCTCAAAGCCTCAGTTTCCTCGTCTGTAAAATGGGAATAAGATAGTTCCTTCTTCAGGGGCCTCGGCGAGGTCATTTACGTGAAGTGTCTAGAACGGGATCCGACGTGTACACAGCAGCTTTCCCTGTCGTTGCAACTGTCTCCCTGCTGCCAGAGAGCATTTATGGGGTCTGGAGGCCCTCGCCCCTGCTTGGGGGACTGTCCCTCGCCAGCTTCCTTCTTGTCCTTGTCTCTTCTCATCCTTCTGTCCTGGCTGGAGGTCGGGGGGAGGCAGGTACACACCAGTGTCCACACCCCTGCGTGGTGCCTCCAATGGCTGCTGAGAGAAGCCCTGTTTACACTGGCGGCCACACCGGCCTTGTGCGAAGGATAGAAGTGCGGCTGCACAGTGGTAAGTGCTGTGCTCTGCAGAGCCCGCGGCCTGGAGCCCTCCGTGAGCAATCACCCCTCCCGCCACGTATTCCCCCCGGCTGGGGACAAAACGGCTGTCTTCCTGGGGCTCCTGCGTGACCGGAGGTGGCAGGGGGAGGGCCGAGGCTTGCCCACGGCTCCCTGTGCTCCGGCCACGGGGCCGGCCGCTTCACCCCCGGTCAGGGCTCTGTGCAGATTCAGCAGCTCGCGAGGTGGAAGCTTTAGCATCTCTGCTCCACAGTTGAGACAGGCCGAGGGACCAGGCAACGTATCCGAGTCACACGTCTCGGAGACGGTGAAGCTGGGGTTTGCGCCCCAGCAGACGGGCCCCTGAGCCCACTCCGTGTCCTGCTGACGTGCCCTGATGTCCGTCACGCAGCTTCTAGAAGCTTTGCTGGATTTTATTACCTTCTCCCAGCAGCTTGGGAAGTGAGGCTTATATAAGTTCCCTTTTTCAGAGGACAAAGCGGAAACAGACTGAGCCGTTTGCCCCGGCTGGGCCAGCCAGGGGGACATTTAGGTCCTCCGGGTACCACCTCTGCTACCCGACCGCACCCTTCGGTCCTGCACCCAGGGCCCCTTTCAGGAGCAGACAGCCTGTGCTCAGGCCTCCAGCTCCGCGCCCAGCAGGCCCGCACCTGCCTTGATGTTCTGCTGTCTTAGAATTCTTACTAGGTTTTCGGACCAGGGGCCGGGCATTTTCACCTTGCCTTGGGCCCTAGAAGCTGTGTGGCCATTCCCCCCCGGCCTGATAGGGAAGGACATGGCAGGACAGACCTCCTTCAGACGCTCACAGCCCCGGATTCGCAGCTCCTTGGCCGGCCGGCTGCCCCCATCTCTTTCCTGTCTGCTTTGCGTTAATTGCCTCACTTCCCGGATTTCCCGGTTTCTGGCTTTTGACCCTTTCTCTGCTCTCAAGGCCTGTGTTCCCCGATTCACCGTGGTTCTCCCCGCCTTGCGTTTCACTCCGTGGCTTGCCCGGCTCTCAGCCCTGTTTGCACAGATTCCTGCCTGGCTGCCTGACCCCAGGGTCCCTGGCCACCCCTCTCTGGGGCTTCCGCGCCTCTGTCCACTGTCACCCCAGCGTCTCCCAGGGCACGGCCTTGACCCCTCCTGCCCTGTGACAGTCGTCTGCAGCCTGCATCAGGGTTTCAGGGCCGGCAAGCTGGCTGCAGAGCTGTGTAAACAAGATCTGGATGTGTCCCTATTTGGGCAACTCTGCAAGTGAAAAGTCGTAAGTCAGAATCCCAAGAATGCAGAGTATTTGACAATTCCTTAGGCGGAGTGTTCCTGTTGTAGCGAAATGTGTCACTGGGGTGAAGGATAAAGAAGTGACTTCATCCCAGGTGGACCAGCTGCTGAGAAAGCCGGGGTTTGTGCATGCCTTCAAGGTGCGACAAATGTTTATTTCCTGTTTTACCATGAGTGGCTTTCTTTGAATTGCTTAGAAGTGTGTGTGTGTGTGTGTGTGTGTGTGTGTGTGTGTGTGTGTGTGTATTTTTAAATAACTGCCCTTTAATATTTCTTATGGCCTTTGGCTAGGTAATAATCATATTGAAAGTAGGTTTGTGAGGTTTAGCAGGTAAGATACAGGATGCCCAGTTAAATTTAAATCTCACATAAGCAGCGAATAGCTTTTGTGGGCGTGAATATGTCCCCAGTATTGCCTGGGCACGCTGCATTTAATCTCGTAATCGGGGCTAAGGCCATACCCTGTATCTTCTCAGCAGCAGCGTCTGAACCCTGATCAGTAGCCAGGGTACTCTGAGCCCCCGCCTTGCCGGTCACTGAAGGATTCTGTCATTTAATCCCGCCTTTTCTATCGCCTTTTACGAATGAGAAAACAGGCTTTGAGATGCCAAATAAGTCATCCAAAGTCAGGTCACCAGTTAGTGACGGAACAGGGATTTTGACCTTTCTGACCCCAAAGTCGATACTCTTTCTTATAACGGCCCCCACCCCATCAAATTCCCTCTCCGTCTTTCAGAAAAGTCCGGAACCCTCTCCCTCACTGCCCAGATACACATGCACTCCTAAAAGCACAGAGATACCCTGTATGGCAATCCACAGGAGGCAGATGCTATGTATAACTTTTTAAAAAAATATTTATTTATTTATTTGGTTGCACTGGGTCTTTAGATGTGGCAGGTGGGCTCCTTAGTCATGGCTCGCGGGCTCCTCAGTTGTAGCATGCGAGCTCTTAGTTGAGGCATGCATATGGTATCTAGTTAACTGACCAGGGATCGAACCCAGGCCCCCTTCCTTGGGAGTCTGGAGTCTTAAGCACCGCACCACCAGGGAAGTCCCTGGACAGCTGTTTTTGAAGCTAGAAATGCTGAAATCCACACGGACGATCCAGGGTGGAGGTGGACAAACTCTTAGACTCAGTCAAATCCACTGCAGTCTGATTCCCAGGAGATAGCTGGTAATTGGGGGACTCAGAAAACCCACAGCAAACCACACCTTCGACACAGAGCCCTAAAAGGATAGCAAAGTCAAGAAGGGAATTAAAATATAAACATTTTAAAACCCTGAATCTTGAGATAATGACCCCAGAAATAAAGGTATTAAGCCGAAGTCAGACCACGCGAAGTAGACTAGAAATGAGTGTGCTGGTGACCCGTTTGCAAGGACAGCTCCCCGGGGAGCCCAGAGACCATCGGACCGGCTGAGAGTCTGCCTGTCTTGTCTGTGTTCGTCCCCGCAGGGTCCCTGAGGCCAGAGGCCAGTGGCCCACAGGACGGCTCCTCCTGGGGCCTGGGCGCTTCAAAGGAGGGTGTTTATGACGGTGCCTGCTTTTGATAGTACCGTTGCCATCTTTATACCAGTGTTTGTGCTTCTGGACTCCAGCTTCACTGAAGTATCACTGGCGCATAACATACGTAGGTTTCAGGTGTACAATGTGTGATTAGATGCGTGTAGATATCGCGGAATGATTACCGCCAATAAGGTGAGGTAACACCTCCATCCCCTGACGTAATTGCGATTTTTGTGGTGATAACAGTTAAGCTCTACTTTCTGACCAACTCACAAGCATCGTTAACTATAGTCACCATGCTGTGTTTTAGGTCCCCAGATCTTATTTCCCTTCTAGCCGGGAGTGTGTTTTACCATCACTAGTGTTAATTACAGAGTGTCTTCTCTGTGTGTGCTTCCTCTCGTGATTGGGGCCCTAGCACTCTTTTTTGTTTTAATTTTAAACTGAATGGCCGGACAGAGAAGACATTTCATTCGGCGGTATCCTCAGCTTCAGGGCAAGGAGGAAGGCGTTGGTGAAGAGAACAGATCATTTTCTGTCTTTCCTGGATCACTCCTTGCCTTTGCAAAGGGCAGATGTGGCTTTGAATCCTGCCTCGGCCAGTTACTGACCAGGAGATGTCAGGGCCTTGGTTTCCTCAGCTGAAAATCAGAAAAATAAAACCTTCCTCCCTCAAACTCAGAGAGTTTGTAAGTTGGCTCAGAGAGGTGTAAGTTGCTTTGTACTAGTGCTAAGCGGTGGTTGTAAGTACACGGAAGTCCAGCTTCCCTACTCTGACCCCAGGGCTCTTTTCTACCTGAAACATGTGTCTTCTAAAACAGCCCTGTGTCAGGGCTGTTAGAGAATTGGAACAGATAATCAGTGTGATTGCCAAAATATTTGGGGAGTGTTCTCAATTTTTTTTTAACGTCTTTATTGGAGTATAATTGTTTTACAATGGTGTGTTAGTTTCTTCTTTATAACAAAGTGAATCAGCTATACGTATACATATATCCCCATATCTCTTCCCTCTTGCGTCTCCCTCCCACCCTCCCTATCCCACCCCTCTAGGTGGTCACAAAGCAGTGATCTGATCTTCCTGTACTATGCAGCTGCTTCCCACTAGCTATCTATTTTACGTTTGGTCTCAATTTTTTAAGTGGAAAAAGATTCTGTTAACCTTAAAATACATCTCCATTTTTCTAGGCCTCCAAGCACACTGCAGAGTCAGCGTTTGTTTGACATTTAATGAGCATCTACTCTGTGCTCTACATTATACTCAGCAAGATAAACATGGTCTTCCTGCTCTTAATGGTGCTTAATGGGTGATACATAGATTAAACAAAGAGTCACACAAACAAATATCTAATTATACTTGTGATCAGTGCTATGAAGAAGGAAGTTTGGCCGTGGGGGGGGGGGGTGGCAGATTAGAGAGGCCTACCTGAGCGTTACCTTTCTGAGTTACCTCTCCCTACCCCACCCAGGAAGAAGGATTTCCTGCGAAAAGCAAGCACATAAAAACAATCTAATGATGCAAAATGAAACCCAGCATGGATTAGAAAGGAGAGACTTGCGTATGACGTTCCAGATCAGACCTTCCTTCATTCCTCATTAATGGGCTCTGGTCCAGAACTTATTTTACTAACTGGCTAAGGGAGATCGTGTCCTCCTCGGACTTCTGACTCTATTTCAAGAGCAGACCTGGCTGCGCTCAGCAGCATGGGTTTTCGCAGTCAGCAATTAGATGCTCAGCTTGAAGTATAAGCATCAGCACCAGGCAGCCCCTGGACCAGACCTGGGAGAACTGACTTGGAATCACCCACCGTGCCCAGCCTCCAAGAGTTGCATGGGGCAGACAAGTGGTCCCAGGGAAGCATGTCAGATGGTAGGAGAGTTTAGTAGGAGACAAGTCTGAATGGTTTCCAGGAGCTTCCAAGACCCTAAACATGGCGCCCCACTTGGAGCCATCCTTCCTCGGCTATGACTCGAAAAGTCCAGAGAGAGGACACGAACTTGCTTCAGCGGCTTCAGAGAGGATAGGGCCCCGTGTGAGCTCTTCCATGTTACAGCTCAGCTCTTGGACTCAGCTTGCAGTGGAGGCTTCTCTTGAGTCTTTAAACTGTGTGCTTTTTTTTGTGACAGCGGGGGCTTCCCCCCCCCCCCGCAACATGTGGTATCGGTCAAGCCGCTAGTTCCCCCCCCCCCCGCCCCCCATTCCGTTTCAGTTGTTCTGTAGGCGCTACGGTGGGTTGGGTGCAACCCCAGACTTAGTCCTCAGTTCATCTTGGCTTTTAGGAGAGTAAAGTTACAGTGGTAAAGCATCCCCTTTGCCCAGCAAACCTCTTAGCTGATCTTATTCTCTAGAAGTTGTGTAGAACAGGGTGGAAGGGGTGGTGATGGGGAAATTCTCTTTTAAGTCAAAAGAGACGGGCGGTTTTCTCTTGGGCGAGGGTTTTTGTTTTTCAGATGGGTAATTGGACTGTAATGATTTCATGACATCTGTGTAATGGTTTTTGCTTCTTTGTTTTACAGAAACAAACAGTGGTTTCTGTCAGAAAAGAGGTAATTAGCCTCCCAGTTTCAAAGGAAGTCTGGTTTTTAATCCTCTAACAAATTATATGTACTTTGGCTTCTCGCTCTGCACTCAGTGATGAAATGAAAACCACGTGTAATGTTCAAACGGTGGTTTCCCAATTAACGGACGGCGCGGAATGCCAAAGCATCTCATGTAAGGTCTGGCTGGGGCGGAGGCCGAGGCTCAGGGTGTGAAATGCCCTCCGGAGGCACAGATCTGAGGGGCACGGAGCAGACGCGTCCACCCTGGTTCTGCTGCTACAGTTACAGGGCTGCTCAGCATCTGTCCGGGCTGACCAGCCACCGGTGCTGGCAAATCTTGTCTCGGGGGCACAGGACAGAGAGCCCTGGGAAGTGTTGGCCGTGAGGTTAGTTAGATCTGCTTCTGTGAGTCAGAGGCGTTTGGGGGGAAAGCTAAGCTTCTGTGTCTGTCCCATGTCTCACTTTAACGCACCTCAGAACTTTTTTCTTCCCTGGTTGGTGCCTTTTCTGAAACTAACACGCGGCGAGATGAGTGAAGGAGGCTCCTTATTTGGAGCTGGGGGCCACCCATCTGCTGCAGACCTGAGCCCTGCTGGTCCTGGGGTGGCCGGCTTGAAGGGACGGAATGGGCTGCTTTGACGGGGACACGGCTTCTTGTTTGGAGCCATATGTATGTGTCGGCATTGGCGACACCCCGCTGGGGCAGTTGGACATCTAACGACTGTGTCTCTTCCAGATCATGTACTACCGACAGGCCTTACTGAGGTCCACGGTGAAGTCTTCTGTGTCCCTTGGCGGGTAGGTCCCTGCTTCGTTGGTCTTGGTGAGGTGTGCACAATCGTTAGGCAGGAGGAGAACTGCTTCAAGGCGAACTTGACAAGTCATAGGTTGACCTAAGAGCCTGAAGGACTCAGAGGGACAAAAGCAGAGTCTCCTGGGGGTTTAGCTCCTGGTTCTTCGCTCGGTGCTAGTCACCAGGTCTCGGGCTAAAGGCAAAATCAGGGTTGGGTGAGGCCCTAGACAAGCCTGTCTGTGTGGATGGGAACGCGGGAAGAGTCAGAAGCTCACCGGCTGGATTCTGTGTTCGATGTACTGATAAGTATCCGTTGTTAATGTTTGATTGCAAATCCCACTGGGAGAGACTGGAAATTTATGTTTGATTCTTGAACGTTCAGGCTACTTTGATCCAGTCTCCCAGAGGGCATTATTTGGGAGACATGAAAAGCTTTAGGGCCCCCCAAATGTAAGCAATTACCCTTTCAAAACGTGGAATTCCTTGGAGGCTCACCTTTCTAGCTCTGCGATTTTTCTGCACGCTTGAAAATGGACTTGGCTGATTTCTGGGGACACACACAACATGACTAGTCACTTATTTGGACCCCTGGTACCGACCGGGGTGGGAGATACTGTGTTTTGTCCCGTGCCTTTCTTCCAATGCGGTGAGGGTTAGGCTCCTGTAAAAATCTCCAAATATCTTTTGACATCCTCCCAAACCCCTGGTTTGCAAAACTACCACCTGCCCGAAAAGACATGCCCTGGCCTCAGCCACCTTTTGCAGTGGCTTCTGTCTGTGGCTGCTGAGTCACTGGTGGGTCTGCGCCCGGGTACTCAGTGGGCGCTTACTCTGGGTTATAAACGATGCTCATTGTTCTGTGATAAAGTCAGGCCCAGTTACTCTGATGTTCCAGAAGCCCAGTTTCATGAAACCAAATAGAAAGTCCATTAGGAGGTTCAAAGGCTACACTGGATACTTCGTAGGCCCGCTTTCCAATTTTTATTTGTCTCAGAGCCTCATTACCGTAATTTTGACATCATTATAGTGTTTGGACCTGTGGATGCATTTTTTTTTCCCCTTCCCTTCAGCTGCTCCACTGTAAAGGTCTGATAAGAATAAGAAGGTGGTGGGGGAAATGGAGCCCCGGGGCTTGAGTTCTGCGCAGAACTGTAAACCGAGAGCTCTGGTGTACCTCTCGGGCATGGCCCTGCTCTATCAGACTCTCATGGCTGTGGGCAGACTTTGTGGCAGGTGCCTTGCGTGTACACTACGGTGGCAGTCCCCGCCTCTAGGGTGAAGGCATGCCAGGTTTTTTCCAAAGTGCCAGATACCGGGACACGTGTTGACTCCAAAGGTCTAACCCGACTAGGAGGAATTAGCTCTTGCCTGCATTTGTCTCAACGAGACCACCGTTTTGAATACTGGGTCTGAGTTCTCAAATGCAGGCATCATTTGACCAAGGGTGGACCCCAGGGTGGCAACAGAATCTCACCGAGTCCGTGGTGACCTTGTGCTTCCAAGGTGGTGCCAAGACACCTGTTTGAACGCGTGCAAACAGAGTCAGCTTTGCATTTTGAAAACTCATGATCAAATGAAAAGAGGCTGTATTTTAATGAAATACGTAGAGAGAAGCCACCAGGAACTGGTTTGGGAGACGACGTTTCATTTCACAACTAGAACAGGACAGATCTTGTTTAACTCCTGCCGATCCCCGGGGGCTGTTAGAGCGTTTTCCTAAGAAGACAGTGAAAAGAATGTAACTAAATCCATCAAGTTGAAGGAGGGCAGGCTGGTCGATCAACCCGAGTGTTGGTTTGGTCTCTGGGGTGTTGAACTTGCAGGAAATCGCTTCCCGTTTGCTTTTCAGGATCGTCAAGTACAGTGAGCAGTTTTCGTCCAACGACGCCATCATGTCGGGCTGCCTTCCTAGCAATCCTTGGGTAACGGATGACACCCAGTTCTGGGACTTAAATGCCAAACTGTATGTATTCGAGATATCGGGGTCCTTTTATTTTTATTTATTTATTTAGTTTTTTAAACATCTTTATTGGAGTATAACTGTTTTACAATAGTGTGTTAGTTTTTCCTTTACAACAAAGTGAATCAGTTATACATATACATATGTTCCCATATCTCTTCTCGGGGTCCTTTTAAAAGTAACTTTTTGAGTTAGAGTTCACACACCCTATAATTCACCGATTTAAAGTGTACAATTCAACGGTTTTTACTGTATTCATAGAACTGTGCAGCCATCACCACGATTTGAAAATATTTACATCACCCAGATAAGAAACCCCCTACCCTTCAGCTATTACCCTCCAAATCCCCTCCCCCCAAACCCTCCAGGCCTAGGCAACCGCCAAACCTTCCGTCTCTACACGTTTGCCTATTCTGGACGTTCATGTCAATGGAATCATACAATATGTGGTCTTTTGTGATTAGCTTTTCTCACTTAGCATCACGCCTTCAGGGTTTACCCGTGCTGAAGCAGGTATTCATACTCCATCCTCATTCATGGCTGAAAAGTATTAATTTATATGCATGTACCACATTTTGTTTATCCATTCATCAGTTGATGGACATTGGCACAGCTGTATGATTCCGTTGATATGAATGTCTCTGCCATTTAGCGTTTGTGAAGAATGCTGCTATGAACATGCGTGTGCTAGTTTTTATGTGGACATATGTTTTTCATTTCTCCGGAGTAGGTACCTAGGAATGGAACTGCTGGGTCAAGTGGTAACTCTGCTTTAACAATACATAGATCGTTTTTGAAAAGAAAACAATCATCTTTATGGCTTTGCATTTCGGACTTCTGATTAGAGTAAAAATAAGTTCCTGGAAGGCAGAGCCCTAAACCTGCCTTGGGGAATTACACCACTCACTCCTTTGCTGTTTACGAAATTTGAACGGTTGTTGCTGCTACCTGTGCCTGCATAAATCTGTCGTCTGGAAGAGGGGGCAAAGGCCAAAATGCAGAAGGGAAAAAGCCCAAGCTAACACAGGGAGGAAGAAGAGAAGGGCGACTCAGAGGGAAAGGTGGAGGAGGAGGAGAGGGGAGAAGGGGCTGGAATGAGCGTGTGAGGTGGGCGGGGAGATTGGAAAATCAGAGAGCGTCAGGTACGTGCCACAGCTGGGTCAGCGCCAGGGCCATCACCACCTAAGGCATGAGGGACACCCAGGGGGCACAGATCCGGCCAGGTGAGCAGGCGTAGCTGCGGAGGCCTTTCACCCCCTCCGTGTAGCCTGCTATGGGCAGCGGACGGGTGAAGGGGGGGGCGCTCATCTGGGGTCGGGGGTCAACCACAGAGCCCAAGACTCTAGAACCATCCTCTGGGGAGTCTTCCAGGGCCTCTAGTTATTAGGACGGTTTTCTGGAGCTTGTGTCTGTCTCGCAGTTATCAGAGGGAGAGGCAGCCTGAACCTCCCTGTGCACAGGGTATGCAGACGTCGGCTCTTGTGGGGAGAAGGCAGGGCCACGTGGCCAGGACAGAGACTGTCCTGAGGGTTTGGGAAGGAGGCGTGGATGCTGCCGGATGCTACGTGAAATGGAGAGTAGAGTACGGAAGCTTGAGGTAGAGATTTATTGGTGAAGGAAAGAGGTGATGCTTATGTAGGAGCCCTTGATCAGAGGGTACTGGGTGGATGCCAGATGAACCCCACCCCCCCACAATGGGAGGCCTTCTTCTTAATGGTTTAGATTTTAGAACGGTATTAACATCACCTGGGAAGCTTAAAAAAAAAAAAACAAAAACGGACTCCCCTGGTGGTCCAGTGGTAAAGCCTCCGCGCTTCCAATGCTGGGGACGCGGGTTCAAACCTTGGTCTGGGAACTAAGATCCCACATGCCGCGCAGTGCGGCCAAACAAACAAAACAAAGCAGACGAAAACCCAGTACCCAGCCCTTATCTGCAAAGCCTCTTGATAATTGGTCTGGCTTACCTCCTGAGCCCCATCAGCCCCCTGATTTCAGCGAGCAGCGGGGCTTCACAAGACTGGCTCGGAGCATCCGCTGCCAGGCTTGGCCTCGGGCGAGCCGCATCGGCACCCTCCACAACTCACGGGAGATGCAAGTTCCTGGGCCGCACCCGAGGCTGAGCCAGGAAGCTGGGGGATGGCACCCAGCAGTCCGTGTTTTAGTGCGTCTCCCAGGGGATTCTGCTGTCCGCTGGAGTTGGCGCACCTGTTTGACGCGGGGCCCTGCTTCTCACTGTGTGGGCCCGGGCAAGGGTTTACCCTCTCTGAGCCTCCGTCGTCTTGGAAATGCAGTCGGGACGACGCTCTCCAGCGGGCCGTGTTCCCTCTGGGACCCAGCGATGGGTGTGTGTAAAGCACAGTGCGTCACACATGGTGACTCCGTAAGCGGTAGCTGTTATTCCGGGATGCTTATGTTTCCACACTGATGTTAGGGAAGTGTCAGCTCGCCTGACCGACTTGAGATCCCACAGACATCACTTGTACCCAGTCACGGTTTCAGCTGTTGCATCAGTGGGCACCGTGGTGTCTTGGGACTTGGGAACCTCTGTTTCCCAGGGGCTTGTTGGGTTACGGAGAATTCCATAAGGAATAGGAGAAAAGCCAACAGTTTTCCTGATTTTCTAGACCGTGAGGCCCATCCCATGCTAGCTGGGCTCGCGTGTCCTTCCTGAGATCAACGCATGTTCGGAACGAGCCGGGGTGGAGTGGGCCTGGCTTCGTAGGGGAGGCTCTGGGAGAGGGCGCACGGCCGCAGGGCCTGTGGGGTGTCTGCCTGCGGGCACGGGGCCTGAAGCGGGGCGGGAAGGGTCACCAGATGTTCCCGTGGGGAAGGGGCGTCGAGGGGGTGGCAGTGGCCGCAGCACCCATCACCGGGGCCGTTCTGGGGTTCTCTCTGGTCTGGTGTGGCAGGCTGGCCCCCTGGTCTCCACGGGCCTTGGGGGAGGCGTGCATGTCCCTCTGCCTTGAAGGGTTAGCGTGAGGCTCCCTGCCGGGGGCATGCTTCCCCCCGCTGGGGAGGCCAGATCCTGAGACGAGGCCCAGGGGACGTGCCTGAGGCTGCATTTTCCAAGCAAGGGGTCACTCGGCTTGTCTGTGCGGGTATATGGGGGAGGGGAGGGTGGGTCGTGCCCTGGGCCGGGGGACTCGCGGAGGTTACAGCAGGGGCCGAAGCCCCCTCGCCGCCCCCTGGCACAGCCCGGAGTGTCTGGAACACTTACAGATCGTGGTCCTTGCAGGGTGGAAATCCCAACAAAGATGCGGGTGGAGCGATGGGCCTTCAACTTCAGCGAGCTGATCCGAGACCCCAAGGGTCGGCAGAGCTTCCAGTACTTCCTCAAGAAAGAATTCAGTGGTGGGTCTCTGAGTTTTTAAAGTAAAATATTTGCTTTTAGAAATATTCCTGAATGTCTAGCCGGGGGCTCCGGGGATGCTCAGCAGGTGTTTGCAGAGCTCTGCTTGGGCCGCGGCTCTCATCCTGGACCCGGCCGCTCCATTGGCTCCCGGGGGCCCCGCCGTCGGGGGCATTGCTTTGCTCACAGAATCCACGTGCACGTGACTCAGGTTTCCAAGGCTCCATCTCCTCTGGCTGCCCTCACTGGCTCACCCGGACCCCTGGGTCTCCCACCCCCGAGCTCCCAGGTCTGCTGCCGCCACGTGCCTGGTTTTCTTCCGCTGGGGGCTCCCCGGCCGTGGCCGCCTATTCAGTTCACCTGGATCCCATCCCCAGAGGTTCCTTTTTAATTGGTTTGGGACGGAATCTCTGAAGTCTTGAAAAGCCCCCTGGTGATTCTGACATGCGGCCATGGTCAAGAGCCACTGTCTCAGCTCCTGGTCTGCTTCCTTGGAGGATTTGAGTGGAATGGATGGGGCCACATTTTGTACCCCAGCTCCGGATGGCTTATCATGGGAGGTCCCTGCAGCCTCGTAAATACACTGCAGTGGAGGACGCCTGGGAAAAGCAAAGGCCAGGTCAGGACCAACTTTCCTAGGCGGAGCCTTCCATGGGCTTCACCACCTTCCCTGAAAGATTTACTTTTATGGGGTTCCTTTATTTCTCTCCAAGTCCCCAGTCGTGGGGAGCATCACAGCTGAGCCTTGACACAGCCTGGCTCCCCAAGACCCACTGGCCTGTGAGGTTTGCACCTGAAAGTATCCCACGGGACTTGCCATGAGCCTGACTGCCCGATGCACACATTACATGCTAAGATGGATTCTTGAAAATCGCTTTTTTTCTGATTAAGCCTAATTGCCGTGAGGTAATAAAACCCAGAACAGTTGGATGGGAAAGGAAGCTGCTTTTAGAACAGGCCGGAAGCAACTGATGAATAAGTGGATCCGGCGCCATCTAGTGGTCGGCTAACAAACTACATCCTGAGCTTATCCCACCCCCGCGTTACTTAGTGTTGGTAAGAATCCATCCCCAGGATTTCCCTGCGTTATTAAAAGAGCGCTATTGGTGATCTTGGGATGAGATTCCCGAGGCTTCCGGTACGCACAGAACAGGTAAATAGTCAGTTCATTTAATTAAAATTTAAAAAAATTGAGATATGCTTCACATGCTATAAATTCACAGACCGTGTCATTCGCACGCCCTTTTAAAGTGTGCCGTTCAGTGCTGTGCAGTAGAGTCACGGAGTTGCACAACGATCACCACGATACAATTCTAGAACCTTTTCACCACCTCAAAAAGAAACCCCTGACCCATAGAAGTCACTCCCTATTTCTCTGTCTTCCTCTGCTCCCAACTCCCGGGCCCACACCCCCAGCCCTAGGCAACCACTAATTTACTTTCTATTTTCATGGATTTGCCTATTCTGGACATTTCCTGTAAATGGAATCGTACCACATGTGGCTTTCTGTCCTCTTTCACTTAGCATGGTATTTTCTAAGTCCATCCACGTTGGAGCATGTAACGGTGCTTCATCCCTTTTCATGACCAAATAATATTCCATTCTGTGAAGATACCACATTTTGTTTATCTGCTTCTCAGGTGGTGGACATTTGGGTTGTTTCAACTTTTTGGCCATTATGGGTAGTACTGCTATGAACGTTCACATACACATTTTTCTGTGCTCATTTAATTTTCTTTTTTTACCCTGGTAAAATATTCATAATGTAAGATTTACGATTTTAACCATTCTAAGTGTAGAGTCCAGTGAAATTAACATCATTGTGCAACTGTCACCACCATCGGTCTCCGGAACTTTTTTATCCTCCGAAACCGAAACTCTATCCCCAGGAAACACTAACTCCCCACTCCCCGCCGGCTTCTGGGAACCATTCTACTTTCTGTTTCTGTGAACTCGGCAACTCTAGCGACCACATATAAATGGAATCGTACCGTATTTGTCCTTCTGTGTCTGGCTTGTTTCACTCTGCCTGCTCTCTTCAAGGTTCATCCACGTTGTAGCTATGTCAGAATTTCCTTCCTTTTTAAGGCTGAATAATACTCATTGTATGTATGCATCACATTTTGTTTATCCATTCATCTGCTGGTGAACGTGTGGGTTGTTTCCGCCTTTTGAGTGAATAAGTGCTCATTTAATTTTACCCTTAAGCAATTAACTGTCTTGCCGTGGGCAAGGTGGTCTACAGGGCACTTGCTGTTAGACCAATGGCTGTCACTTAAGAGCACTGCTGGCCTGTTTACTGGTGATCTCGGTCCCAAGAACACCCTGAATTTTATGCTGAACAGGAAGGATCTCTGTAGAGTTATGGGACGGAGGTCAACTAGCTTAGGATCGTGCAAACTTTTCCAGTCTAAAATACCTGGGAGCCTTCCAAAGAATACTGGGAATGGAGAGGAGGGGATGGTCTGGTCCATTTCCGTCCACCGTGGCACTCCGTGATACACCTCCCCCCCCCCCCCCGCCCCACATGCGCACACAGGCACACGCACACACGCGAATACCCAGACACATGTACACACACACACACACACATGCACACGTAAGCTCTTGCTCTCCCACTGGAGTGACCCCCTTTATTTTCTCAGGTGAAAACTGGCCACCTGGGATGGGGCGCCGAGGTGTCGGCTCTACTGGGGGCTGGGACAACCGATGAGAGAAGTTGGAAGGAAACGGGGTGGGGCAGCAGCTGGCTCTCCTCCTGGCCCAGAGGCGCAGACTCTCTGGCTCGGGGGACCAGGCCTTCCTGAGAGCCAGCCCGTCAGCATCGCTGCTTCGGCAGCGTCTCCGTGAGGGTCTTTGGCTGGAATACGCCCCGCGAGGAGCCCTAAGAGACGGGCTCTCTGTGCACAAAGGAGGTGGGAGTCACGTGCGTCACCGGCCAGGAGCAAAGTCACCAGGACCCTCCGCGGAGAAAACCTACAGAGCAGCGGCGCACGCGTCCTCAGCCTAATCACACGTCACCTGTCCAAGCAAAGGTGTGCGACATCCTGGATGAAGAGGAACGAGACCGCCTGGGGAGGGGGGGTTCATCGGAGCTCTGACTTGTGTGCCCGGGGGGAAAGCGCAGGTTCCCGGCAGACACGTAGGGCTGCACGCAGGGCACGTGGCCCCCTGGTTCACTGCCGGAGCACGTGGGTGCGCTCACTGGGGATAACCAGCCTCTCCGGGCCCTGGACGGAGGACGGGCTCCTTCTCCCCAGGAGCCGGTGCGCTCGCCCCCGACGGGCTCGCTGCCCCAGGATGGGATGTAGCCCAGCTGACCCGTTTCTTTTTTTTCCTCCCTTCCCCTCCCATCTGGACTCTTGTCCGGCTGTCGCCGTGGACCGTCCCGCCCCACCCCTCCCGCGCAGGGGAGAATCTGGGATTCTGGGAAGCCTGTGAAGATCTGAAGTACGGAGATCAGTCCAAGGTCAAGGAGAAAGCGGAGCAGATTTACAAGTGAGGATGAGCCGGATTGGTGGGGAGGCCTCCCCCCGGCACCCCAGCCGCCCTCCCCGCCCCCCCCCCCCGGTTACACTTGAGGTCAGAGACTGGATGGAGGCCCCCCACTCCTCGCGTCGCCCTCAGTCACCTCACCTCGCGCTGTGGGCACCCCACCCCTGCCCCGCGAGGCTGGAGGTCCTGGGAGAAAGCTGCGGGAGGGTCACCCCACCCACTTTTTGCTCTCTCGATGCCAGAGGTTGGGAATTCCAAAGTCAAGCACAAGCTCACGTTCCCGATGCTGGCAGGGCTGTTTCCTTGCTTCCAGGAAACGTTGCTTGACGGCCTGTTCAAATGCTTTAGTGTCTCCTACGAAAAGGACCACTTTCACCCGGGGAGGACCCAAGCCACGTCTGTCAACCCCTCGCTCGCAAGCAGCTGTGCACTTTTCGTTCACTGGCCTGGTCTGGCTACTGTTGCTGACACCTTCCTCCCCGTCTCAGGCTGTTCCTGGCCCCAGGGGCGAGGCGGTGGGTAAACATAGACGGCAAAACCATGGGCGTCACAGTGAGGGGGCTGAAGCATCCGCACCGCTACGTGCTGGACGCCGCGCAGACCCACATCTACATGCTCATGAAGAAGGTAGGCGCGGCCGCCGTGAGGGTGCACGGAGGCCTGGGAGCGCTGCCCTCCCCAGGCACCGGGAAGGCGCTTTAGATGCGGGGAAAAGGGAGAGAATGCATGGTTACTGCTTTGCTGGTGTTATAGATGCAGAGCTGTCAACTCTCTCTTCCTCCTGCTGGGCCGGCCCCTCCTTGTGCCCCTGAGCCTTCTGGCCAGGGAGGACTGCCTGCAGAGGCTCTGTGCCCTTTTTTTTTTTTTTTTTAAATCTATTTATTTTTATTTATTTATCATTTTTGGCTTCGTTGCTGCGCGCGGGCTTTCTCTAGTTGCGGCGAGCGGGGGCTGCTCTTCGTTGCGGTGCGCTGGCTTCTCATTGCGGTGGCTTCTCTTGTTGCGGTGCGCGGGCTCTAGGCGCGCGGGCTTCAGTAGTTGCGGCTCGCGGGCTCTGGAGCGCAGGCTCAGTAGTTGTGGCGCACAGGCTCAGTTGCTCCGCGGCGTGTGGGATCTTCCCGGTCCAGGGCTCGAACCCGTGTCCCCTGCATCGGCAGGGGGATTCTTAACCACCGCGCCACCAGGGAAGCCCCTGCGTGCTTTCTTACGGCTCCTCACTCTGCAGCCGTCGTATAGACGGTCATGACATAGCAGCTGCACCAATTTACATTCCGCCCGCCGTGCAGGAGGCTTCCCTTTTCTCCACACCCTCTCCAGCATGTGTTATCCGTAGACTTTTTGATGACGGCCATTCTGACCGGTGTGAGGGGACACCTCACGGTAATCCTGATGTGCACTCTCCGGTGATTAGCGACGTGGAGCATCCTTTCACGGGCCTGTCGCCCAGCTGCATGTCTTCTTTGGAGAGATGTCTGTTTAGGTCTTCCGCCCAGAGTTCTGATGACTTTGACTGCTACTACTTAGGCTTGAGAATGGTAGCATCTCAATAATTTTTAAAAAATTCTCAGTTGGTTGTTGAGAAATTCTCCTAGATGTTTCTGTGGGCTTTGTTCCACGTGTGTCACTAGAGCTTGCGGTCGGCTTGCGGGGAGCAAGTGTTCAGGAGGCGACTTCCCTGAACCGGCCGAGCGTCCCGGCGAATAGCCACACAAGAGGAATCTGAGCCTGGGCCTTTTTTTGGTTGGGCGGGTTTGGCATCCTCTTGCCTTTCTACTGGAAGTCAGGGGACAAGGGGTTGCGGGTGGGCTTCGAAGTGGAGGTACTGGGTGGGCAAGGTTGGAGGGAAGGGTCTGCTGTTCAGGCGTACTTCGCTGAAGAGCCCGCGAGATTCTTTGGGGGCGGCTATGGACCGGGGTTCTCTAGCGCGAAGGGCAGCAGCATCTGGCCAAGACTCAGCATGTCCCACACGCCGGGTCTCTGATTCAGCAGGACTGGCGTGGGCCTGCGCACGTGCATTTCTAGCAAGTGGCCAGGTGAAAAGGATGCTGCCGGCGTGGGGAACCACACTTGAGCACCGTGGCTTTAGACACACATCTGAATGCCTTGCACACAAGGATACAAATCCTCTTAGCTTTGCAATCTCACTGCCGAGGGAAGGCTGGGGAAACGGCAAGTGTATTCGTTTGATGTGACACTTTCCCTCTCGTAATAACTGTTTTTCTCTTGTTCCTGCTAGGACTCTTATGCCCGCTACTTAAAATCCCCGGTCTATAAGGAAATGCTGGCCAGAGCAGTTGAACCTCAGGAAACCACCAAGAGAAGGCAAGTGGAATGGGTTGCAATCGCTCATTGCCTGCTGCTTTGTTTACAGGAAAAGGAGGGCCTCTTTCAGCCAAATGGCTATTATCAGGATATTTGCTGGATGAAAATCTTGGGGACTGGGAAGTATTTCTTAGGGTCTGACTGCCTTCTGGTCTCCTCCATGCTCTCAAATCATGCTGGCAAGATGTACGTAGTAATTACTGCCAGTAAGTTTTGTTTCCCTAACACTGGTTTCAAAGAGTTTTGATTATGAGCTGGGATAATGACCTTTATTACAAATGGAAGCATCTCACTGGCTTTTTCATTGCTATACTTCTCCACCTCCAAACTGATGTGTAGGAATTGATTTAGCTACATCCTGGTAATGTCCCTTGTAATGGCCTAAGACCGTGGAGAGAAGAGCAGATTTGCACCCCAAGAAAAATATAGACTCTTAGGGAAAATGTACAGGGAAACTCTCAGTATTCTTGCTGACCCTGGGGGACTGCCTTCTTTATTCATTCTCACCTTCCTCATTGGAGATGTGGAGCGTCCCATCTGGCAGAGCCCTTGGGCAAAGGATGAAATGTTCTGAGCGGCAGTTTGAACTCCTTTTTTGGGGGAAAAAGAAAACTCTACGGGGACTGACGATTCAAAAGAGTAGCCAAACGGCAGCTTGAACAAAGACGCCGGACTTTGGTGGAGGTTTTCCCAGCGCCAGCGCATGTCCTGTCCCCCCCCCCCCCCGGCTCCCCCTTAGTAGATGTTTCCCCCACCCCACCCCGTTTGCCAGCTCAGCCCACGCTGGGCTCTTTTTCCAGAGTCTCCAGTCAATTCAAAAGAGGGGTGGTTGGACCAGAGCCTTTGTCAAAGGAGCTTAAAAAAAGCCCCAACTTGGTTTCATTCTTGAGGATAATGGCCCTGTTATGAAAAGGAGAGAAAGGAGGTCTTTGTGGTGCTATTCTCCTAGGTTCACGGGGTAAGGGAGGGAGTTCAGTGTCCCTGGGGACTTGAAAGCTTTTCTTTAAGCCACAAGAAAGGGCCATAATAGCTCCAGAAGTTCTGCCAGAAAGTAGTGGGGAAGGGAGGAGAGCTTCGTACGTCTCTCTCCAGATGTTTTTTAAGTTGGCACAGACCTGAGAAATCAGCTGAGATCTTTTGTGGGGCATCCGGCTGCTTGGCTGGGGTGGCACTAGACCACAGGTGCAGGGCTCGGCTGTGAGGTCGGGTACCGCGGTCCGGTGATGCTGTCACCGTTACCGGGAGTGAGAACCGCCCCCCCCCCCCCCCCCCCGTGTGGGACGTGGGAAGCCGGCCTGGAACTATGTGGGGATGGCAGGGCGGGTATGAGTTTGTCCCGTGACACTCAGGCGTGAGACAGCGCACAAAACTTAATTTTTCCAGAACAAGTTAACTGGAGCTCCAGGCAGGCAGGGCTGGTGGGAGCCCCGACTTACGGGTAGGGGAGCCCTCTTCCTCCCCAGGGGGGATGCTAGTTCCAGGGGCTTACGTGGTCCTGAAATTTGGGGAGGTCCTGGGTTTTAAGTCTCCCGTTGCGGCCGAAATGCTTATTTTCCAAGCCTGCGCTCCATCGCCGGCCTCACTCAGATACCTGGAGCGTTGTCGTGGCTCGCGAGGTCGTGGCGGAGAGTTGGGGTCGGGGACCCACGGCTGGCTTCCGTGGGCGGGGCTGACGGCTCGCGCATGTGCACAGTGCCTCGGAGGGCGGGTCCGCCGGGCCTGGTGGGGGCGCGCAGCACACGCCTGCTCGTCAGCCCTCCCCGTGCTCTGCCCGGGCAGCCTCGCTCGTCCATGGCCCCGCTCTTTCCTTCCTTTCCAGAGCCTTGGCTTTTGAAAACAAGCGTTCCAATGCTCCCTGGAGGCAAGAACTCCTGGGTTTCCCGTATGCGGACCCTCCTCATCCGCTTCTTTCTGGAAGGGCCTCCAGGAAGATAGGATGCCTCGTTGATTTCTAAACCTCATGACAGGTGGTCTGTACCTGGCACCATCTGAGTCCTCCTGGCCGCCGCCAAGCCTACGATCTGATGGCAGCCGGGCCTCAGTCTGGTCCCATCCTCCCAGCGGGGAGAAAAGAGCCACGGCTGGATGTGCCCCCGAGGGCCCCCTCTGAGGTTCGCCGCGGGGAGAAGGGGCCGGTCCGGAGTCCGGCCTCACCTCCCGCCGGCTGTGCCAGGGTCGCTTCCGGGAGCGCGTGGCCCTCCACCCACCGCCGTCCTCTCCCCCCTTTCAGCTCGAGCATCCGGTTCATGCGGCGTCCCCTGCGCTCCAGCCCAAGCCCCGTCGTCCTCAGGCAGCTGGAAGAAGAAGCCAAGGCTCGGGAAGCGGCCAACACGGTGGACATCACCCAGGTCATGAGCAAGCTGGACCGCAGGAGCCAACTCAGAAGAGAGCCACCTCCCCAATAAACCCACAGTTACTAATTTATTCCTGGGGCTGGGGGAGGGTCTAGAGGGTTCTGCTCCCCGTTCACGGGGCGGTGGGCCAGCCGGTTCACCCCCGATTCCTCGGAGCCCTGTCTTGGGCTTCCTCCTACCCCTCCAGATCGCCAAGGGGCCGGGCGGGCACGGGGGGGCGGGGGGCGGGGGGGCTGCACCTGGCTCGGTGGCCCTGACATCGCCTGTCTTACCCTCCGGAGTCCTTGGGGGTGAGAACCAGAGAGAAAAGCTGCTTCGTGAAGCGCCCTTGGCGAGAAGGGCGTCGTTAACTAGCCAGGGCGTCGTACGTTCCGCTGTTTGTTTCCAGTAGCTTCATGAAGCTCCTCCTCCCGTCTCTCCAATTTAGACCCTGCCTCTAAAGCAGCCGGGGACGGCTGCCGGGCTCCCCTGTAGATGCCCTTTCCTGGGGCCCCTCTGTCACACCCGCCTGGAGAAGCTCTGCTGAGACATTTCTTTTGAGCTTGCTCTTAGTCCTAAGTTTTGAGGGTTGGAGGGCTCTCTCCTTCGCTTTCGCCTTCCCATCCCCCTTTTACATGATGTCAGGGGAATTAGTAGCTTGTAGGAATGAAGGACTTAGGCCAGAGGCCTCCAGAGAAGTCCCGGTAAAATGGAGCATCTTATTGGTTAAAGGACGAAGGTGCCGATGTCTTCATTCTTGGGAGGAGGGATGGTTAGAGGTCTGTGACATTTTCAAAATGAGTCAGGGTCAAAGGTAGTACTCTTTGGGATCTTATCTAGATGTGGGTGCTTCCCTCCTCCGTAGCTTTAGATTAAGGCAGCCTGTGGTCAGGGGTGGGGGTGGGGGTGGTCAGGACAGTTCCAGCTCTGACCTTGGAGGCCTAAAGGTAATTCTTGAAGTTGGGTTTGCTCCTGTACGCCTGTGTAAGAATGCAAAAGAGATAAAACAAGTGGATGAGCAAGGTACCAACCTTCTACATCAAGAAGACTCACTCAGCAAATTAACTGAGCACCTATTATGTGCCAGGCATTGGCGAATAACATAGACATGGTCCCTGCTCATGGAGCTTATAGTCCAGGACTGACAAAAAATAAGGAAGCCAAGTGTATCAGGTAGCTGCTGCTGTGTAACAAACAAGCACACAACTAGAGTGGTATAGAAGAATAAGTGTCCATGGCTTACGCATATAGGGTCATCTCTGTGGCTCTGTTGGTCTTGGTGGGGCTCATTCCCATGCCTGGTGAGGGTTGATCTGTGGCAGCCTAGGCTGGGATGAGTTGAAGGATTCTGCTCACATGTTTATTATCCTTCAACAGCCTGGCCTGGGCATGATCCTAGGAGGATGGCAAAATTGCAGGGGAGTCGGTGGAAGCACGTAAGATTCTTGAGATGATGGCCTGGAACTGGAGCCTCATCCTACTAACCAAAGCAAGTCACAAATCCAGCCTAGAATCCAGGGCTGGGGAAATCGATTCTACCTCTTCAGTGAGAGAAATTTCAAAGTCTCCTGGCAAAAGACAGGGAGATGTGGAGGGCTGAAGAATTGAGGCCATCCTTGCAATCGGCAACTCAAACAAAAATATGATAAAACCCATAGAATGTGCTTTAATGCATATGGTGCCGTCGTAGGGAGGATGAGGCATGTGTGGACTCAGGGGGTCTCTCTGAGGTGGTGGTGGATAAGCAGAGGATGAAAATGATTTGGCCACAGAAGGAGTGCAGGTGAGGCAGGAAGAACTTTTCAGGCAGAGGGAACCGTATGAGCAAAGGCCCAGAGGTGGGAAATGGCTCAGACTGAAAGGCCAGGTGAAAGGAGCCTGGTAGACAAAGGGGCAGTGGTACAAGATGAGGTTCAAGAGGTAGGCAGGGCAGGCCATCGAGGGCTTTCCAGGCCATTGTAAGAGGTTTGAGGCTCTCGGTTTCATGTTAGCAAAGGGGTTCTATTACTCTCCCCGTCTTCCCTAGTCATAGAGTAGTTTACACTCTGGAAGAGCAACTAGAGAGTTGCTTTGTTGTTCATCTCTCTTTTGAAGAATGTTGGAGCCCTCCAACTCAGGGGGAGCGCCTCAAGCAGAAATTTCAAGTGATGAACCATTGTAAACTGAGTGACATAAGGGAAGGGACCGTATCTCACTCACTATTTGGAATCTGATGCTTTAGATCTAGTGAATTCTGCATAAACGTATTACATGGATGGATGGATGGATGGATGGATGGATGGATGGGTGGATGGATGGGTGGATGGATGGATGGATGGGTGGAAAGAGCCCTGGGCTTGGAGAAGGCCTCTTAGGCTCTTGTCCTCATTCTGTCACTAGCCATGTGGTCTTGAGCAAGTCACTTCACCTCTCTGCTTCCTAATTTTTGAAGTGAGGGGTTGGGACCAGATCCATGTTTCTCAAACCAGACTCAGTGAATTCCAGGAGCATACCCAGCCTGGGGCATCAATTTTACTTGAAGATTTGCAATGGGAGGGAAGTTAGATAATTTTTTAAATTTCACATTAAAATAATCATGAATATATTATGAGTTCGACTGCAAGATGTACATGAATTTTTTAAGATAAAAGCTGAGACATCAAAGACATCTCATGCCTGGCTGTGGCAGATTCAGGCTTTTGCCCTCAGACTCCTGGGAGAGCACGGTTGCCCAGTTCTCCTGCTGTTTGGCCTACTTCTGTGGGGAAGTTTGAGAAGCATGGAACTGGAGGTACTTGCCCTCCGTCCTAGTTACCCCTGTATGAGCTGAGGTTACACACCTAGCAAAATGGTGGTAGGGTGGTGGGAGCGTTGAAACGCACCTTGAATTCTTCAGGACACAGAGTATGTGTTGTTCATCTTTGACTCAGCGATTCACCAGCCTACTCCTCGCTTGTGAGACATGTCTGCTTCATGTGCCTGTCATCCTCCTGCAGAGTACCCAGTGCTCTGTGTCAGACGCATAGTAGGTGTGGCGCACGCATTGATGGAAACCTTCTCGGTGTCAGACACCCAAGAATCCCCAGTCAAAGGAGAGGCACAGACATGTCAACAAAGTAGGTTATTGTTCCTTCTTGGACGGATGAGTGCTTCCACATTACCCTTCTGAAGGAAGGGAGATGACACATGGCTTCACTTCTGGATGCGTTCCACAAGTGTATTCTATATATTTTTAATTATTAAAGTATAGTTGGGGCTTCCCTGGTGGCGCAGCGGTTGAGAGTCCGCCTGCCGATGCAGGAGACACGGATTCGTGCCCCGGTCCGGGAAGATCCCACATGCCGCGGAGCAGCTGGGCCCGTGAGCCATGGCCGCTGAGCCTGCGCGTCCGGAGCCTGTGCTCCGCAACGGGAGAGGCCACAACAGTGAGAGGCCCGCGTATCGCAAAAAAAAAAAAAAAAAGTATAGTTGGTTTACAATATTATATTAGTTTCAGGTGTACAACATAGTGATCAATATTTTTATAGATTATACTCTATTTAAACTTATTATAAAACGTTGGCTATATTCCCTGTGCTGTACATTACATCCTGGTATCATTTATTTTGTACCTAGTAGTTTGTACCTCTTAATCTCCATCCACAAATGTATTTTAAACACCTGTTTTGTGTGAGAACCCATGGTGGGTGCTATGGCACAGATGCAAAGATGGACGAGGTGTTCTCTGCCCTCAAGGGGCTGACAAGGGTGCAGGGAGGCGATCTAGGCTGGGTGGTGTACAACACACTAGCGGAGCACAGAGATGGGGAGAATTGTCTGGCCTGGGGGGTCGAGGGGGATCCACCAGGAAATTCTCATCTTTGGTAGAAAGGAGCCCTACCCAGTTTTGAGGTTTTGGAAGTGTGTCTGCTTCTCGACTCCAGCCACTGGTATCTGCTCCTGCCAGCTTTGATGCACTAACAGTAGCCCCACAGGGTCCATTTGAATCTCAAATGGTGTAAAAATAGTATTTATTTGGACAATAGTATCGATACATTTAAAGTACTATGATATTCTCTATTCTGCCACGTACTTAGGCACCATCTTAATTCCATTAATGCCATATTGTAAACAGTTTGAGTTTCTCTACCCATGTGGTGTATATCTGATGCTAGAATATAACTATGCCATAAGGTACCAGGATTCATTTTCAGGCTTGGCTTTTAGAGAAAAGACTGCTTTTGTTGTGAGGGTTGAGTGGAAATACAAGGCTAGGGAGAAGAGTAGAGTGCTTAGGAAAATGCCTGGCATGTAAGTGCTCAGTAAATGCTAGCTGCTGTGATCGTCATCACAGCCATCATTATTATTACCATCACCACCATCATCACTACCGTCATCACCATCACCACCATCACCACCATCATCACCATCACCATCACCACCATCACCACCATCAGCACTACCATCATCACCATCAACACCATCATCATCACCAACATCACCACCATCATCACCATCATCACCACCATCACCACCATCACCATCACCACCATCACCACCATCACCACCACCATCACCATCACCACCATCACCACCACCATCACCATCATCATCACCACCATCACCACCATCATCACCATCATCACCACCATCACCACCATCACCATCACCACCATCACCACCATCACCACCACCATCACCATCACCACCATCACCACCACCATCACCATCATCACCATCACCACCATCACCATCACCACCATCACCACCATCACCATCACCATCACCACCATCACCACCATCACCACCACCATCACCATCACTACCATCATCACCATCACCACCATCACCACCATCACCATCACCACCATCACCACCATCACCACCACCATCACCATCACTACCATCATCACCATCACCACCATCACCACCATCACCACCATCACCATCACCACCATCACCACCATCACCATCATTATCATCAATATCGCCATCATCGCCATCACTGTCGTCATTGTTGTCATCAGTATCATCATCACCAACCCTAGTAGCTTCATGGTCTTAAAGTAAGCTTGTTCTTCCTTGCATTTGTCAGTGTTGCCCAATACAGTGGTTTGTTATTCTTTATTATTTAGGGCATTTCCTGAGGTGTATTTAAAGCCTTGTTGACCCGAACCATCTTACTTTCTCTTGTCTCTCAGAGTCTAGCTCTCCAGGGACCATTAGGATATATTTGAGGGGAAGAGAGTGGGGAATTGATGTGATGTCGTATGTCCGCAGTTCCGAGGAGAGGGCTGACCGGCAGCAGTGTAGTGACTGGTCAGTCCATGGGTCCCCAGTTTCATCTGTTCAAGATGGGAAGGTCTTGCGCTGGGCGGTGGCAGATGAGCTGACTGGTAGGAGAAATGGGGTGTTCGCCCATGTGGATTTTTTTCCACGGGGCCAACTGTGCGCATTTGCTTTTGGGGGCAGCAGGGAAAGGGCGAGAGAGAGGGGCTGGGAAGGGGGGACTGGTGCATGGCATGCGGCCCCCGGAAGGGGGCCCTCTCCGCCTGCCTGCTCCCAGGAAGTGGCCACAGGGTCTCCTGCAAATTCTCAGCCAGTTTCTGTACGGAAAGTGAGTTGCGTCTCTGCGTCATCTGCTTTGCCTTTCGTTCAAAGGCTGCGCTCGTGTTCTCGTGCCTCTGAACGCGCTCCCATGCCATGCTCCTTCTGCAGCAGAATAAAACAGCAGCGCAAAACAAGGCCAAGCACCCCTTCACTGTGTCTCTGTTGTGTCATTTCTTTGCCACGCGCTGCCTTGCACGCCGCTGCTTTGCTGCTTCACACCCGTGGTGGGTGTGGGAGGGGCCAGGGTCGTGGTGGGAGTGGGTAGAAAAAGACATCTTGCTCAGAATGTCCAGGGCGAGTTGGGCTGATGCCTGTTTGCCCAGAAGAAGGGACTCTCTCAGGCCAGGTAAGTGAAGCAGGACAGTAGCCACCTTCCTAACGTGTCCTGTCATTCATCCTGGAAAAAAGCAGGTGCTGGGGGGAGGAGTGGGGTGGAGAGGAAGGGCCAGAATTGGGCGGGGGGATGTGGCGGGGCTTGGCTGTCCTAAGTGGTATCGCCTTGGTCAAGCTGCATCATCTCCATGAGCCTCTGTTTTATCTGTAAAGTGAGGATTATGGCAGGAGTTGACCGCAAATTCTGAGTGAGTGGGATTTAAGGTAATGAACGGGGGGTGGGTGTGTCCTCGCTTAACTCCATGCCTCTCCATCTCTCTGAACAAAGCCTGGTTCCTAGTTTGGCGTTTTGGCCCAGGACCCCAAGGCCCGTCCAAAGCCCCCAGGCAATGGGCTGGCAGTGTGGATCAGTAGGAGAAGCAAAGCCTTTGGGGTTCCACGGACCCGGGGTCAGAGTCTCATTCGGTCACTGTATTAGTTACCGATCCCCGAGGGACAGATTAGCACCGACCAGCACCATCTACCGGCTCCTAGTTGGCCAGGTGAGGCCGGGCAGGACTCTCTGTTCAGGGTGCGCAGTCAAGGTGTCGCGAGGCTGCGCGTGTTCTCACCTGGAGGCTCTTCCACGTTGTTGGAAGGATTCCACATCTTGTCGTGGGACTGACGGCCCCATTTTAAAAAATTATTATTATTTATGAAATCACATTTTATTTATAGAGTCTCAAAATAGGCAATTGTTTTTTTAAAAACATCTTTATTGGAGTATCATTGCTTTACAATGGTGTGTTAGTTTCTGCTTTACAACAAAGTGAATCAGTTATACATATACATATGTTCCCATATCTCTTCCCTCTTGCGTCTCCCTCCCACCCTCCCTATCCCACCCCTCTAGGGGGTCACAAAGCACCGAGCTGAACTCCCTGTGCTATGCGGCTGCTTCCCACTAGCTATCTAATTTACGTTTGTTAGTGTATATATGTCCATGCCACTCTCTCACTTCGTCCCAGCTTACCCTTCCCCCTCCCTGTGTCCTCAAGTCCATGCTCTAGTTGGTCTGTGTCTTTATTCCCGTCTTACCCCTAGGTTCTTCGTGACCTTTTTAAAATTTTTCTTAGATTCCATATATATGTGTTAACATACGGTATTTGTTTTTCTCCTTCTGACTTACTTCACTCTGTATGACAGACTCCAGGTCCATCCACCTCACTACTAATAACTCAGTTTCATTTCTTTTTATGGCTGAGTAATATTCCACTGTATATATGTGCCACACGCAGGGCATAAACCCTGAGAAAACCATATTTCAGAAAGAGTCATGCACCAGAATGTTCACTGCAGCTCTATTTACAATAGCCAGGAGGGCCCCATTTTTTTGGCCAGCTGTCGGCTGAGGGCTGCTCTCAGCTTCCAGAAGCCGCCTGAGCTCATTGCTGCATGCTTCCCACACCCTCCATCTTCAAAGCCAACCATGGAGAACTCCTCCCTCGTTGATTTCCTAATCATGCTCCGAACCTCTCTGACTTCTGTCTCTCTGGCTTCTAGACTCGGATGTGAAGGGATCAGGTGATGAGATCAGGGTCGCCGGGATAGTCCCCTTTAAGAGTTGCCTATGCCGTATGCCATAGCCTGACCTTGGGGGTGACTGCCCCATGACATCCACAGCTCACACCCCCCCGAAGGGCAGGGGCAGGCATCTTGGTGCCACCTTAGAGTTCTATGTTCCCCAGTCACTGGTTTGTGGTGGGAGCACGGGGACGGTACTGAACCCCTCTGGTCCTCAGTATTCTGGTCTCTAAAATGGGGTGGTAATAGATGCGTTGAGCACCTGGCACATCGTAAGTGCTTCATAAAGTGCAGGGCCGTACACCTGGCAGTCATCTCGCAAACCCTTCATCAGGGCCTAGCCGTCCCTCTCGTTATTCCCCTTTGCAGACTGTGCCCTGTAGGAGACACAGGTGTCGGAAGCGCAGTGCACAGCTCCCCGAACTTACTGGGTCTTGCTTACGTGCAAAGCATCTCCTTCTCACAAGCAAAGTTTGTGAGACTTTGCTTTCCCTGAGTGCCCCCCGTGAGGTTCTCCCCCAGCGGGTCTGGGCTGGGCCTGGGATCTGCATTTGTAACGATTCTGACCTGCAGCCTGCACTGAGACGTCCGACTGGCGTCACACACGCAAACTACGGAGCCAGCGAGCCTGGTTTTGCAAAAATCTGCTCACCGTTCCCCGCGTTCCTGGGGCTTGGCTTCTGGAAGCCTTAGTTTTCTCATCTGTAAAATGGGCATAATAAGAGTTGACTGCCTCACCGAGCGGCTCCGGGAGATAAATGCAATAGTACACATAAAGTGCTCAGCCCAGAAACTCACATTTGCTCAATCGCCACTGCATGTTCACAATAACCACAATGATGACTAGTATAATAACCCAGTGGCCTCAGCTCTGGGCTTCGGCTCTGGTCTGTCGGCCTGTCTGAGCAGTGGAACAGCACCAGTGCCTCCGAGCTGCTGTTTCAGAACCGAGTGTTGCTTGAGCTTCAGGGAGCTTGTGGGAGAGAGTGGAGACCGCCCTCCCCCACGCCGGTGGCAGAGCCCCCTGTGGCCCCCTGGCCTTGCTTTTCCTCTCAGGGCTGCTCTGGGACGTGCCCTTCCCTCTTCAGGTCGGGACCAGCACACTCCTCAGAAGCCAGCAGACTCCAGCTCAGCGCCCAGAGCCGCCCTCCTTCGGCCCCAGGGCAGTGCCCAAGCCCCCGGGGGCAGGTGGCTGGCTCCCTCTAAGCCCGACGTCTGTGTGGCTGTGACAGTTTCAAAGAGGGTTTTTCTTCCCTGAAGGCAATTCTCTCTTGGAGGCAGTGTTGGTCCAGCTGTCCCGGGAGCCCTCTCCCCGCCAGGACCAACACAGCCCCCAGCTCCATCCGCACTGGGCTTTGAGGTGGCACGTGGCCAGGGCAGGGCTTCCGGGTGACGGGGGGGGGGGGACACGAAGCAGGCCGAGGAGAGGTGAGAGCAGAGAGCCTTCCTGCGGAGGATTCGGATTCTAGCTTCCGCCGTTAGCTCAGATGAAGCTCTCTCGGGCTCCTTCCCCGCAGCTGCCTGACTCCATGCTCCTGCCCCCCGGTCGGCCCCCGTGGTCCAGGGAGGCTGATCTGCGGACCTACTTCCCTTTCCCCTCCTACAGCCTCCTTGTCTGTGTTTCCAGGCTCTTCTCCTGCTGCGCCGCCCGCGGGGCAGGGCGTGGGAAAGCGTGGGCCCGGTCATCCTCAGGGGCGACCCGTGCACATGGGTCGGGGCTCGGGACACGACGGGTGGTCGTAGGCCTGGAAGGATCAGCGCGGGCCCCTCCTGTCACCTCCGCCGCTCTGTGAAAAGGGTGCTAGATGCCTCCAGACTTTGGGTGGCACCGACGATGGAGAAGGGAGGGCGTGATGGACCGAGGACGCACCCCGTGCCCCAGGCCTGGAGGGAGGGCCGTCTGTGCCCTGGGATGCACCCCCCCAGCTCTGGGGACGCGGCCAGGGCTTGGGCTCGGGCAGGCCCCTCGGCGGGAGGTCTGCGTGCGGCGCGCCCTCGGCTCAGGCGGCTGAGTCGACCAGGCACGGCGCTCACTCCGCGCTCTCCCTCCTTCTCCGCAGCCGGGCCGGCGCGCGGCCCCCAGCCCCCACCTGGCCGTGTACACCGGGACCCGCCCGGCCCGCTCGCCTTCCAGCCCCCGCTCCCCGCCCGGCCGCTTCGCCCGGCGGCCCAGCAGCACCGCCGGCCCCTCGCCCATCAGGGTGGCCTTGGAGGGCTCCCCGGCCGAGGGGCGGACGCCGGAGGCCGCCCGCGGGCGCTCGGATGCTGAGACCGGCGGGGCCTCCGCGGACCAGCCCCGGCCCCGGGCCCCGCCCAAGGCCCGCGTGGCCCTGCCCCTCGGCCGGTTCCTGAGACGAGGCTGTTTGGCCTCCCCGGTCTTCGCCAGACTCTCCGCCAGGTGCCCCCCTGTGCCCCACAGGAAGGTGCAGCCGCTGGGGGACGCGGGCCGGCAGCTGCCACGACCGAGGTCCCGGAGAGCAGCCGAGTAAGGATGGAGGTGTGTGTGTGCGTGTGTGTGTGTGTGTGTCTGTGTGTGTGTGTGTGTGTGTGTGTGTGTGATGGAGGGGTGTGTGTGTCTGCGTGTCTGTGTGCGCACTCACGGGCGCGCGTGGATGTCTGGTGAGGACCGATGGGCTGGGGGCTGGGGGCTGAGCTAGGGGGCAGTAGGGGGCTGGGCAAGGAGGATTCTGGGAGAAGAGACACCACCCACAGGCCCATTAAACCCCTCGGCCTCTGGGTAGTTTCCAGACACTCAGTGCTGCCCTCTCCTGTCTTTCTGAGGAAAAGGAGAAGAGTGTCTTTCTTTTCCATCTTCTTTTCCCCTACTTATACTCTTCCACCCATCCTGCTCCACCCCCAAAACGTTACTCTAATGAATCCGTCACATTTTTTAAAGGGCCGGAAAGGTCAATGGCAGCTGTGGGACCCACAGGTGGTGCTGGGGCCCGGGCACTCCCTTCCCTCCCCCACCCCTCCTGCACACACCTGCCCGGCGGCTCAGAGAGGCTGCAGGCCTGCCGATAGTGTCCAGTCTCTGCGCAGGGGTGGCCCCTCTAAACCCCATCGTGGGTGGCGCTGCTCCCACCTCTGAGAACCCCCTGCCCCGAAGCAGCTCTCTGGGTGCAGAACAGAGGCTCTGAGGGGCCCTTGATCACTCCCGGACCAGGGGCAGGAAGAAAAGTTACAGACAACGCAAAACAAAGAATCAGCCCCCATCTTTATTTGGTTTCGGGGGGGAGACAGCAGGTGGGGGGGCAACTTTGCACCAACCAACAGGCTCCTGCGTTGGGCCCTGCCAGGTCTTGTTGAAAGAAGGCGCCTGCTGAGGTCTCAGGTTGCCATGGATACCCAAGTATCTGGCTTCTGCTGTGCACTGTGCATCCGGGGATGGGGGAGGGGAGGAGTCAGGAGTCCTCCCCACTGGCTCTGCTGAGGGAATGTTCTAGCTTTGTGGCCACAGCCAGGCCACACATACAGGCTTTTGGGGCTTTTAAAACCTCTGTTCTCAGTGGCCACCACCTCATCAGAAGGCAGTTTCAAGGGGCTGAGGATTAAGTCCTGGCATGTTCTATAGGAACAACCTGAACTCATCAAAACCATTAAACTCAAGCCCCTTGAAAATGAAAGTAAAGCATTTTCTGAATTATCCTTCATTCATCAGGAAAATAGGAGCCTCCCTCCTTCCCCAATGAAAGGGATCCGCCGAGCCAATCCCTGTGCACACAGCTTTTGGCAAAGGCACCTGTGTCCGCGCTGCTTCGGGGATGTCAGGGTGAGCTGGGGATTTGGGGACCTCCTATCCCCACACACCTGCTTTCCTCTTGTGCCTGAAGCTTCTTCCAGATCAAAATGGATGTGCCTACGCGGAGCGGGACCTGCCTGCTGGACTCGGAGGACACGAGGACAGGAGAACGGAGTGAGCAGGCCATAGAAAAGGAGGTCATCTGCTCCTGGGAGAGCCTGGCCGAGGGCAAAGCTCGCTGAGCCCGGGGCCTCAGACTAGGCAGTCGCTCCTGCACACTCGGCCGGATGGGGCCGCGGGACACATGCTTGCTCTAAACCGAAGTGCATTAAGATCGCATTTGGGGACTGGAGAGGCAGGGTGGATGGATGATGGAGAAGGGTGCTCTGCCTGGGCTCCCCCTGGCCAACCCCTTCCCTCGACCCTGACCCTGGGTCAGAAGGAAGGCATGCGGACCAGAGGACTTGACTTGCTGCCTTAAAACCGATAAAAGGTTACCTTGTCAAAGTGGTTTTGGATTGGAATGTTACGTGTGTGTCTGGTTTTATTAGCTATTCATGAGATAATCTCAAGTCTTCTTTGCTTTTCTGGACAAAGGGAACTGAATCACTTCCAAGAACTCCCTCCCTGTCTAAACTGGTTTTTATGTGATGCTCTCATCAACACATCCCCCCGGGAGGAAGCCCCAGGCTGTGGCATCACACAGGAAGAGGGGGCTGGGGAAAGGCCTCCTTCTAGAGGGCCAGGTGTGCTCCGATCCGCCCAGAAGCAGAGGCCAGGCTGGGGTGAGGTAGGCAAGAGGATTGCTGGGGGAGACGCACCTGAGAAGGATGATGGGTGGAGGCTGGAGAACAGGGTGGGGGTTCTTGGACCACGGTACGTGCAGGGCTGACCTCTGGGGAGGCAGGGAGGTGGGCAGGGTCTCTCAGGTGGCAGAGCATTTCCAGGAAAGTTTCAGCCAGGCTGCCCGGCTGTCCTTGAGCCTGTGTCTTGTGAGAATGGTTCTGCCTTAGGACCCCCACCAAGCAAGGGCATTGGCTGGGAGCCCCTGTGGGCAGCCTGGCCCTGGTGTGGACGTGCTGGGGACCCTCAGTCCATTTGCCCCCCTGGGCGCACATTTTCACGTCCGCTGCATGAACGTAACGTAGCAGGCACTTCTGGAGGTTTGGGCCTCGGTGCACCCCGCCCGCCCCTTCCCCAGTTATTAACTCAACACGCCTTGATGGAGCCCCCACAAACATTGACGGAGCGCCCCCTATGAGTGCAGTGTGCGCTGAGCCCTTGTGGATGCAGCTGTGACTTCTCAATTCGTGGGATTCATCTGGAGCACCTGTTCTCAACCAGGGTCCAACTCTGCCCTCAGGGGACGTGGAGCAGGGCCTGGAGACATTTCAGACGCCATGACTAGGGCGGGCAGTGATCCTGGCATCAAGTGGGCAGAGGCCAGGCCGCTAAACATCGACAGTGCACGCGGCAGCCTATGCCCCACCACAGAGGATGATCTGGCCTAGAATTCAGTGCCGCTGCGGAGAAGCCCCGGAGGAGAAGTTACGGGTTACGCCCTGTGCTGCTCGACACTGTCATTGGCTTCTGCCCAAAGCCCTGAAGGGTTGCCCCAAAGGGTCCCGCTGGGCTCCTACTTGGATTGGACAGTGGGTTGAGATTAAGGGTTACGTGGTGAATAAAACATTTCTTAAAAGTTGCCTGGAGAGTCCTCGTAGGAAAAAAGATAGTAAGTGATTTGCAAACACTCATTATGCTCTTCCCCTTTAATCCTCAGCTTCATCAGAATACAATTAGCAGGTAGGAGCCCCTCACTTGCTTTTAACCTCAGACAACTGACCTTATTTAGCCCATAAGTACTGGGGCCACTGGAGCCATCTCTCCGCACGCCTCTAAAGATGAATGCAGGTAGGTGTGTGCCCAAGACCCGGCCTCACTGCCCCTGCAGGGAACACAGATGCTTCACCACTGAAAGAGTATCTCATCTTTAGATTCTACAGAATCCACTCTTTGGGGCTCACAAGAATCCCTCGTCTAGGGGAAAGGAAACATCTCTCCCAGAGAGTAAGCAAAATCGGCCAGATCTTTCTTGGAAGGCGAGCAGGCCAATTAATTTGATGCCTTTACTTGCAAAGCTCGTCTACAATGAGATTAAAGGCAAATCCATACCCTACCAGCAGCCAGTGTATCTGGAAATCAGGAAAATTTCAACCCTGGACTTGCATACTTGTGTTAGGGGGCTGTACTCCTAGACCCCCAGGGTCCTACAGAGAAGCCAAGCCCACATGGCTCCCGGCATCAATTATGGGAGACTGGAGGATTCCCTGGTTGAACTAGGTGAGGTCCAGGCCAAAGAGCAGTAACAAAGAACCCTGGAAGGGAGGCAGTGGTTCACACATGGAGGAGTTTCTGTCTCTGTCACATCCTTGCTCAAAGGCAGGAGGCGGCCCAGGGTGAGTGGACCCCAAGGAAGAGCGGAAATCCAGGGACCGAGATGTTTTCATTTTGCTGCCCCACCCCTCCCCTGGGCGCTGGTATGATTATTCTCTGTCTTGTCTGGACGTTAGAATCTTCTGGTCCAATCAAGTCAGAATCTGGAGGTAGAGCCCTGCCATCAGAGGGCTTTTTTAGAGCCTTTGCCCAGGTGATCCCAAGGTCCAGACAAGGTGGACAACCACTGCCCCGGGGTGGTGACT
This sequence comes from Kogia breviceps, assembly GCF_026419965.1. NCBI lineage: Eukaryota > Metazoa > Chordata > Mammalia > Artiodactyla > Physeteridae > Kogia > Kogia breviceps. The sequence goes on from NC_081328.1 coordinate 56,390,374, forward strand.
GAAGCCGCTTCACCACCCGCATGTCCATGGTCATGCCTGGGAAGACAGTGGGAAGAGAGGAAGGGGTGGGTGTCATTTCCACCCACTTCCCATTGGCCTGTACTTGGTCACATGGCCGCACCTGGGTGCAAAGGAGGCTGGGAATTGTAGTCTTTCGTTAGTCCGGCTTGTGACTAGCTGAACTTCTGGAGGTTCTAATACTGGGAAGGAAGGTGGGGAGAATGGATATTGGTGGACACACAGGCACCCCCACACTGGAATGATTACACTGTCTTGGTTGGGGGATGGGAAAATGGGAGGATGCAGGAGGTGGGAGAGGACTGGAGTGCTGATTAGTTTTTATGTAGCCAAATAGTCTGTAAATATCTATGAAATGCAGCCATGCTCTATTCCATGGCTGGGTGGCTTTTCGTTCATTCAGATGGAATGCCTGTGAGGTGCCAAACACCAAGAAAGGGGGCAGGAAAGCTGCTTACCTATGGAGCTCTGTTCTTGCTCAGAAGAAGGTGGGGAAGTTGGGTCTGTGGGTCCTTGTTGGATCGTAGGGTTGTGAGATGCTTGAGTTCTCCCCTGTGCCCCTTTCCAGCTTGGGACAGCTCCGTGATTTCTGTGGACCCGCGGTGATCATTTGACCTTCTTCCTAGGGTTATTTGGAGATACATAAAATGAGGTGATACATATGTAACTTTTTGTCTGTTCAGAACTTTATAGGGTGCAAGAAGAAAACAACTGTATTCCCGCCTCGCCCCCCTCCCCCGCCAACACACACACACCCCATCCTCCCTTTAAACCTACACTGTGCATTCTTTCTTTTCCTAACCCTGAACGAAAGCTCTGGCAAGTCCCGCATCTTTCCTGGTCCCTTTCAGAAAACAAATCCTGCAAGCACTGTTGCTGACAAGAACCATCTCGATCTAATTCTGTTTGCAGTTCAAATGTTAGAGTAATGAGCAAACTCAGAACTTCATCCAGAGGTCAAGCTCCTTCCTTCCTGCAGCCTGCACTGTTCCAGGCTGGGCCGCCTGGGGTGCCTGGGCTGCAGAGACAGGGGTCAGCTTCTCCTCTCTTGTCTGCCTTGCTCTTCTTTTCTTCCTTTCCCACTCATTGTGGAGCCTTTGGCCCCTGGAGCGGGGAGGTGGGAGAACAGGGAAGCGCTTAGTTGACTGATGCGGAAACCACCTGTCCTGCTGACTCTTACTTAGGTGGGGGGTTTGCTCGATCCTTGAGGGCTTTCTGGCTTCGGCTTCCGTAGTCAGAAGGGACCACGAGTCCCCCTGGTTGCATGAGGACCTCTCTGCGCCCTGGAGCGTCCCCTGGTCCACATCTTAGTAGCGGCCACATCTCCAGTTGCCTGGGGCGAGTTCAAATGGCCGCAGCCCCTCCCTTCACGCCAGCATCCTTGCCCCAACAGGGCACCTGGCCCTCCGTCTGTCCCCTCTGCTTCGTGGCCTCAACTGACCTTCACTTTCCTCTCAGTCTGGAGCACGAGCCAAGCCCCCTGAATGGCCCTGTGACACCCCCTTACTTAACTGAAGAGTGGGCACGACCCCTCTTCCCCAACAGGCTGGACTGCAAGGACGTCTTTTGGCCCACCAGGTGGGCACACCTGTCCAGCACCTTGTCTGCACCTGGGCGGGCGGGGGGCCCCTACCGGTTTATTCTCAGTCTTTGGGGCCACAGCAGAAACAGAGACAGAACCCCGTCACCTTTGTCAGAGTTTGGGGAACGTGCTTCTTTTCCTCCTTTTGAAAATTGACCACCAGGGCCATTTCTCCAGGAATCCTCGGGCCTTCGTCCCTTGGCCCTCTGGGGAGGGGACCATCGGTGGCGCCCTGCTGTGAGGTCGTTTATCCCTAGAGGAGACAGAGCTGCCTGTTGCTAGTTTTAGGGGACGGAAGAAGGATTGTGACGTCTGCGTCAGCCGAGCCTCTGGGGTCCCAGCGTGCGGAGACGGCGAGCCGGGGGTCTGTGTGTCTGGGGACACGGGGCCTCCCTCTCCGCAGCCCCAGAGGCCCCGCCCTCCGCTCTGGGGACCGTCCCCTCCCCACACTTCACCAGAAGGGGGCGTCCCAGGCTCATGGCTCCCCAAAGAGAGGCGGCTGGGCTTTTCCCCTTAGGGATTCAGGGCCCTGTTGTGGAGAAAGTCCTGTCCTTGTTGCCAGGCCGGATTGGGGTGCGCGGGGAGCAGAGGGGCCTGGGCTTCCGCACGCAGCCCTTCCTCAGCCCCAGAGCCCCCGGAGCCGGCGAGGTGGGAGCTGATGGGGGGGGAGGTCGCCGCAGGGTCTCGTGGCTGCCGTGCTCAAAGTTTGCCAACCTTGATGTTATTATTAGTACCATTACGGTTTTAAACAGACGAGTCATTGTGATTGTTATTATTGTTTATTATAGTCAAGGCTGATTTAGCTTCAACTGCATGTTTACCCAGCTCTTTGCTCACTGTCACCCCCAGGATCCAATGCCTCTTTCCAGGTCCACTTTCTTTGTACTGGAGTGCATCTTTTAGTGATCTTTCATCAACGGCTTTGATTAGGAAACTGAGTTTTTTGTCTGAAAATGTCTCTGTTTTACCCTCATTCTTATTGTACCCTAACACTATTTTTTTCTTTGAGTATTGCTTTAGTTTTATTTATTTATTATTATTATTATTATTTTATTGAAGTATAGTTGATTACAATGTTGTGTTACTTTCTGCTATACAGCAAAGTGATTCAGTTATGCACATATATATATATATATATATTCCTTTTTTTATATTCTTTTCCATCATGGTTTATCATAGGATATTAATCTAGTTCTCTGTGCTCTACAGCAGGACTTTGTTGTTTATCCATTCTATTTATATATAGAAGCTCACATCTGCTCATCCTACCCTCCCACTCCGTCCCTCCCCCAACCCCCTCCCCCTTGGCAACCACCAGTCTGTTCTCTATGTCCACCTGTCGCGGTTTTTATCATTACCATTAAATGACTATTTAGCTGAATAAAGAATAAGTCGAGAGTAATTTCCTCTCTGCATTTCAGATATCATTTCATCCTTCTGCTCTGTCTTGCTGCTGATGAGAAGTCCCATTGTTGTTATTTTATAGATTTTCTTCCCCATTTCACTTCCAAGAAGAGGTCTTTATCTTGAGGGTCCTGCATCTTCCCGGCCGCGTGTCTAGAGGCGGGCGTGCTTCTGTGTGTCCTGCTCAGGACGGTGCTTCTGCAATCCGAGGACTCACGTCTTGTTTCCATTCTCAGAATTCTCATCCACTGTCCTTTGAAGAATGTTCCTCTGTCCTCTTTCGGCAGCTCCTATTATATGTTTGTTATACCGTAGGGAGAAGGCCTGTCTTTTATCTGAGCCCCCTTTTCCTGTCCTGGGCAGCCCTTCGGGTATTCCAGCTTGATGGAGGGGACCTAGGTCTGATCTGCCAAGTCTCTGAGCCTCCTGTTGTTCTCCCCCAGGGCCTATGTAACTGTTATCTTCATGTAGTATTATTTCTGCGTTTTAAAACAGAAGGCAGTCCGTGTTAGCTCAGCTGTCCTGTTGCTGGAACTAGAAGTTCATCCGGGGTCTTCTTTTCCACTGCAACACAGCTGTCTGACATATATATATATATATATGTACACACACATATATAGATAGATATGTATATATATTATATATATGTATATATCCAATATAACATATATAATATATATTATTGTACACATATGTTTATAAGTATACATTTCACATAAATTCTCAAATTATACTATTTCCCTCTCTATTGTAGGTCCGTTTAAACAGGGATCTCTGGCTCAAGAAAATGCATATCCAAACTTAGAACTGTAGGCACCTCAGCAAGCTGTGAATGTAATTTGGTGGCAGGGAGATTTAGACGGAACGTCTTGTGAGGCTGACCGTGGCTCTGGCCCTGCTGTAAAATGCCTCTTTACTCTCCACCTCAAACGCACAGATGAGTTTATACCATCCACTTTCATCATTCCATCCACCCGCCCATCCATCCACCCATCCATCCACCCATCCGTCCACCCACCCGTCCATCCACCCGTCCACATCCATCTGTCCAACCATCCATCTGGTGGTATCCACTTGGACCCACCAATGTGATATGAAGCCAATTTTAAGCTGAAAACATCTGAACAAACAGCAGTAGCAGCAAAAACCTTACCTGATTTTGTTTTCTTTCTGACTTAAACAAAGCCTCAAAAATTCAGCTGCCATAAATCCCCTCTCTGGGAGGTTTACAGCCAGAAAGGGGATAGACCACTTGCCCCTGCATGAGGAATTACGTAAACAAAGCCTTATCAAAACTTTCCATACCCTTTGCTTGTTTCTCCTATTTGTTTCTTGTTAGTTTCCCACCATTTGCTTTCCCTTGAAGTCCTAACCTCCCTTTTGATTAAGATGACATATAGACCCTTAACTAGTTGTTCAGGAGCCATTTCTTTGTGTGCTCTCATGCTCGTGAATAAACTTTGTCTTTTCTCTGTCAATCTGAGAATTAACCTCCATTAATTAATCTGTTAATCTGTTCTTTTGTCAGTTAATTTGCAGGTCCCCAAGCAATGGACATAAATTGGTAGAAGGAAAAGGTTTTTCCTTCCTACCCTTTCCATCCAACCATCCATCCATCCATCCATCCAATTTCACAGAAGGCCAACTAGGCATTTGGTATGTTGCCATGAATAAAATTAGGTCCTGCTCTCAAGAATTTATAGGTTAGTTGGGAAACATACTTTCAAACTGAGAAGTAAGATACACTCTCTTAAGAGGGGGGCAGAACATTGCAGCTATGACCGCACTGCCTGGCGCACAGCACCTCGGGGCAGATCCAGGTTCGACCCTTTCCTGGCGCAGTGACCTTGAACATTTAATAAAACTCTCCAAACTCGGTTCTCTCATCCATGAAAGTGGGATCTGTGTAATACTTGCCTCATACAAGGGTATGAAAATTATGGGAAATTTTATGTTAAAAAAACCTCAGTTCAGTGCCTGGTACCTAGTGAATGCTCGATGACTATTTGCAGTTTTTACATGCAAGGTGTATTGACGCAAAGAAGAGCCTCTTCATAAAGTCTTTCTGGCCCCAGAATGTGGCTCCCTGTGAGCTGGCTTCTATGGGGAAGGATTTCGTTCCCTCGAGGAACATGTGAAACGTATCAAAATAATCTCAGAGCACTGACCTTCAGTAAAATGCAAAACAACGTGGTGAGATGTTATCCGTATAAAATGAGAAGGCATAGAATGAAGGAGACACCCATCTCGGTAAGGAGCGGGCATAAAACACCTTCTGGGATCCAGCTTCTAGAAGCCCAGGGAATGAGGACAGACCAGAGCCTTTTTCAGCCAGCAGGGAAGCATGGCTACCTATTCTGGGAGGAGGGCAAGCTTCATTCCCAGGAGGGCTCAAACCTTTGACCCAAGCTGTTAGCTTCCATTATGGATTGATATGTTATTTTTTTCTTTTTTCTTTTTTGCGGTACGCGGGCCTCTCACTGCCGTGGCCTCTCCCGTTGCGGAGCACAGGCTCCGGACGCGCAGGCTCAGCGGCCACGGCTCACGGGCCCAGCCGCTCCGCGGCACGTGGGATCCTCCCGGACCGGGGCTCGAACCCGTGTCTCCTGCATCGGCAGGCAGACTCTCAACCACTGCGCCACCAGGGAAGCCCTCACAGGTAACTTTTTTTTTTTTTTTTTTTTTTTTTTTTTGCGGTACGCGGGCCTCTCACTGTTGCGGCCTCTCCCGTTGCGGAGCACAGGCTCCGGACGCGCAGGCGCAGCGGCCACGGCTCACGGGCCCAGCCGCTCCGGACGCGCAGGCGCAGCAGCCACGGCTCACGGGCCCAGCCGCTCCGCGGCACGTGGGATCTTCCCGGACCGGGGCACGAACCCGTGTCCCCCGCATCGGCAGGCGGACTCTCAACCACTGTGCCACCAGGGAAGCCCTTTTATGTCTTAAAAATATATCTATATCCCGGGACTTCCCTGGTGGTCCAGTGGTTAAGACTGCGCTTCCAATGCAAGGGGCACGGGTTCGATCCTGGTCAGGGAACTAAGATCCCACATGCTGTGCTGTGCAGTCAAAAAAACAAAAAAATCCCTAATGGTGAATTTACTGAAACGTTAGTCATGCTGGATTCGGTTGGGCCTTAAATGCAATGAATGGAATCCTAAGCAGAGGAGATGATACACGGAGACACACCGGGGGAACACGAAGACAGAGGCAGAGATTGGCAGGATGCGGCGACAAGCCAAGGGATGCTGTGAATTGCCAGGGCAATCAGAAACTGGAAGAGGCAAACAAGGACACCCCCCAGAGTCTCCAGAGGGACACTCCGCTCTGAAAACAAGGACACTGCCCTGCCTGAACCTTGATTCCAGACTTCTAGGCTCCAGAACTATGGGCGAATGCATTTCTGTTATTTTAAGCCCCCTAGTTTGTCCTACTTTGTCACAGCAGCCCTGGGAAACCAATACATTTAGTTTGTATCATGGTTTGATTATCCTCCTGTAGATGAACTTTAAGTTGTTTCCAAGTTTTCATGGAAACAAACAATGTTGCAACCAACACCCTGGTGCATTCCTCTCTGGGCACATCTGCAAGTACCTCTCCAGGACAGAAACAAAAAAAGAATCCCTGGGTTAAAAAAAGTATGCATATTTTAAAGACCAGTCCACCATAACAAACTGCCTTTTTTTTTTTTTTTTTGGCTGCAGTGGGTCTTTGTGGTGCGCTGGCTTCTCATTGTGGTGGCTTCCCTTGCTGCAGAGCACGGGCTCCAGTAGTTGGGGTGCATGGGCTTAGTTTTTCCGCAGCACGTGGACTCTTCCTGGACCAGGGATCAAACCTGTGTCCCCTGCATTGGCAGGTGGATTCTTAACCACTGCGCCACCAGGGAAGGGAAGTCCCCAAATTGCCTTTTTAAAACTCTGTACGAATTCAGATTTCTACCGACCTGAGGGTCTGCGGGCAATCATTTCCTTGCATGCTATAGCCAGAGCTGATATTGACACTGTTACATTGTCTGTGCTGCATCGACTCAGCGCTGAGACCACCTGGGCTCCAGCACTTTCTTCTAGAGTCTAGGGCACGAGGCCAAGTGTGCTGGGGCCTTAGTCTCTCTGAGCACCGCTGACCCTTGGGGGACAGGACAGTGGGGACGGTCACAGAGACTGAAGGACATGTGCCTCCCTGCCTGTCCTCTGGGGCATCCCAGCCTCGCTGGGGCTTTGGGTGTTTGTTGTTTGGTGTCACTGTCACCCGGAGTCCCAGCCTACAGCTTAACAGGCAGTGGAGGAGCCTTTCTTATGACCTCAGTTCCAAGGCATTTTGTGTTGCTTCAATATGTGGTTTATTTTCCCTAAGCAGTGACGCCCTTGGATCACGTACACGTCAGTCATCTTTGCATGGATGCAAAAGATACAGAAAAGTCCGCTTCCTGGAGGGTAGAGAGTGAGAATCCGTTTTCAGCCTTCTTTGGGGGTGTTCTTTCCTTGAGCCTGCTGGTGCCTCCACATCTTCCCCAGCAATGAGCTCTATGTCTGGAGACGTGAGTGTGATCGAGACGTCACACTTAACAGGTCTCAGGATATCAGTTACCAGGTTGGGACGTCCTGACCCCAGAAGGTGACTCAGGCCCCTCAAGTGCCCCCGGCAAGCTCATAGTGGGAAGACCCACCCGGGAGAGGCTGGTTCCAGGGTTGCTGAAATAGGAGAGGCGGGCTCTGCCGCTGACTCTGCTTGAAATGCATGTTGCCATGGCAGCGTGGCGTTAGGCCACGGGTGATCCGGCTGCACAGAGCTTTGATCTCGGGGAAGGCAGGGTTTCTTTTGCTCTCGAGCCGGTTCCGAAGGGACTCTGCCTTGGGGTCAAGCTTTGGCTTTGCTCTTGCGCCTGGGGGTTGCCCCAGAAGTGAAGAGCTGGGGACGAGAAGACAAAGAAAGAGGCCCTAAGAAGTCATCTAAGCCCCGAGACTGAGATTCTAGTCTGGGGGTGTTGGCTGGAAACCCTCAGGGCAAGAGATCTGGGTCTGCAGAGAGAGCAGTTGGGCGGGTCTGTCATGAGGGGTGTGTCTGCGCTGGTTGACTCGTGAGGAAATGCCAGTGAGATGGTGTGTGTGTGCGCTTAGCAGCAGAGTCAAGGAAGAGAGTTCTTTATCCACATATGTGGCCTGGCCCGGCAAGTCTCAACAACCTGAGTAATTTAAGGGTTCACTGAACACCCGTTCTGAGGATTTACTGCATGGCTGTTTCTGGAAGGTGCAAGAGTGGATCGCATGGCCTCAGCCCTCAAGGACTTTCTGGGTAGTCAGAGCGCTAAAACCTGCGTTAAAATGATACAAAGCAAAATGTGATCAATTGCCTAGAGAGTACGGAGCTTCAGAGAAGGGAGAATAACCCCACTGGTGCCATCAGGCTTTTCATAGACGAGCTTAGGTTGAGACTTAAATGATGGGAAGAGGAGGAGGAAAGCGTTCCAGTTCTAGAGGGACCCACAAGGACCCCCCTCTATCCTCTGGGGGTGGCCAGAGGATAGAGGGGGGAAGCATTCCAGAGCAAAGAGGGGCTCAGTTTACTAAAGGGCCAGGAGGAGATGATACTGTAACTTAGGTTGACCCCAGAGCTGAGCTCAGGAGGATGGACTTAACTTGATAGGTGATGGGGGAGTCACAGGAAGCTTTTGAGCCTGACAGTGGCGGATCAGAGCCACACTTTGGAAGAATAAATCTGGAGATAGTGTTTGGGATGGATAGAGCCACAGCAAGCTTGTGACATCGCCATAGGGCTGGGGAGGTAAGGGGACTGCACAAGGGTGACAGCAATGGAACTAGAAAGGAAAGAGCAGCCCCGAGGTCGAACAGGCGTGGAACATGTCGTCAGGGGAAAGGAGAAGGTGAAGGCAAAGGCGCTGAGACTGGGGAACCCTGTGAGTCAGAGAACGGAGCTGCCTTTGATGGGACCAGGAAACCAAGAGGAGGAAGTGGTTTGGGGGAAATAAATTCATGACGTTGAGGCTGAGGATGCCGGATGGGTTCCTGGGAGAGGAGACGGGAAGGGTGATGTAGCTTTTGTGGGCTTCCCCAGAGACAGGCCTGGTGTTCCAGGAGGATATTGAGGGACAGAGCAGAGGGAGAGAAGAGAAGAGATTCAAGCGCAGAATCTGGAGGAGGGTGAAGTGGGAAAGGGCCAGAGGAATGCGGAGGGTGCCTGGCAGCGTTGAGGACCCAGTGGTGGTTAGAGACCATGGGTTGATGGCGCCCAGGGAGGACGTGTGTTGTGTGGCCACTCGGCGTCACAAGAGTTTTCATAGGCAAATGCCGCAGTCCCACCACTTACTTACGTGTCTAAATATGTGTTCTTTAGTCCTTTCTCCCTGTAGGCTGACTCTACATATTGGACCTCATAAGCCACATTTTTGGTGACTTTCAACTCTTTCTTCTTTTTCCCAAGACATAGTTGAAATTCCCTGGTGTCATCACTCCTGTGTAGAATACAGAACAAAATGCTTAGTCCTCCAACAACTTTTTCTATCACCTTTCTCTTCACCCACTTGACCCACCATGTATGACGAGGGGTATACAGGTAATAATATTATTTTTTCCTTCCCTCATTGGTATTTATGATCATCTATGTTCTGTGTGTATCTCAGTGGTTCTTAAACTTGGCACTAAAGACCTTTTTATTATTCCATCAACATCCTGGTGTCCATCAACAGGAGAATGAATAAACAAACTTTGGTATATCCATACAGTAGAATGCAATTTAAAAAGCAATAAAAAGCAACAAACTTGATATATGCAACAGCATTTCTAAATCTTGATATGAATTTAGAGCTTAAAAAAATTTCTTACAAAGTAATTCCACACCTAGGAGTCTAGTTGGAGGAAATTATCTGAAATGCAGTGTTATTTCATAAAGTAAAAACAAACAAACAAAAATCCCCAAACAAACAAACAGAAACTCCCTAGCACTTTAAGCACTTCTGTAATGTTGCCATTAAAATTATTTTCATAGGTGACATCTAATGGTGTTAGAAAATGCTTGTGATAAATGAAAATAGAAGATAAAGCTGACTGTACAATATGGTTTTAGCAACAGGAAAATGCAGTTAAAAGGTAAATTGTGAGAAGTAGTTTTTCGGTTGGCTTATTTGAAGAACATGCCTTATTTTTCCCTTTCTCTGCATTATTTCTCCCCGTAGAACAGTGGTTGCAAATTGTTAATCATGGGTTGACTTTGGCCCACAATCATGTTTGTTTGGCCTGGTGTTTTAAAAACAAAAAAGATTTCCAGTATTTAAAAATTGAGATATTTTACATATAAATTCTGACTTTCAGGTCCTCTCGAAGGTCTGGCCACAATGTTCCCACATCGCAACTCCTCATTAGAGCTGTGTCATGGCTCCTACAGGAAATGCGTCCTCCGGTCATTTTTGTTCTCACTGGTGCCTCATTTACACCACCTTGCCTCCACAGGCATCTGCTTGTGCAATCCCTGATTACGTGCTGAATTTAAACCTTGGATTTTATCAGAGCATCTTTTCCTCAACCACACCACTTCAGCTCTTTGCCTTCAGTTTATGGACTTTGTTACTGTAATCACTGCAGGCAGTTGTTGAGAAGGTGGCTCTCTGCAAGTCACAGGGTAAATTTTTCTCTGCACTCAATGCTAGAACATACCTCTGCTTCTCTCCAGCTATTTTTTTTTTTTTTTTAATCCCATGGATGCCTTGAATCATGTGACCAATAGTGGCTCTCTCAGAGCTGGCTTCTGGGAAGATCAGAGCCAAGTTGTCCATAAAGTACAGCATGTCAGAGCCATGCAACACTTGTTGTATGTATAGAGAAAAGAAGGGAAGGAGATGCATTTGAGCATCAACAGCAACAACATAGCTGTTTTCCTAAAAGCAGACCCTGAGATGGAGACTCACGTGCAGGTGATTTACTACGGAAGTGCTTCCAGGAGAACCTGGTCAGGGAGGGGGAAGCAGGATAGGGATGGGGAGGAAGCCAAGTCAGAATGCAGTCTCAGTATAGTTAAGAGTAGCTCCAGTCTCCTCCCACAGGGAAACTCAGGAGTGGAAATTATGCCTCACCACATGTTCTACTCCTTTGCATATAGTCTGCCCAGCCACCTCTCCCTCTCTGCACATTCGGGCAAAGAAGCTCCAGGATCCTGAAGGTAGCCCTTCAAAGAGGGGCACAGGTGCTGGTGGTGAGAAGCAAAGCCACACTGGACCCAGGAGAGGAGCTCCAGAAATGGTCGAAGGTATCTGTGGGCTCTCAGTGGAGCACCAGAGTCCACTCCCCAGTGATCATTTCTGAGAAGCAAGCTTATGTGTGATGATTACACTTTTTGTACATTTTAATAATGTTCAGATTTCTACATGATTAGAATATATTATTTTATAATTGGAATAAATACTAAAATAAAATGTTAAACCATCTCTTGATACTATTTTCCTCTAGCCACTGGTCTTTCTTCTTTCCCTCTTTGATAAGCTCCATTTAAAGAACATTTAAGATAGAAAATTTAAGATAAACTTTATTTTTCTTATTAAAAGCATGACAAAAGTACTCCACAGTCATTGTAGAAAAGATACAAAATACAGATAAGTAAAAAGAAGAAAATAAGTGCCCCGATCCTACCACACAGAATAACCACTATGATCGCCTTCAAATATATTCTTCAGTGTGTATGTCAAATATCAGTACAAATAAGACAGTACTGTAAATATCTGGTTTTTAAGGTATTTAGACAAACTTTTACATTTGAGAATGGTTTTAGATTTATAGAAAAGTTGTGAAGTAGTACAGAGAGTTCCCACGTACCTTTCACCCAGTTTAATACCTATTTTTTTCACTTAATTTGTCATGAACACTTTCCCATGACAATAAGTATCCATCTCAACGTCATTTTAAATAATCAGATTGTATTCAATTGTAGGGAATATAGCATATTTATTGAACTAATCCCATTTTGTTGGCTATTTGGGATATTTCTAATTTTTCACTTTTACAGGCGTTTCTTACAAAAATTCCTAGAAGTATTGCTTGTCAAGTGAGTGGAAAAATTTGAATGCTCTTCATACCTGTTGGTCATTTGCCTTCCAGGAAAATACTCTCAGCAGAATATGTAAGCACCCATTTCGCCTACTGTGGGTACTACAATTTTAAACGTACATTTTTTAAAAACACCACTTTAAATAGAGTTTGGTTCCCTAAACCCGTCATGCCACTTCCTTCTTCCAGAAATTTTCTCATACTCTTTTATCATCCTGCCTGATAAACACTCATCCATTTTTCCAAGACTCATTTCCAGCAGTACCTTCTCTAGGAAGATCTTATGTACCCTTCTTCTCTCCTCTTCCAGCCCCTGACTTGGCCTTCTTCTCCTTTGTGCTCAGCTCTTGAGGTCACCTTAGGCAAGGTCAAGTTCTCAGCTTCCAGTCTGCCAACATTTAACACATGTGCCATAGGTCCCTGAGGTGGTGGGAAGACAGGGTCTGGTTATGTGTTGAGTGCAGTCATCCAGGTAAGAAGATGGCGTGGATGGGATGGTGTGGGTGGGAAAGAGGGGTTGATTTTGGAGATATAAAGAGGTGAAACCAAGGAGTTTGGTGACCGGGTTGTGAGGGGTTGGGGGTGAGTGAAAAGGGAGAATCTAGGTGTTATTAATCAGTGTTCTCCAGAGAAACAGAACCAAAAGGAGATACACAGATAGGTATGTAGGTAGGTAGATAGATAGACAGATATCGAAAGAGAGATTTTACGGAATTGGCTCACATGATAGTGGAGACTTGGTGAATCTAACATCTGATGGGGGAGGAAGGCTGGGGGGAGCTGCAGTTTGAGTCCAAAAGCTGTCTTCTGGCAGATTTCCTTCTTGCTCGGGGGAGGTCAGTCTGTTCTTCTGAGGTCTTTGATTGGATGAGGCTTACCCACATTACCGAGGGCAATCTGCTTTACTCAAAATCCACTCGTTTACATGTTCATCTAATCCCCAAACACCTTCACAGAAACGTTTAGAATAATGCTTGACCAAATACTCAGGAACCGTGATCCTAACCATCACACAGAGGCAAGTCCTACTTCCTGACTCGGTCTTCGACTGGCTGCGTGATGTTTTCCAGCCGGTGCTTTTTGCTTAGCTTTGTCTTCTGATCAGATCATCAGTAGCTCAACGCCCTGACTGCCCACAGCACCAAGCGCCATGTCAAGCATTCAGTAGGTACTCGGTGATTCCCCCACCGTGGTTCATAAACTGGTTTCAAATTCAACTCACCCTTTGTTGAGTAGCCATCCAGGCCAGCGCTCTGCTGGGCTCATTGACCTACATGGGCTTCTGCTGTGCCAACATCACTAACTTGTAAGGTAAATGTAGCAAGTCAGTGAAGGTAGTTGATGCAGAGCTTTCAAGAAAAGTCTAGAAGGCTTAAAGAACACTGCAGTGGTACGGGTGATGGCTCTCCTACCGTCATCCTCTAGGGCAGGGCTGTTCAGGGTGTTCTGACCGCCAACCAGGATACAAAATACATCTCACGTCGTGGAGCAGATGCTGCTGTGCTCCATGCACATCCCCTTGGTCTCCCCCAGCGTCGTCACAGACAGTTTCTCTCCACTCTGTCCTATCCCTTTGCCTGAAGGGGTTCTCTGGCCACGGGGGCATACTTGGTCTACGTATGGAGCATCCTAGAAGC